>NC_134357.1:587150215-588512715 GCF_048569485.1 Anomaloglossus baeobatrachus
GCAGGTGGAGGTAGGTGGACAGGGTATTATATATCTAGTGTGCGGCTGCAGGTGGAGGTAGGTGGCAGGTTTGGAGGTAGGTGGCAGGTTTTAGGGAGGTAGGTGCAGGTTTATATTATCTAGGTGTGCGGGCTCTGCAGTGTGGAGGTATGGTGCAGGGTATTATATATCTAGTGTTGCGGCTCTGCAGGTGGAGGTAGGTGCAGGGTATTATATATCTGTGTGTAGGCTCTGTCAGGTGGAGGTAGGTGCTAGGGTATTATTTATTCTAGTGTGCGGGCTCTGCAGGTGGAGGTAGGTGCTGGGTATTATATATCTTGTGTGCGTTGGTCTGCAGGTGGAGGTAGGGTGCAGGTTATTTATATATCTAGTGGCGGCTCTGCAGGTGGAGGTAGGTCGCAGGGTATTATATATCTAGTGTGCGGCTCTGCAGGTGGAGGTAGGTGCAGGGTATTATATATCTTGTGTGCGGCTCTGCAGGTGGAGGTAGGTGCAGGGTATTATATATCTAGTGTGCGGCTCTGCAGGTGGAGGTAGGGGCAGGGTATTATATATCTGTGTGCGCTCTGCAGGTGGAGGTAGGTGCAGGGTATTATATATCTAGTGTGCGGCTCTGCAGGTGGAGGTAGGTGCAGGGTATTATATATCTAGTGTGCGGCTCTGCAGGTGGAGGTAGGTGCAGGGTATTATATATCTAGTGTGCGGCTCTGCAGGTGGAGGTAGGTGCAGGGTATTATATATCTAGTGTGCGGCTCTGCAGGTGGAGGTAGGTGCAGGGTATTATATATCTGTGTGCGGCTCTGCAGGTGGAGGTAGGTGCAGGGTATTATATATCTAGTGTGCGGCTCTGCAGGTGGAGGTAGGTGCAGGGTATTATATATCTAGTGTGCGGCTCTGCAGGAGGAGGTAGGTGCAGGGTATTATATATCTAGTGTGCGGCTCTGCAGGTGGAGGTAGGTGCAGGGTATTATATATCTAGTGTGCGGCTCTGCAGGTGGAGGTAGGTGCAGGGTATTATATATCTGTGTGCGGCTCTGCAGGTGGAGGTAGGTGCAGGGGTATTATATATCTGTGTGCGGCTCTGCAGGTGGAGGTAGGTGCAGGGTATTATATATCTAGTGTGCGGCTCTGCAGGTGGAGGTAGGTGCAGGGTATTATATATCTGTGTGCGGCTCTGCAGGTGGAGGTAGGTGCAGGGTATTATATATCTGTGTGCGGCTCTGCAGGTGGAGGTAGGTGCAGGGTATTATATATCTGTGTGCGGCTCTGCAGGTGGAGGTAGGTGCAGGTATTATATATCTAGTGTGCGGCTCTGCAGGTGGAGGTAGGTGCAGGGTATTATATATCTGTGTGCGGCTCTGAAGGTGGAGGTAGGTGCAGGGTATTATATATCTGTGTGCGGCTCTGCGAGGTGGAGGTAGGTGCAGGGTATTATATGATCTAGTGTGTGGGCTCTGCAGGTGGAGGTAGGTGCAGGGTATTATATATCTAGTGTGCGGCTCTGCAGGTGGAGGTAGGTGCAGGGTATTATATATCTGTGTGTGGCTCTGCAGGTGGAGGTAGGTGCAGGGGTATTATATATCTAGTGTGCGGCTCTGCAGGTGGAGGTAGGTGCAGGGTATATATATCTGTGTGTGGCTCTGCAGGTGGAGGTAGGTGCAGGGTATTATATATCTAGTGTGCGGCTCTGCAGGTGGAGGTAGGTGCAGGGTATTATATATCTAGTGTGCGGCTCTGCAGGTGGAGGTAGGTGCAGGGTATTATAGATACTAGTGTGCGGCTCTGCAGGAGGAGGTAGGTGCAGGTTATTATATATCTAGTGTGCGGCTCTGCAGGTGGAGGTAGGTGCAGGGTATTATATATCTAGTGTGCGGCTCTGCAGGTGGAGGTAGGTGCAGGGTATTATATATCTAGATGTGCGGCTCTGCAGGAGGAGGTAGGTGCAAGGTTATTATATATCTAGTGTGCGGCTCTGCAGGAGGAGGTAGGTGCAGGTTATTATATATCTAGTGTGCGGCTCTGCAGGAGGAGGTAGGTGCAGGTTATTATATATCTAGTGTGCGGCTCTGCAGGTGGAGGTAGGTGCAGGGTATTATATATCTGTGTGCGGCTCTGCAGGAGGAGGTAGGTGCAGGTTATTATATATCTAGTGTGCGGCTCTGCAGGTGGAGGTAGGTGCAGGGTATTATATATCTGGTGTGCGGCTCTGCAGGTGGAGGTAGGTGCAGGGTATTATATATCTAGTGTGGGGCTCTGCAGGTGGAGGTAGGTGCAGGGTATTATATATCTAGTGTGCGGCTCTGCAGGTGGAGGTAGGTGCAGGGTATTATATATCTAGTGTGCGGCTCTGCAGGTGGAGGTAGGTGCAGGGTATTATATCTAGTGTGCGGCTCTGCAGGTGGAGGTAGGTGCAGGGTATTATATATCTGTGTGCGGCTCTGCAGGTGGAGGTAGGTGCAGGTTATTATATATCTAGTGTGCGGCTCTGCAGGAGGAGGTAGGTGCAGGGTATTATATATCTAGTGTGCGGCTCTGCAGGTGGAGGTAGGTGCAGGTTATTATATATCTGTGTGCGGCTCTGCAGGTGGAGGTAGGTGCAGGGTATTATATATCTGTGTGCGGCTCTGCAGGTGGAGGTAGGTGCAGGTTATTATATATCTAGTGTGCGGCTCTGCAGGAGGAGGTAGGTGCAGGGTATTATATATCTAGTGTGCGGCTCTGCAGGTGGAGGTAGGTGCAGGTTATTATATATCTGTGTGCGGCTCTGCAGGTGGAGGTAAGGTGCAGGGTATTATATATCTGTGTGCGGCTCTGCAGGAGGAGGTAGGTGCAGGTTATTATATATCTAGTGTGCGGCTCTGCAGGTGGAGGTAGGTGCAGGGTATTATATATCTAGTGTGCGGCTCTGCAGGTGGAGGTAGGTGCAGGGTATTATATATCTAGTGTGCGGCTCTGCAGGAGGAGGTAGGTGCAGGGTATTATATATCTAGTGTGCGGCTCTGCAGGTGGAGGTAGGTGCAGGGTATTATATATCTAGTGTGCGGCTCTGCAGGTGGAGGTAGGTGCAGGGTATTATATATCTGTGTGCGGCTCTGCAGGTGGAGGTAGGTGCAGGGTATTATATATCTGTGTGCGGCTCTGCAGGTGGAGGTAGGTGCAGGTTATTATATATCTAGTGTGCGGGCTCTGCAGGTGGAGGTAGGTGCAGGGTATTATATATCTAGTGTGCGGCTCTGCAGGTGGAGGTAGGTGCAGGGTATTATATATCTAGAGTGCGGCTCTGCAGGAGGAGGTAGGTGCAGGGTATTATATATCTAGTGTGCGGCTCTGCAGGTGGAGGTAGGTGCAGGTTATTATATATCTAGTGTGCGGCTCTGCAGGTGGAGGTAGGTGCAGGGTATTATATATCTAGTGTGCGGCTCTGCATGTGGAGGTAGGTGCAGGGTATTATATATCTAGTGTGCGGCTCTGCAGGTGGAGGTAGGTGCAGGGTATTATATATCTAGTGTGCGGCTCTGCAGGTGGAGGTAGGTGCAGGGTATTATATATCTAGTGTGAGGCTCTGCAGGTGGAGGTAGGTGCAGGGTATTATATATCTAGTGTGCGGCTCTGCAGGTGGAGGTAGGTGCAGGGTATTATATATCTGTGTGCGGCTCTGCAGGTGGAGGTAGGTGCAGGGTATTATATATCTAGTGTGTGGCTCTGCAGGTGGAGGTAGGTGCAGGTTATTATATATCTAGTGTGCGGCTCTGCAGGTGGAGGTAGGTGCAGGGTATTATATATCTAGTGTGCGGCTCTGCAGGTGGAGGTAGGTGCAGGTTATTATATATCTAGTGTGCGGCTCTGCAGGTGGAGGTAGGTGCAGGGTATTATATATCTAGTGTGCGGCTCTGCAGGTGGAGGTAGGTGCAGGGTATTATATATCTAGTGTGCGGCTCTGCAGGTGGAGGTAGGTGCAGGTTATTATATATCTAGTGTGCGGCTCTGCAGGTGGAGGTAGGTGCAGGGTATTATATATCTAGTGTGCGGCTCTGCAGGTGGAGGTAGGTGCAGGCTATTATATATCTAGTGTGCGGCTCTGCAGGTGGAGGTAGGTGCAGGGTATTATATATCTAGTGTGCGGCTCTGCAGGTGGAGGTAGGTGCAGGGTATTATATATCTAGTGTGCGGCTCTGCAGGTGGAGGTAGGTGCTGGTTATTCTCTATCGGGATTAGTCGTTATTCACACTTGTCCGTTTGATTATTATGATTTTTCTCAGCTATTTATGTTCTCTGTGTGATATTTTGACCTTTGTGTGTATTCATTGTTTATATGAGACATTATACGTTATCTGACTAGTCACAAGCTCAGGTTTTCTTTTCATTCTGAGACCATACCCCTTTAATCGTGCTTTTTCCTTTGGCAGTGTCGGGGTTAATGTCAGGGTTGCGGTGCCTGCTGTCGCTCATTACCCTGACCCGGGTCATTGCTCTGATTTCCTCTTCTGGCTGTGATATATTCCCTCTGCTTCCTGCAGGAGGTGCCGGTTATTCAGTTCTCTCTGGAGCTTGACCTGGAGCGGTGTGGAGGGGATCGCTGCTGCTTTTGTTGTCTGTTGCTGCTGTGTAGTGTGATATTACCTAATGCAGTTCCTTTCTCCTTTACTTTGTTTCCCCTCTTTGTGCACCTGTAGTAGTTCTCTTTATGTGGGTGTTTGGTGTGCATGCATTCATTTCTGTTTACACCCCCTGTCATTGATGGGTTTGGGGATCTCTGTCCCGGTCTGTCCCCTGGGTGATTGGACATAATCTCTAGGGCCAGGACAGGAGACGGGGAGAGGCTGGGGGCTCAGACGTTGCTACCTTCAAGCATAATTCTGGGTACAGGGAAAGCCTAGGGCATCACTTTAGCTTCAGGGTAAGCACCCCCCCCCCCCCCTCTCCCCTCCTCAATCTTATCATCTCTCCCTTTACAGTCATGTGCCATGACATAATAGCCGGCCCAACCTTTTTCCCTTCTTGTCATATCCAGTATGACTCAGGCTTCAGCTTGGGCCCATCTTGCACAGCAGATCATGGACGAGGTCAGGGCTCTGTGTTTCGAGGTGCTGCAGCAGATTGTGGGCCTTGTGGTGACGGCCCAATCTCTACCCAAACCTAAGGTGGCCCTCCCTAACAAGTTTTAGGGTGGACGGGAGAGGTTCAGAGTATTTGAGGGAGTTTGTTGGCTGTCTTTTAGGCTCAGTCTCCGTTCTTCATGGACTGAAGACCAGCGTGTGGGGGCCATCATTTCTTTGTTGCAGGCCGATCCTCAATCCTGGGCTTACTATCTACTGGCTGATTTGAAAGCCATGCGGTTGGTTGACTATTTCTTTGTGGCTCTGGCCTTGGTTTACAGTGAGCCTGATGGCATCTCCCTGGTGGAATCCCAGCTCCGCAACCTCCAGCACGGGGCACGCCTGGTGTTGGAGAACTGTTCGGAGATCCGGAGGTGGGCCACAAACAGCCTATGGAATGACCCAGCTCTGCATAGTCAGTTCATCCAGGGGTTGGCTGCACAGCGAAGGGACTCCTTACTGCAGTACGTCACACCCACATTACTGGAGGCTGCCATGTCTATTGCCATCAGGGTGCATAGACACCTCCGGGAGAGATCCACCAAGACCAGGGTCCCGTTTGCCATGCCGGATGTGGAGCTTCAACAGGTAGTGGAAAATGAGCCCATGCAGGTTAGGGTGTTCAACTCTTGCGGTCAATCTGTGTCTGTTCCCCTATGGAACGGGGGCCTGTTTCTTCTGTGGAAGTAAGGGTCACTATTGGGGCATGTCCATCTCACCCCAAACAGGTTCCTCCTAGTAAGCGGCGCTTTTCTGGTCGCTTTCAGCAGGGCAACCAGGGCATTATGGTTGCCTCTTTTTTTCCTTCGGTGCCGACCACACCCTCTGCGGCACATGGGAGTGATAACCTTTGCACTCCTCTAGTTAATTCTAGGCCACGGTGTTCCCACCCCCCTTATGCGGAGAGGTGGTTAAAGGGGGTGGCCAGGGTTTCGGAGTGTAAGGTGGTTGTACCCCTGTAGTAGGTCCTTCTGGAGCGTTACCCTGTTCCATAAATTGTGTGCATGCGAATAAACACTCAGGTCCAGACCTGTGTGTTAATGATGTTGTGTTCGTGTCCTCCGTGAACATCAAGAAGAGGGGTACTGTTACGATCTCCTCTGGGTGAGGTTAGTGACAGGCTCAGTGACTCTTGTATTATCTAAGGCCTTACACATTTAATTTTTTTTTCCTTTGTCAGCATCGTGGTTAGTCAGTTTTGCTGTGCCTGCTGCTAGTTCATTACCCTGACCTGGGTGTTTGCTCTGATTTGCACTTCTGGCCTTGATATATACCCTCTGCTTCCTGCATGGGGTGCCGGTTATTCAGTTCTCACTGGAGATTGGCCTGGAGCGGTGTGGAGGTGTTCGCTGCTGCTTTTGTTGTTTGTTGCTGCTGTTTAGGCTGGGGCCACATGGGGATTACTGCGATCCTCGCATGACACTCAGCTCACGCTGGCAGCACAGCAGGAGCCGAGAGTCCCTGCGACTGAGGTTCAACTGTGCAAGCGGACCTCAGCTTCGGGGGGTGGGCCGGCTCTGAGGAGGGGCGGGCAGGTGCTGTGGAGGGGAGGGAGGGATTTCTCTCCCTCTCTCCTCCGTAGCCGGCTATTGCGATTCTCACTCTGCACGCTCTGTACACCGGTGTACCGTGCGTGCAGTGCAATTTTTCTCTCGCCCCATTCACTTGAATGGGTGTGACAGAGAGAGTCTCGCATTACAATGGCAGCATGCTGCGATTGTTTTCTTGGTCCGATTAGGGCTGAGAAAATAATTGCTCATGTGTGCTGACACACAGGCTAGAATTGGTCCACTCCACTCGCACCATTTTTCTCGCCGTGTGGCTAAGGCCTTAGTGTGCTAGTACCCGATGTAGTTCCTTTCTCCTTTACTTTATTTCCCTGTGCACCTGTAGTAGTTTGTTTGTGTAGGTCTCTAGTGTGCATGCATTCATTTCTGTTTATACCCCCTATCGTTGGTGGGGTTTTGGGGATCTCTGTCCTGGTCTGTCCTCTGGGTGGTGGGGACATAATCACCAGGGCCAGGACAGGAGACGGGGAGAGGCTGGGGGCTCAGACGTTGCTACCTTCAAGCAGAATTCTGGGTAGAGGGTAAACCTAGGGCACCCCATTAGCTTGCGGGTAAGCACAATCCCCCCCACCCCCCTTCAATCTTATCATCTCTTCCTTTACAGTCATGTGCCTTGACATAACTGGCTTTACCTTTTTTCTTTCTTGTCATAGTCGGTATGACTCAGGCTGCAGCTTCGGCCCATCTTGTGCAGAAGATCACAGATGAGGTCAGGGATCTGTGTTCTGAGATGATGCTGCAGCAGGTTGTGGGCCTTTTGGTGACGGCCCAATCTACACCTAAACCTAAGGTAGCCCTCCCTGACAAGTTTTTGGGGGAACGGGAGAGGGTTAGGGTATTTGAGGGAGCCTTTCGGCTGTATTTTAGGCTCTCTCCCCATTCTTCGGGGACTGAGGCCTAGCATGTGAGGGCCTTCATATTTTTTTTTTTTTTTTTGCAGGGCTATACTCAATCCTGGGCCTTTTCTCTACTGGCCAATTTGAAAGCCATGCGGTCGGTAGACTACTTCTCGCAGCTCTGGCCCTGGTTTACGATAAGCCTTATGGCATTTCCCTGGCGGGATCCCAGCTCCGCAACCTCTAGCATGGAGGCATGGCTGGCAGAGGAGTACTGTTCAGAGCTTCGGATGTGGGCCACGGACACCCTATGGAATGATCTAGGTCTCAGTTCATCCATGGGTTGTCGGCTCGGGTCAGGACCCTTATGATTGCTTTATTGCTTGGTGTAAAATGCGTGGCAAAGAAGGTATCAATCTTAGGACAGTTTTTGGGTTTTTTTAGCACCCAACCTTATTGCTTTGTAGAAAAATAATATATCTAACTGGAAATCATATACTGGTTGTACAGATGGGAGAATTGATTCTCAGTGTCATGGAGATAACACACGTGTCCCCAGCGCCACGCTACATTGTGTTCACAGCTCTACTCCTTCCAGTGTGAGGATACCAAGCTGAGTCCTCATGCAGCTTTTCCAACTCTGCTGCATATCCCTGCAGTCTCCACCTGGCTATAGGGAGGCGTGGCCAGTTCCTGCAGAAACTTATCTTTGCTGTGTCCTGTAGGGTTTAGCTTCCCCAGGAAGCAAATTTATCAGGAAGCTCCTCCCATCAATTCTCACCTGAATGTTGATTCCTAACAGTTTGTCTCTAGTTTCTGTTTGTGTGTCTTCACTCTGTCTCTTCTGTTATTGACCCACCTCATGTACCGTTTATCCTGATCCCTCCGCTCCTGACCTCGGCTACTTAATTTGAACCTTTGCTGCCTGCCATGACCTGAGATTGTCTGACCACATCTTTTGCCTCCGCCCACTTGCACCACAGAATTTTTGAAAAAATAAAACTCATGAAACATGCCTGGACAGAAATGATGGCACCCTCCTCCTCTTCCCCCCCCCCCCCCCTCTTCTTGCTCCCCCCTTCTCGTCCTTCCTTCCCTCCTCCTCCTCCTCCTCCTCCTCCTCCTCCTCCTCCTCCATAACTTTAATATTTAGTTGTACAACCTTTTGAGGCAATCACTGCAATCAAATGATTTCTGTAACTGTCAGTGAGACTTCTGCGCCTCTTGACAGGTATTTTGGCCGCTCCTCAAGAGCAAACTGCTCCAGTCATCTGGTGTTTGAAGGTCGCCTTTTCCAGACGTTTCAGGTCTTTCTAAAGATGCTCAATAGGATTTAGGTCAGGCCTCATAGAAGCCACTTCAGAATAGTTTAGTGTTTTCCTCTCAGCCATTCTTGGGTTTTTTTTAGCTCTGTGTTTTGGATCATCCTATTGCAAGACCCATGACCTGTGACTGAGACCAAGCTTTCTGACACTGGGCAGCACATTACTCTCTAGAATCGCTTGATAGACTTGAGATTTTGTTGTACCCTTCACAGATTGTACCCTGTGCCATAAGCAGCAAAGCAACCTCAGAATATTACTGAGCCTCCTCCATGTTTCACAGTAGGGACAGTGTTCTTTTCTTGATATGCTTCATTTTTCCATCTGTGAACATAGAGCTGATGTGCCTTGCCAAAAAGTTCCATTTTTCTCTTATCTGTCCATAGGACATTCTCCCAGTAGCTTTGTGGCTTGTCAACATGTAATTTGGTAAATTCCAGTCTGGCTTTTTTATGATTTTTTTTTCCAGTAATGGTGTCGTCCTTGCTCGTCTCCCATGAAGTCCACTTCGGCTCAAACAATGACGGATGGTACAATCTGACACTGATGTTCCTTGAGCTTGAAGTTCACCTTTAATCTCTTTAGAAGTTTTTCTGGGCTGTTTAGTTACCATTCATATTATCTGTCTCTTTGATTTGTCATCAATTTTCCTCCTGCGGCTACGTCCAGAGATGTTGGCTACAGTCCCATGGATCTTACATTTCTGAATAATATTTGCAACTGTAGTCACAGGAACATCAAACTTCTTGGAGCTGGTCTTATAACCTTTACCTTTACCTTAACATGCTTGTCTATAATTTTCTGTCTAATCTCCTGAGACAACTCTTTCCTTTGCTTCCTCTGGTCCATGTTGAGTGTGGTACACACCATGTCACCAAACAGCATAGTGAGTATCTGTAGCCCTATATACAGGCCCACTGACTGATTACAAGATTGTAGACACCTGTGATGCTAATTAGTGGACGCACCTTGATGTAACATGTCCCTTTTGTCACATTATTTTCAGAGGTACCATAATTTCTATCCAGGCCTGTTTCATGGGTTTTATTTTTTTATTTTTTTTTTAATTCTCTAGAAGCAAAAAAACAGTAATGTCTGACTTTCATCTGCTCATTTTCATAGATTTTTTTTAATATTACTTTTGTCAGATTTATTTCTGTGACTATTGTGGGATTTCCTTTCATTAAACGAGGGGCGAGAGGTACCAACAATTTTGACCACATGTGTATACCTTTTGTCTATAACACGCTTGTCAGCTGCTGCAGACCTGGGGACTGCCCTGGAGTGGTATCTAGTGACTACCTGTAGCTAAGTGTTATGATCCGGAACCATGGAAGACCACCATAATTCATTGGTAAAAGGTGACAAGAGCATTGGCAACTAATCTGGCCGCCATCCCCTTACTAACCATCAACACTAGAAGTAGCCGAGGGGTGAACTAACATCCTATGCACCGCGAACCCAGCTGGAGAACTAGCTATCCTGAAGGAAGGAAAGATGAATAACTCTCTGCCTCAGAAAATAGACAAAGAATAGCAAGCCCCCCCACATTCAAAGACTGCGGTGATATAGGAAAACACAATACACAGATGATAGGATTAGCAAAAGGTGAGGCCCCCACTGACTAAAATAGGAAAGGACAGGAAAGGGGCTGATGGTGGCCAGAGAAAAACCCTGCAAAATTCCAAATTCCTGATAGTACAAAAAGGCCCTCAGATCGCACGATCTGCACTCCGTCCTATATCAGGCGCTCTTGTCATACCAATGAACAGAAACCAAGAATCATTACAAATTCAAAAAGCCACAAACACATGGACTTATAGGAGCAATACTCCAAACATAAATGCAGGGAGTTTCCCAGCTGAGCAACTGCGAGGGAAGATCCCTGCATGCAAATAAACTGAAAACAACCACAGCAAAAGACAAACTCAGATAAGAGTAAAAGAACCAAACAACAAATAAAGAGCAAAGCACTTATCTGGGATAGATGTGGTGTGGAGCAGAATGAAGCAGGCTGGTGAACAAAGAACAACTGACATCCGGCATAGCCTGCTATCAGACCAGGATTTAAATAAGCAGAGAGTTAGCAATGGAAACTCCCATTGCTCAACACACCTGGTCTATGTAAAACCATTCCTGGCCACAAGAGGGAGCCTCCCAGCAGCCAAAGCATAACTGACATTCACAACAGCTAAGCCTATCCTCACCATCTGAGGCTTTAGTGAATATCAGGTTGCCACTGGTTTCACCTTACGACTTCTTTGGAGTTAGCCATGAAATTCTGGTTCTGAAGACTAAAGGCAGTTTGGACTGTATGGTGCATCCACAGATCATAGCAACAGACAGAAAAATTGACTTTTTAAATGAGCTGAAAATGGGAGTATTAATAAGTCTTTGTTCCAAAAATTTCGTATAGTAACATAGTTTCTAAGGATGAAGGAAGACCTTATGTCCATCTAGTTCAGCCTATTTTAGTGCCGCTGTTCTCCAGTGTTGAACCTGTGAAAGGCAAAAACCCACAGTGTAGAAGGCAGTTTTCTTCATAGGCAAAAAAAACTTTTCTCGACTCCTAAGCTGGGTCACCTATCTACCTGTAATATTATGCGATTTATAACCTTCTATACTTTTGCTATCAACAAAAGCATCCATTCCTCTCTTAAATTCATTCAGTGAGTTGGCCATCACCACTTCCTCTGGAAGACAGTTCCAGAGCCTCACTGCTCTTACCGTGAAGAACCCTCTTCTATGCTGGTGCAGAAATGTGTATCATATTGCTATGTGTGTATATATACACATAGTAATGTGATATATATATATATCAGACTACCATTTGGGGGGGGAACTGTTATCGTTTACACTGTAAGTTCACCACTTTATTAAATATCTTGTAATACTAATTTGCAGAACATAAGTGATTTCTGTCTGACCTCGAGATTCAAAAGTGCTCTACCAGAATATTACTTTATACTGGCATCATGACTCCCGTAATTGTATTTTTTTACATGGTATTTTGTGTGTTTTCACCCCGACTCATATTCATTCTCTTTTAAGTTGTTACAGTATTGGATACTAATTGATAGTCTCCGCATAACTTTCCTGACCGGCATCAAGATGGATAGAGACAGGGACAAGATGGCGGAGAGGATATTACACCTCACCCTAGAGATCCTCTTCCGGCTTACTGGAGAGGTGAGATTCTGATGACGTCACATTACATCATTCTTATCTATGGGAATAACAGATGGACAGAACTGGAGAGGTGAGGACTCTGGAAATGTCTGGAGTGAGATTTATTACTGTGTCTCTCCATAACCAGGATTACACAGTAGTGAAGAAGACCTCTAGTGAGCGCTGTCAGGCCCCTGTGTCTGAGGGATGGGGAAGACCCCTGAGCCCAATCACGGGGCCTCCACCTCACCCCCCGATACATGAGGACATCAATGACCAGAAGATCCTAGAACTCACCTACAAGATGATTGAGCTGCTGACTGGAGAGGTGACACTGCTGGGAATGCTGGGACATTATACAGTAACGCTATGAAGGGATCGGGGGTGACGGTATCATTGTATGTGTCAGGTTCCTATAAGGTGTCAGGACGTCACCGTCTATTTCTCCATGGAGGAGTGGGAGTATTTAGAAGGACACAAAGATCTGTACAAGGACGTCATGATGGAGGATCCCCAGCCCCTCACATCACCAGGTAATAGACAGGACTAAATACACACGGCCTATAATTATCTGTATGTAAGGAATGAATTCAGTCCCTGTATGTGTCTCCTCCAGCTCTATCCAGTAAGAGGACAACACCAGAGAGATGTCCCCGTCCTCTTCTCCCACAGGACTGTAAACAAGGAGACCCCGATGTTCCTCAGGATCATCAGGTAGATGGAGAGAAGGTGCCATGAAATCCCCCTATGATGTGTAGACGGCTGTGAAGGTCTTGTGCTCAGTCTTGTTTTATCCTCCAGTATTATATGTGTTATACTTGTGTAATGAGAGCGGTGGAGATGGCAGGATTAGAGCTGATCATAGATGGGACTTCTCCATCTGGCTGTGACTTTTACAATATTTGTTTCAGGGGGAAGATCTGACCCATATTAATACTACAGAGACATATGTGAGGGGTGATGAGCGGAGTAAAGAGGAGATTCCTACAGATAACCGCCCAGGTGAGTTGTGACCATTAAATGCAGAGAAGTCAGATTCTTCTCAGTCACCGGCTGCTACATTTTTATGGTAATTGTTTTAAGCTTTGTGTTTTTTGTAACTCTATTCTCCCTTCTTCAGCCATAATACACATTAAATAAGGATGGAAATGTTTTTACAAGTATAGATGATAAAGCATATAAAATATTTATATAAAAATAGAATTGGAAAATGGACATGAAATATATCAATGTGAATAAAGCTCAGTTTCATAAAGTATTTAGGCACTTTATCGCATCCAAAAGTATAATTCTGAGTGGAGTAAGAAACCTATGATTATAACAATCCTTAAAACATAAATCCATTAATTCCCAGCTCACCAGATAAGGAACTTTATAATCATTATCTATTGTAGATAAGACTTTTGATTGGCCTTGAATAAATCTTTATCTTCTGCCCTATTGTCCAAACAGGAGAAGCCTAGATAAACAAGGTCTGGGGTACTCTTCATACATCAGAATCATGAGTACAGAGAATTACAATTACTTATAATATCCAGTTATTAAACCCCTTAATGACCCATGACGTACTGGGTACGTCATGGATCGTGTGCCGTTAATCCCCGCCCCCTGCCGTGGGGCTGCCAACAGCTGACATGTGTGCCTGCTAGCCGCGGGTGGAAGCGATTCCATTAACCCCTTACATTTCGCTGCCAAAATCTGGCAGCGATATGTATATGGGCGCCGCCATGACAGTTACTTACCCCGCCCTCACCGGAAGTCACGTGACATGATCACGTGACTTTCGGTGGTTGCCATCGTAGCACAGGGTCTTGTGATGACGCCTGCAGCTACGAAGTTTCACTTTCGTTTTCACCCGGCTCGGAGCAGGGTGAAACAGGAAGTGACTGTATCTGCTGTTTACAGCTGTATAGCTGTGATCAGCAGATATATAAGAGTGATCGGATTACTGATCGCTATAGCCCCCTAGGGGGACTAGTAAAATAAAAAAAAAAGTTTAAAAAAAAATAAACCTAAAAGTTCAAATCACCCCCCTTTCACCCCATTGAAAATTAAAGGGTTAAAAAAATAAAAAATATACACATATTTGGTATCGCCACGTTCAGAAATGCCCGATCTATCAAAATATAAAATCAATTAATCTGATCAGTAAATGGCGTAGCGGCAAAAAAATTCCAAACGCCAAAATTATGTTTTTTGGCCGCCGCAAATTTTGCGCAAAATGCAATAACAGGCGATCAAAACGTAGCATCTGCGCAAAAATGGTACCGTTAAAAACGTCAGGTCGAGACGCAAAAAATACGCCATCACTGAGTCTCAGATCCCGAAAAATGAGAACGCTACAGGTTTTGGAAAATGGCGCAAAATGTGCGCCACTTTTTTTTGGACAAGCTTGTGAATTTTTTTTAACCCCTTAGATACAAGTAAACCTATACATGTTTGGTGTCTACAAACTCGCACTGACCTCAGGCATCACATAGATACATCAGTTTTACCATATAGTGAACACAGTGAATAAAATATCCCAAAAACTATTGTACGATCACACTTTTTTTGCAATTTTTCAGCACTTGGAATTTTGTTGCCGTTTTCCAGTACACTATATGGTAAAACTTATGGTTTCATTTAAAAGTACAACTCGTCCCTCAAAAAACAAGCCCTTATATGGCAAGATTGATGGAAAAAAAAAAGTTACGGCTCTCGGAAGAAGGGGAGCAAAAACGCAAAAACGAAAAGTGCCCGGGGGCTGAAGGGGTTAATACAAGACTAAAATTTTTATAACACTAATTATAATGAATACAGACTATCGAATATTAATATGAGATTGAAATTCTTATAACAAGGACAGCCGTGGATACTGTTCTTATGGAAATGGTTGAGACTCTTAAGCTGGGTTCACACATAGCGACAACGACGTCGCTGCTACGTCACCTTTTCGGTGACGTAGCAGCGACATCCTGTCGCTGTTGCTGTGTGTGACATCCAGCAACGACCCGGCCCCTGCTGTGAGGTCGTTGCTGAATGTCCTGCTTCATTTTTTGCTGAATGTCCTGCTTCATTTTTTGCTCGTTGCTCTCCCGCTGTGACGCACACATCGCTGTGTGTGACAGCGAGAGAGCGACGAAATGAAGCGAGCAGGGAGCAGGAGCCGGCATCTGGAAGCTGCGGTAAGCTGTAACCAAAATAAACATCGGGTAACCAAGAAGCCCTTTCCTTGGTTACCCGATATTTACTTTAGTTACAGCGTCCGCCGCTCTCACGCTGCCTGTGCTGCTGGCTCCCTGCTCCCTGCACACAGCCAGAGTACACATCGGGAAATAAGCAAAGGTTTGCTTATTAACCTGATGTGTACTGTGGCTATGAGTGCAGGGAGCCAGCGCTAAGCGGTGTGCGCTTGTAACCAAGGTAAATATCGGGTAACCAGAGAAGCACTTTGGTTGGTTACCCGATATTTACATTAGTTACCAAGCGCAGCATCGCTTCCACAGCGACGCGTGTCGTTATGATCACTGCTGCGTCTGCTGTGTTTGACAGCTAAGCAGCGATCATAACAGCGACTTACAAGGTCGCTGTTGCGTCACCGAAAATGGTGACGTAACAGCGGCGTCGCTATATGTGAACCCAGCTTTAATTAACTCACTCCTCCACATTGTGGCAGGTTGAAAATTGACTGTAAACCTGCAAGTACCATAATTGCAGTAATTCCTTTCCCACACTTCTTATCATCCAATGTACTGGTGCAAATATTGACACACGCCAGAGAAGTGGTTGTGCTTCAGATATTGTGAAACTCGCTGTAACATCCATGCCCGTACCTATTGCTTCTGTTTCTGCTTCTGTCGATGAGTGTTGCAGAAGATGTTTGTCAACAATGCGGCAATCCTGAGGCTTTTGATGCCACTAAGGGAGCTATGTGGTTAATTCCTGGCTGTGAACCTTGGGCGGGGCTGTCTTCCATTTAAGCTTTTGATCCTCTGACTCTCACTCTTAGGCTATGTCCGCACGTTGCTTTTTACCTGCTTTTTTGCTGCTTTTTCAACTGCAGCGTTTAATGCCAAAATGGTTGTGTTCTGCTTTTCAAGCAAAGTCTATGGGAATTTGGGTTTCTTGTCCGCACTATGCAGTTCAAACTGCAACCTTTTTGTTGCAGAACTTTGGTCAAAAACTCAGTTTTGCAGTGCAAAACCCAAATGGCAAAAACAATTGACATGTCAATTGTTTTTGCCATTTGGGTTTTGCACTGCAAAGCTGAGTTTTTGACCAAAGTTTTGCAACAAAAAGGCTGCAGTTTGAACTGCATAGTGCGGACAAGAAAACCAAATTCCCATAGACTTTGCTTGAAAAGCAGAACACAACCATTTTGGCATTAAACGCTGCAGTTGAAAAAGCAGCAAAAAAGCAGGTAAAAAGCAACGTGCGGACATAGCCTTAATCTGGTCTGGACCTCTATGCTCAACTCCAGGAGCTTTTATTGTTGTTCCTGCTTTGGTCTTGGATGGTTTTTGGACTTTTTTTTCTTTGTCTTACGGCCCTCCTGGTACTAGCTTGCTGACCAGACTTTTTCCTGCTGGACAGTACCAGCCCAGCCCAGGGTTCCTGTTTAAGTCCAGCATAAGTTGATCTAAAGCTTCCTATGCTAAGTCAGTGTATGTCTTGAATACCAAAAAACACTCTCATGTTTCTAGTCTTCTGTTAAATTGTGAACTTTTTCACATCACTGTCTTAATTAAAAATGAATTTATGTTGAATGGCTTGTATTTTGTATAAGACATTTTTAGATGTACAAAAATAATAAATTTGGTTTCATTCTTGATAGATAATTGTATCAGAAGCTCAGAAGGACATCATATATATTTAGATTGTAAAGCAGATGATTGTACTATCACACAAGATACATATGAAGAACCTGCCATTATGCCATATATACCCTCAGCGCTTCACATCACACCTCTATCCTCCAATACTGATCCTTTCAAAATGGTGTTATCATCTGATTCATCGCAGAATGTTAAGAAAACTAAACATCAAAAAAGAGGTATAATAAATCAAAAAGGTCAGACAACGATGAAGCCATTATCGTGTTCACAATGTGGAAAATGTTTTAACCGGAAATCCAATCTTCTTAAACATAAGAAAGGTCACACCGGGGAGAAGCCATTTTCCTGTGAAGAATGTGGGAAATGTTTTAACGAGAAATCAGATCTTTTCAGACATCAGAGAATTCACACAGGGGAGAAGCCATTTTCATGTCCACAATGTGGAAAATATTTTAATCAGAAACCTGGTCTTGTTAGACATCAGAGAATTCACACAGGGGCAAAGCCGTATTCATGTTCAAAATGTGGGAAATGTTATAATGTGAAATCGAATCTTGTTAGACATGAATGGGTTCACTTAGGAAAGAAGCCATTTTCATGTTCAGAGTGTGGGAAACTTTATACAGATAAATCATCTCTTATTAAACATCAATATGTTCACATAGGAGCAAAACCATTTTCATGTTCAGAATGTGGGAAATGTTTTAATAGGAAATCAAATCTTTATAGACATCAAAGAACTCATGTAAACGAGAAGCCGTTTATATGTTTAGAATGTGGGAAATGTTTTGCTGGTATATCGGATCTTGTTACGCATCAGAAAACTCACACAGGGGAGAAGCCATATTCATGTTCAGAATGCGGAAAATGTTTCTCGGGTAAATCTGATCTTGTTGCACATCATAGAATACACACAGGGGAGAAACCATTTCCATGTTCAAAATGTGGGAAATGTTTTAACCAGAAATCAAATCTTGTTAGACATCAAAGAACTCATACAGGGGAGAAGCCCTTTTCATGCTCAGAATGTGGGAAATATTTTACTAGAAAATTAAGTCTTAATAACCATCAAAAAACACACCTAGATGAGAAATCATTTTCAAGTTCTGAATTTGGGCAATATGAATAACTTTGTATGACTGTGGAAAAAGTATTTGCCCTTCAGCAGTTTTTTTTCTACTTTTATGTTGTACTCTTTTGTCACTTTTAAATATTTCAGATCATCCAACTAATTTTAAGATGATAACATGGGTAAAAAAAACCCAAAATGTATATTTTAATTAATCATTCCATTTAATGAAGGGAAACCTTTTTTGACAATCCATATCATACTTGTGAGAAAGCAATGAACCAAACCTAAACCAAAGAACTAGCTGTACCAGTCACGACTTCAAATGAATGTTTGCGTTGCGTTAATATGCCATTAGTTTTCGACATTTCAATTGCTACTCTGCAGAATTCTTACAATTCGGCTACATTAGAGGGTATTCGCACATTAACTGCCTGTTGAAATGTTCCACCATTGACTTATCAGTTCAGCAGTCTTGGAGTTCATCTAGATATGTTTATACAAAGATGAGACAGGACTTTGTCCTTCTTCGTGAGGAATGATTTCCAAGTTGAAACTTTTCCCATGGATACAATAATTATCTTTCTAATTGCGGAATGTTGTACATTGACTTCAACTGAGGCTCTTTAGATGTTAATTTGGGATCTTTGTGACCTTGTGAAAGAGTCGTCGATGTACTTTTGGTAAAATTATGGTAGGCTGGCGCTCTAGAAGAAATTCATCAGTATTCCAAGTTTTTTAAATTTTTGGATAATGACCCTTAGGCTTATTTGATCAGTATTTGAAAGACAAAATCAGGAATTAAGGAAATTAAAATTCCGACGTTGTGTGTGTTTCTATTATACTTTTCTTCTGATTGTACCACTCCTGATTTTGGCTTACTGATATATAATGACCAAATAGTGTGAACGTGGCTTTAATGTGATTCTCTAGAGAGTCCCAGAACCTTAACAACTAGAGATGAGTGAACCTGAGGCTTGATTTTTCCAACCGAACACCAACAAGGTTCAGGGTTCGGATGTGTCACTTGTGAACTTCACTCACGCGAGCAATGCTGTGCTCAGGTATGATTGTTGCTCAGCCCTTTGCGAGCTGCTAGCTGTGTTTGGACGGCTCGCAAAGGGGGGTAACATCAGCATGATTACATTCAGTGTGCAACCCAAAAAATTGTTTGAAAATGCCCTCCCCCGGGAGTGATCTGTTTATGGCTGGCTGTATGTGGGGGAAAAAACAAACTGCCAATCAGTTACTTGCTGCTGGGTTCTGGTTGGGCTTTACATTGACATAGTAGAGGTCAATTTGTGTGTAGAGTGCTATAGCCCTCAAAAAAAATGTAAAGAAATTGTGATATAAAAATAAGATTATGATGATAAAATAAATATATATGTACACTACCGTTCAAACGTTTGGGGTCACCCAGACAACTATCTTTTCCATAAAAAATCATACTTTTATTTATCACATGAGTTGCATAATGAATAGAAAATATCGTCCAGACAGTGACGAGGTTAGAAATAATGATTTTTACGTGAAATAATAATTTTCTCTTCACACTTTGCTTTCGGCACAGAATGCTCCTTTGCAGCAATTCCAGCTTTTCAGACCTTTTGGCATTCTATCTGTTAATTTGCGGAGGTAATCTGGAGATATTTCACCCCATGCTTCAAGAACCCCCCCCCCCTCCCCCACAAGTTGGATTGGCTTGGTGGACACTTTTTGATACCATACGGTCAAGCTGCTCCCACAACTGCTATATAGGGTTGAGATCTGGTGACTGGACTGGCCCCTCCATTACAGATAGAATACCAGCTGCCTGCTTCTTCCCTAAATAGTTCATGCATAATTTGGAGGTTGCTTTGGGTCATTGTCCTGTTGTAGGATGAAAGTGGCTCCAATCATGCGCTGTCCACAGGGTATGGCATGGTGTTACAAAATGGAGTGATAGCCTTCCTTATTCAAAATACCTTTTACCTTGTACAAATCTCCCACTTTATCAGCACCAAAGCGACCCCCAGACCATCCCTTTACCTCCACCATGCTTGACAGATGGCGTCAGGCACTCTTCCAGCATATTTTCAGTTGTTCTGCGTCTCACAAATGTTCTTCTGTGTGATCAGAACACGTGAAACCTCAATTCGTCTGTCCAGAACACCTTTTTCCAAACTTCCTCTGTCCAATGTCTGTGTTAATTTGCTCATATTAATATTTTCCTTTTATTAGCCAATCTCAGATATGGCTTTTTCTTTTCCACTCTGCCCTGAAGGCGAGCATCGTCTCTTCACTGTAGACGTTGACACTGGCATTTTGCGGGTACTAGTTAATGAAGCTGCCAGTTGAGGAATTGTGAGGCGTTGATTCCTCATATTAGAGACTCTAATGTACTTGTCTTGTTGCTCAGTTGTGCAGCGCGGCCTCCCACTTCTCTTTCTACTCTGGTAAGAGCCTGTTTGTGCTCTCCTCTGAAGGGAGTAGTACACACCGTTGTAGGAAATCTTCAGTTTCTTGAATAGCCTTCATTTCTAAGCACAAGAATAGACTGTTGAGATTCACATGAAAGTTCCTTTTCTGGCCATTTTGAGAGTTTAATGGAACCAACAAATGTAATGCTCCAGATTCTCAACTAGCTCAAAGGAAGGTCCGTTTTAGGCCCTGTGCGCACACTGCATTTTTACCCGCATTATTGTTGCGGTTTTGCTGCAGAAATTTCTTGAGAAAATGGTTGAAACCTTTCTGCAGACATTCCCCAGTAAAACCTATGGAAGAAAAAAAAATAGCTGTGCACACACTGCGTTTTTTTCTCAAGAACATTCTTTCTGTAGATTTTCTTGAGAAAAAGAAAGTGCATGTCACTTCTTTTCTGCAGGTAGCTGTGTTATTCCATTCCATTGACTGTAATGTAATCATGAAATACCGCAGGGAATAACGTAAGTAGCAAATTCTGTGCGTTTCATTGCTTTTTCCTGCATTATTCCCGCATTATTTCACGTTTTTCAGGACATAATGTTCATCACTGCCCTGCGTTTTGCAGGGAAGTGATGTCATTATGACAAGAAGAGGAAGTTGAGCAGAGAGTAAACACACAGATACCACTCACACACAGACACAGACATATAGAATACATAGATCACACTCACACACAGACATATAGAATGCACATAGAAATCAAACGTACATATTAAAAATAAAAACCGAAAAAAAAGTGGGCTCTGCCATATTTTTATCGTCCAGTCAAGGTAAACACACAGCGGCGGCCTGGTATTCTCAGGCTGGGGAGGACGAGGACCATGGTTAATGCCCCCCCCCCCCTCCCGCAGCCAAGAATATCAGCCCGCGAGAATGTCGCATCCATTATGCGACAGTACCAGCGTGTTACCGGCTCTTCCAGATTGCCGTGATGCGGTGGCAATCGGGGTAATAAGGAGTTAAGAGCAGCGCATAGCTGCCACTTAGTCCTAGCTTAATCATGGCAGTGTCTATGAGACAGCTTCCATGATTAACTTGTAAGTAAAGTGAATAAACCCCCCCCCCCCAAACACACAGCTCCGGCGTAATCCACGCAGGTCCCACGATGCTTGCATCCAGCCGTGTCTGACACATGCTCAATGCAGCCTCGTTCAGTGAGCGATGCTGCAGGGGTAACTACAGGTCATTTCTCATGGTCGGTAATGTGAACACATTACCATTCACGAGAACTCCAGTGTGTCCTCACAGGGACTCTATTGATTGATTTGATCTTGTCCTCTATCTATTGATTATCCATTATCTATCTGTCTATCAATTATCTATCCATCAATCTATCTATTCATCTATCCATTTATCTGTTTATCCATTATCTATCTATTCAGCTATCCATCTTTCTATCTATTCATCTATCCATCTTTCTATCTAACTTTCTATCTATCTATCTATCCATTATCTATTTATCTATCTGTCTATCTATCCTTCCATCCATCTATCGATTATCTATCTATTAACTATATTATTTATTGCTGTTAAAGCATTAAAAAATGCGGGGACCAACCTGCAAAAAAACGCACCAAAATGCGGTAAAAACGCATGCGTTTTTCGGTGTTATTGATGCGGTTTTTTTAAAGCAGATACACTAATCCTTCACTCCTTATAGCTTCTCTAATCAGCAAAACTGTTTTCAGTTGTGCTAACATACTTGCACAAGGGTTATCAAGGGATTTCTAAACATCCATTAGCCTTCTAACACAGTTAGCAAACACAATGTACCATTAGAACACTGGAGTGGTGGTTGTTGGAAATGGGTCTCTATACACCTATGTAGATATTTAATTAAAAACCAGACATTTGCAGCCAGAATAGTCATTTACCACATTAACAATGTATAGAGTGGATTTCTGTTTAATGTTCGCTTCATTAAAAAAAATGTGCTTTTCTTTCAAAAATAAAGAAATATCTAAGTGACCCTAAACTTTTGAACTGTAGTGTAAAATTAAAATGTAAAAATTAAATTAATTTTTTAAATATTATTATCATGGCGGCCTAAGGATCTGTGGAGACTAGACATTCTGGCACTCTGGCTGCTAACTTTTCTGATGTTTGTGGTCAGCACAGGCAGACTTGTAGTTCATAAACAGGCTAGAAAAAGTTAGTCTCTGCTGGGCTGCTTGTTAGTCTCCTTTTGATCACATGCTGTGGGGGAGCCAGTCACATTTGCTCTCCTCCTATATATGCTGCTGGACACCTTTAATGCCAGGTATAGCTTTTCTATACTGGTCTGGTAAGGTGTTGTGATACAGACTTACTGGTGGTTGTAGGGCTTCATTGCTGTGAGCTGTTGTGGTATTAACCTTTTGACTTTTTTTTTCTGCCCTACGTCTCTTGCTTTTCTCCTTAGTTTCTTACTGCAAACTCACAGGAACAAACAGTATGTCTGAGATTTGTTTTTTCCCTGTCTCTCGATAGTTGTGTTGCCATCACACTCCTGCCTCTTCCTTCCCTGGGGGGGGGGCAACAGTTCAGATCTGGTCAGGAGAATGATAAGGTATGGACTCCAGTATCTCCACCATCAGGAGTAATCTAGTGATTAGGGATAGCCTAGGGTCCTCTAGAGTCCTGTCAGTCACACAGCCTAGGGTCCTCTAGAGTCCTGAGTCCTGTCAGTCACATTATGACAGGGGGAAATTTATTTTCCACTTTGGGACAGGTAGAACTGAATAACTTTTTTTTTTTTCTTCAGTGCATTAAATTATGCAATAAATAAAATAATTTAAAAACAGGATTTTGTGATCATTTGGTTAACTTTTGTCTATAATTAAAAGTAGTTTGATGATCTGTGATATTCATGTGAGACAAATATGCAAAAATAGAAAAAAGTAGAAGCATTTGAAAAGTTGCCACCAATGTTTAATAAACTATTTATTTGAAACCTACCATCTTCTGTTCTGTTGGATTTTTTATCTATTTAGATGTTATACCATTTTTTTTTTAGATATTAAGTTAATAACCTAAAACCTAAAGTGTTGAGACAGATATCATTTTTTAGTATAAACAATTCCATATTGTATAATTTGTATTATGTATTTTACGTCACTGAGCCAGCCAACGGTGTTTCCCATCCAGCTCATGATAAAAGCTATTCGGCATACTCTATGAATAAAAACCACGATATGTCTTCGTCACTTCCGCCAACACACGACATTCCACGCCCCCAAGTGGTATGTAAGGTCCATTTGGCGCATTGTAACACTAACACTTTGTGTACCGCATGTGACCTCTGAGAATAACACTCTCAAAATATTCGCTCTGATTTTTATGAACCTACGGACGTCCCATGTCCCCTCGCACCTTGTGGCCTAAGACTGGGCTGGACATGGGCTGTGTTTTTTAGTTTCCAGAAAGTTATGAATTGGCAATTTTCCCCATATCTCTACCTCTGTGTCCCATGCGGGAGATATGACCATCATATTTCTAGTTCTGATTTGATCTATCCATAGTTATGAAACATGATGGGTCTGTGGGCTTCCTTCGGAGAGTTATTAATTTTGAGCTGATTGGCACATCACACTATTAATAGAAAATATATGTGTGACGTGCATCTCGCCTTCATGAAGCCAGAAATATACCTGCCTTATATCTGGTAGCGAAGCACTCCCTAATATTGTAACTCTTACACAGGAGCCTCAAAGTCTGAGATTCTTGTTTGAAGCTGTTGTAAATCTTGTAATTGCCTGCCCATCTCTCTGGCTGAATACCCTAGATAGAGAGCCTGGATACACTCAGGAACTATTCCTTAAGGGGGCTTTACACGTTAGCGATATCGCTAGCAATTTCTAGCGATATCGAGCGTGTAAGTACCCGCCCCCGTCGCGCATGCGATTGTTTGTGATCGCTGCCGTAGCGAACATTATCGCTACAGCAGCATCACACGTACTTACCTGGTCGGCGGCGGCGCTGTGACTGCCAAACAATCCCTCCTTCAAGGGGGAGGGACGTTCGGCATCACAGCGATGTCACCGCAACGTCACTAAGCGGCCAGCCAATCAAAGCGGAGGGGCCGAGATGAGCAGGACGTAATATCCCGCCCACCTCCTTCCTTCCGCATTGGGGCCGGCGGCAGGTAAGGAGACGGTCCTCGCTCCTGCGGTGTCACACATAGCGATGTGTGCTGCCGCATGAGCGATGAACAACATGAATAAACAACCCTTACCGATTTTTGAGTTTGGGACGACCTCTCCATGGTGAACGATTTTCACCATTTTTGAGGTCGCTTAAGGTCGCTGGTCAGTGTCACACGCTGCGATATCGTTAATGACGCCGGATGTGCGTCACTAACAACGTGACCCCGACGATAAAACATTATCGATATCGTAGCGTGTAAAGCCCCCTTTAGTCTTGATTGGATTTTGTCACCTTGCCATTTGACTCCCAGTTCTTGGTGCTGGATTCTTGCTGTAGGGCAGGGGGTGTGACTGCTGACTGACATGTATGAATGTCATATTCCATCACACCTCCCCTTTAGAGGGCACTAGGGGCAGCACATTCCTGTAGTTCCCCACACACCCGTCAGTGATCTCTCCTGGACACCACAGGACCCTCTCCCTCTCAGATTCAAAAACTGGCATCTACTGGTAGGGCAATCCAGAACCCCTGGCAAGAGGAAGCTAGAAGCAGCGTTAAGGCCCCACCTAAACAGGGACCCTCTGGGCCCTGTTCTGGGTCAGCACCTGGGTAGGTTATTCCTCTGGAGGAGGAGAGCCTGGAAAGCAGTGCATTGCCTATATTGTCGGTACTCTGCCTGCAGGTGACAGCGGCTAGGTAGGTTGCCTTCCTGGGGAATACAACCTCACATCAGCCTGACTGGCTGGGGACACCTCTTTCCCATCACCCTGACAAGTTGTGGACAACCCCTGTCCCTCCACTTGGAAGGCTGTGGGAAATACTTACTTGCTACTCTGACAAGTGATGGGTACTGCTGTCCCATCCTCCTGACAGTGGGTCCAGCTTTCCCACAAGTCTGGCCGGCTGGGGGTACCACTTTCCCATCATCTGGACAGGTTATGGGAGCAACTTTCCCATTACCCTGACCAGCTGTGGTAATCCCTTCCTTACTACCTTGACAGGTGATAGGGACTGCTTTCCCATAGTTTCATAGTTTCATAGTTTTTAAGGTTGAAGGGAGACTCTAAGTCTATCTAGTTCAACCCGTAGCCTAACATGTTGATCCAGAGGAAGGCAAAAAAACCCCAATGTGTCAAATAAGCTCCAATGGGGAAAAAAATTCCTTCCTTCGTCCACATACGGCAATCAGACTAGTTCCCTGGATCAACACCCTGTCATAAAATCTAATATACATAACTGGTAATATTATATTTTTCAAGAAAGGCGTTCAGGCTCTGCTTAAATTTTACTAGTGAATCCCTCATTACAACATCATACGGCAGAGAGCTCCATAGTCTCACTGCTCGTACAGTAAAGAATCCTCATCTGTGATTATGATTAAACATTCTTTCCTCAAGACGTAGCGGATGCCCCCGTGTTCCAGTCGCAGGCCTAGGTGTAAAGAGATCTTTGGAAAGGTCTCTGTACTGTCCCCTCATATATTTATACATTGTGATTAGATCCCCCTAAGCCTTTGTTTTTCCTAACTAACTAACCCCAAGTTTAATAACCTGTCTTGGTATTGCAGCCCCCCCATTCCTCTAATAATCTTGGTCGCTCTTCTATCTACCTGTAAGATTATGCTATTTATAGCCTTCTATACTTTTGCTAACAAGAAAAGCATCCATTCCTCTCTTAAATTCATTCAGTGAGTTGGCCATCACCACTTCCTCAGGAAGAGAGTTCCAGAGCCTCACTGCTCTTACCGTGAAGAACCCTCTTCTATGCTGATGTAGGAATTTTCTTTCCTCCAATCGAAAAGAATGCCCCCTTGTTCTTGTCATAGTCCTTGGTACAAACAGATCATGGGAGAGATCTCTATATGGCCCTCTGATATATTTGTACATATTTATTAGGTCTCCCCTAAGTCTTCTCTTTTCTAGAGTAAATAGACCTAATTTTGATAACCTTTCCGTGTATTGTAATGCACCCATTCCATTTATTATTTTAGTAGCCCGCCTCTGAACCCTTTCAAGTTCAGTAATGTCTTTCTTCAGCACCGGCGCCCAAAATTGCACACAATACTCCAAGTGTGGTCTGACTAGTGATTTGTACAGAGGGAGAATGATGTTTTCATCTCGTGCCCCCAGACCTCTTCTAATGCATCCCATCACCCTATTTGCTTTGGTGGCTGCTGTCTGACACTGGGCACTCCAATTTAGATTCTTATTCACTAAGATGCCTAACTCTTTTTCGATGTCTGATTTCCCCAGCAGTTTCCCATTTAGTAAGTAATCGTAGCATCTGTTTCTCCTTCCCATGTGCATAACCTTACACTTATCTGTGTTAAACCTCATTTGCCATTTTTCAGCCCAATTCTCCAATTTACTCAAATCCATCTGTAGTTGCAAACTGTCCTCCTTTGTGTTAACTACCTTACATAGTTTTGTATCATCTGCAAATACTGATATTTTACTCTGTAAACCATCCACCAGATCATTAATATATTAAATAGTAGGGGGCCCAATACAGACCCCTGTGGCACCCCACTAGTAACCCTGGCCCAATCTGAGTATGCACCATTAATAACCACTCTTTGTTTTCTACCACTAAGCCAGCTACCTACCCATCTACACACATTTCCCCCGAGCCCAAGCTTTCTCATTTTACTTAGCAGTCTTTTATGTGGGACAGTGTCAAATGCTTTACCGAAGTCGAGATAAATGACATCCAATGATTCTCCTCGGTCCATGTGAGAGCTTACATCCTCATAGAAGCTGATCAGGTTAGTTTGACAGGAGCGATCCTTCATAAATCCATGTTGATATGGAGTTAAACAGTTATTAACATTGAGACATTCCATAATAGTATCCCTTAAAAACCCTTCAAACATTTTACCCACAACAGATGTTAAGCTTACCAGCCTATAGTTTCCAGGTTCCCTTTTGCACCCTTTTTTGAATATTGGTACCACATTTGCTAGCCGCCAATCCAGTGGAACAGACCCAGTTTCTATAGAGTCTTTAAATAAAAGGAATAGAGGCCTGTCTATCACATTACTTAACTCCCTTAATACCCGAGGGTGAATGCCATCAGGGCCTGGTGATTTGTCAATTTTAATGTTACTAAGTCGGTTCTGCACTTCTTCCTGGGTTAGGCAGGTCATACTTAATGGGGCATTTACATGATCACTCTGCATTTCCCCTGGCATATCCTTTTCCTGTGTGAACACAGTTGAGAAAAAAGTATTTTTTCTCTGACCCTGACACCCTGACAACCAGTGAGTACACCCTTCCCATCATCCAGACAAGTTATGGGCCCACTTTCCCATCACTCTGACAAGCTGTGAGTATGACATCCCCATCATCTGTACCGGCAATGACTAATCCACTATCCAGACCACCCGTGGGTACCACTAACTGCTGGTTCCTGGGCTACGCCTCCAGTGAACCCTGCTGCACCCAAATCTGGTACAGCCATCCTTGGACCCAGACCACCCACTCCGGGTCAGAGTCCGATGCTACCCGAAACCCCTGACTAGACGTGCCCCGAATAGACAAAACTACCAAGTCTTCTATCAGTTCCCTGGGACCTGTTTCCTGGCCTCCGTCTGACTCAGCTTCCCCCTTGCCGACCAAGTGGCAACAATCAGACCTTCGTGAGGCTCCTTGGGCTCCAGCACTCCCTCCGTGGGTGACAGCGGCCATGGCTGCTGTTACTGTGGGTTGTGCCTGCTTCTCTGTTCTTCATCAAGTTGCCAATTAAGGCGGACTTACCTGGCCTCCTGACACCCTGGTTGTGGAGGAACCCTGCAAAGAGATCTTACCTGGGAGCTCTTCCGCTCCTAGGACAGCCCCGCAGCGGTGGCAGAACGCTGCCATGAGGTTTCATCCAGGGGCCTTACATTGCCTATGGTTATCCCCACACTGGTTATACCCCTGCAGTATTCTACCGTGGGGCCTCATCTAGGGGCCCCACAATTCCTGTGGCAACCCCAACCTCATACACTGGCGCTCTCCCTGCAGTGGCGGCTGAACTCTGTTGATAGGTCTCACCTAAGGGCCTTACGTTCCTTGTGGCAGCCACCACCTGACGCATTGGCGCTCTCCCTACAGCATCTTACCCTCTGCTTATCCCCACATAGGGCAAAAGGTCCCAACACACTGGCTGATTATCTGTAAAAGCATGCCCACACCTTTCTCTGACCTCCCCCCTGTAACAGCTGAAGCTGTGTGTGTGTTTGTGGTGTCAGTGTAAGCGAAAGACTCACAGCTCACTCCCTCCTCTCTTACAGCAGGCACAGGCAAATCAATAACATCAATATTAGCAGGGGGCATGTCAATACTGGTTGAAGGATCAGCACTTGGGGTTTCAGTATTCCCACCTTCTTCATCCCTGTTCCGGTGCCCCAGTCCAAATAAACCTTGACAACGGGCAGCGCCGGTTCAACCCCTCCAATCCTGGAGACAAAGATTTTCCGGGGTACCATATCTTGGAGGGACACCATCTCGGGCTCTACCAGGGTCATCTCCGCACCAGTGTCCCGCAATACCATGGCCACAGCCTGGCCAATGGCGACGGGTTGGAAATTGTCCAGGGACCACCCCCACAGACCGCACCATTAACAGTTTTGGGGATGGGGTCTCATGGCCCTGAAGTGTCTGAGTTGATGTCAGAGGTAGCGCCTTCTGGCTTCCACCACGCCCCTGGTGAGGAGAGTCGAGGGGGACACCCTTTGCAGTCTAGGTGCAGGGGAAACAGTTATAGGGTTCATCTTACCCCTCTCTAGTTGCTGCTGGACACTTTCTTGCTTCAGGGGCCCGATTATTCATATAGTTGTCAACAAGGGTGGCTATAGCAGAGGATCTGTTGGGCTTTTGGTCATGGATAAACTGGCGAACATCCTCGGGGCAGTTCCACAAGAATTGCTCTGTGATAAAACAAATCCAGAATCTCCGGGCCGGTGGTGAACTGCAGGCCCTGGTTCCAGTGGTCGGCAGCTCTTGCGAGGGCCCTCCTGCAGTTGGACCAGGTGTACTTTGGTCCCCGCTGCAGGCTCCGGAATTTCTTATGGTAAGACTCTAGAGTGAGGTTGTACTGTTGGATCAGGGCCTGCTTGATGATGTCATAGCCCCTGATCCCCCTCGGTAGGTAAGTCCCCAAGGGTATCCAGGGCCTTACCCCTTTAAACGGGGGTCAGGTACTTGGCCCACTGATCCTTGGCCAGGTTGTGCTGCAGGTAAGTTCGTTCAAAGATCAACAAAAATAAGTCCAAGTCTCTATCCTTTTTCAGCACTGGGAAGTCCTCAATACAGATCTTTGGAGGCTTGGTCTCTTGATGGTCTAGGGTGGACAGCGGGGTCTGGAGCTGAGCTAGCAGGATCTGGTGGTTATGCTCTGCCTGGTGTTCTTCGGCCTCACATTCTACCAGACGTGCTTGCTCTGTGGCCTCACGCTCTGCCAGACACTCTGCCTGCCACGCTGCCATGAGAATCTGTCATTTCTGCCAACACTCAACGTTCTGCGCCCTCAAGGGGTGCGTAAGGTCTGCTTGGTGCAATGTAACACTGACATCTCCTGTCGCCGCGTCCACATAGAGGTACGAGGTTGAAGACAGAGCAGGTCGTGCAAACTTCGGCGTGGCACTCAGCTTTCTCACAACCCCGACCGGTGCCCAGAACCTCTCCACTAGCCCCAGTGGAACAGGATTCTGCCGGTCCGGTAAAGTAGTCTGCCACCAGTGCCTTGTTATATATAGGCCTGGTCCGTAAACCAGCCCAGGTAGCGTGTAATATTTAACCAAGCTCACGGACATGGGGTTTGGGGATCGAGATAAAGGAAAACAGTCCAAGATTAAATTATATATTTAATCGCCTTAAGGACACACAAGATGATACACTATATACAAGATGGAATTTACAGATATTGCGTCAGAAGTACAGATAAGTTATGGTTGCACGCAGATACAGATAAGGCTATGTTCACATTTCCGTTGTTTTGCTTCTGTTGCAATCCGTCGCCTTGAGGAAATACGGTATCCTGCAAAATATTTTGCAGGAACCCGTTTTTTCCCCACAGAGTTCTATTAGCGACGGATTACGAAGGATGGCCCTACGTTGCATCCGCCGCGTGACGGATCAGTCCTTTAGTGACTGACCGTCAGGCGGGAGCAATGCTGAATGTAACTTTTTTTGCAGCGGCAAAACAACACTCTCCGCAGGTGTCTGTCGCCATCCGTCACAAGCTATAATGGATGTCTATGGTGCTGGATTCCGTCATGCTCTTGAGTATGCCCAGCATGTTTGGCACACCCACTGGGCTGTCCCAAACACAAACGGATCACGACGGATCTGTAAAAAAAAATGGATGCACAACGCATGTAACGGACGTGACGGATCAGTTTTTTCACATTGTGTCCGCTGTGTCAGTTGACAACTCAAAAATGTCGGATCCGTCATGTCGCAACGACGGACCTGATGGAAGCAAAACAACGGAAATGTGAACATAGCCTAAAGGCTGCTTTACACGCAACAACATCGCTAACGAGATGTCATTGGGGGTCATGGAATTCGTGACGCACATCCGTTCTCGTTAGCAACGTCGTTGCGTGTGACACGTACGAGCCACCGATAACGATCAAAAATACTCACCTCGTTGATCGTTGACACGCTGTCACCTTACCTGCGGCCGCCCGCAATGAGGAAGGAAGGAGGTGGGTGGGATGTTCGTCCTCTCATCTCCGCCCCTCTGCTTCTACAGGAAGGAGGTGGGCGGGATGTTCGTCCCGCTCTTCTCCGCCCCTCCGCTTCTACTGGGCGGGCCCCTTAGTGACGTCGGTGTGACGCCGAACGAACCGTCCCCTTAGAAAGGAGGCAGTTCGCCGGTCACAGCAACGTCGCTAGGCAGGTAAGTAGTGTGACGGGTCCGAGCGATGTTGTGCGCCACGGGCAGCGATTTGCCCGTGATGCACAACCGACGGGGGCGGGTATGCTCGCTAGCGAGATCGCAATGTGTAAAGTGGCCTTTAGTCAGTTACGTTCTCTTTGTTCCTTATGACTAGCCTTGGTACTAGCTCGGCACAGGGCAGGCGCTGTGGAGCCAATGGTTTTCCTAGGACTCCCCACATGTGTACTGCACGCGAGAAAAAAAAAAACTTTCAAAATGTCCACTTTGATTCTTATGAACCTACGTACTTCCCATGTCCCCTTCCACCTTGTACCCTAAGACTGGGCTGGACATGGTTTCCAGAAATTTATGAATTGGCAGTTTTCCTCTCATCTCCGCCTCTGAGTGTCCCACGTGGGAGATATGGCCATTATCTTTCTAGTTATGATTTGATCTATCCATAGTTATGAAACATGATAGGTTTGTGGGCTTCCCTCAGTTATTCATTTTTAGCCGATTCGCATGTCATACTATTAATAGAAAATGTGTGATATGCGTCTCGTAGCCGTGAAGCCAGAAATTTACCTGCCCTATATTTAGTAGCGAGTCACTCCCTAATATTGTAGCTCTTACACAGGAGTTTCAAAGTCAGAGATTTTTGTTTGGAGCTGCTTGTAAAACTTGTATAAACAACATCTGAACAAAACCATGTGGGGGAAATTTTTGGTGGTCACAACTGATCACCATAACCCCAATACAGGACAAAAAGGATACGTAATCCCTGGTAGAGACTCCATAAACATGTTCAAAAAACCATAGAAAAGAGTCAATGACACTACCTTGATGCAAAAAACAGTATATAAATTTTATTAAACACTAATATAAACAAGCGCAATTAAAAGGTTCAAGACGTGCTGGTAAGGATACAAAAAATGGTGGAACATGTACCACACTGCTGGCTATATATATAGTAGGTAAATCAGCCTTTGGCTGGGAAATCCGTGTCATAAGTGGTAACACTAAAAGAGGCACTCAGTGGTTACCCTATAGAGTACATAAAGTGCAGCATAATGCAGAGATGTAATAAATGCTAGGCAGAGGGCCAGTAAAAAGTGTCTATTATGCAGAGCATATCGCTCACAGAATGAAAAAAGGGGGGGAACTCAATTCCACTGCTGCCCGTACCGGTAACCAACAGAGGCATACATTTATAAAGGGTTAAGAAGGACACATACCCATAATAGCCAAGTCAGCAAGATAGAGGTGCAGCTCCACAGAGCCCAACGCGTTTCGCGAGGGCTTCTTCACAAGGGGGTCGCAAGAAATAGTGTCATTCCCAGGGTATAAATACCCACAGATCAGCTGTTTCAAATCACACGCGGTGGCGACGCATATAATGGCGCATGCGCGGTCAGCCTGGACGAGTCGCCCGGAAGCTGCGTCGGCACTAAAGTGTCTGGGTCCGGGAGGAAAAACCCCTTCAGACGTCACATCCGGCCCGTTACTAAGCGGAGGCGTCTGCAGCGACAAGGCGACGCTGGCCAAGCGCGCATGCGCACAGCGTCACCAGCGATTGGAGATGAACCAAACAGAGGCCATCATGGGAAGGTCGCACCCAGCAGGAATGCAAACCGACGCCATGATGGGAAGGTCAATAACTGGGGAGCATGAATAGTATCAGGCAGGACCCTAGTGCTAGACAATAATTACATGAATCAGTGCACATAAATGCAAAAAGGCAGACGGCTGATATTTATAGATGGTCCCACAGGAAGAGTGTTGTTTTTCATCGTCCAAGAAGTCAAGAATACATAGACAAAGTAGCGTACGGGGGAAAATCCATTGATTTTTATAGCTTCCACGACTGCAATCCCAAGTTTTTGAAAATCTGAGGCATTGATTGCCTACACGGAGGCATCCGTGGAGGCGATTTACAACGGCGTTTAGCTGAAATGGAATGCCGTTGGATTGTGCTCGTGGGATCTGTCGCTCCAAATGGCCTCAATTTCTGGCTAATAAAATTTATATACTATTTTTTGCATCAAGGTAGTGTCATTGACTCTTTTCTATGTTTTTTTGTAAAACTTGTAGTTGCCTGCCCATCTCTCTGGCTGAATACCCTAGAAAGCAGGGAGCCTGGATATACTCAGGAACGCTTCCTTAGTCTTGATTGGATTTTGTCACCTGGCCATTTGGCCACATGACTCTGCTCCGTATATGTTGTAAACACACGCCTCCGCTCAGCACATGGCACACACCTACAGCTCTGTACACACGGCTCTGCTCCGGACATGATGGCTCATAGCATCATAGTATCATAGTATCATAGTTTTTAAGGTTGAAGGGAGACTCTAAGTCCATCTAGTTCAACCTGTAGCCTAACATGTTTATCCAGAGGAAGGCAAAAAAAACCCCAATGTGGCGAACAAGTTCCAATGGGGAACAAATTTCCTTCCTGACTCCACATCCGGCAATCAGACTAGTTCCCTGGATCAACACCCTGTCATAAAATCTAATATACATAACTGGTAATATTACATTTTTCAAGAAAGGCATCCAGGCTCTGCTTAAATGTTAGTAGTGAATCACTCATTACAACATCATGCGGCAGAGAGTTCCATAGTCTCACTGCTCGTACAGTAAAGAATCCTCGTCTCTGATTATGATTAAACCTTCTTTCCTCAAGACGTAGCGGATGCCCCCGTGTTCCAGTCGCAGGCCTAGGTGTAAATAGATCTTTGGAAAGGTCTCTGTACTGTCCCCTCATATGTTTATACATTGTGATTAGATCCCCCTAAGCCTTCGTTTTTCCTGTCTTGGTATTGCAGCCCACCCATTCCTCTAATAATCTTGGTGGCTCTTCTCTGCACCCTCTCCACTTCAGCTATGTCCTTCTTATATATCGGTGACCAGAATTGTACACAGTATTCTACGTGCGGTCGCACTAGTGACTTGTACAGAGGTAGAACTATATTTTTTTCATGAACACTTATACCTCTTTTAATACATCCCATTATTTTATTAGCCCTGGCAGCAGCTGCCTGACACTGTCCACTAAAGTGAAGTTTACCATCCACCCATACACCCAAGTCTTTTTCTGTGTCTGTTTTACCCAGTGTTCTACAATTAAGTACATAATCATAAATGTTATTTCCTCTACCCAAGTGCATGACCTTACATTTATCTACATTAAACTTCAATTGCCACTTCTCAGCCCAATCCTCCAATTTACATAAATCTCCCTGTAATATAAAATTATCCTCCTCTGTATTGATTACCCTGCAGAGTTTAGTATCATCTGCAAATATTGAAATTCTACTCCGCATGCCCCCAATAAAGTCATTAATAAATATGTTGAAAAGAAGCGGGCCCAATACTGACCCCTGTGGTACCCCACTATGAACTGAGACCCAGTCCGAGTACGTACCATTAATAACCACCCTTTGTTTCCTATCACTGAGCCAGTTTTTAACCCAGTTACACATATTTTCCCCTATCCCCATTATTCTCATTTTATGTACCAACCTTTTGTGTGGCACCGTATCAAAAGCTTTTGAAAAGTCCATATACACAACATCCACTGCATTTCCCTGGTCCAGACTTGAACTTACCTCTTCATAGAAGATGATCAAATTAGTTTGACAGGATCGATCCCTCATAAACCCATGTTGATCTCTGTCATAAGGTTATTTTTCTTGAGATACTCCAGTATAGCATCTCTCAAGAAACCCTCAAGGATTTTACCAACCGTAGAGGTTAAACTTACCGGCCTATAATTTCCCGGCTCAGTTTTTGTCCCCTTTTTGAATATTGGCACCACATTTGCTATGCGCCAGTCCTGCGGTACCGACCCTGTTATTAAGGAATCTGAGAAGATTAAAAATAATGGTCTATCTATCACAGAACTCAATTCCTGTAGTACTCTGGGGTGTATGCCATCCGGGCCCGGAGATTTGTCACCCTTAGTGATTTCGAGGCGGCGGCGTACTTCCTGCTGGGTTAAGCAGGTAATATTCAAGGGTGAATTTATGGTATCACTGGTCATGTCATCTGCCATGGCATTTTCTTGTATAAAAACCGTAGAAAAAAAGTCATTCAGCAGGTTGGCTTTACCCTCATCCCCTTCCACCATTTCACCAAGACTATTTTTAAGGGGGCCAACACTATCGCTTTTCAGTTTTTTACTGTTTATGTAGTTAAAGAATATTTTAGGATTATTTTTACTTTCTCTCGCAATGAGTCTCTCTGTCTCAAACTTAGCTAGCTTAATTTGCTTTTTACATATTTTATTTAATTTTCTATAATTATATAATGCCTCATCAGTACCTACCCTCTTTAATTCTTTTAAGGCTTTCTGTTTTTCTTTTATTGCTTCCCTTACAGCTCTATTTAGCCATAGGGGTTTCCTCCTATTTCTAGCATGTTTGTTCCCATAGGGTATATTTTCTGCACAAGCCCTATTCAGGATGCTCATAAAAGTCTCCCATTTGCTTTGTGTACTTTTATTACTTAGTACATCATCCCATCCGCTCCATACACATCTTACACACACGGCTCTCATCGCACACGTGTCTCAGCTCCATGCCCGTCACACTCATGGCTCTGAACACCTCGTACACACACTGCTCTGTTCCGTACACCCCATACACACATTGGTCCGCTCCGTACACCTTGTTTACATTCTGCTCTGCTCCGTACATGTCGTACACGCACGGGTTTGCTCCATACACCTCGTACACTCACAGCTCTGCTCTGTACACCTCGTACACACAACTCTTTTCCGTACACCTCGTACACACACGGCTCTGCTCTGTACACCTCGTACACACACGGCTCTGCTCTGTACACCTCGTACACACACGGCTCCGCTCCGTACACGCGCGGCTCTGCTCCGTACACCTCGTACACACACGGCTCCGCTCCGTACACGCGCGGCTCTGCTCCGTACACCTCGTACACACATGACTTCGCTCCGTACACCTCGTACACACACGGCTCGGCTCCGTACACCTCGAACACACACGGCTCTGCTCTGTACACCTCGTACACACACGGCTCTGCTCCGTACACCTCGTACACACACGGCTCTGCTCCGTACACCTCGTACACACACGGCTCTGCTCCGTACACCTCGTACACACACAGCTCTGCTCCGTACACCTCGTACACACACGGCTCTGCTACATCCACACATAAACTTCCCCTCATCCAGCACCATGACAACCAGCACAGCAGAGCCCTGCATACACTGAGGAGCTGATCATGTGACCCCTGACTCCTCCCCTCCATGTGACATCATCACAGGTCCTGTAAGCACAGAGCAGCCATATATCTAGTGTGCGGCTCTGCAGGTGGAGGTAGGTGCAGGGTATTATATATCTAGTGTGCGGCTCTGCAGGTGGAGGTAGGTGCAGGGTATTATATATCTAGTGTGCGGCTCTGCAGGTGGAGGTAGGTGCAGGGTATTATATATCTAGTGTGCGGCTCTGCAGGTGGAGGTAGGTGCAGGGTATTATATATCTAGTGTGCGGCTCTGCAGGTGGAGGTAGGTGCAGGGTATTATATATCTAGTGTGCGGCTCTGCAGGTGGAGGTAGGTGCAGGGTATTATATATCTGTGTGCGGCTCTGCAGGTGGAGGTAGGTGCAGGGTATTATATATCTAGTGTGCGGCTCTGCAGGAGGAGGTAGGTGCAGGGTATTATATATCTAGTGTGCGGCTCTGCAGGTGGAGGTAGGTGCAGGGTATTATATATCTAGTGTGCGGCTCTGCAGGTGGAGGTAGGTGCAGGGTATTATATATCTAGTGTGCGGCTCTGCAGGTGGAGGTAGGTGCAGGGTATTATATATCTAGTGTGCGGCTCTGCAGGTGGAGGTAGGTGCAGGGTATTATATATCTAGTGTGCGGCTCTGCAGGTGGAGGTAGGTGCAGGGTATTATATATCTAGTGTGCGGCTCTGCAGGTGGAGGGAGGTGCAGGGTATTATATATCTAGTGTGCGGCTCTGCAGGTGGAGGGAGGTGCAGGGTATTATATATCTAGTGTGCGGCTCTGCAGGTGGAGGTAGGTGCAGGGTATTATATATCTAGTGTGCGGCTCTGCAGGTGGAGGTAGGTGCAGGGTATTATATATCTAGTGTGCGGCTCTGCAGGTGGAGGTAGGTGCAGGGTATTATATATCTAGTGTGCGGCTCTGCAGGTGGAGGTAGGTGCAGGGTATTATATATCTAGTGTGCGGCTCTGCAGGTGGAGGTAGGTGCAGGGTATTATATATCTAGTGTGCGGCTCTGCAGGTGGAGGTAGGTGCAGGGTATTATATATCTGTGTGCGGCTCTGCAGGTGGAGGTAGGTGCAGGGTATTATATATCTAGTGTGCGGCTCTGCAGGTGGAGGTAGGTGCAGGGTATTATATATCTAGTGTGCGGCTCTGCAGGTGGAGGTAGGTGCAGGGTATTATATATCTAGTGTGCGGCTCTGCAGGTGGAGGTAGGTGCAGGGTATTATATATCTAGTGTGCGGCTCTGCAGGTGGAGGTAGGTGCAGGGTATTATATATCTAGTGTGCGGCTCTGCAGGTGGAGGTAGGTGCAGGGTATTATATATCTAGTGTGCGGCTCTGCAGGAGGAGGTAGGTGCAGGGTATTATATATCTAGTGTGCGGCTCTGCAGGTGGAGGTAGGTGCAGGGTATTATATATCTAGTGTGCGGCTCTGCAGGTGGAGGTAGGTGCAGAGTATTATATATCTGTGTGCGGCTCTGCAGGTGGAGGTAGGTGCAGGGTATTATATATCTAGTGTGCGGCTCTGCAGGTGGAGGTAGGTGCAGGGTATTATATATCTAGTGTGCGGCTCTGCAGGTGGAGGTAGGTGCAGGGTATTATATATCTAGTGTGCGGCTCTGCAGGTGGAGGTAGGTGCAGAGTATTATATATCTGTGTGCGGCTCTGCAGGTGGAGGTAGGTGCAGGGTATTATATATCTAGTGTGCGGCTCTGCAGGTGGAGGTAGGTGCAGGGTATTATATATCTAGTGTGCGGCTCTGCAGGTGGAGGTAGGTGCAGGGTATTATATATCTAGTGTGCGGCTCTGCAGGTGGAGGTAGGTGCAGGGTATTATATATCTGGTGTGCGGCTCTGCAGGTGGAGGTAGGTGCAGGGTATTATATATCTGGTGTGCGGCTCTGCAGGTGGAGGTAGGTGCAGGGTATTATATATCTAGTGTGCGGCTCTGCAGGTGGAGGTAGGTGCAGGGTATTATATATCTAGTGTGCGGCTCTGCAGGTGGAGGTAGGTGCAGGGTATTATATATCTAGTGTGCGGCTCTGCAGGTGGAGGTAGGTGCAGGGTATTATATATCTAGTGTGCGGCTCTGCAGGTGGAGGTAGGTGCAGGGTATTATATATCTAGTGTGCGGCTCTGCAGGTGGAGGTAGGTGCAGGGTATTATATATCTAGTGTGCGGCTCTGCAGGTGGAGGTAGGTGCAGGGTATTATATATCTAGTGTGCGGCTCTGCAGGTGGAGGTAGGTGCAGGGTATTATATATCTAGTGTGCGGCTCTGCAGGTGGAGGTAGGTGCAGGGTATTATATATCTAGTGTGCGGCTCTGCAGGTGGAGGTAGGTGCAGGGTATTATATATCTAGTGTGCGGCTCTGCAGGTGGAGGTAGGTGCAGGGTATTATATATCTAGTGTGCGGCTCTGCAGGTGGAGGTAGGTGCAGGGTATTATATATCTAGTGTGCGGCTCTGCAGGTGGAGGTAGGTGCAGGGTATTATATATCTGTGTGCGGCTCTGCAGGTGGAGGTAGGTGCAGGGTATTATATATCTAGTGTGCGGCTCTGCAGGTGGAGGTAGGTGCAGGGTATTATATATCTAGTGTGCGGCTCTGCAGGTGGAGGTAGGTGCAGGGTATTATATATCTGTGTGTGGCTCTGCAGGTGGAGGTAGGTGCAGGTTATTATATATCTAGTGTGCGGCTCTGCAGGTGGAGGTAGGTGCAGAGTATTATATATCTAGTGTGCGGCTCTGCAGGTGGAGGTAGGTGCAGGGTATTATATATCTAGTGTGCGGCTCTGCAGGTGGAGGTAGGTGCAGGGTATTATATATCTAGTGTGCGGCTCTGCAGGTGGAGGTAGGTGCAGGGTATTATATATCTAGTGTGCGGCTCTGCAGGTGGAGGTAGGTGCAGGGTATTATATATCTAGTGTGCGGCTCTGCAGGTGGAGGTAGGTGCAGGGTATTATATATCTAGTGTGCGGCTCTGCAGGTGGAGGTAGGTGCAGGGTATTATATATCTGTGTGTGGCTCTGCAGGTGGAGGTAGGTGCAGGGTATTATATATCTAGTGTGCGGCTCTGCAGGTGGAGGTAGGTGCAGGGTATTATATATCTAGTGTGCGGCTCTGCAGGTGGAGGTAGGTGCAGGGTATTATATATCTAGTGTGCGGCTCTGCAGGTGGAGGTAGGTGCAGGGTATTATATATCTAGTGTGCGGCTCTGCAGGTGGAGGTAGGTGCAGGGTATTATATATCTAGTGTGCGGCTCTGCAGGTGGAGGTAGGTGCAGGGTATTATATCTCTGTGTGCAGCTCTGCAGGTGGAGGTAGGTGCAGGGTATTATATATCTAGTGTGCGGCTCTGCAGGTGGAGGTAGGTGCAGGGTATTATATATCTAGTGTGCGGCTCTGCAGGTGGAGGTAGGTGCAGGGTATTATATATCTAGTGTGCGGCTCTGCAGGTGGAGGTAGGTGCAGGTTATTATATATCTGTGTGCGGCTCTGCAGGTGGAGGTAGGTGCAGGGTATTATATATCTGTGTGCGGCTCTGCAGGTGGAGGTAGGTGCAGGGTATTATATATCTAGTGTGCGGCTCTGCAGGTGGAGGTAGGTGCAGGGTATTATATATCTAGTGTGCGGCTCTGCAGGTGGAGGTAGGTGCAGGGTATTATATATCTAGTGTGCGGGTCTGCAGGTGGAGGTAGGTGCAGGGTATTATATATCTAGTGTGCGGCTCTGCAGGTGGAGGTAGGTGCAGGGTATTATATATCTAGTGTGCGGCTCTGCAGGTGGAGGTAGGTGCAGGGTATTATATATCTAGTGTGCGGCTCTGCAGGTGGAGGTAGGTGCAGGGTATTATATATCTAGTGTGCGGCTCTGCAGGTGGAGGTAGGTGCAGGGTATTATATATCTAGTGTGCGGCTCTGCAGGTGGAGGTAGGTGCAGGTTATTATATATCTAGTGTGCGGCTCTGCAGGTGGAGGTAGGTGCAGGGTATTATATATCTAGTGTGCGGCTCTGCAGGTGGAGGTAGGTGCAGGGTATTATATATCTAGTGTGCGGCTCTGCAGGTGGAGGTAGGTGCAGGTTATTATATATCTAGTGTGCGGCTCTGCAGGTGGAGGTAGGTGCAGGGTATTATATATCTAGTGTGCGGCTCTGCAGGAGGAGGTAGGTGCAGGTTATTATATATCTAGTGTGCGGCTCTGCAGGTGGAGGTAGGTGCAGGGTATTATATATCTAGTGTGCGGCTCTGCAGGTGGAGGTAGGTGCAGGGTATTATATATCTAGTGTGCGGCTCTGCAGGTGGAGGTAGGTGCAGGGTATTATATATCTGTGTGCGGCTCTGCAGGTGGAGGTAGGTGCAGGTTATTATATATCTAGTGTGCGGCTCTGCAGGTGGAGGTAGGTGCAGGGTATTATATATCTAGTGTGCGGCTCTGCAGGTGGAGGTAGGTGCAGGGTATTATATATCTAGTGTGCGGCTCTGCAGGTGGAGGTAGGTGCAGGGTATTACATATCTAGTGTGTGGCTCTGCAGGTGGAGGTAGGTGCAGGTTATTATATATCTGTGTGCGGCTCTGCAGGTGGAGGTAGGTGCAGGGTATTATATATCTAGTGTGCGGCTCTGCAGGTGGAGGTAGGTGCAGGGTATTATATATCTAGTGTGCGGCTCTGCAGGTGGAGGTAGGTGCAGGGTATTATATATCTAGTGTGCGGCTCTGCAGGTGGAGGTAGGTGCAGGGTATTATATATCTAGTGTGCGGCTCTGCAGGTGGAGGTAGGTGCAGGGTATTATATATCTAGTGTGCGGCTCTGCAGGTGGAGGTAGGTGCAGGGTATTATATATCTAGTGTGCGGCTCTGCAGGTGGAGGTAGGTGCAGGTTATTATATATCTAGTGTGCGGCTCTGCAGGTGGAGGCAGGTGCAGGTTATTATATATCTGTGTGCGGCTCTGCAGGTGGAGGTAGGTGCAGGGTATTATATATCTAGTGTGTGGCTCTGCAGGAGGAGGTAGGTGCAGGGTATTATATATCTAGTGTGCGGCTCTGCAGGTGGAGGTAGGTGCAGGGTATTATATATCTAGTGTGCGGCTCTGCAGGTGGAGGTAGGTGCAGGGTATTATATATCTAGTGTGCGGCTCTGCAGGTGGAGGTAGGTGCAGGGTATTATATATCTGTGTGCGGCTCTGCAGGTGGAGGTAGGTGCAGGTTATTATATATCTAGTGTGCGGCTCTGCAGGTGGAGGTAGGTGCAGGTTATTATATATCTGTGTGCGGCTCTGCAGGTGGAGGTAGGTGCAGGGTATTATATATCTAGTGTGCGGCTCTGCAGGTGGAGGTAGGTGCAGGGTATTATATATCTAGTGTGCGGCTCTGCAGGTGGAGGTAGGTGCAGGGTATTATATATCTAGTGTGCGGCTCTGCAGGTGGAGGTAGGTGCAGGGTATTATATATCTAGTGTGCGGCTCTGCAGGTGGAGGTAGGTGCAGGGTATTATATATCTAGTGTGCGGCTCTGCAGGTGGAGGTAGGTGCAGGGTATTATATATCTAGTGTGCGGCTCTGCAGGTGGAGGTAGGTGCAGGGTATTATATATCTAGTGTGCGGCTCTGCAGGTGGAGGTAGGTGCAGGGTATTATATATCTGTGTGCGGCTCTGCAGGTGGAGGTAGGTGCAGGGTATTATATATCTAGTGTGCGGCTCTGCAGGTGGAGGTAGGTGCAGGGTATTATATATCTAGTGTGCGGCTCTGCAGGTGGAGGTAGGTGCAGGGTATTATATATCTGTGTGCGGCTCTGCAGGTGGAGCTGTTTCCAGTATTGCAGGTACATAGTAATAATGAATATACTAACGCCCCTTAGTGATCCCATCCACCGCTTTTATGGCCGTTATAGAATATAATGCCCTCAAAATGTTGCCCCATATACTGCGTCATACCCACACAGTGAATTTAACCAATTTCACCCCACAGGCAGTGTGAAGGTCCCCATACACAGTGTATCTCTCAAAGCCCCCATTACACAGTATGAGACCCCTGACATACAATAGGATGTCCCCCACAGCTCCATCATGCATTAGGAGGGCCCCCACAACCCTCCACACAGTATGAAGACCCCCCACAGCACCATAAACCGTATATATCCCACAGGTAGTAGTATTCAAATTGTCTCTCCAGTAAAGGAGACAAAGTCTAGCGCCACCTATTGGAAGTAGCGATTCTAAAAGTCAAAATTGGCCTTTTAACGATCCTTTTCATATGACCGAGGATATATGCCAGATCAGAATCCCAATTTGCAGACACGGTGTTTCGGGTTTATTGCCCCTCGTCAGTGCAAAGTGTGGGTATCTGATCTGGCTGTATGAGAAGCTATGTGGGGACCAGATAGTATTAGTCTCACATACACAATATGATGTCCCCACAGATCCTAAAGGCAGTGTGAAGGTGTCTATACACAATATATTGCCTACAGCCCTCTCTCAAAGTATGAGATCACTGACGCACAATATAATGCCCCCCACAGCTCCAACATGTGGTAACCCTCCACACAGTATGAGAACCCCACACATAGTATGGAGCATAGCCCGGCAGTCCACACGTAATATAATGTCCCCTACAGCTCCAACATGCAATAAAAGGGCGTAGTATGAGGGACCCCACAGCCTCCAATACAGTATGAAAACCCTACAGTTTGATAGCCCAGCAGCCCACACACACTATGGTGCTGCCACCACAAGTACTGACCATAATTAAAAATGGCTGACCTTTCGCTGTTACCTCAATGTCTGCTCCGGTCTGAGGCTCCATTGGCACAGGAGACGCCATCTAATGATGGTATCACGCCTGGGACAAGTCACTTTCAAACACACAAATATACTGAGGAATAAAAAGAGCAATAGGGTCTTATCTGGTGGAGAGAGACCTAATAGTGCAGGGAGGAGCTGTGTGTCCGCGGCTTAAAAAAGCAGATGAATATAGGTGGACATTCTGTGTTACTGAAGGAGGTCCCAAATAATCCCAGGAGGAGAGATGGATTATTGTCAATGCGTTTCAAAATCATCTCACCTCTTCATCAGGAGGAACCACATGCTCCGAGCATCTTATATGGCCTAAACGTACTACCGTGGCTGCAGCGTCTCCGGTCTTGTCTCCTTTCCTAGAATATAATGTGCTTTTTTTGCTGTCCTTGGGAAACGAGGACCTCACTGATATGTATATAATGTTTTAATGGGGCGCATTGATCAGTAATGGGAATGTATCACTAGAAAATGACATACTGACCCCCCTTCCTTTTTTGTTTTTTTTTGGCGCAATCCTCTGTCTTGGGAATCAGCGGAATCCGTTAACGGATTCCGCTGTTTCCCATAGACTTGCATTGATGACGGATTGTGCCAAAAGTACCTGCGTTACTTCCGTTAGCCGACGCTCTGAATGTCACGTTATTTGCTTGCGTCAAAATGACGCCGACCAGTGGATTGCGTTGCTTTCGTTAAAATTTATAATGGCTCCCTATGGTAGCGGATTCCGTTGCAAAGTGCTTTACAACGGAATCCGCTGCTGGATTCCGCTAAGTTCTAGTGAGCATGCCCAGAATGAAAAAAAAAAACCAGGGCCGACGCATTCCGTTAGGCGGACGCCAAACGGATGCAACGGTCCGTTATTTCACAGGAATCCGCTAACGGATTCCTATGAAATAATGGATCTGTTGCATCCGTTGAGACCACAAAAATAACGGATGCGTCAAAACGACGCAGCAACGGACCCAGCGGATTTCGCCCAACGGAAGCGTGAAACTAGCCTAGCACGAGATGTACACGTACGAAACCTACTGGGTGCTTGTTTGTGGGGCAGACGCAGTAGCTGAGCCCGTTCCACACAGCACAGGTTCTGGCTGTGTTGAACAGCTGCCACCTGCCTCTGCAGGCCCCGTTACACGCAACGACGTGTCTAACGATATATCGCCGGGGTCACGGATTCCGTGGCGCACATCTGGCATTGTTAGCAACATCGTTGCGTGTGACACTAACGAGCGAACGTTAACGATCAAAAATACTCACCTTATCGTTGGTCGTTCATTTTCATAAAATCGTTGATTGTTGCAGGACGGAGGTTGTTCGTCATTCCCGAGGCAGCACACATCGCTACGTGTGACACCCCAGGAACGACTACCTACATCGTACCTGTGGCCGCCGGCAATGAGAAGGAGGTGGGCGGAATGCACATGTAACCAAGGTAAACATCGGGTAATTTGCTTGGATACCCGATATTTACCTTGGTTACGAGCGTCTGCAGCTGCTAGGAGCCGGGCTCCCTGCACACGTAACCAAGGTAAACATCGGGTAATTTGCTTGGATACCCGATATTTACCTTGGTTACGAGCGTCTGCAGCTGCTAGGAGCCGGGCTCCCTGCACACGTAACCAAGGTAAACATCGGGTAATTTGCTTGGATACCCGATATTTACCTTGGTTACGAGCGTCTGCAGCTGCTAGGAGCCGGGCTCCCTGCACACGTAACCAAGGTAAACATCGGGTAATTTGCTTGGATACCCGATATTTACCTTGGTTACGAGCATCTGCAGCTGCTAGGAGCCGGGCTCCCTGCACACGTAACCAAGGTAAACATCGGGTAATTTCCTTGGATACCCGATATTTACCTTGGTTACGAGCGTCTGCAGCTGCTAGGAGCCGGGCTCCCTGAACACGTAACCAAGGTAAACATCGGGTAATTTGCTTGGATACCCGATATTTACCTTGGTTACGAGCGTCTGCAGCTGCTAGGAGCCGGGCTCCCTGCACACGTAACCAAGGTAAACATCGGGTATCCAAGCAAGTTACCCGATGTTTACCTTGCTTACGAGCCTCCGCAGCTCTCAGGCGGGGGAGAGAGGGAGGGGGAAAGAGAGACTGATCACGCCAGGCTGGTTTCTGGGCATGCTCAGTAGAGCAAGCAGGATCCTGTCTATCAGCATGCCAGCGTTCACATACGTTTGCGTGGAGTATAGTCAGGATCCAGCAATTTGCAGTAGTTGGACGCAGCTCAAAAACGCTACAAGTAGCGTTTTTGAAAAATGTTAAAAAACTGCAAGTCGCTGGATCCTTACTATAACGCACGCAAACGCAGGTGAACGCATGTTGACGCGAGTCCATTGCAAATGCGTTGAAATGAAAACGCATTTGCACTGGATCCGTTTTTGCGTTAAAAAAACGTTCAGGACGCATGTTAAAAAAACGTAGTGTGAAAGCCGCCTAAACCGTACATCTTACCACTCCATGATAGGTCCTGGGAAGACAAGTCATTGTAACTACGGCTGCTATTCCTCTGCATGGTCAAGAAAGTCTGTGTTTTTCGCCTTTTGGTGTAACCTATGGGACAAGATTCAGACCAAACATCCTTTAATCATTAGAGTTAGAGATGAACGAACCCGAACTGTAAGGTTCAGGGTTCTTACCGAACATGAAAATTACTATCCGATTTCGGAGTTCGATTGTTGTCTGTATGCTGACCACTTGATTGAGCATCAGCGTGCGCGGGTACGCTCGGTGCTCGGCCCAGTGCGAGCCGCTTGCAGTCTCTGAATGGCTCTTACTGGGGGTAAAAACAGTTTTGAATGTAGTGTGTACAAAAAATGCCCTTCCCTGGAAATGCTCTGTTTATGACTGACTGTATGTTGGGAGAGAACCAAACTGCCCAATCGTTGACTTGCATCGGGTGTTATAAGAATTTTAATCTCATTAATATTCAATAGTCTGTATTCATTATAAGTCGTGTTATAGGAATTATATTCTTGTATTAATGGGTGGATATTATAAGTAATTGTAGTTCTCTGTACTCATGATTCTGTATTTGGGAAACAGCTATTCCCTCAGACTTTGTTTATCTAGGCTTCTCCTGCCTGGGCTATAGGGAAGAAAATAAAGATTTATTCAAGGTCAAACAAAGAATTATAATAGATAGATAATGGTTACAAGTTCCTTATCTGGTGAGATGGGAATTAAAGGTTTTATGTTTTAAGGCTAGGGTGATATGTCATTGTTTGCAGCTGTTCGTTTGAAGTATTGCTGTAAAACAAAAAAGATGTAATTTTAGAAGTCATACACTTATATTTTGCTTCCGAAAGGTGCTTTTTGAGCTCTCTACATATATATGAGAATAAAGTCTTCAAAAGGAGCAGATGTGTTCGGCCTCTCTAATTGATAAATAAGAAAAGATCCTGTCATTGGGGTTCAGGTCAAGTCCGGGTCCCGAACTGAACCTTGTCTAAAGTTCAGCTTAATCCACTAAAGGCGAAATTCTACTGGTCCTCGAATCTCTAGTCAGAACACAATTGTGCTCCATTTCAGGAATGTTATATATATTTTTTGGCATACCTGACATTAGACACTTAGCTTCACCCTACAGGTTACAATTGTGGAATGATTTTTTTTTACAGCACTATCAAAAAGGAAGTATGTAAAATAAAGCTCATTAGGGCTTCAACTCAGAGGCTGTAACTTGCTATCTAGTGGAGAAAAGCTGCTAGACGATGTCCAATTGGTTTCGCTTTCCAACTTTGTCAGGGGGTCAGATGTGAAGTCCACTTCAAATGATTGAGGAAAGTTTGTCCTGAATGGTGCACCCATAGCTTATAGCAACCGAGAAGAATGAGCGTTTTTTGCGAACTTTTTCAACCAAAGAGTCTTTCCAGAACTCATCATGAAGTAATGAGATCTATACAAATGAACTGTTACTACATTTTATTGGTTTTAATAACTGTTGAATTCTTAATATCGTTAAATATCGGAAACATAATCTGAATGTATTTCTAATTCTCGAGATTCCAACTGAAAGTACAAATGTCTTCTCCGTCTGTCTTCTAGATATACTCGTACGAAGTCATCTAACATATTATTACTTTATTCCAGTAGTATTGTTTTACATGATATTTTGAATGTTTTTACAACAGCTCATCTTTTTTCCATTTATGTTTGTATAATTTTTGTGACCCGTGAAGGATGGAGATGGACAGGGACAAGATGGCGGAGAGGATATTCCACCTCACCCTAGAGATCCTCTTCCGGCTTACTGGAGAGGTGAGAGATTCTGATGACGTCACATTACATCATTCTTATCTATGGGAATAACAGATGGACAGAACTGGAGAGGTGAGGACTCTGGAAATGTCTGGAGTGAGATTTATTACTGTGTCTCTCCATAACCAGGATTACACAGTAGTGAAGAAGACCTCTAGTGAGCGCTGTCAGGCCCCTGTGTCTGAGGGATGGGGAAGACCCCTGAGCCCAATCACGGGGCCTCCACCTCACCCCCCGATACATGAGGACATCAATGACCAGACGATTCTAGAACTCACCTACAAGATGATTGAGCTGCTGACTGGAGAGGTGACACTGCTGGGAATGCTGGGACATTATACAGTAACGCTATGAAGGGATCGGGGGTGACGGTATCATTGTATGTGTCAGGTTCCTATAAGGTGTCAGGACGTCACCGTCTATTTCTCCATGGAGGAGTGGGAGTATTTAGAAGGACACAAAGATCTGTACAAGGACGTCATGATGGAGGATCCCCAGCCCCTCACATCACCAGGTAATAGACAGGACTAAATACACACGGCCTATAATTATCTGTATGTAAGGAATGAATTCAGTCCCTGTATGTGTCCCCTCCAGTTCTATCCAGTAAGAGGACAACACCAGAGAGATGTCCCCGTCCTCTTCTCCCACAGGACTGTAAACAAGAAGACCCCGATGTTCCTCAGGATCATCAGGTAGATGGAGAGAAGGAGCCATGAAATCTCCCTATGATGTGTAGACGGCTGTGAAGGTCTTGTGCTCAGTCTTGTTTTATCCTCCAGTATTATATGTGTTATACTTGTGTAATGAGAGCGGTGGAGATGGCAGGATTAGAGCTGATCATAGATGGGACTTCTCCATCTGTCTGTGACTTTTCAGGGTGAAGATCTGATCCTTATTAATAGTAAAGGAACATATGTGAGGGGTGATGAGCGGAGTAAAGAAGAGATTCCTACAGATAGCCGCATAGGTGAGTAGTAACCACGAAATGCAGAGACATCACATATTCTTCTCATGGGAATGTACAATTTGAGGGCATCTCTTGTGTACAGCGCCCTCTTTAGATGAAACCACAGATTTTCAATTGGATTCAGGTCTGGGCACTGGCTGGGCCATTCCAAAATTGGTTGTCTTCTGGCCAATCCCATCTTTTGTTGATTTGGAGGTATACTTGGGGTTGGTGTCATGCTGAAATTCTTATCAATTTTCAGCTCTTTAGCAGCGACCTAAAGGTTTTGTTATAAAATTAACTAATATTTGGAACTTTTCATAAAGGTCTGGCTCCAGTTGCCAAAAGAACAGCTACATAGCCTAATGTTGCCTCCACCATGCCTTAATGTGGGTATGCTATTCTTTTGGTGTTTTACAGTGTTGGCCTTGCAGCAAATATATCTTTTGGAATTATGGATAAAATGTTTAACCTTCGTCTCCTCAGTCATAACACACATTCTTTTCACAGACTTGATGTGGGTTTTTGGCAAAACATAGATGGGCTTGGGTGGTTTTCTTTGTAAGAAATGTTTTCCGTCTTGCCAACCTATTCCACTGGCCAGCATATGAAAAATATGTTAGATTGTTGTCATATGCAGTACACAACCAGGACTTTCCATAAATTTCTGCAGCGCCTTTAATGTTGCTGTAGGACTATTGGCAACCTTCTTGACTTTTCATCAATTTTTGAAGGGCGTCTAGTCCTAGGTTCAAAATTTAAGCCACTTCTTAATGATGTATTCACAGTGCCACATAGTACATCTAATGGCTATGCAGATCAGCTGGACTGACCTGTACATGTGACCTAGTCAGACAGTGATAATCTTTTGATGATAAATCACTGATTATATTGAGACTATAGCACCATTTAATAAGTGACATATCACTGTAGTCAGACTCTCTTGCCCTATGTTATCCTGCTTTCATATTAACCCTTTAGTGACGGAGCTAATTTTCACCTTAATGACCAGACCAAATTTTGCAATTCTGACCAGTGTCACTTCATGAGGTTATAACTCTGGAACGCTTCAACGGATCCCGGTGATTCTGAGATTGTTTTTTCGTCACATATTGGACTTCATGTTAGTACCAAATTTAGGACAATATTTTTTGTGTTTATTTATGAAAAAAATTGAATATTGGCAAAAATTTTGAAAATTTAGCAATTTTCAACTTTTGAATTTTTATACCGTTAAACCAGAGATTTCTGTGACACAAAATAGTTAATAAATAACATTTCCCACATGTCTACTTTACATCAGCACAATTTTGGAAACAAAATTTTTTTTTGTTAGGAAGTTAGAGGGGTTCAAAGTTTATCAGCAATTTCTCATTTTTACATCAAAATTTACAAAACCAGTTTTTTAGGGACCACATCACATTTGAAGTGACTTCAATAGGCCTAGATGACAGAAAATACCCAAAAGTGACACCATTCTAAAAACTGCACCCCCCAAAGTACTCAAAACCACATTCAAGAAGTTTATTAACCCTTCAGGTGCTTCACATGAACAAAAGCAATGTGGAATGAAAAAAAGCAAAAATTAAATTTTACCTAAAAATGTTGCTCTAACCCAAATTTATTCACTTTTAGAAGAAATAACACAACAAAATGGACCTCAAAACTTGTTACCCACTTTCTTATGAGCGCGCTGATACCCCACATGTGGTCAGAAACCTCTGTTTGGACAAATGGGAGGGCTCGGAACAGAAGGAGCAATATTTGAATTTTGGAAAGCAAATTTGGCTGAAATAGATTGCGGGCACCATGTTGCATTTACAGGTCCGCTAAGGTACCTAAACAGAAGAAATCCCTCACAAGTGACACCATTTTGGAAACTAGACCCCTCAAGGCTTCTATCTAGGGGTATAGTGAGCATTTTAGATCCACAGGTACTTCACAGATTTTGTTAACGTTACGTTGTCATATTGAAAATTTTAATAATTTTCTCAAAAATGTTGCTTTAGCATCAATTTTCTCACTTTTTCAAGAGGTAATTCCAAAAATTTGACCTCAAGGTTTGTTAACCACTTTTTTATGAGCGCGGTGATACCTCACATGTGGTCTGAAACCTTTGTTTGGACAAATGGGAGGGCTTGGAACGAAAGGAGCAATATTTGAATTTTAGAAAGGAAATTTGGCTGAAAAAGATTGCGGGCACCATGTCGCATTTGGAGGTCCCCTAAGGTACCTAAACAGCAGAAACCCCGCACAAGTGGCCCCATTTTGGAAACTAGGCCCCTCAAGGAATTTATCTAGATGTTTGGTGAGTACCCTGAACCCTCAGGTGCTTCACAGAATTTTATAACGTTGAGCCATGAAAAAAAAAAATAAAATTTTACCACAAAATTGTTATTTCAACCAGGTAGCTTTTTTTTTTACAAGAGTAAAAGGAAAAAATTCAGCATAACATTTATTGTGCAATTTCTCCTGAGTTTGGTGATACCTTATATGTGGTGGAAATCAACTGTTTGGGCGCATGGCAGGGCTCGGAAGGGAAGGAGTGCCATTTGACTGCAAAATTGGCTGGAATCAATAGCGGACGCCAGGTTGCATTTGGAGAGCCCCTGAGGTGCCTAAACAGTGGCGGTCCCCCAAAAGTGACTCCATTCTGGAAACAAGACACCTCAAGGCTTTTATCAAGGTGTATAGTGAGCAGTTTGAATCCACGAGTACTTCACAGAATTTGATAAGCTTAGGTTGCCATATTGAAAATTTTCATTTTTTTCACAAAACTGTTGCTTTAGCATCAAATTTCTCACTTTTTCAAGAGACAACAACAAACCGTGGACCCCACAGGTTGTTATCCAATGTCTTATGAGCACAGGGATACTCCACATGTGGCCAAAAACCTCTGTTTGGATAAATGGGAGGGCTTGGAATGGAGGGAGCACCATTTGAATTCTGGAAAAGCTGAAATAAATTGCGCGCACCATGTCACATTAGCAGGGCCCCTTGGGTACCTATACATCAGAAACCCCCCACAAGTGACCCCATTTTGGAAACTGGATTTTATTCAGGAGTATAGTAAGCATTTTGAATCCACAGGTACTTCACAAAAATGTTGCTGTAGCAACAAATGTCTCACTGTTAGGCTATGTGGCCATGATCCAGCGACACGGCATCTAGTACACAGTGTCAGCCTTCCTGCAGAGATGTGAGTGTTGTCCACGGGAGAACGCAGCTGCCCAAGCCCACGATTTGGGTTCAGGCCGCTGTGGAGCTCTATGCTACCTGCAGAGAACACTCATCTCCGCAGCATAAATTGACATGCTGAGGCTCGGGAAGCTGCGCCACAGGTCGGTTTATGCTGCGGAGAAAAGAAGCACATTGGGCATGGGATTTCTAAAAATCCTTCCACTGTGCTTCTACTGCACAACGCAGCGCTATGGACGCAGGGAAAACACTCTGCGCCCAAAACGCTGCAAACCCTGATTGTGGGCACACAGCGTAAAATGCTACAATGGATGAATGGATAGATGTCAAACAAATATAACGTCCCATTCCCCTGCATATTCTAAGCTGGCGCCCTTTAGTGCCTTTCATGTGGCACTAAAGGGTACCTAGCCTTGTATTTAGCCCCCCAAAAAATTAATAATTAAAATAAACGACGTGGGGTCCCCCCTATTTTTGATAGCCAGCTAGGGTAAAGCAGACAGCTGTAGCCTGCAAACCACAGCTGACAGCTTCACCTTGGCTGGTGATCAATTTGGAGGGCTCCCCAGGCGTTTTTTAAAAAAAAACCAAAACGTGGGGTCCCCCCCAAATTAGATCACCAGCCAAGGTGAAGCGGACAGCTGGGGTCTGGTATTCTCAGGGTGGGAAGAGCCATGGTTATTGGACTCTTCCCAGCCTAAAAATAGCAGGCCGCAGCCGCCCCAGAAGTGGCGCATCCATTAGATGCGCCAATCCTGGCGCTTCGCCCCAGCTCATCCCGCGCCCTGGTGCGGTGGCAGACGGGGTAATATATGGGGTTGATACCAGCTGTAATGTCACCTGGCATCAAGCCCTGGGGTTAGTGATGTCACGGCATCTGAACAGATACCCGACATCACTAACCCAGTCAGTAATAGAAAAAAAAAAGACAAAAAAAAAATTTATTTGAAAAAACACTCCCCGAAACATTCCTCTTTTACCAATTTATTGAAAAAAAAGAAATTCCGGTCGCTGTAATCCATTTTGGAGGTCCCTCGGCGACTCTGGATCTTCTAGAATATGGGGGGCACGTTCAGGGAACGTATCCCCCATTTTCTGGAAGAGCAAGCTCTCCATGAGCAGTGTGGGTGCAGTAATCTGAGAATACTGCACTCACACTGCCCCGGTCCAACCTAGGGCAGAGTGACCTGCAGTAACCTCATTCCAGAATATGAGGGGCACGCTCACAGAACGTACCCCCCATTTTCTGGAACAGCAGCCTCTCCATGTGAGGAGTGTGGCTGCAGATCACTGCACTCACCCTCCCCCGGTCCACAGTGGAGCCTGTGCATCAGCGACGTCAGCAGGATCCCTGCTTCCAGGGATCCAGCTGACAGCCGCTGTCTGCGCATGCGCCGCCAGCATTGAAGAAGGAGGCGGCGATCGCGGGCCCGGAGCGGCAGACAGGTAACGTATAACCGGGGGCTTGGGGGTGGGGGGGGTTACGGGGGGTTACCTAGTGGGACCTGGGGACACCTTTCTGCCGCATGTGACGTGTCACATGCGGCAGAAAGAGCAGAATGAAGGCGGCCGCGCGCTGTGCGCCGCCATCTTCCACGCTCCGGAGGGGGGAGGGGGGTGGTGGCTCTGGAGAACCGGAGGGGGCTCCGGTGACCAGAGGGCTCCGGTGGACCGGAGGAGGGGTCAGGGGGAGGACATTTCCCTCCGATCTGAAATGTTTGATCATTTCAGATCGGAGGGAAATGACTGCAGAGCCGGCGGCGGCTGCAGTTTTCTGTGCGCTTCGGCGCCATTTTGGATGTCCGGTGGGGGTAGGGGTGGGGGTGGGGGGACTCTCCGGTACCGGGGGCTTTGGGGGCACTAGGGGGTTAGATTTCTTTCTCATCTGACATGTTTGATCATGTCAGATGAAAAAGAAATCAGTTTTACCGGCCATTTCTTTTTTTTTCATGTGTTCGTCGGTATACGGTGTATACCGCCGATCACATGATCGGGGTCCAAAAAAAACACCCCGATTCATAATCTGGGGGGTCTCAGCTACCCCCGGTAGCTGAAACCCCCGAGATTTTCGGTCGCTGGGGGGCGCTACAGGGTTTTTTCGGGCCGCCGCTTTAAAGCGGCGGAACAGAATAAGTACCCTGTTTTGCCGCCGCTTTAAGTCGTACGGCCGTCGTTATGAGGTTAAATAGCAAACACCTGCTGACTGATTCCCTCTAACCAGACTCCCTGTAAATGAAGGCAACTGTGTACTGACTACTATATAACATGAGTGTAAATGTGATTGGTTAATTCGGAACACAACCTCATCCTCAATTGTAAGAGGGTGTTCAAACTTATAAAACCTATATATAATAATAAAAAATATATATAATATATATGCGGACTGGGTGAAATAAGTATTGAACACGACACCAATTTTCCACGTAAATATATTTCTATAGGTGCTGTTGACGTCAATGTCTCACCAGTTGTCGGTAAAATCCCATCCAATCCACACGGGCAAAGAAATCAAACCATAGATGTCTAAATTTAGTGATGTGTAATAATGATAAATGGCACAGGAAAAAAGTATTGAACATATGAAGAAAGAGAGATGCAAAAAGCCATGGAAAGTCCTGACACCAGCTGAACTCTATCAGTAATTAGAAAGCAATCCTGAAACCTTTTGGAAAACTGCTTCAACTGATGGCCAGTGAAAATAAGTCTTATTACCAAGGCATCACAATAAACATCTCATGATGGGTAAAACCAGTGAGTTGACTCAAAACCTTCCCAACTTTATTGTTGGAAAGCATGCTGATGATATTGGTAACAGAAGCTACTAATTATTCCATTGAGCACTGTTGGGGTCATAATCCGAAAGTGGAAAGAACATCATTTCACCATTAATGAGACCATGACCAGGTGCTTCCCACAAGATTTCAAACAGAGGAGTAAAAATAATTATCAGAAGAGTTGTCCAAGGGCCAAAAACCAACTGTGGAGAGTTACAGAAAGGCCTGGAATCAACAGGTACAATTGTTTCACAGAAAACAATAAATAATGCACTCCCTGTTATGAATATCATCAGAGATGGTGCTGTTCCCGGGAGTGTTTTTGGACACCTTCTGGTGGCTAGTGCTGGTAGTGAGTCTGATTCTGCATCTGTCATTCAGACAGGTGTGGAAGATGATTGCTGTTTCAGTAAGCCTATGGAGTCCAGCCTAGGGAGATATAGTAGGGGCAGTCTCTGCCTAAACTTTGCTGTTGATAATTGTTTCTGCTCCATGTGAAGATGTCCTGAAGTTTTGTCCTCAAGCCTTTAGGCTTTTTGCCTTTCCCTGTAGGTTCTGTTTTTGCTTTTTTTTTCTGCTCCTTTTTTTTTTGGATTCTCCATGAATGATTTCTACAGTGGCTTTTCATTCCTTTGCATCGGTTTTGTTTCCATGTCATCCTGAGTCTGCAGCTATGCCTGATAAGTATTTTTGTTTTCTCATCCTGAGATTTAATTAGTTGTCATACATATTTCTGTCCTTTTGTTTGCAGTTTATGGAAACTGTGCAATCTCAGTGGTTTTTCCTTCTGAGGGTTTTTTCTCTTAGTCTGGGCTTGGTTAAAGGCTGAATTTGCACTGAAGGGCGTTTCTGCTTAATCTAAGTCTTTTTCTAAATCTGTGTTTGAGAATAATCCCCTATTGTTTCTTGCATGTAAATACGAGCTCCTCCTGCACTATTTTTGAAGGACGATTTATTCCCAGCAAGAAAGTGAGTTTTGCTCCCTGTCTGATCTGGAGTTTGTATTTTTTATCTCATGTGTTTTTTTTAGTAAAGATCTTTTTTATTATATTTGCATTTTCTATTTAAATGTATTTGCACAAGAGTTCCTGATATAGTGGGAGGATAGATCTTGTGATCTTTTAAGGGAATTTGATTATCAGGTGTTGGTGTTTTTCAGGGTTTTTACAGGCTGCAACCAGCAATCTATCCTATACTTTTGTGTCTAGCTAGCAGGGCCTCACTTTGCTTAACTCTATATTTACCATCTGTGTGTTGTTTTTTTCTTACATCACCGTTGTTATATGTTGGGGGCTTTTGACTTTCCTTTGAAGCTGCTTTGAAGCAAGTCAGGATTCCTCATTTCATCTTTGAGGTTATTTAGTTCTGTGGTGGTGACGAGGCGTCTAGGTTTGTTAGGAACGCTCCACCGCAATTCTTCTTGTTGTGTTTGTGTTGTCAGTGGATTGCAGCCAGCTAAGTTTCCAACTACTCTTGTGCATTATCTTCTACTATTTTTTATGGGATTTTTGTAAGATCGTTTGCGGTCTCCTGACCATAACAACTCCCCCTCCATGGCCAATATGCACGCTCACATCACAGGACTCCATTATTGAACAAAAAACATATTCAAATGCGTTTTATGTTTGTTCAAAATTTTTAAGACAAGCCTGTAATACTGGAAGAATATAGTCTGGTCAGATGAGACCAAAATTGGACTCTCACACCATAATTAGAAGCTAAAAAGCAAATCACCCCAAAAGAGAAGTATGGAGGTGGGAACATCATGGTGTGGGGCTGTTTTTCAGCATACGACACTGGCAAACTTCTATTAATTGAAGGAAGGATGAATGGACAAATGTACAGAGATATTCTTAATAAAAATCTGCTGCCATCTACCAGGATGATGAAGATGAAATGAGGGTGCAGATTTCAGCAAGACAATGATCCCAAACACACAGCCAAGGAAACTCTCAATTGTTTTCAGAGAAAGAAAATAAATCTGCTAGACTGGCTGAGTTGATCACCGGAGCTGAATTCAATAAAAAAAATATATGGAAGGAACTAAAGCTCAGAGTTCATAGAAAAAGCTCGGAACCTGCAGGATGAGTGTTTGTGTGTAAGAATGGGCCAAAATCCCACCTGAGCAATGCAGGCAACTAGTGTCTCGATACAGGTGGTTATAATGCTCTCGTCAATATAATTGTGTTTTCTTTTAATATAATGAGTTGATTGTGACAGTGTGGTTGGCCAAGCATTTTAGAATGGGGAGGCCCTACTTTCAATTTTACTCAGGGCTCAAATTTGCCTAAAATTCAGCCTTGCTGGTTTTGAGGGTCTACTGTTAGACTGTTCGATTATAATCTGCTTTGCATCACGGTCTTCGTTAAAAAATTAATTTTGCAGCACGCCTTGAAATTTTAGGTGATCCTATTCAAAAGTAATAAAAAAATTTTTTTTTGGCAGATGAATGTACCTGGAGCTCAGAGGAACATTGGATGTCTTTAGATTATAAAGCAGTGGATTGTGGTATCACACGAGATATATGTGAAGAACAGGTCATAATTCAAAATCTAGCCCTTCACGGAAAAGATCTATCATCTGATCCTTCTAAACAGGTCTTATCTTCCAATTCATCACAGAATGTTATGAACAATAAACTGTACAGGAAAGGAGTCATGAAACAAAGAGGTCACTCAGGAGGGAAACCATTTTCATGTTCGGAATGTGGGAAATGTTTTGAATGGAAATCAAATTTTTTTAGACATCAGAAGATTCACACAGGAGAGAAGCCATTTTCTTGTAAAGATTGTGGGAAATGTTATAGCGAAAAATCAGATCTTTTTAGACATCAGAGTATTCACACAGGGGAGAAGCCGTATTCATGTCACCAATGTGGGAAACCTTTTAATAAAAAAGCAAATCTTGTTCGACATCAGTGGGTTCACACAGGGCTGAAGCCATTTTCATGTTCAGAATGTGAGTCACTTTTTAGTGATAAATCGGCTCTTATTATGCATCAAACTATACACAGCGGAGTGAAGCCGTTTGTATGTTTGGAATGTGGAAAATGTTTTAATCGGAATTCGAGTCTTATGAAACATAAGAAAAGTCACACAGGGGAGAAGCCATTTTCTTGTGAAGAATGTGGGAAATGTTTTATTGAGAAATCAGATCTTTTTAGACATCAAAGAATTCACACAGGCGCAAAGCCGTATTCATGTTCAGAATGTGAAAGATGTTTTAATCAGAAATCTGCTCTTTATAGACATCAGATAATTCACACTGGAGTAAAGGCATTTTCATGTTCAGAATGTGGGAAATGCTTTAGTCTGAATTCAAGTCTTGTTAGACATCTAAGAATTCACACAGGGGAGAAGCCATTTTCTCGATAAATTGTGTGAAATATTTAACTGAGGAATCAGTTCTAAATAATGTAAAAAAAAAAAAACTTCACACGTAGCAGAATGCACTTTCTGTATGTGGAAAATGTTTGAACCAAAACCCAGCTCTAAATGTCCATAGTAAATGTCACAAAGGAAAAAAAATTGCATGTCCATAATGTTTGACGGTTTCTATACAAATCACAGCTTTTAAATATCAAAGGACACAGACAGAGAGGTACCTTTTTTTTTTCCACACTTTTTTTAGTTATACACAGTACAGTGGAGGTGTCTGTCATTCACGGAGTAGGATAAGTCCGTGTACACAGCGTGACAGTTGTACTCAGACTTACAATTGTCTGGCGCACTACAAAAACGCCACAACCAAAAGGGGAAACCTCGAGAACACTATAACAACGGTGGGCCATGGCGCTAGAGAGATGGAAGATAGGACACCTACACTCACCTGCAGCTGTACCCTACCCTTCTAGCCAGCCCAATACAGGTTCCACACCTGTCCCTGAGCAGGATACCTGAAACCCTAGGAAAACCCTGCAGTAACCCTAGCTAGTGAGCTGGCAAGTGAGGATCACTAGTCCCACCGCTGCACAAATACAGCACAAGGGAAAGGTAGACACACAGGGGGAAAAAAATACAATACAAACTCCACAGCTGCAGCCAGACTCCAATACAGAAGATGGATGGGCTCAGTTCAGAACCCCAGCAGCTCCTTTCACCAAGGTGGCCAGAGTAGAATTAATTCTCTCAACAGCAACGGTTGCTGATTAAAGCCACTACTTAAAGGTGAGGGGCGTGATAACAAAGCAGCTGCACCTGACATGGACTGCCGGAAACCTGCTGGCAACAAAACTGACATTCACCCTACCAAAGGAAAAAACTACTTACTGTGAAGAATCTCCCAACAGAATGAGACTCAAGCCCTGAAACTGTCACAGGTCTCTATATGCAGAGAGACCACCGTGACCGTGTCCTAATAATATAATTTTATTTCTATGGTGCCAACATATTCCGCAACATGTAACAAATCAGAGTGGACATGTACAAGTAATATTGAATATTACAGAGTAACATATTCATTGAGTAACAAGAGCAGTGAGGGCCCTACTTTGGAGCTTAATGATTAGGTTATAGGCCAGTCTAAAAAGATGTATCTTAAAACAGTGGAACTGGGAATTTACTGGATTGTTTGAGGTAGTGCATTCAAGAGAACTTTTGCAGCACAAGGGAAGTCTTTTCCTGAGATTGCAGTAGAGATTGGGGGTGCTTGTTTGTTTTGTTGTTTTTTTTTTGTAAATTCATGAAAGTCTAGAGAATGTTATAATTAATTTGGTAATAAAAATGATCTCATATTTAAAACGATTAGTAAAATAAAAATACAACAGTTGTAAGTTAACTAAAGTCGCATGTCATTGAAATAATAGCAACGTAGAACACAGACAGCCAAATTTATTAAGATTAAGTGATGTGCATTTATGCCCAAATTCCAGTCTGGCATAAGCACCTTCATGATTTGGAGCTCAAATGTTGGTCAAGAACTTCTAAATGTAAAGTGCTGGGCATAAGATATTGACCTTCAGTAGTTTTATTCTATTTTTACTAGTTTGATCATACAACTACTTCTACTGTAAGATAAAGATAATGTTATGCTCGCCGGGCAAGCAGGGATTTAGTGAACCCACTTGGCCACAATTTAACAAGGGTGTGTAATGGATGGCCAGGGAACACAGAGGAACCTATGCAGACCCCAATGCTGGGATCACTGAGCTCACCCTCTGACCTGGAGGTACCCTTGAAGGTAGGAAAGTCCAGGCCCCCAACTTGGCCCTAAACTCCTGTCCTGTCCCTGATGACAAAGTTCCCACCACCCAGGGGACTGACAAGGACAGACATCCCCTAAACCCCTACAACAAAGAACTACAATAAGAAGTAAGTACAATAAGAAGAACTACAAGAAGTAAAATAAAACCTCATGAACACCTAAAACCTGCACCAGGTTAAAACCAAGGATGAACAGGTAAGGGATAACAGCGGAAAAAATGTAGATCAAAAACAAAACTGGCAACAAACCGCAGCAGGCAGCAACAACCACGTCCTCTCTGCTCCCAGGTTAGCTCCTAACTGAATAGAATAACCAGCATCAAGTCCAGGAAGCAGAGGGCTTAAATCCCGGACTGCTGCCAGCTGAGAAAGTCTGCTACTGCACCAGAGAAGGAATTAACCTTTAATGTACTCACAGAAAAAACTACATTTAAAGTGCATGGTCCCAGATGAGCCTGTCCCTATACATGTGACACACAGAAATCCCAGAGGGGCTTGACTGCTGAACCACACCTGGATTTCACCAGAGCCTCTGACGATGAGGGTGTTATGCTGCAGGTGTGAGACTGGGTGGCACTCGGGAAGACTGGTCAGGGGTACAGGAGCGACAGTCTCTGGAGATAGATAACAGCAGCAGCAGGCATTGAGGTTTTGACTGGTATGGATGTGGTAGCAGTGGGTATCATGGCTGGAGGCCGACATGGCAGCTTGAGCAGCAGCAGCATGTTAGGATTTCAGCAGCAGTATACTGAAACACAAACATTTATCAGCAGCGGAAACTAGCACAATGTAACAGCAGCAGCACAGTGCTAGGGGACCTGAGAACTAGCAACGTATTAGACTCATTGCCCAGGCACTTCCTAGAGGAGGGAAGCACCTTATATACCTGTAGCCTCTCAGCTGACCTGAGAGGCACTTCCAGGTTAAGGGTATGCTGGCCCTTTAAGAAAGTGGGTGTGGCCACGCGTGATATCCTAGAGCAGAAGCAAAAAACCTGTGATGAGAATGCAGTCTCCGAGAGACAGCAGCATGGGAAAGGAACAGAGTTGCTATTGGAGAAGGAACAGACAGGTGAAACAACCGATGTCCCTGCCGAGGGAGAGGGGCAAGGCCATGCAGGGATGCCAGTATGTGCGTTATAGATAATACAGCTGATCATTCTATTTATTGATACATTTAAAAAAAAAAAAAATTAAAAATGATCTCTCTCGTGAAAAAATTATTTCTTCCCTAAATGAAAGCAACGAATTGTTTGCAATAATGTGCAAAACATTTTTGATTCATCACTTTGGAAGAATTTTTGGGCATTTTCCTCTTTTAATTTGGCTTCCTTGGACTTTCCCCCCCCAGATATTATCTGATCCTCAGCTGCTGTCACTCAAGAAGCTGCCGATTTTATAAACTTTACTTTCTTGGGTTTCAAAACCTATACATCCGAGCTAACCACCACAGGTATGTATAGAATCAGCCTGATCGTGCCAGTATAGCACTGGATTTAGGTTATATACGAAAATCTTGGTGACTGGATCCCTTTTAATTTTGTAACTTTTGATCTAGCCATGGACTTATTTGTGTGACATTGTGAAAAAGATCTGAATTCATCATTCCATCAATTGTCAAAACTCAACCATGTCCTGTCGAAGCAGCCCCACATTTTTACACTACTTCGTTTGATTCTTGATGTGATGTTTTTATGATGGTCTGAAGTGTTGGATGTTTTGGGACTAGAGATGAGACAATTGACTCACAGAACTCCAGTCCATTGGCCAGGTATGTAATCTGTGGCTGATGGATTAGAGGCCTGCAAATCTTCTTACCTCCCAGCATTCCCAGTTCTTTTGATTAGCCAAACTGGTGCAACATCATCATTGCATCTTGAGGATTATCTAGATATTTGTCACAAACGTGAGACAAGCCTTTACGTTGTTTTAGGTTAGCCATGGTTTCCAAACCTCTCTCATAAATGCAATTTTGGCCCAGTATATTGCTAATTTTGGAATTGTGTACATTGATCGTAAAAGGACTCTTGTCGGCACAGAATAATTGTTCAAATCAATAACAGGCATTCGGTGCACCCTTGGCGTGGCCAAACATGTAAGTGCATTTTACCACCTACTTGTTTTCCCTTCATCTTCATCACCCTCTTCTTTGATTGACAGCTTTGACTTTATTTATAGAGCCAGAGTAGGGATGAATCGGTGGGAAGGTGCACTGAAATATTTGGCCATGACAAAAGTGATACGTGGTTTGTACAGCAATTCTGTGCAGACACACACCCTTTAATTGAGGAATTCAGTTCTATACAGTGTGTCCACCCATATCCTGTCCACCGCCATTAACTTGAGAACGGCGGCAGCTATAGGCATAGAAGTGGTGTCTAGGTATAGTAAAGTAGCCATGCGCTACGCAATGAAGCCACCTATAGCGCCACCTGGTGGAAAACAACGGAGTTATTTTTATTTCGAAAACGGAGCGAGATAGAGAAAAAAAGTGAATTACAAAGTTGTAGGGCATCATCAATTCAGTACAAATCGACACCAGGATATGGGTGGACACACTGTATATGATCATCTGGGTTCTTTTGTGACCTCCTAGATGTTAGAGATCATCTGGTGAGGTGGATTCACAAGGCCACAGGTCAGGGTGAATACACTGACCAAGGGCATTGGCATAGAAGGCTGAAAGGATCATTGAATAGTGAGTAAACTGACTACGGGTGGCAAACACACTAGTGAGGCAGGACACATCAAAAGTCACAGAACCAGGAATGCAGATGAAGATAGGAGACCAGATGATGAACAAACTGTGAAAGCTGAAGAACTACACACATGCAAGTTGCAAAGATCAAAGGCATCTGCAGTGTTGGTTGCAGTGTAATACGAACAGTCTCTAATAATGCTTACAGCAAATGATAGGTTAACCAGTAGGCCACAAAAGCAGTTTGCGGCAAAAATTCAACTTAAGGAACTTGAATTTTATCCATTCCAAGACGCATGGCAACTGATCACACTCCACTGACCCAATCCCTAAGTGTCTAAGTGCTCCTTAAAAGCCCTTTAATGACTATGTAATTGAGGCACACTAAGCATCTTAGTTGGAGTATAGCAAAAACCGGTGACCGTAGATGTCACGGATGTGTAATGGTTGACATACAGTCATGAGGTTTATGGATAAAAGAAGGTCACCGCATTTGGCTGTGAAAAATGCTCCCTGACATTCTATTGTTCCTGCTGTTAGTATTCATTGTACTAGGTAGCTTTACAACTGGGTTTTCATCTCTTCCCCCTTTAGGATCCATGGAAGCGCTCCTGTCCAGCTACTGATTATCAGTATTCCCCTTGTGCTTAAAAGCTCCCATTTTCCCTGGACTTGTGCTAGTGATATTATCCTTGTGTCTTCTATAGTGTTTAGTGGGGTTGACGAAAAGCTCATTCCACACGTTCCCTATTTAGAGTCCAACACAATGGATACCTAGGGTCAGGTATCCGGCCCTGCGCATAGGTGCAAAACCTGTCTAGAGTGGTGAGGGACTCCAGGGACCAGCAGTAGGTTTGGTCAGAGGTCACCATCTCCCCCTTTCTTAGACAAAGGGTTTCCCTATTTTTCACCTTTACTTTTCCACATAGGACCAGGTAGAGCTTGAGAGGAGCTGGCTGCGTGCTAAAAACTATTGGACCAATTGCCGTAGAGCAGAGTCCATGCGATGCAGTGCCAGGTGAGGAGCTCGGTCTCAGGGAAATACCTCCACAAATACACAGCATTAAGGTGCGGGGTGGGGTTCCCAGGGACTGGGCTTGAACCCGAGGGGAAGCTTTGGGTTGTTAGGACACTGACGAGAGTATGGGCGGTTGTTGCTGGCTGGAGCTGGATACACTTGCTACGATTGTGAAATCCATCATCTGGAGGAGCGTAGGCTGAGACTGCACACCATACCGGTGGGAGACGCAGAAGCTGTAGGCCAACCAAAAGTTGGTCAGGGGTCACCATCTCCCCTTTCCCTAGACACAGGTTTTCTTTTTCACTCAGTACTTCCCCGTACCTAGCGTGTCAATAGAAGAATGAAGTGGAGTCCAATCCAGAAGAAGAGACACATGCGTAACACAAGATAAATTATCAATGATTTTTGTTGAAATTTTGGTAGGCTAGCCACCACGATTCTGAGTTTTGCTCATTTGAGAATGACTCCCATCCTTTCCAGACTGGAAGATTTCAATTACCTCATTTGGCATCGGTATTTCAGTTTTCTTTAGAAAGTGGCATCATATCTGTGTGTTTTTTTTGAGACCTTGCAATATCATTCCCATTGCCAAAAAGTTCTATTTAATTCTTGTTTTGATTCATCAAGTTTGGCAGTAATCATGGCTCGGAGTCCTAGTGAAACTGAACACAATTGTCAGTTGAATTTAGCTACCTGGTGGTCCAGCGGCTAAGCTAAAAATTAGGCCAAAGTTCCGTGAGGAAAGAACATCCAGAGCTCTCGCTGAACCTTTCTAACCAAAATTCAGAAGTAGAATTAACTGAGTAGAAGGAAGGGCAAAATGAGCAATTGTAAGTGTTAAGGGGGCTTTACACGCAACGAGATGTCGTTGGGGTCATGGAATTCGTGATGCATATCCGGCCTCGTTAGCGACGTCGTTGCGTGTGAAACGTACGAGCGACCGCTAGTGATCAAAAATACTCACCTAATCGTTGACACGTCGTTCAAATCCCAAATATCGTTGCTGTTGCAGGACGCAGGTTGCTTGTCGTTCCTGAGGCAGCACACATCGCTACGTGTGACACCCCAGGAACGACAAACAACACCGTACTTGCGTCCTCCGGCAACAAGGTGGGCGTGACTTTCATTCGGCTGCATTCCGCCCCTCCGCTTCTATTGGACGCCTGCCGTGTGACGGCGCATGAACCGCCCCCTTAGAAAAGAGGCAGTTCACCGGCCACAGCGACGTCGTTAGGCAGGTAAGTTCTTGTGACAGGTACTAGCGATATTGTGCGCCACGGGCAGCGATTTGCCCGTGACGCACAAACGACGGGGGCGGGTGCTTTCACGAGTGACATCGCTAGCGATGTCGCTGTGTGTAAAGCGGGCTTTAGGGTGAATACTCTAAGGTTCACCAGTTGCCTGCTCATGAACGTGTGGATCAAGTGCATGCTTGAAAGAATGACATCAGACACACACACAGTTGGATGGGAATCTTTCCTCGATCAGAGGTTAGCCCCAAGAGAGCTGTATTTGTCAGAGCTGCAACTTATATAAACTAGGGTATGGGATGTTGTTAACTCTGTAGTAGTCATGTTCGGATATGACCATTGGCCGGTGGGTTGGTCAATGGGCTAGTCCATGGGTTGATCCATTGGCCGGTGGGTTGGCCAATGGACTAGTTCATGGGTTGATCCATTGGCCGGTCAGTGGGTTGGTCTGTGAGGTTATCAATGGGGTTGTTCCATGAGGTTATCAGTGGGGTGGTCCTCTAGGTTGGGAAGAGGGTCTTTTCCCTTATATGATGATTCTTCTTCCATCTGGACATTCTTTGCGTACCAAAGCCAAGTGTGGAGAACCGTAAATGGCAGCCATCTTTAAAGTGATATATCTGAACTATGTAAGGTGAAATAATACTTTTCATCAGTGATTTCCCACAACGTCCTACGTCTCAAGGATGATTGATTAAGTATTTGATCCAATGGCCCCCCCTCAACATAAGTACACAGTGCAATATAATTCCCCGCCTATTTGTAATAACCAGCACAGGTAAAGAAGACAGCTGGGGGCTGCAGGTCTGAACTGGTGTAAACTGAACATAACATATATTATCCAAAATAACAGTTGCACTCAAGTAAAGGGGAGGGGGGAAAAAACGGAAGGATGTACAGTTGTGTCATCTTGTGTGCATGTTATCGGGCCGAAATCACCAGGGGATGGGAACTGTTCATCAGGGTCATTTGGATGTTTTTGGTTTTCATTATGGTTTAAAAAGAGAAAACACAGTAGATTGACAATAAATGGTTTCACCCGACCACAAACCATGAGTGGAAAAAAAAAGATTGTGTGTTATCATTCATATTCTCTGAAAAATGGCGAAGAAAGGAAAAAAAATCTGCCGGGGTGTGTAAACTTTTGAGCACAACTGTAAATAGTGAACATTGAAATGTGAATCTGCATTACTGCCCAGAGGACATGAAAAACGTTTTTTGTTTTTTTTTTAAAAATGAGTTACTTTGCAAATAAAAATGGCCAAATTTACTTGAGTCCAGTTACCACGCCAAGGTGTAACTCTCACCTGGGTCCTCATGTAATTTTATGCCTCTCTTCATGTCAGAACTGACCTCTTATATGGACTGAATATAACCTGGAAAAGAAAAATTAAAACACCTGAAGAAACTGAGAGGAACAGACAAAGCACAGGACTGCATAATACAAACTAGAAGAATGGCCGGCACTACCTAAACTTAAGGTCTGAACTGGTGCAAACCGACTACTCTGTACATCCTGCATGCACACGGCTCCACTCTGCGCACATTGTACACACACGGCTCCGCTCCGTAAACCTCGTACACATGCGGCTCCGCTCTGTACATGTCGCGGGCGGAGGGGTTGGGAACGCCGCTCGCCTGGGAATCGCTGGCGCTCGGGTCCGGTGCTGCTGCTCCTTGGTGGCTCGAGCACGGGGCCGGACCCGGGGGTTCGAGCAGCGCCTCCTCGCCCACGAGTGAAAAGGGGAGGTTTGTGGTGGGATGTCGGTTGTGACGCCACCCACGGGTTGTGGTGATGGTGGGCACCACCGCTGCTGGTGATGGGGGTTCCCGGGAGCAATGGCGGAGAGCAGCTGAGGTGTTGGCCCCTCCGTGAGTAGGGGTTGTTGGTCCCGGTTGGGGAGGGAAGGTATAGGTGCAGGTGCCGGATGCGGGGAGGCAGCGTGGGCGCGGGTGCAAGGTTGCGATGCAGCGCGGTGCCGGATGGCACTGTTGTACTCACTCAGACACAGAAGGACAGAGTCTCTGGTAAACCAAACAGCTGGATGGAAGGGGCCCACAACCGGCTGCGGTGTTTTCACTCTCCCCGGACGGGTTGATGGTGGCTGTCGTTTCCCTGCACCTGTGTTTATGTGTTTGACTCCTATGGCTTCCCCCGGGTAGTCCGCTCCCCGGCGTGTACGTGTCGGGAGAGCCCGTTTTGCCCGCAGGCGCTGGCCCTTGGATCTCTGGCCCTTGGCGGTGGCTATTATCCGGACGGGTTGGGCTGTTGCCTTCTGACGGGACTTGTTTGGGAATGAACCCCTGAGGTCCAGACCGTAATCAGTGAATTTGAACTTTTCAGCGGCTCCGAGCCTAGTCGGGGTCTAAGTATCCTGCCTTGGTGCTTGGCTTCAATCTGCTCCCCAGTTCGGTACCGGCGGGCCACCACCCGACCCCGGTCCTACGGTTCCGCTGACCTCCACCAACTCCTGCAGACGGCCACCACCGTCTGCCGACCTTGCTGATCATGCCTGGGCTCCAACCCAAACACGCACAGTTTTTACTCCTCTCACTTCCACCTCTCAACTTCAACTCTCCCTTCAACTAACTGACTTTTTCCCGCCTCCAGGCCTGTGAACTCCTCCTCCTCCGCCTGGCTCTGCCCCACCTGGTGTGGACATCAGACCCTGGAGGGAGGCAACAAGGATTTTGTTTGACTGATGTACCTGGCCGGGGGAGGGGGTGTGTGTGTGTGTTGTTAGTGTACTGTGACCCCTGGGGTCCAGGGCGTCACATACACCCTGTACACACACGTCTCCGCTCCGTACACCTCATACACACATGTCTCCGCTCCGTACACCTCGTACACACACGTCTCCGCTCCGTACACCTCGTACACACACGTCTCCGCTCCGTACACCTCGTACACACACGTCTCCGCTCCGTACACCTCGCACACACACGGCTCTGCTCCGTACACCTCGTACACACACGGCTCTGCTCCGTACACCTCATACACACACGGCTCCGCTCCGTACACCTCGTACACACACGTCTCCGCTCCGTACACCTCGTACACACACGGCTCCGCTCCGTACACCTCGTACACACACGTCTCCGCTCCGTACACCTCATACACACATGTCTCCGCTCCGTACACCTCGTACACACACGGCTCCGCTCCGTACACCTCGTACACACATGGCTCTGCTCCGTACACCTCGTACACACACGGCTCCGCTCCGTACACCTCGTACACACACGGCTCCGTACACCTCGTACACACACGGCTCCGTACACCTCGTACACACACGTCTCCGCTCCGTACACCTCATACACACACGTCTCCGCTCCGTACACCTCGTACACACACGTCTCCGCTCCGTACACCTCGTACACACACGTCTCCGCTCCGTACACCTCGTACACACATGTCTCCGCTCCGTACACCTCGTACACACACGGCTCCGCTCCGTACACCTCGTACACACACGGCTCTGCTCCGTACACCTCGTACACACGCGGCTCTGCTCCGTACACCTCGTACACACGCGGCTCCGCTCCATACACCTTGTACACATGCGGCTCCGCTCCGTACACCTCATACACACACGGCTCCGCTCCGTACACCTCGTACACACACGGCTCTGCTCCGTACACCTCGTACACTCACGGCTCTGCTCCGTACACCTCGTACACACACGGCTCCGCTCCGTACACCTCGTACACACACGGCTCCGTACACCTCGTACACACACGTCTCCGCTCCGTACACCTCATACACACACGTCTCCGCTCCGTACACCTCGTACACACACGTCTCCGCTCCGTACACCTCGTACACACACGTCTCCGCTCCGTACACCTCATACACACATGTCTCCGCTCCGTACACCTCGTACACACACGGCTCCGCTCCGTACACCTCGTACACACACGGCTCTGCTCCGTACACCTCGCACACACACGGCTCTGCTCCGTACACCTCGTACACACACGGCTCTGCTCCGTACACCTCGTACACACACGGCTCTGCTCCGTACACCTCGTACACACGCGGCTCTGCTCCGTACACCTCGTACACACGCGGCTCCGCTCCGTACACCTTGTACACATGCGGCTCCGCTCCGTACACCTCATACACACACGTCTCCGCTCCGTACACCTCGCACACACACGGCTCTGCTCCGTACACCTCGTACACACACGTCTCCGCTCCGTACACCTCGCACACACACGGCTCTGCTCCGTACACCTCGTACACACACGTCTCCGCTCCGTACACCTCATACACACACGTCTCCGCTCCGTACACCTCGTACACACACGTCTCCGCTCCGTACACCTCGTACACACATGTCTCCGCTCCGTACACCTCGTACACACACGGCTCCGCTCCGTACACCTCGTACACACACGGCTCTGCTCCGTACACCTCGTACACACACGGCTCTGCTCCGTACACCTCGTACACACGCGGCTCCGCTCCGTACACCTTGTACACACATGGCTCTGCTCCGTACACCTCGTACACACACGGCTCCGCTCCGTACACCTCGTACACACACGGCTCCGTACACCTCGTACACACACGGCTCCGTACACCTCGTACACACACGTCTCCGCTCCGTACACCTCATACACACACGTCTCCGCTCCGTACACCTCGTACACACACGTCTCCGCTCCGTACACCTCATACACACATGTCTCCGCTCCGTACACCTCGTACACACACGGCTCTGCTCCGTACACCTCGTACACACACGGCTCTGCTCCGTACACCTCGCAAACACACGGCTCTGCTCCGTACACCTCGTACACACACGGCTCTGCTCCGTACACCTCGTACACACACGGCTCTGCTCCGTACACCTCGTACACACGCGGCTCTGCTCCGTACACCTCGTACACACGCGGCTCCGCTCCGTACACCTCGTACACACGCGGCTCCGCTCCGTACACCTTGTACACATGCGGCTCCGCTCCGTACACCTCATACACACACGTCTCCGCTCCGTACACCTCGCACACACACGGCTCTGCTCCGTACACCTCGTACACACACGTCTCCGCTCCGTACACCTCGCACACACACGGCTCTGCTCCGTACACCTCGTACACACACGTCTCCGCTCCGTACACCTCATACACACACGTCTCCGCTCCGTACACCTCGTACACACACGTCTCCGCTCCGTACACCTCGTACACACACGTCTCCGCTCCGTACACCTCGTACACACACGGCTCCGCTCCGTACACCTCGTACACACACGGCTCTGCTCCGTACACCTCGTACACACACGGCTCTGCTCCGTACACCTCGTACACACGCGGCTCCGCTCCGTACACCTTGTACACATGCGGCTCCGCTCCGTACACCTCATACACACACGGCTCCGCTCCGTACACCTCGTACACACACGGCTCTGCTCCGTACACCTCGTACACTCACGGCTCTGCTCCGTACACCTCGTACACACACGGCTCTGCTCCGTACACCTCGTACACACGCGGCTCCGCTCCGTACACCTTGTACACACATGGCTCTGCTCCGTACACCTCGTACACACACGGCTCCGCTCCGTACACCTCGTACACACACGGCTCCGTACACCTCGTACACACACGGCTCCGTACACCTCGTACACACACGTCTCTGCTCCGTACACCTCATACACACACGTCTCCGCTCCGTACACCTCGTACACACACGTCTCCGCTCCGTACACCTCGTACACACACGTCTCCGCTCCGTACACCTCATACACACATGTCTCCGCTCCGTACACCTCGTACACACACGGCTCCGCTCCGTACACCTCGTACACACGCGGCTCCGCTCCGTACACCTTGTACACATGCGGCTCCGCTCCGTACACCTCATACACACACGTCTCCGCTCCGTACACCTCGCACACACACGGCTCTGCTCCGTACACCTCGTACACACACGTCTCCGCTCCGTACACCTCGCACACACACGGCTCTGCTCCGTACACCTCGTACACACACGTCTCCGCTCCGTACACCTCATACACACACGTCTCCGCTCCGTACACCTCGTACACACACGTCTCCGCTCCGTACACCTCGTACACACATGTCTCCGCTCCGTACACCTCGTACACACACGGCTCCGCTCCGTACACCTCGTACACACACGGCTCTGCTCCGTACACCTCGTACACACACGGCTCTGCTCCGTACACCTCGTACACACGCGGCTCCGCTCCGTACACCTTGTACACATGCGGCTCCGCTCCGTACACCTCATACACACACGGCTCCGCTCCGTACACCTCGTACACACACGGCTCTGCTCCGTACACCTCGTACACTCACGGCTCTGCTCCGTACACCTCGTACACACACGGCTCTGCTCCGTACACCTCGTACACTCACGGCTCTGCTCCGTACACCTCGTACACACACGGCTCCGCTACATCCACACTGTAAACCCCTCCGGACCCCACACATAAACTTCCCCTCATCCAGCACCATGACAACCAGCACAGCAGAGCCCTGCATACACTGAGGAGCTGATCATGTGACCCTGACTCCTCCCCTCCATGTGACATCATCACAGGTCCTGTAAGCACAGAGCAGCCATATATCTAGTGTGCGGCTCTGCAGGTGGAGGTAGGTGCAGGTTATTATATATCTAGTGTGCGGCTCTGCAGGTGGAGGTAGGTGCAGGTTATTATATATCTGTGTGCGGCTCTGCAGGTGGAGGTAGGTGCAGGGTATTATATATCTAGTGTGCGGCTCTGCAGGTGGAGGTAGGTGCAGGGTATTATATATCTAGTGTGCGGCTCTGCAGGAGGAGGTAGGTGCAGGGTATTATATATCTAGTGTGCGGCTCTGCAGGTGGAGGTAGGTGCAGGGTATTATATATCTAGTGTGCGGCTCTGCAGGTGGAGGTAGGTGCAGGGTATTATATATCTAGTGTGCGGCTCTGCAGGTGGAGGTAGGTGCAGGGTATTATATATCTAGTGTGCGGCTCTGCAGGTGGAGGTAGGTGCAGGGTATTATATATCTAGTGTGCGGCTCTGCAGGTGGAGGTAGGTGCAGGGTATTATATATCTAGTGTGCGGCTCTGCAGGTGGAGGTAGGTGCAGGGTATTATATATCTAGTGTGCGGCTCTGCAGGTGGAGGTAGGTGCAGGGTATTATATATCTAGTGTGCGGCTCTGCAGGTGGAGGTAGGTGCAGGGTATTATATATCTAGTGTGCGGCTCTGCAGGTGGAGGTAGGTGCAGGTTATTATATATCTAGTGTGCGGCTCTGCAGGTGGAGGTAGGTGCAGGGTATTATATATCTAGTGTGCGGCTCTGCAGGTGGAGGTAGGTGCAGGGTATTATATATCTAGTGTGCGGCTCTGCAGGTGGAGGTAGGTGCAGGGTATTATATATCTAGTGTGCGGCTCTGCAGGTGGAGGTAGGTGCAGGGTATTATATATCTAGTGTGCGGCTCTGCAGGTGGAGGTAGGTGCAGGGTATTATATATCTAGTGTGCGGCTCTGCAGGTGGAGGTAGGTGCAGGGTATTATATATCTAGTGTGCGGCTCTGCAGGTGGAGGTAGGTGCAGGGTATTATATATCTAGTGTGCGGCTCTGCAGGTGGAGGTAGGTGCAGGTTATTATATATCTAGTGTGCGGCTCTGCAGGTGGAGGTAGGTGCAGGGTATTATATATCTAGTGTGCGGCTCTGCAGGTGGAGGTAGGTGCAGGGTATTATATATCTAGTGTGCGGCTCTGCAGGTGGAGGTAGGTGCAGGGTATTATATATCTAGTGTGCGGCTCTGCAGGTGGAGGTAGGTGCAGGGTATTATATATCTAGTGTGCGGCTCTGCAGGTGGAGGTAGGTGCAGGGTATTATATATCTAGTGTGCGGCTCTGCAGGTGGAGGTAGGTGCAGGGTATTATATATCTAGTGTGCGGCTCTGCAGGTGGAGGTAGGTGCAGGGTATTATATATCTAGTGTGCGGCTCTGCAGGTGGAGGTAGGTGCAGGTTATTATATATCTAGTGTGCGGCTCTGCAGGTGGAGGTAGGTGCAGGGTATTATATATCTAGTGTGCGGCTCTGCAGGTGGAGGTAGGTGCAGGGTATTATATATCTAGTGTGCGGCTCTGCAGGTGGAGGCAGGTGCAGGGTATTATATATCTAGTGTGCGGCTCTGCAGGTGGAGGCAGGTGCAGGGTATTATATATCTAGTGTGCGGCTCTGCAGGTGGAGGTAGGTGCAGGGTATTATATATCTAGTGTGCGGCTCTGCAGGTGGAGGTAGGTGCAGGGTATTATATATCTAGTGTGCGGCTCTGCAGGTGGAGGTAGGTGCAGGGTATTATATATCTAGTGTGCGGCTCTGCAGGTGGAGGTAGGTGCAGGGTATTATATATCTAGTGTGCGGCTCTGCAGGTGGAGGTAGGTGCAGGGTATTATATATCTAGTGTGCGGCTCTGCAGGTGGAGGTAGGTGCAGGGTATTATATATCTAGTGTGCGGCTCTGCAGGTGGAGGTAGGTGCAGGGTATTATATATCTGTGTGCGGCTCTGCAGGTGGAGGTAGGTGCAGGGTATTATATATCTGTGTGCAGCTCTGCAGGTGGAGGTAGGTGCAGGGTATTATATATCTAGTGTGCGGCTCTGCAGGTGGAGGTAGGTGCAGGTTATTATATATCTAGTGTGCGGCTCTGCAGGTGGAGGTAGGTGCAGGGTATTATATATCTAGTGTGCGGCTCTGCAGGAGGAGGTAGGTGCAGGGTATTATATATCTAGTGTGCGGCTCTGCAGGTGGAGGTAGGTGCAGGTTATTATATATCTAGTGTGCGGCTCTGCAGGTGGAGGTAGGTGCAGGGTATTATATATCTAGTGTGCGGCTCTGCAGGTGGAGGTAGGTGCAGGGTATTATATATCTAGTGTGCGGCTCTGCAGGTGGAGGTAGGTGCAGGGTATTATATATCTAGTGTGCGGCTCTGCAGGTGGAGGTAGGTGCAGGGTATTATATATCTAGTGTGCGGCTCTGCAGGTGGAGGTAGGTGCAGGGTATTATATATCTAGTGTGCGGCTCTGCAGGTGGAGGTAGGTGCAGGGTATTATATATCTAGTGTGCGGCTCTGCAGGTGGAGGTAGGTGCAGGGTATTATATATCTAGTGTGCGGCTCTGCAGGTGGAGGTAGGTGCAGGGTATTATATATCTAGTGTGCGGCTCTGCAGGTGGAGGTAGGTGCAGGGTATTATATATCTAGTGTGCGGCTCTGCAGGTGGAGGTAGGTGCAGGGTATTATATATCTAGTGTGCGGCTCTGCAGGTGGAGGTAGGTGCAGGGTATTATATATCTGTGTGCGGCTCTGCAGGTGGAGGTAGGTGCAGGGTATTATATATCTAGTGTGCGGCTCTGCAGGTGGAGGTAGGTGCAGGTTATTATATATCTAGTGTGCGGCTCTGCAGGTGGAGGTAGGTGCAGGGTATTATATATCTAGTGTGCGGCTCTGCAGGTGGAGGTAGGTGCAGGGTATTATATATCTGTGTGCGGCTCTGCAGGTGGAGGTAGGTGCAGGGTATTATATATCTGTGTGCGGCTCTGCAGGAGGAGGTAGGTGCAGGGTATTATATATCTAGTGTGCGGCTCTGCAGGTGGAGGTAGGTGCAGGGTATTATATATCTAGTGTGCTGCTCTGCAGGTGGAGGTAGGTGCAGGGTATTATATATCTAGTGTGCGGCTCTGCAGGTGGAGGTAGGTGCAGGGTATTATATATCTAGTGTGCGGCTCTGCAGGTGGAGGTAGGTGCAGGGTATTATATATCTGTGTGCGGCTCTGCAGGTGGAGGTAGGTGCAGGGTATTATATATCTAGTGTGCGGCTCTGCAGGAGGAGGTAGGTGCAGGGTATTATATATCTAGTGTGCGGCTCTGCAGGTGGAGGTAGGTGCAGGTTATTATATATCTAGTGTGCGGCTCTGCAGGTGGAGGTAGGTGCAGGGTATTATATATCTAGTGTGCGGCTCTGCAGGTGGAGGTAGGTGCAGGGTATTATATATCTAGTGTGCGGCTCTGCAGGTGGAGGTAGGTGCAGGGTATTATATATCTAGTGTGCGGCTCTGCAGGTGGAGGTAGGTGCAGGGTATTATATATCTGTGTGCGGCTCTGCAGGTGGAGGTAGGTGCAGGGTATTATATATCTGTGTGCGGCTCTGCAGGTGGAGGTAGGTGCAGGGTATTATATATCTAGTGTGCGGCTCTGCAGGTGGAGGTAGGTGCAGGGTATTATATATCTAGTGTGCGGCTCTGCAGGTGGAGGTAGGTGCAGGGTATTATATATCTGTGTGCGGCTCTGCAGGTGGAGGTAGGTGCAGGGTATTATATATCTAGTGTGCGGCTCTGCAGGTGGAGGTAGGTGCAGGGTATTATATATCTAGTGTGCGGCTCTGCAGGTGGAGGTAGGTGCAGGGTATTATATATCTAGTGTGCGGCTCTGCAGGTGGAGGTAGGTGCAGGGTATTATATATCTAGTGTGCGGCTCTGCAGGTGGAGGTAGGTGCAGGGTATTATATATCTAGTGTGCGGCTCTGCAGGTGGAGGTAGGTGCAGGGTATTATATATCTAGTGTGCGGCTCTGCAGGAGGAGGTAGGTGCAGGGTATTATATATCTGTGTGCGGCTCTGCAGGTGGAGGTAGGTGCAGGGTATTATATATCTAGTGTGCGGCTCTGCAGGTGGAGGTAGGTGCAGGGTATTATATATCTAGTGTGCGGCTCTGCAGGTGGAGGTAGGTGCAGGGTATTATATATCTAGTGTGCGGCTCTGCAGGTGGAGGTAGGTGCAGGGTATTGTATATCTAGTGTGCGGCTCTGCAGGTGGAGGTAGGTGCAGGGTATTATATATCTAGTGTGCGGCTCTGCAGGTGGAGGTAGGTGCAGGGTATTATATATCTGTGTGCGGCTCTGCAGGTGGAGGTAGGTGCAGGGTATTATATATCTAGTGTGCGGCTCTGCAGGTGGAGGTAGGTGCAGGGTATTATATATCTAGTGTGCGGCTCTGCAGGTGGAGGTAGGTGCAGGGTATTATATATCTAGTGTGCGGCTCTGCAGGTGGAGGTAGGTGCAGGGTATTATATATCTAGTGTGCGGCTCTGCAGGAGGAGGTAGGTGCAGGGTATTATATATCTGTGTGCGGCTCTGCAGGTGGAGGTAGGTGCAGGGTATTATATATCTAGTGTGCGGCTCTGCAGGTGGAGGTAGGTGCAGGGTATTATATATCTAGTGTGCGGCTCTGCAGGTGGAGGTAGGTGCAGGGTATTATATATCTAGTGTGCGGCTCTGCAGGTGGAGGTAGGTGCAGGTTATTATATATCTGTGTGCGGCTCTGCAGGTGGAGGTAGGTGCAGGGTATTATATATCTAGTGTGCGGCTCTGCAGGTGGAGGTAGGTGCAGGGTATTATATATCTAGTGTGCGGCTCTGCAGGTGGAGGTAGGTGCAGGGTATTATATATCTAGTGTGCGGCTCTGCAGGTGGAGGTAGGTGCAGGGTATTATATATCTAGTGTGCGGCTCTGCAGGTGGAGGTAGGTGCAGGGTATTATATATCTGTGTGCGGCTCTGCAGGTGGAGGTAGGTGCAGGTTATTCTCTCTCAGGATTAGTCGCTATTCACACTCACGTCCATTTCCTCTAAGCAAAAAAATATGTTTCTTCATCTTTTCATCCATTTTTTGTATGTTTAAGATCAATTCCTTCCCTGGCATACTCAGAAAACTCCTAAATCTCATTAATATTCCTTGCATGCCTTCTGCCTCCTTTAACTGTGCCCTTTGGACCTCCCGCTCAGCATGTAACAAACTCTCCTTCATCCATGACTCTTTCCTTTCCTATTCCCTTAACCTCCTGGCTCTTACTGAGACCTGGATTCAGCAGTCAGACACCACCACAGCTGCTGCTTTCTCATATGGTGGCCTACAATTTTCTCACACTCCTAGACTTGAGAACAGATCAGGGGGAGGTGTTGGTCTGCTGCTTTCCCCAAACTGCACTTTTCTGGTCATCCCTGTCCCCTCACTTATCTTCCCTTCTTTTGAGGTCCACACTGTCAGGCTTTACAGACCCTTCTCCCTGCAAGTAGCAGTTGCCTATCGCCCTCCAGGCCCCCCTGTCAGTTCTTGGATCATTTCGACACCTGGCTTCCAAATTTCCTAGCCTGTAACCTACCCACTCTTGTCATGGGGGACTTTAACATCCCTATTGTTGATCCCTTCCCCTCTCCCCAGCTGCCACTCATCTTTTATCTCTAACCTCCTCTCTTGGCCTTTGATAACTAACTAACTCTCCTACACCTGAAGTCGGGAATAGGCTGGACCTGGTCTTCTCCCGTCTCTGCTCAGTGCATGATCTTACTAACTTCTCTCTCCCACTCTCTGACCACAACCTTCTTTCATTCTTGGTCAATAACTGTCAATGCCCCCAGGATGCCCCCACTTACTACCCGTATAGAAATATACACACCATTAACACCCAGAAATTTCTGAAGAAGTTGTAGTGATCACTGGCCCCAATCTCCTCCCTCTCATGTCCTGACTCTGCTGTAAAACATTATAATGACACCCTACAGAGCGCCCTAGATGAAGCTGCTCCTGCTACATGCAAAACAACTCTGCATTGACAGCAGCAGCCCTTGATGAAGCTGCACCTACTACACACAGAGCCACTCACCACAGACGGCGGCAGCCCTGGATGACGGTGCCCCTGCTACATGCAGAGCAACTCGGCACAGACGGCGGCAGCCCTGGATGACGGTGCCCCTGCTACATGCAGAGCAACTCGGCACAGACGGCGGCAGCCCTGGATGACGGTGCCCCTGCTACACGCAGAGCAACTCGGCACAGACGGCGGCAGCCCTGGATGACGGTGCCCCTGCTACATGCAGAGCAACTCGGCACAGACGGCGGTAGCCCTGGATGACTGTGCCCCTGCTACATGCAGAGCAACTCGGCACAGACGGCGGCAGCCCTGGATGACGGTGCCCCTGCTACATGCAGAGCAATTCAGCACAGACGGCAGCTCTGGATGAAGCTGCCCCTGCTACACACAGAGCAAGTCGGCACAGATGGCGGCATCCCTGGATGAAGCTGCCCCTGCTACATGCAGAGCAATTCAGCACAGACTGCAGCAGCACTGGATGATGCTGCCCCTGCTACATGCAGAGCAATTCAGCACAGACGGCAGCAGCACTGGATGACGCTGCCCCTGCTACATGCAGAGCAATTCAGCACAGACGGCAGCAGCACTGGATGATGCTGCCCCTGCTACATGCAGAGCAATTCAGCACAGACGGCAGCAGCACTGGATGATGCTGCCCCTGCTACATGCAGAGCAATTCAGCACAGACGGCAGCAGCACTGGATGACGGTGCCCCTGCTACATGCAGAGCAATTCAGCACAGACGGCAGCAGCACTGGATGATGCTGCCCCTGCTACATGCAGAGCAATTCAGCACAGACGGCAGCAGCACTGGATGACGCTGCCCCTGCTACATGCAGAGCAAGTTGGCACAGACGGCAGCAGCCCTGGCACACGTTTTCTCCAGCGGTGTTCCAGGTGCGCTGAACGTCTGTGGAGAAAATCCAATCTAGCCGAAGATTTCATCCATTATACGTTTATGCTCAAAAAATACAATACTGCCCCTCACCTCTCCAAATAAGATTGCTTTAACACCCTCATTACCTCTCTAGCCAACAATCCTAAACGACTCTTTGATACTTTTCACTCCCTCCTCAGACCTAGAGTTCTGGCCCCAACCACCAACTTGAGCGGGGAAAACTTGGCCAATTATTTTAAAGAAAAAGTTGACAATATACGCCAGGAAATGTTCTCCCAGCCTCAGAACACCACACATTGTCTGCCCTCCTACACTTCATCTAGCTCACTTTCACTCTATGATCCGGTCACAGAGGAAGAAGTTACTAGACTCATTGCATCTTCTCGCCCTACTACCTGCACCAGTGACCCTATTCCCTCACATCTCCTTAAATCTGTCACCCCAGCTGTCACCATATTCAATATCTCTCTCTCTCTCTTCTGGGGTCTTTCCTTCCTCCTTCAAACATTCTAGCATACACCCATTACTTAAAGCGCACCAAGCCAGTGCTATACTGACACTATCAGGCTGATTCTATACATACCTGTAGTGGTCAGCTCGGATGTATAAGTTTTGAAATCCAAAAAAGTAAAGTTTATAAAATCATCAGCTTTTTGAGTGACAGCAGCTGAGGATCAGCTAATATCTGGGGGGTATGCATAGTTATCTCCTCCTGTTAGAATTAGCATAAGTATTATACAATCGACCTAGCAGGAGCTGTGGTGAGGTCATACCCATGTCACCAGAAGGGGCAGGGCTTCAGCCAACAAAGCTGATATCAGGAAGCAACATTTTTTTGTTGGCTGAGGCCCCGCCCCTTATGGTCACATGGGTATGACTTCACCCTAGAGTCCAATATAAACTTATCACTCTGACCCACAAAGCGCTCCACAGTTCTGCACCGCCCTACATCACCTCCCTCATCTCTGTCTATCACCCAACCAGTGCCCTCCACAGTTCTGCACCCCCCTACATCTCCTCCCTCATCTCTGTCTATCACCCCACCTGTCCTCTCCACAGTTCTGCACCCCCCTACATCACCTCCCTAAACTTATCACTCTGACCCACAAAGCGCTCCACAGTTCTGCACCGCCCTACATCACCTCCCTCATCTCTGTCTATCACCCCACCAGTGCCCTCAGTTCTACTAATGACCTAAGACTGACATCCTCAATAATTCGAACCTCCCACTCCCATCTTCAAGATTTCTCACGAGCTGTGCCAATTCTCTGGAACACACTACCAAGAACAATTCGATTAATTCCAAACATCCACACTTTTAAGCGGGCCTTAAAAACGCATTTCTTTAGACTAGCCTATCACCTATCATCTAATTTAGTCCCTTTCGGCCCTTAACTATTTTTTTTTCCTGTTCCTGTCCCCTGTATCTTCTGGTTGCATTCCTCTTCATGTACTTTTTACACTCTGTGCCTGTATAAATTCTGGCTGGCGACCGGTCCACTCAGCTGGTTTTGAATCCTTCATTATATTGTTTATTTCCAAAAATACCCCGCTTTCCTCTCTCCTTTTCGGTCCTCTGGTCCTGGATGTATCTGAGGTTTGTGCTCGACCTCCGCTACATTCATTATCTATGGCAGCACTGCCAGACTTTCTGGGTACGATTACGGTGTTAGAGCCGCCTGTTCTACTGCTGGGAGGGTCGCCTGTTCTACTGCTGGAAGGGTCGCCTGTTCTACTGCTGGAAGGGTCGCCTCTTCAGGGCTGGATCTGGGTATAGGTCCAGAGACCATATTAACTCTTCTGCAGAAAATTTATAAGCCTGTGAAGAATATTGCATTAGTCTCTTAGCCAGAAGTAAAATTACCTCAATCATTACTAATAATATATCTACTCTTAATTGTATGATTACTTGGAATATACCGTCCCTCAATTCTTGTATACTTAAAAATACCAGTAAGCAGCCGCTCCAGAATTGGTGCATCACATTAGCTGTGCCAATTCTGGTACTTCGACCCAGCTCATCGCACTTAACCTGGTGTGTGTTACGGGGGGCTGTCTGATAATAAAACCCAAAGGAATATCAGACAGTCAGAGTCCACCGTGCAAAGACTCTGCTGCAGACTATGGCAGAGGATAAGGGATATATAAGTGTGCCACTGTAAATAGTAGTAGCACAAGTGCAGAGTGCAATACCTCTGTTAAACTCACAGAGGAATATAATTAGGAAATAAAGCAATTCCTCCCTTACTTGGAGGGTGAGTGGTTTGGTCTCTGTTAATGGTCTACCTAGGTCCGTTCCTCTAGCGGTGCCAGGAGACGGACAGCAGCGTAAGCCGCACAAAGCTCCTACCTGCGTTTGCTCCACTAGTGTGCGAGGACACGAACCTCTAGATATGGCACCTACCTAGGTCCGCTCCACTACTGGTGCAAAAGAGACGGACAGCAGCATAAGCCGCTCAAAGCTCCTACCTATGTTCGCTCCCCTAGTGTGCGAGGATACGAACAACTGCCAGACGCAGTATAAGGAACATTACCCTAGCAGCAACGTCCACCTACGAGTAGAATCACAAGGCCCAGCCGGACCATATGCCTCAGGCACCTGCCTATGTCCGCTCCACTAAGATGTAAGGATACGGACCGCAGCCGAAGCTGTAAGGTATAAGAACGCTACCTTGCCGGTAGCGATCACCTAGCATAGACAGAGAGATGCCTAGAGGGACGTGCACAGGGCGTCTACTCTCATGCATGAACCAAGAGGACTGTGCACCGGGCGGCGTGCGTCAGGGTCTTATATAGACTCTGTGCCTCATCCAAGATGGAGGACACCAGAGCCAATCCGCTGCTAGAATGACAGCAATGACGTCACGCTGGCCTATCACCGAGCAAAGCGTCACAAGCACATGACCAGCGACCAATCGGCATAGAAGGTGTCAGAGACATGTGACCACGTGTCACAAGCACATGACCAGCGGCCAATCAGCTTAGAAGGTGTCAGAGACATGTGACCTCGTGTCAGCGATGATGTCACCCGCACATGTGCAATGGCTCCAAGATAGGACTTAGTCTCCAGCGCTTGCACATGTGCAATAGCAAGAAATCCGAACATAGTCTCCAGCGCTTGCACATGTGCAGTAGCAAGAAATCCGAACATAGTCTCCAGTGCCACAGCAACCGTAACAGTGTGGGGGCAATCGGGGTTATATTTTTTTTGAGGTTGATGCTTGCTGTGTAATGTGAAATTGCATCAAGCCCAGGGATTAGTAATGGAGAGGCGTCTATGAGACACTGCTATTACTAACCCAGTAATTGTAAAGTGAAAAAAAACATGGAGTTTTTGGGATTTGTTAAAATAATAAAATTGGCTGCACGAGGGATAGTGTGGGGGAGTCTTTCTTCAAATAAGCTATTTTTCCCTGTGTGTGTCTGTTTTTTTTTTTTCACTTTACACTTTCTGGGTTAGTAATAGGGAAGTCTAGTAGTCGCTTCTCCAATACTAACCCTTTGTCTTCTTGCCAGCTGATATCAACCCCCAAAAATACAAGTCTGATTACCACCACACAAGGGTAACCGGGAAGAGCAGTGGCAAAGCACCACAATTGGTTCAACAAAGTGATGCGCCGATCCTGAGGAAGCTGCAGGCTGCTATTTTTATGCTAGGAAATGCCAAATAACCATGGGGATTCCCAGCCTTGTAATGCCAGCTTGCAGCTGTAGGCTTTACCTTGGCTGGTTATCAAAAAATAAGGGGAACCCCACGTATCCCTGTCTCCTGTTTACACCCTGACTTAACTCTGCACTCTCCCCACCCTCGGGGTAGGCAGAACACACCAAGGTAACCCTCCCCTCCCAAAAAAGTTGGACAGGGGAAAGAACTGAAACTCATTCACTCTGCAAACAACCACAAAGGGAAGACAATAAAGGCACAGGGGAAAAATAAAATAAGGGAGGAAGTAATGCACACCAAGGAATACTTCCACACCACACAAGCAACAGATTGCAGATCACCAAAGAGGATTGCCAAGTGCACAAGCAGATGCTGTCTTCGGCAACCTCCTAACAAACTCACCAGCCTTAAATAGGGAGAGACAAAGCTGTAGATGGTAATCAGCAACCTGACTCTCACAGAAGGATTAACTTCTACATGGCTGGGAGCAATGGACACAACTCAGCCGACGCCCGGCAGAGCTGACCATAAAAGAGAAACCAGGTTACCTGTCGGAGTCTGCAATGTGAACAGGGTCCGACGCCATTTCTGTAATCCATAAGTGTAGATCTGGACAACGCATGACAGTACAATACAGCGTATACGCCTGTTCTAATCTAAATTCTCCCTCCTACATCAACTCTCCCTGAACTTCTTCCAGAGGACAGTTTTTCAACATCATGCCTCTGGGTCTATAAGAGTGGATGACACAATATAGCTAGCCAATCACAGTACAGTCAGTAGGCTTTCATTCTAGTTTAACCAACATTGCAGTAGCTAATTGGACTTAGAATGGTCCTTTTCCTCATGTTTTATTACACAAATACCCGATTTCCATGTTTTAGTGAATGATACCTTTCCAATTCTTCTAGATCATATCTAACATCAGTTATTTGCGGTTGACTAGGCACAAGACCACGCCTAAGGCTAAGTTCACACTTCCGTTGTTTTGCATCAGTCACAATCTGTAGCGTTGAGGAATTACGGTATCCTGCAAAATATTTTACAGGAATCCTGTTTTTCCCCATAGGCTTCTTTTAGTGACGGATTATGACTGATGATGCTGCGTTGCATCCGCTGCGTCGCGGTCAGTCGTTTTTTAACTGACCGCCGGGCGGGAGCAACGCAGCCTGTAACGTTTTTTGAGCAGCGTGATCCGTAGGATTTCGCTGCGCATGCGCTCTCTGGCTCCCCGCCCCCGTAACCAGGATAAACATCGGGTAACCAAGCAATGCGCTTTGGTTAGTTACCCGATATTTACAGTGGTTACGGGTGCAGGGAGCCCGCACTAAGCTGGTATCCAAGATAAATATCGGGTAACCAAGCAAAAAGTGCTTTGCTTTTAGTTACCCGATATTTACCCTGGATACAGTGTGCAAGGAGGCGGACACTTCACCACTCGGCTCCGCCCCCTTCCGCACTCCGCATGTACACACGCACTCACACACACACTCACACTCACTCACTCACCTGTCCCCAGCCATGCAGACCGCGGCACTGACGTCCTCAGCTCCGCCCCCCAAACTCCACCCCCAGCACACAACGCAGTCCGACAAAGAAATTCTTTTCTTTGTCATCCGTTGTACAACGCATCAGTCACATGCGTCAAGCAACGCATGTGACTGATGCAAAACAACTGAAGTGTGAACTTAGCCTAACAGAAGCATGTAAATTGTATTTCCGTTTACGTCCCCACTCCTCTGGTAGGGAGGCACAGCGGGTGGGAATTGTGATATCGCATGTGCGCACGTTGCTTTTTACCTGCTTTTTACCTGCTTTTTTGCTGCTTTTTCTTCTGCGCTGTTTAATGCCAAAATGGATGTGTTCTTCTATTCAAGCAAAGTCTATGGGAATTTGGGTTTCTTGTTCACACTATGTTGTTCAAAATGCTGCCTTTTTGTGGCAGAACTTTGGTCAAAAACTCAGCTTTTCAAAGAAGCAACATGTCAATTGTTTTTGCCATTTGGGTTTTGCATTGCAAAGCTGAGTTTTTGACCAAAGTTCTGCCACAAAAAGGCAGCATTTTGAACAACATAGTGTGAACAAGAAACCCAAATTCCCATAGACTTTGCTTGAATAGAAGAACACATCCATTTTGGCATTAAACAGCGCAGAAGAAAAAGCAGCAAAAAAGCAGGTAAAAAGCAGGTAAAAAGCAACGTGCGCACATACCCTTAAGCTAGAACCCAAAAGCACAAGCTTTTTCCTTACCCCGAGTCACTGGGTTTTTTTTTTGTCAGTGGACGGAGTTTTCTTAGCACTCGGGCTCATCTATGATGATCCAGACAAAGTATCTTTAGCCGAGTCTAAAATCCGTTCCCTGCAACAGGAGAATCAGCCTACAGAGGATTATTGTGCCGAATTCCGGCACTAGTCCATGGACAATGAGAAAAACGACCCTGCACACTCAAAAGCCAGTTTTCCAGGGTGTATCCGAGAGGGTTAAGGAGGCATTGGTAATGTATGAAACTTCTCATTCTCTTGAGTGTGCCATGTCTCTCGTAATATGTATTGATCGCTGTTTTTGGCAGAGCTATCTGTATCTGATATCTAAACGTATGAAGTACTCTAACACACTACTGCTTTATACTGGCATCACAGCTCTAGGAATTGTATATTATACATGGTATTTTGCACGTTTTAACACCAGCTCATCTTTTGTTAAATTCAGATCCGTACAATATCCAATCCTCTCATTGGAGATCTTCTATATAAGAGAATTTTACAGATTGACCCTTCAAGGATGAATATGGACAGGGACAAGATGGTGGAGAGGATATTACACCTCACCCTAGAGATCCTCTTCCGGCTTACTGGAGAGGTGAGAGATTCTGATGACGTCACATTACACCATTCTTATCTATGGGAATAACAGATGGACAGAACTGGAGAGGTGAGGACTCTGGAAATGTCTGGAGTGAGATTTATTACTGTGTCTCTCCATAACCAGGATTACACAGTAGTGAAGAAGACCTCTAGTGAGCGCTGTCAGGCCCCTGTGTCTGAGGGATGGGGAAGACCCCTGAGCCCAATCACGGGGCCTCCACCTCACCCCCCGATACATGAGGACATCAATGACCAGAAGATCATAGATCTCACCTACAAGATGATTGAGCTGCTGACTGGAGAGGTGACACTGCTGGGAATGCTGGGACATTATACAGTAACGCTATGAAGGGATCGGGGGTGACGGTATCATTGTATGTGTCAGGTTCCTATAAGGTGTCAGGACGTCACCGTCTATTTCTCCATGGAGGAGTGGGAGTATTTAGAAGAACACAAAGATCTGTACAAGGACGCCATGATGGAGGATCCCCAGCCCCTCACATCACCAGGTAATAGACAGGACTAAATACACACGGCATATAATTATCTGTATGTAAGGAATGAATTCAGTCCCTGTATGTGTCTCCTCCAGTTCTATCCAGTAAGAGGACAACACCAGAGAGATGTCCCAGTCCTCTTCTCCCACAGGACTGTAACCAAGAAGATCCCGATGTTCCTCAGGATGTGTTTCCTCTAGTTTTATCGAGGAAGAGGACAACACCAGAGAGATGTCCCCGTCCTCTTCTCCCACAGGACTGTAAACAAGAAGACCCCGATGTTCCTCAGGATCATCAGGTAGATGGAGAGAAGGTGCATGAAATCTCCCTATGATGTGTAGACGGCTGTGAAGGTCTTGTGCTCAGTCTTGTTTTATCCTCCAGTATTATATGTGTTATACTTGTGTAATGAGAGCGGTGGAGATGGCAGGATTAGAGCTGATCATAGATGGAACTTCTTCATCTGTCTGTGACTTTTACAATATTTGTTTCAGGGGGAAGATCTGCCCCATATTAATACTACAGAGACATATGTGAGGGGTGATGAGCGGAGTAAAGAGGAGATTCCTACAGATATCCGCCCAGGTGAGTAGTGACCACTAAATGCAGAGAAGTCTCAGATTCTTCTATTGAGAATATACACTTTTCAATAATATGTCATGTGGGAGGAGCATAACAGACAGATTGAAAGCAAACTTTTTTAGCCACATGAAACGTCAAAAAAGGTTGATTTTGTGGTGCCTCCTATTTGACAACGTCATTAATCGCCATTTATCACAAACTGAGAGGGACAGAATTCTTGATTTGAGGGATCTTCGTTTATTACATAGACCGAGATGTAAGTAAAGTTAAACATTGCTTGTCCCAGTGGTTGGGAGAACGATGACAACCTGCAATGACAACCTGTGCACAGACGTATCATCAAATTAGAAGTATTCATCACACACCCACCAAGGTTAAGTCATGAAACAGTATCAGATGGCATTTGCACAACATTGGGCTGAGAGCCAGGCGCAGACGTCCATCATCAATTGACCTTACACCACCGCATTTCAAAGGCTATTATGCTGTAGAGCCAGATGGAGTGGAGGTCTATCCTCATTAGCGATACGTCCCGCATTTGTCATGGACTCAATCATAGCTAGAGATTAGTCTGGAGATCAAGTGGGCAACATCATTAAGCCTTCGTGAAGAAATTATCCTATCCTCAGAATTTTGGTGTGGGGTGGCATAATGTACAATAGCGAGACCTCTTAAATCTTTACACCACATGCACTACTAACTAAGCAATACATTGATTTGGACAAGGTATTATTGGTACAGCCATATCTCGAAAAGGTCCAGTAGCCATTTTTCAAAACAACACCAGGCTGCATGTTGCTTGTTCTATGTCTTGTCTCCATCGAGCACGTAGGAGATGTCATTGGCAGTGATTACACAGGAGCTACCAGCAGCAGATCCTGATTTTTTGCCCAAGTGCATTCGTTACGGCAGAAAATTCCTCACTCAGCTATTAATAACTTCACTCATAGAAGCCAAGACCGTAACTGCAGAGATTTCTGTGCGTGGCTCATACTGGTTAAATCGAGACTTCATGTTGCTACATAGACCTTAGAAAGATACAGCTGGTCTTTTTTTTAATCACATGATGTCATAGACCTAATGGAAAAGGGAAGAATTAACTGGGTAGAAAAACAAAATGAGCATTGTAAGTATGATGTTTTCATCCCCATGTTTCACTGTTGGGACGGTGTTCTTGGGGTTGTATGCACCCTTCTTCCTCCAAACAGAGCGTGTGAGGTTGATACCAAAAAGTTCTATTTTGCTTTTATCTGACCACATGACCTTCTCCCCTGCCTACTCTGGATCATCCAGATGGTCATTGGCAAATGTTAGTCATACCTGGCATGAGCTGTGGGACCTTGTGTGCCCTGCAGGACTTTAATCCATGATGGCGTAGTGTGTTACTAATGGAAATCTTTGAGACTGTGGTCCCAGTTTTCTTTAGCTCATTGACCAGGTCCTCATGTGTAGCTCTAGGCTGATTCCTGGCCTTTCTCAGAATCATCCTTACCCCACGAGGTGAGATCTGACATGGAGCTCTACACAGCGTAGGATTGACAGTCATCTTGTGTTTCTTTCATTTTCTAATAATTGCGCCAACAGTTGTTGCCTTCTTACCAAGCTGCTTGCCTATTTTCCTGTAGCCCATCCAAGCCTTGTGCAAGTCTACAATTTTGACCCTGATGTCGTTAGACAGCTTTTTGGTCTTGGCCATGGTGGAGCAGTTGGCGTGTGATTGATTGAAACTGAACAGGGGTCTTTTATACAGGTAATGGGTTCAGAGAGGTGCAATTAATACAGGTAATGAGTGCAGAGTAGGAGCTTATTAAAGAAAATATAACAGGTCTGTGAGAGCCAGAATTCTCGCTGGTATGTCAGTGATTAAATACTTATTTCATGGAATAATATGCAAATTAATTATTTAAAAATCATACAATGTGATTTTCTGGAATTTTGGGGGATTCTGTCTGTCACATTTGAAGTGTGACAACAATAAGAATTACAGGCCTCTCCATTCTTTGTAAGTGCGAAAACTTACCAAATCGGCAGAGAATCAAATACTTATTTACCTAACTGGACAGGACAGCATGTAGACTACCATCATGATACATCTTTTGAAGTCTACTGTTAGATTGTGATCAATTTTGCATCACTGTCTTAGTACAAAAAAAAGTTGCTGCATGCCTTGTAATTTGCGTGGATGTTTTTATATATACTGTATATGTCATAAAACATCAGTATAAATGTCAAGTGATATCATTTTAAGTAATACAATTGTTTTAATTCTTGGCAGATGACTATTCCAGAAGCTCCGAGGGACATTGGATGTCTTTAAATTGTAAAGCAGATGATGGTGGTATCACACAAGATACATGTGAAGAGCATGTTGTAATCCCAAATATAACCCTTCATATACAAGAGCTATCATCTGAATCTTTGAAACAGATCCTGTCTTCTGATTCATCTCAGGAAGTTAAGAAAAATATCCACCATGGAAAAGGGGTCCTAGATCAAATAGATCACACAGTGGAGAAGCCATATTCATGTACAGAGTGTGGGAAACGTTTTGACTGGAAATCAGCACTTATTAAACATAAAAGAAGTCACACAGGAGAGAAGCCATTTTCCTGTGAAGATTGTGGGAAATGTTTTGCTGAAAAATCAGTTCTTCTTAGACATCAAAGAATTCACACAGGTGAGAAGCCGTATTCATGTTCAGAATGTGGAAAATGTTTTAGGCAGAGATCAACTCTTGGTAAACATAGGAAAATTCACACGGGGGTAAAGCCATTTTTTTGTGAAGAATGTGGGAAATTTTTTACATGTAAATCATCTCTTATTAAACACCAAAATATTCACACAGGAGTAAAGCCGTTTTCATGTTCCGAATGTGGGAAACACTATAGTGAGAAATCATCTCTTGTTACACATCTAAATATCCACAGCGGAGCAAAGCCATATTCATGTTCCGAATGTGAAAAATCTTTTAATGCTAAATCAAGTCTTCTTCAACATCAGCGGGTTCACACAGGGGAGAAGCCGTTCTGCTGTTCACAATGTGGGATGTGCTTTTCTGCTAAATCATCTCTTATTAAACATCAAAATATTCACACAGGAGTAAAGCCATTTTCATGTTCACAATGTGGGATGAGCTTTACTGCTAGATCATCTCTTATTAAACATCAAAATATTCACACAGGACTAAAACTGTTTTCATGTTCCGAATATGGGAAACACTATAAGGATAAATCATCTCTTGTTACACATCAAAATATTCACAGCAAAGCAAAGCCATATTCATGTTCTGAATGTGAAAAATCTTTTAAGGCTCAATCAAGTCTTCTTCAACATCAGCGGGTTCACACAGGGGAGAAGCCGTTCTCCTGTTCAGAATGTGGAAAATGTTTTAGCCAGAAATCAGTTCTAGTTAGACATCGAAAAATTCACAAATAGTGAAACCATTTTCGTGCCCAGAATGTGAGGAATATTTTACCAAGAAATCACGTCTTAATAATCATAAAAAATTTCACACCTTCATACTGTAAAAAACACAGTTGTATTTTTAAATACAGAATTGAATCACACTTTTTTTTACCACATTTACCAGTCACCATAAATAATCTGTTCAATGTATTGTATGTTTTGTTACAATTATAGAAATACCAAACCTATTCATTATTTGATGTTTGTTTGAAAAAAAAGTCCATTAAAAATTGTCATTTGTAATTTTTAACATATATTTCCTACTAATTTAAAGTAAAAAAAAATTAAATTTTAATTTTACCTTTCATATACAGGTACATAAAATAGCACTGGAATATAGAGATATATCTCTATAGACCAGTATATTCTGCATTCAAGTATAGAAAATTCTCCTTCACAGTGCAGCTTGTTGGGCAAGGATTTTGCTGCTTCCTCCAATGTTGCAGGTTGGGAGTTTGAATCCAGGGGAGATCAGATTTCAGAAAATGAGAAGAATTAGTTATTTTATTGTAATTATGTATAGAGCACAGATGTGGGGGGTGGAGAGGAGGAACTGCTCAGAACAAAGTGAAGCCAAAACAGCAAGAGACATCACAGAGTGAGTGAAATCAGGACGTAGCCTTGACCACCCTGGACTGTGGGACAGCTTCCATAAATCAGGATTGTCCCTCTCAATCTGTGATGTGTGGGAAATATGCACGCAGCAGAAGCCACTTTCATTACCATTCTGAGACATGTAAAGTCTGCTATGCTGATTTACATGTCTCACACTGGTAAGACCCCTATTAATTTATAACAAGCTCAGCTGGAATGAGATGCTCAGAGAGATCTATGTCCAGCCTATTATATTGCGCCTGGAACCAATAAGGCAGGAACCTCTGTCAATTGGATAGGGGTGCATCATTTCTGTTCCCCCATCAGCATTACATTCACTATGACACGCCCAGGGTAGAACATTCCCGATGGACATCACCCTCGGATAGCATCTATATATGCTTCAGGTACGTCTTGTATAGACCTATTCATATATCTGGATGGAGCGAAAGTTGCGTATCACCCATATTACTTTCGGGTATCTGGGTGTACGTGGTGACTGATGGGATATGTATTCAGCGCCACTGCATCACTTACGCACGCCATCTCTCGCCCCGGTTTTAAAGCATTTAAGAGTTGGAGGCTCATTTTATTACCACTCTGGATCACCAGTACATCTGGGAGGATTATGTCCTGAGAGCATCTACTCAGTGGATTACAGGCTATACAAACAGCATAGGCTGGTTATCTTTATTTACACGTATGAATGGTAATGCTATGCTGACAGGCTCCCTTTAAGGCCGCCTTCACATCAGCAGTATTCTGCCGCAATGCTGGATCCGGCACAAATGCGGTACAGTGCAATACAGTTCAATGGAATCAAGGTAAGTAACATGTGGTCACATGCAGCCGCTTAAATATTCCTATCTCCCGGGACTTGTGGTGGTGATATTATTCAGTTCATTAGTGGGGTTGACGAAAAGCTCATTCCACCTGTTCCCTATTTAGAGTCCAACACTAGGGATACCTAGGATCAGGTATTCGGCTCAGCGCATAGGTGCAAAACCTATTTAGGGTAGTGAGGGACCCCGGGGACCAGCAGTAGGTTTGGTCAGAGGTCACCATCTCCCCCTTTCTTAGACAAAGGGTTTCCCTATTTTTCACCTTTACTTTTCCACATAGGACCAGGTAGAGCTTGAGAGGAGCAGGCTGCGTGCTAAAAACTATTGGACCAATGGCCGTAGAGCAGAGTCCATGCGATGCAGTGCCAGGTGAGGAGCTCGGTCTCAGGGAAATACCTCCACAAATACACAGCATTAAGGAGCGGGGTGGGGTTCCCACGGACTGGGCTTGAACCCGAGGGGAAGCTTTGGGTTGTTAGGACACTGACGAGAGTATGGGCGGTTGTTGCTGGCTGGAGCTGGATATACTTGCTACGATTGTGAAATCCATCATCTGGAGGAGCGTAGGCTGAGACTGCACACCATACCGGTGGGAGACGCAGAAGCTGTAGGCCAACCAAAAGTTGGGAGATGGTATGTTTCGCTTGGTATGGTGGAAGTGGAACTAACGTCCCGGTTTGGGATCTCGTGGACTGGGGACTTATTGTTTTGGCTATCTACCCAAAGTTGCTGTAAGACTGTGGACGGAAGAATAAAAATAATTACATCGTTAACCTGTCCAGGTGATTAATACAACCCACAACCTCAAATCTTCACAACAAGTTAAGGCCCTGTCACACACAGAGATAAATCTGCGGCAGGTCTGTGGTTGCAGTTTAATTGTGGACAATCGGTGCCAGGTTTGTGGCTGTGTACAAATGTCCATGATTTCACTGCAACCACAGATCTGCCAAAGATTTATCTCTGTGTGTGACGGGGCCTTTACAGTTCAAGTCGGCACAATTCACACAATGTTTTCCAGTGAACAAATCCAGGACAGGAGCGAGCTCTCTGCCCACAGAAGGGGCTCGGTACAGCAGGTCACAGCTTATTCAAAAGTTCCGTGAGGAAAGAAAATCCACAGCTCTCACTGAGCCTTTCTAACCAAAATCCAGGAGTAGACAATGGAAGAATTAACTGGGTAGAAGGGCAAAATGAGCAATTGTAAGTACACAATGCTATATAATATGATGACGGCAATATATTAAGAGGATAAAAATTTTGACGGGAGTGCTTCTTTAACTACAAAATACTGATCACACGCAGCACTGAAACATGAACCTGTGACGCTATTGACTTATTTAAGTAAATAGTGCTACAGATCATCATGATGATTCTTTTGAGGTCTACAATTGGGCGATTAGTGAAATATTCGGGTTCGTATTTTTTGTTTTGAGTATATGCTTGTCACAAATAATAAATCTAATGAAAGTCAATGGGAAATGCAAATAATTTTCCGGAGGACCCTCTGAGCATGTTTGCCGAGGATGTAAAAGTGCTGAAATTGAATGGGAACAGCATGGGGAAAACGCCTGGATGCATCTTTGAAACACTGGTCGCTTCTGAACAAAACTATAAACAATGCGGACGAACTGAGTTTTAATTGTGTACAGAAAATCCTCAATCCTAATAAAATATCATCTTTATTAAAAAATATTAAAAAGTTATTAAATCACACCCAGTGCCAGTGAACACGTAAGGGAACAAATTGAGGGTACTAGATATACGGGATCCCTATAGTGCCCTATGGGATCTTATTCCTGCCTGACAACGGAGGGTATGACACCATAACTTTTTTGGGCGCCCCCAATCCGCGTCGGCTGTCCCTCACTGTACCCTAAGATTTTGCAGTGAATTAATTTATTTTTATACTTGAAGATTGCCACATATGTGTCTTTAGAGCACAAGATTTGCACAAACAGATCACAGATGAGTGATCAAAATTCAATTGCATGCAAAAATGATACTCGCAGACCACAGACACACACAATATACGGGGGAAGTTTATATGCTGTCTCCCATTATTACAAATAGCTGGAAATGCATATTACATGATACATGGTATGTAACCTACATTAATATAATGGAAAAAAATCATTAATATAATGGAAAAAATTCAATTCCATTAAATAATAGGTCTCCCCTATTTCTATGTGAGTATCAAATGGCAATCATGAAAACAATTCACATATACAAAAATAAATTTTGCAGGATAAGGCCGGTTTCACACATCCAATGTAGATAATGGTGATGAAACCGGTCTTTGAGCGCTAATGATGGATCAGATTCTAAATGTTCTTTTGAGGATTAGGCTTTATTGTTAAAAAGATAAAGCTCTTGTTATCACTTCACAACGCGTTTCAGCAAGATCCCCTTGCTTTCCTCAGGTGAGATGACACCAGTTACCACAGCCCCTCAAAACCAGAGGAATTACACGCTCATCACCGAGGTTGTGCGAGGGCGCACAACCATAGAAGGTGAGCAGCTTCTAACTACACTAATCTAACACAAATACATCGGGTGCTCTTAGATTGCGCTATTGATTTATTTTTACAGGTTTCACACATCCGGCTTTTTGCCGGTTTGCCGGATCCGGCGCTCTCCCATACAGTGACTACAGTACATGCTGTCATGTGACCGGCGCATGTGACCCAGAAGTTACAGCGCTGTCACTGCACTGTATTGTCTGTACGGGAGAGCGCCGGATCCGGTAAACCGGCGAAAAGCCGGATGTGTGAAACCGGCCTTAGACACAAGAAAAATAGGAAAGTAACAAGAACATATCGCTAATTCCTATTAGAGAAATAATTGCCCAATAGATATATCATGGCAATCAATACAATATAATTCAGACCAGAAAAGAGCAATATAACATAAGGGGTTAAAGATTACCCAGGGAAGAAGATGATAAAATATGCTACAGTGGAACCTCGCTTAACGAGTAACCCACTTAACGAGAATTTCGCTTAACAAGCAAAGCTTTCTGTAAATTTATAACTCGATTTACGAGAAAGCCTTGCTGTACAAGCGAAATCCTCACCGCACACACTTCCGGTTCCGTCCATCCACCGCGCTCTGACCTGCACTTGCAGTCTACACAAGCACACACATGCACGTACAAACACACACGCACGCACACACATACAGTATTATCCTCACCTTACCTTCCGTTCCACCGCCGGGCTCATGGTTCTTGTAGTTCCCGGGTACATCGCGACGTCCTCGCAGCGAACTACAAGACCCAGGAGGCCTGCGATGGAACGGAAGGTAAGGTTAGCAGACAGATACAGAGAGACACAGAGACAGACAAAGGCAGAAAAACAAAGACAGACACACACACAGAGACAAAATAGAGACTGATACAAAGATATGCAAAGACACACATACACGCAGAAACACAGACACACAGAGATGGACACAGAGACTGAGACACATACAGTCAGGGCCAGAAATATTTGGACAGTGACACAAGTTTTGTTATTTTAGCTGTTTACAAAAACATGTTCACAAATACAATTATATATATAATATGGGCTGAAAGTGCACACTCCCAGCTGCAATATGAGAGTTTTCACATCCAAATCGGAGAAAGGGTTTAGGAATCATAGCTCTGTAATGCATAGCCTCCTCTTTTTCAAGGGACCAAAAGTAATTGGACAAGGGACTCTAAAGCCTGCTTTACACGTTGCAATTAGTTGTACAATCGCATTTGCGATGTGACACGCCCAGGTTGCATACGGGATCTTATGAGATTGCACGTAGGTCGTTCATTTGCTGTCACACGTGCGTTAGTAGTCTATGTTAAATTGATCAATTTTGTGTGCGATCCTTTAGATCATGTGTTCTGTGACGTATGCATTGGGCACCCTTTTTTTTTTTTTTTTTTTATTTATTATTGACTTGACAAGCGTGTGTACTGTGTAGGGATGCGTTTTTACTATGTCATCTGCCATTCAGCTCTGCTACATGGCCGCTGACAGCAGACACAGACAGCCATGCAGCAGAGCTGAATGGCAGGTGACAGCAGACACAGACAGAGCCGCACTGTCAGAATGAACTCGGGTGAACTTCACCCGACTTCACGGTCATGCTGCGGCTCTGTCTGAGTCGCGCCCTGATTAGCGGTCACCTGTGAAGGGCTCACCGGTGACCGCTAAACTCCTGAGTAACTGAATTGAGCAGCCCTCTCTCTCATATACTCACCGATCCTCGATCCCCGGCGCTGCACGGCATTCACACTGCTCCGGCGGCTTTTACTATTTTCAAAAAGCCGGCCGCCCATTAAACAATCTCGTATTCCCTGCCCACCGGCACCTATGATTGGTTACAGTGAGACACGCCCCCACGCTGAGTGACAGGTGTCACACTGCACCCAATCACAGCAGCCGGTGGGCGTGTCTATACTGTGTAGTGAAATAAATAATTAAAAAAAACGGCGTGCGGTCCCCCCCAATTTTAAAACCAGCCAGATAAAGCCATACGGCTGAAGGCTGGTATTCTCAGGATGGGGAGCTCCACGTTATGGGGAGCCCCCCAGCCTAACAATATCAGCCAACAACCGCCCAGAATTGACGCATACATTATATGCGACAGTTCTGGGACTGTACCCGGCTCTTCCCGATTTGCCCTGGTGCGTTGATAAATCGGGGTAATAAGGAGTTAATGGCAACCCATAGCTGCCAATAAGTCCTAGATTAATCATGTCAGGCGTCTATGAGACACCCTCCATGATTAATCTGTAAATTACAGTAAATAAACACACACACCCTAAAAAATCCTTTATTAGAAATAAAAAACACAAACATATACCCTGGTTCACCACTTTAATCAGCCCAAAAAAGCCCTCCATGTCCGGCGGAATCCAGGATGGTCCAGCGTCGCTTCCAGCGCAGCTGCATGGAGGTGACCGGAGCAGCAGAAGACACATCCGCTCCTGTCACCTCCACGCAGCTAATGAAGACAGCCGCGCGATCAGCTGAGCTGTCACTGAGGTTACCCGCTGTCACTGGATCCAGCGGTGGATGCAGCGGTGGCCGCGGGTAACCTCAGTGACAGCTCAGCTGATCGCGCTACTCACTGCCGCTCCTCTCACCTCCACGCAGCAACTGAGGTGAGTAGCGCGATCAGCTGAGCTGTCACTGAGGTTACCCGCTGCCACCGCTGGATCCACCGCTGGATCCAGTGACAGCGGGTAACCTCAGTGACAGCTCAGCTGTTTCTAATAAAGGATTTTTTCAGCTGTGTGTGTTTATTTACTGTAACTTACAGATTAATCATGGAGGGTGTCTCATAGACGCCTGACATGATTAATCTAGGACTCTAGGACTTATTGGCAGCTATGGGCTGCCAATAACTCCTTATTACCCCGATTTGCCAACGCACCAGGGCAAATCGGGAAGAGCCGGGTACAGTCCCAGAACTGTCTCATCTAATGTATGCGGCAATTCTGGGCGGCTGTTGGCTGATATTGTTAGGCTGGGGGGCTCCCCATAACGTGGAGCTCCCCATACTGAGAATACCAGCCTTCAGCCGTATGGCTTTATCTGGCTGGTTTTAAAATTGGGGGGGACCGCACGCCGTTTTTTTTAATTATTTAATTATTTATTTCACTACACAGTATAGACACGCCCACTGGCTGCTGTGATTGGGTGCAGTGTAATACCTGTCACTCAGCGTGGGGGCGTGTCTCACTGTAACCAATCATAGGCGCCGGTGGGCGGGAATAGCAGGGAATACGAGATTGTTTAATGGGCGGCCGGCTTTTTCAAAACAGTAAAAGCCGCCGGAGCAGTGTGAATGCTGTGCAGCGCCGGGGATCGGTGAGTATATGAGAGAGGGGGATAGACTGACATGGACAGAGAGTGAGGGACAGAGATAGTGACCGACTGACAGAGATTAGTGAATGACAGACATTGTGAGGTGCTTCAGAACGCAGCTTTTCAGCTGCGCTCTGAAGCGGACCTTTTTTAAGCTGCGGTGCAGAGCGCACACCTGCGCACATAGCATCAGACATCAAAATCGTATAAGGGATGTCACACGTTACAATTGACTAGGTTCGTGCAACAAAACGCTCAATTCTAGACAAAGATACGATGTGTTTGCATTCAACGGTTTTGCGTTCAATCCTGATCGCACGTAGCTGTCACACGCAGATACCTCACAAACGGTGCCGGATGTGCGTCACTTACAACTTGACCCCAACGACGGATTGTGAGATATATTGAAGCATGTGTAGCGGGCTTAAGGGCTGCAATTAACTCTGAAGGCGTCTCCCTCGTTAGCCTGTAATCAATGAAGTAGTTAAAAGGTCTGGGGTTGATTACATGTGTGTGGTTTTGCATTTGGAAGCTGTTGCTGTGACCAGACAACATGCGGTCTAAGGAGCTCTCAATTGAGGTGAAGCAGAACATCCTGAGGCTGAAAAAATCCATCAGAGAGATAGCAGACATGCTTGGAGTAGCAAAATCAACAGTCGGGTACATTCTGAGAAAAAAGGAATTGACTGGTGAGCTTGGGAACTCAAAAAGGCCTGGGCGTCCACGGATGACAACAGTGGTGGATGATCGCCGCATACTTTCTTTGGTGAAGAAGAACCCGTTCACAACATCAACTGAAGTCCAGAACACTCTCAGTGAAGTAGGTGTATCTGTCTCTAAGTCAACAGTAAAGAGAAGACTCCATGAAAGTAAATACAAAGGGTTCACATCTAGATGCAAACCATTCATCAATTCCAAAAATAGACAGGCCAGAGTTACATTTGCTGAAAAACACCTCATGAAGCCAGCTCAGTTCTGGAAAAGTATTCTATGGACAGATGAGACAAAGATCAACCTGTACCAGAATGATGGGAAGAAAAAAGTTTTGAGAAGAAAGGGAACGGCACATGATCCAAGGCACACCACATCCTCTGTAAAACATGGTGGAGGCAACGTGATGGCATGGGCATGCATGGCTTTCAATGGCACTGGGTCACTTGTGTTTATTGATGACATACCAGCAGACAAGAGTAGCCGGATGAATTCTGAAGTGTACCGGGATATACTTTCAGCCCAGATTCAGCCAAATGCCGCAAAGTTGATCGGACGGCGCTTCATAGTACAGATGGACAATGACCCCAAGCATACAGCCAAAGCTACCCAGGAGTTCATGAGTGCAAAAAAGTGGAACATTCTGCAATGGCCAAGTCAATCACCAGATCTTAACCCAATTGAGCATGCATTTCACTTGCTCAAATCCAGACTGAAGACGGAAAGACCCACAAACAAGCAAGACCTGAAGGCTGCGGCTGTAAAGGCCTGGCAAAGCATTAAGAAGGAGGAAACCCAGCGTTTGGTGATGTCCATGGGTTCCAGACTTAAGGCAGTGATTGCCTCCAAAGGATTCGCAACAAAATATTGAAAATAAAAATATTTTGTTTGGGTTTGGTTTATTTGTCCAATTACTTTTGACCTCCTAAAATGTGGAGTGTTTGTAAAGAAATGTGACAATTCCTACAATTTCTATCAGATATTTTTGTTCAAACCTTCAAATTAAACGTTACAATCTGCACTTGAATTCTGTTGTAGAGGTTTCATTTCAAATCCAATGTGGTGGCATGCAGAGCCCAACTCGCCAAAATTGTGTCACTGTCCAAAGATTTCTGGACCTAACTGTACACAGACATAAAGAGAGGGAGAGATACAGACAGAGGGAGACAGTCAGAGAGAGTGAGAGACCGTTACTATCCAGGGCAATGCCGGGTACTACAGCTAGTAACATATAGTGTGGAAAATAACAGTTGCACTCAAGTAAAGGGGAGGGGAAAAACTGGAGGATGTAAATAGTGAACACTGAAATGTGAATCTGCATTACTGCCCAGAAAACATGAAAACATTTTTTAGAAAAACTGAATTACTTTGCAAATAAAAATGGCCAAATTTGCTTGAGCCCAGTTACCATGCCAAGGCGTAACTCATCTGGGTCCTACTCTAATTTTATGCCTCTTTGTGTCAGAACTGACCTCTTATATGGGCTGAAAAGAACCTGCAAAAGGAAAATTAACACCTGAAGAAACTGAGAGGAAGAACAGATGTCGCGGGCGGGGAGGGCGCTGCGCTCACCACGCTCGGGTCCAGCGCTGCTGCTGCGATGGCTGCTCGGTGGCTCGAGCGGTGGGCCGGATCCGGGGACTCGAGCGGCGCTCCTCGCCAGTGAGTGAAAGGGGAGTAGTTTGGTTTCGGGATTTGGTCCGTGACGCCACCCACGGGTTGTGGTGAGGTTGGAGCACCACCGCTGGTATTGACGGGGATCCCGGGAGCGATGGCAGGGAGCAGCTGGGATGTTGTTTCCCCCTCAGTGAGTAGGGGTTGGTGGTCCCGGGGCCCGGTGAGGTGACGGGGAGGCAGGGTTGGCAAGGTGCAGGGTCGCTTGGCTGGTCAGCGCGGTGCCGGATGGCACGGTAGTACTCACTCAGCCACAAATGGATGCAAGTCTCTGGTAAAACAAACGGCTGGATGGACGGGTCCCGCAGCCGGCTGCTGTGGTTTCTCCCGGACGGTTGGTGGTGGCTGCCTTTCCTGCACCTTTTGTGTATCTTCGGTCCCGATGGCTTCCCACCGGTAACCCGCTCCCCAGCGTGTATATGGGCTGGAGGAGCCCTTTTGCCCGCAGGCTCTGGCCCTGGGAACTCTAGCTGTGGCGGTAGCTGTATTTCCCTTTTGCTGTTTGGACGGTTGCCTTCAATCGGGTCTTGGCTGTTTGGAAACCCCTGGGGTTCCGGTCACTGACGGATTTGACCTGTTTAACGGCGACTCCAAGCCTGGTCGGGGTCTGCAGGCCCTGCCGGTTTGTGCTGGCTTCACTTCGCTCCCCGGTTCCGTACCGGCGGGCCACCGCCCGTCCCCGGTCCTACGGTTCCGCATCGATCTGCCTCTCCTGCAGACGGCCACCACCGTCTGTCAACCTTGCTCTTGGTGCCCGGGCCACGTACCCGGACACGGTCAGTTTACTCCTCTACTACTCCTTCAGTCCTTCTCACTTTCCTAACTCCTCTCAACTAACTTCCTTCTCCCGCCTCCAGGACTGTGAACTCCTCAGTGGGTGGGGCCAACCGCCTGGCTCTACCCCACCTGGTGTGGACATCAGCCCCTGGAGGGAGGCAACAAGGATTTGTGTCTGACTGATGTGCCTGTCTCGGGGTGGGGGTGTTGTGCTGTAGTACCTGTGACGACCTGGCTAGTCCAGGGCGCCACACAGACAAAGGACAGGACTCCATAATACAAACTAGAAGAATGGCCGGCACTTCCTAAACTTAAGGTCTGAACTGGTGCAAACCGGCTCTGCTCCATACACCCTGTATACACACGGCTCCGCTCCGTACACCCTGTATACACACGGCTCCACTCCATACACATCGTACACACGGCTCCGTACACACACGGCTCCGTACACACACGGCTCCGTACACATCAAACACACGCGGCTGTGCTCTGTTCATGTCTTATACATGTGGCTGCGCTCCATATACATTATACACACGGCTCTGTACACGTTGTACACACATGGTTCTGTTCCGTACACATTGTGCACACACGGCTCTGCTCCATACACCTCGTACACACACGGCTTTGCTCCGTACACACATGGCTCCGCTCCGTACACCTCGTACACACACGGCTTTGCTCCGTACACACATGGCTCCGCTCCGTACACCTCGTACACACGCAGCTCTGCTCCGTACACCTTGTACAGACACGGCTTTGCTCCGTACACACATGGCTCCGCTCCGTACACCTCGTACACACACGGCTCCGCTCCGTACACCTCGTAAACACACGGCTCTGCTCCGTACTCCTCGTACACACACGGCTCTGCTCCGTACTCCTCGTACACACACAGCTCTGCTCCGTACACCTTGTACACACACGGCTATGCTCCGTACACCTCGTACACACACGGCTCCACTCCGTACACACATGGCTCCGCTCCGTACACCTCGTACACACACGGCTTTGCTCCGTACACACATGGCTCTGCTCCGTACACCTCGTACACACGCAGCTCCGCTCCGTACACCTTGTACACACACGGCTCCGCTCCGTACACCTCGTACACACACTGCTCTGCTCCGTACACCTCGTACACACACGGCTCTAATCCGTACACCTCGTACACACACGGCTCCGCTCCGTACAGCTCGTACACACACGGCTCCGCTCCCTACACCTCGTACACACACGGCTCCGCTCCGCACACCTCGTACACACACGGCTCCGCTCCGTACACCTCGTACACACACGGCTCCGCTCCGTACACCTCGTACACACACGGCTCTGCTCTGTACACCTCGTACACACACGGCTCCGCTCCGTACATCTTGTACACACACACGGCTCCGCTCCGTACACCTTGTACACACACACGGCTCCGCTCCGTACATCTTGTACACACACGGCTCTGCTCCGTACACCTCGTACACACACGGCTCCGCTCCGTACACCTTGTACACACACACGGCTCCGCTCCGTACACCTCGTACACACACGGCTCCGCTCCGTACACCTCGTACACACACGGCTCCGCTCCGCACACCTCGTACACACACGGCTCCACTCCCTACACCTCGTACACACACGACTGCGCTCCGTACACCTCGTACACACACGGCTCCGCTCCACACACCTCGTACACACACACGGCTCCGCTCCGTACACCTCGTACACACACGGCTCCGCTCCGTACACCTCGTACACACACGGCTCCGCTCCGTACACCTCGTACACACACGGCTCTGCTCCGTACACACACGGCTCTGCTCCGTACACCTCGTACACACACGGCTCCGCTCCGTACACCTCGTACACACACGGCTCCGCTCCGTACACCTCGTACACACACGGCTCTGCTCCGTACACACACGGCTCCGCTCAGTACACCTCGTACACACACGGCTCTGCTACATCCACACTGTAAACCCCTCCTGACCCCACACATAAACTTCCCCTCATCCAGCACCATGACAACCAGCACAGCAGAGTCCTGCATACACTGAGGAGCTGATCATGTGACCCCTGACTCCTCCCCTCCATGTGACATCATCACAGGTCCTGTAAGCACAGAGCAGCCATATATCTAGGGTCGTGGCTAAATCCCAGTGGCTAGAAGGACCTGGTCCCTCTGCCCACTGGGAAATAGCCTACTCTATAGAGAGAAAGCTAAATCCCAGTGGGCTAAAGGACCAGGTCCCTCCTTCCACTGGGATTTAGCTTTCTCTATCCAGAGCCGGCTATTTCCCAGTGGGCAGAGGGACCAGGTCCTAATGAGTGTTTTAATACGATTTTTAGTGGGAAAAATGACCAGGTCCTTCTGTCCACCGGGATTTAGCCTGCTGTACATAAGAAAGCTAAATCCTAGTGGGCTAAAGGACCAGGTCTTAATGAGTGTTTTAATACAACTCGTAATGAGGAAAAAATGACCAGGTCCTTCTGCCAACTGGGATTTAGCCTGCTCTCTATGAGAAAGCTAATTCCTAGTGGGCTAAAGGACCAGGTCCTAATGAGTATTTTAATACGATTTTTAGTGGGAAAAAAGGACCAGGTCCTTCTGCCCACTGGGATTTAGCCTGCTCTCTATGAGAAAGCTAATTCCTAGTGGGCTAAAGGACCAGGTCCTAATGAGTGTTTTAATACGATTTTTAGTTGGAAAAAAGGACCAGGTCCTTCTAGCCACTGGGATTTAGCCTGCTCTCTATGAGAAAGCTAATTCCTAGTGGGCTAAAGGACCAGGTCCTAATGAGTGTTTTAATACGATTTTTAGTGGGAAAAAAAGGACCAGTTCCTTCTGCCCACTGGGATTTAGCCTGCTCTCTATGAGAAAGCTAATTCCTAGTGGGCTAAAGGACCAGGTCCTAATGAGTGTTTTAATACGATTTTTAGTGGGAAAAAGGACCAGGTCCTTCTGCCCACTGGGATTTAGCCTGCTCTCTATGAGAAAGCTAATTCCTAGTGGGCTAAAGGACCAGGTCCTAATGAGTGTTTTAATACGATTTTTAGTGGGAAAAAAGGACCAGGTCCTTCTGCCCACTGGGATTTAGCCTGCTCTCTATGAGAAAGCTAATTCCTAGTGGGCTAAAGGACCAGGTCCTAATGAGTGTTTTAATACGATTTTTAGTGGGAAAAAAGGACCAGGTCCTTCTGCCCACTGGGATATAGCCTGCTCTCTATGAGAAAGCTAATTAGTAGTGGGCTAAAGGACCAGGTCCTAATGAGTGTTTTAATACGATTTTTAGTGGGGAAAAAAGGACCGGGTCATTCTGCCCACTGGGATTTAGCTTGCTCTCTATGAGAAAGCTAATTCCTAGTGGGCAAAAGGACCAGGTCCTAATGAGTGTTTTAATACGACTTTTAGTGGGAAAAATGACCAGGTCCTTCTGTCCACCGGGATTTAGCCTGCTCTACATAAGAAAGCTAAATCCTAGTGGGCTAAAGGACCAGGTCTTAATGAGTGTTTTAATACAACTCGTAATGGGGAAAAAAGGACCAGGTCCTTCTGCCAACTGGGATTTATCCTGCTCTGTATGAGAAAGCTAATTCCTAGTGGGCTAAAGGACCAGGTCCTAATGAGTATTTTAATACGATTTTTAGTGGGAAAAAAGGACCAGGTCCCTTCTGCCCACTGGGATTTAGCCTGCTCTCTATGAGAAAGCTAATTCCTAGTGGGCTAAAGGACCAGGTCCTAATGAGTGTTTTAATACGATTTTTAGTGGGAAAAAGGACCAGGTCCTTCTGCCCACTGGGATTTAGCCTGCTCTCTATGAGAAAGCTAATTCCTAGTGGGCTAAAGGACCAGGTCCTAATGAGTGTTTTAATACGATTTTTAGTGGGAAAAAAGGACCAGGTCCTTCTGCCCACTGGGATTTAGCCTGCTCTCTATGAGAAAGCTAATTCCTAGTGGGCTAAAGGACCAGGTCCTAATGAGTGTTTTAATACGATTTTTAGTTGGAAAAAAGGACCAGGTCCTTCTAGCCACTGGGATTTAGCCTGCTCTCTATGAGAAAGCTAATTCCTAGTGGGCTAAAGGACCAGGTCCTAATGAGTGTTTTAATACAACTCGTAATGAGGAAAAAATGACCAGGTCCTTCTGCCAACTGGGATTTATCCTGCTCTGTATGAGAAAGCTAATTCCTAGTGGGCTAAAGGACCAGGTCCTAATGAGTATTTTAATACGATTTTTAGTGGGAAAAAAGGACCAGGTCCTTCTGCCCACTGGGATTTAGCCTGCTCTCTATGAGAAAGCTAATTCCTAGTGGGCTAAAGGACCAGGTCCTAATGAGTGTTTTAATACGATTTTTAGTTGGAAAAAAGGACCAGGTCCTTCTAGCCACTGGGATTTAGCCTGCTCTCTATGAGAAAGCTAATTCCTAGTGGGCTAAAGGACCAGGTCCTAATGAGTGTTTTAATACGATTTTTAGTGGGAAAAAAAGGACCAGTTCCTTCTGCCCACTGGGATTTAGCCTGCTCTCTATGAGAAAGCTAATTCCTAGTGGGCTAAAGGACCAGGTCCTAATGAGTGTTTTAATACGATTTTTAGTGGGAAAAAGGACCAGGTCCTTCTGCCCACTGGGATTTAGCCTGCTCTCTATGAGAAAGCTAATTCCTAGTGGGCTAAAGGACCAGGTCCTAATGAGTGTTTTAATACGATTTTTAGTGGGAAAAAAGGACCAGGTCCTTCTGCCCACTGGGATTTAGCCTGCTCTCTATGAGAAAGCTAATTCCTAGTGGGCTAAAGGACCAGGTCCTAATGAGTGTTTTAATACGATTTTTAGTGGGAAAAAAGGACCAGGTCCTTCTGCCCACTGGGATATAGCCTGCTCTCTATGAGAAAGCTAATTAGTAGTGGGCTAAAGGACCAGGTCCTAATGAGTGTTTTAATACGATTTTTAGTGGGGAAAAAAGGACCGGGTCATTCTGCCCACTGGGATTTAGCTTGCTCTCTATGAGAAAGCTAATTCCTAGTGGGCAAAAGGACCAGGTCCTAATGAGTGTTTTAATACGACTTTTAGTGGGAAAAATGACCAGGTCCTTCTGTCCACCGGGATTTAGCCTGCTCTACATAAGAAAGCTAAATCCTAGTGGGCTAAAGGACCAGGTCTTAATGAGTGTTTTAATACAACTCGTAATGGGGAAAAAAGGACCAGGTCCTTCTGCCAACTGGGATTTATCCTGCTCTGTATGAGAAAGCTAATTCCTAGTGGGCTAAAGGACCAGGTCCTAATGAGTATTTTAATACGATTTTTAGTGGGAAAAAAGGACCAGGTCCCTTCTGCCCACTGGGATTTAGCCTGCTCTCTATGAGAAAGCTAATTCCTAGTGGGCTAAAGGACCAGGTCCTAATGAGTGTTTTAATACGATTTTTAGTGGGAAAAAGGACCAGGTCCTTCTGCCCACTGGGATTTAGCCTGCTCTCTATGAGAAAGCTAATTCCTAGTGGGCTAAAGGACCAGGTCCTAATGAGTGTTTTAATACGATTTTTAGTGGGAAAAAAGGACCAGGTCCTTCTGCCCACTGGGATTTAGCCTGCTCTCTATGAGAAAGCTAATTCCTAGTGGGCTAAAGGACCAGGTCCTAATGAGTGTTTTAATACGATTTTTAGTTGGAAAAAAGGACCAGGTCCTTCTAGCCACTGGGATTTAGCCTGCTCTCTATGAGAAAGCTAATTCCTAGTGGGCTAAAGGACCAGGTCCTAATGAGTGTTTTAATACAACTCGTAATGAGGAAAAAATGACCAGGTCCTTCTGCCAACTGGGATTTATCCTGCTCTGTATGAGAAAGCTAATTCCTAGTGGGCTAAAGGACCAGGTCCTAATGAGTATTTTAATACGATTTTTAGTGGGAAAAAAGGACCAGGTCCTTCTGCCCACTGGGATTTAGCCTGCTCTCTATGAGAAAGCTAATTCCTAGTGGGCTAAAGGACCAGGTCCTAATGAGTGTTTTAATACGATTTTTAGTTGGAAAAAAGGACCAGGTCCTTCTAGCCACTGGGATTTAGCCTGCTCTCTATGAGAAAGCTAATTCCTAGTGGGCTAAAGGACCAGGTCCTAATGAGTGTTTTAATACGATTTTTAGTGGGAAAAAAAGGACCAGTTCCTTCTGCCCACTGGGATTTAGCCTGCTCTCTATGAGAAAGCTAATTCCTAGTGGGCTAAAGGACCAGGTCCTAATGAGTGTTTTAATACGATTTTTAGTGGGAAAAAGGACCAGGTCCTTCTGCCCACTGGGATTTAGCCTGCTCTCTATGAGAAAGCTAATTCCTAGTGGGCTAAAGGACCAGGTCCTAATGAGTGTTTTAATACGATTTTTAGTGGGAAAAAAGGACCAGGTCCTTCTGCCCACTGGGATTTAGCCTGCTCTCTATGAGAAAGCTAATTCCTAGTGGGCTAAAGGACCAGGTCCTAATGAGTGTTTTAATACGATTTTTAGTGGGAAAAAAGGACCAGGTCCTTCTGCCCACTGGGATATAGCCTGCTCTCTATGAGAAAGCTAATTAGTAGTGGGCTAAAGGACCAGGTCCTAATGAGTGTTTTAATACGATTTTTAGTGGGGAAAAAAGGACCGGGTCATTCTGCCCACTGGGATTTAGCTTGCTCTCTATGAGAAAGCTAATTCCTAGTGGGCAAAAGGACCAGGTCCTAATGAGTGTTTTAATACGACTTTTAGTGGGAAAAATGACCAGGTCCTTCTGTCCACCGGGATTTAGCCTGCTCTACATAAGAAAGCTAAATCCTAGTGGGCTAAAGGACCAGGTCTTAATGAGTGTTTTAATACAACTCGTAATGGGGAAAAAAGGACCAGGTCCTTCTGCCAACTGGGATTTATCCTGCTCTGTATGAGAAAGCTAATTCCTAGTGGGCTAAAGGACCAGGTCCTAATGAGTATTTTAATACGATTTTTAGTGGGAAAAAAGGACCAGGTCCCTTCTGCCCACTGGGATTTAGCCTGCTCTCTATGAGAAAGCTAATTCCTAGTGGGCTAAAGGACCAGGTCCTAATGAGTGTTTTAATACGATTTTTAGTGGGAAAAAGGACCAGGTCCTTCTGCCCACTGGGATTTAGCCTGCTCTCTATGAGAAAGCTAATTCCTAGTGGGCTAAAGGACCAGGTCCTAATGAGTGTTTTAATACGATTTTTAGTGGGAAAAAAGGACCAGGTCCTTCTGCCCACTGGGATTTAGCCTGCTCTCTATGAGAAAGCTAATTCCTAGTGGGCTAAAGGACCAGGTCCTAATGAGTGTTTTAATACGATTTTTAGTGGGAAAAAAGGACCAGGACCTTCTGCCCACTGGGATATAGCCTGCTCTCTATGAGAAAGCTAATTAGTAGTGGGCTAAAGGACCAGGTCCTAATGAGTGTTTTAATACGATTTTTAGTGGGGAAAAAAGGACCGGGTCATTCTGCCCACTGGGATTTAGCTTGCTCTCTATGAGAAAGCTAATTCCTAGTGGGCAAAAGGACCAGGTCCTAATGAGTGTTTTAATACGACTTTTAGTGGGAAAAATGACCAGGTCCTTCTGTCCACCGGGATTTAGCCTGCTCTACATAAGAAAGCTAAATCCTAGTGGGCTAAAGGACCAGGTCTTAATGAGTGTTTTAATACAACTCGTAATGGGGAAAAAAGGACCAGGTCCTTCTGCCAACTGGGATTTATCCTGCTCTGTATGAGAAAGCTAATTCCTAGTGGGCTAAAGGACCAGGTTCTAATGAGTGTTTTAATACGATTTTTAGTGGGAAAAAAGGACCAGGTCCTTCTGCCCACTGGGATTTAGCCTGCTCTCTATGAGAAAGCTAATTCCTAGTGGGCTAAAGGACCAGGTCCTAATGAGTGTTTTAATACGATTTTTAGTGGGAAAAAAGGACCAGGTCCTTCTGCCCACTGGGATTTAGCCTGCTCTCTATGAGAAAGCTAATTCCTAGTGGGCTAAAGGACCAGGTCCTAATGAGTGTTTTAATACGATTTTTAGTGGGAAAAAAAGGACCAGGTCCTTCTGCCCACTGGGATTTAGCCTGCTCTCTATGAGAAAGCTAATTCCTAGTGGGCTAAAGGACCAGGTCCTAATGAGTGTTTTAATACGACTTTTAGTGGGAAAAAAGGACCAGGTCCTTCTGCCCACTGGGATTTAGCCTGCTCTACATAAGAAAGCTAATTCCTAGTGGGCTAAAGAACCTGGTCCTAATGAGTGTTTTAATACAACTCGTAATGGAGAAAAAAGGACCAGGTCCTTCTGCCCACTGGGATTTATCCTGCTCTCTATGAGAAAGCTAATTCCTAGTGGGCTAAAGGACCAGGTCCTAATGAGTGTTTTAATACGATTTTTAGTGGGAAAAAAGGACCAGGTCCTTCTGCCCACTGGGATTTAGCCTGCTCTCTATGAGAAAGCTAATTCCTAGTGGGCTAAAGGACCAGGTCCTAATGAGTGTTTTAATACAATTTTTAGTGGGGAAAAAGGACCAGGTCCTTCTGCCCACTGGGATTTAGCCTGCTCTACATAAGAAAGCTAATTCCTAGTGGGCTAAAGAACCTGGTCCTAATGAGTGTTTTAATACAACTCGTAATGGAGAAAAAAGGACCAGGTCCTTCTGCCAACTGGGATTTATCCTGCTCTCTATGAGAAAGCTAATTCCTAGTGGGCTAAAGGACCAGGTCCCAATAACTGTTTTAATACAAGACTTAGTGATCTAATGGACCAGGTCCTTCTGCCCACTAGGATTTAGCCTGCTCTCTATGAAAATGCTAAACTCTAGTGGGCTAAAGGACCAGGTCCCTAGGGGCGTTTTTAAAATGGACACACTTGGCTAAAAACCATGTTATCATGCCAATTGGGCTTTATTCTACTGTATCTGTAGATTATCTGCAGTAGAATGATAGAATGTTATAGTTGGACGGGACCTCCAGGGTCATCAGGTTCAACTCCCTGCTCAAAGCAAGATTCACTATATCATCCCACACAGGTGTCTGTCCAGTCTCCTTTTTACATCTTCCCTTGAAGGGGAACTCATTACCTCTTGTAGTTCCAGTCATTGATCACCCTCACTGTCAAAAGGTTTTTATTCCAAAATCTAATCTGTGACGCATCCCAATCAGTTTCATTCCATTGCTTCTATTCTTTCCTTGTCCTTGTCAACCCTAGTTCGACAGCCTTTGAGATATTTGCAGACGGCTATTAAGATTCCTCTCCGTTTTCTTTTTTTCAAGCTAAACATTCCCAAATCCTGTAACCATTCCTCATCGGACAGTTTATAGACCGGTCACCATTCTGGCTGCTCTTCTGTGAACTTGCTCCAATTTGTTGATGTCTTTTTTTAAGACGTGGTGCTCAGAATTGCAGATGAGGTCTGACCAAAGAGGAGTAGAGGGTGATAATTACTTCACGTGATCGATGGCTGGACCATATATGACAAGCTTTTCTCCCCCTATTCACCTTTTGTGTCTCCCCTATTTCCTCATAGAATGTAAGCTTACGAGCAGGGCCCTCACTCCTCCTGGTATCTTAATTTTGTTATTTTGTATTCTCATATTGTCTGTACATGTCCCCTCTGAATTGTAAAGCGCTGTGGAATATGTTGGCGCTATAGAAATAAAAATTATTATTATCTGTGCTTCTGTTAATACATTGCAAAATTGTGCTTGTCTTTTTTGCTGCTGCATCACACTGTTGACTCATGTTCAGTCTGTCATCTATCAGTATGCGATTAGTATATTAGTGGTACTAGATTTGAAAGTGTTCACATTATTTTTTTTCACATTGACTAAGTGATATGGAAGACTACAAAGTAAGCTCTTAGGTTGCATGTACAGCAGCTGACGCAGTGTCAGCCCGCCTGTGGAAATGTGAGTGTGCTCTGCAGGAGAATGCAGCAGTCCGCGCCTACTATCAGGGTTCAGTGTGCTACCTACTTTTGCTTTTTTCTCCCTATGGAGAACATTCTGGGCACAGGAACATAAATTGACATGCTGCAGCTTGGAAAGCCGCGCCACATGTAAGTTTACGGAGCAGAGAAAAGAAGCACCGTGGGCAAGAGATTTCTATAAATCCATCCACTGTGCTTGTACTGTAGAACGCAGCATTCTGTATGCAAACAAACACGCTACTTCCAAAACGTTGCAAACACTGACTGTGCAAATACACTGTGTGCAGAATTATTAGGCAAATGAGTATTTTGATCACATGATGCTTTTTATACATGTTGTCCTACTACAAGTTGTATAGGCTTGAGAGCCAACTATCAAATTAAGTAAATCAGGTGATGTGCATCTCTGTAATGAGGAGGGGTCTGGTGTAATGACATTAACAACCTATATAAGGTGTGCTTAATTATTAGGCAACTTCCTTTCCTTTGGCAAAATGGGTCAGAAGAGAGATTTGACGGTCTTTGAAAAGTCCAAAATTGTGAGATGTCTTTCAGAGGGATGCAGCAGTCTTGAAACTGACAAACTTTTGAAGCTTGATCACCGAACAATCAAGCGTTTCATGTCAAATAGCCAACAGGGTCGCAAGCACCGTGCTGGGCAAAAAAGGCGCAAAATAGCTGCCCATGAATTGATGAAAATCAAGCGTAAAGCTGCCAAGATGCCATTTGCCACTAGTTTGGTCATATTTCAGACTGCAACGTTACTGGAGTATCAAAAAGCACAAGGTGTGCCATACTCAGGGACATGGCCAAGGTAAGGAAGGCTGAAAAACCACCACCTCTGAACAAGAAACATAAGATAAAACGTCAAGACTGGGCCAAGAAATATCTTAAGACTGGTTTTTCAAAGGTTTTATGGACTGATGAAATGAGTGTGACTCTTGATGGGCCAGATGCTGGATCAGTAAAGGGCAGAGAGCTCTACTCCGACTCAGACGCCAGCAAGGTGGAGGTGGGGAACTGGTATGGGCTGGTATCATCAAAGATGAACTTGTGGGACCTTTTCGAATTGAGGATGGAGTGAAGCTCAACTCCCAGACTTACTGCCAGTTTCTGGAAGACAACCTCAAGCAGTGGTACAGGAAGAAGTCGGTATCGTTCAAGAAAAACATGATTTTCATGCAGGACATTGCTCTATCACATGCATCCAACTACTCCACAGCGTGGCTGGCCAGTAAAGATCTAAAAGATGAAAAAAATAATGACATGGCCCCCTTGTTCACCTGATCTGAACCCCATAGAGAACCTGTGGTCCCTCATAAAATGTTAGATCTACAGGGAGGGAAAACAGTGCACCTCTCGGAACAGTGTCTGGGAGGCTGTGGTGGCTGCTGCATGCAATGTTGATCGTAAACAGATCAAGCAACTGACAGCATCTATGGATGGTCGGCTGCTTAGTGTCATCATAAAGAAAGGTGGCTATATTGGTCACTCATTTTTTGGGGTTTTGTTTTTGCATGTCAGAAATGTTTATTTCTAAATTTTGTGCAGTTATATTGGTTTACCTGGTGAAAATAAACAAGTGAGATGGGGATATATTTGGTTTTTATTAAGTTGCCTAATAATTCTGCACAGTAATAGTTACCTGCACAAACAGATATCCTCCTAAGATAGCCAAATCTAAAAAAAAAACCACTCCAACTGCCAAAAATATTAAGCTTTGATATTTATGAGTCTTTTGGATTGATTGAGAACATAGTTGTAGATCAATAATAAAAAAAATCCTCTAAAATACAACTTGCCTAATAATTCTGCACGCGGTGTAAATGTACACCCCCAAACCAGATTGAGCACCGTCTTCACTGCGGTGATGTTCTATGCTGTTTGGCTGTGACATCACGTCAACATTGCTGCAGCCAATCACAGATCTCCTTGGCTCATCCGATGTAGCTGGAACGAGTTGCTGAGGTCAGTGATTGGCTGGAAGAGACCAATGTCTTGATGAAGACACTTCTGAACGTTACTAAAGTTTCTTGTTCTGTTACACATGGAGTCGAAGGAAAGAAAAAAAATTAATGAGTAGTTAATCAGGATAAGACCTTTAGTTGCAGGGCGCCCTTTGCAGATGTTTTTTTTCTTTCAACTCACTATTACAAACTTTGCTATGTAAGGTTTATTCCCTTTAAAGTGGTTATTTTATGAAATAAATCTATTCACAATGATGTACAAGCTGCCATAATCACCATATAGGTGAAATGTGTCTGACCGCAGCTTGTAATGTATTCCATGTAATAGGGCGGTCGTTCAATGCTTCATAACTTCTGTCAGGGCCATCAATCACTAGTGAGTAGTGTTATGCCAGGTAATAAAATGAAGAGCTAAGGCTGTGGTGCGGTCAGAGGCCGTTCTCATACCTCCTGTCCGTCTGCCACACATTACACACCGGCCAGGTAATACAATGAGGAGCTAAGGCTGTGGTGCGGTCAGAGGCCGTTCTCATACCTCCTGTCCATCTGCCACACATTACACACCGGCCAGGTAATACAATGAAGAGCTAAGGCTGTGGTGCGGTCAGAGGCCGTTCTCATACCTCCTGTCCGTCTGCCACACATTACACACCGGCCAGGTAATATAATGAAGAGCTAAGGCTGTGGTGCGGTCAGAGGCCGTTCTCATACCTCCTGTCCGTCTGCCACACATTACACACCGGCCAGGTAATATAATGAAGAGGTAAGGATGTGGTGCGGTAGAGGCCGTTCTCATACCTCCTGTCCGTCTGCCACACATTACACACCGGCCAGGTAATATAATGAAGAGCTAAGGCTGTGGTGCGGTCAGAGGCCGTTCTCATACCTCCTGTCCGTCTGCCACACATTACACACCGGCCAGGTAATACAATGAGGAGCTAAGGCTGTGGTGCGGTCAGAGGCCGTTCTCATACCTCCTGTCCATCTGCCACACATTACACACCGGCCAGGTAATACAATGAAGAGCTAAGGCTGTGGTGCGGTCAGAGGCCGTTCTCATACCTCCTGTCCGTCTGCCACACATTACACACCGGCCAGGTAATATAATGAAGAGCTAAGGCTGTGGTGCGGTCAGAGGCCGTTCTCATACCTCCTGTCCGTCTGCCACACATTACACACCGGCCAGGTAATATAATGAAGAGGTAAGGATGTGGTGCGGTAGAGGCCGTTCTCATACCTCCTGTCCGTCTGCCACACATTACACACCGGCCAGGTAATATAATGAAGAGCTAAGGCTGTGGTGCGGTCAGAGGCCGTTCTCATACCTCCTGTCCATCTGCCACACATTACACACCGGCCAGGTAATATAATGAAGAGCTATGGATGTGGTGCGGTCAGAGGCCGTTCTCACACCTCCTGTCCGTCTGTCACACATTACACACTGGCCAGGTAATATAATGAAGAGCTAAGGATGTGGTGCGGTCAGAGGCCGTTCTCACACCTCCTGTCCGTCTGTCACACATTACACACTGGCCAGGTAATATAATGAAGAGCTAAGGATGTGGTGCGGTCAGAGGCCGTTCTCATACCTCCTGTTCATCTGCCACACATTACACACCGGCCAGGTAATATAATGAAGAGCTAAGGATGTGGTGCGGTACAGGCCGTTCTCATACCTCCTGTCCATCTGCCACACATTACACACCGGCCAGGTAATACAATGAAGAGCTAAGGATGTGGTGCGGTACAGGCCGTTCTCATACCTCCTGTCCATCTGCCACACATTACACACCGGCCAGGTAATACAATGAAGAGCTAAGGATGTGGTGCGGTCAGAGGCCGTTCTCATACCTCCTGTCCGTCTGCCACACATTACACACCGGCCAGGTAATACAATGAAGAGCTAAGGATGTGGTGCGGTCAGAGGCCGTTCTCACACCTCCTGTCCGTCTGCCACACATTACACACCGGCCAGGTAATACAATGAAGAGCTAAGGATGTGGTGCGGTCAGAGGCCGTGCTCATTCCTCCTGTCCATCTGCCACACATTACACACCAGCCAGGTAATATAATGAAGAGCTAAGGATGTGGTGCGGTCAGAGGCTGTTCTCATACCTCCTGTCCATCTGCCACACATTACACACCGGCCAGGTAATACAATGAAGAGCTAACGATGTGGTGCGGTCAGAGGCCGTTCTCATACCTCCTGTCCGTCTGCCACACATTACACACTGGCCAGGTAATATAATGAAGAGCTAAGGCTGTGGTGCAGTCAGAGGCCGTTCTCACACCTCCTGTCCGTCTACCACACATTACACACCGGCCAGGTAATAAAATGAAGAGCTAAGGATGTGGTGCGGTCAGAGGCCGTTCTCATACCTCCTGTCCGTCTGCCACACATTACACACCGGCCAGGTAATATAATGAAGAGCTAAGGATGTGGTGCGGTCAGAGGCCGTTCTCATACCTCCTGTCCATCTGTCACACATTACACACCGGCCAGGTAATATAATGAAGAGCTAAGGCTGTGGTGCAGTCAGAGGCCGTTCTCACACCTCCTGTCCATCTGCCACACATTACACACCGGCCAGGTAATATAATGAAGAGCTAAGGCTGTGGTGCAGTCAGAGGCCGTTCTCATACCTCCTGTCCATCTGCCACACATTACACACCGGCCAGGTAAAAAAATGAAGAGCTAAGGCTGTGGTGCAGTCAGAGGCCGTTCTCATACCTCCTGTCCGTCTGCCACACATTACACACCGGCCAGGTAATATAATGAAGAGCTAAGGATGTGGTGTGGTCAGAGGCCGTTCTCATACCTCCTGTCCATCTGCCACACATTACACACCGGCCAGGTAATATAATGAAGAGCTAAGGCTGTGGTGCAGTCAGAGGCCGTTCTCATACCTCCTTTCCATCTGCCACACATTACACACCGGCCAGGTAATATAATGAAGAGCTAAGGCTGTGGTGCAGTCAGAGGCCGTTCTCATACCTCCTGTCCATCTGTCACACATTACACACCGGCCAGGTAATATAATGAAGAGCTAAGGATGTGGTGGGGTAGAGGCCGTTCTCATACCTCCTGTCCGTCTGCCACACATTACACACTGGCCAGGTAATATAATGAAGAGCTAAGGCTGTGGTGCAGTCAGAGGCCATTCTCTACCTCCTGTCCGTCTGCCACACATTACACACCGGCCAGGTAATACAATGAAGAGCTGAGGATGTGGTGCGGTCAGGGGCCGTTCTCATACCTCCTGTCCATCTGCCACACATTACACACCGGCCAGGTAATATAATGAAGAGCTAAGGCTGTGGTGCGGTCAGGGGCCGTTCTCACACCTCCTGTCCATCTGCCACACATTACACACCGGCCAGGTAATATAATGAAAAGCTAAGGCTGTGGTGCGGTCAGAGGCCGTTCTCACACCTCCTGTCCATCTGCCACACATTACACACCGGCCAGGTAATATAATGAAAAGCTAAGGCTGTGGTGCGGTCAGAGGCCGTTCTCATACCTCCTGTCCATCTGCCACACATTACACACCGGCCACTGTGACAGGTCTGGGAAGTTAACTAACAGCAATCCCATCTTTAGGCCCTGTGCGCACGCTGCGTATTTTGCCACGTTTTTTTGGTGGTTTGTTGCCCAAAACTGCATGGATTGTCTTCCCCAGCAAAGTCTATGAGAACTCAGACAGGCTGTGCACACGTCGCTTCTTTGTTCCTTGCAGTTTTTGTGGAAGGAAAAAGCAGCAGCATGTCACTTCTTTCTGTGTTTTGGAGGACTGGCAGATTAATCACCCGCTGGCTCCAGGTCAGCGGGGGATTGATCCCCGGTGTCTGGTCAGATGCTGGTCCCCATAAAAAGTCTATGGGGACCAGAATCCGGCACAAAGCAGTAGGAGCAAGCACTTCATACTCCCTGATCACCGGCGCGGCTGTCACACTGCTCCTGCGGTCTCTCATTCTTCTTCCTGGGCCGCTCATTAGGCTCATACATATTCACGGCTTCCCCTGCCCACTGGTGGCTGTGATTGGTTGCAGTCAGATGCACCCCCACACTGACTGACAGCTGTCTGACTGCAACCAATCACAGCCGCCGGTGGGTCTATATTGTACAGTAAAATAACAGCGTGCAGTCCCCTCAATTTTGATACCCAGCTAAGGTAAAGCCTCACAACTGGTGGCTGGTATTCTCAGACTGGGGATGCCTATGGTTATTAGCCTGCCCCCCCAGCCTAAAAATATCAGCCTGCAGCCTCCCGGATCGCTGCATCCATTAGATGTGACAATCCCAGCACTTTACCTGGATCATCTTGATTGCCCTGGTGTGATAGTACTCAGGGTAATAAGGAGTTAATAGCAGCCCATAGCTGCCACTAAGTCCTAAATTAGTGATGGTAGCATCTATGAGACCCCATAGAAGAGAGGAAATCCAGCAACAGCTTAATTAAAAGAAACTTTATTAAAGACAGTGAAAAAAAGGACACCCTGTCCATCACCACGTCTCACACAGATGACTGCTCTTACATGACAATAGCAAAGTGAATGCGGCCACTTATAAATCCCACACAACCTCTGAGGGGGGACAAACACCGTCACCGAATCATCAAATCACCAAGACACGAGCAAATGACAACTACAATGATAGGAGATTCCAAGAAGCATCAATACAAACATTATATAAGTACACCCCATATAATACACAGCACAGAGAATATATAAGTACACCCCATATAATACACAGCACAGAGAATATACACAGAGAAGCATCAATACAAACATTATATAAGTACACCCCATATAATACACAGCACAGAGAATATATAAGTACACCCCATATAATACACAGTACAGAGAATATATAAGTACACCCCATATAATACACAGTACAGAGAATATACAAGTACACCCCATATAATACACAGTACAGGGAATATATAAGTACAACCCATATAATACACAGCACAGAGAATATATAAGTACACCCCATATAATACACAGCACAGAGAATATATAAGTACACCCCATATAATACACAGTACAGAGAATATACACAGAGAAGCATCAATACAAACATTATATAAGTACACCCCTTATAATACACAGCACAGAGAATATATAAGTACACCCCATATAATACACAGCACAGAGAATATATAAGTACACCCCATATAATACACAGTACAGAGAATATACACAGAGATATCCTCTTATGTCACTTGTGGGATTCTCTCCAATAGATGAAACCTTCATATTCAGTGGATGAGGAAGAATTCTCTGTGGAGCCGACATTGCCCCGAACTCTATAAAGAAAAATGACCAATAATTAGTAATAATAATAATAATAATAATAATAATAATAATAATAATGCCACAAATTCCCATAAACTGTGTATAATGAATGCGCTGATAATCACCTGCTAATAAACCCATCAGTATCAGTCACAGATCATTGTGGAATTCAGCCCTTTGTGATCTCTGGCTCCAGCTTTAATATCCAATGGCTTCCCTTATATACAGCGACTGCTCCAATCCCCTCCTCCTGGATCTATCCCCCCGCTCCATGCCTCTAACAGGAAAAGAGGAAAGGGACACCGGGTGCTGCTCTGCGACTCCCCCACAGACAGAGCATTGCATTCCCCCCCCTTCCCCCAGGCAGAGCATCGCACCCTCTCTCTCCCTCTCCCCCCCTTCCCCCAGGCAGAGCATCGCACCCTCTCTCTCCCTCTCCCCCCCTTCCCCCAGGCAGAGCATCGCACCCTCTCTCTCCCTCTCCCCCCCTTCCCCCCAGCAGAGCATCGCACCCTCTCTCTCCCCCCCAGGCAGAGCATCGCACCCTCTCTCTCCCCCCCCTTCCCCCAGGCAGAGCATCGCACCCTCTCTCTCCCCCCCCTTCCCCCAGGCAGAGCATCGCACCCTCTCTCTCCCCCCCCTTCCCCCAGGCAGAGCATCGCACCCTCTCTCTCCCCCCCCTTCCCCCAGGCAGAGCATCGCACCCTCTCTTCCCCCCCCCCCTTCCCCCAGGCAGAGCATCGCACCCTCTCTTCCCCCCCCCCCTTCCCCCAGGCAGAGCATCGCACCCTCTCTTCCCCCCCCCCTTCCCCCAGGCAGAGCATCGCACCCTCTCTCTCCCCCCCCTTCCCCCAGGCAGAGCATCGCACCCTCTCTCTCCCCCCCTTCCCCCAGGCAGAGCATCGCACCCTCTCCTCTCCCCCCCTTCCCACAGGCAGAGCATAGCACCCTCTCTCTCCCCCCCTTCCCACAGGCAGAGCATCGCACCCTCTCTCCCCCCCCTTCCCCCAGGCAGAGCATCACACCCTCTCTCCCCCCCCCCCCTTCCCCCAGGCAGAGCATCGCACCCTCTCTCTCCCCCCCCTTCCCCCAGGCAGAGCATCGCACCCTCTCTCTCCCCCCCCCTTCCCCCAGGCAGAGCATCTCACCCTCTCTCTCCCCCCCTTCCCCCAGGCAGAGCATCTCACCCTCTCTCTCCCCCCCCTTCCCCCAGGCAGAGCATCTCACCCTCTCTCTCCCCCCCTTCCCCCAGGCAGAGCATCTCACCCTCTCTCTCCCCCCCTTCCCCCAGGCAGAGCATCTCACCCTCTCTCTCCCCCCCTTCCCCCAGGCAGAGCATCTCACCCTCTCTCTCCCCCCCTTCCCCCAGGCAGAGTATCGCACCCTCTCTCTCCCCCCCTTCCCCCAGGCAGAGCATCGCACCCTCTGTCCCCCCCCTTCCCCCAGGCAGAGCATCGCACCCTCTCTCTATCCCCCTTCCCCCAGGCAGAGCATCGCACCCTCTCTCTCCCCCCCCCTTCCCCCAGGCAGAGCATCGCACCCTCTGTCCCCCCCTTCTCCCAGGCAGAGCATCGCACCCTCTCTCTCCCCCCCTTCCCCCAGGCAGAGCATCGCACCCTCTCTCTCCCCAATTCCCCCAGGCAGAGCATCGCACCCTCTCTCTCCCCCCCCTTCCCCCAGGCAGAGCATCGCACCCTCTCTCTCTCCCCCCCTTCCCCCAGGCAGTGCATCGCACCCTCTCTCCCCCCCTTCCCCCAGGCAGAGCATCGCACCCTCTCTCTCCCCCCCTTCCCCCAGGCAGTGCATCGCACCCTCTCTCCCCCCCCTTCCCCCAGGCAGAGCATCGCACCCTCTCTCTATCCCCCTTCCCACAGGCAGAGCATCGCACCCTCTCTCAATCCCCCCCCTTCCCCCAGGCAGAGCATCGCACCCTCTGTCCCCCCCTTCCCCCAGGCAGAGCATCGCACCCTCTGTCCCCCCCTTCCCCCAGGCAGAGCATCGCACCCTCTCTCTCCCCCCCTTCCCACAGGCAGAGCATCGCACCCTCTCTCTCCCAATTCCCCCAGGCAGAGCATCGCACCCTCTCTCTCCCCCCCTTCCCCCAGGCAGAGCATCGCACCCTCTCTCTCCCCCCCTTCCCCCAGGCAGAGCATCGCACCTACTGCTGCAGACTATTGCACCCAGAGACGGTGACCTACAATCCCTTTTTTATTTCCCCCTGAGGCTCATACATGATAAGCTCCATCAGATATTACCTCCTGTTACATCACACCCAGGGCTGGAAACAGCAGAAACAGGGAAGAGGGGAAACATCCTGCTGCTTGTACAGCAACTGCGCACTGACTGCCGGGAACTACAGGCTCCTCCCACACAAGAGGCCGGTCACATGGGCGTGACGTCAGCAGAGGTCCTTCTGGCCACTGGGATCTAGACTCGACCATATATCTAGTGTGCGGCTCTGCAGGTGGAGGTAGGTGCAGGGTATTATATATCTAGTGTGCGGCTCTGCAGGTGGAGGTAGGTGCAGGGTATTATATATCTAGTGTGCGGCTCTGCAGGTGGAGGTAGGTGCAGGGTATTATATATCTGTGTGCGGCTCTGCAGGTGGAGGTAGGTGCAGGGTATTATATATCTAGTGTGCGGCTCTGCAGGTGGGAGGTAGGTGCAGGGTATTATATATCTAGTGCGGCTCTGCAGGGGATTAGGTGCAGGGTATTATATATCTAGTGTGCGGCTCTGCAGGTGGAGGTAGGTGCAGGGTATTATATATCTAGTGTGCGGCTCTGCAGGTGGAGGGTATGGTGCAGGGGGTATTATATATCTAGTGTGCGGCTCTGCAGGTGGAGGTAGGTGCAGGGTATTATATATCTAGTGTGCGGCTCTGCAGGTGGAGGTAGGTGCAGGGTATTATATATCTAGTGTGCGGCTCTGCAGGTGGAGGTAGGTGCAGGGTATTATATATCTAGGTGCGGCTCTGCAGGTGGAGGTAGGTGCAGGGTATTATATATCTAGTGTGGCGGTCTCTGCAGGTGGAGGTAGGTGCAGGGTATTATATATCTAGTGTGCGGCTCTGCAGGTGGAGGTAGGTGCAGGTTATTATATATCTAGTGTGCGGCTCTGCAGGTGGAGTAGGTGCAGGGTATTATATATCTAGTGTGCGGCTCTGCAGGTGTGAGGTAGGTGCAGGGTATTATATATCTAGTGTGCGCTCTGCAGGTGGAGGTAGGTGAAGGGTATTAATATATCTAGTGTGCGGCTCTGCAGGTGGAGGTAGGTGCAGGGTATTATATATCTAGTGTGCGGCTCTGCAGGTGGAGGTAGGTGCAGGGTATTATATCTGTGTGCGGCTCTGCAGGTGGAGGTAGGTGCAGGGTATTATATATCTAGTGTGCGGCTCTGCAGGTGGAGGTAGGTGCAGGGTATTATATATCTAGTGTGCGGCTCTGCAGGTGGAGGTAGGTGCAGGATATTATATATCTAGTGTGCGGCTCTGCAGGTGGAGGTAGGTGCAGGGTATTATATATCTAGTGTGCGGCTCTGCAGGTGGAGGTAGGTGCAGGTTATTATATATCTAGTGTGCGGCTCTGCAGGTGGAGGTAGGTGCAGGGTATTATATATCTAGTGTGCGGCTCTGCAGGTGGAGGTAGGTGCAGGGTATTATATATCTAGTGTGCGGCTCTGCAGGTGGAGGTAGGTGCAGGGTATTATATATCTAGTGTGCGGCTCTGCAGGTGGAGGTAGGTGCAGGGTATTATATATCTAGTGTGCGGCTCTGCAGGTGGAGGTAGGTGCAGGGTATTATATATCTAGTGTGCGGCTCTGCAGGTGGAGGTAGGTGCAGGGTATTATATATCTAGTGTGCGGCTCTGCAGGTGGAGGTAAGGTGCAGGGTATTATATATCTAGTGTGCGGCTCTGCAGGTGGAGGTAGGTGCAGGGTATTATATATCTAGTGTGCGGCTCTGCAGGTGGAGGTAGGTGCAGGGTATTATATATCTAGTGTGCGGCTCTGCAGGTGGAGGTAGGTGCAGGGTATTATATATCTAGTGTGCGGCTCTGCAGGTGGAGGTAGGTGCAGGGTATTATATATCTAGTGTGCGGCTCTGCAGGAGGAGGTAGGTGCAGGGTATTATATATCTAGTGTGCGGCTCTGCAGGTGGAGGTAGGTGCAGGGTATTATATATCTAGTGTGCGGCTCTGCAGGTGGAGGTAGGTGCAGGGTATTATATATCTAGTGTGCGGCTCTGCAGGTGGAGGTAGGTGCAGGGTATTATATATCTAGTGTGCGCGGCTCTGCAGGTGGAGGTAGGTGCAGGGTATTATATATCTAGTGTGCGGCTCTGCAGGTGGAGGTAGGTGCAGGGTATTATATATCTAGTGTGCGGCTCTGCAGGTGGAGGTAGGTGCAGGGTATTATATCTAGTGTGGCGGCTCTGCAGGTGGAGGTAGGTGCAGGGTATTATATATCTAGTGTGCGGCTCTGCAGGTGGAGGTAGGTGCAGGGTATTATATATCTAGTGTGCGGCTCTGCAGGTGGAGGTAGGTGCAGGGTATTATATATCTAGTGTGCGGCTCTGCAGGTGGAGGTAGGTGCAGGTTATTATATATCTAGTGTGCGGCTCTGCAGGTGGAGGTAGGTGCAGGGTATTATATATCTAGTGTGCGGCTCTGCAGGTGGAGGTAGGGGCAGGGTATTATATATCTAGTGTGCGGCTCTGCAGGTGGAGGTAGGGGCAGGGTATTATATATCTAGTGTGCGGCTCTGCAGGTGGAGGTAGGTGCAGGTTATTATATATCTAGTGTGCGGCTCTGCAGGTGGAGGTAGGTGCAGGGTATTATATATCTAGTGTGCGGCTCTGCAGGTGGAGGTAGGTGCAGGGTATTATATATCTAGTGTGCGGCTCTGCAGGTGGAGGTAGGTGCAGGGTATTATATATCTAGTGTGCGGCTCTGCAGGTGGAGGTAGGTGCAGGGTATTATATATCTAGTGTGCGGCTCTGCAGGTGGAGGTAGGTGCAGGGTATTATATATCTAGTGTGCGGCTCTGCAGGTGGAGGTAGGTGCAGGGTATTATATATCTAGTGTGCGGCTCTGCAGGTGGAGGTAGGTGCAGGGTTATTATATATCTAGTGTGCGGCTCTGCAGGTGGAGGTAGGTGCAGGGTATTATATATCTAGTGTGCGGCTCTGCAGGTGGAGGTAGGTGCAGGGTATTATATATCTAGTGTGCGGCTCTGCAGGTGGAGGTAGGTGCAGGGTATTATATATCTAGTGTGCGGCTCTGCAGGTGGAGGTAGGTGCAGGGTATTATATATCTAGTGTGCGGCTCTGCAGGTGGAGGTAGGTGCAGGGTATTATATATCTGTGTGCGGCTCTGCAGGTGGAGGTAGGTGCAGGGTATTATATATCTGTGTGCGGCTCTGCAGGTGGAGGTAGGTGCAGGGTATTATATATCTAGTGTGCGGCTCTGCAGGTGGAGGTAGGTGCAGGGTATTATATATCTAGTGTGCGGCTCTGCAGGTGGAGGTAGGTGCAGGATATTATATATCTAGTGTGCGGCTCTGCAGGTGGAGGTAGGTGCAGGGTATTATATATCTAGTGTGCGGCTCTGCAGGTGGAGGTAGGTGCAGGGTTATTATATATCTAGTGTGCGGCTCTGCAGGTGGAGGTAGGTGCAGGGTATTATATATCTAGTGTGCGGCTCTGCAGGTGGAGGTAGGTGCAGGGTATTATATATCTAGTGTGCGGCTCTGCAGGTGGAGGTAGGTGCAGGGTATTATATATCTAGTGTGCGGCTCTGCAGGTGGAGGTAGGTGCAGGGTATTATATATCTAGTGTGCGGCTCTGCAGGTGGAGGTAGGTGCAGGGTATTATATATCTAGTGTGCGGCTCTGCAGGTGGAGGTAGGTGCAGGGTATTATATATCTAGTGTGCGGCTCTGCAGGTGGAGGTAGGTGCAGGGTATTATATATCTAGTGTGCGGCTCTGCAGGTGGAGGTAGGTGCAGGGTATTATATATCTAGTGTGCGGCTCTGCAGGTGGAGGTAGGTGCAGGGTATTATATATCTAGTGTGCGGCTCTGCAGGTGGAGGTAGGTGCAGGGTATTATATATCTAGTGTGCGGCTCTGCAGGTGGAGGTAGGTGCAGGGTATTATATATCTAGTGTGCGGCTCTGCAGGAGGAGGTAGGTGCAGGGTATTATATATCTAGTGTGCGGCTCTGCAGGTGGAGGTAGGTGCAGGGTATTATATATCTAGTGTGCGGCTCTGCAGGTGGAGGTAGGTGCAGGGTATTATATATCTAGTGTGCGGCTCTGCAGGTGGAGGTAGGTGCAGGGTATTATATATCTAGTGTGCGGCTCTGCAGGTGGAGGTAGGTGCAGGGTATTATATATCTAGTGTGCGGCTCTGCAGGTGGAGGTAGGTGCAGGGTATTATATATCTAGTGTGCGGCTCTGCAGGTGGAGGTAGGTGCAGGGTATTATATCTAGTGTGCGGCTCTGCAGGTGGAGGTAGGTGCAGGGTATTATATATCTAGTGTGCGGCTCTGCAGGTGGAGGTAGGTGCAGGGTATTATATATCTAGTGTGCGGCTCTGCAGGTGGAGGTAGGTGCAGGGTATTATATATCTAGTGTGCGGCTCTGCAGGTGGAGGTAGGTGCAGGTTATTATATATCTAGTGTGCGGCTCTGCAGGTGGAGGTAGGTGCAGGGTATTATATATCTAGTGTGCGGCTCTGCAGGTGGAGGTAGGTGCAGGGTATTATATATCTAGTGTGCGGCTCTGCAGGTGGAGGTAGGGGCAGGGTATTATATATCTAGTGTGCGGCTCTGCAGGTGGAGGTAGGTGCAGGTTATTATATATCTAGTGTGCGGCTCTGCAGGTGGAGGTAGGTGCAGGGTATTATATATCTAGTGTGCGGCTCTGCAGGTGGAGGTAGGTGCAGGGTATTATATATCTAGTGTGCGGCTCTGCAGGTGGAGGTAGGTGCAGGGTATTATATATCTAGTGTGCGGCTCTGCAGGTGGAGGTAGGTGCAGGGTATTATATATCTAGTGTGCGGCTCTGCAGGTGGAGGTAGGTGCAGGGTATTATATATCTAGTGTGCGGCTCTGCAGGTGGAGGTAGGTGCAGGGTATTATATATCTAGTGTGCGGCTCTGCAGGTGGAGGTAGGTGCAGGGTATTATATATCTAGTGTGCGGCTCTGCAGGTGGAGGTAGGTGCAGGGTATTACATATCTAGTGTGCGGCTCTGCAGGTGGAGGTAGGTGCAGGGTATTACATATCTAGTGTGCGGCTCTGCAGGTGGAGGTAGGTGCAGGGTATTATATATCTAGTGTGCGGCTCTGCAGGTGGAGGTAGGTGCAGGGTATTATATATCTGTGTGCGGCTCTGCAGGTGGAGGTAGGTGCAGGGTATTATATATCTAGTGTGCGGCTCTGCAGGAGGAGGTAGGTGCAGGGTATTATATATCTAGTGTGCGGCTCTGCAGGTGGAGGTAGGTGCAGGGTATTATATATCTAGTATATATCTCCTTTTCTGGCCGCTGGTCCTGGATGTATCGGAGGTTTGTGCGCGGCCTCCACTACATTCATTATCTATGGAAGCACAGGAAATAGCCGAGCACTGCTGGACTGTCTGGGTACGATTACGGAGTCGACTGTTCCACTGCTGGAAGGGTCGCCCGTTCTACTGCTGGAAGGGTCGCCCGTTCTACTGCTGGAAGGGTCGCCCGTTCTACTGCTGGAAGGGTCGCCCGTTCTACTGCTGGAAGGGTCGCCCGTTCTACTGCTGGAAGGGTCGCCCGTTCTGCTGCTGGAAGGGTCACCTTTTTACTGCTAGATCTGGGTATAGGGCCAGAGACCATATTAGTTCGACCCAGCTCATCCCAATCAACCTGGTGCGGGGGCAATCAATGTCAGATTTTTTGTGTTGATTCGAGCTGTGTAATGTGAAATGGCATCAAGCCCAGCGATTAGTAATAGATAGTTGTCTATCAGACACCGCTATTACTAACCCCGTATGTGTAAAGTGAAAAAAACATGGACTTTTGGGGATTTGTTAAAATAATAAATTGGTGAACGAGGGATAGTTGGGGGGGGGGGGGGGGCTTTCTTCAAATAAGCGATTTTTTTTCCCTGTTTGTCTTGTTTTTGTTCACTTTAAGGGTTAGTAGTGGGGGTGTCTGATAGACGTCTCTCCATTACTAACCCTTTGGCTTGACGCCAGCTGATATCAACCCCCAATAATACAAATCTGATTACGACCACACAGGGGTAACCGGGAAGAGCAGTGGCAAAGTACCACAATTGGTGCAACAAAGGGATGCACCAATTCTGGAGCAGCTTCAGGCTGCCATTTTTATGCTAGTAAATGCCAAATAACCATGGGCATTCCCAGCATGGTAATGCCAGCTTGCAGCTATAGGTTTTACCTTGGCTAATTATCAAAAATAAGGGGGACCCCATGTGTCCCTGTCTCTTGTTCATTGCCTGACCTAACCCCCGGGGTGGGCAGGACACACCAAGATAAACCCCTCCCAAAAGACTTGGACAGGGGAAAGAACAGAAACTTGTTCACTTTGCAAACAACCACAAAGGGAAGACAATAAAGGGGGAATAAAATATAGGGGAGGAAGTAATGCACACCAAGGAATACTTACACACCACACTAGCGGCAGATTGCAGGTCACCAAAGAGTATTGCCAAGGGCACCGGCTGTTCGCAAGTTTACAAGCAGATGCTATCTTCAGCGACCTCCTAACAAACTCCCCAGCCTTAAATAGCTGTGGATGGTAATCAGTAACCTGACTCAGAGAAGGATTAACTCCTACATGGCTGGGAGCAATGGACTCAACTCAGCCGACACCCGGCAGAGCTGAACATAAAAGAGAAACCAGGTTACCTGTCCAAGTCTGCAATGTGAACAGGGTCCGACGCCATTGCTGTCATCCACAAGTGCAGATCTGGACAACGCATGACAGTACAACACATCGTATACGCCTGTTCTAAATTCTCCCTCCTACATCAACTCTCCCTGAACTTCTTCGAGAGGACAGTTTTGAATCATTGTTAGGGTGAACTCTTAACCAGAGATCACTAGTTGCCTACTGCCTGGCCTAATTGGTGTGGACCAAGTTCATGCGTAAAGAATTCACGCCAGACAAAGTCGGATGTGAAATCTCTTCTTGATCACAGTAAAGATGGCACCGAACAGAGAGAGCACAGAGCATGCGTCCTCTTGATATAGGCTAGGGGCGTACACAAGTTCAGATATGCCCATTTAGTGGACAGTTCATGGGCTAGCCAATGGGGAGATCTGTGTTGCTGTTGATGGGCGGGTCTGACTTCGGTGGATGAATCCATGGTGATGGGAGGGACGTCATCTGGTGGATCCATGCTGATGGTAGGGTCTGTGATGTCATCGGGGGCCATCTTGGGTTCCTCTGAAGAGTGACTGGCTTATGTATAGAGAATTCATTTAATTGAACACAATTCTCACAGTGCTCTATGTCCAGAGGTTAATTAAAGGGGTTATCCGGCTTATTTTGACTTTTTTTTATTATTACACTATTAGGCTACATTGGGGCAGGTAAGTAGATAGAGACCACTTACCTGCCCTGCTGTCAGCCTCTCTCCCCCGGCTTAGAGCGGTCATGTGACTGCTCCTGCCGCGATTTTGCTGCTTACGGTCATTTCATGTCAACATGGGCATTACCATGTTGACATGCAAATCTGGAACAGCTTGTTGCCGCCCTGCTGGGCGGCTACAGTGCGTGGAGTCACCGCCCCCCTACTCTGCACCCTCCCACACATTCCCCCGCACCCCGTACTCTCCCCGCCCACGGTGTCACCGCCAGCACCAGGGCCCCTGCTCAGGATTGTAGGAGTGCCCGTGCAGTCTGTGTCCCGCTCCAGCCTTCATTGCAGTGTGTGTCTGCCCGCATGCAGATTCTCACCCTGCAGTGCTGGCTGCCGCGGGGCTGACGAACGCTGCTGCCAGGAGGTTAGATGACATCATTACCTGCTGTGACGATCTCCTCTTCACTCCTGTCAGCGCGGTCACTGCCGCCTATGCCCGCTGCGTTCTCACGTCACTAGCGGTGACATCACGGGCGATACTGCTGAGAACGCGGCGGGCATAGGCGGCAGTGACATCACTGACAGGAGTGAAGGGAAGATCGTCACCACAGGTAATGATCTCATCTGCCTCCTGGCAGCGCTCGTCATCCCCTGCAGTGACCTGAGCTGACCTATTGATGTTAGCTCAGGTCACTGCATTGCTCTCCCAGCCAATGGGGAACATTCTGTTCTTCATTGACTGGGACAGTGACTATGGTATGGTTAGTCATGTGTCCCCCTTATTGGATTACGCCGGACCCAGATTTTAATTGTTCTTTTCAATAAATTGGTGAAAGAGGAAATGTGGGGAGTGTTTTTTCAAATAAAACTTTTTTTGTTGTCTATTTTTTTTATTAGTGACTGGGTTGGTGATGTCGGGTATCTGATAATGCGTGACATCACTAACCCCAGGGCTTGATGCCAGGTGACATTACACATCTGACATCAACCCCATATATTACCCCGTTTGCCACCGCACCAGGCCAATGGGATGAGTTGGGGAAAAGCGATGCGCCACTTCTGGGGCGGCTGCGGCCTGCTATTTTTAGGCTGGGGAGTGTCCAATAACAGTGGACCTCCCTAGTCTGAGATTACCAGACCCCAACTGTCTGCTTTACCTCGGCTGATGATCCAATTTGGGGGGGACCCCATGTTTTTTGTATTAAATTATTTATTTAATTTAAAATAGCGTGGGATGCCCTCTGTTTTGGATTATCAGCCAAGGTGAAGCTGCCAGCTGTGGTCTGCAGGCTGCAGCCGTCTGCTTTACCCTAGCTGGCTACAAAAGATAGGGGGGACCCCATGTCGTTTCTTTTTTTTTTAATTATTATTTTTTTTTTGGCTAAATACAAGGCTAAGCACCCTTTAGTGCCACATGAAAGTCACTAAAGGGTTCCAGCTTAGAATATGCAGGGGGGTAGGACATTATATGTCTTTTTCATCTATCTATTCATCTATTCATTATTTATCTGTCTATCTATCCCTCTATTCATTCATTCATTCATTCATCCCTCTATCTTTGTCTCTGTATCTATCTATTCATCTCTATATCTACTCATCTATTTATGTTTCTTGCTGCTTCCGTTTTTTGCGGTCCGCAAAAAAAACGGAAGGTACATGGATGAGACACGGATGCATCTGTGAAAAAATGGACCGTTTTTTGCGGACCGCAAAAACGGAACAGTCATGTGAATGTAGCCCACATGTGTTCCCTATGGGGGTAGGGGTCGGTACAGAACGATGGTGAGGGGGGGGGGGGGGTCGGTACAGAGCGCCGTGTGTGTGTTTGTGTGGGTGGGGGGAGGGTTGCAGAGCCTGATGTGATGTGGGGTGCAGAGTTCAATGTGTGTGTGTGTGTGGTGCAGAGCCCGATGTGGGGCTGTTATTTCCATTGCTAGAGTAATAACAGGTCAGGTGCTGGGCAGAAAACTGACAGGGAATGTGTGTGCAGGGGGTGGGCAGAGGGCGGCAAGGGGGCGAGGCTGGACAGTGAGGGCAGGCAGGGGGCGAGGCTGGACAGTGATGGCGGGCAGGGGGCGAGGCTGGACAGTGATGGCGGGCAGGGGGCGAGGCTGGACAGTGATGGCGGGCAGGGGGCGAGGCTGGACAGTGAGGGCGGGCAGGGGGCGAGGCTGGACAGTGAGGGCGGGCAGGGGGCGAGGCTGGACAGTGAGGGCGGGCAGGGGGCGAGGCTGGACAGTGAGGACGGGCAGGGGGCGAGGCTGGACAGTGAGGGCGGGCAGGGGGCGAGGCTGGACAGTGAGGGCGGGCAGGGGGCGAGGCTGGACAGGGAGGGCGGGCAGGGGGCGAGGCTGGACAGTGAGGGCGGGCAGGGGGCGAGGCTGGACAGTGAGGGTGGGCAGGGGGCGAGGCTGGACAGTCAGGGCGGGCAGGGGGCGAGGCTGGACAGTGAGGGCGGGCAGGGGGCGAGGCTGGACAGTGATGGCGGGCAGGGGGCAAGGCTGGACAGTGAGGGTGGGCAGGGGGCAAGGCTGGACAGTGAGGGCGGGCAGGGGGCGAGGCTGGACAGTAAGGCCGGGCGGTGCCAGCTCTGACTGTGAGGTTTTGCACAGGAAGTGGTCAGTTTGCTGGAGCTGAATGTAAACAAAGAGCTGCAGAGAATAAAGGGATAATTCAAGAGGAACAAAAGATAGAAAACAAAAAATAACAATGTAGAAGTGTTTTATGTGACAATACAGCACAGATAAACTCAAAATTTGTTGGTAAGCTAATGTCGGACAACTCCTTTTAAGTATTTCATCTTATGGCTCTCCTCAACAGCATCATGCCTCTGGGTCTCATATAAGAGCTGGTGACGCAATGTGGCTGGCCAATCACAGTACCTTCAGTAGGCTTTCCTTCCAGTTTAACCAAGGTTCTGGCAGCTAATTGGATTTGGAATGATCCTTTTCCTCATGGTTTTTTCCACAAATACTCGATTTCCATGTTTTAGTGAATGATACCTTTCCATTTCTGCTAGATCATATTTGACAGCCGTTATTTGCGGTTGACTAGGCACAAGACCAGTCCCAGACCATTCTGAACAGAGATCCAAACAGACAAGGACACAGTCATATGTGCCTATCTTGGTTTAAACAGATCACAATTTGAACCTGGTGTCAGTTTACTGTGATCCGATTCTCTCGCATAAGAGATTCATATAACATGTGCGGAGAAGACAGAAAACTTAATTTTTTCATTTTCTCTATTGTGTGTGTCGGCATACATATGACTGCATATTATTTAAACTGTTGGCTTCCTTCTACTCAACCCAGCTATAGTTTATTCTGTGATGGTCTGTGAGGTGTGGTGTCCCAGACTCTCTGGTGACAGTTGTGCTTTTTGCTTGGTGCAGTTGTGGAGTTTAGCCTTGTTGTTTTGTAGCTTCCTTCCTGCTCTTGTTTTCCTCCTAAATCTCTTATTGTTCTATCCTGTGTATGTGCATGCTGTGTGACAGAGTTTTAGTTTTTCCCTAGTCTATCTTTTTCTGTGGTTTAAATACACTCCTGTCACGACCCTCCCTGGTGGAGGGGGAATTAGATCAGGACTGCTCAGAAGTAGGGCCAGGAAGGAGACTTGGGCCTTTCCACCATTAGGAGTATCCCGGAGAATAAGGATAGCATAGGGCAGTGATGGCTAGGCTAACCTTTTGAGCTTGGTGTGTCAAAACTCCTCTGTAGTAATGCGCCCATCCATGTCCCCTGTAGTAATGTGCTCATCCATGTCCCCATCCTGCAGTAATGTGCCCATCCTTTGTCCTCTGTAGTAATGTTCTTATCTTGTCCCCATCCTGTTGTAATGTTCCCATCCTTGTCCCCATCCTGTAATGTGCTAATATTGTCTCCATCCTGTAGAAATGTTCCCATCCGTGTTCCCATCCTGTAGTTATGTCCCCATCCTGTAGTAATCTGCCCATCTTTGTCTCCCATAGTAATCTGCCTATCTTGTCCTCTGTATTAATGTGTCCATCCTTGTCCCCATCCTGTAGAAATGTGCCCATCCTGGTCCCCTTCGTGTAGTAATGTGCCCATCCTGTCCTTATCCTGTAGTAATGTTTCCATACTTGTCCCCATCCTGTAGTAATCTGCCCATCTGTGTCTCCTGTAGTAATCTGGCTATCTTGTTTTCTGTATTAATGTGTCCATCCTTGTCTCCATCCTGGAGTAATGTGCCCATCCTGTAGTAACGTGCCCATCCATTACTACAAGATGGGCCATGGATGGGCACATTACTACAAGATGGGTTAATTGATGGGCACATTACTATAAGATGGGGTAATGTGCCCATCCATGTCCCCATCCTGTAGTAATGTGCCCATCCTTGTCCTCTATAGTAATGTGTCCATCCTTGTCCTCTGTAGTAATGTGACCATCCTTGTCCCCATCCTGTAGTAATGTGCCCATTTTGTTTTCTTTAGTAATGTGTCTATCCTCGTCCCCATCCTGTTAATAAAGTGCCCATTTTGTCTTCTGTAGTAATGTGCCCATCCTTGTCCTTTGTAGTAATGTGCCGATCTTGTCCCCATCATGTGGTAATGTGCCTATCTTGTCCCCATCATGTAGTAATGTGCCCATCCATGTCCCCATACTGCAGTAATGTGCCCATCCTTTGTCCTCTGTAGTAATGTGCTTATTTTGTCCCCATCCTGTAGTAATGTTCCCATCTATGTCCCCATCCTGTAGTAATGTGCCTATCCTTGTCCCAATCCTGTAGAAATGTGCCCATCCTGGTCCCCTTCTTGTAGTAATGTGCCCATCTTGTCCCCATCCTGTAGTAATGTGCCCATCTTGTCCCCATCCTGTAGTAATGTGCTTATCTAGTCCCCATCATGTTGTACTGTTCCCATCCTTATCCCCATCCTGTAGTAATCTGTTCATCACTGTCTCCTGTAGTAATCTGCCTATCTTGTCCACTGTAGTAATGTGCCCATCTTTGTCCCCATCCTGTAGTAATGTGCCCATCTTGTTCTCTGTAGTAATATGCCCATCTTGTCCTCTGTAGTAATGTGCCCATCTTGTCCCTATCCTGTAGTAATGTATCCATTCTTGTATCCATCTTGTCCCCTTCCTGTAATAATGTACCCATCTTGTCCCCTTCCTGTAGTAAAGTGCCCATCTTGTCCCCTTTCTGTAGTAATATGCCCTTCTTGTCCCCATCCTGTAGTAATGTATACATTCTTGTGCCCATCTTGTCCCCATCCTGTAGTAATGTGTCCATCTTTGTTCCCTGTAGTAATGTGCCCATCTTGTTATCCTTGCAGTAATGTGTGCATTTTTGTGCCATCCTTGTCCCCTTCTTTTATTAATATCCCATCCTTCCTGCAGTAATGTCCCCTATTTATGCCACACAATGCCGTTTTCACATACACACATTAAAAAAAAAGATTCTTCTTACCTGTCCTCTGTGTCCTCTTTTCTGCTTCTTGTGGCCCACAGCACCCTGACGATTGCGGCCCTATGCGGGGATCGCAGCCATTTGTGCTTTACATCAGATGATATCCAGCGCAGCACAGGAGAACTCTCTGCCAGGCGTTACCAATGGTAGTCGCCGACCAATTAGAGGCCAGCAGGTGACGTCATACTACGACGTCACCTGCTGGCCTCTAATTGGCCGATGTCTAACTTTGATGAAGTTCAGCAGAGAGTTCGTGACTGTGTGCGGCGGCGACAATCATCTAAAGTAAAGCGCTGATGGCTGCGGCCCCCGGCATAGGGCTGCGTTCGTCAGGGGCCTGCCGGCTGCATGTTTGAGAATCCTGGGTTAGAGAGAGGCGTGTTACATACTGCATGGTACGTAAGCACCCCTTACTCAGGACCCTGATTAAAGGTACAGAACAAAAATCACCGGCGATCGCATCCTGATCTTTAAGAGAAGCTGCGGCCGCTGGTGATGGTAATAATAATAATCTTTATTTCTATAGCGCCAACATATTCCGCAGCGCTTTACAATTCAGTAGGATCATATATACACAAGTAACAGTTATAGTACAAGAGCTTATTTACAATGACAATCCAGCCATCTCAAGGAAATGGGGCATAGATAATGGCTTCCTGGACCAGTTGGCCAGAACCTTGAGATGCATTTGGGTGCCATGGAGTTTGACTTGGGGTTATGTTCTGAGGAGGCGTGGAGGGACTTTGTGAATTTAGTTCAGCTAGGGAGTGTGATAGGCCGCCCTAAAAAGATGCGTTTTTAGCGTGCGTCTGAAGCTGAGTAAGTTGTGATTCGTCCAAACTTCTTGGGGTAGCATGCTCCAGAGGATTGGTGCAGCTCGGAAGAAGTCTTGGATCCAGGAGTGGGAGGTTTGAATTAGTGTGGATGATAGTCAAAAGTCATTTGCATAGCTAAGAGAATGGGTGGGGTAACAGACAGAGATGAGGACGGAGGTGTAGGGGGTGCCGCACTGTGGAGGGCTTTGTGGTGATAGAGATGAGGGTGGAGATGTAGGGGGTGCCGCACTGTGGAGGGCTTTGTGGGTGAGAACAAGCAGTTTGAATTGGATCCTGTGATATATGGGCAGCCAGTGCAATGACTGGCACAGAGCAGAGGCATCCGAGTAGCGGTTAGCCAGATAGGTGACCCTGGCTGCTGCTTTAAGGATGGACTGTAGAGGAGAGAGTCTAGTTAGGGGGAGACCAATTAATAGAGAGTTACAGTAGTCAAGGCGAGTGGATCAGGGCCATGGTGAGGGTTTTTGTCGTTTCCATTGTGAGAAAGGGGCGGATTCTAGCTATGTTCTTGAGGTGGAAGCGGCAGGAGCGGGCAAGAGAGTGTATGTGGGAGGTGAAGGAGAGATCGGTGTCAAGTATAACCCCCAGACAGCGGGCCTGCTGCCTAGGATTTATCGTTGTGCCACACACAGAGAGGGAGATGTCAGGTTTAGGAAGGTTAGAAGACGGAGGGAAAAGCAGAAGTTCCGTTTTGGAAAGGTTAAGTTTCAGATAGAGAGCAGACATGATGTTGCAAACTGCAGTCAGGCAGTAACTTGTGTTCTGTAGTACAGTGGGGGTGAGCTCAGGGGATGAGGTGTATAGCTGTGTGTCATCAGCATAGAGATGGTACTGAAAGCCAAATCTGCTGATGGTCTGTCCAATTGGGGCAGTGTAGAGGGAGAAAAGAAGAGGGCCGAGGACGGAACCTTGAGGAACCCCAACAGTGAGAGGAAGAGAAGATGTGGAGCCAGCAAATGATACACTGAACGAGCGGCCAGAAAGATAGGAAGAAAACCAGGAAAGAACAGTGTTCTTTAGGCCGAGAGAATGGAGCATAGAGAGAAGGAAATGGTGGTCAACAGTGTCGAAGGCGGCAGAGAGGTCAAGAAGGATAAGCAGAGAGTGGTCACCGTTATGTTTTGCTGTCAATAGGTCATTGGTCACTTTGACAAGGGTTCGTTTCTGTTGAGTGTAAAGGGTGGAAGCCAGACTAAAGTATCTAGAAGAGAGTGAGTGGAGAGGTAGCGGGTAAGGCGAGAATAAACAAGGCGCTCCAAGAGTTTGGAGATGAAGGGGAGATTGGAGACTGGTCTGTAGTTGCTTGTGCAGGATGGATCAAGAGAAGGTTTTTTTTAATAATGGAGTAATGATAGAGTGTTTGAGGGAGGAAGGGAAGATACCAGAAGAGAGAGAGAGAGATTGAAGATTTTGGTTAGGTGAGTGGTGACAACTGAAGAGAGGGACTGGAGTAGGTGTGAGGAAGGGATCGATAGGGCAAGTGGTAGCACAAGAAGAAGAGAGGAGCCTGAAGACTTCCTCCTCTGTGACTGGGTCAAATGTGGAAAGTGAGCTGGATGGGATAAGGGGAGGGATCGGATTCACAACGCTTGATAACTGGGAGCTGATCTCTCGGTGGATGTTTTCTATTTTCTCTGTGAAATACGAGGCCAGGTCATCAGCATGAAGGTCTGTGATAGGGGTCTGTACTTTGGGACCGAGGAGGGAGTGAAAGGTTACAAAGAGCTTTTTTGGATTGTTGGCTAGTGAGGAGATAAGGGTGGTGAATAAGGTCTGTTTGGCGAGGTGAAGGGAAGAGTTGTAGGTTCTTAACATGAACTTGTAGTGGATGAAGTTTTCTGGTGTGCGGGTTTTCCTCCATAGGCATTCAGCACTCCTAGAGCATCGCTGGAGAAATCGAGTTTGGGATGTGGGCCAAGGCTGTTTTACTCTGTGTTTGAAGGTTCTGAGGGTGAGGGGTGCTACTTGGTCCACAGTTCTTTTGAGTGTGTCATTGTAGTGGTTTACAGCCAGATCAGGACAGGAAAGTGAGGAGATAGGGGACAGTGATGAGTGTAGAGAGTCTGTAAGTGTTTGAGAGTCAATGGCCTGTAGGTTTCTAAATGTGTGATAGGTGGGAGTGTGCTGGGGTAGATGAGGGTTTGTGAGCTTGAAGGAGAGGATGTTGTGGTCAGAGAGGGGGAAGAGGTGAGTTGTCAAAGTAAGAGATTGAGCAGAGGGGGATAAAGACCAGGTCTGTAACTAGAACTGCATGTGCGGCCCCCTTCCCCCCTGGCCGGTCATTTTGGAACAGTTTCGACGCAGTTTAGCCGCACATGCGGTTTTAGTTAAATCACCGGTGGCCGCAGCTTGTCTTATAAATCGGGATGCGGCCACCTGCATGTCAGCAAAAATGGCTCATCATGTCATAGGTTACCGTAGTCATCACTGGCATAGGGTCACCTAGCTTGAGGGACAGCTTAGGAGTCCGGGTTCCCCGCTATCTCAAAGTAATTGTGACATTATGGCTGGCCCGAAGTTATAGCCCAGAATGGACCCTGTTGTCTCTCCGGGAGGATGAATTAAAGGTTGCGGTACAGCAACAAGCGCAGTCTGCCACATCGGCGCAATCTGTTCTGGTCGCTGGATCATCCCAATCCAAACTGCATATATTGGAAGGATTTTCGTTGGAGCGCAGCCGGTGTTACGCGGGAGGACGGTTTGAGAAAAATAATAGTAAAAGTTCAAATGTCTTCCAAGTTCCACTGAGCAGGTGGTAAGGCTACAGATGGACAAACGGAAAGACACAGCTTCAGAGAACACAAAACACACTAGGCGGTGTTAATGTCACACACGCAGCAAACAAGACCTCTCTTGTTAATTGCACAGAGAGGATCCTGCAGGTGACTGCCCGTTCACGAACGGGGCACTCCTGGAAAGGAGATACAGCTCAGTTAATGCCACTGAACTGCCTGAGCCTCTGTTACCTCACAGAAGGTGGTATTTGGCATGCACAGTATGCAAGTGACTATTGTGCTATCCGCACGCACAGGAAAGGAACACAGGGAAGGCCCTAATAGAGAGAACCAAAACTGCCTACCCGGCTAGCTCTAACCCTATGAAGGTACAGACCGCTTGTGGCGTGCCCCTTGGAACCAACAGCTTACTGAGGGTGCCCACATGGTCAGTTAACCGTCTGTCCTTCGACGCCTAGCCCTGACCTGGTACTCAATCCTACACAGCTCCGAAGCACTCAGTAGAGCAGCAATAATGCATGCGCAGCCATGTGCGTCATCCAGTGTCCTTTTAAGGCTAAATCCTGCCCCTAGGTCCGGCGCCAGATAGCAATGGCGCTGGCAGCGACCAATCAGAGACAGCCACATCACTGGTGACGTAAGCGGCAGCCAATCAGAGACCGCTGTGTCATCGGTGACATCACGAGCATGCGCAGTAGCGCGGTAGGGCAATTCAGGGACTTTAACCGCAACAGACACAGAGACCCTGGACACCTGATGCACAGCAGCCAGGCGCCTGGAGTGGCAAACAGGTGGCCCGGGAGAGTCTGCAGGAACCAGGGAAGGGGATGGAGGCCTGGCACGTGCGGTTCAAGACTCAGGAGAACCCCGAAGCGTAACAGCAGGTTTGTTGCTTTTAGAGAAGCATGTAAATTGTACTTCAGTTTACGTCCCACTCCTATGGTAGTGAGGCACAGCGGGTGGGAATTGTAATCTCGCACTCGAGTGTGGATCGAAAAGCATGAGGTTTCTAGAGGATCTAGACAAATCATCTTTAGCTGAGTCTAAAATCCATTCACTGCAACAGGGGAATCGGCCTGCAAAGGATTATTGCGCCGAATGCCGGCACTAACTGGTCCATGGACACTCAGTGAAACGACAATGCGGGAACAAAAGCCAGTTTTCCAGGGTGTATCCGAGAGTGTGCTAACACATTACTGCTTTGTACCAGCATCATAGCTCTAGGAATTGTATATTTTACATGGTATTTTGCACTTTTTAACACCGACTCATCTTTTTTTTTAAATTCAGGTTACTATAGTATCTGATCGTCTCAGTGGAGATCTTCTAAATAAGAGAATTTTCTGGACTGACCCTTTGAGGATGGCTAGAGACAGGGACAAGATGGCGGAGAGGATATTACACCTCACCCTAGAGATCCTCTTCCGGCTTACTGGAGAGGTGAGAGATTCTGATGACGTCACATTACATCATTCTTATCTATGGGAATAACAGATGGACAGAACTGGAGAGGTGAGGACTCTGGAAATGTCTGGAGTGAGATTTATTACTGTGTCTCTCCATAACCAGGATTACATAGTAGTGAAGACCTCTAGTGAGCGCTATAAGGCCCCTGTGTCTGATGGATGGGGAAGACCCCTGAGCCCAATCACGGGGCCTCCACCTCACTCCCCGATACATGAGGACATCAATGACCAGAAGATCCTAGAACTCACCTACAAGATGATTGAGCTGCTGACTGGAGAGGTGACACTGCTGGGAATGCTGGGACATTATACAGTAACGCTATGAAGGGATCGGGGGTGACGGTATCATTGTATGTGTCAGGTTCCTATAAGGTGTCAGGACGTCACCGTCTATTTCTCCATGGAGGAGTGGGAGTATTTAGAAGGACACAAAGATCTGTACAAGGACGCCATGATGGAGGATCCCCAGCCCCTCACATCACCAGGTAATAGACAGGACTAAATACACACGGCCTATAATTATCTGTATGTAAGGCATGAATTCAGTCCCTGTATGTGTCTCCTCCAGTTCTATCCAGTAAGAGGACAACACCAGAGAGATGTCCCCGTCCTCTTCTCCCACAGGACTGTAAACAAGAAGACCCCGATGTTCCTCAGGATGTGTTTCCTCCAGTTCTATCCAGTAAGAGGACAACACCAGAGAGATGTCCCCGTCCTCTTCTCCCACAGGACTGTAAACAAGAAGGTGCCGATGTTCCTCAGGATGTGTTTCCTTCAGTTCTATCCAGTAAGAGGACAACACCAGAGAGATGTCTCCATCATCTTCTCCCACAGGACTGTAAACAAGAAGCTCCCGATGTTCCTCAGGATCATCAGGTAGATGGAGAGAAGGAGCCATGAAATTTCCCTATGATGTGTAGACGGCTGTGAAGGTCTTGTGCTCAGTCTTGTTTTATCCTCCAGTATTATATGTGTTATACTTGTGTAATGAGAGCGGTGGAGATGGCAGGATTAGAGCTGATCATAGATGGGACTTCTCCATCTGTCTGTGACTTTTACAATATTTGTTTCAGGGGGAAGATCTGACCCATATTAATACTACAGAGACATATGTGAGGGGTGATGAGTGGTGTAAAGAGGCGATTTCTACCTATGACTACTCAGGTGAGTAGTGACCACTAAATGCAGAGAGGTCACAGATTCTTCTCTTGGGAATATACACTTCTCAACATTGAAATTGCATTGTGGCATGTGAGAAGACCATAATAGACAGATTGAAAGCAAACTTGGTTGATTTTGTGGTGCCTCCTATTTGACAACATGTCATTAATTACCATTTATCAGAAACTGAGAGGGACAGAATTCTTGAATTGAGCGATCTTAGTTTATCACAGACCAAGATGTAATAAAGTTAAACGTTGCATGTCCCAGTGGTTGGAAGAACGATGATAAACTGCAATGACAACCTGTGCACAGACGTATCGTCAAATTAGAAGTATTCATCACACACCCACCAAGGTTAAGTCATGAAACTATCTACACAAACTATCAGACGGCATTTGCACAACATTGGGCTGAGAGCCAGACGCTGACGTCCATCATCCATTGACTTTACACCACCACATTTCAAAGGCTATTATGCTGCAGAGCCAGATGAAGTAGAGCTCTGTCCTCATCAGTGATGAGTCCGCTTTTGTCATGGACTCAATCATAGCCAGAGAGTGGCCTGGAGATCATGTTGGCAATGCCATTAACCCTTCACGAGGAAATTATCCTATTCTCAGAACTTTCATTTGGGTTAACATGATGAAAAATAGCCATACCTCTGAAGTCTTCATATCAGGTGCACTGCTAAATCAGCAATACATTGATTTGGACAAGGAAGCATTGCTACAACTATATCTCAAAAAAGGCCCAGTAACTAGTTTTCAAAACGACACCAGGCTTCATGTCGCTTGCAACCTAAACATGCTCCCATGGCTGCAGCATCTCGGGACTTGTCTCCATAGAGCACATAGGTGACGTCATTGGTCGATGATTACACAGGAGCTGCCAGCAGCGGTTCCTGATTATTTGCCCAAGTGCATTAGTCCTTGCAAAAAATTCCTTAGACAATTATTAATTACTTCACTCATAGAGGCCAGACTGTAAGTTTAGAGATTTCTGTGCGTGGCTCATACTGGTTAAATCGAGACTTCCTGTTACTACATAGAGCTTAGACAGATAGATCTAGCCTTTTTTTAATCACGTGATGTCATAGACCTAATGGAAAAGGGAAGAATTAAATGGGTAGAAAAGCAAAATGTGCAATTGTAAGTATGATGTTTCCATTTCCATGCTTCACAGTTGGGACGGTGTTCTTGGGGTTGTACTCATCCTTCTCCAAACATTGATACTAAAAAGGTCTATTTTGGTCTCAACAGACCACATGAGCTTTTCCCATGCCTCCTCTGGATCATCCAGATGGTCATTGACAAACTTCATCACACTGGGCATGAGCAGGGGGACCTTGCCTGCCCTGAAGGATTTTAATCCATGAAGGTGTAGTTTATTACTAATGGTGATCTTTGAGACTGTGGTCCCAGTTCTCTTCAGGACATTGGCCAGGTCCTCCTGTGTAGCTCTGGGCTTATTCTTGGCCTTTCTCAGAAAAATCCTTACCCCACAAGGTGAGATCGGGCAAGAAACCCTACTCTAAGTAAGATTAACAGTCACTCTATGCTTCTTCCATTTTCTAATAATTGCACCAACAGTTGTTGCCTTCTCACCAAGCTGCTTGGCTATTGTCCTGTAGCCCACCCAATTTTGTGCAGGTGTAGAATTTTGACCCTGGTGTACTTAGACAGCTCTTTGGTCTTGGCCATGGTGTAGAGGTTGGAGTGTAATTAATTGAGTGTGTGCAAAATATGCAAAATCAGCAGTGTATCAAATAATTATTTTCTCCACTGTACAGGACAGCATAATGTTTCTTTTGAGATCTATTGTTAGATTGTGAATCAGTTTTTCATCACTGTCTTAGTACAAAAAAAGGTTGCTGTATGCCTTGTAATTTGTGTGGATGTTTTTATATATAAATGTCATATAACATTTAGTATAAATTTCAAGTGATATTATTTTAAGTAATACAATTGGTTTTATTCTTGGCAGATGGCTATTCCAGAATCTCAGAGGGACATTGGATGTCTTTACATTGTAAAGCAGACGATGGTGGTATCACACAAGATGCGTGTGAAGAGCATACTGTAATACCAACTATAACCCTTCATAGACAAGATCTATCATCTGATCCTTTCAAACATATCCTAACTTCTGATTCATCACAGGAAGTTAAGAAAAATATCCACCATGGAAAAGGTGTCCCAACTCAAATAGATCACACAGTGGAGAAGCCATATTCATGTCCAGAGTGTGGGAAATGTTTTGTCTGGAAATCAACACTTATTAAACATAAAAGAAGTCACACAGGAGAGAAGCCATTTTCCTGTGAAGAATGTGGGAAATGTTTTAGGGAAAAATCAGTTCTTTTTAAACACCAAAGAATTCACACAGGGGAGAAACCGTATTCATGTTCAGAATGCGGAAAATGTTTTAGGCAGAAATCAACACTTGGTAAACATAGTAAAATTCACACGGGGCTAAAGCCATTCTCCTGTTCACAATGTGGAAAATGTTTTAGCCAGAAATCAGATCTAGTTAGACATCTAAAAATTCACAAGCAGTGAAACCATTTTCATGCCAAGAATGTGGGAAATGTTTTACCAAGGTATCGCGTCTTAATAATCATTAAAAATCTCACACCTTCATACCACCCATCCTTTACAGAAGCAAAATAGGGGCAAAAACTTGTCTTGCTCAGCCATTTCTTTCTACTCTGGTAGGAGGAGATGTCAGAGGGGCGGTGGCAGTGGGGGACATTCAGCAGATGCCCAAGACTGCAGTTAGTAGACTGAAATCTGAGGCTGTATTCAGGATTGGATGTGATGTCATGCAAAATATCCGCCTACAGTATGTATGAAGATGCTGTTGAACTGTGCGATTTTTTTTTTTTTTTTTTTTTTTTTTTTTTTTTTTTTTTTTTTTTTATATATACTATACTATAGCTAGTATTGGGAGCTGGAAAAAAATCATCTAAAAAACCGTTGTATTTTTAAATACCAAATCAAATCACACTTTTTTTTTTTACCACATTTACCAATCACCATAAATTATCTGTTCAATGTGTTGTATGTTTTGTTACAATTACAGAAATTCCAATTATGTCCATGTTATTTGCTGATTTGTGATGTTTATTTTTTTTTTTTTTAAAAAAGTGCATTCAAAATTGTAATTTGTCATTTTTTACATTATTTTGTACTAAATTTAAAGGAATGGAAAAAAAAATCTCAGAATTTAAATTTAACCTCCTAATATACAGGCACAAAGAAATGCACTGGAATATAGAGATGTATCTCTATAGACCAGTATATTCTGCATTCAAGTATAGAAAATTCTCCTTGACAGTGCAGCTTGTTGGGCAAGGGTTTTGCTGCTTCCTCCAATGTTGTACGTTGGGAGTTCGAATCCAGGGGAGATCAGATTTCAGGAAAGGAGAAGAATTACTCAGAACAAAGTGAAGCCAACACAGCAAGAGTAGAGTTGAGCGAGTACCTAATTATTTATACTCACTATACTCATGACGAGTACTGTCTACTACTCATGTATTCATTCCGAATAGCGTGTGCAATGCAAGTCAATGGGGAAATCTCGCAAAGTAAAGAGTAACCCGAATGCCGCAACATTCGTGCGCATAGCGAATAGAGCGGAATTCGGGTTACTCGTTACATTGCGAGTTTTTCCCCATTGATTTGCATTGCACATGCTATTCGGAATGAATACGCGAGAAGTAGACAGTACTCGTTATGAGTATAGCAAATATGAATAGCTAGGTACTTGCTCAACTCTAAAGGCCGCTTTACACACTGCGATCTCGCTAGCGTGCATACCCGCCCCCATCGTTTGTGTGTCACGGGCAATTCGCTGCCCGTGGCGCACAAAATCGTTCGGACCCGTCACACTAACCTGCCTAGCGACGTCGCTGTGACCGGCGAACTGCCTCCTTTCTAAGGGGGCAGTTCGTTCGGCATGACCGCAACGTCACTAAGCGGCCACCCAATCAAAGCGGAGGGGCGGAGATGAGTGAGCCGAACATCCCGCCCACCTCCTTCCTCATTGCTGGCGGCCACAGCTAAGGTGAGGTTCCTCGTTCCTGCGGTGTCACACATAGCGATGTGTGCTGCCGCAGGAACTACGAACAACATCGTACCTGCAGCAGCAACGATAATTGGGAATAGGGGAGCATGTCAACGATTAGCGATTTTGCACGTGTTTGCAACGATTTTCGATCTCACGTAGGTGTCACATGCAACGACATCGCTAACGCGGCCCGATGTGCGTCACGAATTCCGTGACCCCAACGACATCGCTTTAGCGATGTCGCAGCGTGTAAAGCAGCCTTTAGCAAGAGACATCACAGAAATAGTGAGTGAAATCAGGACATAGCCTTGACCACCCAGGACTGTGGGACATCTTCCCGAAAGCAGAACTGTTCCCCTCAATCTGTGACATTTGGGAAATATGCGCACAGCAGAAGCCACTTTCTTTATTAGTGTGAGACGTGTAAAGACTGACAGTCTGCTGTCCTGATTTACATGTCTCACACTGGTAAGGCTCTTACTCATTTATAATTAGCTCAGCTGGAGTGAGATTCTCATAGAGATCTATGTCCAGCCCATGATATTGCGCGTGGAACCAATAAGGCAGGAACCTATGTCAATTAGATAGAGGTGCCTCATTTCTGTTTCCCTATCGTCACTTCCGGTACACGTTATTCACTATGACGTGCCCAGGGTAGAACATCCCTGATAGATGTATGAGGGAGGTGCTTTACCGACATCACCCTCGGATAGCATCTATACAGTGTGTCCACCCATATCCTTTCTACCGCCATTAACTTGAGAACGGCGGCAGCTATAGGCATAGAAGTGGTGTCTAGGTATAGTAAAATAGCCATGCGCTACGCAATGAAATCACCTATAGCGCCACCTGGTGGAAAACAACGGAGTTAGCATTTTTATCTCGAAAACGGAATGAGATAGAGAAAAACAATGAATTACAAAGTTGTAGGGCATCATCAATTCAATACGAATCGACATCTTGCATACAGAAATGCTATGATCTGAAACACTTGACCCCCCAAAACATTGAATGCTGGTCACGCATATGTCGCTCATTTAAGTCTGATGCTCAAAGTGGCCCCCGTCAGCTGCAATGCACATCTGGACTCTGGACAGCATACTGTATCTTGCTGCACGTTGTGACACGTTTGGTGACACGTAGGTGACACGTTTGTTTGCTTGTTGCACGTAGGTGACACGTTTGCACAAGAATCTGTGATACGTCGTCGTAGGTCCTGCAATGTTGGAGGAGGGGTCGCATACACCTGCTGTTTGATGTGACCTCACAGAAAGAAGTCCAATGGGGTCAGATCAGGTGAGCGTGGAGGCCACTCCACACAGCCACCATACCCAATGACTTGTAGGAAGGTCTCCATGAGGTATCGCTTCACGTCCACAGCCTTGTGAGTTTTACACGTTCTACTCATAGCATTTCTGTATGCAAGTTGTCGATTCGTATTGAATTGATGATGTCCTACAACTTTGTAACTCACTTTTTTTCTCTATCTCGTTCCGTTTACGAGATAAGAATGCTAACTCCGTTATTTTCCACCAGGTGGCGCTATAGGTGATTTCATTGTGTAGCGCATGGCTACTTTACTATACCTAGACACCACTTCTATGCCTATCGCTGCCGCCGTTCTCAAGTTAATGGCGGTGGACAGGATATAGGTGGACACACTGTATATCCTTTAGGTACGTCTTCCGTAGACCTATTCATATATTCTGGTGAAACGAACGCAAGGGGTGTTCCAACCACATTACTTCTGAGTATGCGAGTGTATGTAGTGACTGATGCGATATTTATTTAGTGCCGCAGCATCACTTCCACACGCCATCTCTTGGCCTGGTTTCAAACTATTTAAGAGCAGGAAGCTCACTTTTTCACCACCCTGGATCACCAATACATCTGGGAGGATTATGTCCGTCTGAGAGCATCTACTCAGTGGATTGCAGGCTGTACAAACAGCTTAGGGGCACTTTGCACACTGCGACATCGCAGGTGCGATGTCGGTGGGGTCAAATTGAAAGTAACGCACATCCGGCATCGCATGCGACATCGCAGTGTGTAAAGCCTAGATGATACGATTAACGAGCGCAAAAGCGTCGTAATCGTATCATCGGTGCAGCGTCGGCGTAATTCATAATTACGCTGACGCGACGGTCCGATGTTGTTCCTCGCTCCTGCGGCAGCACACATCGCTGTGTGTGAAGCCGCAGGAGCGAGGAACATCTCCTACAGGCGTCACCGCGGCTTCCGTAGGATATGCGGAAGGAAGGAGGTGGGCAGGATGTTTACATCCTGCTCATCTCCGCCCCTCCGCTCCGATTGGCCGCCTGCCGTGTGACGTCGCAGTGACGCCGCACGACCCGCCCCCTTAACAAGGAGGCGGGTCGCCGGCCACAGGGACGTCGCACGGTAGGTGAGTGTGTGTGTGAAGCTGGCGTAGCGATAATTTTCGCTACGCCAGCTATCACCACATATCGCTGCTGCGACAGGGGCGGGGACTATCGCACTCGGCATCGCAGCATCGGCCTGCGATGTCGCAGTGTGCAAAGTGCCCCTAAGGCTGGTTATCTTTTTTTACAGGTACGTGATCTCCTGGACCTTCTATCACTGGATATGCAATGCCGACCAAGCACATTGGCATAGAAGGCTGAAAGGATCATTGAATAGTGAGGAAATGGACTAAAGGTGATGCTGGGTGGCAAACATACTAGTGAGGCAGGACACACCAAAAGTCACAGAAAAAGGAATGCAGATGAAGATAGGAGAGCAGATGATGAAGAAAATGGCAAATCTGAAGAAATACACACATGTAAGTTGCAGAAATCAAAGGCGTCTGCAGTGTTCATTGCAGTGTAATACGAACAGTGTGCTTACAGCAAATGATAGGTTAACCAGTAGGCCACAAAAGTAGTTTGCGGTGAAGATGCAGCTTAAGGAACTTGGATGTTGTCCAGTCAAAGACACATGGCAACTGATCACACTCCACTGACTCAATACCTAAGTGTTAAAATGCACCTTAAACGCTTTTTAATGACTATGTAATTGGGGCACACCAAGCATCTTACTTGGAGCATAACAAACACCGGTGACCATAGATGTCACGGATGAGTAACGAGTGACAGTCATGTGGTTTCTGGCAATAGAAGGTCACAGCGTTGAGCTGTGCAAAATGCTTCTTGACTTTCTATTGTTCCTGCTGTCAGTATTTATTGTACTAGGTAGCTTTACAACTGGGTTTTTATCTCTTCCCCTTTGGGACCCAGAGGAGCTCTTCTGTACAGCTACTGATTATCAGTATTCCCCTTGTGATTAAATACTGCCATCTCCCTGGACATGTGCTGGTGATATTATTCAGGTCATTCAAGCGCTGTTTGCAGCAGGTGACTTGCCCCTGTGAGTCCTCCTTGTGTCTTCTCTAGTGTTTAGTGGGATTGACGAAAAGCTCATCCCACCTGTTCGCTATTTAGAGTCCAACACTAGGAATACCTTGGGTCAGGTACCCAGCTCAGCGCATAGGTGCAGAACCTATCCAGGGTGATGAGGGACTCCAGGGACTAGCGGTAGGTTTGTTCAGGGGTCACCATCTCCCCTTTCCTTAGACACAGGGTTTCCCTTTCGCTCGATACTTCCCCGTACCTAGCATGTCAATAGAAGAAAGTAGTGGAGTCTAATCCAGAAGATGAGACCGTTGTGTAGACCTAGATAAAGCATCAATGTGTTTTTGGTGAAATTTTGGTAGGCTGGCCACACAAGTTGACCACGGATCTGAGTTTTACTCATTTGAGAATGATTCCCCCCCCTTCCAGGCAGAAAGATTTCAATGACCTCATTTGGCATCTGTATTTCAGTTTTCTTTAGAAAGTGGCATCATATCTGTGGGCTTCATATAGACCTTGCAATCTCATTCTCATTGCCAAAAAGTTACTATTTTAGTCTTGTTTATATTCATCAAGTTTGGCAGTAATCATGGCTTGAAGTCCTAGTGAAACTGAACCCAATTGTCAGCTGAACTTACCTAACTAGTCGTCCAGCACCTAAGGGAGAAATTACTTTTGCACATAGGACCAGGTGGAGGTTGTGAGGAGCTGGCTGCATGCTAAAAAGTATTGGACTAATGGATGTAGAGTGGAGTCCATGTGATACAGTGCCCGGAGAGGGGCTCAGTCTCAGGGAATTGGGGAGGGTGTTTCCCAGGGACTGGGCTCGCCCCCGAGGGGAACCTTAAGGTACTTAGGACACAGACGAGAGTATGGGCGGTTGTTGCCGGCTGAAGCTGGATATACTCGCTACAATTGTGATATCCATCATGTGGAGGAGCATAGGCTGTGACTGCAGACCTTACCGGTGGGAGACGCAAAAGCTGTGGGCCAACCAAAAGTTGGGAGACAGTAAGTCTCGTGGTATCGTGGCAGTTGAACTAACGTCCCGGTTTGTGATCTCGTGGACTGGGGGCATATTGTTTTGGCCATCTACCCAAAGTTTCTGTAAGGCCCCCTTCACACGTCCGTGAAACACGTGCGTGTTTGGTCCGTTTCCGTATATACCGAAGACACGGACAAACGTGCACCAATGTTATTCAATGCTTGCAGTTACACGTGCGTTTTTCCATACGGTCCGTGTGTCCGTGTGCGTGATACGTATGTGTCTGCGTATCTCACGGATGCATGTCCGTTTTCTTCACGGATCACGCATACACGCACCCAATGTAAGTCTATGGGTCCGTGAGTACACGTACGTGTCACGGATGCATCTCCGTGTTGTCCGTGTCCGTTTTTTAATCATTTATGGCAGCGATTGCTTCAGTTGGAAACAGGTGGCTGTAATGTGATACTTGCTGTTATTACCGTTCATTTAGCTGCCCACACCCAGTGTTGGAAGGAGTGTTTACCTAATTCTCTGCTGGATTTTTGTTCCCATTTGGATTCTAATCTTTTTGATCCATGGGTCCACGTGTTGATACTGAGAAAATAATTTCTGTGGTTGAGTGTCACCCAGAATTATGGGACACTCGATCTGAAGGCTACCGTGATCGGGCAATTGTTGACAGAACATGGAAGGTTGTTGCTGCAGAACTTTACCCCAACAATGGATGGGACCGTTGTTCACCAGGGAAAAAAAAACACGATTTGGTGAGTGTTTTATTTTTTAAATTTTTTTTTTTTTTTTTTTTAATAAATATTATTTTATATGTTAAAAATAAACAAATAAATACTAAGGCATTATGATTTATTTGTTAATTAAAAAATATAACTTATTCATCAAACTAAAAATTTAATTGAAAATGGAACTTAATTTCCTTACAATTTTTTTTTTTTTCATAGTAATTTTTTAAATATTAAATTTTAATTAAATTATTGTAAACATTAAAAAAATAGCATTGTGAGTTTTTTTTTTTTCATTTTTTTCATTTTGTTTTCTTTTTTTTTATTATAAAACATAAAAACAACAAAAAAAATAGTTGATTTAGTACGACGCCGATGGAGATCTGCCCGGGATCAGTATAGACGCGAGTTCAACCCAATTCCATCAACATCAGCAAATCCATGAAAGAGAAGATATGTTTATTTTGAAAAACTAGAATTCCTATGACCAATTATGGAGGTGACTCAGTAAGTATAATTTGTTAATTATACTAATGACATTGTTTTTGAGTTTTGTTTTATTCTGAAATGTTATTTTTTTTTATCCTTTTTTTTAAAAAAAAAAACCAGGACTGACGACAACATGGATGAATCAGATGAAAACCCATCAGCTGCACAATCAGCTCCTGCAACTTCTGCTTCTGAGGTGGACCAGCCACATCCCACTGCAGAAATACCACAAACACAAAATGAACATACAGAACAGGTATCCAGTGAGGCTGATACTGAGACAATAACAAATCCAACACAAACCCAAACACAATCTTCATCTGTTAATGTCCAACCATCATCTCTATCGAATTCTGGCCAACGTTTTCAAACCAACACATATCGGGCATGTCGGATAAGACGTCCTGAAGATTTAAGATCACTGCCAGAAATTATTGACACAAGAGTCATGTCAATTATGAATTCCTTATTGCCGGAAAATGACATAGAAAGATTCTGTCGCTCACTAGCACCATGTTTGGCCAAAGTTGATTCCGACCACCAGGAACGCTTAAGGGCAGCCATACTCACTTTAATCTCAGCTTGCCAAACACGCCCATTGCCAAACCACGTACTATTAACAATCGAACAGTGGAGGACAAACTACAATGCTTCTAATACTGATGCTTCATTACCCAACATAACCCAACATATGACAAACCAGACATCATCATCAGTTGTAACCAACATTGCCCACCAAACTGCACAAAATATTGACACAACCAACATCATTAATAGACCTATCACAACAATTCCAAATATAGTGTCAGGACAAATCGACAACATGATGTCTCAACATCCAAGTCAAAATATCCCAATAAATTACATACAACAACCATCACAAGGCCAAAATTTCATCAATACCTCAACCTTTCAAACAAGACAGCCAGTTAGCCAATTACAAACATACCCACAATCTGTCATTTTTGCCCAAAATGCCAATCAACCGTTTCTACAAGCTCAACATTATCCAACAAATATATCATATTCACATCAGCCACAAATGCAGCAGCCACTAATGTTTTCACAAGCTATCCCACAAGCCATGTATGCATCTTCATCAAACATTTTACAAACTACAGCTACTCAGGAACCCAATATAGCAACATGCGCCACTAAAACTAATACCAGTACATTAATTGTCCAAGCAATCTCAGAACATGATTCGAATATTCCATCAGCACAGGATACAGTTGAAAGTCTAGAGGACTTAATTGATTAGTTTTTGGTTTTTTTTATATTTGTTTTTAAAATAAAAAAAAAAAAGAAAAAATGTTATTAGACAGAACATTTCCTAAAGTTACTTTCTAATAATATAAATAATTGAAAACTAAAGGTGTAAATTATTTGTATTATTGCAACATAATATGCAAATTAATATTATGCATTAAAAATTTCATTTTAATCTAAAGGATATATTTTTTTTTTTTACTTTTACCATTTATAAAAATATGTTGAACACAAATTAGTCAATATGGTAAATGATGTAGCTAAGAAATGTTGTTGAGCATTATGTGTGTGCATACTAATAGAAAAAAAGGCTAACTTTGTTCTGCGAGTGGCATTTTTTTTTTTTTATTTGAAGAATTTGTGTGGAAATAACACATTTGTTTTTGAAAAATTACATGTTTATGTTCTATGATTTTATATCAACAAATATCAAAATTGTGTTCATTTTTTCAAGACTTTCATTTCAAAAATTCAGGACATGTATCAATAAAGATTTTTGTTTCCTGAAATGTTTGTGCTTTATGTTTCAAATTTAGATTAATATATTGAAAATTGATGAATACAAATACAATATATATTATGCATAAGCAATAAAAAAAATTTTTTTGGGTATCCAAAATTAAATAATTAACCAGTTTATTATCATATTTGACTGAAAGAAAAATATGTATTGATGACATACCTTATTTTTAATAAACATTTTGAACATTTTTTTAAATTTTTAAACACATATTGTTTTTTGCAATAAAAATTCTAATACACAAATCAATGATCAACAAAATAACACATATAATTATTTCTTATTTGCAAACCAGACAAAAATGGTTGGGGATTTTCCATTTGAAAATTTGAAAAATTAGCTACATAATGGGAGTTCAAAGTGTCTAACAGGACATTTTCCTCATGAATTCTACAAAAATTATGTAAAACTAATGTAGCTTTGATTACTGATTGCACATTCGTTGGGTTTAGCTGTATTGTTGTTTGATATATGCGCCATTTGGAGGCTAAAATCCCAAAAGAACATTCAACATAACTACGGGCTTTTTTTAAACGACTATTGAATTGGCTTTTTAAATCATCAATTCCACGCCGAGGAAAAGGTCTCATTACATGTGGTGATAAGGCAAAACCCTCATCTGCAACCATCACAAAAGGTACTGTTGGTCCAGAAGTACCAGGCAGTGGTGATGGAGTAGGTAAATTTAAGTCCATTGAGACCATACGTCTGGCCAATCTAGTTGAGCGAAAAATCCGTGCATCGGAAGCGCTCCCATACGCACCAATATCTACATAAATAAATTCATAATTAGTGTCAACTAATGCTAATATTACAACTGAAAAAAATTTGTGAAAATTAAAATATCTAGACCCAGAATTTGGTGGCTTCCGAACCCTAATGTGTTTACCATCCAATGCCCCAATACAGTGTGGAAATTTAGTGACTTCATGAAATCCATGGGCTATTTGAAGCCATTTTTCGCAAGTTGGTTGTGGCATAACTTGATTTTTAAGATGTAACCATAAGGCATCACAAGTCAGACGGACAATTCCACAGATGGTTGACGTACCAAGGAGGAAGTCGAAATGTAGAGCTCCATATGACATGCCTGTAGCCAGAAACCTAAAGATTGTGTAAGTGTATACCAAAAGAAAAAAAAAAGGACCGTTATATTTTTTTTTTATATTTTAAAGAAATGTTGAATGTTAATCCATAACATAGAATCATAAATAATAATTTTATGATGTATATTTAAGTCTAATGATATATATTTAAACATTATAAAGTAAAAACATTATTTTAATACAAAATGATTAAAAGAAACCCACCTTAATGTAACAAGCAATCTTTGTTCAGGTGAGATACATTGGCGCATGCTTGTGTCCTGGAGTTGGAGATGAGGCCTGAGAGTGTCCAAGATTGTATCAAACATCTCAACTGTTAATCGGCAATATGCCTGAAATTTTGCAGGATATCGCCTTAATTCACCATATAGACAATGGAAATGTCCATGAGTTTGACGCATTTGAACAATTGGATGCACCCACATTCTTCTTTGAGACATTTCTGCTGAAGGAATCATAAATCGCCTTACACCAAATCGTCTAGAAACCATCCATGCGAGAAAAAGCAGAGCCTCATTTGATATGGACATTATCAACTAAAAACCACACACCACTATGTCAAAAGGAAAAAAAAACCACGCACAGCATTCATTTATCCAAAAGGTAGTGAAAAGTCAATTACTGCCAGCAGTAACACATTAACAAATTAATGTGATGACTAACCACAGCAAAACGCAATCAAAAAACGGATTGGAAACGCTAGTGGCACGGATCACACACGGAGGTAAAAAACGTACAAACGGAAGTAAAATACGGAATCACGGATGCAACACGGATACCACACGGAACTTAAAAACGGAAGTAAAAACGTAACACGGACAAGAAAAACGGACAACAAAAAACGCACGTGTTTTTCACGGACGTGTGAAGGGGGCCTAAGACTGTGGACGGAAGAATAAAAATAATTGCATTGTTAACCTGCCTAGGTGATTAATAGAAGCCATAACCTCAAATCTTCACAACAAGTTATAGTTCAAGTTTGCAAGTTTTGTCACGACGTTACCATGACGGAGAGTGGCTCCTCCTATTTCTGTGATCAGGAGATCATAGCACAGCAGGGCTTCATACACAGTTGCTCAGGTTAATACTGCTGGCTGTGCAGATTCTCCTTTATCCAGCGTTGCTAGGGTTAGTTAGATCTTCTGGTCTCCTGCAACTGAGTATAAGCAATAGTCAGCTGTTCTCTATTGCTAATTACCTCTACTATAAAGACTTCCCTCCTAGTCCAGGTAACCGCTGGTGATGATTTCTGCTTTACTTGCTTCTAGAGGGAACTTGTGAGCTGTGGACCAGGAAGCCATTCAGAGAACATTTGCTGAGTTGTTTTTCTTCCCTTAGTCCTTTTTGGATTTTCCCCTCTGGTCCATAACTCCTTACTAACGTCCTATTGTTTTGAGGAATTTGTATGATTACTGTTTACTTAACCCCTGTCTGTCTAATCCCCTCTGTGTCTATAACCTAGAGCGGGACTAGCGTTTCCGCTGCCCTATGCACTACATAGGACTGAGTCCAGGGAAAGCTAGGGATAGACATGTGATCGGCGATGGGGTGAAATATAGGGACTTAAGGGAGTGCAGGGATCATTCTCAGGTAAGTTTAGGTGATCCTCCTCTTCTTTCTCTAGTGCATGGGCCTACCATTGTAACGTGTACCCTGTGTGTTGCGGCGCACACCGGGGGTTCCCATGTACCTGGCGGAACCCTTGTAGTCACTTCATCACAGGTTTCCAGTGAACTAATCCAGGACAGGAGTGAGTTCTCTGCCCACAGATGGGCACATTATAGTAGGTCATAGTTTATTCAAAAGTTCCACGAAGAAAGCAAATGCACTCGCTGAACCTTTCTGTCACGCTGGGTGTGTGGAGAGTTGTCGCGGGCGGGGAGGAGGGTGTCAGCACACCGTGCTCACCCCTTCTGCTCGGGTCCGGCAGCTGCTCAGTGGTGGCTCGAGCGGTGGGCCGGATCCCGGGGTTTCTCGAGCGACACTCCTCGCCCGTGAAAGGGGAATTTGTGGTTGGGTGTGGGGATTGTTATAGTTCGTGACGCCACCCACGGTTGTGGTGATTGCACCACCGCTGCTCTGGATGGGGATCCCGGGGATGGTGATGGGGAGCAGCCAGGTGTTGTGTTGCCCCTCCGTGGGTAGGGGTTGGTGATCCCGGGGCCCGGTGATGGGTTGTGAGGTGCGGGGCCTGGTGGGCGCAGGGACGCGGGGGCAGCGCTGTGCCTTGCGGCACTGTAGTACTCACTCAGCCTGAGACACGGACACAGTTTGTACGGTAAACCAAACGGCTGGTAGGACGGTCCCACAGACGGCTGCACCTGCACTCCCGGTAGGTGACGGTGATGTCCCTCTTCCTTGCACCTATGTTTGACTGATGGTAGCGGTGGATTCCCTCCGGTTACCCGCTCCCCGACCGCAATCTGGGCCGGAGGAGCTCTACACTTTGCCCGCAGGCGCTGGCCCTGAGAAACTGGTGCCTTGGCGGTGGCGGTGTCTCTCTGCTCCAGGTTGGGCTGTTGCCTTCAATCGGGACTTGGTTGTTGGGGGATCTACGTCCCCTTCACTGACGGATTCGGCAAATTTGGCGACTCCTAGCCTTGCCGGGGTCCGAGAGGCCCCTGCCCTGGTGCTGACTGTCCTTCGGAACACTGCTCCAGACCACCGGGCACACAGCCAACGGGGTCCTTCCAGGAACTTCCAAACGGTCCCCCTCCAGACAGTCACCGCCGTCGCTGACCTTGCTGTTCTGGCCCTCCACAAAGCTGGGCCCTCAGGCTTTGCACACTCTTCTTGCTTTCCTCCTTTTCCACTTTTCTTTCCTTCACTTTCACTTCTCTGTTGTTTACTTTAGCTCCTCACTCAAGCTCCTCCTGAGCTAATCTGCTGTTCACTCTTGCCCTCCCCGGGCTACTCTGCCTGGTACTTCCTGCCTCCAGAGCTGTGATCTCCTTGGTGGGCGGAGCCAACCGCCTGGCCCACCCCCTGGTGTGAATCATCAGCCTCTGGAGGAAGGCAACAAGGATTTCTGGTTAGCTGTGATGTGCCTACCTGGAGTGTGGGGTGTGGTGGTGTTGTGACCTGTGACCCCTGGCTTGCCCAGGGCGACACATTCCCCCTTAGCAAAATGCAGACCGTCCGCGGGCTGCCGTCCTACACCGGTTTTATTTTTCTGAAAAAGGGGTAACAAGGTTAAGCAAACATAAATAACATTTTTAATAACTTCTTCCCAAGACGGGAGGCACATTTACTTTTAACGTTGCAACGGTTTATGGTTACGGTTTCCGCTCTCTCCCACCCAAGTAACCTGGCCCTGATGCTGCCCCTAAAACCCAGGCAGCACCCCTTGACCCACAGTCCAGCACACGGTACCCGAGCGGGATCTGTCCTTCCCTCCAGAGGGTAGCCACCGGTTCCTTTGGTGGCTGGGCCCTGGCCTGCTCTGCTCAGGGCCCTCCCTCCAACCTGCCTCTCCGGAGGCGGCACTGCGGAAAACGGTAACGGTAACCAACATATTTACAAGCCACTAATGTCTGTGGTTGCCCTGCAAGTTCACGGGCTTGTCCATGGATAGTTCCCATGCATTTTTAAACGGTCCCCACGGGGACAACGGTGCCGGCTCCAGCCGGTTGCAAATCAACAAACAAATCAGGTGAAAACTCGGTAATCATTTTCTTCATCATCAGAACTTTCAAACTTTTCAAACAAACAAGTGGTCCCAACGGGGACGGTGCTGCGGGCATCCGCTGCCCTACTCGATGTCTTCGTCCTCCTCACCCGGTTCGGGGTGGAAGGACACGGGCACCAGCCCCTCCAGTGCGTAGCAAGCACGGCGTGGAAGGGCCGCTCGATACCCATTGCCCCCGGCTCGGGGAATATAAGTGGCCTCCATGCCAGACAGGGCAACGACCCCCTCCTCTTCTTCTGACACAGGCTCGGTGTCAGGCCCGGAGTCGCTATCTTCTGCCCCCGCTGCAGTCACAGAGGGAGGCACACCCGACGGGCCAGGTGCGGTGCAGCGCACGAGCGAGCAGGACGGAGGTAACACAGGAGCCAGGGGTAGACCGGGTCCCTCAGCCGCAGCGACCGGTCCCTCGGGGACACAGGGGCGTGGGTCATTCTCCAGCTCCTCCATCACGGCCTCCACTCCATACACTCGCGCCACAGCAACTAGGGCCTCTACCTCCGCGGCCCACTGCTCCATCAGCCCGCCGATCTGGCTCTGGTAGCGACGGCAGATCCCCGCCGCCCGGGCTCTCAACCATGCTGCTGTTCCAGACACCGGCTCGGTAGTCTCTGCAGAACTAGGTGGGGCGGACATCTCGGCAGTCGTGCTTTCCAGGAACCCAGTCGGTCTGCAGAGTCCTGGCGTCCCTGCTTCCATAGCCGCAGCTACATGCGGCCAGCCGCCATCGCGTCCCCCTTAGCTCTTTCCGGCCCCTCCTCTCTCGGGGCGGGGTCTTGGCCTTCGCGCCTCTACTGCTCGAGAAGACGCTCGAGCGGGAACTTTTCGCGCCAAAGATGGCGGCTTCTGCAATTTTTCTGCCGGATACCTCCGGCGGTAACAAGGCGCACCTCTACCAGACGGCAGAGCGGTAAGATCCTGTTCGTGACGCCAAGTTGTCGCGGGCGGGGAGGAGGGTGTCAGCACACCGCGCTCACCCCTTCTGCTCGGGTCCGGCAGCTGCTCAGTGGTGGCTCGAGCGGTGGGCCGGATCCCGGGGTTTCTCGAGCGACACTCCTCGCCCGTGAAAGGGGAATTTGTGGTTGGGTGTGGGGATTGTTATAGTTCGTGACGCCACCCACGGTTGTGGTGATTGCACCACCGCTGCTCTGGATGGGGATCCCGGGGATGGTGATGGGGAGCAGCCAGGTGTTGTGTTGCCCCTCCGTGGGTAGGGGTTGGTGATCCCGGGGCCCGGTGATGGGTTGTGAGGTGCGGGGCCTGGTGGGCGCAGGGACGCGGGGGCAGCGCTGTGCCTTGCGGCACTGTAGTACTCACTCAGCCCGAGACACGGACACAGTTTGTACGGTAAACCAAACGGCTGGTAGGACGGTCCCACAGACGGCTGCACCTGCACTCCCGGTAGGTGACGGTGATGTCCCTCTTCCTTGCACCTATGTTTGACTGATGGTAGCGGTGGATTCCCTCCGGTTACCCGCTCCCTGACCGCAATCTGGGCCGGAGGAGCTCTACACTTTGCCCGCAGGCGCTGGCCCTGAGAAACTGGTGCCTTGGCGGTGGCGGTGTCTCTCTGCTCCAGGTTGGGCTGTTGCCTTCAATCGGGACTTGGTTGTTGGGGGATCTACGTCCCCTTCACTGACGGATTCGGCAAATTTGGCGACTCCTAGCCTTGCCGGGGTCCGAGAGGCCCCTGCCCTGGTGCTGACTGTCCTTCGGAACACTGCTCCAGACCACCGGGCACACAGCCAACGGGGTCCTTCCAGGAACTTCCAAACGGTCCCCCTCCAGACAGTCACCGCCGTCGCTGACCTTGCTGTTCTGGCCCTCCACAAAGCTGGGCCCTCAGGCTTTGCACACTCTTCTTGCTTTCCTCCTTTTCCACTTTTCTTTCCTTCACTTTCACTTCTCTGTTGTTTACTTTAGCTCCTCACTCAAGCTCCTCCTGAGCTAATCTGCTGTTCACTCTTGCCCTCCCCGGGCTACTCTGCCTGGTACTTCCTGCCTCCAGAGCTGTGATCTCCTTGGTGGGCGGAGCCAACCGCCTGGCCCACCCCCAGGTGTGAATCATCAGCCTCTGGAGGAAGGCAACAAGGATTTCTGGTTAGCTGTGATGTGCCTACCTGGAGTGTGCGGTGTGGTGGTGTTGTGACCTGTGACCCCTGGCTTGCCCAGGGCGACACAGAGACACCCAGCAAGTGGACTCCAGGGAATAAGGGAGGCTGTAACACAAAGAGGGGGTGGGGCACCAAGGGCTCCTGCGCTGACCCTGACACTGGGGGGCCTTGCGCTAGCCCTCAAACCACAGGTACCTATAATGGTTAGGAGGTGTGGCCCGCCAACGTGCCCCTGTGTCCTAGCCAGACCCTAGGACCGAATCTCACCACCCACCAACCCACTTTCTGGGAGACACAAAAAAAAACAGCAAAAGGGGAAAAAGGAAAAACAACAACTTATCGTGAGAGGGAATCTTCAGAAAACACAGCAACAGTAGTCTTAAGCAACAAGCACACCAGAGCAAGCAACTTCTCTAAGTGAAGAGTATAACCCGCACTGGAGAAGTGAGGGGCCCAACCTTATAAAGGCCCTTAATTATCAACTGGAGGAAAGGCTCCTACAACCTGGCAAGGAGCATAAAAAAAACCTAAATCCAGCACTTAAAGGGACAGCATCCATTAATGTCTGGACGTTCACCGGGCCCTTCTGTACCTGAAGGTCCAGACACATCCGTGACACTTTCTAACCAGAATCCAGACTATAAAAGAATTAACTGGGTAGAAGAGCAAAATGAGCAATTGTAAGTACACAATGCTATTTATTATGATGATAGCAATATATTAAGTGAAAGACTGATCCCAGGCAGCACAGAAACATGAACCTATGACAATATTGACTTAAGTAAAAAGTGCTACAGAACAGCTTGTGGCTACCATCATGATGCTTCTTTCTAGGTCTAATCTTTGATTAGTGATGGGCGAATAGTGAAATATTCGGGTTCAGATAATTCATCTAGAATATTTCGTACTTTTTGTGCATTTGTCACAAATAGCGAATTAAATGCAGATCAATGGGGAAACTTGAATAATTTTCCGGCGGACCCTCGCTGGATGTCTGGCGGGAGAGGGGCTGGATGGAAAAATGCTGTAATTGAATGGAGCATGGGGAAGGAGCATGGATGCATCTCTGAAACACAGGTCGCTCCTGGAAAAATGTGGTCAGAGTATTACGCCACTTTGATGTGCAATTTCCCGCCTATTTGTAATAACCAGCACAGGTAAAGAAGACAGCTGGGGGCTGCAGGTCTGAACTGGTGCAAACTGAACATAACATATTATCCAAAATAACAGTTGCACTCAAGTAAAGGGGAGGGAAAAAACCTGAAGGATGTAAATAGTGAACAATGAAATGTGAATCTGCATTACTGCCCAGAAAACATGAAAAACATTTTTTTAGAAAAAATGAGTTAGTTTGCAAATAAAATTGGCCAAATGTACTTGAGCCCAGTTACCACGCCAAGGCGTAACTCTCACCGGGGTCCTACTCTAATTTTATGCCTCTCTTTGTGTCAGAACTGACCTCTTCTATGGACTGAAAAGAACCTGCAAAGGGAAAATTAACACCTGAAGAAACTGAGAGGAACAGACAAAGGACGACTCCATAATACAAACTAGAAGAATGGCTGGTACGTCCTAAACTGAAGGTCTGAACTGGTGCAAAGCGGCTCTGCTCAGTACACCCTCTATACACACGGCTCCGCTCCATACACCATGTATACACACGGCTCTGCTCAGTACACCCTCTATCCACACGGCTCCACTCCATACACCATGTATACACACGGCTCCGCTCCATATACCCTCTATCCACACGGCTCCGCTCCATACACCATGTATACACACGGCTCCGCTCCATATACCCTCTATCCACACGGCTCCGCTCCATACACCATGTATACACACGGCTCTGCTCAGTACACCCTCTATCCACACGGCTCCGCTCCATACACCATGTATACACACGGCTCTGCTCAGTACACCCTCTATCCACACGGCTCCACTCCATACACCTCATACACACACGGCTCCGCTCCGTACACCTCGTACACACACGGCTCTGCTCCGTACACCTCGTACACACACGGCTCCGCTCCCTACACCTCGTACACACACGGCTCCGCTCCGTACACCTCGTACACACACGGCTCCGCTCCGTACACCCTCTATCCACACGGCTCCGCTCCATACACCATGTATACACACGGCTCTGCTCAGTACACCCTCTATCCACACGGCTCCGCTCCATACACCATGTATACACACGGCTCTGCTCAGTACACCCTCTATACACACGGCTCCGCTCCATACACCATGTATACACACGGCTCCGCTCCATATACCCTCTATCCACACGGCTCCGCTCCATACACCATGTATACACACGGCTCTGCTCAGTACACCCTCTATCCACACGGCTCCACTCCGTACACCCTGTATACACAGGGCTCCACTCCGTACACCTCATACACACACGGCTCCACTCCGTACACCTCGTACACACACGGCTCTGCTCCGTACACCTCGTACACACACGGCTCCGCTCCCTACACCTCGTACACACACGGCTCCGCTCCGTACACCTCGTACACACACGGCTCCGCTCCGTACACCCTCTATCCACACGGCTCCGCTCCATACACCATGTATACACACGGCTCTGCTCAGTACACCCTCTATCCACACGGCTCCACTCCATACACCCTGTATACACAGGGCTCCACTCCGTATACCTCGTACACACACGGCTCCACTCCGTACACCTCGTACACACACGGCTCCGCTCCCTACACCTCGTACACACACGGCTCCGCTCCGTACACCTCGTATACACACGGCTCTGCTCAGTACACCCTCTATCCACACGGCTCCGCTCCATACACCATGTATACACACGGCTCTGCTCAGTACACCCTCTATCCACACGGCTCCACTCCATACACCCTGTATACACAGGGCTCCACTCCGTATACCTCGTACACACACGGCTCCACTCCGTACACCTCGTACACACACGGCTCCGCTCCCTACACCTCGTACACACACCGCTCCGCACACCTCGTACACACACCGCTCCGCTCCGTACACCTCGTACACACACGGCTCTGCTCCGTACACCTCGTACACACACGGCTCCGCACCGTACACCTCGTACACACACGGCTCCGCTCCGTACACCTCATACACACACGGCTCTGCTCCGTACACCTCGTACACACACGGCTCTGCTACATCCACACATAAACTTCCCCTCATCCAGCACCATGACAACCAGCACAGCAGAGCCCTGCATACACTGAGGAGCTGATCATGTGACCCCTGACTCCTCCCCTCCATGTGACATCATCACAGGTCCTGTAAGCACAGAGCAGCCATATATCTAGTGTGCGGCTCTGCAGGTGGAGGTAGGTGCAGGGTATTATATATCTAGTGTGCGGCTCTGCAGGTGGAGGTAGGTGCAGGGTATTATATATCTAGTGTGCGGCTCTGCAGGTGGAGGTAGGTGCAGGGTATTATATATCTAGTGTGCGGCTCTGCAGGTGGAGGTAGGTGCAGGTTATTATATATCTAGTGTGCGGCTCTGCAGGTGGAGGTAGGTGCAGGTTATTATATATCTAGTGTGCGGCTCTGCAGGTGGAGGTAGGTGCAGGGTATTATATATCTAGTGTGCGGCTCTGCAGGTGGAGGTAGGTGCAGGGTATTATATATCTAGTGTGTGGCTCTGCAGGTGGAGGTAGGTGCAGGTTATTATATATCTAGTGTGCGGCTCTGCAGGTGGAGGTAGGTGCAGGGTATTATATATCTAGTGTGCGGCTCTGCAGGTGGAGGTAGGTGCAGGGTATTATATATCTAGTGTGTGGCTCTGCAGGTGGAGGTAGGTGCAGGTTATTATATATCTAGTGTGCGGCTCTGCAGGTGGAGGTAGGTGCAGGGTATTATATATCTAGTGTGCGGCTCTGCAGGTGGAGGTAGGTGCAGGGTATTATATATCTGTGTGCGGCTCTGCAGGTGGAGGTAGGTGCAGGTTTTTATATATCTAGTGTGCGGCTCTGCAGGTGGAGGTAGGTGCAGGGTATTATATATCTAGTGTGCGGCTCTGCAGGTGGAGGTAGGTGCAGGGTATTATATATCTAGTGTGCGGCTCTGCAGGTGGAGGTAGGTGCAGGGTATTATATATCTAGTGTGCGGCTCTGCAGGTGGAGGTAGGTGCAGGGTATTATATATCTAGTGTGCGGCTCTGCAGGTGGAGATAGGTGCAGGTTATTATATATCTGTGTGCGGCTCTGCAGGTGGAGGTAGGTGCAGGGTATTATATATCTAGTGTGCGGCTCTGCAGGTGGAGGTAGGTGCAGGGTATTATATATCTAGTGTGCGGCTCTGCAGGTGGAGGTAGGTGCAGGGTATTATATATCTAGTGTGCGGCTCTGCAGGTGGAGGTAGGTGCAGGGTATTATATATCTGTGTGCGGCTCTGCAGGTGGAGGTAGGTGCAGGGTATTATATATCTAGTGTGCGGCTCTGCAGGTGGAGGTAGGTGCAGGGTATTATGTATCTGTGTGCGGCTCTGCAGGAGGAGGTAGGTGCAGGGTATTATATATCTAGTGTGCGGCTCTGCAGGTGGAGGTAGGTGCAGGGTATTATATATCTAGTGTGCGGCTCTGCAGGTGGAGGTAGGTGCAGGGTATTATATATCTAGTGTGCGGCTCTGCAGGTGGAGGTAGGTGCAGGGTATTATATATCTGTGTGCGGCTCTGCAGGTGGAGGTAGGTGCAGGGTATTATATATCTAGTGTGCGGCTCTGCAGGTGGAGGTAGGTGCAGGGTATTATATATCTAGTGTGCGGCTCTGCAGGTGGAGGTAGGTGCAGGGTATTATATATCTGTGTGCGGCTCTGCAGGTGGAGGTAGGTGCAGGGTATTATATATCTAGTGTGCGGCTCTGCAGGTGGAGGTAGGTGCAGGGTATTATATATCTAGTGTGCGGCTCTGCAGGTGGAGGTAGGTGCAGGGTATTATATATCTAGTGTGCGGCTCTGCAGGTGGAGGTAGGTGCAGGGTATTATATATCTAGTGTGCGGCTCTGCAGGTGGAGGTAGGTGCAGGTTATTATATATCTAGTGTGCGGCTTTGCAGGTGGAGGTAGGTGCAGGGTATTATATATCTAGTGTGCGGCTCTGCAGGTGGAGGTAGGTGCAGGGTATTATATATCTAGTGTGCGGCTCTGCAGGTGGAGGTAGGTGCAGGGTATTATATATCTAGTGTGCGGCTCTGCAGGTGGAGGTAGGTGCAGGTTATTATATATCTAGTGTGCGGCTCTGCAGGTGGAGGTAGGTGCAGGGTATTATATATCTGTGTGCGGCTCTGCAGGTGGAGGTAGGTGCAGGGTATTATATATCTAGTGTGCGGCTCTGCAGGTGGAGGTAGGTGCAGGGTATTATATATCTAGTGTGCGGCTCTGCAGGAGGAGGTAGGTGCAGGTTATTATATATCTAGTGTGCGGCTCTGCAGGTGGAGGTAGGTGCAGGGTATTATATATCTAGTGTGCGGCTCTGCAGGTGGAGGTAGGTGCAGGGTATTATATATCTGGTGTGCGGCTCTGCAGGTGGAGGTAGGTGCAGGGTATTATATATCTAGTGTGCGGCTCTGCAGGTGGAGGTAGGTGCAGGGTATTATATATCTAGTGTGCGGCTCTGCAGGTGGAGGTAGGTGCAGGGTATTATATATCTAGTGTGCGGCTCTGCAGGTGGAGGTAGGTGCAGGGTATTATATATCTAGTGTGCGGCTCTGCAGGTGGAGGTAGGTGCAGGGTATTATATATCTAGTGTGCGGCTCTGCAGGTGGAGGTAGGTGCAGGGTATTATATATCTAGTGTGCGGCTCTGCAGGTGGAGGTAGGTGCAGGGTATTATATATCTAGTGTGCGGCTCTGCAGGTGGAGGTAGGTGCAGGGTATTATATATCTAGTGTGCGGCTCTGCAGGTGGAGGTAGGTGCAGGGTATTATATATCTAGTGTGCGGCTCTGCAGGTGGAGGTAGGTGCAGGGTATTATATATCTAGTGTGCGGCTCTGCAGGTGGAGGTAGGTGCAGGGTATTATATATCTAGTGTGCGGCTCTGCAGGTGGAGGTAGGTGCAGGGTATTATATATCTAGTGTGCGGCTCTGCAGGTGGAGGTAGGTGCAGGGTATTATATATCTAGTGTGCGGCTCTGCAGGTGGAGGTAGGTGCAGGGTATTATATATCTAGTGTGCGGCTCTGCAGGTGGAGGTAGGTGCAGGGTATTATATATCTAGTGTGCGGCTCTGCAGGTGGAGGTAGGTGCAGGGTATTATATATCTAGTGTGCGGCTCTGCAGGTGGAGGTAGGTGCAGGGTATTATATATCTAGTGTGCGGCTCTGCAGGTGGAGGTAGGTGCAGGGTATTATATATCTAGTGTGCGGCTCTGCAGGTGGAGGTAGGTGCAGGGTATTATATATCTAGTGTGCGGCTCTGCAGGTGGAGGTAGGTGCAGGGTATTATATATCTAGTGTGCGGCTCTGCAGGAGGAGGTAGGTGCAGGGTATTATATATCTAGTGTGCGGCTCTGCAGGTGGAGGTAGGTGCAGGGTATTATATATCTAGTGTGCGGCTCTGCAGGTGGAGGTAGGTGCAGGGTATTATATATCTAGTGTGCGGCTCTGCAGGTGGAGGTAGGTGCAGGGTATTATATATATCTAGTGTGCGGCTCTGCAGGTGGAGGTAGGTGCAGGGTATTATATATCTAGTGTGCGGCTCTGCAGGTGGAGGTAGGTGCAGGGTATTATATATCTGTGTGCGGCTCTGCAGGTGGAGGTAGGTGCAGGGTATTATATATATCTAGTGTGCGGCTCTGCAGGTGGAGGTAGGTGCAGGGTATTATATATCTAGTGTGCGGCTCTGCAGGTGGAGGTAGGTGCAGGGTATTATATATCTAGTGTGCGGCTCTGCAGGTGGAGGTAGGTGCAGGGTATTATATATCTGTGTGCGGCTCTGCAGGTGGAGGTAGGTGCAGGGTATTATATATCTAGTGTGCGGCTCTGCAGGTGGAGGTAGGTGCAGGTTATTATATATCTAGTGTGCGGCTCTGCAGGTGGAGGTAGGTGCAGGGTATTATATATCTAGTGTGCGGCTCTGCAGGAGGAGGTAGGTGCAGGGTATTATATATCTGTGTGCGGCTCTGCAGGTGGAGGTAGGTGCAGGGTATTATATATCTAGTGTGCGGCTCTGCAGGTGGAGGTAGGTGCAGGGTATTATATATCTAGTGTGCGGCTCTGCAGGAGGAGGTAGGTGCAGGGTATTATATATCTGTGTGCGGCTCTGCAGGTGGAGGTAGGTGCAGGGTATTATATATCTAGTGTGTGGCTCTGCAGGAGGAGGTAGGTGCAGGGTATTATATATCTGTGTGCGGCTCTGCAGGTGGAGGTAGGTGCAGGGTATTATATATCTGTGTGCGGCTCTGCAGGTGGAGGTAGGTGCAGGGTATTATATATCTAGTGTGCGGCTCTGCAGGTGGAGGTAGGTGCAGGGTATTATATATCTAGTGTGCGGCTCTGCAGGTGGAGGTAGGTGCAGGGTATTATATATCTAGTGTGCGGCTCTGCAGGTGGAGGTAGGTGCAGGTTATTATATATCTAGTGTGCGGCTCTGCAGGTGGAGGTAGGTGCAGGGTATTATATATCTAGTGTGTGGCTCTGCAGGTGGAGGTAGGTGCAGGGTATTATATATCTGTGTGCGGCTCTGCAGGTGGAGGTAGGTGCAGGGTATTCTCTATCGGGATTAGTCGTTATTCACACTCACGTCCATTTTCTCTAAGCAAAAAAATTGTTTCTTCCCCCCGCTCCCCCTTCCCCCCCACTCCCCCTTCTCCCCGCTCTCCCTCTTCTTTTGTGGCCGCTGGTCCTGGATGTATCAAAGGTTTATGCTCAGCCTCCGCTCAATCATTATCAATGGGAGCACAGGAAATAGCTGAACTCTCTGGGTACGATTACAGTGTAGAGTCGCCTGTTCTACTGCTGTGAGGGTCGCCTGTTCTACTGCTGTGAGGGTCGCTTGTTCTACTGCTGTGAGGGTCGCTTGTTCTACTGCTGGAAGGGTCGCTTGTTCTACTGCTGTGAGGGTCGCCTGTTCTACTGCTGTGAGGGTCGCTTGTTCTACTGCTGTGAAGGTCGCTTGTTCTACTGCTGTGAGGGTCGCCTGTTCTACTGCTGGGAGGGTCGCTTGTTCTACTGCTGTGAGGGTCGCCTGTTCTACTGCTGTGAGGGTCGCTTGTTCTACTGCTGGAAGGGTCGCTTGTTCTACTGCTGTGAGGGTCGCCTGTTCTACTGCTGGGAGGGTCGCTTGTTCTACTGCTGGGAGGGTCGCCTGTTCTACTGCTGGGAGGGTCGCCTTTTCTACTGCTGAGAGGGTCGCCTTTTCTACTGCTGGGAGGGTCGCCTTTTCTACTGCTGGGAGGGTCGCCTGTTCTACTGCTGGAAGGGTCGCCTGTTCTACTGCTGGGAGGGTCGCCTGTTCTACTCCTGGGAGGGTCGCCTGTTTTACTGCTGGGAGGGTTGCCTGTTTTACTACTGGGAGGGTTGCCTGTTTTACTACTGGGAGGGTCGCCTGTTTTACTGCTGGGAGGGTCGCCTGTTTTACTGCTGGGAGGGTCGCCTGTTTTACTGCTGGGAGGGTCGCCTGTTTTACTGCTGGGAGGGTCGCCTGTTTTACTGCTGGGAGGGTCGCCTGTTTTACTGCTGGGAGGGTCGCCTGTTTTACTGCTGGGAGGGTCGCCTGTTTTACTGCTGGGAGGGTCGCCTGTTTTACTGCTGGGAGGGTCGCCTGTTTTACTGCTGGGAGGGTCGCCTGTTTTACTGCTGGGAGGGTCGCCTGTTTTACTGCTGGGAGGGTCGCCTGTTTTACTGCTGGGAGGGTCGCCTGTTTTACTGCTGGGAGGGTCGCCTGTTTTACTGCTGGGAGGGTCGCCTGTTTTACTGCTGGGAGGGTCGCCTGTTTTACTGCTGGGAGGGTCGCCTGTTTTACTGCTGGGAGGGTCGCCTGTTTTACTGCTGGGAGGGTCGCCTGTTTTACTGCTGGGAGGGTCGCCTGTTTTACTGCTGGGAGGGTCGCCTGTTTTACTGCTGGGAGGGTCGCCTGTTTTACTGCTGGGAGGGTCGCCTGTTCTACTGCTGGAAGGGTCGCCTGTTCTACTGCTGGAAGGGTCGCCTGTTCTACTGCTGGGAGGGTCGCCTGTTCAGGGCTGGAACTTGGTATAGGGCCAGAAACCATATTGACTCTTCTGTAGAATATCTGTAAGCCTTTGAAGAATATTGCATCCCGAATAACCTGGTGCGGGGGCAATCGGGGTCATATTTTTTAGGGTTGATCCTAGCTGTGTAATGTCAGATGGCATCAAGCCCAGGGATTAGTAATGGATAGGTGTCTATGAGACACTGCTATTACTAACCCAGTAAGTGTAAACTGAAAAAAACATGTTGGAGCTTCGTGGATTTGTTAAAATAATAAATTGGTGAACAAGGGATAGTGTGGGGGAGTTTTTCTTCAAATAAGCTATTTTTCCCTGTGTCTGAGTTTTTTGTTTCACTTCAAACATACTGGGTTAGTAATGGGGGTGCCTGTCAATGACTAATCCTTGGGCTTGATGCCAGCTGACATCAACCCCAAAAAAATACAAATCTGATTGCCACTGTACTGCCCCGTGCTCGGCTGCAGCCGAGCCGCTCGGATCCGGACTCGTTGGTGGGTGGCTCAAGCGTCTCCGGACCGGGGGTCACTTCGCTCTGAAAGGGTGCTGGCGCTACTTAGGGGGGTGGTAGGTTGGTGTGCGTCCGAAGCCGTGTTTAAGTTCATGACGCCACCCACGGGATGTGGTGAAGGTGTAGACACCACTGCTGCAGTCACGGGGCACCCGGGGGAGATGGTTATGCAGCAAGATGTTAACCCCTCCGTGGGCAGGGATGGCGGCCCCGGGGCCCGTTGGGGATAGTAGCCGGGCGGTGCAGGCCGGCGTGCTGCCGGATGGCACTGTTGTACTCACAGTTATTGACACAATCTGTAGTGGGAAAACAAGGGCGCAATAGGGTCTTACCCGATATTTAGGGTATGAGAGAAAAGAGAGAGATGCACTCACCTGGTCCGGTTGTGACAGTCACAACCCCTATGATAGCGTATGGGAGTGCTGAGCTGGTTCCAGCTGCGGCCCCGTCAGAAGTGGTAACTGAAAAGACGGAGATGAAAGAGGACGGGTTTTTTTAGCCGCGCTATGAACCACACCGTTGAAGATTCCTTAAGATATTTTTATTGAGTCAATTCCAACGCGTTTCAAAGGCACACTGCCTTCTTCTTCAGGGAATAAAAATATAGTGCTGGATTCAAAACTCCATTTTTTCCAAAACCCCATAATTGTCACAACAAAGAGATTCACCTATGCTAGGAAATGCCAAATAACCATGTAATACCAGCTTGTAACTGTCTGCTTCACTTTGGCTGGTTATCAAAAATAGGGGGGACCCCAAGTGTCCCTGTCTCTTGTTCACGTCCTGACCTAACCTCCTGCACCCCACCACAAGATAAACCCCTCCCAAAAAACACGGACGGGGGAAGAACTGAAACTTGTTCACTTTGCAAACAACCGCAAAGGGAAAACAATGCAGGCACAAGGGGACATAAAATATAAGGTCGGAAGTAATGCACACCAAGGAACACTTCCACAACAGATTGCAGGTCACCAAAGAGGATTGCCAAGGGCACCGGATATTCACACGAGCAGATGCTATCTTCAGCAATCTCCTAACAAACTCAACAGCCTTAAACAGGCAGAGACCAGGCTACCTGTCGGACTCTGCAATGTGAACAGGGTCCGACGCCATTGCTGTCATCCACGAGTGCAGATCCGGACAGTGCATGACAGTACAACATATCGAATATGCCTGCTCTAATCTAAGCTCTCCCTCCTACATCAACTCTCCCTGAACTTCTTCCTGAGGACAGTTTTTTGAGCATCATGCCCCCAGGTCTCATATGAGCCGATGATGCAATGTGGCTGACCAATCACAGTAATGCCAGTAGGCTTTCCTTCCAGTGTAAGCAAGGTTGCGGTAGCTAATTGGACTTCGAATGGTCCTTTTCCTCACATTTTATTCCACAGATACCCGATTTCCATGTTTTTAGCAAATGATACCTGTCCAGGTTTTCTGGATCGTATCTGACATCAGTTATTTGCAATTGACTTAGCACAAGACCAGGCCTAAGCCCATTCTGAACAGAGATCCAAATAGACAGGGACAAACTAATATGTGCCTATCTTGGTTTATTCAAATTGTCCCTCCAGTAAAGGAGACAAACTCTAGCGCAGCGCCACCTATTGGAAGTAGCGATCCTAAAAGTCACAAGTGGATTTTTAACAATCCTTTGCAATATGACTCAGGATATATAAGCCAGATCAGAATCCCAATTTGCAGACACGGTGTTTCGGGGTGCTTGCCCCTCGTCAGTGCAAAGTATGGGGGTGTCTGATCTGGCTCATGAGAAAGCTATGTGGGGACCACGGGGGAACACTATTCTCCTTAAGGAGACTTTGCAAGCCAGTCTGGCTGCCAGGTAAGGGGACTTATAGCTGCCACGCCCCTCTAAGAAATATTCAAATTGTCTCTCCAGTAAAGGAGACAAACTCTAGCGCAGCGCCACCTATTGGAAGTAGCGATCCTAAAAGTCATAAGTGGATTTTTAACAATCCTTTGCAATATGACTCATCTTGGTTTATGTAATCTGTGTGGTCTGTGTGATCCCGTGGTCTGTGTGTGACTTTATCAAGTAGGACTTTTTAAGTGGGCTATCAGAAAAATATCAGAAATGTCCCAGAAGTGACCAGAAGATAAAAATTATCCTCTTTAATTGGGCTCTCCAAACAAATAGCTATCTCCCCTTCCCTCTTACCGTCCCACCTGTCCTCATCTGCTGACCTGCTCCTAAAAATCAGATCTCTCCTAATAACACGCCCCTTATCTACTGACCTTTTCAGCCCTGTCCTCCTCACCTGCCCCCCCTGTCCAGCACCTAGCACACCCCCGCAGAAAACTAGTGCATCTCAACATGCACACCCTCTCTGATGGTATCCTACCGCTGTCCCCCATATCTTCAGTCCACGACATAGAAAGTGCCACCATTTTCTACAACACCACTCTCACATCAGCTATTGATTCTGTCGCTCCTCTTGTGCACGGCAGAGTGAGACAAATCAATAGACAACCCTGGCACAACAGCCTCACTTAAAAGCTTTGGCAAGTGTCTTGGGTTGCTGAGTGGCAGTGGAAAAAAACTCACTCCCAGGAAGACTTCACCACATTCAAAAATACAATTCACACATTTCGTTCGGCCCTCACCTCTGCTAAACAGGATTACTTCAGAACCCTCATATCATCTTTATCCCACAACCCCAAACTGTTATTCAATTCTTTTAACTCCCTCCTCTGCCCACCACTGCCCCCTCCAACTTCCCTCATCTCCGGAGAAGACTTTGCCACATTTTCAAAGATAAGATCGACCAAACCAGGCCAGTCTTTTCTGCTCAATCACCACAACCCCTTCATGTAACGTAACACTGCCCCTCCACCATAAACTTCCTCCCCACCATCACTGAAGGAGAGCTTGCACATCTTCTTTCGAAAGCGCACCTCACCACCTGCGCACGTGACCCCATCCCATCCCACATCTTCACCAACCTCACCACTAAACTTATCCCAACCTTAACCCATCTCTTCAACCAATGTTTAACCGATGGAACATTCCCTTCTGCTTTTAAACATGTAACAATCACACCCATCCTAAAGAAACCTTCCCTTGATCCAACCTCTACTACGAGCTATCGCCCCATATCGCTGCTGCCATTCGCTTCCAAACTCCTGGAACAGCACGTCCATGCTGAACTTTCCTCCCACCTCTCCTCTAACTCTCTCTTTGACAACCTACAGTCCGGCTTCCGTCCACATCATTCTACTGAAACTGCCCTGACAAAAATCACAAATGACGTACTTATTGCCAAAGCTAACAGTCACGTCTCCATACTCCTCCTTCTGGACCTGTCCTCAGCAATTGACACTGTTGACCACTCCCTCTGCTGGATCTCTTCATACCTTTCCAACCGCACTTTTAGTGTCTCTCACTTCCACACAACCTCTTCATCCCGTCCTCTTTCTCTGTTGGTGTCCCTCAAGGCTCTGTCCTGAGACCCTTACTCTTTTTCATCTATACATTTGGCCTGGGACAACTCATAAAGTCCCATGGCTTCCAGTACCACCTATATGCCGATGACACTCAGATCTACTTCTCTGGCCCAGATGTCACATCTCTGCTGTCCAGAATCCCAGAGTGTCTATTGGCCATATCCTCCTTCTTCTCCTCTCTCTTCCTAAAGCTCAATGTGGACAAAACTGAACTAATCATCTTTCCTCCATCTCATTTATGTTCTTTACCTGATTTATCTATTATAGTAAAAAACATCACGCTCTCCCCAGTAGCTAAAGTCCGCTGCCTCGAAGTAATATTTGACTCTGCCTTGTCCTTCATACCACACATCCAATCCATTACCACCTCCTGCCATCTTCAACAAAAATATATTTCGAGAATCCGTCCTTTTCCTTAATTCTCAATCTATGAAAATGCTAGCGCATGCCCTCATCATCTCCCGCCTGGATTACTGTAACATCCTCCTCTACGGCCTCCTTGATAACCATCTCGCACCTCTGCAGTCCATCCTTAACTCTGCTGCCCGACTGACCCACCTTACTCCTCAATACCACCCTACTTCTCCCCTCTGCCAATCCCTCCATTGGCTCCCAATTCTCCATCTCCACCATATCCAATTCAAACTAGTAACAATGACTTATAAACCCATCCATAATATGTCTCTTTCATATATTTCCGATCTAATCTTCCGATACACTCCAACACGTAATCTCCGGTCCTCCCAAGATCTACATCTCTCCTCACCCAACCACCTCCAAGACTTCTCCCGAGAATCCCCTGTGTTCTGGAATTTTCTACCTCAACACGTCAGATTATCTGCTACACTTGCAAGCTTCAAACGGAACTTTTCAACTCATCTGTTTAGAAATGCCTAAAGCCCGCTTTACACACTACAATATATCTTACGATGTGTCGGCGGGGTCACGTCATAAGTGATGCACATCCGGCATTGTAAGGTACATTGTAGTGTGCAACAGCTACGTGTGATTGCGAATGAACGGTAAAACGTTCATCGCACGCACGTCGTTCATTTCTCATAAATTGAACGTCAGATTGTTCATCGTACCCGGGGTAGCACACATCGCAGTGTGTGACACCCCGGGAACGATGAACAGATCTTACCTGCGTCCTGCGGCTCCCGCCGGCAATGCGGAAGGAAGGAGGTGGGCGGGATGTTTACGTCCCACTCAGCTCCGCCCCTCCGCTTCTATTGGCCGGCTGCTGCGTGACGTTGATGTGACGCCGAACGTCCCTCCCACTCCAGGAAGTGGATGTTCGCCACCTACATCGAGGTCGTATGGATGGGTAAGTACGTGTGACGGGGGTTAATCGTTTGTGCGGCACATTCAACAGAATTGAACGTGCCGCACATACGATGGGGGCGGGTCACATCACATACGATATCGTATGCGAAATTGAAAGGTGTAAAGTCGGCTTTAGTCTCCCATGACCCCACTTCCTTACCACCGCGGGAGCTGCCACTTCACCACCACCGGAGCTGCCGCCTCCCCACCACCCCACCTACTGTCTCCTCCCCAATACCCTATAGAATGTAAGCCCGCAAGGGCAGGGCCCTCTTCCCTCTGTACTAATCTGTTGTAACTTGTACATGTATTTTATATGTAACCCCCTTCTCATGTACAGCAACATTGAATCAATGGTGCTCTATTAATAAATAATAATGCAATCAGTCTGCAATTAATGGGACTGTTACAATGGCTTTGCACCTAATTGAGACCTACAGTGCTAGGAATTAAGAAAGTTCTTCATGGCCTTGCTACAATACCTTCTTTAACACTATGAGTCAGCGCATGTACCACGTGCGTCATAATTGGAAAACATGATCTGTGCAAACAACATAACTCATCCAATCGCCACACTTTATACATGTTGTTCTCTTACTTTTCTATTCTTCTTTTACCTTGTTTGAGGACAGCTGATTTAAATTACCCAACGCTACGCTCACACGAGCGATGATTTTCACTTCCGCGAGAATCGGATCAATTATCGTATTTACACTCAGCTCAAACTCTGATCACACTTCGAGCCGAGTGTCAGTTTACTGTGATCTGATTCTCTCGCGTGAGAGATTCATATATCATCTGCGGAGAAGACAGAGAACTTAATTTCCCCATTTTCTCTAGTATGTGTGTGTTCGCATATATCTGACTGCAATCGGATGACATCCAAGTGCAGTTGTCACACAGACTTTTGCACAAATTTCGCCAACTGTCATGGTGGCAATGGGCTTCAGATTGCAGATTCTGACACTCTGCACAATGGTTTCTCTGGTGTCAGGGATGAAGACACGCAGTATCGGGCGTCGACCTGCTGAGTGCTGATTCATAGGCAGGCGAGCAAGAGTTAATTTCTGCTAGTCTGCTTGCTCCTTTAATTTATCACATCTGATCCCCTCCTATTTATGCTGGTTGAATCCTTCTACCCATGCCAGCTATAGTTTATTCTGTTTTGATCTGTGAGGTGTGGTGTCCCAGACTCTCTGGTGAAAGCTATGCTCTTTACTTGGTGCATTTGTGGAGTTTTCCCCTGTTGTTTCGTAGCTTCCTTCCTGCTCTTGTTTTCCTCCTGAATCTCTTACTGTCCTATCATGTGTACGTGTATGCTGTGTGACAGAGTTTTGTTTTTTCCCCTTGTTTGTTTTTTTTTATGGTTTCAATACATTCCTGTCCCTTCCCTCCCTGGGGGAGGGCGAAATAGATCAGGACTGCTCAGGAGCAGGGCCAGGAAGGAGACTTTGGCTTCTCCACCATTAGGAGTATCCCTGAGAATAGGGATAGCATATGGCCACCTAGCTTAAGAGAAATCTTAGCCTTGGTTTCCCACTATTGCAAAGCCATCATAACATTATGGCTAGCCCGACTTTATATTCCAGAATGGAACCTGTTGCCTCTCCAGGTGGCTGAATTAGAGGAGGCAGTAGGACAACAAGCGCAGTCCGCCATATGGGTGCAATCTGTTTTGGTTGCTAGATCATCCCAACCCAAACTATCCTATCCTGGAAAGATTTACGTTGGTATTTTGCTTTTACAGAAGCATGTAAATTGTTCTTCCGTTACGTCCCCACTCCACTGGTAGTGAGGCACAGCGGGAGGGAATTGTGAGGTCGCTCTTAAGTGAGGACCCAAAAGCACAAGCTTTTTCCTTACCTCGAGTCACCGTTTTTTGTTTGTTTTTTTTTTGTCAGTGGACGGGTTTTTCTTAGCACTCGGGCTGATCTATGATAATCCAAACAAAGTATCTTTAGCGGAGTCTAAAATCTGTTCCCTGCAACAGGAGAATCGGCCTACAGAGGATTATTGTGCCGAATTTCGGTGCTGGTCCATGGACACTGAGTAGAACAACCCGGCACACTCAAAAGCCAATTTTCCAGGGCGCATTCGAGAGGATTAAGGAGGGCTTGGTAATGTATGAAACTCCTCATTCTCTTGAGTGTGCCATGTTTCTAAGGGTATGTGCCCACGATCAGGACTTGCTGCGTTCGGAACGCATTAAGTCCTGACCGGCGGGGCCGCATGTCTCCTCCGCAGGAGACCGCAGCTGACTGTACCCACGATCAGGGTTCAGTGCTTTGCGGTCTCCTGCTTATGTTCTCCCTACTGAGGAAGCATGCGATTCCACAGCAAACAATTAACATGCTGCGGTCTGGAAAGACGCTCCGCAGGTCAGTGTTTTCTGCGGAAAAAGAAGTAAAGTGGGAAGGAGATTTCTAGGAATCCCTTCCACTATGCTTCGACCGTACACTGCTGCGTTCTGGACGCAGCTGAGGTAGGCTGCATCCAAAACGCTGCAAATACAGATCGTGGGCACGTACCCTAAAAGTATGAAGTGCTCTAAGAATTGTATACTTTACATGGTATTTTGCCCGTTTTAAGACCGGCTCCTCTTTTTTAAATTCAGATCCCTGCTAGATCAGAACCTCTTTTATATAAGAGAATTCTCCTGATTAAGCCTTCAAGGATGGATAGAGACAGGGACAAGATGGCGGAGAGGATATTCCACCTCACCCTAGAGATCCTCTTCCGGCTTACTGGAGAGGTGAGAGATTCTGATGACGTCACATTACATCATTCTTATCTATGGGAATAACAGATGGACAGAACTGGAGAGGTGAGGACTCTGGAAATGTCTGGAGTGAGATTTATTACTGTGTCTCTCCATAACCAGGATTACACAGTAGTGAAGAAGACCTCTAGTGAGCGCTGTCAGGCCCCTGTGTCTGAGGGATGGGGAAGACCCCTGAGCCCAATCACGGGGCCTCCACCTCACCCCCCGATACATGAGGACATCAATGACCAGAAGATCCTAGAACTCACCTACAAGATGATTGAGCTGCTGACTGGAGAGGTGACACTGCTGGGAATGCTGGGACATTATACAGTAACGCTATGAAGGGATCGGGGGTGACGGTATCATTGTATGTGTCAGGTTCCTATAAGGTGTCAGGACGTCACCGTCTATTTCTCCATGGAGGAGTGGGAGTATTTAGAAGGACACAAAGATCTGTACAAGGACGTCATGATGGAGGATCCCCAGCCCCTCACATCACCAGGTAATAGACAGGACTAAATACACACGGCCTATAATTATCTGTATGTAAGGAATGAATTCAGTCCCTGTATGTGTCTCCTCCAGCTCTATCCAGTAAGAGGACAATACCAGAGAGATGTCCCCGTCCTCTTCTCCCACAGGACTGTAAACAAGAAGATCCCGATGTTCCTCAGGATGTGTCTCCTCCAGCTCTATCCAGTAAGAGGACAACACCAGAGAGATGTCCCCGTCCTCTTCTCCCACAGGACTGTAAACAAGAAGACCCCGATGTTCCTCAGGATCATCAGGTAGATGGAGAGAAGGTGCCATGAAATCTCCCTATGATGTGTAGACGGCTGTGAAGGTCTTGTGCGCAGTCTTGTTTTATCCTCCAGTATTATATGTGTTATACTTGTGTAATGAGAGCGGTGGAGATGGCAGGATTAGAGCTGATCATAGATGGGACTTCTCCTCTGTCTGTCACTTTTACAAAATGTGTTTCAGGGGGAAGATCTGCCCCATATTAATACTACAGAGACATATGTGAGGGGTGATGAACGGAGTAAAGAGGAGATTCCTACAGATGACCGCCCAGGTGAGTAGTGACCACCACTAAATGCAGAAAAGTCTTAGATTCATCTATTTAGAATATACACTTCTCAACAATATGGCATGCGGGAGGAGCAGATTGAAAGCAAACTTTTTTAGCCACGTGAAACTTCAAAATTGGTTGATTTTGTGGTGCCTCCTATTTGACGACGTGTCAGTAATCGCCATTTATCACAAACTGAGAGGGACAGAATTCTTGAATTGAGCAATCTAAGCGACGTGTCAATGATGAACGAGAAGTTGAGTATTTCTGCTTGTTCAAAGCTGTCACACGCTGCGATTTCACTAACGATGCCGGATGTGCGTCACTTACAACATGACCCCGCCGATATCTCGTTAGATATATCGTAGCGTGTAAAGCCCGCTTTAGTTTATCACATAGACCAAAATGTATGTAAAGTTAAACTTTGCATATCCCAGTGGTTGGAAAAATGATGACAAACTGCAATGACAATCTACACAGATGGATCATCAAATTAGAAGAATTTAGGCAACACACACCCACCAAGGTTAAGTCATCAAACAGTATTTGCACAAACTATCAGAAGGCATTTGCACAACATTGGGCTGAGAGCCAGATGCAGGCGTCGATCATTAATTGATCATACACCACCGCATTTCAAAGGCTATTATGCTGTAGAGCCAGATGGAGTGGAGGTCTATCCTCATCAGCGATGAGTTCCGCTTTTGTCATGGACTCAATCATAGCTAGAGATTAGTCTGGAGATCAATGGGCAACATCATTAAGCCTTCATGAAGAAATGATCTTATTCTCATAATTTTGGTGTGGGGTGGCATAATGTACAATAGTGTCACGCGTATGGACCACTACCCAGGGACAGGGGCTTCTTTGACCCTGTAAGCTAGAAAACCCTGACTTGCCCTCAAACCACGGATACACTTGAAGGTAGCTAGGCGGGACCCTCCAACCTGTCCTTATCTTCTACACGGACCCCTCAGGTGCTAAAAGGAAAAATGTCCGATTAAATGAGTCTTGCTGGAAAGAAACCAGCATGACAGCACCCCCCCCCTATAATGAGCGGTCACCGGATGCTCAATATCAGGCACAACCACCTGACCGAGAAGGGGAGGAATAGAGATGACCAGAAGAAAATGGGAGACCCCGAAGAGACAACAAACATCCGGAGTCGGGGGACCGGAAAAAACGCATGGGAACCAAGCATGGGGAGCAACTCCAACTGGATCGTTGAGGGGCACAACACCTCAGCCACAGAATACGGACCCAGAAACCCCGAGTAAACCTCCCCAACCTGACCACGCCACTGGATGGCACTAGCAGGCAGCCACACGCAGTCACCCACAACCAGATCTGGACCTGTCCGTTTAATAGTACGTCCACGGTGTCTGCGACGGCACATGCGACCCATAGACACGGTACTCACAGGCATCCCCACAAACTCACTACCCGGAAGTGCAGGAGCACCAGAGGAGACAGGAACACTCAGGCCACCCTCCTCCCTGGGACCTGAGGGAGACGAATCCACCGGAGACGCAAAGGAGCAAGGCACATTGGGAAAACTCACAATAGGGACCTTACACTCAGGCAGGCGGACAGGAGCCTGAGGAGAGGGAAGCTTTCCCCCTCTGCATCCCAGAGGGAAAGCAGCCGGGAGAGAGGGAAAGATGGAGAGCAAACACACTCCTTGGATGCAATCCTCCAAACAACCAGGAGGGGGCGGTCTGCCAGTCAGGGGAACGCTGGGCAAAACTGGCCTGGGAACCACACTTTCAGGGAGGTGGACCTTACCCCGAGAAGTGGGACCACCAACCCTACTCTGCCCCGGTGGGGAATGAACCGGGAGAGAGGGGAGCACGGAGGACAAATGGACGCCCTGGTCGCTACCTCCCACACGACCAGGGGGACACGGCTCTCTAGATGGTAACATGGCGGTGATGGCAGGACAGGACCCGATGTAATGCCCACTGCTCCCACAGAAGAAACAAACTCCCGACCCACGCTGGACTGCAGGTGGAGTACGACGAGAGGACATCCTCCCCAACTGCATGGGTTTGTCCTCCTCCACCTGCGGGGCCTCCTCCATAGTGTGGGGAGCAGGGAACGGGTCCAACGCTCACTAAAGCACCTGTCGATCGGGATGGCAAACGACAATGCGGCCTCCAATGACTCTGGAACGAAGTACTGCGCCATGGAGTCCTGGAGCCTACCAAACAACCCACGGCAGAAATGACTCAACGCCGGGTCATCCCAGTGGGTGTCTGTGGCCCATCTCCGGAACGCCGAGCAGTACTCCTCCGCTGGTCGCGTTCCCTGGTGGAATTGGCGGAGCTTGGACTCCGCCAAAGAGACGCTATCCGGATCCCCAGACACCAACCCCAGAGCCGTGAAAAACTCCTCTACCGACCGCAAAGCTGGGGAATTGGCCGGCAGAGAGAAAACCCAGGCTTGGGGATCCCCTTGCAACAGGGAGATTATCACCCCAACCTGCTGGGCTTCACTCCCTGACGATCGGGGACGGAGTCTAAAATACAATTTACAAGACTACACGAAAAATTTGTCCCGACCCCTCAAACCTGTCAGGGAGTGCCATCTGGGGCTCGACTAGTAAGAGCCCCGAGATGATCTGCATTTGCTGCATAAATGCTGTGCACAGGGAGATCACCACCTGCACAAGGTCAGCAAAGCAGGTGCAGCAGGGTCCATAATTGAACCAAGGAAAAAAAATGGTGGGCTGGTTATTATGTCACACGTATGAACCGCTACCCAGGGACAGGGGCTTCTCTGACCTTGTAAGCTAGAGAACCCTGACTTGCCCTCAAGCCACGGGTACACTTGAAGGTAGCGAGGCGTGACCCCTCCACCTGTCCTTGCCTCCTACACGGATCCTGGTCTAGAGACCCCCTACCTGTTCAACGGGACAACTCCAGGGAACAGCACAAAAATAAAATAAAGAAAAACAACAAAATAACCTCGCTTCTGCAAACTTCACCTTGTTTGCAGAAGGCTACAGGTACTAGAATATAGCACGACCAAACACACAGGCTGTCTCTATCAACTGTGGAGAGAAAATAACCAGCCCTGTGTGAAGGATGCTGGAACCTTTTATAGGTCCAGCTTAATTAATAACTTAGAGCACCTGAGGGAATGCCTCTAAGCAGACTTGCACGAGAAGCATTAACCCCTCAAATGCTAAAAGGAAAAAACGTCCGATTAAATGAGGACGAGTCTCGCTGGAAAGGAACCAGCGTGACAAATAGCCATAACATAAGTCTTCATACACATGCACTACTAACTAAGCAATACATTGATTTGGACAAGGTAGCTTTGGTACAGCCATATCTCAAAAAAGGCCCAGTAGCCATGTTTCAAAACAACACCAGGCTGCATGTTGCTTGCTCCATGAGTAGCCTGTGTGGTCTAAACATGCTCCCATGGCTGTAGCGTCTCCGGACTTGTCTCCATCGAGCACGTAGGGCACGTCATTGGTCAGTGATTACACAGGAGCTGCCAGCAGCAGATTCTGATTATTTGCCCAAGTGCATTTATCACAGCAGAAAATTCCTCACTCAACTATTAATAACTTCACTCATAAAAGCCAAGACTGTAAGTGCAGAGATTTCTGTGCATGGCTCATACTGGTTAAATCGAGACTTCCTGTGTCTACATAAAACTTAGAAAGATACAGCTGGTCTTTTTTTTAATCTCATGATGTCATAGACCTAATGGAAAAAGGAAGAATTAACTGGGTAGAAAACCAAAATGAGCAATTTTAAGTATAATGTTTCCATCTCCATGCTTCAAGTTTCGGACAGTGTTCTTGGGATTGTAATATATAAAGTGAAGGGAAATTTGAAGTGACAAATATATCTATAAACCCTTAAAATATCATTTTATTATAAAATTTAAAAACATCCAAAATACACACTTATAGAACCTAAAGTGCACAGGTGGAGAAGGGAGGAGGGTAAAGGATAAAGTAACCCCTAAATATAAACCTCCCTCCTGTCCACTACCTCACGCGGGGGTTGGCACCCTAAAAGCACGATATGGCGCCCCCACTCACCGCCGGCTATCCTTAGCCTGCCCTAATTCACCCTAGCGGCAGGTATGAAAGGTGCTCAAAAACTCATAAAGTGCATAAGTGCGGATAGCTAATGAGGTATAAAAAGAGGATCATGTAAATCAATTGGCCTTAGAGGTTAGGCGAGGATGCGCCAGAAAACGTGGAGGGGACCTTAATAACTGTCTCCTAACCACTCCCTACCTCAAGCGGGGGTCGGCACCCTGAATACACGATAACATATGGCGCCCCCACACCACGAAGGCTGCCCCTAAAGAGTCCTTATTGCACCCTATCAGACAATATGCATACAAATATAAAGTGCCTGTGCTGTGGGCCTAAAGTGCATAGTGATAAATAACGATAAGGAGGCACTTTATACTAGGATGCAATAATAAATTTACAGCAGCATTTTAAACCAGAAAGTGCATGTGCTTAATCAAAGATGCAGGGGACTAAGAAAGGGGTGTACTCATCACTGATACATGATCCAATTGTCGCCTTTGGTCGCCTCAACGCGTTTCTCCCTCCAGGGTCATCAGGAGGCCTGATATTCAACGTGATAGACAGATGTAAAGATGAGCAGATGTATCACGTTGAATATCAGGCCTCCTGATGACCCTGGAGGGAGAAACGCGTTGAGGCGACCAAAGGCGACAATTGGATCATGTATCAGTGATGAGTACACCCCTTTCTTAGTCCCCTGCATCTTTGATTAAGCACATGCACTTTCTGGTTTAAAATGCTGCTGTAAATTTATTATTGCATCCTAGTATAAGTGCCTCCTTATCATTATTTATCACTATGCACTTTAGGCCCACAGCACAAGCACTTTATATTTGTATGCATATTGTCTGATAGGGTGCAATAGGGACTCTTTAGGGGCAGCCTTCGTGGTGTGGGGGCGCCATATGTTATCGTGTATTCAGGGTGCCGACCCCCGCTTGAGGTAGGGAGTGGTTAGGAGACAGTTATTAAGGTCCCCTCCACGTTTTCTGGCGCATCCTCGCCTAACCTCTAAGGCCAATTGATTTACATGATCCTCTTTTTATACCTCATTAGCTATCCGCACTTATGCACTTTATGAGTTTTTGAGCACCTTTCATACCTGCCGCTAGGGTGAATTAGGGCAGGCTAAGGATAGCCGGCGGTGAGTGGGGGCGCCATATCGTGCTTTTAGGGTGCCAACCCCCGCGTGAGGTAGTGGACAGGAGGGAGGTTTATATTTAGGGGTTACTTTATCCTTTACCCTCCTCCCTTCTCCACCTGTGCACTTTAGGTTCTATAAGTGTGTATTTTGGATGTTTTTAAATTTTATAATAAAATGATGTTTTAAGGGTTTATAGATATTCTTGGGATTGTACTCATCCTTCTTCCTCCAAACACAGCGAGTGAGGTTGATACCAAAAAGTTCTATTTTGCTTTCATCTGACCATATGCCCTTCTCCTATGCCTTTTCTGGATCATCCAGATGGTCATTGGCAAACGTCAATCAGACCTGGCATGAGCTGGGGAACCTTGCGTGCCCTGCAGGATTTTAATCGAAGATGGCGTAATGTGTTACTAATCGTAATCTTTCAGTCTGTGGTCCCAGTTCTCTTCAGGTCATTTACCAGGTCCTCCTCTGTAGCTCTGGGATGATTCCTGGCCTTTCTTAGAATCATCCTTTTTCCAAGAGGTGAGATCTGGCATGGAGCCCTACACCAAGTAGGATTGACAGTCATCCTGTGTTTCTTCCATTTTCTATTAATTGCGCCAGTAGTTGTTGCCTTCTCACCAAGCTGCTTGCCTATTTTCCTGTACCCCATCCCAGCCTTGTGCAGGTCTACAATTTTGTCCCTGGTGTCCTTAAACAAGTCTTTGGTTTTGGCCATGTTGGAGCGTTTGGAGTATAATTGACTAAATGTGTGAACAGGGGTCTTTTATACAGGTAATGGGTTCAAACAGGCGCAGTTAATAGAGGTAATGAGTGCAAAGTAGGAGGGCTTCTTAAAGAAAAATAACAGGTCTGTGAGACCCAGAATTCTTGCTGGTTGGTAGATTATCTTATCTGGAATAAAATGCAAATTAATTATTTAAAAATCATACAATGTGGTTTTTCTGGATTTTTTTCTTTAGTCTGTCACAGTTGTAGTTACCTACGATAAAGATTACAGACCGCTCCATACTTTGTAGGTGGGAAAACTTGCAAAATCGGCAGTGTATCAAATACTTATTTTCCCCACTATACAGGACAACATGTAGTCTACTATCATGATATAACTTTTGAGGTCTACTGTTAGATTGTGATCAATTTTGCATCACTGTCTTAGTACAAAAAAAGATTGCTGTATGCCTTGTAATTTGTGTGGATGTTTCTATATATAAATGTCATAAAACATCAGTATAAATGTCAAGTGATAGTATTTTAAGTAATACAATTGTTTTGATTCTTGGCAGATGACTATTCCAAACGTTCAGAGGGACATTGGATGTCTTTAGATTGTAAAGGAGATGATGGTGGTATCACACAAGATACATGTGAAGAGCATGGCGTAATCCCAAATATAACCCTTCATATACAAGATCTAGCATCGAAATCTTTTAAACAGGTCCTGTCTTCTGATTCATCACAGGAAATTAAGAAAAATATCCACCATGGAAAAGGGGTCCTAGATCAAATAGATTACACAGCGGAGAAGCCATACTCATGTACAGAATGTGAGAAACGTTTTGACTGGAAATCAGCACTTATTAAACATAAGAGAAGGCACACAGGAGAGAAGCCATTTTCCTGTAAAGACTGTGGGAAATGTTTTGCTGATAAATCAGTTCTTCTTAGACATCAGAGAATTCACACAGGGGAGAAGTCGTATTCATGTTCAGAATGTGGAAAATGTTTTAGGCACAGATCAACTCTTGCTAAACATAGGAAAATTCACACGGGGGTAAAGCCATTTTTTTGTGAAGAATGTGGGACATTTTTTACTGCTAAATCATCTCTTATTAAACATCAAAATATTCACACAGGAGTAAAGCCGTTTTCATGTTCCGAATGTGGGAAATACTATAGTGATAAATCGTCTCTTCTTAAACGTGAAAATATTCATAGCGGAGCAAAGCCATATTCATGTTCCGAATGTGAAAAATCTTTTAATGGTAAATCAAGTCTTCTCCAACATCAGCGGGTGCACACAGGGGAGAAGCCATTCTGCTGTTCACAATGTGGGATGTGCTTTACTGCTAAATCATCTCTTATTAAACATCAAAATAATCACACAGGAGTAAAGCCATATTCATGTTCCGAATGTGAAAAATCTTTTAATGGTAAATCAAGTCTTCTCCAACATCAGCGGGTTCACACAGGAGTAAAGCCTTTTTCATGTTCCCAATGTGGGTTGAGCTTTACTGCTAGATCATCTCTTATTAAACATCAAAATATTCACACTGGAGCAAAGCCGTTTTCATGTTCCCAATGTGGGAAACACTATAAGGATAAATCATCTCTTGTTATACATCAAAATATTCACAGCGAAGCAAAGCCATACTCATGTTCCGAATGTGAAAAATTGTTTAAGGATAAATCAAGTCTTCTTCGACATCAGCTGGTTCACACAGGGGAGAAGCCATTTTCCTGTTCACAATGTGGAAAATGTTTTAGCCAGAAATCAGTTCTAGTTAGACATCAAAAAATTCACAAGCAGTGAAACCATTTTCATGCCCAGAATGTGGGATTTTACCAAGAAATCAAAAATCTCACACCTTCATACCGCCCAACCTTTACAGAAGCAAAGAAAGGACAAAAAGTTGCCATTTCTTTCTACTCCGCCAGGAGGAGATGTCAGAGGGGCAGTGGCAGAGGGGGACTTTCAGCAGATGCCGAGACTGCAGTTAGTAGACTGATCTTGATTTTTTTTTTTTTGTGAAACAAGCAGTAATGTTTTTTGGGCCAAACATATCTTTAAGGGTCTGTTCACACTTGGCGTAAATAGTGTAATTTTTCTACTGCTTTTTTTGATCTAATTGTCTTTTAACATGAGGTTTTTTTAGTCTTGCCTTAGAAGCCTATAAACAAAAAGCATAATAACCGGACATTACAACAGCATCTTCAGCTGCACAGAGGGTGGAATTTTCGTGAAATTGCAACCACTTTGCTTGAACAGTTAATCTGCAGATTTTCTGCTAAAAAAAAAAAAATGCAGCAATTGCTCTAAGTATGAACACATCTTAATTAGGTCAAAAGTGGATGTGATTTCATGCAAAAACTCTGCCTACACGGTGTATAAAGATGCTGTTGAACTGAGCAGTTTTTGCGCTTTTTTTTTCTTTATAGGCTACTATGGGGAGCAGGAAAAAAATGCATGTAAAAAACAAAGTTGTATTTTTAAATTCAGAATCAAATCACTATTATTTTCACCACATTTACCAATCACCATAAATAATCTGTTCAATTTGTTGTGTGGGTTGTTACAATTACAGAAATGCCAAATATGTTTATTTGCTGATTTATCATGTTTATTGTTTTATTTATTTATTTTATTTATTTATTTTAAAAAAAAAGTGCATTAAAAAATGTCATTTGTAATTTTTTACATTATTTTGTACGAATTTTAAAGGATGAAAAAAATCTCAGAATTTTAATTTTTACCTCTAATAGACAGGTACAGTACAGACCAAAAGTTTGGACACACCTCATCCAAAGCGTTTTTTTTATTTTCATGACTCTAAAAGTTGTAGATTCACATTGAAGACATTAAAACTATGAATTTTCACATGTGGAATGAAATACTTAACAAAAAAGTGTGAAACAACTGAAAATATGTCTTTTATTCTAGGTTCTTCAAAGTAGCCACCTTTTGCTTTGATTACTGCTTTGCACACTCTTGGCATTCTCTTGGTGAGCTTCAAGAGGTAGTCACCGGAAATGGTTTTCCAACAGTCTTGAAGGAGTTCCCAGAGATGCTTAGCACTTGTTGGCCCTTTTGCCTTCACTCTGTGGTCCAGCTCACCCCAAACCATCTCGATTGGGTTGAGGTCTGGTGACTGTGGAGGCCAGGTCATCTGGCGTAGCACCCCATCACTCTCCTTGTTAGTCAAATAGCCCTTACACAACCTGGAGGTGTGTTTGGGGTCATTGTCCTGTTGAAAAATAAATGATGGTCCAACTAAACGTAAACCGGATGGAATAGCACGCCACTGCTGTGGTAGGCATGCTGGTTTAGTATGCCTTCAATTTTGAATAAATCCCCAACAGTGTCACCAGCAAAGCACCCCCACACCATCAGAGCTCCTCCTCCATGCTTCACGGTGGGAACCAGGCATGTAGAGTCCATCCGTTCACCTTTTCTACAAAGACACGGTGGTTGGATCCAAAGATCTCAAATTTGGACTCATCAGACCAAAGCACAGATTTCCACTGGTCTAATGTCCATTCCTTATGTTCTTTAGCCCAAACAAGTCTCTTCTGCTTGTTGTCTGTCCTTAGCAGTGGTTTCCTAGCAGCTATTTTACCATGAAGGCTGCTGCACAAAGTCTCCTCTTATCAGTTGTTCTAGAAATGAGAAGGTGTGTCCAAACCTTTGGTCTGTACTGTACACATCAATGCACTGGAATATAGAGATGCATATTTTTTGTTTTATAAGATGCTCCACAAATTTAGAAAAAAAACAAACAAACATGGGGTCCGTTTTATAATCTGGTGGTGTCTTACCGTAGGGGGGCGGCAGCGGTGGTCACAGGAGGCAGGGGCAGTGCTGGAGTAAGCGATGGTGCGGGTTGTGCAGAGGGGGGCCCAGATACTGACTGCGAGCTGCGGGGTCTGCTCTTTGGTGGGGCACCGGGCTCTGCTCCGTCCTGAGGCACCGGGCTCTGCGCTGGGGCTTCAAAGAAATGGAGGCTGGAGTCGGCGCCTGCACTAATGAGAGCTTGAGCTGAGATCTCCATCTGTGCATGCACCGACTCTGGGCACCATTATTTGAAGTACTCACCGCCGCCAGCTGCACAGAAGTCGGCTGCACAGATGCCCTTCGTCACCGCTACCCACTGGTTGCACAGATGTCCGCAAGCCGCAGAGATCCCCGCCACCAGCCGCACAGATCCCCACCACACAGAACCCCGCAGCCCCGTCACAGAACAGTGCCCGCAGCACAGCGCACAGCATTGCCTACATCCTGTGACCCCTCTCCACCACCCCCCGGTAAGCTACATTCAGATTTTAAGACGCACCCCTCATTTTCCTCCCAAGATTTTGGGAGGAAAAGTGTGTCTTATAATCCAAAAAATACGGTATCTCTGTAGACCTGTACAATCTACATTCAGGTATAGAAAATTCTGCTATACTTGGCAGTGCAGCTTCTGGGGCAAGGATTTTGCTGTTTCCTCCAATATTGCAAGTTGGGAGTTTGAATTCGGGGGAGATCACATTTCAGGAAACGAGAAGAATTAGTTAATTAAATTTTTGTAATTATGTACAGAGCACAGATGTGGGGGGTAGGGAGGAGGAACTACTCAGAACAAAGTGAAGCCAACACAGCAAGAGACATCACCGTGCGAGTGAAATTGGGAGATAACCTTGACCACCCAAGACTGTGGGACAACTTTCCCAAATCAGGACTGTCCACCTCAATCTGCGACGTTTGAGAAATATGCATACAGCAGAAGCCACTTCATTACCAGTGTGAGACATGTAAAGCAACAGCAAGAGCTGTCAGTGCGCAGCAACATGGCGTCAGTGGACCAGTTTGTGCGTTCTCGTGTGGGGCCAGTGGGGACACGGGGTGCTCAGGGAGATTGTGGGGAACTGCTTGACTTGGGGCCTGCAAATTCTGTGGGGAAGCCACGGAATGTACCCCAAAAAGGTTGTGGTTTCCCAAAAGGGGCAAAGTCCCAAAAAGGGCGGAGTCCCAAAAAGGGGTGGTTGCCCAAAAGGGGGCGGAATCCCAAAAGGGGTGGTTGTGGTGCCATTGGACCGTAGTCAGGGGCAGAGGTGTGCGTGCTACGCATGCCTGACCTGTAGTATAGTCTGTCTACCTGACGAAGGGTCACAAGGGTGGACTGTGGAGGTGAATGGAGAAAGGTTGACTGGACTTTTTGATCAGAGGAACTGGGTGACCCTCATGAGACTCATACCCTATATATTCATAATGCCTGAAATGAATGTTCAAGTCAACTTCATTCATTTGGACACTTCAGGATATCCAATGGCCAGAGTGTTATTTAAGATGACAAAGGAAAGAAAGGTCTTTGACATTGGGTAGTCCCGGACTTACCCTCTCCAATTATAATAGGCCGAGAAATGGGGAGTTTTTAGGACTTAGTATGGAAGGAGGGCTATCCTTCTGGTAGTATGGTATGAGGAGTTAATAAGTCCCAAGGTTGACAGTCCTACGTTAGGGGTGACCAAAGAAATTGGTGGACGTGTCCAACTTAGTGACTTAACATTTAAAGAAGTGAATGACAGTATGACTGATAGTCATGTGGTAGCTGAAAGAAAGGGGGCCAACACCAATTTGGGTGGCTATTTGTTGTTCCACGACACCAGCGGAAGTGACAGTGACTACATGGTTAACCCTCACCCTAATGCGGAAGTAAGTGAATGCAGTAAGGAAGGGTCAAGCAAAGAGGGAAGATCCCCCTCCAGTCGCCGGAAACACAAGGATGTCAGAAAGGAGACAAAGGTGGCACCCTTGGAGAATCTAAGTAAGGGAGTCATGTCGCCGGAGACAACCACTGGTCGGGAAGCATCAGAAATCAAGGAAAAAGCTAAAGTTGAAGCTGCAGCGACTGAAGGTGACACTGCAGAGACTTAAGAGAGTGCTGAAGGTGACACTTCAAAGACCCAAGAGAAGACCAAAGCTGGGGAAGTGGAAGAAGTGAGGGTTAAATAAGAGTACTCTTTAGATTATGAAAGCTCAATGGGTCCTGAAGGATGGTCAAGTCACCCCAGGTGAAAACCTACTAGAGATGGTCAGGGAAACCGTAAAAGACCATCTGAAGCAAGAAAAGTTCCTGAGACAGACTGCTGACAGCTGAGCAGGTGAGCTGGAAAAAAAGGTGTCTGAGCTCAGAGGTCGCCTTGCAAAGTGTCAGTCGAGGAATAAGGCAGCCTTGGAGAAGCTGGGGCGACAGATGTCTATCTTGGCAAAACGGCTTGCAGAATGTGAAGTACAGAGAGCGATGGCTCTGAAAACTGAACAAGTAAATTGTCTAGTGAACGCAGTAAAGAAAGACACTTCTCTTATCAAGTGCATGGTAAACGTACCTGAAGACTTGAGAAAAGCGTGTGACAGTGAGTCTGTACACAAAGGATTTAAGAGGGCTGTGGAAGCATGTAGGGTGTATTGGTCACCTGAGTCTAAACAGTTATACTGTCCACAACTGAAGTCACAGTGAGGCAGTTGGCTATCCTGAGTGACATGCACTTAAGATGTGTTCTCACAAAGCGGATGATCTGGTTGAGGAAGGAAGAGGCCGCTAGATGGCTGGAACATACGAGGAAAACTGGGAGTCTGGTGAAAGATGTCCTCAAGGTACCTAGTGCTCTGGTGTGGAAAGTCATTGGAAGAAATGGACGAGTCATGCAGGAAATGGTGGATAAGTCCAGAGTGGTTGAGAGTAAGAATTCCCGGTGTTAACGAAGACAAGATGCCTTGGGAAGATGGTATAGTTCCATTATTTTTTTGTGGGAACAGTAGACAGTCTTAGAAATGTGCAGAGTTTTCTTGAGTATCATGTGGAACTACAGCAGTTAAGGCTTGAAAGACTGCGAATTGATGAACAACTTCATCAAAAGGAGAGAGGATGGTGACCGCCTTCAACCCAGGGTACGGGGAAAAGAAGGCGTTCTGCGGAAAAGTTGGAAGCTAAATACAAAAGAGAAAAATGGAGTGACGTGTCTCTAATGAGGAAACGCGACAGAAGTTGCCAGCAGAGAGACAACCAGAGACGTCTTAAAGAAAGTGAATGCAATCAAGAGGTAGAGAATCCTCTGTTAGATCAATGCTGAGGGACACAGCCAAGAAACCCTGTAGCTTATCTGAGAATCAGGATAGTAGCCCCTCTAGTGCAGAGGTCCCCAACTCCAGTCCTCAAGGCCCACCAACAGTGCAGGTTTTTGGGATTTCCTTAGTATTGCACAGGTGTTAATGTAATTACCTGCCCAGGTGCTGGTTCCAACAGCAGTGCAATGCTAAGGAAATCCTGAAAACATGCATTGTTGGTGGGCCTTGAGGACTGGAGTTGGGGAACAGAGGTAGAGAATCCTCTGTTAGATCAATGCTGAGGGACACAGCCAAGAAACCCTGTAGCTTATCTGAGAATCAGGATAGTAGCCCCTCTAGTGGACTAGAAACCTCAGAGTCAGACCGAACAGTAGTTTCGACTAAAAGAGAGTCACACTACCACACTAACCGTTGCAGGCGGTCATGGAGAGGGAGGTCTGACTGGGAGGAGTATCTAAAAGGTGGGTTAACGGAAAAGGGTCTAGTGTCGGTAACAGACTGTGTGACAAGGGCTGAAGCCCAAAGCAGACCAAGAAGGTTCTCTCGTGTAGTATATCAAGGTGCCAAAGCCCACGGCTTTGGGCAGAGGGGGAGGGTATGTGAGAAGGCAAACAGCTACATTATTAATGGCTGGTATGTACCACATAAGTGGTGTGATCCTCAGGAGTGTTGGTACTTTTAGTGCCACATGTTTTTCTTTAGTTTTCACAGGGTGAGAATTACAGGTGGCTGGAGAGATGGGTGGGTCTGGTCACCAACATACCCCCATCCCATGGATGTGTCACATGACGTGACACTTGATGTAAAATGGAGATTATTCATTTGGCACATGGTTCAGTGTGAGGAGGCTGTTTGTGTGTGAAGCCTCTGGGTGAAGAGAATATTGGAGAGTCCTGACCTAGACTGTGTGTAGAGATCTGAAACCATTGGAAGGAACCTTCTGAGGGAAGTGAAGGTTCACTTCATCTGTCTGGATTGAGCGAGTGGAGGGAGGCAGCGCCACCGGGATACTTCGGCTGAGTAATATCTGAACCTGAGCGGGAGTACCGCGACTTATACAGGCTGGGAAAATTGGGTTCCTGAGGAAACCACCTCGGTGAGATAAAGGGGTTGTTGGACTTCTAATTGAGACACAGAAACTTCTCTGAAGAAAACGGACTGGTATCCGTGTGTGGTTTTCCTTTAAGCCAGAAGAGGCTCTGTTATGTTGTTGAAGTGCAGGTATAAGGTATTTAATAAACTGCTGGACTTGTTGATGGACTTTGTTTCCTGTGCTACATCGTACCGCAGCAAGTGAGCGAGTAAAACCCTGGGTGAATGGTGCGCAACATCACATTCGGGAGACAGTAGGTTTCACCTGGTATGGTAGCAGTTGAACTAATGGTCCCGATTTATTATCTCGTGGACTGGGGGCATATTGTTTTGGCTATCTACCGGGAGTTGCTGTAACACCGTGATAGAAGAATAAAAATAATAATTACATTGTTAACCTGCGTAGATGATTAATACAACTCATAATCTCATCCAAGACAAGAGGAAGCTCTCTGCCCACAAATGGGGCTCGGTACAGTAGGTCATTGTTTATTCAAAAGTTCCACAATGAAAGAAAATCCACAGCTCTCGCTGAACCTTTCTAAGGCTATGTGCCCACGTTGCGTTCTGTCCCTGCAGAAATTTCTGCAGCGATTTGAACAGCACACGTGCGCTTCAAATCGCTGCAGAAACAGTGCGTACTGAAAAGCCCATTTCATGCGCTCTGGATGCAGCCCCTCCCATAGACAGGGCGGGGGCTGCATGCAAAGCGCACGAAAGAAGTGACATGTCACTTCTTAGAACGCAGCGCGCTGCGTTCTAATATGCCACGTGGCCATGGATAATGCACAATCTTCATAGATTGTGCTGGGGATGCAGGACGCATGCAGTTACGCTGCGGTGTAGAACACAGCGTAACTGCATGAAAATATGCTGGGCACAGAGCCTAACCAAGGTCCAGGAGTAGACTATGGAAGAATTAACTGGGTAGAAGGACAAAATGAGCAGTTGTAAGTACACAGTGCTTTATAATTGTCTCACTATCAGCATGGCACGCGCATTCAGACCAACAGATGTCTGACGTACAACGAAAACACAACACCACAAACAAGGGGTACACTGGGCATTCAATAATAACGTTGGGCCCTAGCACTAGTGAGGGTAGATGGGACACCTCCTGCTCTCACCTGCTGCTGTACCCTGCACTCCTAGCCTGATCCTACACAGGTTCCTCATCTGTTGCCAAGCAGGTACCTGAAGCCCTGAGAGGCCCTGCAGTAAGACCTAGCTAGTGAGTGGGAAGGTCAAACCCATTAGCCCGCTGCATTACCGCTGCACTAATACAACACGAGAATAGGTGAGACAAACAGAGGAATAACACCCGAAATGGAGAATATACAACTTCATGACAAATCCACAGCAGTTCCTTCCACCAAGGTGGCCAGAATACAAATAGTTTGCTGGGAAACCTTACTACTTAAACACAAAGGGGCGTTAACTGTTTAATCACCAAGAGAAACAAAACAACATTTAAACGTGGAGTCCCAGATGGAGATGAGAGGCTCCAGTCCTAAATCTGTCAATAGTCTGTACAAAACAGGGAGTTGACCGTGACAATAATATGATGCCTGCAATATATTAAGAGGATAAACATTTTGTGGAAATGCTTCTTTAACTGCAAAATACTGATCACGCACAGCACTGAACATGAACCTATGATGATATTGATTTCATTAAGTAAAAGGTGCTACAGAACAGCATGTGGCCACCATCATGATGCTTCTATCGAGGTCTACAGATAGATTGTGATTAGTGATGGGCGAATAGTGAAATATTCGGGTTCGGATTATTCATCATGAATCAATGGGAAACTGAAATCATTTCCTAGAATACCCTCTCAGGACGTCTGGCGAGAATGTAAAAATGCTGAAATGGATGGAGGTTACCAGAGCTCAGCCACAGAGTCTCACGACAGCGGTCAATCTGATAACTTAAAGGGGTTATCCGGCTTATTTTCCTTTTTTTATTATTTCCCTATTGGGCTACATTGGGGCAGGTAAGTAGATAGAGACCACTTACCTGCCCTGGTGTCAGCCCCTCTCCCCCGACTCAGAGTGGTCATGTGACCGCTCCTGCCGCGATTTTGCTGCTTCCGGTCATTTCATGTCAACATGGGCAGGACCATGTTGACATGCAAATCTGCCACTGCATGTTGCCGCCCTGCTGGGCGGGTACAGTGCGATGAGCTCCGCTCCCCTCCCCCGTGCGCTGTCTCTGTGATGACTGCAGCCTCCCGTGCTCCTCGCTTCTGAATACAGTCATAAGCAGGGATGTCACCTGACACCAGCGAACAACAGCACTGAGCTCTGTATGGGACACTGCAATCATCACAGCACGGAGAAGAGGCAGCATGCTGCATGGGTGAGAAGGGAGAGCGAGCAGGGGGGGGGAGGGGGCAGAGGAGAGCGTGCACGGCTGACAGAGTGGGGGGCAGAGAAGAGAGTTCATGGGGGTGAGAGACAGGGGAGTGCTGGGGGGGCAGAGGAGACAGTGCAGTGGGAGAGAAGAGAGTGCATGAGGGGGATTATGTATATTATACAACTCTAGGTGTGTGTGTGTGTGTGTGTGTGTGTGTGTGCGTGCGTGCGTGCGTGCGTGCGTGCGTGCGTGCGTGCGTGCGTGCGTGCGTGCGTGTGTGTGTATATCCATCCTATAGACTCACATTAGGGGCCAAATATAATTTTCATTACATAGTATTCATTTATCAGGTGCTGGGGCAGTATACTGACAGAGAATGTGTGGGCAGAGGGCGGGGCTAGACACTGAGGACGGGCGGTGCCAGCTGTGACTGTGGGTTTGGCAGTCAAACATGTCATGTTAGGTTGTGCTGAATGTAAACAAAGAGCTGCAGAGAATAAAGTGAAAAATCAAGAGAAACAAAAGTTAGAAAACAAAAAAATAATGGGGGCGTTTTATATGACAATACAGCACAGATTAACTTAATTTTTTTTTTTTGGAGTTTATGTCGGACAACTCCTTTAAGGAAGCCTACGTAGACGTCGTACACACACGGCTCTGCTCCGTACACCTCGTACACACATGGCTCCGCTCCGTACACCTCGTACACACACGGCTCCGCTCCGTACACCTCGTACACACACGGCTCTGCTCCGTACACCTCGTACACACACGGCTCCGCTCCGTACACCTCGTACACACACGGCTCCGCTCCGTACACCTCGTACACACACGGCTCCGCTCCGTACACCTCGTACACACACGGCTCCGCTCCGTACACCTCGTACACACATGGCTCCGCTCCGTACACCTCGTACACACACGGCTCTGCTCCGTACACCTCGTACACACACGGCTCCGCTCCATACACCTCGTACACACACGGCTCTGCTCCGTACACCTCGTACACACACGGCTCTGCTCCGTACACCTCGTACACACACGGCTCTGCTCCGTACACCTCGTACACACACGGCTCCGCTCCGTACACCTCGTACACACACGGCTCCGCTCCGTACACCTCGTACACACACGGCTCCGCTCCGTACACCTCGTACACACACGGCTCCGCTCCGTACACCTCGTACACACACGGCTCCGCTCCGTACACCTCGTACACACACGGCTCCGCTCCGTACACCTCGTACACACACGGCTCCGCTCCGTACACCTCGTACACACACGGCTCCGCTCCGTACACCTCGTACACACACGGCTCTGCTCCGTACACCTCGTACACACACTGCTCTGCTCCGTACACCTCGTACACACACGGCTCTGCTCCGTACACCTCATACACACACGGCTCTGCTCCGTACACCTCGTACACACACTGATCTGCTCCGTACACCTCGTACACACACGGCTCTGCTCCGTACACCTCGTACACACACGGCTCTGCTCCGTACACCTCGTACACACGCGGCTCTGCTCCGTACACCTCGTACACACACGGCTCTGCTCCGTACACCTCATACACACACGGCTCTGCTCCGTACACCTCGTACACACACTGCTCTGCTCCGTACACCTCGTACACACACGGCTCTGCTCCGTACACCTCGTACACACACTGCTCTGCTCCGTACACCTCGTACACATGGCTCCGCTCCGTACACCTCGTACACACACAGCTCTGCTCCGTACACCTCGTACACACACGGCTCTGCTCCGTACACCTCGTACACACGGCTCCGCTCCGTACACCTCGTACACACACAGCTCTGCTCCGTACACCTCGTACACACACGGCTCCGCTCCGTACACCTCGTACACATGGCTCCGCTCCGTACACCTCGTACACACACGGCTCTGCTCCGTACACCTCGTACACACACGGCTCTGCTCCGTACACCTCGTACACACGGCTCCGCTCCGTACACCTCGTACACACACAGCTCTGCTCCGTACACCTCGTACACACGCGGCTCCGCTCCGTACACCTCGTACACACACGGCTCAGCTCCGTACACCTCGTACACACACGGCTCTGCTACATCCACACTGTAAACCCCTCCTGACCCCACACATAAACTTCCCCTCATCCAGCACCATGACAACCAGCACAGCAGAGCCCTGCATACACTGAGGAGCTGATCATGTGACCCCTGACTCCTCCCCTCCATGTGACATCATCACAGGTCCTGTAAGCACAGAGCAGCCATATATCTAGTGTGCGGCTCTGCAGGTGGAGGTAGGTGCAGGGTATTATATATCTAGTGTGCGGCTCTGCAGGAGGAGGTAGGTGCAGGGTATTATATATCTAGTGTGCGGCTCTGCAGGTGGAGGTAGGTGCAGGGTATTATATATCTGTGTGCGGCTCTGCAGGTGGAGGTAGGTGCAGGTTATTATATATCTAGTGTGCGGCTCTGCAGGTGGAGGTAGGTGCAGGGTATTATATATCTAGTGTGCGGCTCTGCAGGTGGAGGTAGGTGCAGGGTATTATATATCTAGTGTGCGGCTCTGCAGGAGGAGGTAGGTGCAGGGTATTATATATCTAGTGTGCGGCTCTGCAGGTGGAGGTAGGTGCAGGGTATTATATATCTAGTGTGCGGCTCTGCAGGTGGAGGTAGGTGCAGGGTATTATATATCTAGTGTGCGGCTCTGCAGGTGGAGGTAGGTGCAGGGTATTATATATCTAGTGTGCGGCTCTGCAGGTGGAGGTAGGTGCAGGGTATTATATATCTAGTGTGCGGCTCTGCAGGTGGAGGTAGGTGCAGGGTATTATATATCTAGTGTGCGGCTCTGCAGGTGGAGGTAGGTGCAGGGTATTATATATCTAGTGTGCGGCTCTGCAGGTGGAGGTAGGTGCAGGGTATTATATATCTAGTGTGCGGCTCTGCAGGTGGAGGTAGGTGCAGGGTATTATATATCTAGTGTGCGGCTCTGCAGGTGGAGGTAGGTGCAGGGTATTATATATCTAGTGTGCGGCTCTGCAGGTGGAGGTAGGTGCAGGGTATTATATATCTAGTGTGCGGCTCTGCAGGTGGAGGTAGGTGCAGGGTATTATATATCTAGTGTGCGGCTCTGCAGGTGGAGGTAGGTGCAGGGTATTATATATCTAGTGTGCGGCTCTGCAGGTGGAGGTAGGTGCAGGGTATTATATATCTAGTGTGCGGCTCTGCAGGTGGAGGTAGGTGCGGGGTATTATATATCTAGTGTGCGGCTCTGCAGGTGGAGGTAGGTGCAGGTTATTATATATCTAGTGTGGGCTCTGCAGGTGGAGGTAGGTGCAGGGTATTATATATCTAGTGTGCGGCTCTGCAGGTGGAGGTAGGTGCAGGGTATTATATATCTAGTGTGCGGCTCTGCAGGTGGAGGTAGGTGCAGGGTATTATATATCTAGTGTGCGGCTCTGCAGGTGGAGGTAGGTGCAGGGTATTATATATCTAGTGTGCGGCTCTGCAGGTGGAGGTAGGTGCAGGGTATTATATATCTAGTGTGCGGCTCTGCAGGTGGAGGTAGGTGCAGGGTATTATATATCTAGTGTGCGGCTCTGCAGGTGGAGGTAGGTGCAGGGTATTATATATCTAGTGTGCGGCTCTGCAGGTGGAGGTAGGTGCAGGGTATTATATATCTGTGTGCGGCTCTGCAGGTGGAGGTAGGTGCAGGGTATTATATATCTAGTGTGCGGCTCTGCAGGTGGAGGTAGGTGCAGGGTATTATATATCTAGTGTGCGGCTCTGCAGGTGGAGGTAGGTGCAGGGTATTATATATCTAGTGTGCGGCTCTGCAGGTGGAGGTAGGTGCAGGGTATTATATATCTAGTGTGCGGCTCTGCAGGTGGAGGTAGGTGCAGGGTATTATATATCTGTGTGCGGCTCTGCAGGTGGAGGTAGGTGCAGGGTATTATATATCTAGTGTGCGGCTCTGCAGGAGGAGGTAGGTGCAGGGTATTATATATCTAGTGTGCGGCTCTGCAGGAGGAGGTAGGTGCAGGGTATTATATATCTAGTGTGCGGCTCTGCAGGTGGAGGTAGGTGCAGGGTATTATATATCTAGTGTGCGGCTCTGCAGGTGGAGGTAGGTGCAGGGTATTATATATCTAGTGTGCGGCTCTGCAGGTGGAGGTAGGTGCAGGGTATTATATATCTGGTGTGCGGCTCTGCAGGTGGAGGTAGGTGCAGGGTATTATATATCTAGTGTGCGGCTCTGCAGGTGGAGGTAGGTGCAGGTTATTATATATCTAGTGTGCGGCTCTGCAGGTGGAGGTAGGTGCAGGGTATTATATATCTGGTGTGCGGCTCTGCAGGTGGAGGTAGGTGCAGGGTATTATATATCTAGTGTGCGGCTCTGCAGGTGGAGGTAGGTGCAGGGTATTATATATCTAGTGTGCGGCTCTGCAGGTGGAGGTAGGTGCAGGGTATTATATATCTAGTGTGCGGCTCTGCAGGTGGAGGTAGGTGCAGGGTATTATATATCTGTGTGTGGCTCTGCAGGTGGAGGTAGGTGCAGGGTATTATATATCTGTGTGTGGCTCTGCAGGTGGAGGTAGGTGCAGGGTATTATATATCTAGTGTGCGGCTCTGCAGGTGGAGGTAGGTGCAGGGTATTATATATCTGTGTGCGGCTCTGCAGGTGGAGGTAGGTGCAGGGTATTATATATCTAGTGTGCGGCTCTGCAGGTGGAGGTAGGTGCAGGGTATTATATATCTGTGTGCGGCTCTGCAGGTGGAGGTAGGTGCAGGGTATTATATATCTAGTGTGCGGCTCTGCAGGTGGAGGTAGGTGCAGGGTATTATATATCTGTGTGCGGCTCTGCAGGTGGAGGTAGGTGCAGGGTATTATATATCTGTGTGCGGCTCTGCAGGTGGAGGTAGGTGCAGGGTATTATATATCTAGTGTGCGGCTCTGCAGGTGGAGGTAGGTGCAGGTTATTATATATCTAGTGTGCGGCTCTGCAGGTGGAGGTAGGTGCAGGGTATTATATATCTAGTGTGCGGCTCTGCAGGTGGAGGTAGGTGCAGGGTATTATATATCTAGTGTGCGGCTCTGCAGGTGGAGGTAGGTGCAGGGTATTATATATCTAGTGTGCGGCTCTGCAGGTGGAGGTAGGTGCAGGGTATTATATATCTAGTGTGCGGCTCTGCAGGTGGAGGTAGGTGCAGGGTATTATATATCTAGTGTGCGGCTCTGCAGGTGGAGGTAGGTGCAGGGTATTATATATCTAGTGTGCGGCTCTGCAGGTGGAGGTAGGTGCAGGGTATTATATATCTAGTGTGCGGCTCTGCAGGTGGAGGTAGGTGCAGGGTATTATATATCTAGTGTGCGGCTCTGCAGGTGGAGGTAGGTGCAGGGTATTATATATCTAGTGTGCGGCTCTGCAGGTGGAGGTAGGTGCAGGGTATTATATATCTAGTGTGCGGCTCTGCAGGTGGAGGTAGGTGCAGGGTATTATATATCTAGTGTGCGGCTCTGCAGGTGGAGGTAGGTGCAGGGTATTATATATCTAGTGTGCGGCTCTGCAGGTGGAGGTAGGTGCAGGTTATTATATATCTAGTGTGCGGCTCTGCAGGTGGAGGTAGGTGCAGGGTATTATATATCTAGTGTGCGGCTCTGCAGGTGGAGGTAGGTGCAGGGTATTATATATCTAGTGTGCGGCTCTGCAGGAGGAGGTAGGTGCAGGGTATTATATATCTGTGTGCGGCTCTGCAGGTGGAGGTAGGTGCAGGGTATTATATATCTGTGTGCGGCTCTGCAGGTGGAGGTAGGTGCAGGTTATTATATATCTAGTGTGCGGCTCTGCAGGTGGAGGTAGGTGCAGGTTATTATATATCTAGTGTGCGGCTCTGCAGGTGGAGGTAGGTGCAGGTTATTATATATCTAGTGTGCGGCTCTGCAGGTGGAGGTAGGTGCAGGGTATTATATATCTAGTGTGCGGCTCTGCAGGTGGAGGTAGGTGCAGGGTATTATATATCTAGTGTGCGGCTCTGCAGGTGGAGGTAGGTGCAGGGTATTATATATCTAGTGTGCGGCTCTGCAGGGTGGAGGTAGGTGCAGGGTATTATATCTAGTGGTGGCGGCTGCTGCAGGGTGAGGTTAAGGGTCTAGTGTGCGTCTAGTGTGCGGCTCTGCAGGTGGAGGCAGGTGCAGGGTATTATATATCTAGTGTGCGGCTCTGCAGGTGGAGGTAGGTGCAGGGTATTATATATCTAGTGTGCGGCTCTGCAGGTGGAGGTAGGTGCAGGGTATTATATATCTAGTGTGCGGCTCTGCAGGTGGAGGTAGGTGCAGGGTATTATATATCTAGTGTGCGGCTCTGCAGGTGGAGGTAGGTGCAGGGTATTATATATCTAGTGTGTGGCTCTGCAGGTGGAGGTAGGTGCAGGGTATTATATATCTGTGTGCGGCTCTGCAGGGGGAGGTAGGTGCAGGGTATTATATATCTAGTGTGCGGCTCTGCAGGAGGAGGTAGGTGCAGGGTATTATATATCTAGTGTGCGGCTCTGCAGGTGGAGGTAGGTGCAGGGTATTATATATCTGTGTGCGGCTCTGCAGGTGGAGGTAGGTGCAGGGTATTATATATCTAGTGTGCGGCTCTGCAGGTGGAGGTAGGTGCAGGGTATTAGATATATCTAGTGTGCGGCTCTGCAGGTGGAGGTAGGTGCAGGGTATTATATATCTAGTGTGCGGCTCTGCAGGTGGAGGTAGGTGCAGGGTATTATATATCTAGTGTGCGGCTCTGCAGGAGGAGGTAGGTGCAGGGTATTATATATCTAGTGTGCGGCTCTGCAGGTGGAGGTAGGTGCAGGGTATTATATATCTAGTGTGCGGCTCTGCAGGTGGAGGTAGGTGCAGGGTATTATATATCTAGTGTGCGGCTCTGCAGGTGGAGGTAGGTGCAGGGTATTATATATCTAGTGTGCGGCTCTGCAGGTGGAGGTAGGTGCAGGGTATTATATATCTGTGTGCGGCTCTGCAGGTGGAGGTAGGTGCAGGGTCTGTTATTATCTGTCAGGATTAGTCGTTATTCACACTCACGTCCATTTTGACTTAACAAATTAATATATTCCTTCATCATTTTCATTATTGTTTTTCATCCATTTTTATATATGTTTAATATCAAGAGTCACTTCCAAAAATCCCCCTGAATCCCACCTGGTCTTACCCCTTGAATCCCCCCTCTTCCCCCCTCTTCCCCTCTCCTTTTCTGTCCTCTGGTCCTGGATGTATCGGAGGTTTGTGCGCGGCCTCCACTACATTCATTATCTATGTAAGCACAGGAAATAGCCGAGCTCTATCGGACTGTCTGGGTGCAATTAGCATTGCCTGTTCTACTGCTGGAAGGGTCGCCCTTTCTACTGCTGGAAGGGTCGCCTGTTCTACTGCTGGAAGGGTCGCCTGTTCTACTGCTGGGAGGGTCGCCTGTTCTACTGCTGGGAGGGTCGCCTGTTCTACTGCTGGGAGGGTCGCCTGTTCTACTGCTGGGAGGGTCGCCTGTTCTACTGCTGGGAGGGTCGCCTGTTCTACTCCTGGGAGGGTCGCCTGTTCTACTCCTGGGAGGGTCGCCTGTTCTACTCCTGGGAGGGTCGCCTGTTCTACTCCTGGGAGGGTCGCCTGTTCTACTCCTGGGAGGGTCGCCTGTTCTACTCCTGGGAGGGTCGCCTGTTCTACTCCTGGGAGGGTCGCCTGTTCTACTCCTGGGAGGGTCGCCTGTTCTACTCCTGGGAGGGTCGCCTGTTCTACTGCTGGGAGGGTCGACTGTTATGATCCGGAACCATGGAAGATCACCACAAATCATTGGCAAAAAGGTGACAAGAGCATTGGCAACTAATCTGGCCGCCATCCCCTTACTAACCAACACAACTAGAAGTAGCCGAGGGGTGAACTAACATCCTGTGCACCACGAACCCAGCCGGAGAACTAACTATTCTAAAGGTAGGAAAGATGAATAACTCTCTGCCTCAGAAAATAGACAAGAATAGCAAGCCCCCCACATTCAAAGACTGCGGTGATATAGGAAGACACAATACACAGATAGATGATAGGATTAGCAAAAGGTGAGGCCCCCGCTGACTAAAATAGGAAAGGACAGGAAAGGGACTGATAGTTGCCAGAGAAAAACCCCCGCAAAATACCAACTTCCTGATAGTACAAAAAGGCCCTTAGATCGCTCGATCTGAACTCCGTCCTATACCAGGTGCCCTTGTCATACCAATGAACAGAAAACAAGAATAACAAATTCAACAAGCCATAAACACATGGACCCAAAGGAGCTATACTCCACACAGAACTGCAGGGAGTTCCTCAACAATCCACTGAGGGGGGAAAATCCCTGGAAGGAAAGAAACTGAAACCAACCACAACAAATGACAAACCCAGATAAGCAAAAGAACCAGACAATAAATAAAGAGCAAGCACTTATCTGGAGTAGATGTGGTGTAGAGCAGGATTAAGCAGGCTGGAGATACAAAGAACAACTGACATCCGGCCACAGCCTGCAATCAGACCAGGACTTAAATAAGCAGAGAGTTAGCAAAGGAAACACCCACTGCACAACACACCTGATCTCTGTCCAAACCCTTCCTGGCCACCAGAGGGAGCCTCCCAGCAGCCAAGACATAACTAACATTCACAACAGTCGACTGTTCTACTGCTGGAAGGGTCGCCTGTTCTACTGCTGGAAGGGTCGCCTGTTCTACTGCTGGAAGGGTCGCCTGCTCTACTGCTGGGAGGGTCGTCTTTTCAGAGCTGGATCTGGGTATAGGGGCAGAGACCATATTAACTCTTCTGGCTTCTTCATGGGTTCAGCCATGACAGCCAGTTACTGGACTCAGTATGGAGCTTTCCTAAACTCCTCCTAGTCCACTAGCAGATCATAAGTTTTGTTAAAGGGGTGGTCTGATACCTTAAATGTCCTTTTATAAGAATTTATTTTTACAATACCCCACATGTCTCCCGCTAATCCTCGGAATATCAATGGTGATCACACAGGAAGCTAGGGCTGCACTCACTTCCCCGCAACATCTATCACTCCTCTTGGGGCAAAATGTCATCAAGGGATGCAGTTCTTTTACCATGGCTTATATCATCACCCCCCTCTGAAGATGTACTGAATTTATGGCGCTGATTGAATCTATTGGATATATGACCAGCACCTCTTCTTCTGGCCCCACCGGCCGCAGTTGTTTACTGTGAAACAAAACATCATGAGGGGTTGGAGATGGAAACAGGGTGAGTGATAGTAGTGCTTTACCACAACTTGCAACATCGCCCTCAAACGAATAGTCATCAGGGGACACAATGGAAGTAAGGTGAGTGACACCAGCGCCACGCCCTGATGACGACTTTTTTGAGTGCGGTGGGCGCCACTGGTGTCACTCACCCTGCTTCTGTCACTGCCCCCTAATGACATCCTACATTACAGTAAGAAGCTGCAGCAGCAGAGACAGAAGCGGAATACCAGCGCCTTGGTCACTTGTTCCACATTTTCCATGCACCATGGTTTCAAGACATCTTCAGAGGGCACCAATTAAAAAAAATTGTGGTAAATGATGTCAGCGCCTCCCCCTGATGATATTATGATCCAGGTGGGTTGAGATTGACGCTGTGGGGAAGTGAGTGCAGCCCCAGCCTCCTGCAACATCCTAGTAGAGACTCCCATCAAATGAAACATAGAATGAAGGGAGGAAGAAAAAGCAAATTTAGGGAATAACAGGATAGAGCGAAGTGTAGAATACTTTATAATAAAGCAAATGAATGTGCTTAAGGTGCAAAAATAGATATTTTAGGGATCGGACCACCCCTTTAGGCAAATTTATTAAGACTATGGGCGGGGTTGAGATGGTGTGTATTCTAAATGCAGACAGATAAGGATTGTATAGTGTGAATGGGTGTTTTATCCGTAGTATATTATGTGGGTTTGCTGAATCCTATGGTGCATTAGTGTTGTGACCAGTATAAATGAGCGGATTTTTAAAAATTTTAATTTTTCAGCTTTGAGGATTTTTCACAAAAAAAAAAAAATTAAATTTGCTGCAATTTGCATATTTAAAAACCTCTAATTTACTGGAAAATATTTGTAAAATACTCTGAAATCCCCATGGAGTCTATGAAACCCGTTTTGAGCCCAGTAATGCAAACACAGGTTGAGGTCAATTGGACATTAAAAAGGCTATCGGGTAGGAAAAACAGATGGTAAGTGGTGGTAATAGACTATTTAATCATACCCAACAGATTCAGGCATGGTAGGTTATGGATGTTGTATAAAGTCCAAAAATTATCCTTTTTGGAGGGCAGATACATGAATTGCAGTGCAAATGGAGGCTTTTTTCCACAAGCCATCCGAAAGGTTTTCCCTCTAAAGCCTGCTTTACACCTTACTCGTATGCGATGTGACACGCCCCCATCGTATGTGCGGCACGTTCAATTTGTTGACCCAACGATTAATTGCCGTCACACGTACTTGCCCTTCCATACGACCTCGATGTGGGCGGCGAACATCCCACTTCCTGGAGTGGGAGGGACGTTCGGCGTCACAGCGACGTCACACGGCAGCCGGCCAATAGAAGCGAAGGGGCGGAGATGAGCGGGACGTAAACATCCCGCCCACCTCCGTAGGTTTCACACACTACAATATCACTAACGATGCCGGATGTGCGTCACGACGTGACCCCTTCCGACACATCGTTAGATATATTGTAGCGTGTAAAGCCCGCTTAATTAGGTATACTGTATACAAAATGAATAACTTCTCTACTTGGCGAAAAACATTAGCCCTTTTTTGGGTACACAATGTCATAGTGGTAATTTGCTCGCATCCCCAGCGCCATGCTACTCATTGTATCTGCCCCTTCCCATGCCAGACCATCATGCTGAGCCCTAATGCAGCTTTTCCACGCTGCTGAGTATCCCTGTTTACACCTGGCTATAGGGTTCCTTCTGAGATTTTATCCTCAGGTGTGCTGCAGGTTAATCTTTCCTGACCTATCCCAAAGCAGCAGGTGATTTATAAAGCAGCCACTCCCGCTGTTAGGGTGAACGCTTAACCAAGGTTCACTTTTGTTGCCTACTGCCTGACCTATTTGGTGTTGGATCAAGTGCATGCTTGAAAAATGACATCAGACACACACACAGTCGAATATTCATCTTTCCTCTATCAGAGGTGGCCCAGAACAGACTGACTTATTCCAAGAACATGCCCTTATATAACCTAGGAAAGGGGCATACCCCGATGTGTCAATTGGTCAGTGGGTTAGCGATAGCTAGCGACGTGCGCGATAGCACCCGCCCCCGTTGCTCGTGTGACATTTGGTGATCCCTGCCGTAGCGAACAGTACCGCTACGGCAGCGTCACACGCACATATCTTATCAGCCGAACAATCCCTCCTTCAAGGGGGAGGTGCGTTCGGCGTCACTAAGCGGCCGCCCAATAGCAGAGGAGGGGCGGAGAAGAGCAGGACGAACATCCCGCTTACCTCCTTCCTTCCTCATTGCGGGCGGCCGCAGGTACGGTGATGTTCCTCGTTCCTGCGGTGTCACACATAGCAACCTCGCTACTGAACAGACAACTGTTTTTGGTAAGTGAACGACGTCTCACAGACCAACGATTTTTGCCTCTTTTGCGATTGTTTTAAGGTCGCACATAGGTGTTACATGCTGCGACGTCGCTAACGACGCCGGATGTGCGTCACAAACACCGTGACCCCAACGATATATCGTTAGCGATGTCACAGCGTGTAAATGGCCCTTTAGTCCATGAGCTGATTGGTGGGCGTCGTCTTAGGCGGGTCTGTTGTGATGCTGATGGGTGGGTCTGTGACATCATTGGGGTGGATCCATGGTGAAGCTAATGGGCGGGTCCATGACATCATCGGGCGGATTTGTGGTGATGCTATGATGTCATCAGGGGCCATCTTGGATACCTCTGAAGACTGGCTTTTATATAGAGAATCGATTTAATTGAACACACTTCCCACAATCCCCTATGTCCAGAGGTTAATTAAGTATTTGATGGAAAGGCCCTCTTCAACACCACCATTCCTTGCCCGAACATGATTCCAAGTCAGTTCACTTGCTAGAGTCTATTTTATGGGCTTGTTTATATTAATCCTCCCGTTACTGACCCAGCTAGTATGCCTGTACTATCAGACCTTCATTCCCGATATCAGCTTTGTAATTTGATCCTGCCCTGACCTTGGACCATTTAACCACATCTCTGTCTCGCCCTCCTGTACCTAGCTCCCACACCTCTGTCCCTCCGGGCAGCTGCCACAGTCCCGGCAACTTCCTTGGAGTGGTACCTTCCGACTACCTGAAGCCTAGCCTTTCCTCACCACCAAAGACTCTAGTGAAAACCAGGTAGTCCCTTAACTAAGCCCCTCCAGGGTAAGCCCAGCCCTTGGCATATTGGGTCCACATCCACAAGCGTGACACACAATTGGTTTGCCCAGATAATGATTAGACACTTACAAAACTTTTGTTGATGAAGCTGTCCCAAAATAATCCCTTTTTTGTTCTGGAGACAAAAGGTGTACTGCTTTGAATGTGAAGAAGTTATTGTTTCTGAAGTAGTAAAGAAAAAGTATCACATTTTTTGGCATCAACAGCTGGTTTGCTTGTCACAAAATGATTAGACAATGATTGTCCAAAAATTATCCCCTATTTTTTAAGGGCAGATATAATTAAGGAGTATTGTTTTCAAAATGAAAAAGCTATGGCTTATTGACACAAAGCCTATTCAAAATCAGCACTACGTTCAGAGTCGTTTCATTTTTGTGTACACTCAACATCAATAGTACTGGTGTGGTAGCGGCAGACCCGGGGCAGGCAGTGTAAGTCGTGTGTGTCATGATGTATGTAGTTTTCTCCATCCCATATTTTTGTATAAGATGCCATGTGATGTATTTTACCTTCTCACTGTATTTGCTGTAATACTATGTCTTGGGATGTAAGTGACTATACCTTTTCCCAGCCTGTATCATATTGCACTCAGGCTTCAGCAGTAGCTATTGTCATTGATTTTGTGGGGGTTGCATATATATTGTTCTTCTCAGCATGGGACTTCTCCAACCACAACTTGGTAAACAGTCCATTCATGCATCAAATGGCCAGGGGGAGGTGTGCCCACCTAAGGGGCTGATCCCAGGAGAGAAGAACATGTTAGTTCAGTTAGTTGGAGCTCGGCTGGAGTAGGACTAGGATCCATAGCTGAGGCTGGATCCTGGGGTCTGTGTGTGTGGACTGTTACAGACTGGAGATCCGCGGCCCGTGGGATTGTGTGGAACTCTTTGGACTACTGTAAGGACGATTGCTTTGTTATCCGGTCCGAGGATTGTCGGGAAGGGCCCCGAATCTGTTTTACGTGGACTTATCGTGTGCTGTTCCAGTGTTCTTGTGAATAAACCTGTTGGATCGTCCCTCGGCCTCGTCCGTCCTTTGCTCTGTTGTACACTCCCGTCACAGTGTGTGCAGGGGTCAACAGCCCGCAGCGCAGCCGCTCGTTAACCCCTCGCCTCCCCGTCGCCGCACTACTCACAGGAGGACTCCGCAACAGTCCAGGCGACACTATTTTCTTTCTCTCCTTAAATAAAGTCAAGGCAGAGTTTCGTCTTCAATATAACAGCAGTAACCTGCAAGCAGGTGAATATTGCCCAATAGTCCAATATATACAAGGTAATAGCAGGGACTAAAACTTAACTTTTAATATTCCAGATAAAATATATCAACATTACAAAAGTGCAGTAAAATTGCCAAATGGCTATAAACTGAAGTGGTCTCACCCAGATGTTCTCCAGGGATAAAAGGACACACCGATCCAGGGTTGATCAGAGGCAGAATAAATCAGGGTAAAGCATTGGGAGATGGTAAGATATAAACCCTGTCGTGCCCAGTGCCAATGCTTCCGCCCTGACAAGGGCAGCGCCCAAGTGAGCTGTCTGCCCCACAACCAAAGAAAAAGAAGCGTTCTCCCAACGCGTTTCCCTCTAAGTGAGAAGAGTTCTTCAGGGGAGATTAAAGAACAATTTGAACAACCTGCAGTGGCAGGGTCCAAGAAAGCTGATCAACCTGCAGTGGCAGGGATCAAAGGTACAGGCTATGTGTCCAAGTATAAAGTGGTACATGGACACTGGTGCCTAAGATCGCTATATACCCAATGCTAATTAATCATTACCTTCGGCTGTGCAGGGAAGCACCCTGCATGATTCTCCATTCGTGCCCGCACTGTCGGCGTCTGAGGTCACTTCCGGTCATGTGACCGACAGACTAACGCGCTCCAGTCTGGAACGCATTAGCATCCATTGGATGGGGAAAAAACGTCAATCAGTGAGGTCACATCCGGTTTAGCGAAAAACAGTGTTAAGAGCAAACAAAGCTTCCCCATCTAATCACTCCGAATAGGGGGCACGTCACCAACGCGCAGTGGCGACTCCCTGTGTAGTATTAGGTTCAGGCTCTGGTTACTGGCGACAAATATCAACTTTAATCACGTGACCAGCAGATCACCGCGCTCCAGTCTGGAACGCATGAGCACCCATTGGATGGGGAAAACGTCAATCAGTGAGGTCATATCCGGTTTAGCGATAAACAATATTATGATCAAACAAAGCTTACCCATCCAATCACTACGTACAGGGGGCACGTGACCAACGTACAGTGGCGATTCCCTGCATAATACTAGGTTCATGTTCTAGTTGCTAGCGACAAAAATCACCTATAGTAATGTGACTAGCAAATTTACGCGCTCCGATGTGGGAGTACTAAAAAATAATTGGATATGGGAAAAATCAATCACAGAGGTCATGTTTAGTTTGGCAGACCTATCTGTGATATATCAGAAGCTAACCCATCCAATCAAGCTGCAATAAGGGTGTATCCTCACAAATCCTGTGACGTATGTTATACATATACAGTTTGTATCACCCTCATAATGCCAATTAGTGCGAATAAGCAAAAACTAATATCAGCCTATGTTTACATATATGAATGATAACTCAAATATATACAAGGCACTAAAGAACAGCAAATAGAACACCTAGGATTATTCATAAATTTACTGATTAGATTGTCAGCTCATCAGATTAACAAGCTAAAATGCAGAATGCTAGCCACAACGACCAAAAATGCGGGGTATTATAAATAGCGAAACTATGATCAGTGATCCACAACTACTACTGCAGTAAAGGGGGGGGGGGAAAGGGGGAAGAGAACAATGTCTTTCCCAAAAACGGACCAACTTGGATCTAACTGTTTAAAGGATACCAAGGGTCTAGTAACATTCCCAACCTGGACCTCAATAAACCCTATAATAAAGTGGATGCCAAGTAAGGGGCTAGATATGGAGACTGGTCAGTGGCCTAGGGCCAACCTTTCAGAGAGGAAAAAGACACAACAGTTGGCTACTGTGGATACAGGAACTATATAAAGCATCCATAATTGATCTGATCATTGAGGCCATCCGGGTGGCAAGTCTTGAGGCGAAAGATCATCCTCGCCTCTTTTTGTAAAAGAGCACGATCGAAATTACCACCTCTGGGGGATTGTTTAACTTTCAAAATGCCCATGAACAAAATGGCCTCCCTGTTCTGACTATGGCGTACATTCATGTGCCGTGCTATGGGGGTATCACGATCGTTTCTAATGTCCCCCATATGTTCACCTACCCGTCTGCGGAGCTCGCGTGTCGTCTTACCGACATATTGTACACCGCAATGACAGGTAGCCAGATACACAACACCCTTTGTTTTACAATTCATGAATTCTCTAATGTCCAGAGATTCACCTGTGGATGTACTGGTGTATCTTTTGCCTGTTTGAATATTTTTGCAGGCGACACAAGAGCGACATTTGAAGCAACCATGTGGTCTGGTCGGAATCCACGTGGTACCCTCAACAGGTGGCACAAAATGGCTATGCGTCAGGCGATCACCTAACGACCGATTTTTTCGAAAAGTGATGCTTGGCTGTGGTTTAATGTAATCCACAACATCCTTGTCCATACCAAGGATCCCCCAATGTCGGTCCAATATCTGTCTAATAACAGAGGCACCCTTGGTATAGGTCGTGATAAGTCTGACCACACCCATTTCATCATCACACTTCCGCTTAGGTGTCAGCAACTTATTCCGGTCCTGGTTCAATGAGTATTTAAAGGCCTCTTTAAGGATATGGTCTGGATAACCCTTATTCAAAAAGCGAGACCTTAAATCAACAGCCCTCGCCACAAACTCGCTCCGATCAGAACAATTTCTTCTCAAGCGGAGGTATTGTCCCTTAGGGATACCCCGCTTGAGAGAGGGAGGATGGTGACTCTCCCACCTGAGGAGCGAGTTTGTGGCAGTGGGTTTCCTGTAGATTGTAGTTCTAAGCCTACCCTCTGAACCAATTGTCACCATTAGATCCAGAAAAGGCAGGCCAGCGGGATCAATGACATAGGTAAAAGTCAGTCCTAGGGGGTTCAGATTTAACCTCCCCACAAATTCAATGAATTGTTCACGGGACCCCTTCCACAGGAGAAAAACATCGTCTATGAACCGGACCCAAAGGTCAATCATATCAGTGAAGGATGTCATAGACTCTTGAAAAACAGTGGTATCCTCCCACCAGCCCAGGAACAAGTTGGCGTAGCAGGGAGCACAGGGGCTCCCCATTGCCGTGCCCCTGAGCTGGTGGTAGGTGGAGCCATCAAACAAAAAGAAATTATGGTGCAGAACAAAGTCCAACAAAGATGTAACCAGGTTGTTATGGGCATCAAGATGTTTCCCCCTAGTAGCAAGGAAGAACTTGACAGCCTTAAGTCCATAATGATGTGGAATAGAAGAATATAGGGTTTCCACATCAATACTAGCAAGAAACGTATTGGGTCCCACCACTACATCCTCAATTCTACTGATGAAATCTAGACTGTCCCGTATATAAGAGGGTAGTGAAATGACAAAAGGGTTAAGAATTTTGTCTATGTATACCCCAACGTTCTGTGTGATGTTACCTACCCCAGAAACAATAGGTCTTCCCCTGAGAGGGTTTACCCCCTTATGTACTTTGGGGAGTATATAAAAAGTAGACATCATTGGAAATTCAGGTATCAAAAAGGCTAGTTCTTCCTTGCTAATCAGGCCAACAGATTCAGCATTGTTAAGTAAATCCTTCAATGTTTTTTTGGCAGCAATTAGAGGATTGCCAGAGACCTTACAATAGGTGCTAGTATCTTGCAATATGTTTAAGCAGATGTCCCGGTAATCATTAGTGTTCAACAAAACTGTATTCCCCCCTTTGTCTGAGGGTTTAACAGTAATAGTAGGGTCTTTCTCCAAATTACATAGTGCACGCATCTCAATTTTTGAGAGGTTGTTCCTCTGCTCAGTCCGATAGGGAGCTACACCCATCCCATTCAGATCATTCTTACTTAAAGCAAGAACATCACTTGTTACTTGATTCAAAAAGATATCAATAGCCGAGACCTCAGAAAGATTCGGTGGCATCCTTGTACTTGCATTTTTTAAAGTGGTAAACGGGCCTTTACCGGAGATGGAGGGAACCGATTCATTCAGCCCAGCCAGAAGCCTCACATCGTCAATCATATCGAGAGGTATATCCAGATCCTCACAGATCTTATTATCCTTTAGTCTAAAGAATTTCTTCCAGCGCAATTTGCGGCCGAAAAGATTTAGATCTTTAATAAAATCAAACACTGAAAAGTCATTAGTAGGAACAAAGGATAGTCCTTTGCTAAGGACCGCCATCTCTGTCTGGTTGAGGACTCTATCAGATAAATTGATAACTTGAATTCCTAGTCCTTCCCCCTGCGACTCCTCAGGGAGTAGTTGCGGTCTAAAAAAGGAGGATTATTGGTTTGTATCGGTGGATAACCTGAGTGATCAGTTCTCTGTGGTCCTCTCCGGTTACGTCTAGCCCTTTGTTGCAAGCGAAAGGGGGGGAGTCCCTTACCCTCTGTATCCGAGAGTTCAGCCTCAGTAGAGGACAGGTCTGACTCACGCTCTCTAGATGTCGGACCCTCAGTTGGAATAAATTGATAAACTTTATTATCTTTGAAATCTTGTAGGTCGCGTTTGAACTGTTTATGTTTCCTTTCTTTTAAGTGAAACTGAAATTTTTCGATAGAATTTTTCAAGCTGTTCTCTTTAATCGAAAAATCACCCTCGTTTTGATAGGTTTTCGTGAACTCAATCTGTTCCTTGAGTTTGTTATTAATTATCTCAAGGTTATTCCTTTCTTCTAAAAGAAGGATTTTCATCAACCTGAGAGAACTAGCTGTGGCCTCCTTCTCCCAGGCAGTCATCAATTGAGGAGTCCGACACCTAGCAGCAGGTATAAGGGGGATGCGTAGGCCCCTAGGAACGATGTTACTTTTGATATAGTTATCAAGGCTCTGAACCTCCCACCAACTAGTAATCTGTTCCTTATAGGTCCTAGTAACCTCCTTGAAAGCAGCAGTGTAAGATAGAGTATACTTTTTTTGAATAAATTCTTTTTCAGAAAAAATGTCTTTTGCCTCTGTAAGCCAGTAGTAGTTGTTGTGGATCACTGATCATAGTTTCGCTATTTATAATACCCCGCATTTTTGGTCGTTGTGGCTAGCATTCTGCATTTTAGCTTGTTAATCTGATGAGCTGACAATCTAATCAGTAAATTTATGAATAATCCTAGGTGTTCTATTTGCTGTTCTTTAGTGCCTTGTATATATTTGAGTTATCATTCATATATGTAAACATAGGCTGATATTAGTTTTTGCTTATTCGCACTAATTGGCATTATGAGGGTGATACAAACTGTATATGTATAACATACGTCACAGGATTTGTGAGGATACACCCTTATTGCAGCTTGATTGGATGGGTTAGCTTCTGATATATCACAGATAGGTCTGCCAAACTAAACATGACCTCTGTGATTGATTTTTCCCATATCCAATTATTTTTTAGTACTCCCACATCGGAGCGCGTAAATTTGCTAGTCACATTACTATAGGTGATTTTTGTCGCTAGCAACTAGAACATGAACCTAGTATTATGCAGGGAATCGCCACTGTACGTTGGTCACGTGCCCCCTGTACGTAGTGATTGGATGGGTAAGCTTTGTTTGATCATAATATTGTTTATCGCTAAACCGGATATGACCTCACTGATTGACGTTTTCCCCATCCAATGGGTGCTCATGCGTTCCAGACTGGAGCGCGGTGATCTGCTGGTCACGTGATTAAAGTTGATATTTGTCGCCAGTAACCAGAGCCTGAACCTAATACTACACAGGGAGTCGCCACTGCGCGTTGGTGACGTGCCCCCTATTCGGAGTGATTAGATGGGGAAGCTTTGTTTGCTCTTAACACTGTTTTTCGCTAAACCGGATGTGACCTCACTGATTGACGTTTTTCCCCATCCAATGGATGCTAATGCGTTCCAGACTGGAGCGCGTTAGTCTGTCGGTCACATGACCGGAAGTGACCTCAGACGCCGACAGTGCGGGCACGAATGGAGAATCATGCAGGGTGCTTCCCTGCACAGCCGAAGGTAATGATTAATTAGCATTGGGTATATAGCGATCTTAGGCACCAGTGTCCATGTACCACTTTATACTTGGACACATAGCCTGTACCTTTGATCCCTGCCACTGCAGGTTGATCAGCTTTCTTGGACCCTGCCACTGCAGGTTGTTCAAATTGTTCTTTAATCTCCCCTGAAGAACTCTTCTCACTTAGAGGGAAACGCGTTGGGAGAACGCTTCTTTTTCTTTGGTTGTGGGGCAGACAGCTCACTTGGGCGCTGCCCTTGTCAGGGCGGAAGCATTGGCACTGGGCACGACAGGGTTTATATCTTACCATCTCCCAATGCTTTACCCTGATTTATTCCGCCTCTGATCAACCCTGGATCGGTGTGTCCTTTTATCCCTGGAGAACATCTGGGTGAGACCACTTCAGTTTATAGCCATTTGGCAATTTTACTGCACTTTTGTAATGTTGATATATTTTATCTGGAATATTAAAAGTTAAGTTTTAGTCCCTGCTATTACCCAGAGTTTCGTCTTCCCAACATGTAAACTTTATTATTCTTCCACTCCTGATGAATAGCAAAGTGAAATATATGAATTAAATACGCCTAAAAGATACCTTTTAATAATTATTAGTAAAAAAAAGGTCATAGTCAAGACCCTGAGGTTAAAACAGACAAGGACAAACGAACATAAATATGGTCATATAGCCAAAAATAGCCAAAAGATTAGGCAGAATAATCCCCAAAAGGTATGAGATCTGCCTTTATGCTTATATAGGTAAATGGCACTAGGCATATATGTCTATAAAGAAATGGTGCCTAATGACAGCTCTACTACATAGATCAGGAAGAAAAGGGAAGGGTCTTACCGAATCTGCCGTGCTAGCCCTTTCTTATCTCAGTGAACACCACAGAGGTCAGATAACCTGGTCCTCATCCTTATGACACAGGATCTTCATAAAACGTAAACCATCTCCCAACAGAGTGAAATGTCTCCCAACGCGTTTCCACAATCGTCAGGGGAGAAATATAGTCAATAATTCTGGCCAATACAGACCCCTATACATGGCACACAAACAGTATGTCATAAGTCCGTTCCAACGCAGGAGCGGTCGGTTAAAGAATGCAGCACAAGACTTACTTTCAAGGACCAAAACCAAATCCTGAGCGGAGCGCATTCGTGACACCGCAACGCAAAGTTTAAATGTGCCGGTCATTCAGTATGGCGTCTGACGTCACATCCGCATCCCGCGGTGAACCCGCCCCCGGGTCACATGATCGCGGCCGGAATGTGCACGTCATAGATGGGAGTGTCTCAGAGTGCAATAGACGCACGCCTGCTCAGACACCAATGTAGTGTCCACAAGAAAATGGCCACGTGTAGTGCCAAAACAAAAAAGGAACCGAATCGCCAATAAAGCTGGCCCAATAGAATCGTAAGGGGCCACAATAAACTCGCACATTAAACCGCGAGAAATCCAGATAGGATATACAGGAAAAACAATCATAGCAACATTAAGAATCTGGAAAAAGGGTATAATAGAGGCCAGCAAAAAGGAACCTGAAAAGGGAGAAAATACAAAAGATACAAAGCCATATGTGCAAATATATTTAATGGATGTTCAATACCACAATAAGTAACGGATCAGGAGAAGCAGGAACATAGGGGAAAAGGAGGGGGAGGAGGGTGTAATTAGGACAAACACAATAACTGGATAGACGGTCCAGGGTAAATGAAAAGAGGGGAAATAACCACCACCTAGGTCCTACAACTAGTAAATGGCCCTGACAAATAACACTGGTCCTACCGAGTTGTGGAGGTTGACACCCTAGGACAGAACGGTGGATGGTGCCCCCACTCGGACGACGACTCGCCCTACTAAGTATCCCTGTTCTATTCTTCCAAAAAGGGTGCAAAAGAGAGAGTGTCATTAAGACCCTGTGGTTTGACCGTTTTTAACCAAATTTGGTTAAATTTGGTCTCTTGTTTAAGGATCTTGTTATCCCAATTTCCTCCTCTGATGGGGGGTGAAATGACATCAATGCCCTGAAAGCTAATCACTTTGGGGTCCCCCACGTGATTCTCCAAGACGTGTCGAGCCACAGGGGTATCATTACCTAGGCGGATGTCACAAAGGTGTTCCCCTATTCTCCTCCTGAACTCCCAATATATTCCTTGTGACAAATACAGGTGGCTTGGTAGATGACGCCCTTGGTTCTGCAATTAATGAATGACCGAATCTCATAACGTCTGCCTGTGACATTTGAAAGAAAAAACCTGCCGGGGTTCAAAGATCCACAAGCAATGCAGCCACTGCATCTAAAACAGCCCTTAACATTACTGGTCAGCCATGTCCTGTTGTTGCTCATAAAATGGCTATGAACCAGTCTCTCTTTGATAGAGCGGGCCTTCCTGTAAGTCATTGCAGGTGTTCCAGGAAGAAATTTTCCGATGTCACCGTCCATTTTAAGAATGGACCAGTGCCTCTCAAGAATTCTCCTAACCTCCCCCGATCCGTTGCTGAACGTAGTGATGAACCGAATAAGGTCATCATTCGATGTTACCTTCGCAGGTGAGTGTCGAAGATCACTCCTGCCCCTTTGCTGAGTCTCTATAAGGGCCTTGTTAATAACATGGTCAAGGTATCCCCTGTGATGTAGCCTCAAACTTAAATCACTTGCCTGTACACGAACTTCTTCCACTCCTGCATTACTTCGGTCACACCACCACCGTTACACATCCCATCAGGGTTCCTTCTAACCCTCCATCTCATATCTAATTTAGTAGCTGTCCGTACTTCAGGCAACTGGGTTCTGTCTGACACGTTTAGGCCTCTCTTTCCTCCACTAAACTTCACGCTGGCTCCGACCAGTTCATTAAGTTTGTTGGACCACTTCACCCCACCCACAGAGGATGCTAGGGCACACGAAGGACCGCAACTGACAGCTCTCTCCACTCAGTGCCCAGGCCAGGATTTAGCCATATCCTTGAGGGTGCACTGACCTTTAGTTTAGTGAGGAAATCTTGGAGTATTCCAAGCCAGACAATAAGAACACTAGACCCCAACTGTCAGGACTATACCCCTCTTTTTGGGGATGTAGTTAACCAATCCTAAGCGGATCCCACGTGTCACGGCCACAGGGGTGACCCTTAGGGTCAGAATCTTGACTAAAAAGCTGTGGAGAAGTAGCACAATAGGGTCTTACCAATGAAACACCAGGAATATAAGTAAGGTAAACTCACCTTTAGGGATTGTGTCAGTCACAGCTCATATAATCGAATATTGGGAATGTGGAACAGCCGCAGCCCCAAAGAGTTCAAGCAAAAGTATAGAGGAAACCCGGTGTCTTGCCGTGCTATTCACCATTCAGACGAAAGGATATAAATTAATCCATGCCTTTATTGAAATTTGGGAGGTACAGGTCAACGCGTTTTGGAGGACTCAGCAATTACAAGGACCGCAACCAACCGCGCTGTCCCCTCCGTGCCCAGGCCAGGATCCAGCCATACCCTTCTCCTTGAGGGCGCATTGACCTTCAGTTTAGTGAACCTTGGAGTATCCCGAGCCAGACAATACAGACGTCAGACCCCCGACTGTCAGGACTATACCCCTCTTCTTGGGAACGTGGTTAACCAATCCTAAGCGAATCCCATGTGTCACGGCCGCAGGGGTAACCCTTAGGGTCAGAATCTTCAAAGGGCTTTTTATCACAACTCCTACTGGGGGACTCTCCTGATCCCTACACTCTGTCTCCCTTTTTATGACCTACTCTCCTCCTGTTATTAACTCTCTCCCTGCCCACCCAGGTGCCAGGACAGCCGTGCTATAACACTGTCACCTGGTGGCTGTTTACATAATACACATTTTCACAACAGACACAGATTGACCGTGTGTCAGCTACTTTTCCAGGGGTGGACCTAGTCCTCAGGCCCCTTCACTGGGAAGTATACACTGGGAAGCCAGATTAGTAGGGTGGCATCTAGGTTTATCTGCCTAGTTTATATACTCATATATTCCTGCTTATAATTTAATATTTTTGTACTCTAAACGGAGTCACCAGAAATATATGTCAGGGTCAGTTGTCGTTGAGTGGAGGCCCCAATATGCAATTTCTAGGGTGCCAACCTCAATGAGTAAGCAGGGTCATAACATGCAAATTGTCTCTTCAGGGAGGAAGTAGATAAACTCTTGCATGTCACTTCTTTTCCGCACATCGCTGCGGGATTTCACTCCATTGACTGCAATGTAATCGTGAAATCCCGCAGGGAATAACGCAGGCAGCAATTTCTGTGCGGTTCATTGCGTTTTCCTGCATTATTCCCTGCGGTATTTTGCGGTTTACCTGCGGTAATGTTCATCGCTTGCCTGCGGTTTGCAGGGAAGTGATGTCATTATGACAGGAAGAGTAAGCGGAGCAGAGAGTAAACACACACATCACAGATCACAGACACACATCGCACACACACAGAGACATAGATATATAGAATACACATAGAAAGCAAACGGAAATATAGAAAAGAAAACACGTGGGCTCCGCCGTATTTTTACCGTCCAGCCGAGGTAAGCACACAGCGGCGGCCCGGTATTCTCAGGCTGGGGAGGGCAAGGGGCAGGGTTAATGTCCCCCCTCCTCCCGCAGCCGAGAATATCAGCCGCAGCTGCCCCGGGACTGTCGCATCCATTATGCGGCAGTACCGGAGTGTCCCCAGCTCTTCCTGCTGCCGTGATGCGGTGGCAGACAGGGCAATATAAGGAGATAATGGCGGCGGATCGCCGCCACTAAGTCCAGGCTTGATCATGGCAGCGTCTATGAGACAGCTGACATGATCAACCCGTAAGTACAGTGAAAAAACACACACCTAAAAATCCTTTATTTTAAATAAAACACAAAAAAGCTCCTGGTTCATCCCTTTATTAACCCCTCACAAACACACAGCTCCAACGTAATCCACACAGCTCCGGGTTAATCCACGTCCTGCGATGCTTGCATCCAGCCGCGACTGACACACAGCGCTGAATGCAGCCTCGCAGCGAGACAGCAGAGGTAACCACAGGGCATTTCCCACGGCCGGTAATTTGAACTCACTACCGACCGTGAGAAATGCAGCGTGTGCTCACAGGGACTCTGTCTCTCTGTCTATCTATCTCTCTATCTATCTATCTAGCTATCTCTCTATCCATTCTTCTATCTATCTATTTATCTATCTGCTATCAAAGGAAATTACTTTTTTTTTTTTTTTCAATGTGCTTTATTGCATTGAATGCATTAAAGCACATGTACCAACCCGCACACTGCAAAACCGTGGCAATACCGCGGTAAAACCGCAGCAAACCGCGGCAAACCACATGCGGTTTTCGGGTGCGGTTTGCCGCGGTTTTTTATCGCGGGTGCGATAATCTTTCAGACCCTGCAGAATTTTCTTAAGAAAATTCCGTTTTCCAGTGCGCACAAAGCCTTAATGAGCCTTGTCATATGACTTAAGGCTGCTTTACATGGTACGACCGATTGTGCGATTTCACAATCGATCGTACCCGCCCCCGTCCTTTTTGCGTCACGGGCAAATCGCTGCCCGTGGCGCACAAAGTCGGTAACCCCCGTCACACATACTTACCTCTCGTGCGACCTCGCTGTGGGCGGCGAACGTCCACTTCCTGGAGTGGGAGGGACGTTCGGCGTCACAGCGACGTCACACGGCCGCCGGCCAATAGAAGCAGAGGGGCGGAGATGAGCAGGATGTAAACATCCCGCCCACCTCCTTCCTTCCACATAGAGCCGGCGGCTGACGCGGGAGGCAGGTACGCGATGTTAATCGCTCCCGTGGCGTCACACGGAGCGATGTGTGATGCCACGGGAACGATGAACAACCATCACCCGATTTCAGGACCGATATTATGGAACCTAGCGACCAGTACACGACTCACGATTTGTGAGCGATACTGCGTCGCTAGGAGGTGTCGCACAGGCCGGCATCGCCAGCGATGCCGGATGTGCGTCACAAAACCGTGACCCCGAAGATCTATCGCACGATAGATTGTCTGGTGTAAAGCAGCCTTTAGGATTTATGCCAGATCAGAACCTCAAATTGTTGACACGGTGTTTCGGGGTCATTTCCACTCGTCAATGCAAAGTATGCATATTTTCAGAGATTTTGTATTGGTTTAGTGACCAGGCTTTTCACGCACTGTAGAGCCTCCTCCACCAATAGCATGTGGGGCATCACCAACTCCAATTCAAACAGCAGAAAAAGCTGATTTGGCCGTAGAGGATCTTTTTCACACACATTGCCAATGCCAGAAATCTCACCTTTACATCAACCCTGTCTAGTTTTGTCCACCATCATCATCATTGTTATCCCAGATTTGGCCGTAGAGGATCTTTTTCACACACGTTGCCAATGCCGGCAATCTGACCTTTACAACAACCTTGACTGGTTCCCACAAGATGCATACAGCTGCACACTAAAATGCCAACAATGTACAAGAGAACTCTGGTACTGCATTACTGCTATATGAAAAAATTAGATTTTTAGTTTATGAATTGTCCAATGCATGTAAGCCCGGAAACCAACGGCAAGGTAATCTCAATAATCCGGATACCTAAAATCCAACCGAAAATACTAGGCTGGGGAATTGTTACACGTAGGTTTATGACTGGAGACAGACATGCGGCAATAGTGGGCAGTATGGTCATGGGGTGTATGGTATCTAAAGTAGACAACACATGTATTCAAAAAAATATAAATAGATCTTTTATATTAACAGTAAAAAGAGGCCACATGTCTTTACTAGTGATGAGCGAGCACTAAACTGCTCGAGTGCTTATTACTTGAATCAAGCAGGCTGAGCTCGATTCGAGTTATGAAAGTCAATGGAAAACGTAAAGATTTTTTTGGAACCGCCCCCCTAGGAAGGCTGGGGGGGCTTGAAAATTGCTGAAATGGATAGAAACACTTGTCAAATCGAAAGGGAACTGCATGGGGAGGATGCTTGAACGTATCTCTGACTCCCAGATCGCTGCTGGGCAGTAAATAATTAATTTAAAAAATACGGTGTGGTTTCCCCTCTATTTTAATAACCAGCCAAAGTAAAGCAGACAGCTCTGGGCTGGTATTGTCAGGTTTTGAAGGCCCCTTCACAACTTAAAAATACCAGTCCGCAGCCGTTTCAGAATTGGCGCATCAGATTACCTGTACCAATGCTGGTGCTTCCAGTAAGTAATCCACAGAAGAAGAAAAAGTAGCTCCACTCCAAGGCGCTTCGACCCAGCTCATCCCGATTAACCTGGTACGGAAGCAATCGGGAACAAATATTTGGGGGTTGATGCCAGCTATGTAGTGACAGCTGGCCTCAAGCCCAGGAATTAGTAATGGAGAGGCGTCTATCAGACACTGCTATTACAGCAAATGTAAAGTGAAAAAACATGTTGGAGCTTCGTGAATTTGTTAAAATAACAAATTGTTGAACGAGGCATAGAGTGAGGGAGTCTTTCTTCAAATAAGCTATTTTTTCCTGTGTCTGTCTTTTTTTTTTTTTTTCACTTTACAATTACTGGGTTAGTAATGGTGGTGTCTCATAGACGCCTCTCCATTACTAAACCCTGGGCATCAAGCTGACATTAACCCCCAAAAAATATAACTCCGATAGCCAGGGTCTTCCCAAGCTGATAATGCCAGCTTGCAGCTGTCTGCTTTACCTTGGCTGGTTATCAACAATAGGGGGTCACCACACCATTTCTTAAAATTATTTATTTATTAAGTTAAACAAGGCTAAAAACACCCTATAGTGCCACATGAAAGGCATTAAAGTGTGCAACACAGCGTATACGCTCAAACTCACCCTCCTAAATCAAGTCTCCCTGAACTTCTTCCAGAAGACAGTGTTTTTCGAGCATCACGCCCCCCGGGGCTTATGTAAGATCCAATGACGCAATGCGGCCAGCCAATCACATTAGTGGCAGTAGGCTTTCCTTCCAGTTTAACCAAGGTTGCAGTGCCTAATTGGACTTGAAATGGTCCTTTTTCTCACGTTTTAGTCCACAAATACCCGATTTCCATGTTTTAGTAAATGATACCTTTCCAGTTCTTCTGGACCACATTTAACATCAGTTATATGATGTGGTTGACTTAGCACAAGATTAGGTCTCAGACCATTCTGAATCCACATAAGCAAGGACAAGGTTTACGTAATAAATTTGCAATCACTGGAACTGTTACAATGGCTTTGCGCCGCATTAAGACCTGCAGTGCTAGGAACTAACACAGTTCTTCATGGCCTTACTACAGTACCTTCTTTAACACTGTGGGGTACTTTGCACACTATGATCTCGCAAGCCGATGCTGCGATGCCGAGCGCGATAGTCCCCGCCCCCGTCGCAGCAGCGATATCTCGTGATTGCTGCTGTAGCGAACATTATCGCTACGGCAGCTTCACATGCACTTACCTGTCCTGCGACGTCGCTCTGGCCGGCGAACCGCCTCCTTCCTTAGGGGGCGGGTCGTGCGGCGTCACAGCGACGTCACACGGCAGGCGGCCAATAGGAGCGGAGGGGCGGAGATGAACAGGACGTAAACATCCCGCCCACCTCCTTTCTTCCGCATAGCAGCCGGGACGCAGATAAGGTGATGTACCTCGCTCCTGCGCCTTCACACACAGCGATGTTTACTGCCTGCTGGAACGAGGAACAAGATCATACCGTCGCTGCTGTGAAATTATGGAAATGTCGGACCCTACACCGATCATACGATAACGACGCTTTTGCGCTCGTTAATCGTATGTAAAAGGATTCACATACTGCAATGTCGACAGCGACGCCGGATGTGCGTCACTTTCGATTTGACCCCACCGACATCGCACCTGCGATGTCATAGTGTGCAAACTACCCCTATGAGTCAGAGCATGTGTCTCATAGGTTATAATTGGAAGACTGTGAACTAGGAAAACAACATGACAACATGACCCAATCGCCACACTTCATACACACCACTTTTCCATTTTCTCTATTGTGTGTGTCCGTATATATCTGACTGCAATCGGATGACATCCGAGTGCAGTTGTCACGCAGAGTTTTGCACAAACTTTGCTGACTGACATGCTGGCATTGGGCTCAGTTTAGATTGCAGATTTCGCCCGATGATTTTTCTGGTGTCTGGGACAAAGACAGGAAGACTTGGGCGTCAACCTGCTGTGTGCTGATTCATGCACAGGCGAGCAAGAGTTAGGTCTCTGCACAACATGTGATTAAAGGAGCAAGCAGACTAGCAGAGATTATCACATCTGCTCCCCTCCTATTTATACTATTTGATTCCTTCTACCCAACCCAGCTATAGTTTATTCTGTGTTGGTCTGTGAGGTGTGGTGTCCCAGACTCTCTGGCGAAAGTTGTGCTTTTTGCTTTGTGGGGCTTACCCCTGTTGTTTTGTAGCTTCCTTACTGCTCTTGCTTTCCTCCTAAATCTCTTATTATCCTATCCTGTGTATGTGCGTGTTGTGTGACAGAGTTTTGTTTTTTCCCTTGTCTATCTTTTTCTGTGGTTTCAATACACTCCTGTTACGTCCCTCCCTGGAGTAGGGGCAATTAGATAAGGACTGCTCAGGAGCAGGGCCAAGAAGGAGAATCAGGCCTCTCCTCCATTAAGAGTATCCCTGAGATTAGAGATAGCATAGGGCCACCTAGCTTGAGGGACAGTTTAGGAGCCCTTGTTCCCCGCTTTCCCAACGTCATTGTGACATTATGGCTGGCCCGACTATATATTCCAGAATGGACCCAGTTGTCTCTCCAGGTGGCTGAATTAAACAGGCGGTATGGCAACAAGCGCAGTCCGCCACATCGGCACACTCTGTTCAGGTCGCTGATCATCCGAACCAAAACTGCCCCTTCCGGAAAGATTATCCTGTGCGCACAACCGGTTTAGTGCTTTAGAGTAGCATGTAAGTTGTACTTTCGTTTATGTCCCCAGTCCTCTGGTAGTGAGGTAGGATAGGTAGGCGGGTAGGAATTCTGATCTCACTCATGGGCGTTTTCCTTACCCCCCCGAGTCACCGTTTTGGGTTTTTTTTGTCAGTGAATGGGTTTTTCTCAGCACTCGGCTCATTTATGATGATCCAGACAAAGTGTCTTTAGAATTGTCTAAAATCTGGTCACTGCAGCCAAGGAATCTGACAGTTTTCTGGGTGTAACCGAGAGGGTTAAGGAGGCCTTGGTAATGTATGAAACTCCTCATTCTCTTGAGTGTGCCATGTCTCTAGTAATACGTATTGATTGCCGTTTTTGGCAGAGCTATCTGTATCTAAAAGTATGAAGTGCGCTAACATATTATTACTCTAACCAGCATCACAGCTCTAGAAATTGTATATTTTACATGGTATTTTGCACGTTTTAACACCGGCTCATCTTTTTTTAAACTCAGGTCCCTACAATATCTAATCCTCTCATTGGAGATCTTCTATAGAAGAGAATTTTACAGATTGACCCGTGAACGATGGATATGGACAGGGACAAGATTATGGAGAGGATATTACACCTCACCCTAGAGATCCTCTTCCGGCTTACTGGAGAGGTGAGAGATTCTGATGACGTCACATTACATCATTCTTATCTATGGGAATAACAGATGGACAGAACTGGAGAGGTGAGGACTCTGGAAATGTCTGGAGTGAGATTTATTACTGTGTCTCTCCATAACCAGGATTACACAGTAGTGAAGAAGACCTCTAGTGAGCGCTGTCAGGCCCCTGTGTCTGAGGGATGGGGAAGACCCCTGAGCCCAATCACGGGGCCTCCACCTCACCCCCCGATACATGAGGACATCAATGACCAGAAGATCCTAGAACTCACCTACAAGATGATTGAGCTGCTGACTGGAGAGGTGACACTGCTGGGAATGCTGGGACATTATACAGTAACACTATGAAGGGATCGGGGGTGACGGTATCATTGTATGTGTCAGGTTCCTATAAGGTGTCAGGACGTCACCGTCTATTTCTCCATGGAGGAGTGGGAGTATTTAGAAGGACACAAAGATCTGTACAAGGACGTCATGATGCAGGTTCCCCAGCCCCTCACACCACCAGGTAATAGACAGGATTAAATACACACGGCCTATAATTATCTGTATGTAAGGAATGAATTCAGTCCCTGAATGTGTCTCCTCCAGTTCTATCCAGTAAGAGGACAACACCAGAGAGATGTCCCCGTCCTCTTCTCCCACAGGACTGTAAACAAGAAGACCCCGATGTTCCTCAGGATCATCAGGTAGATGGAGAGAAGGTGCCATAAAATCTCCCTATGATGTGTAGACGGCTGTGAAGGTCTTGTGCTCAGTCTTGTTTTCTCCTCCAGTATTATATGTGTTATACTTGTGTAATGAGAGCGGTGGAGATGGCAGGATTAGAGCTGATCATAGATGGGACTTCTCCATCTGTATGTGACTTTTACAATATTTGTTTCAGGGTGAAGATCTGCCCCGTATTAATATTATAGAGACATATGTGAGGGGTGATGAGCGGAGTAAAGAGGAGATTCCTATATATGACTACCCAGGTGAGTAGTAACCATTAAAATGCAGAGAAGTCCCTTGGGAATATACACTTCTCAACATTGTAATTGCATTGTGGCATGTGGGAAGAGCATTAAAGCCAAATTCCAAGCAACTATGCCTAAACATGCTCCCATGGCTGCAGCGTCTCCGGACTTGTCTCCATCGAGGAACATAGGTGACATCACTGGTCGGTGATTACACAGGAGTTGCCAGCAGCAGATCTTGATTATTTGCCCAGGTGCATTCGTCATGGCAGAAAATTCCTCAGACAACTATTAATAACTCATAAAGGCCAAGACTGTAAGTGCAGAGTTTTCTGTGCGTGGCTCGTACTCATCAAGACTTCCTGTTTTTACATAAGGCTTAGACAGATACAGCTGGTCTGTTTTAAATCGTGTGATGTCATAAACATATTGGAAAAGGGAAGAATTAACTGGGTAGAAAAGCAAAATGAGCAATTGTAAGTATGATGTTTCCATCCCAATCACGGTTAGGACAGTGTTCTTGGGGTTGTACTCATCCTTCTTCCTCCAAACACGGCGAGTGCGGTTGATACCAAAAAGTTCTATTTTGGTATCATCTGACCACATGACCTTCTCCCATGCCTCCTCTGGATCACCCAGATGGTCATTGGCAAATCAGATCTGGCGTGAGCTGGGGGACCTTGTGTGCCCTGCAGGATTTTAACCTATGATGGCGTAGTGTTACTAATGGTGATCTGTGAGACTGTGGTCGAAGTTCTCTTAAGGTCATTGACCAGATCCTCCTGTGTAGCTCTGGGCTGATTCCTGGCCTTTCTCAGAATCATCCTTACACTACGAGGCGATATCTGGCATGGAGCCCTATACTGAGTAAGATTGACAGTCATCTTGTGTTTCTTCCATTTTCTAATAACTGCACGAACAGTTGTTGCCTTCTCACCAAGCTGCTTGTCTATTGATCTGTGGCCCATCCCAACCTTGTGCAGGTCTACAATTTTGTCCCTGGTGTCCTTTTAGACAGCTCTTTGATCTGGGGCATAGTGGAGAGGTTGGAGTGTGATTGATTGAGTGTATGGACAGGTGTCTTTTATACAGGTAACGAGGTCAAACAGGGTAATACAGTTAATGAGTGCAGAGTAAGAGCTTCTTACAAAAGAATAACATGTCTGTGAGAGCAGAATTTTTGATGGTTGGTAGATAATCAAATACTTATTTCATTGAATAAAATGCAAAATAATTGCAATGTTATCTTCTGGATTTTTTTATATTCTGTCAATCACAATTAAAGTTACCTAGGATAAAAATTACAGACCTCTCCATTCTTTGTAAGTGGGAAAACTTGCAAAATCAGCAGAGGATCAAATACTTATTTTCCCCACTGTACAGGACAGCATGTAGACTACCATCATGATGTTTCTTTTGAGGTCTACTGTTAGATTGCGATCAGTTTTGCATCACTGTCTTAGTACAAAAAAACTTGCTGCATGCCTTGTAATTTGTGTGGATGTTTTTATATAAAAATGTCATAAAATATTAGATAAATTTCAAGCGATATTATTTGAAGTAATTTATTTTTTTTTTATTCTTGGCAGATGACTATTCCAGAATCCCAGATGGACATTGGATGTCTTTAGATTGTAAAGCAGACGATGGTGGCATAAAACAAGATATATGTGAACAGCATGCTGTAATCCCAAATATAACCCTTCATAGAAAGGATGATCTATCATCTGATCGTTTCAAACAGGTACTGTCTTCTGATTCATCACAGGAAGTTAAGAGCCACCATCAAAAAGGTGTCCTAGATGAAATAGATCACACAGGGGAGAAGCCATATTCATGTCCAGAATGTGGGAAACATTTTGACTGGAAATCAAAACTTATTAAACATAAGAGAAGTCACACAGGAGAGAAGCCATTTTCTTGTGAAGAATGTGGGAAATGTTTCACGGGAAAATCAGATCTTTTTAGACATCAGAGAATTCACACAGGGGAGAAACCGTATTCATGTTCAGAATGTGGAAAATGTTTTAGGCAGAAATCAACTCTTGGTAAACATAAGAAAACTCACACGGGGATAAAGCCATTTTTTTGTGAAGAATGTGGGACATTTTTTACGGCTAAATCATCTCTTATTAAACATCAAAATACTCACACAGGAGCAAAGCCGTTTTCATGTTCAGAATGTGGGAAACACTATATTGATAAATCAAATCTTGTCAGACATCAGTGGATTCACACAGGGGTGAAGCCATATCCATGTTCAGAATGTGAGGCACATTTTACTGATAAATCATCTCTTGTTATACATCAAAATATTCACAGCGGAGCAAAGCCGTTTTCATGTTCTGAATGTGAAAAATCATTTAATGATAAATCAAGTCTTCTTCGACATCAGCGGGTTCACACAGGGGTGAAGCCATTCTCCTGTTCACAATGTGGGACGCGCTTTACTGCTAGATCATCTCTTGTTACACATCAGAGTATTCACACCGGAGCAAAGCAGTATTCATGTTCACAATGTGGAAAATTGTTTAACCGGAAATCAAATCTTATTAAGCATCAAACAACTCACACAGGGGAGAAGCCATTCTCCTGTTCACACTGTGGAAAATGTTTTAGCCAGAAATCAGATCAAGTTAGACATCAAAGAATTCACAAGCAGTGAAACCATTTTCATGCCCAGAATGTGGGAAATATTTTACCGAGAAATCACTTCTTAATAAGCATCAAAAATCTTACACATTCATACCACCCAACATTTACAGAAGCAAAGAAATGACAAAAATTTGTCTTGCTCAGCCATTTCTTTCTACTCTGGTAATGGGAGTTGTCAGAGTGGCGATGGCACTTTGCGGGACTCAGCAGATTCCTACGACGGTTTGGACCTATGGGTTTATTTTTTGAGTATTCATTCATAGTTAATGAAGCCATAACTTATTCATTTATACGCATCCACTCTACTTCAACAGTTAAAGTCAGCAGATTTTCTACTAAAAAAAAAACCACAGCAGGAAAAATGCAGCAATTGCACTAAGTGTAAAGAGGGCGATTTTGGCGCTTTTTTTTTCTTCTAAAGGTTACTATGAGGAGCTTGAAAAAAAAATGTATGTGAAAAACACAGTTTTAGTTTTAAAATACAGAATCAAATCACACTAATTTTTTCACCACATTTATCAATCACTATAATTACAGAAATACCAATTATGCTCATGTTATTTGCTATTTTGTAATGTTTATTTTAAAAAAGTGCATTAAAAACTAATTTTAAAGGATGAAAAAATGTCAGAATTTAATTTTACTTTTAATATACAGGTACACAAAAATTATTTATTTATTATTATAGCGCCATTTATTCCATGGCGCTTTACATGTGAAATGGGGTACACATAGTAGGGAGAAGTACCATAATCATTAACAAAACAGGTACAGGAGGAGAGAGGTCCCTGCCCGCGAGTCTATAAGGGATGAGTGAGGATAAAGTAAGTGAAGGTAGAGATTGTCGTGTGGTCCAATAGCGAACTTAGGTTTACTGCAGGCTGTAGACTTGTCGGAAGAGGTGGTTCTTCAGGTTCCTTTGAAGTTTGTTAAGGTAGGCGAGAGTCTTATATATTGTGGCAGAGAGTTACAGAGTATGGGGAAAGTATGCAAATCAAAAAAGGTCCGTGGAACCTCTGTTAGGAGTCTCGACACAGAAAATAGCCAGATATCTAGGTCCTTCCCGGAGGGGTATCTGGCTATTTTCTGTGTCGAGACTCCTAACAGAGGCTCCACGGACCTTTTTAGATTTGCATACTTTCCAGGGGGCAATGCACCTAGGATTTCACTGTGTTCAGTGCCTTCGCTGGCTGCCGGCAGTGTTTTTTCTCTGGCTGGTCTCCCCGACATCAGTGATTATTTAGAGTATGGGGGAGGCACGGGAGAAATCTTTGATGCGGTGGTGGGAAGAGGAGATGAAAGGGGAGTTGAGAAGGAGATCTTGTGATGATCGAAGGTTACGTGCGAGTAAATATCGGGAGACTAGTCACAGATGTAAAGAAAAAACAGGTTGTGGATGGCTTTGTAGGTCATGGTTAGGGTTTTGAACTGGAGTCGTTGGGCAATGTGAAGCTAGTGAAGGGATTGGCAGAGAGGGAATAGCAGGGTGACAGGTGGATTAGTTGGGCAGCATAGTTTAGAATAGATTGTAGGGGTGCAAGACTGTTAGAAGGTTGAGCAGAGCAGGGGGTTGCAATAATCCAGGCAGGAGATAAGGTCCTGCTCTAGGGTTCTTGCAGCTTTTGGGAAAGAAATGTACAAATCTGGGAAATATTTTTGAGTTGGATGTGGCAGGAGGTGAAGAGGGCATGGATATGGGACCTGAAAGAGAGATTACAGTCTAGAGTTAAGGCTACTTTACACGCTGCGATATCGGTCCCGATATCGCTAGCGTGGGTACCCGCCCCCATCTGTTGTGCGACACTGGCAAATCGCTGCCCGTGCCGCACAACATCGCGCAGACCCGTCACACATACTTACCTGCCCGGCAACGTCTCTGTGACCGGCGAACCGCCTCCTTTCTAAGGGGGCGGTCCGTGCAGCGTCACAGCGACGTCACTGAGCGGCCGCCCAATAGAAGCGGAGGGGCGGAGATGAGTGGCCGGAACATCCCGCCCACTTCCTTCCTTCCGCATAGCGGCCGGGAGGCAGGTAAGGAGAGGTTCCTCGTTCCTGCGGCGTCACACATAGCGATGTGTGCTGCCGCAGGAGCGACGAACTACATCGTTACTGCTGCAGTAACGATAATCGAGAATGGACCCCCATGTCACCGATGAGCGATTTTGCACGTTTTTGCACCGATGCAAAATCGCTCATCGGTGTCACACGCAGCAACATCGCTAATGCGGCCGGATGTGCGTCACAAATTCCGTGACCCCAACGACTCCGCATTAGCGATGTCGCAGCGTGTAAAGCCCCCTTTACTCCCAGGCAGCGAGCATGTGGGACTGGGGAAAGTGAGCAGCCATTGACATTCATGGATGAGTCAATTGGGAGGATTGAGTGAGGAGGTGGAAATATAATGATTTCTGTTTTGTCCATGTTTAGTTTTAGAAATCGAGCAGAGAAAAAGGATGAAATAGTTGACAGACACTGTGGGATTCTGTTTAGTAAGGAGGTGATGTCAGGTCCAGAGAGGTAGATCTGCGTATTGTCAGTATAGAGATGATATTGAAAGCTGTGGGACTCTGTGAACTGTCCCAGGCTGAGGGTGTAGATGGAGAAAAGCAGGGATCCAAGAACTGAACCTTGGGGGACACTGACAGATAGGGGGAGAGATGAGAGGAAGTAGTGTGAGAATGGGAAATGCTTAAAGTTCGGTCAGTTAGGTATGAGGAGATCCAAGATAGGACCAAGTGTGTGATGCCCAGAGATGAGAGAATCTGTAGTAGGAGGGAATGGTCTACTGTGTCGAAGGCAGAGGACAGAGTAGTGTCGCTTGGCTTTGACTGTTAGTAGGTCATTGGTTACTTTATTTAGGGCAGTTTCAGTAGAGGGATGCGGTCGGAAGCCAGATTGTAGCCGATCAAAGAGAGAGCAGGAAGAGAGGTGGGAGGACAGTTCAAGATGAAAATGTTGTTCCAGTAGTTTTGAGGAATAGGGGAGAAGTGATGTGGGGCGATAGACACAGAGGAAGGGTCAAGGGATGGCTTTTTGAGGATGGGTGTGATGAAGGCATGTTTAAAGCATGAAGGGAATACACCAGTTGTTAGTGATAGGTTGAAGAGATGGGTTAGGGTTGGGATGAAGATTGTGTTGAGATATGGAAGTTGGTCAAGTGGACAGGAGGTGAGAAGTTATCTTGAGAGTAGAATGGAAAGATGATCTTCTGTAATGGTGAAAAAGTTGGATTTGGAGGAAGAAGGTTGAGTAGCTATTATAAGGGGCTGTGGGGATTGTGAGCCACAGCTTGCTCTGATGTTGTCAGTATTTTGCTTGAAAAAAGAGGCAAGGTCTTCAGCTGAGATGAGGACAGGGAGGTGGTGACGGGGGACGGAGAAGAGAGTTGAAAGTGTTGAATAGCTGTTTAGGGTTGAGACAGGGAGGATATGAGGGATGAGACGTAGGTTTGTTTTGTAGCAGTGAGTGCTGACTTGAAAGTGATGAGGGACTCTTTGTATATGATGAAGTGTGCGGTGGAATGAAACCTCTTCCATCTGCGCTCAGCAATCCTGGAAGCCCGTCTTAGTTCTTTAGTCTGGTTCGTGCGCCAAGGTTGCCTGTTGATCGTGCGAGTTTTGGTATGCATGAGGGGGGTGGCCGATTCAAGAGCTGCAGAGATTGTGGTGTTATATAAAGTGGCAGCAGTATCTGCATTGTGTAAAGATGCAATGTCTGCAAGAGGGAGAAGGGACTGAGAAAGGGAGTGTAAATCAAGGTTTTGAGATTTCTGCTTGGGTATAACATTTTTGGAGTGGGGGTTGCGTACTTGGATAAGAGAGGGAAGAGAATGTTAGGTTGCGGTCAGACGGCGTGAGTGGTGAGTTTGAAAGATTGGATAGGGAACAGAGGACAGTGAAAATGAGGTCCAGCATGTGTCCATCCTTGTGAGTAGCTACAGAGGACCATTGGGTTAAGCCGAAGGAGGAAGTGAGTGTTACAAATTTAGAGACAGATGAGTGGGAGGTGTCAATGGGGATGTTAAAGTCACCCATGATGATGGTGGGGATGTCGGTGGAAAGGAAATGAAGTAGCCAGGTGGTGAAGTGGTCGAGAAAAGTGCTGAATGGCCCAGGTGGGCGGTAAATGATAGCCGGTTGGAGGGGGAATAGATTCAGACAGAGTGCACTTCAAAAGAGGTGCGAGTAATGGAAGGTGGAAGTGGGGTTAAGGAGCATTCTTCTGACAGGAGAAAACCAACTCCTCCACCATGCTTGTTACTGAAGCAGGGGGTGTGAGAGAAATGGGAACCACCATAGGAAAGTGCAGCAGGAGAGGCTGTATTAGACTGGGTGAGCCAGATTTCAGTGATGGCGAGGAAGGAAAGTTTATTAGTGATGAAAAGATCATGAATGTAGGAAAGTTTATTGCAAAAAGAGTGAGCATTTCATAGGGCTCCTGTTAGGGCGACTGGGGGAGCAGGAACTGGGTGAATGGTATAAGGTTAGAAGGGTTGCGAATATTTGTCATAGATCATGAATGGCAGTTAGAAGTGACTGTGGGAATGTGATAAGGAGGGCCAGGATTAGGAGAGATATCTCCATAAATGAGGAGAAACAGTGAGTGTTAGTAGGTGGGAGCAGGAGAGGCCATGAAGTGGCCGTGTGTGTCTGAAAACAGAGGGTGTTATGTGGTGGAACAGACCTGAGGAGGAGGTGAGATTGGTGGGGAGGATGGAGGGAGAGATGTCCAGTTCATTACTGGGTTTTAGTGATCAAAGGCATAAGTAGAAAGTGAAGTATTATAGTAGTGAGCGTGAAAAGAACACAAACATTGTTTATCCAGTTACTTTCCGGTCCCATCAGGCCCAATTCTGGCCTAATTCACTAAAGCACACTTATAGATCGACACTTAAGGATACATATGATGACACACACCAAAAATGGAATATAGAGATGTGTCTGTTATGGGCGGCAAGCGTGTGGGGCGTACACTGGAATCCCCCCCTGAAGGAGCAACCAGAAGCGAACCCCTATATAGGGGCTGTCTGGCGCAGCAACAAGGGGGGCTAAATGCACGGCTGCCAGGAACCAGTGGGGGGCAGCTCTTACGGACTAGAAAAAGTCTCTAAAAAGTAAAGTGCAGGTGTGCTGGGATGTGGCAGCACGACGGTGGTGACTTGGACGTTGCAGCACGGAGGTAGAACAGCTCTGACGTGGCAGGCATGGAGGTAGAATGGCTCCGACATTGCAGGTACAGAGGTGGAATTGCTCTGACGTGGCAGGCACGGAGGTGGAATGGCTCTGACGTGGCAGGCACTGAGGTGGTGGAAGTAGCAGGCTCTAGGACGAGACACATGGAAGACACGAAACTTGAACAAGGACACATTTTTGATCAAAAAATTGTAAAGCCATCCCACCGCGACAAGGTGTACCCAATCGGGAAGAGCATTTACCGATGGTATATGAGGATCCAAAATTACAAAAAATACTCAGTAATCCTATTGATTTTGTTGCTATAAAAAAAGCCCCCACCTTTTTAGGTTCAGTTTTATCTCCTAGTCTTTTTACAACTGAGAAAAATCCATCTACATGGCTTTCCATTAACAGTTTTTACCGTTGTATATGGGGGCTACATAATACTATATGGTGGAATATAGGAATTCACGTATCCATTCCTATGCTCGCTGGGTTTTGTTTCTCCTGGATCTACTAACCCTTGCCTGGACATATCCGTGTGAGCCTCGTGATCAACTCCGGACTGAGAAGCTGTGGTGAGCTGGCTTTTTCTCTCCTCTAACTTTACAATAACGTTATTTATAGCACAAATATAATGTACAACAAAAAAAAATGGATGGGGCTATAAGCCAGGATAAAGGACAAAGATACATGCATGGGATGGAAACCTGGTGCTGAGGGAATGAGGCTCTTTCCCTCAGCACCCAGCTTTCCCATGCTCTCCTATACATCTTTAGCTCAGCACCCAGATTTCCCATGCTCTGATATCCCTCAGCACCCAGCTTTCCCATGCTTTGCTATACATCTTTCTCTCCAACACTCAACTTTCCCATGTTTTGCTATATATCTTTTCCTCAGCACCCAGCTTTCCCATGCTCTGATGTAAAGGGCAAGTTGGATGCTGAGGGAAAGAGGTGTAGCAAAGCATTGGAAAGCTGGGTGCTAAGGATAAGATGGATATCTGAACATGGAAAGCTGGGTGCTAAGAGAAAGAGGGATATCAGCAAGTAGGAAAGCTTGGTGCTGAGGGAAGTGTCAATATAATTATCCTGTATTCCGAGGGGGTTGGGACGGGGAGCCCAGGTCCAAATTTTGCAGAGGGGCCCATCGAACTCTACATATGCCACTGGTTGTGTACATTCTATTTGCCTATGCTGTCAATATGCTAATCTTGCAAAGCATTTCAGCTCAACTGTTAATGGAAAAATATATAGCATAAAAAATTTTACCTACTGCAATACCTTTTTTTGTAATCTACTTAATTACTTAACTTGCACATTATGTTCTCTACAACACGTGGGTTGCACATCAGGTGCAATGAAAAAAAGAATTGTCACTGTCAGACTCTAGAAATAAATTGACTACTAAATATTTAGCGGCCTCTAAACATTTTTCAGAAAAACATGATGGTAATCTAACACCTTCTAGGCCAGGGCATAGAAAAGGTTAATATGTCGTCTAGAGGAGGAGACCATAGAAGGTTACTTTTAGGCCTCTTTCACATGTTTGTGTTTCCGGTATGTGTGATGTCCGTTTTCACACATACTGGAGACAGACACGTGTAGACCCATTAAGATTAATGGGTTTGTGCACACATTCGTGTTTTCACATGGACCGTGTGTCCGTGTGCACCACACGTAGACATATCCGTTTTTCTCCGGTAGCATGGATGTCACACGGCTCGCACACTGATGTGCTCCGTGTGACACGTACCGGAGAAAACATATGTCTGTGAAATAAACTGCTCACCTGTCTCCAGCACTGATGTGTCCAGCACTGTTGTCACTTGCTTCCGACCCTCGCTCATTATGCTCAATGCATATTCACTGTACCTTGGACCGGAAGCAGCAGCAGCACCGGACACAGCAACACTATGGAGAGGTAAGTATAGAAGTTCATACTGTCCGTGTGCTATACGGATGTCACACAATGTAACGCCTGCCTGGATCAACAGACTCAGATGGGATGTAATGGACAGGCTAGAGGGAAGCCACTCACCAAGCAGGACCCCCAGAACCCTGAAACCCTTTAACCCCTATACAGCGATTTGGAATTACACAGGGCCCTGGAGATCACTACCCGTGGAAAGCTGCAGTCCGATGAGAGTAGTCATCAGGCAGGGTCAAACCAGGAATAGCAGAACAGGGACAAAATCGGCAGGCAAGGACGTAATCCGAAAACGTAGCAGAAGTCAAATCCGGATCGGGCACCGAGGTACAAAACCAGCAGGCAGAAGGGTAGTCAGAAAACACGCAGAAGTCAGCACACAGGAATCACAAAACAGAATAGGGCGGACCAGGAGCCAGGAAATCAGAACTATCTCTGGCAGAGGTCAGCAGACAGGAGGGGAGGTAAGAAGGGTGTGGTGTCTTTCCATTGGGTGCAGCTGAATGATGGTAATTTCAGCTGGAAGACACACACCACCTATAGTCAGCCAGTGGTACTGCAGATCCCAAGATAACCCAGCCCAGTGGATGATCGGAGCCTGCGCCCACCGGTGCCGCTGGCATCGACTCCTCTCCCATCACCAGCACCATCCACGGCAGAAACACTGCGTCGCCTGGCGATCGGAGCAGAAGTCGCTGGAGCGGACTCCGGTGGTGACGTAACACACAGTTAGCAGACTGACAGCATACGCTGAACACACACATGGACACATGCACACACATACGCACCATACAACACCACGGACCGGGCAAAACGTGTTAGTTTTACACAGTCATGTGAAAGAGGGCTTAAATAGAGAAGCATGGTGGATATTTGTCCTGCTATTGTCCCAACCAGCTTAAACTTAAGACTTGACATATCATGATTAGGGATAATCAAATACCTCAAATATTCGGCTTCGCGAATATTTGCCGAATAAATCGCCGCTTTTCGACTATTCGCGAATATTCGATGCGCAATGTAAGTCTATGGGAAACCCCGAATAACAGCTATTCGGAACTATTCGGGCTTCCCATAGACTTGCATTGCGCATCGAATATTTGCATAGCGACGACCTATTCGGAAAATATTTGAAAAGCCGAATATTTGAGGTATTCAATCATCCCTAATCATTATACTTAATTTAGAAAAAAGGTATTGAATCATACATATATTTTTTATAAACTTTATCTGATTGGTTCTATTCACTCACATGTTCAACAGGATATGACATAAGACGCGGCAGTATTTTAGTTCAAACTATACAATGACTTTGTCCAAAACATGTTTGTTTGATTGTGCTGCTTTTCTGATAATATATTTTTTATATCCCGATACATTCAGCTTTTCATACTTTTTTGGAATAAATAGGAAGTTTTCACCTTTTCTAAACCATGACCCTTCCTTCACCGCCTGTCATTGATTTCTTAACACACTTTGGGCTTAGTTTTTCCGCAGTTTGTCAACGAACATAACGTTTCCCATCAACCCCAAATAAACTAAACTTGCTTTCATCATTAAAATGATCTGTGGACACTTCTCCTCTGTCCACACAACATGCTCCTTTTGACTCTTTCTGCTAATGAGAGGTTTTCAGTCTAAATGCTCTTAAACGTCGTGACACTGTATGAAGAGACAGATCCTTACCTTGTTCAGTGCTGAACTACTGAGCAATTCCAGCTGCAGTGTAGAAACAATTACCCATGGAGATTCTCCGCATTATCCTGTCCTCTCTTGAATTTGTCTTTCAAGGGCAACCAGCCTTCTTGGGCTTGGGGGACTTGAAAAAGTTTGTGATGTTGTAAAGACACAATATTATCAAAATCACAGACTTGGAATGACCAAACTTTCCTTTCTATGGCTGATCGGGTCACTCCTTTGGCCTTCATCTGGACAACCTGCTGCTGGAGGCTTTTAGTCACTTTGGAATAGCTCACCATTTTTGCAAAGTCAGTGAAAACTAGAAAATTAGGTTGCAAGTCACACAGGGCTTATCAGATAATTAAGGAAATTAGCACCAGGTGCCAGATAAACACCAATATCTTGCAGATATCTGAAAGTGTTCTCAAATTTTGATCCGTGTTCTTTTTCATTGATCTCATTTACATTTTTATTATTTGCTTTACAATAAATTCAGTTTATGAAATAAGCGGAAAATCCTGTGAGTTTCCTCATGTAAGGAGATAATCACACAGTATGACACAATGACAGTAACGTTTAGGAAATTGTGTGTTGTTCGCTAATTTTGATCTCCAGTATAAACACTCCTGTCCAGTACCATATGTAAATGTGATAATCTTGATGGAGGGTAACTCCGAAACACGTAGAATAATGTCACATCTTGACGACAAAGCACTCTTCTTTATTGCACAGCTAACCCTTTCCACTCATACAATTAATATAATCTGTTATGATCCGGTAACCGTGGAAAATGACAAAAAACTCCCATTGGTGAAAAAACACTAAGGAAACCGGAGTAGTTGGAACCTGAGCTGACCGCAATCCCTTAACTATCAGACCACACTAGAAGTAGCTGTGGAGTGTTCCTAAAAACCTAGACTCCACGTCACAGCCTGAGAAACTAGCTACGCCTCACAGAATGAAATGAGGAAATCTACCTTACCTCAGAGTAGTCCACAAAGGACTAGGTAGCCCCCCACATACAAAGATTACAGTGATATAGGAAAACACAATACTCAGGAAAAATAGATTTAGCAAAGGCGAGGCCCAACTAACTAGATACAAAGCAAAGGAAAGGAACTGATTGTGGTCAGTACAAAATCCCTGTAGAAAAATACCAAACTCCTGATAGTAAAAATGGCCCTGGAGGTCAAATGACCTCACCCCCACTATATCAGGTACTCCTGTAAATAATTGGGGAACAAAATACCAAAAAGAACACAAAATACAGAAGAGCAAATAATCAAATTAGACAGTGATAAAATCCCTTTTCCTGCAGGAGAGTCAGCACAGGGGAAACCCCATGCTCACAACACGAGAAACAAAACTTCACTTGCAAGAAAACAGATACAAAGCAAAACAAGGAAAAACAACCACCCTAAGGTGTAAACCAGGAAGCAAGGCAAAAACTGAAAACGTATCTGCAGAAGTCTTGCTCAGGGATACAGGGAAGGACAAAACTCCAGACCAGGAACAGAGACTGAGGAATATACAATTATAACCAGTGCCCGCAGGGCAAAAAGTGATCTCCTACATAGACCAGACTTGTCTGCAATAGGACTTCCCCAATTCTCAATTAACGCCGACAGCTGTCTGAGTCACAGACTCAGATTCAGCTCCACTATCATTCCTGGCCACCAGAGGGAGCTTCAAAACAGCACCCACACAGACGATATTCACAACAATAATCACTGTCAGGATTCTGCTCTGCTCACTGGTTCCAGCAGTCATTACATGACCATTCCACTCATGCAATTTTCATACTTATGGTCATGTGACAATTAGCTTTTCTTCCTGCTTCTCTATTTTTCACTGAACATTGAGTGGTCAAATGACAACTAATCAAAGTGCTTGGGGGGGCGCCAAACTGAATCCTGCCCCAGAAAACCTAGATGCATCTCTGAATGTTCCGATTACTGAATTGCAGTTCTTTATTTAGCCAGCAGGTGTCATGCGTGCTCCATTGAAAAGCTGTTAGTTGCGGAATGGGATTATCATGATGTGGATGGAGTGTACAGTGTCTAGATACACAGTGCTGCATACGCTTATTATTAACCCACGCTGCTTTACTGTATACAGATTTCTCTTTTGACGTATTTCCTAGAAAGAGGCTGAATTAATGGGTGAAGCTGCTAGGAGGCACATATGTACTTTTTAAAGAAGAGAACTTGGCCGGGTCGACCTGCTGATAATGGCATAATGTGTTCTTACCCTCTTGTCATTTTCTAGAACACTGAATAGAGTTGTAGGAATTCCAGACGACAATGATGGTGGCTTGGTAGTAGGTCACCACTAGAGATGAGCAGACCTGTGGAAGTTCGGTTCGGTGGGTTCATCGGGGCTTTTGATAAAGTTCGGATTTGGACCGGGACTTGACCTGAACCCCAATGAAAGTCACTGATCTGGCAGTTCACGTTTCTGCCCACATTCAACCAGCCATAGACAGATCACTTCCGGTGAAGGGTTGGCTGGGTTTTTCTATTTTTTTTTTTTTTTTTTTTTTTTTTTTTGTGTGTGGTGCACACTACATCCAATTACGCTGTTGTTACCCCCAGCGCGAGCCGTTGAACAACTACAAGTGTACCGCCCCGGGGCTCGGCCGGCTGCCGAGCCGCTCGGATCCGGGCTCGTCGGTGGGTGGCTCGAGCTCCTCCCGGACCCAGGGGGGTCACGTCGCTCTGAAGGTATGCTGGCGCTACATGAGGGGTGGTGTTCGGTGGGGAGGTGCATGGCCGAGGCCGCGGTTGTTTTTGGGGGGTTAAGTTCGTGACGCCACCCACGGGTTGTGGTGAATGGATGGACACCACCGGTGCCGTTGACTAGGCTCCCAGGGACAGTGTTGCGCAGCTTGGTGTTGACCCCTCCGTGGGTAGGGGTTGATGGTCCCGGGGGGTCCGAGGGAGGTGCTGAGGCGGGGAGATGGGTGCTGGCTTGTTGGTGCGGCACGCGGCCTGAGGGCACTGTTGTACTCACTATTACAGATACACTGGAGTCTCTGGTAAATCAAACAAGATGGTGACGGTGGTGCACTTCTCCCCTTTTTTCAGGTTGGTGGTTTCCGCCTTTCTCCTGCACCTCGCTTTTAGTAGAATGGTGACTCCTATGCCTGAGCAACGGTAGTCCGCTACCCAGCTTTGTGTGTGCCGGTAGAGCCCTTTTGCCTGCAGACGCTGGCCCGCGGGATCTCGATGCCTGGGCGGTGGCTTTCTATCCCTATGGTTGGGCTGTTGTCTTCAGTCGGGTCTTGGGTGGGAAAGGACCTAAAGTCCGGACCCCAATCAGTGAATTCGACTCTGTTCAGTGGCTTCTGGGCCTCGTACTGAGTCGGAGTACCCCTCCTGGTGCTCCGGTTTCCAATCTGTTCCGGGTTCGGTACCGGCGGGCCACTACCTGGTCCCGGTCCCTTACGGTTCCACCGGCTGTAATCCCAGCTCCTGCAGGCGGCCACCACCCTCTGCCTCCTGGCCATAGGGTATCCGGGCTCCAACCCAGATCCCTGACAGACGTCTCCCCTCTGCTACAACTCTCCTCCACTGCTGTCACTACTCCTCTCAACTCCACTCGACTCTCTTTTTCCCGCCTCAGGCTCTTCCAACTCCTCGGTGGGCGTGGACAACCGCCTGGCCCCGCCCACGGGTGTGACTGTCAAGTCCTGAGAGGGGTGACTCATGGTTTTAAGGTTGGATATTGGTACCTTTTTAGGGGAAGGTGTTTGTGCAAGGGTCTACCTGTGACTACCTGGCTATTCCAGGGCGTCGCACAAGCAGCTCGCATTGGGTTAAGGACCAAGCGTACCCGAACACAGCGATGCTCATAAGAGTGGTTTGCATACTGTGACGTTGCACCTTGCAACATAGGGGGTTACTCGCTCAGCATGAGGGCTTCAGGTAGACATAGGAGGCACAGTTTCTTAAGATCACAGCCTGCTTTATTCCACTTCATAAAGCACCGCGCTGGTACGGACATCACATGGCATGTACAGGCAGGAAAACAGGTACATTCCCAAACCTCAGCCCTTCAGGTTATGTTCAGTCCACCAGTCGCTGCAGAGCCTTCTCAGATGCTGTTTCCTTACCTCCACCCATCAATACACCCAGCTACTTCCTCCAGCACAGGAACTTCAGTGCAGGGCCATGAGTGTGTCCAGAGGACTGACTTTCATTCCTGGGACCACACCCCGAGGTGGAGATATGGTGAACAGCCGTCCCACCTATCTCATTAGCTGTCCACAACAGAGCCGGCCCAGGTAACACACCTTAACCCTCTCAGCATAGTACCAGTGATTATATCACATATCCTCCCCCTCTGCCCAAAGCCGGAGGGTTTTGGCACCGTGACATAGCGGACAAGAGCACCCGCTCCGTCCGCCCCGGACTACAGCCATTGACGTACCGTCCGTCACAGTCACTGGACCCTCCCCAGCGAACTCTCTCATACGCCCCCTGGTCAGTCCCAGCTCTCCAAGGCTGCCACCCACGGTCAGTGTAGGAGAGAGTCTCTCTCCCAGTCGATACTACCGTTCTGTCTAACCCTGAGCTATCCCGACCACTAGAGGGGTCACTATCGAGGGGCCTCAGCGGTGAACTGCCAGAAGAGGCGCCATATCCAGGCCCTCCGCAGGGTCTGTGTATAAATCTATCGTGGGCTCTTCTACCCGGGCATCGTCGTCTGTTTCTCGGATTGTGCACTCTCTTGTCAACGACATTGGCTAACGACCCATCGCTACTTTCATTCAGTCCTTTGGATTGTGTCTCACAAGACTGAGACCGTTCAGAGTCTGTGCTATAGCCCGATGAATACCTGGGTCCTCTATGACCCTGGCTCCTTTTACCATTGGACTTGCTTTTGCCCTCTGAAGCAACACGTTCATCGAGCGGGCCACCTTTCTCTTCGGGGCCATAGCCCCTATATGGTCGCCAAACTACACCAACTTGGCGAAGTTGGTTTGCAATCTTCCGTCTTTCTCGATTCAATTGTTTTAACTCTTCCAGGTATCCCAAACGGTATTCTAGGAGGGCTCGTAGATCTTCAACACACCCAGTTGTGCCCACAATGGCACATGGAACCATACCGACTTCACAGGGCCTCCTGGCTTCGTTATGAATATCAATTCTTAATGTCGTCACACCGGTCTTATCAACCATCTCCTGCATGGCTCTTCCATGTCGTCCAATAAGTTTCAAGACCATCTCTCTGGGTACTTGCATGATCTCTTCCACAAACTCCAACAACCGTCGAGCTGTCTTCACCGCTTCTGCAGTTGTCCCATAGATACAAAATGTTCCACTGTCTTTATCTAAATGCACAGCTGTGACACCTGGAACCTTCCTGGCTTGCTTAATATTATTTCTTAGTGCTCTCAATGCCAGTCCAATTAATGCTTTCTTCACAACCACCACTTCTTGAAAGCCTGCGGTCAGCTGCGCCAAGCGTCTGGTGTCTTCATCCTTCTTTGCAGTGATGATCCACTTCGTACGAAGACACCGTAGGTGCTTGTCACTCAGGATTGCCACTCGCTTCTTTGTGACATCACTGAAAGAGCACACCACCAACTGATTAGTCTCTGCGGCAAAGTACATTTTACAGGCCCCTACTGCCTTCTGGAATCTCTCATGCACCTTCTCACTGGCACAGGCTTCTCTTAAGTCTTCCGGCACGTCTATCCGGCACTTGAAGACTGGTCTGCTTCCTTCACTGTCAAGGACACTAGACTGTTCCTGAGGTCTCTTGCCTTCCTCCATATTCTCCACCAAAGGCTTCACCTGTTGAGTTACACACGCCTCGGAGTCCGCCCCGGCCTCAGAGCCTTCGGGTTTCAGGCTCTTAGCTGAGCCAATCTTCTTGTCTGCGATCTTGGTCTTACCCACTGAGTCAGTCAGGCTCTCAGCTTCTGATGAGACCTCACGTCCAGACTTCACCTCTTCCTCAGAGGCTCTTTCCGCTTTTACAGCACCTGCTGTGTCTTGGGACTTCACTGCATTCCCTCCAACTTCCACTTGGGTCTCTGCAGTGTCACCCTCTGCCTTCTCTTGGGAGTTTACAGCATCGCCTTCTACCAGGGTGTTACGCCCTTCAGCACGGCACTCTGTTCTTCTTAGAACCTTGGCCCCATTTTCAACATTCATCACTTCACCACTGGGTAGCTTACCGGTCTGCTCACCATGACCTTTGGGGATTTGTACTCCACCAACACTGCCCTGGATTCCTTCTCCTATATTATTCTGTAGGATGTCATCTCGTACAGCGCTATCATCCAACAGACCTCCAGCTTCATGCATGGAAATTATAGGAGACACCGCCATTACTTCTTTGGTCGGTTCCTTCCCTGCAATTTCACCCTGCTGATTTTTGTCGTGACAATGTGTCAGTTCAGTCTTTCATTCCTCTTTCTTTTGTAGGATATCACTGTCTGACTCTACCGTAGCAGTTGCTACTGGCAACGTGTTTTCATTTCCCAGGTATTTCACTTTCTCTGCACCCTCAGGCGACATACACTGTGCCACCTCTCGGCGCTTATTACGTCTTCGGCGTCGGGAGGAAGTTTTCCCCTTCTCACACTTCTGTACCTCACTGTACTTGCTTGTCACCTTTCTGGAGTCAGTGTCTTTACTGGAGTCATCGTCACTCCCCCTGGTGTCCTGGACTAACACGTCCCCACTTAACCAGATGTCGGCCCCCTTTTCTGGAGCTACTATAACTGTAGTGGTCACACTGTCACTTCCTTTTGGAGACGTCATGGTCACCCCTAACTCTTGACAGTCCTTATGTGGAGGTACCATCTCCTCATTGCACCCCAATATCCCACAGGGAATCTGTATAACCTCATACGGAAAAGAGGCTTTCTTAGGCGAGGGCCGACTCATTCCTGTGCAATCGGTCCCGGCCTCTGTCTTCCATAAATCCTGAAAGAGCTCAAAGTCCCGTCCTATGATAACTGGATATAACAGATCTGGCGCTACACCCACATCAGGGCGTCCCAAACGTTTGGCCGTTTGAATCATCACCCTGGCCAGAGGATATACTTTAGTGGTCCCATGCACACAACTTCCTTCTATCGTCCTACCCACCATCACATGGAGATCAGACATGGGTCTAACTAAGGTCAACCGGCTCCCCGGGTCTAACAGACCAGACACACGTAGCCCATTCAAGTCCACGGAGCACTTCTGTGGCCTCATACTGGATGGATAGCCTATACCGCAGGTAGGACATATGTAAGGCGAACCCCATTGCCCCTTGCTATAGTCTACCTGTTTGGCTTGAAAATGCTCCACCCCCTTCTGGGTCACCATCGCTTTCTGAGGCTCCGCCCCCTTTTGGGAAACCACCCCTTTTTGGGACTCCGCCCCCTTTTGGGCAACCACCCCTTTTTGGGACTCCGCCCCCTTTTGGGCAACCACCTCGTTCTGGGACTCCGCCCCCTTTTGGGCAACCACCCCTTTTTGGGACTCCGCCCCCTTTTGGGCAACCACCCCTTTTTGGGACTCCGCCCCCTTTTGGGCAACCACCCCTTTTTGGGACTCCGCCCCCTTTTGGGCAACCACCCCTTTTTGGGACTCCGCCCCCTTTTGGGGTTTCCATGCAACGTCCTTAGCCCCCAGTTCACACCGTTCGCCCTTATCTCCCTGGGCAGCCAGTGTCCATACCGGCCCCCGAAGGGAACGCTCAAACTGGTCCATGGCTGCCACATCGCTGCACACTGACAGCTCCTGCTGTCCCTGCACCAGGAACTGGTACAGCTCCTCCACAACGTCTGCAGGGACCATTCCCTCTTTTTGGCTTTTAGCCCCCACTGCTGTCACTGGACCTCCAGGCACATGCTGTTGGTGCTGCTGGCTCTGCAGCAGCTGGTTCAGGAGCTCCTCCATGCTGCAACGAAAAGAGGAACAGGAGGGGCGCTCCAATGGGTAATACCCGGTGGTCAAAGACAGGGGGGGGGGGTTAGAGAACCACTAACCTTTCCGGGTTGTACTGCCCGTACAACCAGGATCTCCAGCCTGTGGTGTATCACTGCTCACCAAGCAGGGCCTTGCAATTCCGGCTGGCCTGGAACCTCCAGTCGCTGGACTCTCGCCACTGCAGCACGGGTCCCCAACGACCTGCTGATTCACCACCAGGTGCTTGAGAGCGCTGTCCCTGTTCGTGGACCTGCCGATCCACCGCAAACCGCGTCAAAAAATTTTCGTGGACCCGCCGATCCACCGCAAGCAGTCCGTATCCACAGAAATATGTCCTAGGCCGTTGCCCCTAGCAACCAGGCTGCGTTGCCCCTAGCAACCAGACCGCATGCCCGCATTCTCCACCATATGTGACGTTGCACCTTGCAACATAGGGGGTTACTCGCTCAGCATGAGGGCTTCAGGTAGACATAGGAGGCACAGTTTCTTAAGATCACAGCCTGCTTTATTCCACTTCATAAAGCACCGCGCTGGTACGGACATCACATGGCATGTACAGGCAGGAAAACAGGTACATTCCCAAACCTCAGCCCTTCAGGTTATGTTCAGTCCACCAGTCGCTGCAGAGCCTTCTCAGATGCTGTTTCCTTACCTCCACCCATCAATACACCCAGCTACTTCCTCCAGCACAGGAACTTCAGTGCAGGGCCATGAGTGTGTCCAGAGGACTGACTTTCATTCCTGGGACCACACCCCGAGGTGGAGATATGGTGAACAGCCGTCCCACCTATCTCATTAGCTGTCCACAACAGAGCCGGCCCAGGTAACACACCTTAACCCTCTCAGCATAGTACCAGTGATTATATCACAATACATAAAGCATCCGAACTACGAAGGCAAACCCTGTTTTATTTATAAAGTCTGTGTTGGATACGACCACCGAATTTCGGATTTTCTCATCTCTAGTCACCACTATTGATTTTGTTGCTATAAAAAAGCCCCCACCTTAGGTGCAGTTTTATCTCCTAGTCTTTTTACAACTAAAAAAAATCCATCTACATGGCTTTCCATTAGCGGTTTTTACTGTTGTATCTAGGGGCTGGATAATACTACACCATGTTCCAAATTATTATGCACATTGGATGTAAGTGTCCCAGCGATTAATAATGAAACTCATTGATGGTCTTGTGTCTCAGGGTCTCTGGATCACTGAAATCAGTCTCAGATCCCTGTGATAATCAGTTTGCCAGGTGAGGCCCAATAAAAGAAAAACTGGATGTTCCACAATATTAAGCAGCCACAGTTTTCAAGTAACATGGGAAAGAAAAAGGATCTCTCTGCTGCCGAAAAGCATCAAATAATGCAATGCCTTGGACAAGGGATGAAAACATTAGATATTTTACGAAAACGTAAGCGTGATCATCGTACTGTGGCTGATTCAGAGCACATATGTGTTTGTGCTGATAAAAGCAGAATGAGGAAGGTTTCTGCCAGGCAAGTCCAGGCAGCAGCAGCTGCTAAAAAGCCATTACAAACCAGCAAACAGATATGTGAAGCTGCTGGTGCCTCTGGAGTCCCTCGAACCTCAAGGTGTAGGATCCTTCAAAGGCTTGCTGTGGTGCATAAACCTACTATTCGACCACCCCTAACTAGCGCTCACAAGCAGAAACGGTTGCAGTGGGCCCAGACATACCTGAAGACTAATGTTCAAACAGTCTTGTTTACTGATGAGTGTGGAGCAACCCTGAATGGTCCAGATGGATGGAGTAGTGGATGGTTGGTGGATGGCCACCATGTCCCAACAAGGCTGCGACGTCAGCAAGGAGGTGGAGTCATATTTTGGGCCGGAATCATGGGGACACATCTGGTAGGCTCCTTTAGGGTTCCTGAAGGTGTGAAAATGACCTGTGCTAAGTATATAGAGTTTCTGACTGACAACTTTCTTACATGGTACAAAAAGCAGAAACATGCCTTCAGGAGCAAAATAATCTTGATGCATGACAATGCACCATCTCATGCTGCAAAGAATACCTCTGTGTCATTAGCTGCTATGGGCATAAAAGGAGATAAACTCATGGTGTGGCCACCATCTTCCCCTGACCTCAACCCTATAGAGAACCTTTGGATTGTCATCAAGCAAAAGATCTATGAGGGTGGGAGGCAGTTCACATCAAAACAGCAGCTCTTGGAGGCTATTCTGACATCATGCAAAGAAATTCAAGCAGAAACACTCAAAAAACTCACAAGTTCAATGGATGCAAGAATTGTGAAGGTGATATCAAAGAAGGGCTCCTATGTTACATGTTACTTGGCCTGTTAGGATGTGTTGGATTTAAATCGGTCAATAACCACACAGCAAACGTCGTGTAGGGGTGAATGCACTTTGGTAGGGTTATCTATATAGTACGGGATAGCCCGGTGTATGCTGATTTGCTAATCTCAAAATGGTGTTGGAGTATTAGCTTTTAAGGCTGGGCTACAATTCCCTAGTCTCACTCCTTCCTACCTGCGGAGGTTAATACACCACAATGTTTTGGGCGCCCCCCGCTCAACGTCAGTTATTCCTGTAAACCCTATACTTAGCAGTGAGATATTTGGAGATATTCTGAGATATTCATCACACATCATGCAGTCAGTATTACGGATATTGCTAGAAGTAATAGTGTTGGTTATAAAAACGGTTCCCATATGGGACAACCTATACACAAGATTCCGTTTTGGGACCGATGAAAAAGTCTAGGAGTAATTAATAGGCAATTCTAATTAATCCAAATGACGAACCAATTTATTGTGGGCCCATAAGTAAATAAATTCCAATGCGGGTAAACTTATCTTGCTGGAGAATAAAATCCCAGAAGAATCCCGACGCGTTTCCCCCACTTTTTCTGGGGTTCATCAGGGGATGTTACCACAAGGTAAAGATTCCCTATACTTTAGGCCACCATATATTCTAGTGTCCTGTCATGGATCTGTGCAGAGGTTCAAAAAAAGAATGAGCGTCCTCTTAGACAATGCAGAGAGGACTTCAGCAAGCCCACTCTGTAAGTACGGGGCTGAAGGGCATCCATTCTTTTTTTGAACTTCTGCACGGATCCATGACGGGACACTAGAATATAAGGTGGCCTAGCTCAGTACCCATTTTTCACATGATATCTGATATCCCTCAGCACTCAACTTTTTCATGTTTTACAATACATCCTTTCCTCAGCACCCAGCTTTCCCATGCTGTGTGCTGAGGGAAAGATGTATAGCAAAGCATTGGAAAGCTGGGTGCTGAGAATAAGATGGATATCTGAACATGGAAAGCTGGGTACTAAGAGAAAGAGGGATATCAGCGAGTGGGAAAGCTTGGTGCTGAGGGAAAGCGACAAGTGTCAATATAGTTATCCTGTACCCCGAGGGGGGTGGGGACGGGAAGCTCAGGTCCAAATTTTGCAGCGGGGCCCATCAAACTCTAGTTATGCCACTGGTTATGGACATTCTATTTGCCTATTTTGTAATCTACTTAATTACTTGCACATTATGTTCTCTACAACACGTGGGTTGCACATCAGGTGCAATGAAAAAAACAATTCGTAGACACTTGTCAGACTCTAGAAATACATTGACTACTAAATATTTAGCGGCCTCTGAACATTTTTCAGAAAAACATGATTGTAATCTAACATCTTGTAGGATCCAGGGCATAGAAAAGGTTAAAATGCCATCTAGAGGAGGTGCCCATAGAAGGTTACTTTTAGGCCTCTTTCACACGTCTGTGTTTCCGGTACTTGTGACGTCCGTTTTCACATATACTGGAGACAGACACGTGTAGACCCATTTAAATTAATGGGCTTATGCACAGGTGCGTGTTTTCTCTGTGCATACGTGTGTCTGTGTGCACCAAAAGTAGACATGTCCGGTTTTCTCCGGTAGCACGGATGTCACACGGCTCGCACACTGATGTGCTCCGTGTGACATCAGTGTGACACGTACCGGAGAAAACACTGATGTCTCCAGCACTGCTGTCTCCTGCTTCCAACTCTTGCTCATTATACTTATTGCATATTCACTGCACCTTGGACCGGAGGAAGCAGCAGCGCCGGACACAGCAACACTATGGACCACAAGTAGACATATCCGCTTTTCTCCGGTAGCATGGATGTCACACGGCTCGCACACTGATGTGCTCCGTGTGACACGTACCGGAGAAAACATATGTCTGTGAAATAAACTGCTTTTCTAAACTCACCTGTCTCCAGCACTGTTGTCACTTGCTTCCGACCCTCGCTCATTATGCTCAATGCATATTCACTGTACCTTGGACCGGAAGCAGCAGCGCCAGACACAGCAGCACCATGGACAGGTAAGTATAGAAGTTCATGCTGTCCGTGTGCTATACGGATGTCACACAGTTAGCAGACTGACAGCATACGCTGAACACACTCATGGACACAGGTACACACATACGCACCATACAACACCACGGACCGGGCAAAACGTGTTAGTTTTACAGACGTGTGAAAGAGGCCTTAAATAGAGAAGCATGGTGGATATTTATCCTGCAATCTATGTTCCCAACCAGCTTAAACTTAAAGCGGGCTTTACACGCTACGACATCGCTCAAGTGATCTCGTTGGGGTCTTGGAATTTGTGACGCACATCCGGTCGCTTTAGTGATGCCGTTGCGTGTGACACCTATGAGCGATTTTGCATCGTCGCAAAAATGTGCAAAATCGCTCATCGGTGACATGGGGGTCCATTCTCAAATATCGTTACTGCAGCAGTAACGAAGTTGTTTCTCATTCCTGCGGCAGCACACATCGCTCCGTGTGAGACCGCAAGAACGAGGAAGCTCTCCTTACCTGCCTCCCGGCCACAATGCGGAAGGAAGGAGGTGGGCGGGATGTTCGTCCCGCTCATCTCCGCCCCTCTGCTTCTATTAGGCGGCGGTTCAGTGACGCTGCTGTGACGTCGCTGTGACGCTGAACTAATCGCCCCCTTAGAAAGGAGGCGTTTCGCCGGTCACAGCGACGTCGCAGGGAAGGTAAGTAGTGTGACGGGTCCGGGCGATGTTGTGCGACACGGGCAGAGATTTGCCCGTGTCACACAACCGATGGGGGCGGGTACGCACGCTGGCAACATTGGTACCGATATCGCAGTTTGTAAAGTACCCTTAAGACTTGACATATCATGATTAAGGATGATCAAATACCTCAAATATTCGGCTTTGCGAATATTTGCCCAATAAATCGCCACTATTCGCGAATATTCGATGCGCAATGTAAGTCTATGGGAAACCCCGAATAACAGCTATTCAGAACTATTCGGGCTTCCCATAGACTTACATTGCGCATCGAATATTTGCATAGCGACGACCTATTCGGAAAATATTCGTGAAGCCGAATATTTGAGGTATTCGATCATCCCTAATCATTATACTTAATTTAGAAAAAAGGTATTGAATCATACATATATTTTTTATAAACTTTATCTGATTGGTTCTATTCACTCACATGTTCAAGAGGATATGACATAAGACGCGGCAGTATTTTAGTTCAAACTATACAATGACTTTGTCCAAAACACGTTTGTTTGATTGTGTTGCTTTTCTGTTAATATATTTTTTATATCCTGATACAATCAGCTTTTCATACTTTTTTGGAATAAAGAGGAAGTTTTCACCTTTTCTAAACCATGACCCTTCCTTCACCGCCTGTCACTGACTTCTTAACACACTTTGGGCTTAGTCTTTCCGCAGTTTGTCAACGAACATAACGTTTCGCCTCAGCCCCAAATAAACTAAACTTGCTTTAATCATTAAAATGAAGTGTGGACACTTCTCTTCTGTCCACACAAAATGCTCCTTTTGACTCTTTCTGCTAATGAGAGGTTTTCAGTCTAAATGCTCTTAAACGTCGTGACACTGTATGAAGAGACAGATCCTTACCTTGTTCAGTGCTGAACTGCCGAGCAATTCCAGCTGCAGTGTAGAAACAATTACTCATGGAGAGTCTCCGCATTATTCTGTCCTCTCTTGAATTTGTCTTTCAAGGGCAACCAGCCTTCTTGGGCTTGGGGGACTTGAAAAAGTTTGTGATGTTGTAAAGACGCAATAATATCAAAATCACAGACTTAGAATGACCAAACTTTCCTTTCTATGGCTGATCGGGTCACTCCTTTGGCCTTCATCTGGACAACCTGCTGCTGGAGGCTTTCAGTCACTTTGGAATAGCTCACCATTTTTGCAAAGTCAGTGAAAACTAGAAAATTAGGTTGCAAGTCACACAGGACTTATCAGATAATTAAGGAAATTAGCACCAGGTGCCAGATAAACACCAATATCTTGCAGATATCTGAAAGTGTTCTCAAATTTTGATCCGTGTTCTTTTTCATTGATCTCATTTACATTTTTATTATTTGCTTTACAATAAATTCAGTTTATGAAATAAGCGGAAAATCCTGCGAGTTTCCTCATGTAAGGAGATAATCACACAGGATGAAACAATGACAGTAACATTTAGGAAATTGTGTGTTGTTCGCTAATTTTGATCTCCAGTATAAACACTCCTGTCCAGTACCATATGTAAATGTGATAATCTTGATGAAGGAGGGTAACTCCGAAACGCGTAGAATAATGTCACATCTTGACGACAAAGCACTCTTATTTATTGCACAGCTAACCCTTTCCACTCATACAATTAATATAATCTGTTATGATCCGGTAACCGTAGAAAATGACAAAAAACTCCCATTGGTGAAAAAACACCAAGGAAACAGGAGTAGTTGGAACCTGAGCTGACCGCAATCCCTTAACTATCTGACCACACTAGAAGTAGCTGTGGAGCGTTCCTAAAAACCTAGACGCCACGTCACAGCCTGAGAAACTAGCTACGCCTCACAGAATGAAATGAGGAAATCTACCTTACCTCAGAGTAGTCCCCAAAGGAGTAGGTAGCCCCCCACATACAAAGATTATGGTGATATAGGAAAACACAATACTCAGGAAAAATAGATTTAGCAAAGGCGAGGCCCAACTAACTAGATTGTTATGACCCGGAACCATGGAAGACCACCATAACTCATTGCTAAAAGGTGACAAGAGCATTGGCAACTAATCTGGCCGCCATCCCCTTACTAACCATCAACACTAGAAGTAGCTGAGGGGTGAACTAACATCCTGTACACCGCGAACCCAGCTGGAGAACTAGCTATCCTAAAGGAAGGAAAGATGAATAACGCTCTGCCTCAGAAAATAGACAAAGAATAGCAAGCCCCCCACATTCAAAGACTGCGGTGATATAGGAAAACACAATACAAAGATAGATGATAGGATTAGCAAAAGGTGAGGCCTCCACTGACTAAATTAGGAAAGGACAGGAAAGGGGCTGATGGTGGCCAGAGAAAAACCCTGCAAAATTCCAAATTCCTGATAGTACAAAAAGGCCATCAGATCGCACGATCTGCACTCCGTCCTATACCAGGCGCTCTTGTCATACCAATGAACAGAAAACAAGAATCATTACAAATTCAAAAAGCCACAAACACATGGACTTATAGGAGCTATACTCCAAACAAAACTGCAGAAAGTTTCCCAGCTAAGCAACTGAGAGTGAAAATCCCTGCATGCAAATAAACTGAAAACAACCACAGTAAATGACAAACTCAGATAAGAGTAAAAGAACCAAACAACCAAATAAGGAGCAAAGCACTTATCTGGGGTAGATGTGGTGTGGAGCAGAATGAAGCAGGCTGGTGAACAAAGAACAACTGACATCCGGCATAGCCTGCTATCAGACCAGGATTTAAATAAGCAGAGAGTTAGCAATGGAAACGCCCATTGCTCAACACACCTGGTCTATGTCCAAACCATTCCTGGCCACAAGAGGGAGCCTCCCAGCAGCCAAAGCATAACTGACATTCACAACACTAGATACAAAGCAAAGGAAAGGAACTGATTGTGGTCAGTACAAAATCCCTGTAGAAAAATATCAAACTCCTGATAGTAAAAATGGCCCTGGAGGTCAAATGACCTCACCCCCACTATATCAGGTACTCCTGTAAATAATTGGGGAACAAAATACCAAAAAGAACACAAAATACAGAAGAGCAAATAATCAAATTAGACAGTGATAAAATCCCTTTTCCTGCAGGAGAGTCAGCACAGGGGAAACCCCATGCTCACAACACAAGAGAAACAAAACTTCACTTGCAAGAAAACAGATACAAAGCAAAACAAGGAAAAACAACCACCCTAAGGTGTAAACCAGGAAGCAAGGCAAAAACTGAAAACTTATCTGCAGAAGTCTTGCTCAGGGATACAGGGAAGGACAAAACTCCAGACCAGGAACAGAGACTGAGGAATATACAATTATAACCAGCACCCGCAGGGCAAAAAGGGATCTCCTACATAGACCAGACTTGTCTGCAATAGGACTTCCCCAATTCCCAATTAACGCCGACAGCTGTCTGAGTCACAGACTCAGATTCAGCTCCACTATCATTACTGGCCACCAGAGGGAGCTTCAAAACAGCACCCACACAGACGACATTCACAACAATAATCACTGTCAGGATTCCGCTCTGCTCACTGGTTCCAGCAGTCAATCCATGACCATTCCACTCATGCAATTTTCATACTTATGGTCATGTGACCATTAGCTTTTCTTCCTGCTTCTCTATTTTTCACTGAACATTGAGTGGTCAAATGACAACTAATCAAAGCGCTTGGGGGGCGCCAAACTGAATCCTGCCCCAGAAAGCCTAGATACATCTCTGAATGTTCCGATTACTGAATTGCAGTTCTTTATTTAGCCAGCAGGTGTCATGCGTGCTCCATTGAAATGCTGTTAGTTGCGGTATGGGATTATCATGATGTGGATGGAGTGTACAGTGTCTAGATACACAGTGCTGCATACGCTTATTATTAACCTACGCTGCTTTGTTGTATACATATTTCTCTTTTGACGTATTTCCTAGAAAGAGGCTGAATTAATGGGTGAAGCTGCTAGGAGACACATATGTACTTTTTAAAGAAGAGAACTTGGCCGGGTCGACCTGCTGATAACGGCATAATGTGTTCTTACCCTTTTGTCATTTTCTAGAACACTGAATAGAGTTGTAGGAATTCCAGACGACAATGATGGTGGCTTGGTAGTAGGTCACCACTAGAGATGAGCAGACCTGTGGAAGTTCGGTTCGGTGGGTTCATCGGGGCTTTTGATAAAGTTCGGATTTGGACCGGGACTTGACCTGAACCCCAATGGAAGTCACTAATTTGGCAGTTCACGTTTCTGCCCACATTCAACCAGCCATAAACAGATAACTTCCGGTGGAGGGTTGGCTGGGTTTTTCTATTTTTTTTTTTGTGTGGTGCACACTACATCCGATCACACTGTTGTTACCCCCAGTGCGAGCCGTTGAACCACTACAAGCAGCTCGCATTGGGTTAAAGACCAAGCGTACCCAAGCACAGCGATGCTCATAAGAGTGGTTTGCATACGTAAAGCATCCGAACCATGAAGGCAAACCCTGTTTTATTTATAAAGTCTGTGTTGGATACGACCACCGAATTTCGGATTTTCTCATCTCTAGTCACCACTCCTCCCTAAAAAAAAAAAATCAATCAAAATATCATATACAGTGTGTCCACCCATATCCTGTCCACTGCCATTAACTTGAGAACGGCGGCAGCTATAGGCATAGAAGTGGTGTCTAGGTATAGTAAAGTAGCCATGCGCTACGCAATGAAACCACCTGTTGCGCTACCTGGTGGAAAACAACGGAGTTAGCACTTTTATCTCGAAAAAAGTGAATTAAAAAAATTGTAGGGCATCATCAATTCAATACGAATAGACATCTTACATACACAAATGATATGATATGAAACCCATGACCCCCCCCCTCCCCCCCCAAAACATTGAATGCTGGTCACACATATGGCGCTCATTTAACTTTGATGCTCAAAGTGTCCCCCGTCAGCTGCAATGCACATCTGGACTCTGGACAGCATACTGTATCTTGCTGCACGTTGTGCAATATGGTAGGTGACACGTTTGCACAAGCATCTGTGATACGGCGTCGTAGGTCCTGCAATGTTGGTCGAGGGGTCGCATATGTTGCAGTCGGGGGATGCAGTCCACGGCAGGGGGGCTACTCGAGGCGCTCGGATCTGGGATCGTGGCTGTGGCTCGAGTGGCAGCCGGATCCAGGGCTTGTGCAGCATCCCGTTGCCCACAACTCAATAAAGGGGTTATTTACATCGGAGAGTTTGTCAGTGACGCCACCCGTGGGTTGTGGTGATAGTTGGTGACACCGCTGCTGACTTGGTATGGGGCACCCGGAGCAGCAGGATGGTATCCCCTCCACGAGTAGGGGAGGTGTTGTCCCGGGGCCCAGGTGTAAGTGGAGTGGAATGCTGGGACACAATCTGCAGGCTGTACCGGATGATGTGACGGGGTATGCGACAGAGTAGTGAGGGACGCCAGGCCAAGGAACAATCCAAAGGGCTTTATTGGAACCACAAAGATAAAGCACCAAACATAAATATAAATCCTTAAAGTCTGCAAGGAGTCCACAACAAAACAAAAGATCCAGGGGCGCCTCCCGGTATTCCAACGCCAGGGAAAATATGGCAATGTACCTTATATGAGTTCCTTGAGTCCAACAGGGTGAACAACAAAACACAATCCCACGTGGCCACTGATCTCCAGTCTGTAACAGTCCATACACAGGCTCTAGGATCCAGCCTCAACTATAGCTCCTAGTCCTTCTCCAGCCGAGATCCAACTAACTGACCTAACATGGGTCTCATTGTTATTCTCTCCTGGGATCAGCCCCTAAGGTGGGCCCAACTCCGCCTGGACATTTGATGACATTTGATACATGAATGAACTTTAGACTCCTGGCTCTGTTCTGTTTAGCAAGTTGTGGATTGGAGAAGTTCCATGCTGAGAAGAACAAACAATCCCCCACCAGTAGTACATACAGGACAGTCAAGGAGAGACAGACTATTACACCATGAGCACAGGCGGGGGAGGGACACACTGTTACAGATGATACCGGTGTACTCACTGTTTTTGAATAAATCACACAGAGTCCAGATAGTAAACCAAGTGCCGGATACCGGTAGCTTCCGGAGGGGTGTTCTCGGGTCCCGCACACCGGTGAACAGAGCAGGGGCCCTTCCTCCTGCACTCTAGTTTGGTGTCTCGTGTGTTGACTAGTCCACATGAAACGGGAAAAGTCCACTCCCGGTGTCTTTGCTGTAGGAGCTGTGGCCCACGAGATCTGACCCTTGGGATTTTTGAAGAAAAAACAAAAAGCCAGCACTTAATGTGTACTTCAGCACTAAACATTCCAAACTGTACTTATTATAAAAATTTTGAGATTTTTGGCAAAAAATTGCAATTTCTTGAGCTATCCCGCCACGTCACGGCAAATCTCATTTGGGGCAGTCCTACACTAAAATATTTTTATAAAATGTGGCATACGGCCTCACATATGAATAGTAGAACTGCTCTTAGCAGCACTCACCTGGTCTATTTCAATCCCGTACCCATGACTGAGTCATGGCTGTGGGCGGGACAGGTCCAAGCAAATGCTGCATGAAGTAAATAGCCTGTGGACAGGGCCTGATGACTGAATGTGAACAGTCACCAACCGCCAAAATCTAGACAGGTGGAATACATAACAAATTGGGGTGCATAGCAAGGCACATTTTATAAAAATATTTTAGTGTAGGACTGCCCCAGATGAGATTTGCCGTGACGTGGCGGGGTGGCTCAAGAAATTGCAATTTTTTGCCAAAAATCTCAAAAAATTTTATAAGTACAGTTTGGAATTTTTAGTGCTGAAGTGCACATTTAGTGCTGGCTTTTTGTTTTTTCCCTTGGGATTTTTGCAGGCACTTGCAGACGCCCTATCCCCCACGTTGGGCTTCCATCGCCCTCTATCTGGGCTTCTAGTGGGACAAGACTTGGAATCTTGTCCCCTGCTGGCTAATTGACAAGGGGCTTGAAGCTGTCCTCGCCCTTGGTTCCAGGTACCCCGACTGTGCACGGCCTCCGGACCGGATTCTCGCTGTTGGCACCGGCGGACTACAACCCTGCCCCGGTCCACTTAAGGTCTCCCGCGACCGGATCTCCGTCGCCTGTGGCCCTGCTCTGCCGTCTGCCACCTAGTCAGCTCAGGTAGTCCGGTAGCTGCAACCCCCGACTACCACTTCACTCCTCTCACTTCCACTCCTAGACTTAACTGTCTTACTCCACTCTACTGACTTGTTCCCTCCCCTTGACACCTCAGGACTCCTAGGTGGGCGTCACCATCTGCCTTGTGTCCCTATTGTCCTTGGGGGGGTGACTAGGCTTTTGTGTCTGGTGTATGTACCTGTGGTGTATGTACTTGTGTTGGAAGGACAAGGAGGAGAGTCCTGCACCCGGAAGATGGCTGTAGTCCTCTGTGACAACCTGACTCTGTCAGGGCGTCACACATACACCTGCTGTTTGATGTGACCTCACAGAATGAAGTCCAATGGGGTCAGGCCAGGTGAGTGTGGAGGCCACTCCACGCAGCCACCATACCCAATGACTTGTAGGAAGGTCTTCATGAGGTATCGCTTCACGTCTGCAGCCTTGTGAGTTTTACACTTTCTAATCATAGCATTTCTGTATGCAAGATGTCGATTCGTATTGAATTGATGATGCCCTACAACTTTGTAATTCACTTTTTTTCTCTATCTCGTTCCGTTTTCGAGATAAAAATGCTAACTCCGTTATTTTCCAGCAGGTGAGCTATAGGTGGTTTCATTGCGTAGTGCATGGCTACTTTACTATACCTAGACACCACTTCTATGCCATAGGACTATGGTAAAATGATTGTCTCTAATGAAGCCTCTCTCTATGTCACAAGGAGATTTTTATAGGCATCGCCAACTGTCATTGCGGCTTTAGGATCTGTGGAAACTACAGATTCTGGCACTCTGCCTGCTAACTTCTCTAGTGTTATGTTAGGGGTTGGCGGCTTAGAGAGAAGGTGGAAAAATATAATTCGAAGCGCAACCCAGGGTCCACCATGCTATGGATGGATATAGCTGCTATGAGCCCAGAGAGCTGGACGGACAACAACACTTCAGAAAAACTAAGTTAAAATTGGAGGGGCGCACAACGGTCAGTGTTATTTGCACACTCACACGTCAGAGAACAACCGTGAGGTAGACCCAAAGATAACAGTAGCTTCACCAGCACTGTCACTGCCATTCAATTAGATCTAGCAACAGTTCACTTAGCCAGCGCAGTTACTAGTGATAAGGAGAGGATAGCGGTAATCAGCACGCTTTAGGCCTCTGTCACACGCCCGTGAAAATCACGCAGGTGTTTCACGGACGTGTCAAAGATGCTGATTGTCCTCGGTGTACTGTGAGTATGTCACGTGTGTTCTCCGTGTGTTATCCGTGATCCCGGGAGAACGGGAACTTTCTACTCACCTGTCCCTTGCGTCGCTGTCCGTGGTGCTGATCTTCAGTCTCCGGTCCTGCCGACTCCCCGCTGCTGCTGCTTCCGGCCGCAGTGAAGTGAATATTAAATGAGCATAATGAGCGGCGGTTGGCAGCAAGTGACAGCAGCGGCAGAGACAGGAGGGCAGGAGAAGGTGAGTAAAGGTTTTTGTTTTTTTTTTAAAAGACATGTCTTTTCTCCGGTGCGTGTCACACGGAACACATCTGTGTGGTCGTGTGTGTTATGTGACACGTTTGCGTTCCATGTGACACCCGTGATGCCGGAGAAAAACTGATATGTTGGCGTATGGAGCACACGGGCACACGTAAGTACGGAACGGACACACGTTCCGTGCAAAAATACTTACGTGTGCCCGAAACTATAGGAAAACAGATGTCAACGTGTGCCCGTGTCTCCGGTACGTGAGAAAACTGTCCATACACATACCAGAGGCACGAACGTGTGACAGAGGCCTTACTAGCACTGACACTGGCTATAATTATTAGGTAGCGGATTAATAGAGAGGCCTGCCTAAAAGACCTTTTCGCCGCAAGGCAAGTAAAGACTGAGCGCCATCCCGGTGTCCACAGCGTACCTATATCAGTTAAGCACCGCCTAGCCTCAGCTCAGGCTCCAATCAGCGTAGTTGACGTCTACAAAGAGGCAATGGCCAATCCGAAGATGCCACGTCATGCACATGCACAGTGGACAAAAAGTTAGACTTAGAAAAAGACTCGGCCCGCGCATGCGCACACGCCCACTTTCATCCCTTAGACTCTGGCTCCTCTACTGCCATTCGTAACACAGCGGAGGATTGAGCAAATCACTGAGAACGGCGCCGAGGTCGAACTGTACCCGCAGAGTGAGACTCTGGCAATGGAGAGACAACGGGCACCCTGACTCTGACCCAAGAAGGAGTCCGTGTCTGGCGTATAGCCCTAACACAAGGGTTATTCTCTACTGGACTGCTTGGTAATCTCTTTGATCCCATGCTGTGGGGGAGCCAGTCAGGTTCGCCCCACTCCTACATATATGCTGGCTGGACTACTCTATTATTACTAGTTATAGCTTACCGATACTGTTCTGGTGAGGGTTTGTGATCCAGACTTACTGGTGGTTGTTGAAATTGTCTCTACAGGGAAAGAGATAAACTCTAGTGGTGGTTGTGCATTATTGCTTTGAGTCCTTGTGGTGTTAGCCCTGGTTGTCTCATGCCTTCCTGCTCTTGCTTTTTTCCTTACTCTCTTACTGATTATTCATGTGAGTTTGCAGTGTGCCTGAGTTTTGGATTTCAATCCCCCACCAGTAGTACATACAGGACAGTCAAGGAGAGACAGACTATTACACCATGAGCAAAGGCGGGGGAGGGACACACTGTTACACCCCTATCTGTCTTAATCTGTGTTTCCATCACATTCCTGCCCCTTCCTTCCCTGGGGGTGAGGTAACAGATTAGATCTGGTCAGGAGAATAGTACAGTACGTGCCTCCAGCATCTCCACCATCAGGGGTAACCCTGAGGTTAGGGATAGCCTAGGTTCCCCTAGCGTGAGGGACAGTATTGGAGCCCCCTGTCCCTCGCTATCCTAGATGAACAATGATGAAGGCAAACACCAGTCGCTGAAATGCGTAGTCCATGCCATTGTGTTTATACCTCCACCCTTGTATTTTTATTGCCGAATATGAACTAAAACAGTTTTTTAAATATGGACTTAAATAAAAGGTTAATTTTTTTAATCTGGAATTTGGATTACCGCTGGATATTTTACCTTCCTTATTTGTTTTCTTATAAGCCCAAAATGGGAACGTCGTAAAGGGCCTATTGTAAATGAAAGCCGTCGATCCCGGATAAAATGGAGAATTTTCTGTCAGCCTTCCTCAGACAAAATGGCCGGTTCTCTTTTGAGCTGCTTTCCTCACATGAAAAGGACGAGGTTTCACTGTTTTACCGTCGATAATTAAAGAATGTGGTCGTTAAAAAAATCCTTTCATAATATTGAGGATGATTTCACGGTGTTTTTCAGAAAAGATAAAGGATTCTTCACCTCAGCCGCCCGATAAAGGGCAGACTCAATCAGACGACTGTAGTGGATCCTCTCATTTCTCCCATAAACTTCCTGACAGGACTCCTATTTATTCTGCGTCACATCTCTAGCTCCTCCCACTTCCTGTCTCGCTCCCGGGGGTTGCTGGGAGATGTAGTTCTGTCTCCTGCAGGTTTATATAAACTAGAGAAGTAACAAGTAAAGTCCTTTCCTTCCGGTCACATCCGGTGTGCTGGTATACCCGGCTCCGTCCTGTCACCTGTACACACCGCCCTGTCACCTGTACACACCGCCCTGTCACCTGTACACACCGCCCTGCAGAGTATTACTGCTACACTGCTCTCCAGCCTGGGGCTGGACTTACCTATATACAGTATACGCAATTTATAGATATAAAACTGCTCCCTACACATCATACACACGGCTCCGCTCCGTACACATACGGCTCCGCTCCGTACACCTCGTACACACACACGGCTCCGCTCCGTACACCTCGTACACACACACGGCTCCGCTCCGTACACCTCGTACACACACGGCTCTGCTCCGTACACCTCGTACACACACGGCTCTACTCCGTACACCTCGTACACACGCGGCTCTACTCCGTACACCTCGTACACACACAGCTCCGCTCCGTACACCTCGTACACACACGGCTCTACTCCGTACACCTCGTACACACGCGGCTCTGCTCCGTACACCTCGTACACACACGGCTCCGCTCCGTACACCTCGTACACACACAGCTCCGCTCCGTACACCTCGTACACACACAGCTCCGCTCCGTACACCTCGTACACACACGGCTCTACTCCGTACACCTCGTACACACGCGGCTCTGCTCCGTACACCTCGTACACACACGGCTCTGCTCCGTACACCTCGTACACACGCGGCTCTGCTCCGTACACCTCGTACACACGCGGCTCCGCTCCGTACACCTCGTACACACGCGGCTCCGCTCCGTACACCTCGTACACACACGGCTCCGCTCCGTATACCTCGTACACACACGGCTCTGCTCCGTACACCTCGTACACACACGGCTCCGCTCCGTATACCTCGTACACACACGGCTCCGCTCCGTACACCTCGTACACACACGGCTCCGCTCCGTACACCTCGTACACACACGGCTCCGCTCCGTACACCTCGTACACACACGGCTCCGCTCCATACACCTCGTACACACACGGCTCCGCTCCATACACCTCGTACACACACGGCTCCGCTCCATACACCTCGTACACACACGGCTCTGCTACGTCCACACATAAACTTCCCCTCATCCAGCACCATGACAACCAGCACAGCAGAGCCCTGCATACACTGAGGAGCTGATCATGTGACCCCTGACTCCTCCCCTCCATGTGACATCATCACAGGTCCTGTAAGCACAGAGCAGCCATATATCTAGTGTGCGGCTCTGCAGGAGGAGGTAGGTGCAGGGTATTATATATCTAGTGTGCGGCTCTGCAGGTGGAGGTAGGTGCAGGGTATTATATATCTAGTGTGCGGCTCTGCAGGTGGAGGTAGGTGCAGGGTATTATATATCTAGTGTGCGGCTCTGCAGGTGGAGGTAGGTGCAGGGTATTATATATCTAGTGTGCGGCTCTGCAGGTGGAGGTAGGTGCAGGGTATTATATATCTAGTGTGCGGCTCTGCAGGTGGAGGTAGGTGCAGGTTATTATATATCTAGTGTGCGGCTCTGCAGGTGGAGGTAGGTGCAGGGTATTATATATCTAGTGTGCGGCTCTGCAGGTGGAGGTAGGTGCAGGGTATTATATATCTAGTGTGCGGCTCTGCAGGTGGAGGTAGGTGCAGGGTATTATATATCTAGTGTGCGGCTCTGCAGGTGGAGGTAGGTGCAGGGTATTATATATCTAGTGTGCGGCTCTGCAGGTGGAGGCAGGTGCAGGGTATTATATATCTAGTGTGCGGCTCTGCAGGTGGAGGTAGGTGCAGGGTATTATATATCTAGTGTGCGGCTCTGCAGGTGGAGGTAGGTGCAGGGTATTATATATATGTGTGCGGCTCTGCAGGTGGAGGTAGGTGCAGGGCATTATATATCTAGTGTGCGGCTCTGCAGGTGGAGGTAGGTGCAGGGTATTATATATCTGTGTGCGGCTCTGCAGGTGGAGGTAGGTGCAGGGTATTATATATCTGTGTGCGGCTCTGCAGGTGGAGGTAGGTGCAGGGTATTATATATCTAGTGTGCGGCTCTGCAGGGGGAGGTAGGTGCAGGGTATTATATATCTAGTGTGCGGCTCTGCAGGTGGAGGTAGGTGCAGGGTATTATATATCTGTGTGCGGCTCTGCAGGTGGAGGTAGGTGCAGGGTATTATATATCTAGTGTGCGGCTCTGCAGGAGGAGGTAGGTGCAGGGTATTATATATCTAGTGTGCGGCTCTGCAGGTGGAGGTAGGTGCAGGGTATTATATATCTAGTGTGCGGCTCTGCAGGTGGAGGTAGGTGCAGGGTATTATATATCTAGTGTGCGGCTCTGCAGGTGGAGGTAGGTGCAGGGTATTATATATCTGTGTGCGGCTCTGCAGGTGGAGGTAGGTGCAGGTTATTATATATCTGTGTGCGGCTCTGCAGGAGGAGGTAGGTGCAGGGTATTATATATCTAGTGTGCGGCTCTGCAGGTGGAGGTAGGTGCAGGGTATTATATATCTAGTGTGCGGCTCTGCAGGAGGAGGTAGGTGCAGGGTATTATATATCTAGTGTGCGGCTCTGCAGGTGGAGGTAGGTGCAGGGTATTATATATCTAGTGTGCGGCTCTGCAGGTGGAGGTAGGTGCAGGGTATTATATATCTAGTGTGCGGCTCTGCAGGTGGAGGTAGGTGCAGGGTATTATATATCTAGTGTGCGGCTCTGCAGGTGGAGGTAGGTGCAGGGTATTATATATCTAGTGTGCGGCTCTGCAGGTGGAGGTAGGTGCAGGGTATTATATATCTAGTGTGCGGCTCTGCAGGTGGAGGTAGGTGCAGGGTATTATATATCTAGTGTGCGGCTCTGCAGGTGGAGGTAGGTGCAGGGTATTATATATCTAGTGTGCGGCTCTGCAGGTGGAGGTAGGTGCAGGGTATTATATATCTAGTGTGCGGCTCTGCAGGTGGAGGTAGGTGCAGGGTATTATATATCTGTGTGCGGCTCTGCAGGTGGAGGTAGGTGCAGGGTATTATATATCTGTGTGCGGCTCTGCAGGTGGAGGTAGGTGCAGGGTATTATATATCTAGTGTGCGGCTCTGCAGGTGGAGGTAGGTGCAGGGTATTATATATCTGTGTGCGGCTCTGCAGGTGGAGGTAGGTGCAGGGTATTATATATCTGTGTGCGGCTCTGCAGGTGGAGGTAGGTGCAGGGTATTATATATCTAGTGTGCGGCTCTGCAGGTGGAGGTAGGTGCAGGGTATTATATATCTAGTGTGCGGCTCTGCAGGTGGAGGTAGGTGCAGGGTATTATATATCTAGTGTGCGGCTCTGCAGGTGGAGGTAGGTGCAGGGTATTATATATCTGGTGTGCGGCTCTGCAGGTGGAGGTAGGTGCAGGGTATTATATATCTAGTGTGCGGCTCTGCAGGTGGAGGTAGGTGCAGGGTATTATATATCTAGTGTGCGGCTCTGCAGGTGGAGGGAGGTGCAGGGTATTATATATCTAGTGTGCGGCTCTGCAGGTGGAGGTAGGTGCAGGTTATTATATATCTGTGTGCGGCTCTGCAGGTGGAGGTAGGTTGCAGTGTATTAAATATCTAGTGTGCGGCTCTGCAGGTGGAGGTAGGTGCAGGGTATTATATATCTAGTGTGCGGCTCTGCAGGTGGAGGTAGGTGCAGGGTATTATATATCTAGTGTGCGGCTCTGCAGGTGGAGGTAGGTGCAGGGTATTATATATCTAGTGTGCGGCTCTGCAGGTGGAGGTAGGTGCAGGGTATTATATATCTAGTGTGCGGCTCTGCAGGTGGAGGTAGGTGCAGGGTATTATATATCTAGTGTGCGGCTCTGCAGGTGGAGGTAGGTGCAGGGTATTATATATCTAGTGTGCGGCTCTGCAGGTGGAGGTAGGTGCAGGGTATTATATATCTAGTGTGCGGCTCTGCAGGTGGAGGTAGGTGCAGGGTATTATATATCTAGTGTGCGGCTCTGCAGGTGGAGGTAGGTGCAGGTTATTATATATCTGTGTGCGGCTCTGCAGGTGGAGGTAGGTGCAGGGTATTATATATCTAGTGTGCGGCTCTGCAGGTGGAGGTAGGTGCAGGGTATTATATATCTGTGTGCGGCTCTGCAGGTGGAGGTAGGTGCAGGGTATTATATATCTAGTGTGCGGCTCTGCAGGTGGAGGTAGGTGCAGGGTATTATATATCTAGTGTGCGGCTCTGCAGGTGGAGGTAGGTGCAGGGTATTATATATCTAGTGTGCGGCTCTGCAGGTGGAGGTAGGTGCAGGTTATTATATATCTGTGTGCGGCTCTGCAGGTGGAGGTAGGTGCAGGGTATTATATATCTAGTGTGCGGCTCTGCAGGTGGAGGTAGGTGCAGGGTATTATATATCTAGTGTGCGGCTCTGCAGGTGGAGGTAGGTGCAGGGTATTATATATCTAGTGTGCGGCTCTGCAGGTGGAGGTAGGTGCAGGTTATTATATATCTGTGTGCGGCTCTGCAGGTGGAGGTAGGTGCAGGGTATTATATATCTAGTGTGCGGCTCTGCAGGTGGAGGTAGGTGCAGGGTATTATATATCTAGTGTGCGGCTCTGCAGGTGGAGGTAGGTGCAGGGTATTATATATTTAGTGTGCGGCTCTGCAGGTGGAGGTAGGTGCAGGGTATTATATATCTAGTGTGCGGCTCTGCAGGTGGAGGTAGGTGCAGGTTATTATATATCTAGTGTGCGGCTCTGCAGGTGGAGGTAGGTGCAGGGTATTATATATCTGTGTGCGGCTCTGCAGGTGGAGGTAGGTGCAGGTTATTATATATCTGTGTGCGGCTCTGCAGGTGGAGGTAGGTGCAGGTTATTATATATCTGTGTGCGGCTCTGCAGGTGGAGGTAGGTGCAGGGTATTATATATCTAGTGTGCGGCTCTGCAGGTGGAGGTAGGTGCAGGTTATTATATATCTAGTGTGCGGCTCTGCAGGTGGAGGTAGGTGCAGGTTATTATATATCGCCTCCATACTCCGCGGCGCTGTACACACTATTATCACCGTCACGCTCTCTATAGACTTTCCTCACACTCGCGGTCAGTGTTGGCCTCGGATGGCAGAGCCCCTCCTGTAACACTGACTCTGGGGGGCTGCTCAGCTCCGGGCAGATGTCACCGTCCCCTCAGTCACATATTTCCCGCTGCTTCTATATAAGAATACACTTTTCCTTACTTTGCGTCTGGTAATTATTGCCTTTTGCATGTTATTACTTTCCTGCCTCTATACTCACACGACGGCTTTGTCTTCTTCCCGCATTCACTATTTCTGTATGATTCCAGTCACTTTACTGTTTATTGCGCTGAAAAGATTGAACAAAATTCCAGATTTGGTGAAGTTTTGGGTAAAAAAACCTCCAAAAACAGTTCCGCCATTGATGTGTATACACCTTGTGCAGAATTATTAGGCAAGTTGTATTTTAGAGGATTTTTTTTATTATTGATCAACAACTATGTTCTCAATCACCCAAAATACTCATAAATATCAAAGCTTAATATTTTTGGCAGTTGGAGGGGTTTTTTAGATTTGGCTATCTTAGGAGGATCTGTTTTGTGCAGGTAACTATTACTGTGCACAATTATTAGGCAACTTAATAAAAACCAAATCTATTCCCATCTCACTTGTTTATTTTCACCAGGTAACCAATATAACTGCACAAAATTTAGAAATAAACATTTCTGACATGCAAAAACAAAACCCAAAACAATTACTGCCCAATATCGCCCCCTTTCTTTCTGATGACACTCAAGAGACGACCATCCATAGATTCTGTCAGTTGCTTGATGTGTTTACGCTCAACATTCCGTGCAGCAGCCACCACAGCCTCCAGACACTGCTCCCAGAGGTGTACTGTTTTCCCTCCCGGTAGATCTCACATTTTATGAGGGACCACAGGTTCTCTATGGGGTTCACATCAGATGAACAAGGGGGCCATGTCATTATTTTTTCATCTTTTAGACCTTTACTGGCCAGCCACGCTGTGGAGTAGTGGGATGCATGTGATGGAGCATTGTCCTGCATGAAAATCATGTTTTTCTTGAACGATACCGACTTCTTCCTGTACCACTGCTTGACGAAGTTGTCTTCCAGAAACTGGCAGTAGGTCTGGGAGTTGAGCTTCACTCCATCCTCAACCCGAAAAGGTCCCACAAGTTGATCTTTGATGATCCCAGCCCATACCAGTGCCCAGCTCCACCTTGCTGGCGTCTGAGTCGGAGTGGAGCTCTCTGCCCTTTACTGATCCAGCCTCTGGCCCATCAAGAGTCACTCTCATTTCATCAGTCCAAAAAACCTTTGAAGAATCAGTCTTCAGATATTTCTTGGCCCAGTCTTGACATTTTATCTTATGTTTTTTGTTCAGAGGTGGTGGTTTTTCAGTCTTCCTTACCTCGGCCATGTCCCTGAGTATGGCACACCTTGTGCTTTTTGATACTCCAGTAACGTTGCAGCTCTGAAATATGGCCAAACTGGTGGTGATATAGAAGGGTTAATAGTTTCTGTATTTTTCAATGTTAAATACTTTATTATTACATTAGTACATCTGGTATAAGGTTGGCTAAATAAACAGAAAACTGATCATGCTCATATGAATGCAGGTCTTTTCTCCGAGCGCTCGATATTGATTAGGCCTGAAGAGGCCTAATTCTACAGTACCTCACTGGTGATCCCATAAGCTGAATAAAAAAGACAGAACAGCTACATCAGTTTCTGGTGCCCAACGTGGAGCCGTGGCCAGCAGCCTATTCGGAAGACGTTTTGGGGACTCTTGAGACAGTTAAATTTCAGCTGCAGCAAGGTGAGAAGCTTTATTCTTAAGGCCGCTTTACACGCTACGACATCGCTAAAGCGATCTCGTTGGGGTCACGGAATTTGTGACATCCGGCCGCGTTAGCGATGTCGTTGCGTGTGACACCTATGAGCGATTTTGAATCGTCGCAAAAACGCTCAAAATCGCTAATCGGTGACATGCCCCCCTATTCCCAATTATCGCTGCTGCAGGTACGATGTTGTTTGTCGTTCCTGCGGCAGCAAACATCGCTATGTGTGACACCGCAGGAACAAGGAACCTCACCTTACCTGCGGCCGCCCGCAATGAGGAAGGAAGGAGGTGGGCGGGATGTTACGTCCCGCTCATCTCCGCCCCTCTGCTTCCATTGGCCGGCCGCTTAGTGACGCCGAACGAACCGCCCCCTTAGAAAGGAGGCAGATCGCCGGTCACAGTGATGTCTCTAGGCAGGTAAGTAGTGTGACGGTTCCGCGCGATGTTGTGCGCCACAGGCAGCGATTTGCCCGTGACGTACAACCGATGGGGACGGGTACGCTCGCTGGCAATATCGGTAATGATATTGCAGCGTGTAAAGCGGCCTTTACACTTTATTTCACTCTCTCTGATCTCCCAAATATTCTGGGTAAGGCTGTACACACAGTTCAAGAACTGGTATCACCAGTGAGTATTGTGTGGGTTTTTTGGGATATCTGAATGAGAGTTGAAAAATAGAGTAATAAGATAATCTGTTCTGTGTCTGTCAATTAACTGATTGCATAGAAATACATTTGTACGTGGTACAGAATTGGGACAGTCTCTGTATAATTACATTTGCTGTGTTTTGTGTTTTGCGCTGGTCATTTCTGCATTTTTGTTGGGCAATACCCTGGACTGTGAAAAGGTGTTCTGGTTGTGAAATATCAAGGGGCATAGCCATATAGAGTATTTGTGTGGATACCTGACATATGTAATTTTTTTATTTATTTTTTTTTCCCCATCAGTGTCAAGAGCGGTTTAGATCATTTTATTTACATGTGAGGTTAACTGATCCTTGGAAGTTGTATTGTTACATATGTTTCTGGAATCAATAAATGAGTGGATAAGTGGTCCTTTGATCTGTCCTTATAGTGAGATATCGTATGTTTCTTTCCCTCAAAATGGAGACGAAGATTTTATAGCAAAGTAATTTTTTTCCTTTCAGTAGAATATTGGTGCTGCGAAGGTATGTAAGTAGTCTCAATTTTCTGCTAGGATTGTGTATACTAGTGGGTATTGGGAAAGTTGGATGTTTTGAGAAGCTGAGTCTGGACGAAGAATTCTTTTGAGATAAGACTCTTGCTAAACAAACTGTGTGCTGCTGCTATTCTGTTGGGAGGGGGCAAATGAGGCGCTGCGCTATCTTCTGCCTGCTGTAAGAAGTCAGCTCTGAGGATTGTTTTGTTTTAACTCTTGTCTACGTTGCTGGAATACTTTGTAAAGGACCAGCATGGGGTACCCAACTGCACATCAGGTCTAAGTGGGTGAGAGAGCAGTGTGACCTTCCCACTTACATGGAGGTGGTCTAGTAAGTGAGAGGACTATCACACCTGGTCCTTCCTACTTTAGTCAGCTGGTCTATTGGGTGAGAAAGCGGTTTTAGAGCCTTCCCAATACACCCTGCAAGGGAAGTGGGTGAAAGAGCTGACGAGCCTTCTCGCTACACCTTGAGAGCCCATTCTGATTTGCCAGAGGAGTGTGGCCTGTTGACAAGGTCCAGGGACATTGAGAGGGCATTTGCAGAAAGGTGGGCTGTGTGGGAATAAGTTGAAGCCATGGGCAACTTGTGCAGTGTGGGGCTCCAGCGGGATCCAAAACAGCCAAACATTTAGTGCAAGGAAGCAGTGAAAAATGTCTGACCAATACTCAAAAAGGCAGACATGCCAGAGTACGGATGTTTGGATGTTGAGAAATGGCACAGATTCAGGGAAGAAAAGAGAGGTTGGATAAAAGACAAGAGAGTAGAGCTACAAGTAAATAAATGGTGTCGTGTGGCTGAAGAGGTGCAGCATTGTGGATATAAAGAGACCACAGCGGGAGATAAGGTGTATTATGAATGTTTTAACGCACTAAAAGCAGAAATTGTGACTGCTACCGCCCCACCTTCACATAAGCAGAAACCCAGACCAGATGAATGGACATGTAAACATTGTAGTCAGAAAAACCGAGACTGGAGAGGTACTTGTGCTACGTGTAATGTTACTCGTCCTAAGCGGATTGCACTAAATCCTGTTCGAACCAGATCACATGTGATGACAGAGGACGCTGACTCTGAGACAGAGGTAGTGAAGGAATTGAGTTTTGGGGAGGAAGCTGGACGTTACTCTGACGGTGAGGAAAGAACTGAACACCCTGGAACCAGCACCACAAAATCAAATACATCCCGACCAAGGAAGGTCACAAGAATCAGACAGACACAGGAATATTACCCCTGGAGCCCCTCTGACCAGCTAGCTATATTAAAACAGTTACCTGACCCTGAAAACCAACCTTTCCCAATTGCAGGCAAATACAGACAATACAGGTGACTTATAAATGCACTTGGGCAGACCTCGAGAGTTTGGTGACTGCAAAGGCAGGTGACGTGTTGGGACACATAATTAAATCACATACTGATATGATAAAGGAGCAATCATGGATCATGGATGATCAGTCTGAGAGGTCTGGAATGACGTACTGTGAGGCATTGAAAGGATGGGCTACAAAGAAACAAACAGAGCAGTCTCTACTGATGACTGACGTGACACAGCAAAAAGGGGAGAGTATAGAGACGTACTTTGGGAGGTTACAGCTGAAGTGGACAGACATGGGGTACAGTGCAAGAAACGACCTTGATATCAAAATATTGGTGAATGCATTCATTGACGGTATGAATAAGTTTTTACGAGAAGCAGTACAGACGGCCAGACCTGAGTGGAGAAACATGGACCCAACAGACCTTCTGCAAGTAGCTAAGGGGGTTGAACTGACAAAATGCAAGCGACCAGTTATGTATGCTAGAGCACAAGGAAAAGAGTGGAAGCAGAGAGGGGGGGCACCAGGTGACCTAGTGACCGTACAGTGCTGGAATTGTGGACAGAATGGACATTACGCCAGACAGTGCAAAAACCCCAAAAAGGAGAGGGAGCAGACTGACTCTTCTCTTTCCCTCCCTCCTCCTTTGCCTCTGGCCTAGGAAACTGGCAACCCAGTGACAACTGTGTACCCTGTTTTTGTTCCCTCAGGACCTAGTCCCACCTTAATTACGACCATAACAATGCCAGGGGGGAAAGAGGCAGAATTTTTAATTGACACTGGGGCAGCCGGAACTGTGATACACAAAGACTTGATAAAGCCAGACATGATTACTGATGAGACTGTGGAGTGTGTTGGGGTGGAGGGATTGGTGAGTGACGAGACTGTGGAGTGTGTCGGGGTGGAGGGATTGGTGTCCGAAACCCCCTTGACAAAACAGATGAAGCTGAAATTACAAGATAGCCAGGAAATTCTCACAAAGCTTATTGTTAGTGAAAATACTCCTATGAATTTGCTGTGGGCTGATGTGTTAAGTGCTATCCAGGCTACCATACAATACACCCCAGAAGGTATTACAGTCACAAGTCCCCTCTCTGACAAACACTTGTGCAAGATTGCAGCAATGGTGTACATGTCCAAATCTGCGAGAGTGTCCGATACCAGAACTAGTGAAGACATAGGAATGCAACAAGTTCCAGACATCGTATGGGCAAAGGGAAAAACTGACGTGGGTTGGCTTCCTATTCCCCCAGTCATGATAAAATTAAAAGAAGGCTCCACTCCTCCTTGTTTAAAGCAGTATCCCTTAAGCTCAGCCAAATCAATGGCCCTGACCAGAGATATAAGAGAATATGTGCAAGCAGGGGCTCTAGTACCAATGTCCTCCGCCTGTACCTGCAGGCAACCTCCAGGTTAGAGCAGATATACAGAAAACAAGTGAACGTAGGGATAAATGGTTAAAAGCGCACGATGCCAACAAGGACTCCTGGTGGGGAAATACATTTTCTTTTATGAATCCAGCCAATTGGTTTAAGGGCATAGCAGGTTGGGTTTGTGGCATTATACACACCTGCATGCAAATATTGTTATTCTGTCTATTGCTTTATATAGCTGTAAGCATTGATATATGCGTTACCTAAACTACTGAATAATGTATGTTCTAAGAGTTCCAGTATTGAACCCTCTGTAGTTTACTACGGACCCCAAATGGCCTCTGCTGACGGGGAGTAGGTGTCCACACTGAGGGTGGATGGGTGAAGTGGTAGGAAGACCCCTCATGGGTACTAGGCCCATGAGCCAGCAGCTCCTGTTTGGACGTCTACTGACCCTGTAGTGAAGGTTATACCATTTACAAAAAGGGGGAAATTGATATAGAAGGGTTAATAGTTTCTGTATTTTTCAATGTTAAATACTTTATTACATTAGTACATCTGGTATAAGGTCATAGCCACTGTTTAGCCTACTAAAAACTCAAGGATTTATTATCATTGTCTGGAACGTTTTATCTTCTCTCATATGCATGACTCTACATTTTTGTTTTTCTCAAACTTAAAGGTCATATGATCAACTGGTAAATTACCACTAAGGCTTTTTGAATTATCACGCTGTAAATGGTATAAATTGGCTAAATAAACAGAAAAGTGATCATGCTCACATGAATGCAGGTCTTTTCTCCAAGCGCTCGATATTGATTAGGTCTGAAGAGGCCTAATTCCACAAGACCTCACTGGTGATCCCATAAGCTGACTAAAAAAGACAGAACAGCTACATCAGTGTCAAATGGCATCTTGGCAGCTTCACGCTTGATTTTCCTCAGTTCCTGGGCAGTTATTTTGCGCCTTTTTTGCCCAAAACGCTTCTTGCGACCCTGTTGGCTATTTGCCATGAAACGTCTTATTGTTCAGTGATCACGCTTCAAAAGTTTTGCAATTTCAAGACTGCTGCATCCCTCTGCAAGATCTCACAATATGGACTTTTCAGAGCCCTTCAAATCTCTCTTCTGACCCATTTTGCCAAAGGAAAGGAAGTTGCCTAATAATTAAGCACACCTTATATAGGGTGTTGATGTCATTACACCGCACCCCTCCTCATTACAGAGATGCACATCACCGGATTTACTTAATTGGTAGTTAGCTCTCAAGCCTATACAGCTTGGAGTAGGACAACATGTATAAAAAGTATCATGTGATCAAAATACTCATTTGCCTAATAATTCTGCACACAGTGTATACTGGTCCGGTCTCTTCTCCATGTCCCCAGTGTTGGTATATACTAGTCAGGTCTTTTCTACATGTTCCCAATGTTGGCGCATACTGGTCGCCTCATTTGAGTATATATACAGCTTTTTCTTCAACTGTACTCACTCACAAGTGTTCGATTTGGTTGAGGTCTGGGGACTGTGAGGGCCACACCAGCATCTCTACTACATTTTCACTGAACCATTTCTTCACCGATCTCATCATATGCTTCGGGTCGTTGTCCTGCTGGAACACTATCTTGTCCTTTTCGTAACCATAGTACTCGAGTGTATGAAGTACTGTATTTTCCAGTTTGTAAGACACACTTTTTTTCCCCCTCTCCAAAACTGGGGGAAAAATGGGGGTGTGTCTCACAAACCACATATGGCTTACCAGGGCGGCAGTGGTGGCACAGGGTCGGTAATACTGCAGGCTTGTGGGGTGTCGTGGCAACAAGCACCATTAATCTGCCAGCGGGCTGCTTTGAATCTCCTCTCCCACAGTTGACGATTTAGACTTCAAGAAAATGGCCATGGAGGCGGCACATGCGTAGATAGGACTCCACGACCATTTTCTTGAAGTCCATCGCATCGATGTGCGCATGCGCCGGCTCCGCGGCTTTTTTCTTGAAGTCATTCTCATCAACTATGGGCAATTCAAAGCAGCCCGCAATCCACCAGCAGATTAATGGTTCTGGCCATAGTATCGCTGACCCTCCACTGCCGCATACTGAGCCACAACACCCCCCCCCCTTCTGAGCCCACCAGCAGATCAATGGTGCCCACCACCATGACACCCCATGAGCCCGCAGCAGTGTTGCTGACCATCTGCACACTGCCCCTCTTGAGCCGCGACACCCCCTCCTCTGAGCCCACAGCATCGCCGACCCTCCTAAGCCGTGACATCCCCTCCTACATGCCCGCAGCATCGCCTACCCTGCCTCCTGTGACCTTCCTGAGCTGCTCTCGCCTGGTGCGTTAATAGAAGAGGCACTAGGATTATAAGCCAAACCCTCATTTTAACAGTAAACATTTTTTTTTTTTGCTATTTTCCTCCTTATATTTAGAGTGTGTCTTATAAAACAAAAAACACAGTAAGGCCATGTGCGCACTTGCCGGTTTTTGCCGCGGATTTGTTGCATGTTTTGCTGCAGAAAATGTTCATAACATCTCTGCAGTGAATCACCAGCAAAACCTATGGGAAAAAAAATGCTGTGCGCACTAGGCGGATTTTGACAGCTGCATGTTTTGCTGCGGGATTCCCGCAGCAAAAACAATTGCATGTCACTTCTTTTCCGCACGTCGCTGCGGGATTTCACTCCATTGACTCCAATGTAATCGTGAAATCCCGCAGGGAATAACGCAGGCAGCAAATTCTGTGCGGTTCACTGCGTTTTCCTGCGTTATTCCCTGCGGTATTTCGCGGTTTACCTCCGGTAATGTACATCGCCTGTCTGCGGTTTTGCAGGGAAGTGATGTCATTACAGGAAGAGGAAGCCGTGCAGAGAGTAAACACACACACATCACAGACACAGACACATAGAACACACATAGAAATCAAACGGAAATATAGAAAAGAAAGCACGTGGGCTCCGCTGTATATTTACCGACCAGCCGAGGTAAGCACACACTCAGAACAACACATACACACCGGAGTACTTTTTTCGGGGACTGGGAGCTTCAATATTTCCCCCACTCTGTGTGCCCTTTGTCAGCACTGTCCAAATATGGGTCAGGCTGCTTTCACACCTCCGGTTTCTGCAATGCGGCACACTCCGGCACTTTGCAGGAAAATCGCAACCGTTTTTTTTTGCTGCCGGTTGCGATTTTCCTGCATAGACTTTAATTAGTGCCGCGTTGTGCCGCATGGCCTTGCGTTCCGTCCGGTTTTTGCCGCATGCGGCAGATTTAGCCGATGCGGCGGCCGGATGGAACGTTGCCTGGCACGTTTTTTCGTGCGGCAAAAAAAAAAACGCATCGCGCCGCATTCGGCCGATGCGGCGCATTTTTCAATGCATGCCTATGGCGGCCGGATGCGGCGCAATGCGGCAATAACCGCATCCGGCCGCTGCATGCGGTTTTTGCCACTGTGCATGCTCAGTAGCATGCCGCAAGCGGCAAAAACCGGACTGGCCGCAAAGGAAAAACGTATGCAAAGGATGCGGTGTGTTCACCGCATCCGTTGCATAGCTTGCACAGCCGGATTGAGCCGCAGAGCTCAAGCCGGATGTGTGAAAGCAGCCTAAGTCTTATATACATTCTTTGTGTCACGGTGTTAATCACTCTGACTAAGCCCTGCTCCTGGCCAGTGCTGGTGTCATTATGTTTTCCACTTGTATGCAGCAGACTTTAGGATACATGCATAGCTGCAGTGATTGATAAAACTATATCTGCTGCTCACCTTTGTGATTCAAGTATATTTGATTTGCTTGAATCTTATATTTGGGCACTTGATTACTTATATTGGGAGATGATTGCTTGGTAGAAGTCCTCCTTTATATATACCTACATATTGATGAAATTATTGTATTTTAACAATTATGTGTTTTTTCTACATGTTTAATAAAATTACTATTTTTAATGAAATAAGTACTCCGGTGTGTATGTGTTGTTCTGACACATCCTTTTTGAGATTATGTAGATGGAAGTTTTTTCGGAAACTAAATCCTAACATAAGGGAATTATAAGGATCTTGATGTGTGCATCATGCTTTTTCAATTGTCTTCCCTTTGGTCTTTGACCGTTTTTGTATTGAGGTAAAGCACACAGCGGCGGCCCGGTATTCTCAGGCTGGGGAGGGAGAGGGGCAGGGTTAATGTCCCCTGCCTCCCTCCCACCTCCCGCAGCCGAGAATATCAGCCACAGCTGCCCCGGGACTGTCGCATGCATTATGCAGCAGTACCGGAGTGTCCCCGGCTCTTCCTGCTGCCGTGATGCAGTGGCAGTCAGGGTAATACAAGGAGTTAATGGTGGCGGATCACCGCCATTAACTCCAGGCTTGATCATGGCAGCATCTATGAGACAGCTGACATGATCAACCCGTAAGTAAAGTGAAAAAACACACAGAAAAATCCTTTATTTTAAATAAAACACAAATAAGCCTCGTTCACCCTTTTATTAACCCCTCCCGAAACAAAGCTCCGACGTAATCCACAGCTCCGGCGTCCTGCGATGCTTGCATCCAGCCGCGACTGACACAGACACTGCTGAATGCAGCCTCGCAGCGAGACAGCAGACGTAACTCCAGGGCATTTCCCACGGCCGGTAATGTGAACTCACTGCCGACCGTGAGAAATGCAGAGTGTGCTCACAGGGACTCTATCTATCTATCCCTCTATCTATCTATCCCTCTATCTATCTATCCCTCTATCTATCTATCCCTCTATCTATCTATCCCTCTATCTATCTATCCCTCTATCTATCTATCTATCCCTCTATCTATCTATCCCTCTATCTATCTATCCCTCTATCTATCTATCCCTCTATCTATCCCTCTATCTATCTATCCCTCTATCTATCTATCCCTCTATCTATCCCTCTATCTATCTATCCCTCTATCTATCTATCCCTCTATCTATCTATCCCTCTATCTATCTATCCCTCTATCTATCTATCCCTCTATCTATCTATCCCTCTATCTATCTATCCCTCTATCTATCTATCCCTCTGTCTGTCTGTCTATCTATCTATTCTTCTATCTATTCTTCTGTCTAATTCTCTAACTCAGACTGAATTGACTTTTTCTTTTTTTTTTTTTCAATGTGCTTTATTGCATTGATTGCAATAAAGCACATACCAACCCGCACGCGGCAAAACCGCGGCAATACCGCGAACAATACCGCGGTAAAACCGCATGCGGTTTTCGGGTGCGTTTTGCCGTGTTTTTTTACCGCGGGTGCGGTAATCTTTGAAAACCTGCGGAATTTTCTTGAGAAAATTCCATTTTCCAGTGCGCACAGGGCCTAACTCGTCTTGTAGGATCCTCACATAGAGCTCAGCTATTAGACCACCATCGATCCTGGTCAAGTATCCATCGCTTTTTACTGCGAAACCCTCATATATTCAGGCTTCCTCCATGGAACTTGACAGTTCCTTCAATTTCTCAATCCATTTTCCCCTCTTTTCCCTTGTTTTTTCAAGACCCATTTGCCCCCATTAGAGCCGTCTATTGACTTTTATCTCATCGCTCCAAATCACCCGTTTCCAATCTTCTTCTTTCCACTTTTCATGCTTTTTTGCAAACTCAAGCAGACACTTCTTATGATAATATTGTAGTGGAGGCTTCTTCACCTATTTTCGGGCCATCATTCCAGACTTGTGTAACATGCGTCGCTCGATGCTTGCATGGACGTCTGTGATGTCACTATTATGAAGCATATGAGCCATCTCCACTGCCGGGTTTTGTCTCCAGAACTGATAGACCTTGTGATGAGCGACTTGTTGACTCCAATATTTTGCCTGAACGTCACCTCTAGGCTTTTGAATAGATGGACGGACTTCATTTCTTATTCTTCCAACTGTCATGGCCTCACATGTTGCAGTTTGGCAATTTTCTTGGCCAAGAGACCACTATCAATGAGCTGGATGATCCTGTTTTTCTTCTCTTGGGAAATCTTCATGGTGGCTCCTCAATTCCAACCAGTGACCTTTCTCTTTGGAATCAACCTAATAACACACTGAGCTATTAGGGAATGTGAGAACAGGTTGTAATTTATAGTATACAGGAAAAAAAAGAGCGAAACAGTAACAATGCTGCGATATGATGAGAATCTGCATAACTAATCATACGCTAAATAGTTGGACGTGAAAATCGGTGACTTCCAATGAGATTCGGTTCACATGGGAATCCTCTGTGACCTCTAAATATATGAAGTGCTCACATTATTGCTTCATACCGATATCACAACTGTAGTAATTGTATTTCATATGTGTTTACCTTCCCATTCAGATCCCTACAATTTCGGATCCTCTCAGTGGAGATCTTCTCTATAAAATTTTCCTGATTGCCCCGTGAAGGATGAATATGGACAGGGACAAGATGGTGGAGAGGATATTCCACCTCACCCTAGAGATCCTCTTCCGGCTTACTGGAGAGGTAAGAGATTCTGATGACGTCACATTACACCATTCTTATCTATGGGAATAACAGATGGACAGAACTGGAGAGGTGAGGACTCTGGAAATGTCTGGAGTGAGATTTATTACTGTGTCTCTCCATAACCAGGATTACACAGTAGTGAAGAAGACCTCTAGTGAGCGCTGTCAGGCCCCTGTGTCTGAGGGATGGGGAAGACCCCTGAGCCCAATCACGGGGCCTCACCCCCCGATACATGAGGACATCAATGACCAGAAGATCCTAGAACTCACCTACAAGATGATTGAGCTGCTGACTGGAGAGGTGACACTGCTGGGAATGCTGGGACATTATACAGTAACGCTATGAAGGGATCGGGGGTGACGGTATCATTGTATGTGTCAGGTTCCTATAAGGTGTCAGGACGTCACCATCTATTTCTCCATGGAGGAGTGGGAGTATTTAGAAGGACACAAAGATCTGTACAAGGACGTCATGATGGAGGATCCCCAGCCCCTCACATCACCAGGTAATAGACAGGACTAAATACACACGGCCTATAATTATCTGTATGTAAGGAATGAATTCAGTCCCTGTGTGTGTCTCCTCCAGCTCTATCCAGTAAGAGGACAACACCAGAGAGATGTCCCCGTCCTCTTCTCCCACAGGACTGTAAACAAGAAGACCCCGATGTTCCTCAGGATCATCAGGTAGATGGAGAGAAGGAGCCATGAAATCTCCCTATGATGTGTAGACGGCTGTGAAGGTCTTGTGCTCAGTCTTGTTTTATCCTCCAGTATTATATGTGTTATACTTGTGTAATGAGAGCGGTGGAGATGGCAGGATTAGAGCTGATCATAGATGGGACTTCTCCTCTGTCTGTGACTTTTACAATATTTGTTTCAGGAAGAAGATCTGCCCCATATTAATATTATAGAGACATTTGTGATTGGTGATGAGCTGTGTAAAGAGGAAGTTCCTACATATGGCTATCCAGGTAAGTAATAACCTCTAAATGCAGAGAAATAGCAGATTTAATTTCTGGAAATATATCTTTTTTATGTGTTGTCATAATTAATTCTTAACTAATAAAAGCAGAGTGTCAAATCTCTTGCTGAAAAAAAGATTGGTGCAAAAGGATATGACAAACTTACTTCGATTGTAGAGTGGGGGTTCTTCAATAGAGATGAGCAAACCTGTTAGGTAAAGGTTCGCCAATTTCAAATTCAGTACAAGCCTTAGCATGTTCGTTTGGGCTTGGAAACCCAATAGTTTAGAATAGGGACGTGCAGTGTAGTTAAAGCTGTGTGGGTGGCACAAATCTGCACATTTCATGATCGAAATAGGGATTGGTACTTGTATTATCTGCTAAAGAGTTGCCAGTGAAGCATCTAAATAGGTATTGCTACGTATTACTGACTGCTCCAAATTACGCAGTACAACACATTTATAGTTATTGTTATTTATTAGTGCCTGGCCTACTGTAAATTTTGTAGGCAACAAACTAAAAAGTTGTTCTTGGCAATTTTAATTGCCTACTCAAAATTCTGAAAACACAGTTACTGTATAGGTATTGTTACTTGTTAGTGCCTGACCTAAAAAAGTTGCTAGGGAAGTATCTAAAAAGTGGTTCTTGGTAATTTAATTGCCTGCACAAATTTACGCAGTGACATACATGTCTAGGTATTGTTAGTGGTGCCTGCTGAAAATTTGCTATTGAACAAACTACAAAGGTCTGCTTGGCACTTTTCTGTGTCTACTCCAAATTATGCAGTAAAACACATTTGTGGGTAGTGGCATTTTTTTTAGTGCCTTCACAATATTGCCAACTCAGGCAGGAAAGAAATATTTTATCTTTTGTGTTTGGTGTCCGACAGGTGTGACATCTGTTTGAAAGGGGAAGGGTACATCAACCATGAATGGTAAATCATGAAGCGGTTGTCGTGGAAGGGGGAATAGGCGGGGTGTTGGAGGTGTACGTGGGGGAAGTTCTGTCAGTCAAAGGTCTAGTGAGCAAATGCCGGCTCATCCTATCCCAATAGAAATTAGAACAATTTCCGTTACTTGACAGCCTACTCCACTAAATTTGTTTGGTAGCCGAATGTCTCTTCAACTTTGAAATGAGGATGATAAACAGCAGATGCTACAGTGGATGGCAAGCGCTGTATCAAGTGGCCTCTCCTCCCCTTCCTGCACCTCAACATCATACACAGTTCATTCCCCAGAGGTGCCACCACAATTACACTTGTTTGCGCCCCCGTCACAAATCTCCAACTGGCAAACTGACTGTGGGGAACCACAGATGGCCGAGTCTTAAGAGCGGTTCATGCATTCTATCCCATGGGCATCAGAGGTCTGCTCCAAAGATTCCCAGACTCTTGAGGAGGAAAGCATCTGCACCAGTGCCCAAAATCTTTGTGAGTTGGATCCTGGCCTGGACAAAGCAGGGTCCCGGCAGTATCCCAATCCTCATCAAATGATAACCCCTGGGGGTGGAGGTGATGATGATGATGATGAGACTCAGATCCCTGAGGCGCATGTGTACTGTGCTGTGATGTCTCGTTAAGAAGAGGAGGAGGGGGGCAACATTGATCATGGTGATGAAGTTGCAGATCCCACTTGGTGTGAACCCAGAGGCATGCAGCTGTGTAGCTCAGCAGATGAGGAGGAGGAAGGCGAGGATGTTACGGTGGTGATTCCCACACAAACATGTAGTGATGTAACCATGAGAAGCACTGCACCCTCAGCCACAAGTCTGGCTATGGCCAGCAGTGGTTGCGGGGCTGCAGTTTGCAGGAAGGGTTGCCTAGACTGGGCCTTTTTGGAGACCTCAAAAGATGACCCAACTTCCGTTATCTGCCAACTTTGTAAACAATGATTTAGTAGAGGCAAAAATTCAAATAATTTAACTACTACATGCATGAACAAGCACATGCGCAGCCAACATGCATTACTGTGGGAATCTCACTGTGCTAAAATTTGGACTTATGGGCCTTCCCAACCACCGGCTGCCAAATCAACATCGACTGCCGCTTCTACCTCCTCCAGTGTCACCATCAAAAATATTCTAACAGGTTTCCAACCGCTGAATCTCCTTTTTCAATTCGCCACGACAGCACCCATGAGAGAGGGATCTGCCCCCTTCAAGACAGGAAACCTACAGATAAAAAGGGGCGGTCCCCCTCCCTCATCAGTTGGTTTCCTGTCCTGAATGGATCGGAACCTACAGTACCTGGGTCCAGTAGCGTCTGTGCAGTTTGCAGGGGAACCGCGGAGCTTCGGATCTGGAAGCACGGTCAGTGGAGCTCCCCTCGTGGACTCCATCCTTTTGGTGCATCGCGTCCTCTTTCCCTCGGTCTGGATTGTGCCGCCAGGGAAATGACACCTGCAGGAGACCGCTGGTAAGTATGCTGTGCGCGGTGGGGCCAGAGGCTCTCCCTGTGCCATGTGCCTGCTACTTCCGGGTTGCACGGCGTGTGCGCGCAGGAGGGGGCGTGTCCGGGGCCTGCCGCATCAGCACTCAATGAAGTGCACACAAAGGGAGGTATTCAGCTCACCCCTCTTCACTCCTGATCACACCTCCGACGCACAGAAACGCCCTGACCCGGGTGTATAGTGCAAGAACAATATAGAAAAAAAAATTTCCAGCATCTCCAGGAAATAAAATAATAGTTGCTTTATTGAAAATATAAAATCTTCTTACCAAAAAGTAAAACGACATAAAGAGGCATATAGAGGGGAGCACTTTCCTACGCGTTTCACCCCAAAGGGGCTTAATCATGGAGTGCCATCAACACTCAATCTCCACTGCAGTAGCCCGGAAGTGCACAGGAGCACTTTCCGGGGGAACGGACCGGAGGAGGTGGCCTTGAGAGGGCCGTGGATCCCCACTACAAAAGGTGGAGTGGAGCCTGCAGGAGCGTGCTTCGGCCCTCTCCATTATGGGAAGTCCAAGCACCTCCCCATCCAGGGACTTTTCTCCATCCAGGGATCCTGGACATAAGGACTACAGCGATTCCAGAGATTCTACGGGTCGCAAGAGGAAGGAGGACCGCACCGACTCTGCATCCTCTAAGGCTACTTTCACACTTGCGTTGAACGGTATCCGTTGCATTGCGTTGTGTAACGGATGCAACGGATGTGTTGCATATAGTGACACAACGGATGCAACGGATGCTGCAAAACAACGCAATTCGTTTTGATTTTTTTTTTTTTTTTTCCCGGTTTTACCAGCGGCAGACTATAGTGAACGATCAGCTGATCGTTCCCTGCAGCCGGCCGCTGGGTGATCAGCTGATTGCTCCCAGTAGCCGGCCGCCGGGTGATCAGCTGATCGCTCCCGCCCGCCGGGTGATCAGCTGATCGCTCCCGGCTGCCGGGTGATCAGCTGATCGCTCCCTGCAGCCGGCTGCCGGGTGATCAGCTGATCGCTCCCGGCCGCCGGGTGATCAGCTGATCGCTCCCGGCCGCCGGGTGATCAGCTGATCGCTCCCTGCAGCCGGCCGCCGGGTGATCAGCTGATCGCTCCCTGCAGCCGGCCGCCGGGTGATCAGCTGATCGCTCCCGGCCGCCGGGTGATCAGCTGATCGCTCCCTGCAACCGGCCGCCGGGTGATCAGCTGATCGCTGTCACTTGCCGGCGCCCGGGCATGCCGGCGGGCGGGCGCTCAGCTGAGCGCTGTGACTTGCCGGCGGCCGGGCATGCTGGTGGCCGGTCATTCAGCTGAGCGCTGTCGCTTGCCGACGGCCGGGCGCTCAGCTGAACGTTCGGCCACCGCGAGCCAAAATAAAGTTTGATTTAAAAAAAAAAAAAAAAAAAAAAAAAAAAAAGAGCATGCGCAGTGAAATCCAGAGGATTCCGCTGCTCAAAATAACGTTACATGCTGCGTTCCTCCCGCTGGGCGGAAGCAACGGAGCGTCGCCCAGCGGAAGCAACGCAGCTCCTTTTGGTACAATCCGTCACCCATACAAGTCTATGGGAAACAGCGGAATCCGTTAACGGATTCCGCTGTTTCCCAAAAGGGCGGATTGTAACGGAAGGAAAATAACGCAAGTGTGAAAGTACCCTAAGGGTCACCAGACGAAACCCTCGTCTCCACCTCCAAAACCGGTATCCGTCTTTTGCCTGGTATGGGTGAGTGAACTACGTGAATGTTTCCCTATACTGATGATCCCCTTCCGGTTCTATTATAGGCCCCTAGGAAATGCACTACTAAACAGCATAATATGGAATGCCCCCTGTGCGCCCGTGCCCTCCCTAAGGACTACAAACAGCACCTATGTGGCTCCTGCATACAGGCTATACGGGAGGAAGCTCCGGCTTCAGCAACTCCTCCTCCGGATCTACGGGAACTGATCTGCTCAGAAATTCAGGCTTCTCTAAAGTCCCTTCAGGAGTCTAAGAAACACAAGAAGGCTCGACAACGGTCCAGATCCCCCCACCCCCACCCCCCCGGTCATCTGACTCCGATTGTAGCAACAGTGACTCACCTTCAGCTTCTTCGTCATCTACTTCTGATGAAGCAGGGAAGGCGTGCTTTTCCTTAGACGGGATGGTCAGCCTAGTAAAAGCAGTTTGCTCGACTATGGGAATTGCAGGGGGAAAAACCCCCAAGTCTGCGGATCATACCTTGTTCGCTGGTCTGACTCAATAAAAGCAAAAATCTTTCCCAGTGAATGAGGCCCTCAAATCCCTTGTACGTAAGGAATGGCAGAAGCAAGACCATCGTGGGTTCCTTCCATCTTTCTCAAAACGACAATACCCCTTTGATGATGAGGACCTCTCACAATGGTGCAAATACCGAAGGTGGATGTGGCCATTGCAAAATCATCCAAGAAATCTGCACTCCTCTTTGAGGATATGGGATCCCTGAAAGATCCTCTAGACAGGAAATCGGATGCCTTTCTTAGACGGACCTGGGAAGCTTCTGCAGGGGCACTGAAACTAGCCATATCTGCCACATGTACAGCCAGATCCCTCTCGGTCTGGCTGGACCAATTAGAGAAGCAGATTAAGTCCGGAACCTCGAGGACTAAGATCCTTTCCTCCCTACCTCTGCTGAAGGATGCAGCTAATTACCTGGCAGACGTATCGGCCGATTCTGTCCGCCTGGCGGCACGGTCAGCAGGGTCCTCTAATGCGGTCCGGAGAGCTCTCTGGCTTAAATCATGGAAGGGGGACACATCCTCAAAGTCTAGGCTGTGTGCACTTCCATGTGAGGGTGAGTTCCTATTTGGCCCCCAGCTAGATGACATCCTCACCAAGGCTGGAGATAGTAAAAAGGGGTTCCCTAACACGTTTACTCCTCCCTCTAGGCACCCGTTTCACAAACGCCGTTTCCAGCCAACCAGACCCGAACGCAGAGACCGATCTGACCATCCCACTTCGGGGTCCAAGGAAGCCCTGTTTGGCTTCCGTCGGAAGTACCCCAAACAATGATCAGGTTTTTCCTGTTGGAGGCAGAGTCCGTTTTTTCAGGGACGTATGGCAGTCCATCACTTCCAGCTGCTTTATTCTGGACCTGATCTCAGAGGGCCTCCGGCTGGAATTTGCGTCCTTCCCTCCTCAGTGCTTCTGTGTTACACCCACCAGGAGATCAGTGGACCAACATCACGCATTGGTGTCGGAGGTTCTTGCTCTCGTGGACAAGCAGGTCCTGACACCGGTCCCGTTACATCAAAGAGGCCAAGAGTTCTACTCTCTCCTTTTCTTGGTCCCGAAACCAGATGGGTCATTCAGAACCATTATTAATCTGAAAAAATGTAACCTCTTCCTGAGATACCAGCCATTTAAAATGGAATCCCTCCTGTCCACTATGAAACTGCTCTTCCCCGATCGTTACATGGCGATCCTCGATCTCAAAGATGCATACCTGTCCACCCGCGTTATCAGCAATACCTCCGGGTAGCACTCGTGATTCACCACTCCATTCACCATTTTCAATTCACGGCCATATCCTTCGGCGTTTCCCTCGCCCCACGGATTTTCACCAAGGTCATGGCCTAGGTCATGGCTCACCTTCGTGACCACCAGACTTTAATCATCCCATATTTAGATGACGACCTGGTAGTGTGGAGCACGGCAGCACAATGTTCATTCCGCCTCAGTCATGCTATGTCGACCCTGCGACGTCTCGGGTGGATATTGAATCTGCAAAAATCTAGACTCACACCTTCCACCTTTCAGTCTTTCCTAGGCATGCTCCTGGATTCACGACGACAGCGTTGTTTTCTCCCGCCAAAGTTTCATAGATACAAAGGGTCATACGACACGCGCAAAGTCACTGGTCACTTTCCCTCCGGACCGCCATGTCTCTGCTAGGGTCAATGACTTGCTGTATTCCCGCTGTACAGTGGGCCCAGCTTCACACCAGGCAACTGCAGTGGGAAGTCCTGGCAGCTGCAAGCTCAAATCAGGGGTCGCTCGATTGTCCTCTGACCTTGACCAACACCACCCGTGCTTCCCTCAACTGGTGGCTATTGGACACGAACCTGACAAGTGGGAAGGAATGGCATGTTCACCCCACCAGTCTTATCACTACCAACGCCAGCCCCTGGGGGTCGGGAGCTCACCTAGGGGATGCCATGGCCCAGGGTCTCTGGTCCAGTCAAGAGACGAATGCTTCCTCCAACCTGAAGGAACTCATGGCAGTCAGTCAAGCCCTGATGTCCTTCCTTCCCCTCCTCAGGGGCACCCACGTACAACTCTGTACGGACAATCGGACAGTGGTCGCCTATGTCAACCACCAAGGAGGGACGCGGTCATGTTCACTCGTGAAGACGCCAGTTCAAGTCTTGGAGCTCGCCGAAACACATCTTTTGTCCCTCTCTGCTGTGCACATCCGGGGGGTGGAGAGAGAATTCCCCCCCCCCCACCTCCATACAGCTCGGCCAGGGCTCAACACAATCATGCAGTGCTGAAATTTATCTGCATCGGAGAACTGTCACACAGCTGCAGAGTTATAAACCGCTATTCAGGCCGAGTTTGATAAATGACGGTCTCCACCCAACCTGAAGCCAGGGAAGGCCGTGTGCAACAATGGTGCAAACTAGTTAGCGGCCCTACGCCTGGGCGACATCACACATGTGCCTTGCATGGCTGACGTTCTGAACCTAGTTGTACAGTTATTTCACGCCCAGTATCCTGGGCTGGATACGCTGCTGCAGAAGGCACGGTTGGTGTGTGCTCACTTCCGCTGTTCACACCCCACGGCTAATCGACTTGCAACACTAAAGGACTTTCGGCCTACCGGCTAACCAGTTGATATTCACTGTGCGGACAAGGTGGAATTCCACTCTGCACATGTTGCAGTGACTGGCGGCAGCAGCAGCAAGCCCTGGTGCACTATGCCATGACTCATAACCTTGGACAACGCAGTACGGATGTGGGGCAAATCACAATTGCGGAGTGGGCACAGATGAAGGACCTCTGTACCCTCCTAGAGAGCTTTGAAATGGATACAAAGATGATTAGCGCTGACTATGCCATCATCAGCATCACTCTTCCACTCATCTACATGTTGGAGCACACTTTGAATAGTCTGCGAGTGAAGGTGGGGGTCACAGAGGAAGATGAGGAAGGGATAACATTTCCTGTATAGGAAAATGAATGAGTTCATCTCACCTCTCTTCACCCTAGGATCCACCACCGATGCACGGAACGCCCTGGCCCGGGCGGAAAGACACGTGCATAGAAAAAAAAAAGGATTTCCAGCATCGGCGAGACGGAGAGATGTATTAAAACTTAAGACGTTTATTTAGTCCATTAAAAGCAGAATATCACACAAGAGGGCATTAGGGCACACAGTGAGAGACGCGGAGATGGTCCTTGTCCTACGCGTTTCAACCTTGCGGTCTTAATCATGGAGTGAGTACATCTCTCCGTCTCTCCGATGCTGGAAATCCCTTTTTTTTTCTAAACATTTCCTGTAGGGTCTGGACAGTTGTCACAGGAGGGTGTAGTCCATCGATGGAGACGGGTTTATGGTAACAGACAAACTGATAGTGAAGGTGCAGGAGCCAAGGAGCAAAAGGAGGAGGAAGAGATGATGGGCGCAGAAAACTCAGGAGACAAAGAAGATATTGATCCTGTCTCTTTTGTTTGTGGTTGGTGGGATTGGGAAGGAGGAGGCAAACATCAGCGTTACCCCGCCACCAACACAACATGGACTTGGACCGCATGGAAGCATCTGACACATGAACGCCTTTTTGCATCACTATTTGCCAGTCACGCATTGGAAGTTTTGGCCTGTCCAGCAGTTAGCGTTCTCTCAGAAAGTTTCTTCAACGCTGCTGGCAGTGTCCCCTGAAAGTATAGACCACCTAACGTTCATGAACAAGTCATGGATGTCCAGTGATTTTGCCACCCCAGTCCCAGACTGTGCAGACTAATCGATGGTGTACTGCCAGGCTTCTGTGAGCAAGCGGCCTACGTCTGTCCATCATGTATCTCATGATTTTTAAAATATTAATGCCAGGCCACATCCAGTGTATTGCATGGACCATACCTTCATGCTGTTTTAAGACCATATGGGGAGGGGGGCAATGGATGCTACTGTACTACTGTGTGACTGAAAGGGATTTAAATGTCAAGACTCCAGGATGGGTCTTCAAGTTGTGTCTTGTGGGTAGTGCCAATTTTCTGTGTCCAGGAGGCTTATGTCTGTCTGTCATCTTTACTGTCTCTGGCAAAGGTAGAAATGCTGGTTCAGGCCTTGTTCCTGGGCCTGTCCCAAGCTGCCATGTTGCTGTGTTGGGCTATTAGGAGTGTGTGCCAATTGATGCCACTTTTCCTGTTGCCTGACCTTAATTTTTGGAAATGTGGAGATTCCAAGTAGGGTCTCCAAGTTTTATTTTGTTTGAAGTGACAGTGTTCTGTGAGCAAGAAGCCTATGCCTGTCTGTCATTTTGTTGTCTCTGGTGAAGATAGAAATGATGGTTCAGGCCTTTTTACAGGGCCGATCTCACGCATCCATGTCGCGGCTTTTCACTATTTTTAACAATGTGACCAAGCACTGCGGCATTAGGGACACACTGACGGAGCCATAGCTGTGAACGATGATGTCAGTGAGTTCACCTGAGGTCATAGCTGCCGGTTCCCACGGTACACCAGCTATGACCTCAGGTGAACTAAATGAAATCAGTAAACTGTATGAATTCACTTAAGATTAACTCAATGTTGGATCACCGATTTAGGCTATGTGCGCACGTTGAGTATTTGTTTGAAGAAACCTGCATCTCCTAGCAGAAAAACACACCAAACATGAGATGTTGTTTGGCTGCATTTTTCTAACAGGAGATGCAGATTTGGTGCAGAAATGTCTGCCACCAAATACTCAACACACAGCCTGATCCGGCATTGAGTACAATGAGTCTACTGTAACTGGGGTTATTATAGTGTGTGTGTGTGTGTGTGTGTGTGTGTGTGTGTGTGTGTGTGTGATAAATTATATATATACTGCTCAAAAAATAAAGGGGACACTAAAATACCACATCCTAGATCTCAATGAATGAAATATTCCAGTTGCAAATCTTTATTCATTACATAGTGAAATGCGTTTAGAACAATAAAACATAAAAATGATCAGTGTAAATCAAAATTAATATCCCATGGAGGTCTGAATTTGGAGTGATACTCAAAATCAAAGTGGAAAATCTAATTACAGGATGATCAAACCTCAGTGGAAGTGCCTTAAGACAAGAAAATGAGGCTCAGTAGTGTTTATGGCCTCCACGTGCCTGTATGACCTCCCTACAACTAATGAGTATGCTCCTGATAAGGCGGTGGATGTTCTCCTGAGAGATTTCCTCTCAGACTTGGATTACAGTATCAGTCAACTATAGGACAGTCTGTAGGGCAACATGGTGTTGATGGATGGAAATGAGACAAGATGTCCCAGATGTGCTTGATTGGATTCAGGTTTGAGGCACGGCCAGGCAGGCCAGTCCATAGCATCAATGCCTTCATCATGAAGGAACTGCTGACACACTTGAGCCACATGAGGCCTAGCACTGTCATGCATAAGGAGGAACCGAGAGACCACTGCACCTACATATGGTCTCACAATGGGTCTGACTATCTCATGAAGGTACCTAATGGTAGTCAAGGTACCTCTGGCTAGGACATGGAGGGCTGTGCGGCCCTGTAAATAATGGCTTCCCAACACCATTATTGACCCACTGACAAACCGGTCATGCTGGAGGATGTTGAAGGCCGTAGATTGTTCTCCATAGCATCTCCAGACTCTGTCACATCTGCTCTCATCTGTGAAGAGCCAGAGCCAATGTCGAAGCTGCCAATATTGGAGTTCTCTGGCAAACACCAATCGCTCTGCATTATGCTACCAGACACCGCTAACCTTCTTCCAACAGCTCGCATTGATGTGCCATACTGGATGAGCTGCACTACCTGAGCAATTTCTGTGGGTTGTAGACACCTCCTCATGCTACCTCTAGGGGTGAGAACAATGGCAAAAGTGACCAAAACAACAGCCAAAAAAGGAAGAGAACAGAGAAAGGGAATGTGGTCACCACTTGCAAAACCACTCCTTTATAGGGATTGTCTTGCTAATTGCCAATCATTTCTACCTGTTTTCTGTTCCATTTGCTCAACAGCTCGAGAAATTGATTCACAATCCGTGTTGCTTCCTAACTGGACAGGTGGATTTCACAGAAGTGTGATGGACTTGGAGTTACATTGTGTTGGTTAAGTGTTCCCTTATTTTTTTTTTTGAGCAGTGCGTGACTGCGTGTATATGAGAGGCACAATTTGTGAAATAATCCCCTGGGGTCAACTGCTGCAGTATCCGGGACTGCCTTGGAGTGGTACCTGATGTCTACCGGCAACCAAGTCCAACCTGTCACGTCCGGAGGACTACGCAATAGGAAAGTGGGTCCACTGGTCCAAGATATTGTTCAGTGACCCTGAGGAGTGGAGTTACCGAGACTTCACCTCAACTTTAGGAGGCTGAAGCAGACAGATTGCCGATAAGTAACTGTCAGGAGGCAGCCATGGAGGATCCTGATACTTCAGCAGCTGGTGCCAGAGGACGATGTCCAGAAACCGGAGTGGATCAGGCAGGAGCTGGTGCAGACTGGAGCAGATTAGTACTGGTGGTCACAGGCAGGCAGAGGGTGCTTGCAGATGTCAAGAATACAGGATGGACACTGGCGGCTTCGCGGACACTACTGGGCATAATGGAGACAGTCACAGAACAATATAAAGTGCGCGTAAGAGTACGGGGACCTGACAACTAGCATGGGCCATACTTGAACACGCACCTCCCAATGTAGGATGCCTTAAAAATACTGCACCTTTTAAGAAAAAATGGAGAGCAGCGCAGCTACGCCCTAAGTGCGCTCCCGAGAGCCCTGTTGCGCATGCGCTGGCCTCTTGAGCTAGTGGACGCACCAGGCAGGGTGAAACAGGAGGAGGCAGCAGGAGAATGTTGGCGCCCCTGACACACAGGTAGTGGGGACCAACAACAGAGGGGACCATGGGGCCGGACAGAGACTGCAGAAGCAGGGAAAGTGAGCTGGGAAGAATGTCTGCTCTCGTAGGCTGGGAGCACCGATGATGTGACAGAACCTGACCATCAAAGGCACTGAGCTGGGGTATCCTGAGCTGTCAGTGTTGTAAGTGTCAGCTCAGTCATCCAATCTCATACTGGAAGGTGCAGTGTTTTCTGCAGGTGTTTTCTATTCCAGATAATTTTTCAGCTACTTAGCTGAGTAGTTTATCCCAGAGCACTGCCAGTCTTAGCATTTTATTCAGTGGTGCTTTGGCCTCAGTTATCTGTGCTGTGTGGATTGATCTTTTTCAGCCACACCTCTGAACTCATTTGATTGTCCTTTTTGCCTTGTTTCATTGCTCCGATCTGCTACTCCCTAGGTATTCTGCCTCCGGACTGTGACCTGAATCTGCCTCTCTTTCCTCTTAATCTTGAAGTGCTCCTGCCACATCCCAGTCACTCAGGAAGACTGGGACCCGGCTCGGTGATGTCAGGTCAACTGGAAGTTGACCTGATATCACCGGATCTCAGAGGTCACAGAACCCGGGGGTCATGTGATGGGGATGAGCGGACCGCATTAGCGCCGCTCAGAGGCACAATTGACTACACAAGGTATTTGAGAAAAGCCTTCTTTATGAGCTTTTCATCGATGTGTGTGTGTGGCCACTATGGTGTGTAGTGGACCACCCCTTTTAAGGATAAAAGCAGCTTCAAAAACCATAAACAATGTAATTATGTTTAATGGCATGTTTCAAACCTCACTTTCACTAAAGGGTTTTGTGCAGCAAAAGTTTGTAGGTCACTGCGGTTACTTAGTAGACATGTTATATTAAAGAAAATTTTCAAACTTACTGTTCGATGAAGTGTGCAGAAGTTACAAACTCCTAAATTGCAAAACAGTCAGCTCGAAATAACAAAAAAACAAACCATGTGAGCCATTAGTAACTGCAGTAATGCTGTACAGACCCAAAAACACGTAAAAACATTGTTTTCCCGATATATGGCATAACCATCAAAATATGTACATTTCACTTTTAATCACTGAGGTTAAAGTTATAAAATTGATCATTTTAAAACATTGTGGTAAGGTTCAGTTTGGCTGGAATGACCATGATATTAATAACTAATAAAATAATTTTTATTCTTGTTAGATGACGATTCCTGTGGCTCCGAGGAACATTGGATGTCTATAGATTGTAAAGAAAAAAATTGTAGTATCAAACAAGAAACAAGTGAAGAGTATGTGACAATCCCAAATCTAGCTCTTCACAGCAAAGATCTATCATCTGATCCTTTCAAACAGATCCCAACTTCATCACAGAAAGCGAAGAAAAATAAACGTCATAGAAAAGGTGTCCTACATAAAAGATCTCACACAGTGGAGAAGCCGTTTTCATGTTCAGAGTGTGGGAAATGTTTTCGCTGGAAATCAAAACTTACTACTCATAAGAAAAGTCACACAGGAGAGAAGCCACTTTCTTGTGAAGAATGTGGGAAAGGTTTTCACTGGAAATCTAAACTTATTGCTCATAAGAAGAGCCACACAGGAGAAAAGCCATTTTCTTGTGAAGAATGTGGGAAATGTTTTACTGAGAATTCACATCTTTTTAGACACCAGAGAACTCACACAGGAGAGAAGCCATTTTCTTGTAAAGAATGTGGAACACTTTTTGCTTCTAAATCATCTTTTGATAAACATCAGAATATTCACACAGGAGCATTGCCATTTTCATGTTCAGAATGTGATAAACGTTTTAGTGCGAAATCAAATCTTGTTCGACACCTGAGGGTTCACACAGGGGTGAAGCCATATTCATGTTCAGAATGTGACAAATGTTTTAACCAGAAATCAAATCTTATTACACATAAGAAAAGTCACACAGGGGTAAAGTCATTCCCTTGTGAAATTTGTGGGAAATGTTTCAGCGGCAAATCGGCTCTCTTTGTACATCAGAGAATCCACACAGGGAAGAAGCCGTTTTCATGTACAGAATGTGGAAAAAGTTTTAACCAGAAAAGCAACCTTGTTACACATCAGAGAATTCACACCGGAGCAAAGCCGTATTCATGTTCAGAATGTGGGAAAACTTTGCTTAATAAATCAAATCTTATTAGACATCAGCGGATTCACACAGGGATGAAGCCATCTTAATGTTCAGACTTTGGTACACATTTTACCTCTAATTCATCTCTTTTCACACATTAGAATATTCACATGGAAGTGAAGTCCTCTTCATGTCGAAAAGGTGGAAAAAAAATTTTAATCGGAAATCAAATCTTATTAAACATCAAAGAGCTCACACAGGGGAAAAACCATTTTCATGTTCAGAAAGTGGTAAATACACTGAGCAGCTAAAAAAAACCTAGAGAAGATGAAGGATTTTTGTAAGCGAATGACAATGTTTCCAGGTTCCAAAACTGTGCATTCGTTGTTCAATTTTTTTTCCTTTTTGAGTTTTTTCATTTTACGTGTGTATACATAAATATAGTTTGCCATTGAATTGTATTCTTTTTTTGTGCATACACCATTAGTATGGGTAATGCCCATAATAGAAGTCAGATTTTTTAGTGATTCCAGATGTTATATATTTCAATGCTGTAAATTGATAGGGTTCATTCAGGATGTCGCCATTCCCTGGATGAAGCGAAACTCCAGTTGGGCAAGTTTCTAAAATAAACACACAGAGCTTGGATTAAGTATTGGACAATATTTTTTATTATCTTTTATTCTTTGGAATTTTGGGACTATAATAAAAGCTTGGGGCACTTGGCCTCTTTTATTAGTGGTCATCAGGTATTGGAATCTACTTTTGGGTTTAATTCAGGATGTTCTCATTCCCTGGATGAAGCCGATTAGGCGAAACTCCAGTTGGGCAAGTTTGCAAAACAAACACACACTGGATTCAGTACTCGACAATCTTTCTTTGGAATTTTGGGAGTTTAATTAAAAGCTTGGGACGTTCTGCCTCTTTAGTAGTGGTCATCAACTATTGGAATCTACTTTTGCTTTCTCCACACTATTAGATCAACGGAAAGTTACACTGCTGAGGATCGAATCTCGGTGGCTGCTATTCAGAGGTTTGTTGTGGGACCATGCAATATCTATTTCTATACAAGATCCTGATCTCTCCGGCTAAGTTGTCTTACCCGCGCGGTGTACCTAAGATTTGATTATTTAAGAATGTGATAAATATTTTTAGCCAGAGTCCGAATTTTACACATCTAAGAACTCACAAGTGGTGAAAACATTTTCATGCCCAAAATTTGAGAACTATTTTAATCACCTTAAAAAAACGGAGCAGAATCCACTTTATTTGCCCAAATGCGGAAAGTATTTTAATCAAAAGCCAGCTGTAACTGGACATTAAAAATTTCTAATAAGAAAACTATTTAATTTCCTGAATATCTGAAATGTCTTAAGTACGAATCACATTTTCGTAAACATCAAAGGACGAAAGCGAAGAATAAATCTGAGCCAAAATGTTGTTTAAGATTACTATTTTATCATAGCTTTGTTCATTTATATTTGCCTTTAACCAGTTTTTTACTAACACATTATATTTTATGATAAGTCAATGTAGGTTGATTGTTTTGCGTTTATTAAAAAAAAATCTGAAAATTAAGAATTTTCAAAATTTGAATGAATCTTTTTAGATCTTTTGAATCCAAACTACACAAAAATGTTAATAAATAACTTTACTTCATGTCTGCTTTTCATCATCATTTGTAAAATGTTCTTTTGTTGTCTTGGGATGTTAGAAGCTTTAAAATTGTTGCAGTAATTTTTTATTTTTTCTCATACTTTTAATATAGATGAAAATAAATATTGAATGCGAGTAATAAACATAATGATCTGAAATAATCCGACTACTCTAACCACATAGCTCCATATCTCACCATTCACGTCAGCTTTGAGCATGAGATGACCTTCATTTTATAGACAATTATCTTGCCTATCTCATACATAAATGTGACTTGCAAGTATTTAGCATATGATTAGTTATGCAGATTCTTGTCATGTCACTGTATTGTTACTGTTTTGCTCCTAAAATTATTTATTAAAATTTGTATTAATTTGTTATTTCGTAAATTCATCTTTTGGCTTTCAACAATGCCTGAATCATTCTGGACATGCTCTCAATCAGTGTCAAGCATGTGTTTCGACCAAAATCTGATCCCAGGTCTCTTCTACACGTTCCCAATGTTGGTGCATATTGGTCGGTTCACTGGGTACGTATACAGCTTTTTCTTCAACTCAACCCACAAGTGTTCGAATGGGTTGAAGTCTAGAGATCAATCCAGCAACTCTACTTCATTGTCAATGAACCATTTCTTCGTCAATCTCAACGTATTCTTCGGGTCTTTGTCATGCTGAAACACTGTCGTCCTTTTCATACCCACGGTACGTGAGTGTATGAAGTAACTCGTCTTGTAGGACACTCACAAATAGCTCAGCATTGAGACCACCATCGATCCTGGTCAAGTATGCAACGCCTTTGGCTGTGAAACACCCCCTGTATCATCAGGCTTCCTCCACCATTCTTGACAATTCCTTAAATTTCTCAATCCGTTAGCTCCTTTTTCCCTTGTTTGCATCCATCAGAGCTGTCTATTGACTTTTATCTCAGTGCTCCCAATCTTGTATTATCCACTTTTCGTACTTTTTTGCAAATTCAAGCCAACGCTTCTTATGACAATATTAAAGTCAAAGCTTCATCACCTTTTTTCAATCTACCATTCCAGACTTGTGTAACGCGCATCGCACGGTGCCTGCATGTACGTCTGTGATCTCACTATTATAAAGCACACGAGCCGCCTCCATTGCCATGTTTGTCACGCCAGTGTTCAGGTGAGACTACAATGGGTCTCTTAAGGTCTGACTGCCGTGTTCAGATTATAATGTCATGTGTGCACGCGAGAAAGAACAATAACTGACTCTGGATCGGTTATGAGCTTTCTTCCATGTTGAGCGCCAAAGAAGTCTACTCGTATATTTTTCTTACAAAGCCTTTATAGTTCTAGAGGAGTAAAGGGTGTAGACAAAACTTAGTCCAATCAAATATCGCAGGTCAGGCTCAGGACGTATAGGAATTTGCATAGTCCCTGCTGGATTGGTCAATCCATACGTTGAGAATTGTCCAATGTGTTCATCATCTTGGGCGTTGGACAGGATGTAGGAGCCATCTTTAAAGTTACATATGGTAATAATATTATATTTAAGGAAAACCACTGAATATATATATATATATATATATATATATATATATAATATAATATAATATAATATAATATAATATATATATATATATATATATATATATATATTGTGTGTGTTCGTAAAAAACAAAGCATTCATAAATATGTATTAGGTTACATCAACTAAACTACATACCTGAGTCTATGAAATGGCTGAATTAAGTATTTTTGGTTACTTAATTCTTATCCTCAACACCAGAACTGATAGATCTTGTGATGAGTCGACTTATTGGCTCAAGAAAGACATCGATATATTGGAGCAAGTCCAGAGAAGAGCAACCAAGATGGTAGAAGATCTGCAAGACAGGCTAAAAGAACTAAGGATGTTTAGGTTGCAAAAGAGAAGGCTGAGAGAAGATTTAATAGCGGTCTACAAATATCTGAAAGGAAGTCACAGTGAAGAGAGAACTACCCTTTTCTCATTAGTACAAGGAGGTACAAGAAGCAATGGGATGAAACTAAAAGGAAGGAGATTCAGATTAGACATAAGGTAAAACTTTGACAGTGAGGGCAGTCAGAGAGTGGAACAGGCTACCGCGGGAGGTAGTGAGCTCACCATCAATGGAAATCATCAAGCGGAAGCTGGCTAAACATATAGCTGTGATGATTTAAGAAAACTGCACTCGCAGAGTTTGGACCCGATCGCCCTTGAGGTCCCTTCCAACTCTGTCATTCTATGGCTGCTCCTCAATTCAAACAAGTGATATTTCGCTTTGGAATCAACCTAATAAAACACTGCGCTATTAGGGAACGTGAGAACAGTTTGTAAATTGTAGCATAAATGACGAAAAAGATTTTTCACACACCAGGAGCAAAATAGTAACAATACAGTGACATGACAAGAATCTGCATAATTAATCATATGCTAAATAGCTGTAAGTCAAATTTTATCTATAAAATGAAGGTAGTCTCATGCTCAAAGCTTTAGCGGATGGTAATCTATGGGGCCTGAAAGTCAAAACTTGAAAACATTGTTACCCTTTTGCTCGTCAGTGTATGTCTTTTGAAAGGTTGGTTCTATAGCTCATCAGTTCACAGAATATTATATCAAATGTATCTGGGGTTATATAAATTAGTGTTTCTCAACTCCAATTCTCAAAGACATCCCTGGTCACAATTTGACAATATCCTATAGAGAACCTGTGGCAGTTATTGATGGCTTGCTAATAATTCAAACACTTGTGTAGTACTAAGAAAATCCAGACAACATGACTTGTTAGGGGGTCTCGAGGATTGGTGTTGAGAATCACTGATCTAGTCGACAAATGTGAGTCAAGCCTTAGGCCTCGATTTATCAAACTTTTAGGCTACAATTCTGGCCTGACGCTCAGATGTATCGAGACATTTCTCTTTCTCTAAGCACAATAGGGAATTCTATGTCATTTGTTGTCTCTGGTATTGAGTCATCCGTCCTTTAAGAGGCAGGGACTGGGTTAGGTTTCTTTTGACTCGTGAAGTAGACTGGATTGTACATAGAGATGCCAGACCACCCAAGTGTCACACGGGAGCCGTTGGGCTCTGTTCACATTTCAGATTCTAATACTCTGCACGATGGTTTCTCTAGTGTCTCTGATCAACGCAGGCACACCTGAGCGTTGACCTGCTGTGTGCTCACTCTTATTCAGGCTAGCAAGAGTTAACGTCTGCTAACCTGCTTGTTAGGCTCCTTTGTTCACATGTTGTAAGAAAGCCAATCACATCTGCTCCCCCCAAATTTAAGGCTAGGTTCACATTTTCGTTGTTTTGCATTAGTCACATGCGTTGCTTGACGCTTGTGACTGATGCGTTGTACAACGGGTGAAAAGAATTGGAATTCATTGTCATCATAAAGCGGATTCCGTTGTAAAACGTGAGAGAGAGAATGATCAGCTGATCGTTCACAATAGCCGGCCGCCGGCTTTTGAGAGCAATCAGATGATCTATTATGAACGATCAGCTGATCGCTCTCATTAGTCGGCCGCCGGGAAATCAGCTGATCGCTCACAGAAACCGGCCACCGGGTGATCAGCTGATCGCTCACAGAAGGCGGCTGCCAGGCAATCAGCTGACCGTTCGGCCGCCGAGAGAGAGCATGCGCAGCGAAATCAAAAGGATTCCGCTGCTCAGAAAACGCTACATGCTGCGTTCCTGCCGCCTGACAGTCAGTCGTTGCAACGCAAGGGCATCAGTCGCAATCCGCCACTCAAACAAGTCTATGGGAAACAACGGAATCCGCCAAACGGATTGCGTTGTTTATCAGAGAGGCGGATTGTGACTGATCATAAACAACGGAAATTTGGACCTAGCCTAAGCTGGATGAAATCTTTTACCCATGCAAGCTATAGGTTATACTGTGTTTGTCTGGGATACCACAACACACAGACCATCTGGAAAGTGTTGGTTTTTGCCTGGAGTGATTGTGGAGTTTACCAATTGTCTTGTTGCTTCATCCCTGACCTTGTTTTCCTCCTTATATTTTATTGTCTCATACCTCTGTGATCGTGTGCTATGTGACAGAGTTTTGGTTTCCCTTGTCTGTATTTTTGTATGGGTTTAATTTCCCCTTCCCCCAGGATGGATCTGGACAGTACTGTCATGGCCAAAAGTTTTGAGAATGCTACAAATATTATTTTTTACAAAGTCTACTGCTTCAGTTTTTCTAATGGCAATTTGCATATACTCCAGAATGTCATAAAGAGTGATCAGCTTAACAGCAATTACTTGCAATGTCAATATTGGCTAAGAAAATTAACTTTAACCCCCAAAACACATTTCAACATCATTGCATTCCTACCTTAAAAGGAGCAGCTAACATTGTTTTAGTGATTTGTTCCATTACCACAGGTGTGGGTGTTGATGAGGACAGGGCTGGCGATCAATAAGCCATGATTAAGTAAGAATGACACCACTGGACATTTTAAAAGGAGGCTGGTGCTTGGTATCATTGTTTCTCTTCAGTTAACCATGGTTATCTCTAAAGAAACACGTGCAGCCATCATTGCTCTGCACAAAAATGGCCTAACAGGGAAGAGTATCGCAGCTACAAAGATTGCACCTCAGTCAACAATCTATCGCATCATCAAGAATTTCAAGGAGCGAGCTTCCATTGTTGCCAAAAAGGCTCCAGGGCGCCCAAGAAGGACCAGCAAACGCCAGGACCGTATCTTAAAACTGTTTCAGCTGCGGGCTGGGACTACCAGCAGTGCCGAGCTAGCTCAGCAATGGCAGCAGGCTGGTGTGAGGGCTTCTGCACGCACTGTGAGGCAGAGACTGCTGGAGCAAGGCCTGGTTTCAAGGAGGGCAGCAAAGAAGCCACTTCTCTCCGGAAAAAACGTCAGGGACCGACTGATATTCTGCAAAAGGTACAGGGAGTGGACTGCTGAGGACTGGGGAAAAGTCATTTTCTCAGATGAATCCCCTTTTTGATTGTTTGGGACATCTGGAAAACAGCTTATTAGGAGAAGAAGAGGTGAGCGATACCACCAGTCTTGTCTCATGCCAACTGTTAAGCATCCTGAAACCATTCATGTGTGGGGTTGCTTCTCAGCCAAGGGAATCGCACCACTCACAGTCTGGCCTAAAAACACAGCCATGAATAAAGAATGGCACCAGAATGTCCTCCAAGAGCAACTTCTCCAACTGTCCAAGAGCAGTTTGGCGCCCAACAATGCCTTTTCCAGCATGATGGAGCACCTTGCCATAAAGCAAAGGGGATCACTAAATGGCTCATGGAACAAAACATAGAGATTTTGGGTCCATGGCCTGGAAACTCCCCAGATCTTAATCCCATTGAGAACTTGTGGGCAATCATAAAGAGACGGGTGAACCAACAAATTCTGGCAAAATGCAAGCATTGCTTATGCAAGAATGGACAGCTATCAGTCAGGATTTGCTCCAGAAGGTGATTGAGAGCTGCCAGGGAGAATTGCAGAGGTCCTGAAGAAGAAGGGGCAACACTGCAAATACTGACTTGCTGCATTAACTCATTCTAACTGTCAATAGAACCTTCTGGTCTCATAATATGATTGCAATCATATTTCTGTATGTGATGTAAACACCAGACAAACACAATTAAAAACCAGAGGGCAACAGATCATGTGAAAATATCATTTTTGTGTCATTCTCAAAACTTTTGGCCATGACTGTAGTATCAGATCAGGGCTGCTCAGGATCAGGGGCAGGAAAAAGACCCAGACATCCCCACCTTTTAGGGGTATCCTTGAGATTAGCGATAGCATAGAGCCGCCTAGACTGAGGGTCAGCGTAGGAGCACCTGCTTGTACCACTTAGACCCAGTGTCTTTATTTCTTCACACATTATCAATTTTTAACCATTCCCCAATTTTTTTAATGTCTTCAAAAAAATGTGATGTTTTGATTTTCCATATTTTTGTGCGGTTGCTGGACCCCATCCTACACATTTTTTGGCGCTCTACATTATCCAGGAACTGGACTGAAGTCTCTGTGCACCGCATGCATTATGGAATGGAATATCTTCTATACTGTCACAGATCACCTGACCCGGGGCAACACATGGCCCGAGACAGAAGAGCCGTAGAGACACAGTGGACCGGACAAGTGTCGGCAACCAGTGACCGCTGCGCGGCAAATTTATGAGCTTACATCAATACAGTACAAAAAGGGATTATGTCCACATGAAAAAAGACACATCTTAATATCAAAATCAAAAAATATATATACAAGCAATGAAGGGATATACGAATACATGACTATGTTTTCATTTTAATTCCTATGAGGACGCCATCACACTGTTATTATATCGGAGTTTATAAATAACAGTGCGGCCAGACTTTAGCACACTATTAGGATGCAATATAATGCTATAAATGCTTTTTCACATAATATTAAAACATATCAGAACACACACATCCATGCAATGCTGGACCTGTGCACTATAACATCATATATGCTGCATGGAAACTCCATATATGCTTTAATGTAGCGCTATATATGATATACCACTTAATATTGGACTATATCAAAAAACAACATATACCGTATTTTTCGGACTATAAGACGCACCCTGGTTTTAGAGGAGGAATATAAAAAAATTTTTAACCAAAAAATGTGGTCATGACACACTGTTATGGGAGTAATGTCCCCAAATTCTCTACTAAGGTACCCCATTCTGGTAACAATCCTGCTGCCTTGTATATGATCCTGCTCATATACCCCATCCTGCTCATATACCCCCATCCATCCTGCTCATATACCCCATCCTGCTCATAAAATACCCCCATCCTGCTCATAATATACCCCCATCCTGCTCATAAAATACCCCCATCCTGCTCATAATATACCCCCATCCTGCTCATAAAATAGCCCCATCCTGCTCATATACCCCCATCCTGCTCATAAAATACCCCCATCCTGCTCATAAAATACCCCCATCCTGCTCATAATATACCCCCATCCTGCTCATAAAATAGCCCCATCCTGCTCATAAAATACCCCCATCCTGCTCATAATATACCCCCATCCTGCTCATAAAATACCCCCATCCTGCTCATAATATACCCCCATCCTGCTCATAAAATAGCCCCATCCTGCTCATAAAATACCCCCATCCTGCTCATAATATACCCCATCCTGCTCATAAAATACCCCCATCCTGCTCATAATATACCCCCATCCTGCTCATAAAATAGCCCCATCCTGCTCATAATATACCCCCATCCTGCTCATAAAATAGCCCCATCCTGCTCATAAAATACCCCCATCCTGCTCATAATATACCCCCATCCTGCTCATAAAATACCCCCATCCTGCTCATAATATACCCCCATCCTGCTCATAAAATAGCCCCATCCTGCTCATAAAATACCCCCATCCTGCTCATAATATACCCCCATCCTGCTCATAAAATACCCCCATCCTGCTCATAATATACCCCCATCCTGCTCATAATATACCCCCATCCTGCTCATAAAATACCCCCATCCTGCTCATAATATACCCCCATCCTGCTCATAAAATAGCCCCATCCTGCTCATAATATACCCCCATCCTGCTCATAAAATACCCCCATCCTGGTATGTGGCCTGTATCCTGTGGCACAGAAAAAAAAATAAACATTTATACTCACCTTTCCTCACTCCCTGCAACACCGATCATCTTCCTCTCTGTCTCAGCTGCAGCGAAGCTGAGTGGAGCCGTCACCGTGTGTGGAGCTGTCCCCCTGCAGCATCGCAATGTCTTCCTGTCTTCAGATCAGCTGACCAGGACAGACAGGAAGACATCGCGATGCTGTAGGGGGACAGCTCCACACACGGTGACGGATGAGTACACTGATTCACTGCACCCCGCGCTGATAGTGATGCACAGGGGCAGTGAATACAGCAGCATATGATCTCTCTAGGCTGTAGTTGCCAGGGGTGATCATGCGGACAGGCTGATTAATATGCGCGCATTCCCCGCCCATCACCCCGCCCACCTGTCAGCGCTGAGAGATGATGGACGGGATGATGGGCGTGCATATTAAATGAGCGGGTCTACGTGGTCACGGCAGGCTGCTACAGCCAACTCATGCCCCCGATGACCCGCTCTACCACAGCACCCTCATTCCCTGCAGCCACATTCAGACCATAAGACGCACCCCCCACTTTCCCCCAACATTTGGGGGAAAAAAGTGCATCTTCTGGTCCGAAAAATACAGTATGCACAACATACATATCACCGCACAATTTATATAGAAAGATCTTTTCAGGTTCTAATCCATCGCAGCCACATTAGAAGAATAGTCCCCCATCTCACATATTGGCAGATCCCATGCTGCTCAGCATTCATCAGATATCCAACTGCACTTGTGGTCTGGCCACATCATATATCAGCTCCAAAACGTCTGTTAATCCCGTGTCTCCAATTTGTAGATATTATATCGTCCTCCACAAACAAATCCCTCTTCATGAATTCAAATATGCACGTTCATATATTAAATATATTACAAACTGTCAGGCACACACGCCAGAACGACATCACCTCCCCACATCTATAAAAAGGACGCAAAGCTGATGTTTTTGTTGAGGCCAGATGGATATGTACCGCCCCGCGCTCAGCTGCAGCCGAGCCGCTCGGATCCGGGCTCGTTGGTGGGTGGCTCGAGCGCCTCCAGACCCGGAGTCACTTCGCTCTGAAAGAAGGTTGCTGGCACTTTTGGTGGGGGTTAGGTAGGCGCACGGCCAGAGCCGCGCTTGAATTCGTGACGCCACTCACGGGTCTTGGTGAAGTTGGGCACCACTGCTGCGATTACTGGGCAAACGGGGGAGATGGTAGTGCAGCAAGATGTTAACCCCTCCGTGGGTAGGGATGATGGCCCCGGGACCCGTTGGGGGTAGCTGGGCTGTGCAGGGCGGTGCGCGGCCGGATGGCACTGTTGTACTCACAGCTATTGACATGCACAAGTCTCTGGTAAACCAAGTTCATGGTGGTCGCTGCCTGCAGCCGGCTGCGTCTGGTCCCCCACCCAGTTCGGTGGTCCAGGCCTTTCTCCTGCACCTTGTTATGTATTTGTAGACTGCCTGCTCTTCAGCGACGGGAGTCCGCTCCCCGGCTTGGTAGGTGTCGGGAGAGCCCTTTTGCCCGCAGACGCTGGCCCGTGGGATCTCTCTGCCTGTGCGGTGGCTTTCTATCCCCTCGTTGGGCTGTTGTCTTCAGTCGGGACTTGGGTGGGAAAGGACCTATAGTCCAGACCGCAATCAGTTAATTAACTCAGTCTAGTGGATTCTGGACCTCGTTTCAGGGTCTGAGTACCCCCTGTATGCTCCGGTTTCCGAGTCGGTTCCCCGGGTCGGTACCGGCGGGCCACTACCCTGTCCCGGTCCACCACGGTTCCACCGAGCCGTCTTCCCGGCTCCTGCAGGCTAAGGCCACCGACCCTGGCACCTGTCAGACTGCTGCAGACCTGCTACACAGGCCTGCCTCCACTCTCCTCTACTTCCACTAACAACTGACTAGCCACTGACTAACGTTTTCCTGCCTCAGGCCCTCTGGACTCCTCGGTGGGCGTGGCCAACCGCCTGGCTCCACCCCCTGGTGTGTCCATCAAGCACCGAGAGAGGTGACTAGGTTTTAATGGTTGGCTGATGACACCTTATTGGGGGACAGGTGTAGTCCGGGGGTCTATCTGTGACTACCTGGCTAGTCCAGGGCATCACAGATAGACAGTACCCAATGTGTATATCCATCTGGCCTCAAGTTGGGCCAATCTCTTACTGACTTCACCTCCTCTAATTCCCAAATCCAACTGATCAATCCCTCTCACCTTAAACAGACCACTATTACATGAGTGGTATCTATGAAACTGTTTTGTGATGGTTTTTAGGCTGTCTATATCAGTGGCATTGCGGGCAGCCTCGATCCCCAAAACATGTTCGCGACTTCGCACTTAGAACTGACGCGTTGTCAGTCCGATTATAAATTTTTGGACATGGACAAGTAGCATAGTAAATGATTGCTTTTGAGTTGCATGTGATTTTCTTCCGTATCTGATAAATTTTGCAGTTATTAGCGTCAGTGAAAGTGCTCTCACGGCAAATATTGGGGCAGGCTACGCACTCCCCGCAAGGGAAACAGCCTACTTTCTTATTGTTATTTTGCCCAAACATTCCCAAAAATCGGTCAAACATGGGATTTATAATATATCCTGATATCTAATGAATGATCGATATTTGATACAATGTGCCCTGATATTGAATAAAAGGATTGATATTCGACACATATATCGATATTTGGTACACATATATAAATAGTAGTATACATATTCATCTCTATTCAGATATTATTCTGGAGCGTATACATCTGAGGTTAATGTTTACAGTTCCGTTTTATATGTACAGTTAGGTCCAGAAATATTTGGACAGTGACACAAGTTTTGTTATTTTAGCTGTTTACAAAAACATGTTCAGAAATACAATTCTATATATAATATGGGCTGAAAGTGCACACTCCCAGCTGCAATATGAGAGTTTTCACATCCAAATCAGAGAAAGGGTTTAGGAATCATAGCTCTGTAATGCATAGCCTCCTCTTTTTCAAGGGACCAAAAGTAATTGGACAAGGGACTCTAAGGGCTGTAATTAACTCTGAAGGCGTCTCCCTCGTTAACCTGTAATCAATGAAGTAGTTAAAAGGTCTGGGGTTGATTACAGGTGTGTGGTTTTGCATTTGGAAGCTGTTGCTGTGACCAGACAACATGCGGTCTAAGGAACTCTCAATTGAGGTGAAGCAGAACATCCTGAGGCTGAAAAAAAAGAAAAAATCCATCAGAGAGATAGCAGACATGCTTGGAGTAGCAAAATCAACAGTCGGGTACATTCTGAGAAAAAAGGAATTGACTGGTGAGCTTGGGAACTCAAAAAGGCCTGGGCGTCCACGGATGACAACAATGGTGGATGATCGCTGCATACTTTCTTTGGTGAAGAAGAACCCGTTCACAACATCAACTGAAGTCCAGAACACTCTCAGTGAAGTAGGTGTATCTGTCTCTAAGTCAACAGTAAAGAGAAGACTCCATGAAAGTAAATACAAAGGGTTCACATCTAGATGCAAACCATTCATCAATTCCAAAAATAGACAGGCCAGAGTTACATTTGCTGAAAAACACCTCATGAAGCCAGCTCAGTTCTGGAAAAGTATTCTATGGACAGATGAGACAAAGATCAACCTGTACCAGAATGATGGGAAGAAAAAAGTTTGGAGAAGAAAGGGAACGGCACATGATCCAAGGCACACCACATTCTCTGTAAAACATGGTGGAGGCAACATGATGGCATGGGCATGCATGGCTTTCAATGGCACTGGGTCACTTGTGTTTATTGATGACATAACAGCAGACAAGAGTAGCCGGATGAATTCTGAAGTGTACCGGGATATACTTTCAGCCCAGATTCAGCCAAATGCCACAAAGTTGATCGGATGGCGCTTCATAGTACAGATGGACAATGACCCCAAGCATACAGCCAAAGCTACCCAGGAGTTCATGAGTGCAAAAAAGTGGAACATTCTGCCATGGCCAAGTCAATCACCAGATCTTAACCCAATTGAGCATGCATTTCACTTGCTCAAATCCAGACTTAAGACGGAAAGACCCACAACCAAGCAAGACCTGAAGGCTGCGGCTGTAAAGGCCTGGCAAAGCATTAAGAAGGAGGAAACCCAGCGTTTGGTGATGTCCATGGGTTCCAGACTTAAGGCAGTGATTGCCTCCAAAGGATTCGCAACAAAATATTGAAAATAAAAATATTTTGTTTGGGTTTGGTTTATTTGTCCAATTACTTTTGACCTCCTAAAATGTGGAGTGTTTGTAAAGAAATGTGACAATTCCTACAATTTCTATCAGATATTTTTGTTCAAACCTTCAAATTAAACGTTACAATCTGCACTTGAATTCTGTTGTAGAGGTTTCATTTCAAATCCAATGTGGTGGCATGCAGAGCCCAACTCGCCAAAATTGTGTCACTGTCCAAAGATTTCTGGACCTAACTGTATATATTTGATGCATACTAGTTGTCCGAAGAAGTACTTGTATAATTTAAAATAAATATATGTGATAATGCAATAAAATCAATTTTTGATATAACTGAAACAATTCTTGTATGACTGGGCTTTTTTGATCGCTTTTCTCTCTTTTTCTGGTTGCTTCGTTGCGATTTTTGCCCATATATAGTCCTTGCTATGATTTGATTAATAATATAATGTACACTATTCAGTGAAATAATATGCATATGAAATCACACTGATCATAAACCTCTTTGTTAATATTTAAAGTAGTATGATCTGAAACAGTCAAGTGAGACAAATGTGCAAACGTAAAAGAAACTTGATCAGGGAAATTTCAATACTTGCTGCCTGTCACAAGGTGACGGTTAGGATAGCTAGGAAACCCTAGGCTATCCTTAACCTCAAGGTTACTCCTGATGGTGTAGATGTCAGAGTCCCATTCCTGGCTATGCTCCTGACCATTTGTGGCGCCCCTGACCTGGTCAGGCACCACTGAGTACTGCACCCATGCTGGGGGCAGTACAATACAGGTAATCCAGAAGGCTGACCGAGGTGTGACTCCTGAGAGATTCCAGGAGGGGGCGTGGCCTCCATGTCCACTCAAGTGGTGTGGTAGAGAGCCTGGTTGCTAGGTGGCATAGGCAGGCACAGTGGAGAGAGGAAGTGGAGAGGAGAGAGGAGTGAGGAGTCGGGTAGTGGAGCTCAGAGAGAGCATACGTGCAGAACCCACTAGTCAGCCAGTTTAGAGTGTGCAGCCCAGGGAGAGCAGTCGCAGGCAGCAGACCCTGGAGTTGGAGCACTTGAACAGCGTCCGCGCAGTGACTATCGACGGGGGAGATCGGTCACCTGGTAGTGCCGCCCGAAATCCACCTACGGCTAGAGAGAGCAAAGAGGTGGCAGAGTAAGGGGACTGCCAGGGAGGTACCAGGACCACAAGGGTAACAGGTCCCAGTGCAGAGATAGATTCACCTTTCTTCTGCCAAACCTGCCTGAGGGGGCACTTCAGACCCGCAAGACAACACCACAGAGTCCGCAGCCAAGTAGCAAAGAGAGGGCCCATAGTTCACAGGAGGCAAGCAGCCGGAGTGACCTGGTCCAGGCTACAAGCAAACGGTCCGAAACGAGGGGGGAACAGCAGCAGCAACTTCCCTGGGTGACCCCCGTAGGGACTTCAAGTCGGGGTCACCACAAAAACACAAAGGGCTAAGGAAGGCGAGTTGGTAGTCACCCTCATCAGCCAGCTGGAAGGATACTTGGTTCCAGCCTGGTTCATCCCAGCTACGCCCGGGTTACTCACCCTGCCACCTAATGTGAGTAAAACCCCTGAAAGACATTCTACTTGTGCGTGTGAGTCATTCTGCGACTTGTGGTGCCACACACTTACACAGGGCCCTGGAGCTTGCCTCACTCTCGGGAGGCCACTTCTACTGACTGCACCCACCATCAGCCCCAGGCACCCCTTAATCTGCAGTGGCGGTCACCCTGACCGCAATACCGAGAGTGGCGTCACGAAAATCCTAAAGGAAGATTCACTACCTGTGACCAGACTGTTCCATCCACGTGGAGTCCCTGAAGGTAATGCACCGACACAACACCTGTGGGGCTTCACACATTACTACTCTGATACCCCCTTCCACCAGGTAAGGGTGAGGCAAGAGTGTGATGGAAAATAGATAAAGACAGACAAGGGAAAACCAAAACTCTGACACACTGCACACACAGGAATAGACAATGAGAGACTCAGGAGTAAAGCAAGCGCAATAAAGTAACAACAAAAAGGCAACAAGGGTTAAGTCCACAACTGCACTCCGCAACAAGTGTGGAGACACCGGGGGTCAGTGGGTGCTCTCGTCCGCTGACCCGGCCACCTTTAGAAAGACCACATGGACCAGGGCTCATCCCAACTGAAAGCCAGAACTGAAAGCCCCAACTCCTTACGCGTGGGCAGAACACTACTCAGACAACACAGGGTGCGGGAACTACAATAATTAGACTTTATTGGATCCCCAACAGTCAAAGGCATATAACACAAAACCATGCAAATCACACGATGTAACAGGCAACAGAGTCTCACCCTTCTGCTGGCTCACCAGGGAGTAGAATATTCGTGCCTTCGGAGCTTCCAGGGCCACATACCCCGAACCAGCTGCATCCTGCTCTTGGCAGGTACCCACTGAGAATAGGATAGTGACAAGTGTAGGAAGCTTCACGAGCACAGTAAGGTCCGCAAACAGGTAACCGTATCGTCTTAACCTGGATTTCCTCCAACCAAATTCTAGAATCCTTGGCGGTGCTCCTACACAATATAATTCAGTTTGATTCCCTAGCTGGCGCCGAAATGCCTAGGCTGGGTAATGGATTTCCAATCGGGACGAAACCCCTAGATTGAAAGCATGTAGCCAAAGAACAACCCCTGGTGACTCAAACAGTCCCTTTTTATGTCTCCCGGGGCACTCAATCCAGGGAATCTGGTCTCACCATATTGGTGGAGTAAGGCTGTGCTCTTGTTGGGTGGTATTCCAGTCTGCATAGTTAATTCTGTAGGATTCTCATCTGAGTTAAGTAGACAGAGAGGCTGGGGGGAAGTTACATTAACTTAGAAATTCTCATTCTCAGACAATGGGAGGCTCCGATAGTCCTGGGGAAAACAATGACTCAAGAAACCCAAGTTAACACACTACATGGATCCAGGTCTGGACAATTAAGAATATTAATCCCTGACAGACATTTTACAGCTCTGTGTCTTCACAACAAGTATAACAACCACCAAATTGTCTGGATCACAATGCCTCACTAGACTAGCTATCATAAACTATAGCTAGCATAGGTGGAAGCATCTAACCAGCATATATAGGAGAGGAGCAGGTGTGATTGGCTTCCCCACAACATGTGATCAAAGGAGACTAACAAGCAGACTAGCAGATATTAACATTTGATAGCCTGCCTATGAACAACCACTCTGCAGGTCGACGACTGAGTCTGCCTGCATTGATCACAGACCCCAGAGAAGTTATTGGGCGGAGTGTCAGAATCTGTATTCTGAACAGAACCCGACATCACCATGACAGTTGGTGAAGTTAGTAAAAGCAAGTCTACTAATAATGGATCTCACATTCTTCTTGAGCAGTGTGATTATTCACTGTTATCACTATATGGAAATATAGTAAATAAGTGTAGATTCCAGAAGAAACCACTGAATATGTTACAGCAGATCTTGTGCTGAGCTTTATAGCTCTACCATTCCTACAGCGCTGACACTCCTCAGGAACTGTCTCTCAAGAAACACTGCCAACCTGCCAAGAACCAGGGAGTGAGGAGAGGCTGCAGAGCTCTGAGCTGCTCACGAGATACATTGAAGAATATCCCTCTACAGCTTGTGTATACCCGAACACCTGGCTCTGCTTCATGTAGTGCTTCCTTCTGTGCATGTTTGGCTGCTGTCCTGCACTCCTACTGTCTAGGTCCTGACTGACACTTGTGTCATCGTGTTCTCTCTGTTTTTCTTATATAAAATAAACATAAATGAAGAATAATCTTTCAATCTCTGTTCTTTTCAGATAAAATGGCGGACGCTCTGTCAGGACTGTAATGGATTCTCTCTTTTCTCCCATGATCTTCCTGACAGGACTGATATCTGTTCAGCTTCCTCACTTGCCTAGCTCCTCCCACTTCCTGTCTGACTCCCGGGGGTTGCTGGGAGATGTAGTTCTGTCTCCTGCAGGTTTATATAAAGTAGAGAAGTAACAAGTAAACTCCTTTCCCTCCGGTAACATCCGGTCTGCTGGTATACCCGGCTCCGTCCTGTCACCTGTATACACCGCCCTGCAGAGTATTACTGCTATACTGCGCTCCAGTCTGGGACTGTACTTACCAATATACATTATATGCAATTTGAAGATATAAAACTGCTCCCTACACATACACACAGCTCCGCTCCGCATATGTACACACACGTTTCACCTCTACACATCTCATACACATGAGCATTCTGTCCCGCACAAATTGTACACACAAAGCTCACATTGCACTCAAATACAGTTGAGCCCCAGATGGGTTGTACACAGCTCTGCTCCGTACATGTCACACATACAAGGCTCTGCTCCAGTCACGTAACTAGAGTTTGATGGGCCCCGGTGCAAAGTTCAGACCTGGGCCTCCCCTTCACGTACAGCGACACTTGGGATACGGCATAATGACGGGGTATGGGATAAAAAGCACCCAGATTTCCCATGATGTGAAATCCCTCTATCAGCACCCAGCGTTCCTATGTTCTGATATCCATCTTGTCTTCGGCACCCAGCTTTCCCATGCTCTGCTAAAAAACTTTTCAACAGCACCCAGCTTTCCCATATCAGAGCATGGGAAAGCTGGGTGCTGAGAGAAGATGTACAGAAGAGCATCGGAATGGATGCTAAGGGAAAGAGCCTTTCTCCCTCAGCACAAACCATTCCCATCCCATGCATGTATCTTTGTCCCCCCTCGTATATAGTTCTCCAAATACTATAATGGCCCCCACATAGCCTTCCATATAGTATAAAGGGTCCCACATAATCCTTCATATATTGGAATGCACCTCCATAGTCTTCCATGTATTATAAGGCATTTCCCATAGTTCTCCATATATTATACTGCACCACAGTCCTCCATATATTATAATGCACCCCCATAGTCCATGTATAAGGTAGCCTTGATAGTCCTCTATATATTATAATGTAGCCCCCATAGTCCTATAGCCCGCTTTACACGCTACAAGATATCTTACGATGTGTTGGCGGGTTCACGTCGTAAGCAACGCACATCCGGCATCGTAAGGTATCTTGTAGTGTGTGACAGCGACGTGCAATTACGATTGAACGAAAAAACGTTCATCGCATGCACGTCGTTCATTCCTGACGAATTGAACGTCAGATTGTTCATCGTACCCGGGGTAGCGCACATCGCAGTGTGTGACAATCCCAGGAACGATGAACAGATCTCACCTGCCTCCTGCAGCTCCCTTCTGGCCCACAATGCGGAAGGAAGGAGGTGGGCGGGATGTTTACGTCCCGCTCAGCTCCGCCCCTCCGCTTCTATTGGCCGGCTGCCGCGTGACGTCGATGTGACGCTAAACGTCCCTCCCACTCCAGGAAGTGGACGTTTGCCGCCCACATCGAGGTCGTATGGAAGGTATGTGTGACGGGGGTTAATTGTTTGTGCGGCACGTTCAACAAATTGAACATGCCGCACAAACGATGCGAAATTGCAACGTGCAAAGCAGGCTTATATGTATTATAACGCAACCCCATCAAACTAGATATTGTATTTTGCAGCCCCATACTCCTCCATGTATAATACACCCCTATATTCCATGTATAAGGTGTCCTTCCAGCCCCATAGACCTCCATGTACAGAATAATGCAGCCCTTGTTCATGTATAAGGTGTCCTTCATGTTTATTATGCAGCCCCCCAGACCTCCATGTATAATAATGCAGCCAACCTCCCCAGGCCTCCATGTATAATAATGCAGCCAGCCTCCCCAGGCCTCCATGTATAATAATGCAGCCAGCCTCTCCAGGCCTCCATGTATAATAATGCAGCCAGCCTCTCCAGGCCTCCATGTATAATAATGCAGCCAATCTCCCCAGGCGTCCATGTACAGTATAATGCAGCCTCCTCATGCCTCCATGTATAATATAGCAGCTAGCCTCCCCAGGCCTCCATGTACAGTATAATGCAGCCTCCCCAGGCCTCCATGTACAGTATAATTCAGCCTCCCCAGGCCTCCATGTACAGTATAATGCAGCCTCCCCAGGCCTCCATGTACAGTATAATTCAGCCTCCCCAGGCCTCCATGTACAGTATAATGCAGCCTTCCCAGGCCTCCATGTACAGTATAATGCAGCCTTCCCAGGCCTCCATGTACAGTATAGTGCAGCCTCCTCAGGCCTCCATGTACAGTATAATGCAGGCTCCCCAGGCCTCTGACTTACTTACCGCTCTCCTCCTTCCACCGCTGCTGTCCTCACCGCTTTCCTCTTCCACCACCGCTGCTCCATCCTCCCCTCTCCTCGCTCTCCCGGTGCTCCGGTCGGCGTCCTCCCTCCCTGCGCTCTGTGCACTCAGCACAGCAGTGGCACAGGGGGTGAATGAAGATGCATAGAGCGGCGCCGACCGCTCTATGCTTCATTATTACTGTGCACGGTGACGGGGGAGGGAGCCCCGATGCCGCCGCTGACACCGGGCAGGGGGGCCCTGTGACGGGGTATGCGGCAGAGCAGTAAGGGACGCCAGGCCAAGGAACAATCCTAAGGGCTTTATTGGAACCACAAAGATAAAGCACCAAACAAATATAAATCCTTAAAGTCTGCAAGGAGTCCAAAACAAAACAAAAGATCCAGGGGCACCACCCGGTATTCCAACGCCAGGAAAAATATGGCAATGGTCCTTATATGAGTTCCTTGAGTCCAACAGGGTGAACAACAAAACACAATCCCACGTGGCCAGTGATCTCCAGTCTGTAACAGTCCATACACAGGCTCTAGGATCCAGCCTCAGCTATAGATCCTAGTCCTTCTCCAGCCGAGATCCAACTAACTGACCTAACATGGGTCTCATTGTTCTTCTCTCCTGGGATCAGCCCCTTAGGTGGGCAGAAGAGTCCAACTCTGCCTGGACACTTGATACATGAATGGACTTTAGAAGTCCTGGCTCTTTCTTGTTTACCAAGTTGTGGATTGGAGAAGTCCCATGCTGAGAAGAACAAACAACCCCCCACCAGTAGTACATACAGGACACTCAAGGAGAGACAGACTATTACATCATGAGCAAAGGCGGGGGATGTACACACTGTTACAGGCCCGTTGTCAGTGGCGGTGGCAGCAGGTTATATAGTGGCCGCGTGCACTGTGACAGATCAGCGCAGCTCCTATCTCACTGACAGGAGCTGGCTGCTGATCGGCCGGGCGGCCGCCGGGCCCCTAACCTCCCGGGCCCGGTCGCAGTGGCGACCGCAGTAGTTACGTCCCTGCTCTGCTCATATCTTACACGCGACTTGGCTCTGCACACGGCGTATACACACAGTTTTGTGTGAGCAAAATACACTCCTATGCATTGGAACTCCAAATTAATAAGATTTGTTTTACAAGCACTTGGGAAATCAATACAGCACAGCCTAGCACGGTGTACTAAAAGTTTCTGCATTATTACATCATGTGACCAGTTTATATAGTACTTCAGTCAAAGAAATAACTATGCACCAATAAGAGCCGCAGGGATGTGTATAGAAATGTGAAACTTCCCGCTCATCAGTGTAAGTTGAACCCTATGACACCATTCAGTTATAAGACAAGATGGTTTCATTACAATACAAAATGGATTCTGTTCTCTCACATCGGCCCCATACAGTCAATGCTCCGCTCCGTACACCTCATTACACACGCGCCTCCACTTCGTACACCCACAGCTCCTCTCTGGACATCCCATACATCCGAGGCTTCGCTCCGTACATGCCGTATACACACACGGCTCATCGTCATACACAAACGGCTCTTCTCCGCACATGCTGTACACAGACGACTCCGCTCCGTACACCTTATACACACACGGCTCCCTTCCGTACACCTCGTACACACACGGGTCCGCTCCATACACCTCATATACACACAGCTCTGCTCCGTACACCTCGTACACACACGGCTCCCTTCCGTACACCTCGTACACACACGGGTCCGCTCCATACACCTCATATACACACAGCTCTGCTCCGTACACCTCGTACACACACAGCTCTGCTCCATACACCTCATATACACACAGCTCTGCTCCGTACACCTCGTACACACACGGCTCCGCTCCGTACACCTCGTACACACACAGCTCTGCTCCATACACCTCATATACACACAGCTCTGCTCCGTACACCTCGTACACACACGGCTCCCTTCCGTACACCTCGTACACACAGGGCTCCGCTCCGTACACCTCGTACACACACGGCTCCGCTCCGTACACCTCGTACACACACGGCTCCCTTCCGTACACCTCGTACACACAGGGCTCTGCTCCGTACACCTCGTACACACACGGCTCTGCTCCGTACACCTCGTACACACACGGCTCTGCTCCGTACACCTCGTACACACACGGCTCTGCTCCGTACACCTCGTACACACACGGCTCTGCTCCGTACACCTCGTACACACACGGCTCCGCTCCGTACACCTCGTACACACACGGCTCCGCTCCGTACACCTCGTACACACACGGCTCCGCTCCGTACACCTCGTACACACACGGCTCCGCTCCGTACACCTCGTACACACACGGCTCCGCTCCGTACACCTCGTACACACACGGCTCCGCTCCGTACACCTCGTACACACACGGCTCCGCTCCGTACACCTCGTACACACACGGCTCCGCTCCGTACACCTCGTACACACACGGCTCCCTTCCGTACACCTCATATACACACAGCTCTGCTCCGTACACCTCGTACACACACGGCTCCGCTCCGTACACCTCGTACACACACGGCTCCGCTCCGTACACCTCGTACACACACGGCTCCGCTCCGTACACCTCGTACACACACGGCTCCGCTCCGTACACCTCGTACACACACGGCTCTGCTCCGTACACCTCGTACACACACGGCTCTGCTCCGTACACCTCGTACACACACGGCTCTGCTCCGTACACCTCGTACACACACGGCTCCCTTCCGTACACCTCGTACACACACGGCTCCGCTCCGTACACCTCGTACACACTCGGCTCCGCTCCGTACACCTCGTACACACGCGGCTCCGCTCCGTACACCTCGTACACACGCGGCTCCGCTCCGTACACCTCGTACACACGCGGCTCCGCTCCGTACACCTCGTACACACGCGGCTCCGCTCCGTACACCTCGTACACACGCGGCTCCGCTCCGTACACCTCGTACACACGCGGCTCCGCTCCGTACACCTCGTACACACGCGGCTCCGCTCCGTACACCTCGTACACACGCGGCTCCGCTCCGTACACCTCGTACACACACGGCTCCGCTCCGTACACACGCGGCTCTGCTCCGTACACCTCGTACACACACACGGCTCTGCTCCGTACACACGCGGCTCTGCTCCGTACACCTCGTACACACACGGCTCTGCTCCGTACACCTCGTACACACACGGCTCCACTCCATACACCTCTTACACACACGGCTCCGCTCCGTACACCTCGTACACACTCGGCTCTGCTCGCTCCGTACACCTCGTACACACACGGCTCTGCTCCGTACACCTCGTACACACACGGCTCTGCTCCGTACACCTCGTACACACACGGCTCTGCTCCGTACACCTTGTACACACACGGCTCCGCTCCGTACACCTCGTATACACACGGCTCCGCTCCGTACACCTCGTACACACACGGCTCTGCTACATCCACACTGTAAACCCCTCCGGACCCCACACATAAACTTCCCCTCATCCAGCACCATGACAACCAGCACAGCAGAGCCCTGCATATACTGAGGAGCTGATCATGTGACCCCTGACTCCTCCCCTCCATGTGACATCATCACAGGTCCTGTAAGCACAGAGCAGCCATATATCTAGTGTGCGGCTCTGCAGGTGGAGGTAGGTGCAGGGTATTATATATCTAGTGTGCGGCTCTGCAGGAGGAGGTAGGTGCAGGGTATTATATATCTAGTGTGCGGCTCTGCAGGTGGAGGTAGGTGCAGGGTATTATATATCTAGTGTGCGGCTCTGCAGGTGGAGGTAGGTGCAGGGTATTATATATCTAGTGTGCGGCTCTGCAGGTGGAGGTAGGTGCAGGGTATTATATATCTAGTGTGCGGCTCTGCAGGTGGAGGTAGGTGCAGGGTATTATATATCTAGTGTGCGGCTCTGCAGGTGGAGGTAGGTGCAGGGTATTATATATCTAGTGTGCGGCTCTGCAGGTGGAGGTAGGTGCAGGGTATTATATATCTAGTGTGCGGCTCTGCAGGTGGAGGTAGGTGCAGGGTATTATATATCTAGTGTGCGGCTCTGCAGGTGGAGGTAGGTGCAGGGTATTATATATCTAGTGTGCGGCTCTGCAGGTGGAGGTAGGTGCAGGGTATTATATATCTAGTGTGCGGCTCTGCAGGTGGAGGTAGGTGCAGGTTATTATATATCTAGTGTGCGGCTCTGCAGGTGGAGGTAGGTGCAGGGTATTATATATCTAGTGTGCGGCTCTGCAGGTGGAGGTAGGTGCAGGGTATTATATATCTAGTGTGCGGCTCTGCAGGTGGAGGTAGGTGCAGGGTATTATATATCTAGTGTGCGGCTCTGCAGGTGGAGGTAGGTGCAGGGTATTATATATCTAGTGTGCGGCTCTGCAGGTGGAGGTAGGTGCAGGGTATTATATATCTAGTGTGCGGCTCTGCAGGTGGAGGTAGGTGCAGGGTATTATATATCTAGTGTGCGGCTCTGCAGGAGGAGGTAGGTGCAGGGTATTATATATCTAGTGTGCGGCTCTGCAGGTGGAGGTAGGTGCAGGGTATTATATATCTAGTGTGCGGCTCTGCAGGTGGAGGTAGGTGCAGGGTATTATATATCTAGTGTGCGGCTCTGCAGGTGGAGGTAGGTGCAGGGTATTATATATCTAGTGTGCGGCTCTGCAGGTGGAGGTAGGTGCAGGGTATTATATATCTAGTGTGCGGCTCTGCAGGTGGAGGTAGGTGCAGGGTATTATATATCTAGTGTGCGGCTCTGCAGGTGGAGGTAGGTGCAGGTTATTATATATCTAGTGTGCGGCTCTGCAGGTGGAGGTAGGTGCAGGGTATTATATATCTAGTGTGCGGCTCTGCAGGTGGAGGTAGGTGCAGGGTATTATATATCTAGTGTGCGGCTCTGCAGGTGGAGGTAGGTGCAGGTTATTATATATCTAGTGTGCGGCTCTGCAGGTGGAGGTAGGTGCAGGGTATTATATATCTAGTGTGCGGCTCTGCAGGTGGAGGTAGGTGCAGGGTATTATATATCTAGTGTGCGGCTCTGCAGGTGGAGGTAGGTGCAGGGTATTATATATCTAGTGTGCGGCTCTGCAGGTGGAGGTAGGTGCAGGGTATTATATATCTAGTGTGCGGCTCTGCAGGTGGAGGTAGGTGCAGGGTATTATATATCTAGTGTGCGGCTCTGCAGGTGGAGGTAGGTGCAGGGTATTATATATCTAGTGTGCGGCTCTGCAGGTGGAGGTAGGTGCAGGGTATTATATATCTAGTGTGCGGCTCTGCAGGTGGAGGTAGGTGCAGGGTATTATATATCTAGTGTGCGGCTCTGCAGGTGGAGGTAGGTGCAGGGTATTATATATCTAGTGTGCGGCTCTGCAGGTGGAGGTAGGTGCAGGGTATTATATATCTAGTGTGCGGCTCTGCAGGTGGAGGTAGGTGCAGGGTATTATATATCTAGTGTGCGGCTCTGCAGGTGGAGGTAGGTGCAGGGTATTATATATCTAGTGTGCGGCTCTGCAGGTGGAGGTAGGTGCAGGGTATTATATATCTAGTGTGCGGCTCTGCAGGTGGAGGTAGGTGCAGGGTATTATATATCTAGTGTGCGGCTCTGCAGGTGGAGGTAGGTGCAGGGTATTATATATCTAGTGTGCGGCTCTGCAGGTGGAGGAAGGTGCAGGGTATTATATATCTAGTGTGCGGCTCTGCAGGTGGAGGTAGGTGCAGGGTATTATATATCTAGTGTGCGGCTCTGCAGGTGGAGGTAGGTGCAGGGTATTATATATCTAGTGTGCGGCTCTGCAGGTGGAGGTAGGTGCAGGGTATTATATATCTAGTGTGCGGCTCTGCAGGTGGAGGTAGGTGCAGGGTATTATATATCTAGTGTGCGGCTCTGCAGGTGGAGGTAGGTGCAGGGTATTATATATCTAGTGTGCGGCTCTGCAGGTGGAGGTAGGTGCAGGGTATTATATATCTAGTGTGCGGCTCTGCAGGTGGAGGTAGGTGCAGGGTATTATATATCTAGTGTGCGGCTCTGCAGGTGGAGGTAGGTGCAGGGTATTATATATCTAGTGTGCGGCTCTGCAGGTGGAGGTAGGTGCAGGGTATTATATATCTAGTGTGCGGCTCTGCAGGTGGAGGTAGGTGCAGGGTATTATATATCTAGTGTGCGGCTCTGCAGGTGGAGGTAGGTGCAGGGTATTATATATCTAGTGTGCGGCTCTGCAGGTGGAGGTAGGTGCAGGGTATTATATATCTAGTGTGCGGCTCTGCAGGTGGAGGTAGGTGCAGGGTATTATATATCTAGTGTGCGGCTCTGCAGGTGGAGGTAGGTGCGGGGTATTATATATCTAGTGTGCGGCTCTGCAGGTGGAGGTAGGTGCGGGGTATTATATATCTAGTGTGCGGCTCTGCAGGTGGAGGTAGGTGCGGGGTATTATATATCTAGTGTGCGGCTCTGCAGGTGGAGGTAGGTGCGGGGTATTATATATCTAGTGTGCGGCTCTGCAGGTGGAGGTAGGTGCGGGGTATTATATATCTAGTGTGCGGCTCTGCAGGAGGAGGTAGGTGCGGGGTATTATATATCTAGTGTGCGGCTCTGCAGGTGGAGGTAGGTGCGGGGTATTATATATCTAGTGTGCGGCTCTGCAGGTGGAGGTAGGTGCAGGGTATTATATATCTAGTGTGCGGCTCTGCAGGTGGAGGTAGGTGCAGGGTATTATATATCTAGTGTGCGGCTCTGCAGGTGGAGGTAGGTGCAGGGTATTATATATCTAGTGTGCGGCTCTGCAGGTGGAGGTAGGTGCAGGGTATTATATATCTAGTGTGCGGCTCTGCAGGTGGAGGTAGGTGCAGGGTATTATATATCTAGTGTGCGGCTCTGCAGGTGGAGGTAGGTGCAGGGTATTATATATCTGGTGTACGGCTCTGCAGGTGGAGGTAGGTGCAGGGTATTATATATCTAGTGTGCGGCTCTGCAGGTGGGGGTAGGTGCAGGGTATTATATATCTAGTGTGCGGCTCTGCAGGTGGAGGTAGGTGCAGGGTATTATATATCTAGTGTGCGGCTCTGCAGGTGGAGGTAGGTGCAGGGTATTATATATCTGGTGTACGGCTCTGCAGGTGGAGGTAGGTGCAGGGTATTATATATCTGGTGTGCGGCTCTGCAGGTGGAGGTAGCTGCAGGGTATTATATATCTGGTGTGCGGCTCTGCAGGTGGAGGTAGGTGCAGGGTATTATATATCTGGTGTACGGCTCTGCAGGTGGAGGTAGGTGCAGGGTATTATATATCTAGTGTGCGGCTCTGCAGGTGGAGGTAGGTGCAGGGTATTATATATCTAGTGTGCGGCTCTGCAGGTGGAGGTAGGTGCAGGGTATTATATATCTAGTGTGCGGCTCTGCAGGTGGAGGTAGGTGCAGGGTATTATATATCTAGTGTGCGGCTCTGCAGGTGGAGGTGTGTGCAGGGTATTATATATCTAGTGTGCGGCTCTGCAGGAGGAGGTAGGTGCAGGGTATTATATATCTAGTGTGCGGCTCTGCAGGTGGGGGTAGGTGCAGGGTATTATATATCTAGTGTGCGGCTCTGCAGGTGGAGGTAGGTGCAGGGTATTATATATCTGGTGTGCGGCTCTGCAGGTGGAGGTAGGTGCAGGGTATTATATATCTGGTGTGCGGCTCTGCAGGTGGAGGTAGCTGCAGGGTATTATATATCTAGTGTGCGGCTCTGCAGGTGGAGGTAGGTGCAGGGTATTATATATCTGGTGTACGGCTCTGCAGGTGGAGGTAGGTGCAGGGTATTATATATCTGGTGTGCGGCTCTGCAGGTGGAGGTAGGTGCAGGGTATTATATATCTAGTGTGCGGCTCTGCAGGTGGAGGTAGGTGCAGGGTATTATATATCTAGTGTGCGGCTCTGCAGGAGGAGGTAGGTGCAGGTTATTATATATCTAGTGTGCGGCTCTGCAGGTGGAGGTAGGTGCAGGGTATTATATATCTAGTGTGCGGCTCTGCAGGTGGAGGTAGGTGCAGGGTATTATATATCTAGTGTGCGGCTCTGCAGGTGGAGGTAGGTGCAGGGTATTATATATCTAGTGTGCGGCTCTGCAGGTGGAGGTAGGTGCAGGGTATTATATATCTGTGTGCGGCTCTGCAGGTGGAGGTAGGTGCAGGGTATTATATATCTAGTGTGCGGCTCTGCAGGTGGAGGTAGGTGCAGGTTATTATATATCTAGTGTGCGGCTCTGCAGGTGGAGGTAGGTGCAGGGTATTATATATCTAGTGTGCGGCTCTGCAGGTGGAGGTAGGTGCAGGGTATTATATATCTGTGTGCGGCTCTGCAGGTGGAGGTAGGTGCAGGGTATTATATATCTAGTGTGCGGCTCTGCAGGTGGAGGTAGGTGCAGGGTATTATATATCTGTGTGCGGCTCTGCAGGTGGAGGTAGGTGCAGGGTATTATATATCTAGTGTGCGGCTCTGCAGGTGGAGGTAGGTGCAGGTTATTATATATCTAGTGTGCGGCTCTGCAGGTGGAGGTAGGTGCAGGGTATTATATATCTAGTGTGCGGCTCTGCAGGTGGAGGTAGGTGCAGGGTATTATATATCTGGTGTACGGCTCTGCAGGTGGAGGTAGGTGCAGGGTATTATATATCTAGTGTGCGGCTCTGCAGGTGGAGGTAGGTGCAGGGTATTATATATCTAGTGTGCGGCTCTGCAGGTGGAGGTAGGTGCAGGGTATTATATATCTAGTGTGCGGCTCTGCAGGTGGAGGTAGGTGCAGGGTATTATATATCTAGTGTGCGGCTCTGCAGGTGGAGGTGTGTGCAGGGTATTATATATCTAGTGTGCGGCTCTGCAGGAGGAGGTAGGTGCAGGGTATTATATATCTAGTGTGCGGCTCTGCAGGTGGGGGTAGGTGCAGGGTATTATATATCTAGTGTGCGGCTCTGCAGGTGGAGGTAGGTGCAGGGTATTATATATCTGGTGTGCGGCTCTGCAGGTGGAGGTAGCTGCAGGGTATTATATATCTAGTGTGCGGCTCTGCAGGTGGAGGTAGGTGCAGGGTATTATATATCTGGTGTACGGCTCTGCAGGTGGAGGTAGGTGCAGGGTATTATATATCTGGTGTGCGGCTCTGCAGGTGGAGGTAGGTGCAGGGTATTATATATCTAGTGTGCGGCTCTGCAGGTGGAGGTAGGTGCAGGGTATTATATATCTAGTGTGCGGCTCTGCAGGAGGAGGTAGGTGCAGGTTATTATATATCTAGTGTGCGGCTCTGCAGGTGGAGGTAGGTGCAGGGTATTATATATCTAGTGTGCGGCTCTGCAGGTGGAGGTAGGTGCAGGGTATTATATATCTAGTGTGCGGCTCTGCAGGTGGAGGTAGGTGCAGGGTATTATATATCTAGTGTGCGGCTCTGCAGGTGGAGGTAGGTGCAGGGTATTATATATCTGTGTGCGGCTCTGCAGGTGGAGGTAGGTGCAGGGTATTATATATCTAGTGTGCGGCTCTGCAGGTGGAGGTAGGTGCAGGGTATTATATATCTAGTGTGCGGCTCTGCAGGTGGAGGTAGGTGCAGGGTATTATATATCTAGTGTGCGGCTCTGCAGGTGGAGGTAGGTGCAGGGTATTATATATCTAGTGTGCGGCTCTGCAGGTGGAGGTGTGTGCAGGGTATTATATATCTAGTGTGCGGCTCTGCAGGAGGAGGTAGGTGCAGGTTATTATATATCTAGTGTGCGGCTCTGCAGGTGGAGGTAGGTGCAGGGTATTATATATCTGTGTGCGGCTCTGCAGGTGGAGGTAGGTGCAGGGTATTATATATCTAGTGTGCGGCTCTGCAGGTGGAGGTAGGTGCAGGGTATTATATATCTGTGTGCGGCTCTGCAGGTGGAGGTAGGTGCAGGGTATTATATATCTAGTGTGCGGCTCTGCAGGTGGAGGTAGGTGCAGGTTATTATATATCTAGTGTGCGGCTCTGCAGGTGGAGGTAGGTGCAGGGTATTATATATCTAGTGTGCGGCTCTGCAGGTGGAGGTAGGTGCAGGGTATTATATATCTGTGTGCGGCTCTGCAGGTGGAGGTAGGTGCAGGGTATTATATATCTGTGTGCGGCTCTGCAGGAGGAGGTAGGTGCAGGGTATTATATATCTGTGTGCGGCTCTGCAGGAGGAGGTAGGTGCAGGTTATTATATATCTGGTGTGCGGCTCTGCAGGTGGAGGTAGGTGCAGGGTATTATATATCTGTGTGCGGCTCTGCAGGTGGAGGTAGGTGCAGGGTATTATATATCTAGTGTGCGGCTCTGCAGGTGGAGGTAGGTGCAGGGTATTATATATCTGTGTGCGGCTCTGCAGGTGGAGGTAGGTGCAGGTTATTATATATCTGTGTGCGGCTCTGCAGGTGGAGGTAGGTGCAGGTTATTATATATCTGTGTGCGGCTCTGCAGGTGGAGGTAGGTGCAGGTTATTATATATCTAGTGTGCGGCTCTGCAGGTGGAGGTAGGTGCAGGGTATTATATATCTGTGTGCGGCTCTGCAGGTGGAGGTAGGTGCAGGTTATTATATATCTGTGTGCGGCTCTGCAGGTGGAGGTAGGTGCAGGGTATTATATATCTAGTGTGCGGCTCTGCAGGTGGAGGTAGGTGCAGGGTATTATATATCTGTGTGCGGCTCTGCAGGTGGAGGTAGGTGCAGGGTATTATATATCTGTGTGCGGCTCTGCAGGTGGAGGTAGGTGCAGGTTATCATATATCTAGTGTGCGGCTCTGCAGGTGGAGGTAGGTGCAGGTTATTATATATCGCCTCCATACTCCGCGGCGCTGTACACACTATTATCACCGTCACGCTCTCTATAGACTTCCCTCACTGGTGCGGTCATTGTTGGACTCAGAGACCCTCCTGTAACTCTGACTCTGGGGTCGACGTGGCTTTGGGCGGGGTGCGTGACACTTGCTGCTTCGGGGCGGGGTGCGTGACACTTGCTGCTTCGGGGCGGGGTGCGTGGCACTTGCTGTTTCGGGGCGGAGTGCGTGACCCTTGCTGCTTCGGGGCGGGGTGCGTGGCACTTGCTGCTTCGCGGCGGGGTGCGTGACACTTGCTGCTTCGGGGCAGGGTGCGTGACCCTTGCTGCTTCAGGGCGGGGTGCGTGACACTTGCTGCTTCGGGGCGGGGTGCGTGACACTTGCTGCTTCGGGGTGGGGTGCGTGACACTTGCTGCTTCGGGGCTGGGTGCGTGACACTTGCTGCTTCGGGGCGGGGTGCGTGACACTTGCTGCTTCGGGGCGGGGTGCGTGACCCTTGCTGCTTCGGGGCGGGGTGCGTGACCCTTGCTGCTTCGGGGCGGGGTGCGTGACCCTTGCTGCTTCGGGGCGGGGTGCGTGACCCTTGCTGCTTCGGGCCGGGGTGCGTGACACTTGCTGCTTCGAGGCGGGGTGCGTGGCACTTGCTGCTTCGGGGCGGGGTGCGTGACACTTGCTTCTTCGGGGCGGGGTGCGTGACACTTGCTGCTTCGGGGCGGGGTGCGTGACACTTGCTGCTTCGGGGCGGGGTGCGTGACACTTGCTGCTTCGGGGCGGGGTGCGTGACACTTGCTGCTTCGGGGCGGGGTGCGTGACACTTGCTGCTTCGGGGCGGGGTGCGTGACACTTGCTGCTTCGGGGCGGGGTGCGTGACACTTGCTGCTTCGGGCGGTGCCCATCACCCGGCTGCCATTAGTAGACACCGTCAGATAGTGACACATGACACCAGAGATAACTTGGCCAACCGGATTTACTTTAATTCTCCACACCATTATGACAGACATGGCCTTCCTTCCTCTCTCTCTTTGGGGTACTGCTCTTCTTGATCTCCCCCGCCTTCTCTGTGAATACTCCGCAGTCTGTGCCTCCTAACACCTTTGTCTGCTTTTGGGGCCCGACAGCTTCTCTAGCCGGACCGCACTCTAAGCCCACCGGGGTGAGACGTAGGCTCCAGACCACCAGAGGTTTCCTCAGGGTTCCCTGACTGGTCCTAGCACCGAGGCCACTTCCTCTCACTTTGAACCCTCTTCTATGACTGCCTTCCTCAGGAGCTGTCGCACCTAACCTTAACCCCCTGCCACCTGTTACTCATCCCTTTTACTACTTTAACCCTCTCTTATCTAACATCTGTTCTAAAACTTGCTTTACCTCAAGCTAACTCAACCATAAATGGCAAAATTTTCTAACCTAATACCTAGTCCTAACTGCTACATCTGGAACATATTCTTCTGTAAAAACATATATCAACACATACATATATAATATTCAACAGTAAATACATAAGACATAGCATAGTTATATCATGGGAACACCGTCCCCCCCATCACACATGTGTAGGGGCCCACCGGGCAATTCTCCGGTTTTCCTGTGGGCCAGTCCGAGATTGCGTGCATTTCCAATACAACATCTGAAAAAGAAAATCAACTTTTTCTATTAGTATGGTGTTTCATGTTTCATCCATTTCTAAGACCTTGGGTTTGCTCATCTCTAGCTATAACCATCTATAGTGCCCAAGATAGTAATAAATCTCCTTTCCGTAGACAATAACAGGACTCGACGTTTCTCCTTTGTGCCAGTGTACCGCCCCGGGGCTCGGCCGCCTGCCAGGCCGCTCGGATCCGTGTTCGTCGGTTGGTGGCTCGAGCTCCTCATGGACCCGGGGGTCACGTCGCTCTGTAAGGGGGGGTGTTGGCGCTACACGTAAGGACTTCGGTGGGGAGGTCCACGGCTGGAGCCGCGGTTGTTTGTAGGGGATTTGAGTTTGTGATGCCACCCACTTGTTGTGGTAAATGGATGGACACCACCGCTGCCGTTGACTAGGCTTCCGGGGACTGTGTTGCGCAGCTTGGTGTTGACCCCTCCGTGGGTAGGGGAATGATGGTCCCGGGGGCCCGAGGGAGGTGCTGAGGCGGGGGGATGGATGGTGCTGGCGTGTCAGTGCGGTGCGGCACGGTGCGCGGCCTGAAGGCACTGTTGTACTCACTATTACAAACACGCTGGAGTCTCTGGTAAACCAAACAAGATGGTGAACGGTGCCCGCAGCCGGCTGCGCTTTTCCCCTTTTCAGGTTGGTGGTTTCCGCCTTTCTCCTGCACCTCACTTGTGTAGAAATGATGACTCCTATGCCTGAGCAATGGTAGTCCGCTCCCCAGCCTGGTGTGTGACGGGAGAGCCCTTTTTCCCCGCAGACGCTGGCCCGTCGGGTCTCTATGCCTGGGCGGTGGCTTTCTACCCTTATGGTTGGGCTGTTGTCTTCAGTCGGGTCTTAAGTGGGAAAGGGCCTAAAGTCCATTCCTCAATCAGTTGATTTGACTCAGCCCAGTTGTTTCAGGGCCTCGTTCTGGGTCTGAGTACCCCTCCTCTGTACCGGCGGGCCACCGCTCGTCCCCGGTCCCTACGGTTCCACCGGCTGTAATCCCAGCTCCTGCAGGCGGCCACCACCGTCTGCCTCCTTGCCTGAGGTGACTGGGCTCCAACCCTGACACCTGTTGTAGACTATGGCAGATCTGGACGCAGGTCTGCCCTTGAACTTCACTCCACTCCACTGTCAAAGCCAACTCCACTCTACTTTTTCCCGCCTCCGGGCCTGTGAATTCCTCGTTGGGCGGAGCCAACTGCCTGGCTCCGCCCCCCTGGTGTGAACATCAAACCCAGAGGGAGGTGACAAGGGTTTTGTAGTTTGGCTGCTGTCACCTTATTAAGGGGGGGAGGTGTTTGTGTAAGGGACTAGCAGGCTAGTCCAGGGCGTCACACCTGCACATTGTAAATGTTCCCCCTTTGTGCCCGCACATAATAATAATGCTTCTTTGTGCTGCACCCTGTAATATCTCCTTATAAGTTTTCCCTTTTTTCCTCCGTTCCATCAAATACACACTTTGGCCTCTAGTTTTCGTTGGGATTCTCAGGAGTCAGAACCCCACCGATCTGCTTGTAAATATAAAAGCACTGACATATGAGACAACGAGTTTACCTTCTTCATAGTTTCATAGTTTCATAGTTTTTAAGGTTGAAGGGAGACTCTAAGTCTATCTAGTTCAACCCGTAGCCTAACATGTTGATCCAGAGGAAGGCAAAAAAACCCCAATGTGTCAAATAAGCTCCAATGGGGAAAAAAATTCCTTCCTGACTCCACATACGGCAATCAGACTAGTTCCCTGGATCAACACCCTGTCATAAAATCTAATATACATAACTGGTAATATTAAATTTTTCAAGAAAGGCATCCAGACTCTGCTTAAATGTTAGTAGTGAATCACTCATTACAACATCATACGGCAGAGAGCTCCATAGTCTCACTGCTCGTACAGTAAAGAATCCTCATCTGTGATTATGATTAAACATTCTTTCCTCAAGACGTAGCGGATGCCCCCGTGTTCCAGTCGCAGGCCTAGGTGTAAAGAGATCTTTGGAAAGGTCTCTGTACTGTCCCCTCATATATTTATACATTGTGATTAGATCCTCCTAAGCCTTTGTTTTTCCTAACTAACTAACCCCAAGTTTAATAACCTGTCTTGGTATTGCAGCCCCCCCCATTCCTCTAATAATCTAGGTCGCTCTTCTATCTACCTGTAAGATTATGCTATTTATAACCTTCTATACTTTTGCTAACAAGAAATGCATCCATTCCTCTCTTAAATTCATTCAGTGAGTTGGCCATCACTACTTCCTCAGGAAGAGAGTTCCAGAGCCTCACTGCTCTTACCGTGAAGAACCCTCTTCTATGCTGATGTAGGAATTTTCTTTCCTCCAATCGAAAAGAATGCCCCCTTGTTCTTGTCATAGTCCTTGGTACAAACAGATCATGGGAGAGATCTCTATATGGCCCTCTGATATATTTGTACATATTTATTAGGTCTCCCCTAAGTCTTCTCTTTTCTAGAGTAAATAGACCTAATTTTGATAACCTTTCCGTGTATTGTAATGCACCCATTCCATTTATTATTTTAGTAGCCCGCCTCTGAACCCTTTCAAGTTCAGTAATGTCTTTCTTCAGCACCGGCGCCCAAAATTGCACACAATACTCCAAGTGTGGTCTGACTAGTGATTTGTACAGAGGGAGAATGATGTTTTCATCTCGTGCCCCCAGACCTCTTCTAATGCATCCCATCACCCTATTTGCTTTGGTGGCTGCTGCCTGACACTGGGCACTCCAATTTAGATTCTTATTCACTAAGATACCTAAGTCTTTTTCCATGTCTGATTTCCCCAGCAGTTTCCCATTTAGTAAGTAATCGTAGCATCTGTTTCTCCTTCCCATGTGCATAACCTTACACTTATCTGTGTTAAACCTCATTTGCCATTTTTCAGCCCAATTCTCCAATTTACTCAAATCCATCTGTAGTTGCAAACTGTCCTCCTTTGTGTTAACTACCTTACATAGTTTTGTATCATCTGCAAATACTGATATTTTACTCTGTAAACCATCCACCAGATCATTAATAAATATATTAAATAGGGGGCCCAATACAGACCCCTGTGGCACCCCACTAGTAACCCTGGCCCAATCTGAGTATGCACCATTAATAACCACTCTTTGTTTTCTACCACTAAGCCAGCTACCTACCCATCTACACACATTTTCCCCGAGCCCAAGCTTTCTCATTTTACTTAGCAGTCTTTTATGTGGGACAGTGTCAAATGCTTTACCGAAGTCGAGATAAATGACATCCAATGATTCTCCTCGGTCCATGTGAGAGCTTACATCCTCGTAGAAGCTGATCAGGTTAGTTTGACAGGAGCGATCCTTCATAAATCCATGTTGATATGGAGTTAAACAGTTATTAACATTGAGACATTCCATAATAGTATCCCTTAAAAACCCTTCAAACATTTTACCCACAACAGATGTTAAGCTTACCGGCCTATAGTTTCCAGGTTCCCTTTTGCACCCTTTTTTGAATATTGGTACCACATTTGCTAGCCGCCAATCCAGTGGAACAGACCCAGTTTCTATAGAGTCTTTAAATAAAAGGAATAGAGGCCTGTCTATCACATTACTTAACTCCCTTAATACCCGAGGGTGAATGCCATCAGGGCCTGGTGATTTGTCAATTTTAATGTTACTAAGTCGGTTCTGCACTTCTTCCTGGGTTAGGCAGGTCATACTTAATGGGGCATTTACATGATCACTCTGCATTTCCCCTGGCATATGCTTTTCCTGTGTGAACACAGTTGAGAAAAAAGTATTTAAAACATTTGCTTTTCCCACATCGCTTTCTATGATTTTACCCTCATTATTCTTTAAAGGGCCAACACCATCAATTTTAATCTTTTTTCTGTTTATATAATTAAAGAATAGTTTGGGATTTGCTTTGCTTTCCTTAGCAATGAGTCTCTCAGTTTCTACTTTTGCTAAATATATTTGTTTTTTACACATTTTATTTTTTTCTCTATATATTTTTAATGCTTCCTCGCTGCCTTCTTGTTTTAGCTTTTTAAATGCCTTTTTCTTATTATTCATTGCCCCTTTTACATCCTTATTTAGCCACATTGGTTTTCTCCTGTTCCTAGCCCTTTTATTTCTGTATGGTATGGCTAGCTCGCAGTGGGTGTTTAATACCGATTTAAAAATTTCCCACTTATTTTCTGTGCTCCCATTTTTGAGGACATTGTCCCAATCAATTTGGCGAAGGTCTTCTCTAAGCTGATCAAACTTTGCTTTGCTGAAATTCAGCGTTTTTGTAACCCCCCTCCAAGGCACCTTACTGAAGGACAAGTGGAATTGTATTATATTGTGGTCACTATTCCCTAGGTGCCCATCCACTCGTACGTCTGTTATTCTATCTGGCCTGTTGCTTAAAATTAAGTCCAGAAGGGCTGCCCCTCTAGTTGAGCCTGGCACAAGTTGGGACAGATAATTATCCTTAGTTACTGACAGAAACCGGTTTCCTTTCTGAGATACGCAGGTTTCAGTTTCCCAGTCTATATCGGGGTAATTTAAGTCCCCCATAATAATCACCTCATTGTGATTTGCTGCTTTGTCTATTTGTTTCAATAATATATTTTCAGTAGTTTCTGTTATATTTGGTGGCTTATAACAAACCCCTATGAGGATCGTATTAGTTTTCCCTCCTTGTATCTCCACCCATAGAGACTCCACCTCTTCATTTCCCTCTTGAATATCTTCTCTTAGTCTGGGCTTTAAACTAGACTTTATATATAGACAGACTCCACCCCCTTTCCTTTTTTTACGATCCCTCCTAAACAATTCATATCCTTGCAGGTTAGCCGCCCAGTCATAACTATCATCTAACCATGTGATGGTGGGATATGGTGTACTGTGTATCATGCTGTGTAGGTTTGTATTTTACGCTTGGTTCACTGTCCACTATTTGCATTTCTTGTGTGTACATTGTATTGTCTGTAGGTAATCACCCCCTGTAGTGTTTCTGTCCGTAGGTCTGGGGGAGGGGGCCTGGGATCCACCTAAACTCTCTGCTTACCTGGGGGATTTCTCAGTCTGTTTGAGAACTTGAAGAGAGAAGGATTGATCCTCTGGGAGAAGCTGCGACTTCTCAGAGAGACCTGGACATTTATCGCTGGACTAATTTTACCCTCTGTTTTGTGGATTATGTTATGGAGGTCCGGGCTCGGGTTGTCGGTTGCTCGAGCGCCTCCGGACCGAGGGCCACGTTGCTCTGTTAAGGGGAGGCAGTGGGGTGGTGGTGTGGGACGAGGTTCGCAGCTGGGGGCCTCGTTGTCGTTGTACGGGTCGTGACGCCACCCACGGGTCGTGGTAACAGGATGCACCACCGCTGCAGCTGGAGTGAAGGGGGCTCCCAGGATCGGTGTTGAAGGCGCAGCCTGGATGTTAGCCCCTCCGTGGGTAGGGGCGGTGTGTCCCGGGGCCCGACGGGATGGGCGATGATGTTGACGGGGTGCAAGGTTCCGTACTGCGGTGTGGTGTTGTGCCCGGATGGCACTGGTGTACTCACTATTAATTCACACTCAAAGTCACTGGTAAACCAAAGTTCGGGTATGATCGGGTCCCGCAGCCGGCTGCTTTTATCCCTTGTGAGGCTGATGGTGGCCCCTTTCCCTTGCACCTCTTGTTGTGGTTTTCGGCTCCCCTGCCTGGGCAGTGGTAGCCCGCTCCCCGGCATTTAGCTGCCGGAAAAGCCCTCGGTTGCCCGCAGGCACTGGCCCGTCGGATGTTTGGCCCTTGGCGGTGGCTCTCACCCGGTATCGGTGGGCTGTTGCCTTCTTTCGGGACTTTGGGTGAGGATGAACCCGTGAGGTCCAGACTGCAATCAGTTAATTTGCCTACACTCAGTGGTTTCTAAGCTAGGACGGGTCTGAGTACCCGGTTTCTGGTGCTCCGGTAAACGGTTGACTCCCCGGTTCAGGGCCAGCGGGCTCCAACCCTGGCCCGGTTCCTACGGTTCCGCCGGTTGCTATACCGGTACTCCTGAAGGCGGTCACCACAGTCTGCCTGCCTGACGTTACGGGGATCCCGGGCTCCAACCTGGGTCCCTGACAACTCTGCTCCTCCACACCTCCTGTCACTGTCACTGTCTGACTAGTATTCTGTATTCTCTGCCTCAGGACAGTAGTCTCCTCGGTGGGTGTGTCTTTCCACCTGACTCCGCCCACCTGGTGTGCCCTACTGGCCCTGAGGGAGGCATCAGGTCTCCCTTTCGGGTGTGTCCTCACAAGGGATGGGGGTGTATGTGTTATGTGGTGGATGTTGTTACCTGTGACCCCTGGGGTCCAGGGCGTCACGGACCATTTGATTTACTTGGAATAAATGCTCTTTGAATTGTACAGCCATCTCTCCCTCTGTTGATTGTGTGATACGGGAGAAGGACCCCCGTCACACTTCTCTTTTGATTGTCATTTTAAGGTTCTGAAAGTAGCAGTAAAGTAGTGTGATGGTGTGGAGCAACTGTCGCGGGCGGGGAGTTAGCCGTCGCTGCTGCGCTCTCGCTGGCGCTCGGGTCCGGCGCTGCTGCTGCTGCTCAGTGGCTCGAGCGGTGGGCTGGATCCGGGGACTCGAGCGGCGCTCCTAGCCCGTGAGTGAAAGGGGTGATTTGGTTTGGGGATTTGGTCCGTGACACCACCCACGGGTTGTGGTGAGGTTGGACACCACCGCTGCTGTTGACGGAGATCCCGGGAGCGATGGCAGGGAGCAGCTGGGATGTTGGTTCCCCCTCCGTGGGTAGGGGGTTGGTGGTCCCGGGGCCCGGTGAGGTGACGGGGAGGCAGGGTTGGCAAGGTGCAGGGGGGGCGCTTGGATTGCGCAGCGCGGTGCCGGACAGCACGGTAGTACTCACTCAGCCACAAATGGATGCAAATCTCTGGTAAAACAAACGGCTGGATGGACGGGTCCCGCAGACGGCTGCTGTGCTTTCTCCCGGACGGTTGGTGGTGGCTGCCTTTCCCTGCACCTGTTGTGTATCTTCGGTCCCGATGGCTTCCCACCGGTTACCCGCTCCCCAGCGTGTATATGCGCCGGTGGAGCCCTTTTGCCCGCAGGCTCTGGCCCTGGGAACTCTAGCTGTGGCGGTAGCTGTATTTCCCTTATGCTGTTTGGACGGTTGCCTACAATCGGGTCTTGGCTGTTTGGAAACCCCTGGGGTTGCGGTCACTAACGGATTTGACCTGTTTAACGGCGACTCCAAGCCTGGTCGGGGTCCGCAGGCCCTGCCGGTTTGTGCTGGCTTCACTTCGCTCCCCGGTTCGGTACCGGTGGGCCACCGCCCGTCCCCGGTCCTACGGTTCCGCGTTGATCTGCCTCTCCTGCAGACAGCCACCACCGTCTGCCAACCTTGCTCTCGGTGCCCGGGCCACATACCCGGACACAGTCAGTTTGCTCCTCCACTACCACTTCACGCCTCTCTCTTCCACTTCCCTTACTTCACTGACTTCCTTTCCCGCCTCCAGGACTGTGAACTCCTCAGTGGGTGGGGCCAACCACCTGGCTCCACCCCACCTGGTGTGGACATCAGCCCCTGGAGGGAGGCAACAAGGATTTGTGTCTGAAAGGTGTGCCTATCTCGGGGTGGGGGGTGTTGTAGTACCTGTGACGACCTGGCTAGTCCAGGGCGCCACACAACTGTTCCCGAGCCCATTAACTCCTCCTTCGGGAGGTTCAGATCAAGTTTGGGTCCAGAACAGTCTGGCTGAACCGACAGAATCAGAAATTCCACTGGTCCGCTAATCTCTACTCATGACACATAGTTATCCTCTCTGTGATCTCTAAATATATGAAGTGCTCACATTATTGCTTCATACTGATATCACAACTCTAGTAATTGTATTGTATATGTGCTTACATCGGCTTATCTTCCCATTCAGATCCCTACAATAATATAATTGTACTGATTCACCTTTCAAGGATGGACAAGGACAAGATGGCGGAGAGGATATTACAACTCACCCTAGAGATCCTCTTCCGGCTTACTGGAGAGGTGAGAGATTCTGATGACGTCACATTACACCATTCTTATCTATGGGAATAACAGATGGACAGAACTGGAGAGGTGAGGACTCTGGAAATGTCTGGAGTGAGATTTATTACTGTGTCTCTCCATAACCAGGATTACACAGTAGTGAAGAAGACCTCTAGTGAGCGCTGTCAGGCCCCTGTGTATGAGGGATGGGGAAGACCCCTGAGCCCAATCACGGGGCCTCCACCTCACCCCCCGATACATGAGGACATCAATGACCAGAAGATCCTAGAACTCACCTACAAGATGATTGAGCTTCTGACTGGAGAGGTGACACTGCTGGGAATGCTGGGACATTATACAGTAACGCTATGAAGGGATCGGGGGTGACGGTATCATTGTATATGTCAGGTTCCTATAAGGTGTCAGGACGTCACCGTCTATTTCTCCATGGAGGAGTGGGAGTATTTAGAAGGACACAAAGATCTGTACAAGGACGTCATGATGGAGGATCCCCAGCCCCTCACATCACCAGGTAATAGACAGGACTAAATACACACGGCCTATAATCTGTATGTAAGGAATGAATTCAGTCCCTGTATGTGTCTCCTCCAGGTCTATCCAGTAAGAGGACAACACCAGAGAGATGTCCCCGTCCTCTTCTCCCACAGGACTGTAACCAAGAAGACCCCGATGTTCCTCAGGATCATCAGGTAGATGGAGAGAAGGGGCCATGAAATCCCCCTATGATGTGTAGACGGCTGTGAAGGTCTTGTGCTCAGTCTTGTTTTATCCTCCAGTATTATATGTGTTATACTTGTGTAATGAGAGCGGTGGAGATGGCAGGATTAGAGCTGATCATAGATGGGACTTCTCCATCTGGCTGTGACTTTTACAATATTTGTTTCAGGAGGAAGATCTGCCCCATATTAATACTACAGAGACATATGTGAGGAGTGATGAGCGGGGTAAAGAGGAGATTCCTACAGATAATCGCCCAGGTGAGTAGTGACCGCTAAATGTGGAGAAGTCACAGATATATTTTGTGGAAATATATATTTTCATGTGTTGTGTCATAACTAATTCTTAACTATTAAATAAAAGCAGAATGACAATTCTTTCTCTTTTGACGCAAAAGGATATGACAAAGTTACTTTAATTGTAGGGTGGGGGCTCTTCAGCATCTTTACTTGAAGAGGGGCTTTTGTTACCATCTCTGTCTTCCTGTCACTGAACAACTGCTGTGTATGCAGTGAAAGAAAATGTTGGCAGTGCCCTCGCCCTTCAGACCCTGTGATCATATAATCGCTAAGTGTAAGAAGGGAGCAAGAGGTGCTGGGTTTTAGGACACCCGATCAACTCTGCTCTGCAGCCAGGAGACTGATTTTCCACTCTACTTGGGACTAATATATTGTGTGTGTGGTGTGTGTGTGTGTGGTATGTGTGTGTGGTATGTGTGTGTGTGTGCATGTGAGTGCGCTTAGCCCAAAAATAAACCATAGTAGGATTTTTGAGGCTTTTTTGAGTATGCTTAAAAGGAAGTGTCCAAGCAGCTAAAAAAATATTGAAGAATACAGCAGGACTCTTCATCAAAGAAAGCAGACATCCCCAAAAGAAAGCAGACAAAACAAAAAAAATAGCATTCACCCCTGACCCCAATTACAGTTGGTAAGTGCCGATGGTGGATGGGCTTTCACACAGAGATCCGCATCGCTGCTCTTAATTAATCGTTATTGTGACTGTGCTATGAATCTTATCCCTGATGTCAAATTATCGAAATCTCGCCTGTATAATGTATCAGGCTCTGAACAGCCCGCCATGAAAGAATATGTAACCAAAGGTTTATGGAATGGTTGCATTTGTCCTTCCTCCTCACCTGTAGTTGCTGGATTTTTCTTTGTTAAATAGAAAGATGGAGGTCTCCGTCCTTGCCTCGAATTCCATGAATTGAACAAACTTACAAATAAGACTACTTTCCCACTTCCGCTTGTCCCAAACCTCTATCATCAGCTTACAGGGGCTAAAAGTTTTTACAAACTTGATTTTAGAAGGGGATTATAATTTGATATGCATACAGGAAAGTGATGATTGGAAGACAGCATTTTTAATATCTGAGGGCCTAGTTGAAAATCTTGTCATGCCTTTTGGATTAACTAATGCATCATCAGTTTTTCAAAACTTTCGAAATGATATTTTTTCTGATTGTATTGGAGGGTTTATCGTAGTCTATCTGGACAATATTATTATTTGTCACCTGATTTGGAATCGCACTTGAACATATCCGTTTTTTCTTACAAAAGCTTAGATATGATTCTAAGTTGGAGAAATGTACTTTTTCTGTACAAGACATTTCATTCCTGGAGTTCATTGTATCTACTGATGGGTTTAAGATGGATCCTGGGAAGGTACAGGCCATAATTGATTGTGTTCAACCTCGGGACCTTAGAGCATTGCAACGGTTTCTAGGGTTCGCCAATTGCTACAGAAAATCTATGGAGAGTTTTTCTCAGATCGTAAAACCTCTTTCTGATTTCACACGATCGCTGTTGGGGGTCTTTAATTTAAAGGGATATATGTCTGCTTCAGTTCTCATCCAACCAGATCACTAGAAACCATTCATTGTGGAAGTGGATGCTTCAGAAATCTGGGTAGGGGCTGTATTGTCTGATGAGCCTAAAATGTTGACCAACTTGCTGCCATGTGACTTTTTCTCTAGGAAATTTTCATCTGCGAAGAGAAATTATGGTGTTGGGAATCCTGAATTGCTTGCTGTCAAATTAGCTTTTGAAGAATGGAGACATTTTTGGAGGGAGCTATTCAGCAAATCATGGATGTGACGGATCATAAAAATGTTGATGTCCCCAAGGCAGGTCCTTATTTGTCTCTGAATGTGACAGCTGACTCTTTGCCACGCAGCCTTGATTTTGTTTTTCCTCTAGAATTTCCATCCTCCATCTTCCATAGGGTATTGCGTTTTGTATGGTCTCCAGAGAGTTGAAAGTAGAGATCCATGAAGCCCAGTCGTTAGCTCCTTCCACTACTCAAGAGGCCAAATTGTTTTTTTCTGTGTACCTTAGATTGTCTGTTGCAGGAATTTCATGACTACGTTTTGAGTGGTCTCCAGGGGGTCATAGCTGCCCAGAAAACTATTGGTAGATTCTTTTGGTGGTCATACAGGCAATACAATATTAAAGGTTTTGTATAAGCTTATGAAAATTGCACATGTGATGATGTCTGTCACAGCCAGCCGGCCTCGGAATTGGCTCTGTTGCCAGTTTCAGAAAGACTGTGGACTCATTTGTCCATGGATTTCATTACTGATTTGGTTTTGTCTGGTGGGAAAATTATCTGGGTAGCACCCAACTGATTCAGTAAACAAACCGACTTTGTTCAGTTATGAAACGAATGGTCAGACTTGAGGGGACAAATCAGTCGTTGGAACAAATTTTAAGATGTTTTGTTGCGGCTCAGCAGAGGACTGGCCCCCATATTTACCTGTTGCTGAGTTTGTTGCGTTCGCCTTTAACTGTCGAGTCAATCAGGTCACTAGTACCTCAGTTTTCTTTTGTAATTTGGGTTGTCATCCTCAATTTCATGAATTTTCTAGAATGAGTTCTGTGTGTCCCGGAGTACAGGTGCCAAACAAAAACTGAATTCAAAAGAATATTTAGGTGGCTCATGTTCTTTAAAAATGGAAGGCCGATAAGAAGCGTTTGACAAGTCCCGTCTTTAACGCAGGAGATAAGTTTTGGTTAACTGAAAAAAATATCAAGCTGAAGGGTCCTAAATTTATTGACCCGTAGGAGGTAGTCAACTCAGTTGCCTTTAGATTGAAACTTCCTCGGTCTTTTTGGATGCTTAACTTTTCCCACAGGTCCAGTGTTGTTGCCCTCATCTCCGCTTACTCCTGTTTCCATTGATCGAAGTTTAGAAGATTGTGGAGTCTTGGAAAAGTCCATAATTCCCTCCAATATTTGGTTTATTTGAAGGGATATGGTCCCAAGGAGAGATCCTGGGTTCCAATTCATTTTATAAGGGTTGATAATTCGCATATGGCCTTCCATCAGAGGTTTCCTGGGAAACTTGGGTCCAGTGGCCCCTTCTTTGAAAAAAGGGTGCTATCACAATTTCTTCGCACAGTGATCAGGGCATGCTGAGCTGTCAGTTGGGTGAGTGACAGCTAAGTCATCCAGCTTGGAGCTGGGGCATGCTGAGCTGTTGGTGTTTTAAGTGACAGCTCGGTCATCCAATCTCATACTGGAAGGTGCTGGGTTTCCGCAGGTGATCCCTGTTCCAGATAATTTCCCTACTTAGCTGAGCAGTTTATCCTAGAGCACTGCCAGTCTTAGCATTCTGTTCAGTGGTGCTTTAGCCTCGGTTATCTGTGCTTAGTGGATTGATCTTTTTCAATCAGATCTCTGGCCTAATTTGACCATTTTTTTTTTTTGCCTTGTCTCATTGCTCTGATGTGCTACTCCCTAAAGCTGCAGGCGAGCTACTGCAAGTATGTGATTTGCTTACATGCGGTCACAACTAGATGGATGCGGCCTCGTTCAATGCAAGAGTCTGGATACAGTCTAGTTGCAATGTGGCCAGAAGTATGCAAATCGCTTACTTGTCGTCACATGACTACCCGCTACCAGCACCATAATACCCTCACAGCACGCAATAGCCTAAACAGTAGTTTACACGCTGCGACATCGCTAGCGATCTCGTTAGCGATGGGACACGCCAGATCGCAGATGCGATCTTCCGAGATCGCACATAGGTCGGTTTTATAGCGCCGATGTGCGATCTCGGCAGATCGCATCTGCGATCTGGCGTGTCACATCGCTAACGAGATCGCTAGCGATGTCGCAGCGTGTAAAGCACTCTTAAGTCTGCACAACCTCTTTAACTAGAAAAGCCTAATGGCCAGCACACTGGCACATGAACCTTAGAAAAATGTTAATGTTATAAAAAAAAACCAACAGTGAGAGGTCTACTATTATTGTCTGATGCTTCTTTTAAAGTCTACTGTAAGATTGTGATCTATTTCACATCACTGTCTTAGTTAAATTTTGCTTCATGACTTGTAATTTCCGTGGATATTTCTATGTAAATGATATATTGGTACTATTAATAACTAATAAAATAATTTTTATTCTTGGTAGATGACGATTCCTGTGGCTCCGAGGAACGTTGGATATCTATAGATTGTAAAGAAGAAAATTGTAGTATCAAACATGAAACAAGTGAAGAGCATGTGACAATCCCAAATCTAGCCCTTCACAGCAAAGATCTATCATCTGATCCTTTCAAAAAGATCCCAACTTTTGATTCATCACAGAAAGTTAAAAAACATATACGTCATAGAAAAGGTGTCCTACATCAAAGAGATCACACAGGGGAGAAGCCGTTTTCATGTTCAGAGTGTGGGAAATGTTTTCAGTGGAAATCAAGACTTACTACTCATAAGAAAAGTCACACAGGAGAGAAGCCATTTTCTTGTGAAGAATGTGGGAAAGGTTTTCACTGGAAATCTAAACTTATTACTCATAAGAAAAGTCACACAGGAGAAAAGCCATTTTCTTGTGAAGAATGTGGGAAATGTTTCACAGTAAATTCACATCTTTTTAGACACGAGAGAATTCACACAGGTGAGAAGCCGTTTTCTTGTATAGAATGTGGAAAATGTTTTAACCAGAGATCAAGTCTTGTTAAGCATAAGAAAAGTCATGCAGGAGTGAAGCCATTTTCTTGTGAAGAATGTGGGACACGTTTTGCTTCTAAATCATCTCTTGTTAAACATCAGAATATTCACACAGGAGCATTGCCATTTTCATGTTCAGAATGTGATAAACATTTTAGTGCGAAATCAAATCTTGTTCGACATCTGAGGGTTCACACAGGGGTGAAGCCATATTCATGTTCAGAATGTGACAAATGTTTTAACCAGAAATCAAATCTTATTAAACATAGGGAAAGTCACACAGGGGTAAAGTCATTCCCTTGTGAAATTTGTGGGAAATGTTTTAGCGGCAAATCAGCTCTTTTTGTACATCAAAGAATCCACACCGGGAAGAAGCCGTTTTCATGTACAGAATGTGGAAAAAGTTTTAACCAGAAAAGCAACCTTGTTACACATCAGAGAATTCACACTGGAGCAACGCCGTATTCCTGTTCAGAATGTGGGAAAACTTTGCATAATAAATCAAGTCTTAATAGACATCAGCGGATTCACACACGGATGAAGTCATTTTCATGTTCAGACATTGGGACACAGCTTATATTCACATAGAATTGAAGTAATTTTCATGCTGAAAATGTGCAAAAAAAATGTAATCGGAAATCAAATCTTATTAAACATCAAAGAGCTCACACAGGGGAACAAACATTTTCATGTTCAGAAAGTGGTAAATGATATTGTGGATACACTGAGCAGATAAGAAAACCCAGTGGAGATGAAGGATTTTTGTAAGCGAATAACAATGTTTCCATGTCCCAAAACCGTGATTTGTTTTTCAATTTTTTTCTTGAATTTTTTCCATTTTTTTCTTTTCTGTGCATATACTGTATATATAATTGTTTGCCATTGAATTGTATTGTTTCTTTGTGCATACAACGTTAGTAGGGGTAATGCCCGTAATAGAAGTCAGATTTCTTTTTAAAGTGATTCCAGATTTATGTATTTCAGTGCTATAAATTGATAGGGTTAATCCAGGATGTCGTCATTCAGTGGATGAAGCCGATTAGGCTAAACACCATTTGGTCACATTTGCGAAACAAACACACACTGCTTGGATTAAGTACTGGACAATGTTTTTTATTATCTTTATTCTTTGGAATTTTGGGAGTTTAATAAAAGCTTGGGGCATTTTGCCTCTTTATTATTGGTCATCAACTTTTGGTATCTACTTTTGCTCCCCCCCCCTCTATTTTGTTTTTAAATCAGGTTCAATTTTTATTGATTTTGCTTTTTAAACACTACAATTATAAGACATAAAATGAAACACATATCTGTATAAAAAGGAGAAGATCAGTTTGTCAACAGACATAAGAATCGTATTCGTGGTTTGCAAAATTAGTTTGATATTAGTCACACAAGGTCATATCAATATTTCAAACAGTACATCCTATTACTCTTACCAATACCAATACCAATTCCTTACTATTACCAGAGACTAAGGCGGGCTTTGCACGTTGCGACATCGCAAGCCGATGCTGCGATGTTGCACACAATAGTCCCCGCCCCCGTCGCAGGTACGATATCGTGTGATAGCTGGCGTAGCGAAAATTATCGCTACGCCAGCTTCACATGCACTCACCTGCCCTGCGACCGTCGCTCTGGCCGGCGCCCCGCCTCCTTCCTAAGGGGGCGGGTCATGCGGCGTCATAGCGACGGCAGGCGGCCAATAGCGGCGGAGGGGCGGAGATGAGCAGGATGTAAACATCCCGCCCACCTCCGTCCTTCCGCATAGCCGCCGGCGGCAGGTAAGGAGATGTTCCTCGCTCCTGCGGCTTCACACATAGAGATGTGTGCTGCAGCAGGAACGAGGAACAACATCGTACCTGTCGCGGCACCGGCATTATGGAAATGTCGGTGAATGCAACGATGATACGATAACGACGTTTTGCGCTCGTTCATCATATCATCTAGCATTTACACAGTACAATGTCGAAAGTGATGCCGGATGTGCGTCACTTTCGATTTGACCCCACTGACATCGCACGTGCGATGTCGCAACGTGCAAAGCCGTGCTAAGACATTTCCCTGCTCACCAATGTCTAAAATTGTAACGTCATGACGTAGGTCGAAGGGCTATCTCACGAGAAGCAAAAATTAGTCCATTATACTGTCTTGTAAGAGCGCTGCAGACAGAAGGCCTGGAGTCTTCATTTCTTACATATTTTGTGAAATTTATGTAGGTCATTTCTTTTTAAACATTCCTTTTCCCAACAGTCCTCTGAGTTCAAGGATAGTAGGGGAAGTGGCATTCAACCAATGGTACGCTAGTATTTTCCTTGCCTGATATAGAACTGGTGTAACACCAAGAGCAATCTGAGAGTCCTGGTCACCCCCACCCTATGAGTATGGATCTATCCAAATACCTGAGACTTAATGTATCCCGAATATTTGTCAATATTTCCACACTCCCACATCTTGTGCATAAGGTGCTCATCATTCTGCCCACATCTTGGGGAAACCACATCATATCTGAACCCTATTTTATGTAAGAAACTGGGTGTCCTATAGACTCAATGAAGGGAGAATAACTGAGATAGTCTTTGACTTTCTGATACGGATAATCTAGGTGTCTGCTCAAATCTGTCCGCCCACTGATTGTACGTCAAAGGACACAGGGTGTTTTCACACTTCATTCTGACCGTTAAGGGAGATTTTTGTATATACAGTGTGTCCACCCATATCCTGTCCACCGCCATTAACTTGAGAACGGCGGCAGCTATAGGCATAAAAGTGGTGTCTAGGTATAGTAAAGTAGCCATGTGCTACGCAATGAAACCACCTATAGCGCCACCTGGTGGAAAACAACAGAGTTAGCATTTTTATCTCAAACGGATCGAGATAGAGAAAAAAAGTAAAATACAAAGTTGTGGGGCATCATCAATTCAACACGAATCAACACCTTGGATACAGAAATGCTATGATTAGAACGTTTAAAACTCACAAGACTGTGGACATGAAGCGATACTTCATTGAGACCTTCCTACAAGTCATTGTGTGCAGTGGCCTCCACGCTCACCTAACCTGACCCCATTGGACTTCTTTCTGTGAGGTCACATCAAACAGCAGGTGTATGCGACCCCTCCACCAACATTGCAGAACCTACGACGACGTATCACAGATGCTTGTGCAAACGTGTCGCCTACCATATTGCACAACGTGCAGCAAGATACAGTATGCTGTCCAGAGTCCAGATGTCCATTGCAGCTGACGGTGGCCATTTTGAGCATCAAAGTTAAATGAACGCCATATGCGTGACCAGCATTCAATGTTTTGGGGGGGATCATGGGTTTCATATCATAGCATTTCTGTATGCAAGGTGTCGATTCGTATTGAATTGATGATACCCTACAATTTTTTTAATTCACTTTTTTCCTCTATCTTGTTCCATTTTCAAGATAAAAATGCTAACTGTTGTTTTCCACCAGGTGACGCTATATGTGGTTTCATTGCGTAGCACATGGTTACTTTACTATACCTAGACACCACTTCTATGCCTATAACTGCCGCCGTTCTCAAGTTAATGGCGGTGGACAGGATATGGGTGGACACACTGTATTCTGATAGCAGTGATTTATATGTAAATTATGGTGAGGAGATCTGTAAGTACATTATTTCGTTCAATGTTCTAGCGCTATCCATCTGTTTCTTGCATGTCGTAATTGCAAATATTTATAGGATGTACGTGGCAGTCTAAATTCATTTTGAATTTGCTCAAAGCTTTTAAATACATCATTTTGGTATAGATGAGATATCCGGTGTATTCCCTTTTCTTCTGATGAACGTAAGCCAGAAAATTTCCCTATCTCAGACAGCTCTGGGTTGTGCCATAATGGGTTATACTCAGTTACACCCGATACACCATGCAAGCCCTTCCCTCTATTCCATACTTTGTAGATCATGGCCAGTTTTGGGTGTTTGGATTTATTTAATGATTGGCATCTCGATTCCAATGAACACACCGATTGTTTCCACCTCACGCCATCCCTCATCAGTTGAGACCCCAGGCATTACACTTCTCCTCTTTTCTCCAACCTCTAAAGTGCTGCAACTAGGACTCTACATAATACAGCCATGGATTGGATATTGCCAGTCCCCTCTCCCCCTTTCCTCTCTGGAGAATCTCAAGCTGGATTCTTGGCTGCCGTTTTTTCCAAATAAGCTATCTAAATAATGTGCAAATTTTCTTTAAAAAGTGCATATGAATCCAAATTAGGGCATTATGGAGGAGATACAACAATTGTGGCATTAACACCATTTTGAATAGATTGGATCGTCCAACAACTAATAGTAGAAGACAACACCAGGCATTAACTTCGCACTCAGCAGTACACCTAGGTATGTAAATTTGTCAACCACTGGAATCTCCAACTTCGTAAACAAGGTTTCCGATGAAAAGGGGTCTATTGGTAATAAGGCCGATTTGGTCCAATTAATCAGAAACCTAGATTATTTCCCAAACTCTCTAATAATATTTATTGCCGGTACTATGGATGACTTGGCGTCTCCCAAATAGAGAAGCAGGTTGTCAGTGTAGAGCGAGACCTTCTCTTCCATTGAACCATATTTAAGGCCTTGAATATCCGAAGATACTCTCAGTAGCACTACTAGAGGTTCTATTGCTGCCACAAATAGAATGGAAGACAGAGGGCACTCTTGCTGTGTCCCCCGTCTCAAGGTGAAGGGATCACAGACACTCCCATTAACCCAAAGTCTCGCCATTGGGGAATTATATAAAAGTTTAATCCAATTGATGAATCTGTTTCTAAATCCCATTTGAGCCAAGACCACCCAACTGTCATGCCCCCGGTGTCCCGGCAACGCTCCTTACCCATTGATCCGGTCCCGGTGTCCCGGCGCCGCTCCGTACCCATTGATCCGGTCCCGGTGTCCCGGTACCGCTCCGTACCCACTGATCCGGTCCCCATACTCACCGGCCGCGGCTCCCACTCCTGCTCCCCTGCGTCCCCCGTGCTTCCTGCTCGGCGGTCCCCCCGGATTGTTGCGACTCGGGACTCTGCCTCCGGCTCCTCTGCATGCTGTACCCGGCCTCCTGTGCTTGCCTCTGGCTCCCGGGCTCCACGCATGCGCATTAGGGCGCGGGCACGCTCATTCACCTTTTCCTAAAGGGCCAGCATTCCTGGAACAGGATATGGCTGATTGCAGGTGCAGGGTATAAAGACTTCCTGTTACATACGGGCGGCGCTTGTTCAACAAGTTCTCACAGCTTAGTATCTTGTAATAGTGTTCAAGCCCTCTGTGTTCTGTTCCTGGATTAACCCTGTCTCTGCCTCAGAACCTGACGCCCGGTGTGTGCCACAGCTGGTCCGGCTCCCTGGAGATTCCCCGGTGTCCGTTTGCAGTGGACCTCTCCATCGTCCCTCTGGTTCACTTCGCCACCGGCTCTGGATTACATATGAAGTCTCCAGCCTGAACTCGTCACTGGTTCCGGACTCCGCCTGCTGTTATCACCCGGCTCCGGTCATCCATTCCGATTCCCTCCGGTCCGAAGTCATCACGGGACTTGCCTCAGTATTCCCTCTGGACTTTCCAAGGACGCTCCCGGTATCCCGCCTGTGTTCCGGCCACTGTGCATCTAGGCCCTCTGGGGTGGTCGCCAGACAGTCCCTGTATAGGGGTTCGCTCCTGGTGGCCTCCCTGGGGGAGTCCGGTGCACGGCCCAGTGGGTCCACTCCTGGACTGAACGTAACAGATTGAACAAGCCATGGACCCCGCCGAGATACAGGCGTCCCAGTTGGCTGGATTGCAACAGGAACTGTTGCGACAGCGTGAAACCCAAACCCGCATGCTGACTTTCATGTCGTCTGTGGACAACCGTTTGAATACTCTACAGGCCACAGCCACATTCCTGTCGGCACAACAAACCGCGACAGCGTCCGCACCGGTGTCTCCCTCTGCGTCGCAACTCCGCCTCGCTGCTCCGCCTCGCTATGCTGGGGATCCCAAGACCTGCAGAGGCTTTCTGAACCAATGCTCCTTGCATTTCAAGTCACTCCCACATCTGTTTGTCTTGGAGCAAGCAAAGGTGGCCTTCCTGATGTCTCATCTGGAGGGGGAGGCGTTGGCTTGGATGAACCCCCTGTGGGAGAGAGAAGATTCGGTTACCCACAACATTCGGGAGTTTTTGGAGACCTTTTACAGAACCTTTGACGAGCCTGGATGCACCACCTCAGCGGCTTCTTCACTCCTTCAGTTATGCCAAGGCTCCCTAACGGTTGGCCAGTACGCCATTCGTTTTCGCACGCTTGCCTCCGAACTCGGCTGGAATAACGAAGCATTGTCCGCCGCCTTCTGGGAGGGCCTTTCCGGTCATATCAAGGACGAGTTGGCCGGTTGTGATGTACCAACCACCCTGCATGGCCTAATCACTCTGGCCTCCCGGATTGACCTCCACTTTCAAGAACGAACCCAGGAAGCAATCCGTGAGAGGAGACCGGTACGCCATGTTCCTACTCCGAAGACTTCCGTTCTCCCACCATTGCAGTCGTCCGGTACTCCTACCTCCGAGCCCATGTAAGTGGATCGTCTGGGACAAGCTGCACTACGCCGGGCAGAACGGCTCGCTAAGGGTTTGTGCCTCTATTGTGGAGACAACACACACCAGATCCGTTCCTGTCCATAGAGGCTGGGAAACTCCAAGGCCTAGGGTTGGTAGGAGAGGCCACCCTAGGCGCCAAGTCCCTCTCATTCCCGGTCACACTTACCATCCAAGTGACAGCGGAGGAGGTCCGGTTCACTGCGGAGGCGTATCTGGATTCCGGCTCAGCGGGCAACTTTATACAACAGGTCACGGTGGACAGATATCACATTCCGGTCACGCTGCTCTCTGATCCCCTGGTAATCGCTTCCGTGGACGGGGGACCGCTCTCTGAGGCCGGGCTCTTCATCACTACTTTCGTGGGACTCCGTATAGGCGCATTGCACACGGAACAGATTGCCTTCTACGTGCTGCCAAACCTGCCTCACCAAATCCTGTTGGGACTACCCTGGCTGCGAGCACACAAACTCGTCGTCAGTTGGTGTTCCGGGGAGGTCACTAGATGGGGCTAGGCCTGCCACGAGACTTGTCTGTAGCCAGTTCTTCCACTCAATCTGCCTCCGACACCGGATTCCCTACCAAGACTTCCGTCTGCCTATTGGTCCTTTGCGGACGTCTTTAACAAAAAGGAAGCTGAGGTATTGCCACCGCATAGACCCTATGACTGTGCCATAGATCTGCAGCCACGGTCTACTCCGCCCCGAGGGCACGTTTATCCCTTGTCACCAGCAGAGACACAGGCCATGTCGGAATACATCGCTGAGAACCTGGCAAGGGGGTTTATTCGGAGATTCGCATCCCCTGCAGGGGCCGGATTCTTCTTCGTGAAAAAGAAGGATGGTTCCCTCCGGCCATGCATCGACAACAGGGGTCTAAACCAGATTACCGTGAAAAACAAATACCCTCTTCCTCTCAACCCAGAGCTCTTTGATTGGCTCAGAGGGGCCCGCATTTTTACCAAACTAGATCTCCGTGGAGCGTATAACTTGGACCGTATTCGCCCGGGCGATGAATAGAAGACCGCCTTTAACAACCGAGACGGGCACTACGAATACCGTGTGATACCGTTCGTTCTCTGCAACGCGCCGGCTGTCTTTCAGGAGTTTGTGAATGACATTTTCTGGGACCTGTTGTACGTCTGTGTGGTCGTCTATGTGGACGACATCCTGGTTTTTCCTCGGTCATATCGACTCAGCGGAGGCATATGCGTCTCGTCCTGCAGAAGCTTCGAGAGAACAGTCTGTACGCCAAGTATGAGAAGTGCGTGTTTGAACAGACGTCCCTTCCTTTTCTCGGTTATGTTATTTTTGATACGGGTCTTCAGATGGATCCAGAGAAGGTGTCCTCCATCCTCAAATTGCCTCTTCCCTCCGGATTGAAAGCCATTAAGCGCTTCCTTGGATTCGAGAACTATTATCGCCAATTCATCCCCCACTTCTCGGCCCAGACGGCTCTTCTCTACGCCATGACTAGGAAAGGGGCGAATCCCCAGGAGTGGTCTCCTAAAGCCGAGGACGCCTTCCGTTCCTTGAAACAGGCGTTTGCCTCCGCTCCAGTCCTCCATAGACCCGAGCTGAATCGGCAATTCACGTTGGAAGTGGACGCCTCCTCTTCAGGCGCCGGTGCCGTCCTCATGCAGAAATCGTCTTCCAGAAGAATGGTTACCTGTGGCTTCTTCTCCAAGGCCTTCTATGGTATGATATGGTGTGTCTGTCCTCCAAATACGTCCGGCTGAAGATCCCATCATACAAGTTGGGTCCCTGGTACATCAGTCCCTTCAAGGTTCTCCAACGAATCAACGAAGTCTCGTATAAACTGGAGCTTCCAGCCACGATGCGCATGCCGAACTCCTTCCATGTATCCCTGCTCAAACCAGTCATCCTCTTGCACTACTTCCATGATACCGATAGCACTCCTCCTCCTCTTGCTTCTGATGATGATGTGTACAAGGTAAGAGACATCTTGGCCATGAAGAGGGTGAGAGGTAGGTCGTACTTTCTCATAGATTGGGAGGGTTTCGGTCCTGAGGAACGATCCTGGGAACCTCGGGAGAACATTGCTGCTCCTCTTCTGCGCAGGTTCCTGGCCCGGTTGCGGGGAGGGGGCGTCAGGGGGGGTACTGTCATGCCCCCCGTGTCCCGGAACAACTCCGTACCCACTGATCCGGTCCCGGTGTCCTGGCGCCGCTCCGTACCCACTGATCCTGTCCCTGTGGTCTTCGACCGCGGCTCTCGCTCCTGCTCCCCTACGTCCCCCGTGCTTCCTGCTCGGCGGTCCCCCTGGCTTGCTGCGACTCGGGACTCTGCCTCCGGCTCCTCTGCATCCTGTCCCCGGCCTCCTGTGCTTGCCTCTGGCTCCCGGGCTTCGCGCATGCGCATTAGGGCGCGAGCACGCTCATTCACCTTTTCTTAAAGGGCCAGCATCCCTGGAACAGGATATGGCTGATTGTAGGTGCAGGGTATAAAAGACTTCCTGTTACATACGGGCGGTGCTTGTTCAACAAGTTCTCACAGCTTAGTATCTTGTGATAGTGTTCAAGCCCTCTGTGTTCTGTTCCTGGATTAATCCTGTCTCTGTCCTCAGAACCTGACGCCTGGTGTGTGCCACAGCTGGTCCGGCTCCCTGGAGATTCCCCGGTGTCTGTTTGCAGTAGACCTCTCCATCGTCCCTCTGCTTCACTCCAGCCTGAACTCATCATTGGTTCCGGACTCCGCCTGCTGTCTTCACCAGGCTCCGGTCATCCGTTCCGATTCCCTCCGGTCTGAATTCATCACGGGACTGGCCTCAGTATTCCCTCCGGACTTTCCAAGGACGCTCCCGGTATCCCGCCTGTGTTCCGGCCACTGTGCATCTAGGCCCCCTGGGGTGGTCGCCAGACAGTCCCTGTATAGGGGTTCGCTCCTGGTGGCCTCCCTGGGGGAGTTCGGTGCACGGCCCAGTGGGTCCACTCCTGGACTAAACGTAACACCAGCTCTGAGAGGGTCGCGAGCCACATCGAGCTCCTGTCCCTCACAGTAGTGACACCCAGAGCCCCCATCATCGGTATAATGACAGTCAAAGCTTCTCCACTGAGATCACACTTAGGCCTGCGACACACATCCATGCCCCCGGTACGTGTTTGGTACGTTTTTGCACGTATCGGCGGCACGGAGACACGTTGACAAATGTTACCCTATGGTAGAAGGCACACACGCATAAAAGCACACGGAACGTGTGTCCGTGTGGTTAGTACGTGTGTGCTTTTTTCCACACGGCCGACATGTCCGTTTTTAGCCGTCAGCACGCAGGCACGGACCCGCTAAAGTCAATGGGTCCGTGCCTGAACGGACAGCACACGTAGCATGTCCGTATGCTACACGTACCGTCCGTGTGTGTTATTAAACGAGCGATGTCGGGTTGTTTTTTGTTTTTTTTTTGTTAGATGTCAGTCTACTTACCTTACTTTCTGCTGTTCTCAGTCATCATCCCTTTGGCGCTTGGTCTGTATCTTCCCCTGTCGCATACTCACCGATCCCCGATCATCAGCGCGGCGAAGAACAGCTGTGCCAAAGATACGCGGCTTCAATTAATTTGAAAATGCCGGCCGCTCATTAATCAATCTACTATTCCCTGCTTCCCCCGCCCACAGGCGCCTATGATTGGTTGCAGTTAGACACGCCCACACGCTGAGTGACAGCTGTCTCACTGCAACCAATCACAGCCGCCGGTGGGCGGGTATATACTGTGCAGTTAAATAATTAATTGTGAGGTGGTGGGGTCATTGAAGATATAGGCTTTTCTGAACAGATGAGTTTTCAAGTTCCGTTTGAAGCTTGTGAGTGTAGCAGATAGTCTGAAGTGTTGAGGCAGCAAATTTCAGAAGACGGGATGCTCGGGAGAAGTCTTGGAGGCGGTTGGATGAGGAGCGAATGAGAGAGGAGGAGAGGAGATCTTTGGAGGACCGGAGATTACATGTTGGAGTGTATCAGGAGATTAGTTCAGAGATATATGGAGGAGCCAGATTCACAGGTCTGCAAAAAAAAAAAATTTCGAGAGCTGTTTTGGTTATTCCACGTAATCTTTATGTTTTTGAGTGCGCTGAATATGAAAATAACCTCCGTTTTGTCATAGGACATCACGTTTTCTGACAATTTAAGTAACTACCGTATGTTAAATAAAACAATACCTCAAAATAAATGAAAATAGACTCATAAAATTGATTTTTTATTACAAATGTTTCATGAAAATCATTTTTTTAACTGCAATGAGCCACTAACACACACTAAAATCGATTCTTCTTCCCTGTGAGGCTTCTCTTGGTACATTTACGCTTGTGAGTAGCATCTGTAATGTCTCTCTGAAGCATCCAACAGTAGTCTGCCATCATTGTAATGCTCCATCTTCCCTGGAATCTTCTTTCCATCTCTTTAATGTCCTGGTGGAATTGTTCACCTTGCTCTTCACTCACAGCTCCCAAATTTTCAGGAAAGTTGTCAAGGTGGAAGGAGGAAATGCACTTTCAGGCCTAAAACACACATCCTTGAAAAACACGTGCGTGTAAAACGGGCCGTTTTTCGGGTCCGTTTTCCGTTTTTTAGGTCCGTTTTTATGGTATGTGTGGCCTGCGTGTGTGCGTGAGTAAAATAACTGACGTGTGTGTTGCCCGTGTGAAATGTTCCGTGTGTGTGTGATGCACAATGTCGTTGATACATGCCGGCTGACAGCAGACAGAGTTGCGCGATGAGAATGAACTCGGGTGAACTTCACCCGACTTCATTGTCATACCGCGGCTCTGTATGGGTGTCGCGTACTGATTAGCGGTCACCCGTGAAGGACTCACCGGTGACCGCTAATCCCCTGAGTGACTGAATTGAGCAGCGCGATTAGTGCTGCTGTCACTCAGGTTACCCGCGGCTAGCTGGAGTCCACCCCCCGTGACCGCAACTCACCTGTGACTTCATCGCTGTCACTCGGGCGACTTGCAGTCACAGTTGGAGGATCCAGCGGTGGCCGCGAGTGACCTGACTGACATCATCGCTTATCGCATGGCTCACCTCAGTTGCTGCGTGGATCTGACAGGAGCGGCGGTGTTTTCTGCAGCTCCTGTCACCTTCATGTAGCAGAGCTGGAAGCGACGCTGGACCTCCATGGATTACACCGGACATGGATGGTTTTTTGGAGACTTAACAAATTGGTGAACGAGAGTATTTGTTACTGTTTATAATTTCAAATAAAGGATTTTTAAACTGTGTGTGTTTATTAACTTTACATTACAGGTTAATCATTGGGGGTGTCTCATAGACACCTGCAATGATTAATCTTGGACTTAGTGGCAGCTATGGGCTGCCATTAACTCCATATTACCCCTAATGCCAACGCACCAGGGCATTTCGGGAAGAGCCGGGTACAGTCCCAGAACTGTCGTATCTAATGTATGCGGCCATTCTGGGCGGCTACAGGCCGATATTGTTAGGCTGGGGGGCTCCCCATAACGTGGGGCACCCCATCCTGAGAATACCAGCCTTCAGCCGTATGGCTTTATCTGGCTGGTATTAAAATTGGGGGGACCGCACGTTGTTTTTTTTTTAATTATTTATTTTTCTGCTACATATTGACACGCCCAAAGGCGGCTGTGATTGGTTGCAGTGAGACAGCTGTCACTCAGCGTAGGGACGTGTCTCACTGCAACCAATCATATTTGCCGGTGGGCGGGGAAAGCAGGGAATACTAGATTGTTTAATGAGCGGCCGGCTTTTTCAAAAGAGGAAAAGCCGCCGGAGTTTTTTAACAGCTCTGCAGCACCGCGCCGGTGATCGGGGAACGGTAAGTATGAGAGGGGGGGGGAAATGACATGACCTACGGACTGAGAGAGGGACAGACATGACAGACAGCGAGACCGATTCAGAAATAAAGAAAATGACCGACATCACATGAAAAAAGCACAAAACATACACGGAGCAAACAGAAATGCGTCCGTGTCACTTAGGCGTGCGCACAGAACCATTGACTTTCATTGGGTCTGTGCGTGCGTGTTGCGTGCTGAAAACGGACATGCTTCCGTGCAAAAGGGAGACACAAACGTAGCACACACACGGACACACGGACCTTAATGAAAAACGCACATATGTCCTCAAACATTGCATAACATTGGTGCACGTTTGTCCGTGTCTCCGGTATACACGGAAACGGACCAAACACGCACGTTTTCAACGTATGTGTGTTGGAGGCCTCAAACTCATCAGGCAACCTAAAGCTTGAAATGCTTTCAGCATTCGTCTGACGATTTGTTTGTAGTCAGGGTCTTTGTTATTGCCTAAAAATTTCTCTATGACCTCTTTAAATGCAATCCACCCTTCTTTTTGAGGATGCATCATGGTATTGATAAACTCTTGATCAGCTATAAGCCTTCTAATGTCTGGGCCGATGAACACACCTTTCTTCAATTTTGCCTCTGAGAGGCCTGGAAACTTGGCGACCAAGTATTTGAAGCATTCTCCATCTTTTGGAAGTGATTTTACGAATTGCTTCATCAATCCCAATTTGATGTGGAGAGGTGGTAGAAGAACTTTATGGGGAGGAACCAAAGTTTCTCTGAGGACATTTTTTTCACCAACTGTGAGCACCCTCTGCTGCCAATTCTTCTTGGTCCAGTGATTTTGTCAGTCTCGACTGTCCCATAGACACAGAAAACAAGGGTATTTGGTATACCCAGCTTGTTGCCCGAGCAGCATGCACAAGACTTTCAAAACCCCACACACTTGCCAACCGTGGTCTTCATATTTAAGTTTACGAAGAACCAATTCCAAGTTTTCGTAGGTTTCCTTGAGGTGTACGGAATGACCTACAGGGATGGAAGCATAAAAACGCCGTTGTGGAGTAAAACTGCTTTGAGACTTCTTTTTGAAGAATCTATAAAAAGACGCCATTGCACTGAATCAAATTGGATTTTGAATTGACCCATCAAACCTTCGACATCGATGCAATAAACCAACTTATCTTCCTGGCAAAGTAAGGAACGAACTCGTCTTCACGATGTCTGAACCATGAAAAAGACACTCCTGGCAGCAATAAATTCTTGCTTTTGAGCCTTGAGCCGAGTAACTCAGCGGCATCTTTGGGAAGATTTAAGTCTCTTACCAAATCATTCATCTCCTCCTGGGAAAACAATTTTGGTCTTGTATCATCTTCAAAGTCAGAACTTGATTCATCTGGTTCAGGTATGACTCCACCTTCATCGGAGGTAGTTATCTCTTCCAAAGTAGCAGGGGCCTTGGGTACTGGTATATCTGTGCCATGGGGATGGGACGAATTGCTGAGTGAATATTGGGGTATGAAATGGAATGCTTCCATTTTGAATTATACCCTTTCACATCGCATGAAGAAAAGTAACAACAATCGTCACTGTAGTTCTTTTGCTCTCGCCATACCATAGGAATCCCATAATGGAAAGCTTTTTTCTTACCCTTGAACCAATTTCGGAGGTCCTCAACACACCGTTTGCACACTTTATGAGGCACCCAAGCTTTATCTTCATCTCCAACCTTTAGTCCGAAATATGCGAAGTATACTTTTTTCACAAAGTCTGTAATATTCAGCTGTTGCTTGAACACTGTATATTCACCACAAACTGTCAGGCGAATTAATACACTTCCGCTGAGCCATAATGCTAATTTTGAGAAACACGGTTGAATATGAGGAGCTAACACGAACTGAGATTAAAAAGTGTGAACAGGCGAGAACAAAGATATAAAACAATTGAAACAAGCCCGGGCATGTCAGAGCCCGTTCATTCAGCTTGCAAAATGTTGATGCTGGTTTCATTAGCTCACTCTGAAAGTTCTTTTCTTTGAAAGTTATAATTTTTGGCATTATATATCTTCAATGCATTGATATGAATTAATTAATAGTCATTTTGACTTTCAAAACCCTAAACAAAAAAAAAAAGAAAAAATTTATGAAAAATTTACTAAATTTGAAGAGAATTTTGCATTTTGTGGCAAATCCTAATGTCCAGGATTTTTTTCAATATTTTTTTCATTTTCAGCACACCAAAATATATGGAAATTAGATGAAAATAATCAAACAGCTTTTTAGTCGCAGATCTGTGATTATGGATGGCTTTGTGGGTCAGTGTTAAGCCCGCTTTACACGCTGCAATGTATCTCACAATGTGTCGGCGGGGTCACGTCGTAAGTGATGCACATCCGGCATCGTAAGGTACATTGCAGTGTGTAACAGCTACGTGCGATTGCGATTGAACTGTAAAACGTTCATCGCACGCACATCGTTCATTCCTCATGAATTGAACGTCAGATTGTTCATCGTACCCGGGGTAGCGCACATCGCAGTGTGTGACACCCTGGGAACGATGAACAGATCTTACCTGCGTCCTGCGGCTCCCGGCCGGTAATGCGGAAGGAAGGAGGTGGGTGGGATGTTTACGTCCCACTCAGCTCCGCCCCTCCGCTTCTATTGGCCGGCTGCCGCGTGACGTTGATGTGACGCCGAACGTCCCTCCCACTCCAGGAAGTGGACGTTCGCCACCCACAGCGAGGTCGTATGGACGGGTAAGTACGTGTGACGGCGGTTAATCGTTTGTGAGGCACATTCAACAAAATTGAACGTGCCGCACAAACGATGGGGGCGGTTACGATCGCATACGATATCGTATGCAGAATCGTAACATGTAAAGCAGGCTTTAGTAATTTGAATTGGATACAGTGGAGGAATTTACAAAGGGGAGAAGTAGGGTGGTAGTGAGGAGTAAGGTAGATCAGTCGGGCAACAGAGTTAAGGATGGACCGGAGAGGGGCGAGTGTGTTAGCAGGGAGGCCACAGAGGAGGATGTTACAGTAATCCAGGCGGGAGATTATGAGGGCATGCACTAACATTTTCGTAGATTGAGAATTGAAGAAATGACGGATTCTGGAAATAATTTATAGTTGAAGACGGCAGGAGGTGGTGAGGGATTTGATGAGGACAAAGTATGAAGGACAAGGCAGCGTCGAAGGTCACTCCGAGGCACCGAATTTTGGGTACTGGGGAAAGCGTGATGTTATTTATTGTAATAGATAGTTCCAGTAATGAACATAAATGAGATGGAGGAAAGATGATTAGTTCAGTTTTGGCTACATGGAGCTTTAGGAAGCGAGAGGAGAAGGAGATTATGGCCTAAAGACACTCCAGGATTCTGGACAGCAGAGAGGTGACATCCGGGCCACAGAGGTAGATCTGAGTGTCATCAGCATATATGTTATACTGGAAGCTAATGAGATTAGATGGTCTTTTAATGATGTTTGTGCAGTCTCCAACGCTTTCTTTGTTTCGTCTGTGGGATTCATTACCGTCGTTGCTTCTGCACTCATAAGAGACTGTGTTCAGCTCCGAGTTCGCTCTCTAGTTCTAGTTTTCATGGTACCTATTTCTTTAATATATAACCCACGAACAAAGGCTTTCATGGCCTCCCAGAATATATGCTTAGAGGTTGACCTCTCATTTATGTCAAAATACTCCTGGATCCCTGTGTGAAGGGATCCCCCTATCAGGTGGATCCATAAGGGGTTTAGGAGCCACAGGGTTCCTAATGTGGTGTGTGATATTGGTTTTACTATGTTTCTATGATTATTGCTAGGTTTGCTTACATTACAATGGCGGTCTGGTTACGTTATACTGCTTGGTAAATCCCTGGCCACTGGCCTACATCAGACTCTATAGCATTGATAGTAAATATTTTGGCATGGAATGTGAGGGGCTTAGGAGAGGCAACTAAGGGGTACTTTGCACGCTGCGACATCGCTAGCCGATGATAGCAATGCTGAGCGCGATAGTACCCGCCCCCGTCGCACATGCGATATCTTGTGATCGCTATGGCAGCTTCACGCGCACTTACCTGCTCTGCGACGTCGCTCTAGCCGGTGACCCGCCTTCTTCCTAAGGGGCGGGTCGTGCGGCATCAAAGCGACAACACACGGCAGGCGGCCAATAGAAGCGGAGGGGCAGAGATGAGCGGGACGTAAACATCCCGCCCACCTCCTTCCTTCCGCATAGCCGGTGGAGGCAGGTGAGACGTTCCTCGCTCCTGCGGCTTCATACACAGCGATGTGCGCTGCCGCAGGAACGAGGAACAACATCGTATCTCCTATTGGTGCGACATTATGAAAATGACCGACACTACACAGATCACCGATTTACGATGCTTTTGCGACCGTTTATCGGCGCATCTAGGCTTTACACGTTGCGACGTCATTACCGGCGCCGAATGTGCGTCACTTTCGATTTGACCCCGACGACATCACAGTAGCGATGTATATACTCTCCGAATTCTAGAGGCGCGGGTATTCTTGTTCATAAGACCTTTTCTTGCGTCAGAGTTTATATTGACTCAGGTGGTAAATTTATTTGCATGTTCTGTACTATGGATGATGTCGAGCGCATCTTAGTGGCAATATACACACCTCCGCTCTATTCGGGAGAACCATTAAAACAAATACTTACCTTCATTGATTCCATCCCTGTGGCATATATCCTCCTAGTAGGTGACGTTAATAATTACTTACAACCTCATTGGGACAAGTTACACCTCGTACACACGCAGCTCCGCTCCGTACACCTCGTACACACGCGGCTCCGCTCCGTACACCTCGTACACACACGGCTCCGCTCCGTACACCTCGTACACACACGGCTCCGCTCCATACACCTCGTACACACGCGGCTCTGCTCCGTACACCTCCTACACACGCGGCTCCGCTCCGTACACCTCGTACACACACGGCTCTGCTCCGTACACCTCGTACACACACGGCTCTGCTCCGTACACCTCGTACACACACGGCTCCGCTCCATACACCTCGTACACACACGGCTCTGCTCCGTACACCTCCTACACACGCGGCTCCGCTCCGTACACCTCGTACACACACGGCTCTGCTCCGTACACCTCCTACACACACGGCTCTGCTCCGTACACCTCCTACACACACGGCTCTGCTCCGTACACCTCCTACACACACGGCTCTGCTCCGTACACCTCCTACACACACGGCTCTGCTCCGTACACCTCCTACACACACGGCTCTGCTCCGTACACCTCCTACACACACGGCTCCGCTCCGTACACCTCCTACACACACGGCTCCGCTCCGTACACCTCCTACACACACACGGCTCTGCTCCGTACACCTCCTACACACACGGCTCCGCTCCTTACACCTCCTACACACGCGGCTCCGCTCCGTACACCTCGTACACACGCGGCTCTGCTCCGTACACCTCCTACACACGCGGCTCCGCTCCGTACACCTCGTACACACACGGCTCCGCTCCGTACACCTCCTACACACACGGCTCCGCTCCGTACACCTCCTACACACACGGCTCTGCTCCGTACACCTCCTACACACACGGCTCTGCTCCGTACACCTCCTACACACACGGCTCTGCTCCGTACACCTCCTACACACACGGCTCTGCTCCGTACACCTCCTACACACACGGCTCCGCTCCGTACACCTCCTACACACACGGCTCCGCTCCGTACACCTCCTACACACACACGGCTCTGCTCCGTACACCTCCTACACACACGGCTCCGCTCCTTACACCTCGTACACACGCGGCTCCGCTCCGTACACCTCGTACACACGCGGCTCTGCTCCGTACACCTCGTACACACACGGCTCCGCTTCATACACCTCGTACACACACGGCTCCGCTCCGTACACCTCGTACACACACGGCTCTGCTCCGTACACCTCATACACACACGGCTCTGCTACATCCACACATAAACTTCCCCTCATCCAGCACCATGACAACCAGCACAGCAGAGTCCTGCATACACTGAGGAGCTGATCATGTGACCCTGACTCCTCCCCTCCATGTGACATCATCACAGGTCCTGTAAGCACAGAGCAGCCATATATCTAGTGTGCGGCTCTGCAGGTGGAGGTAGGTGCAGGGTATTATATATCTAGTGTGCGGCTCTGCAGGTGGAGGTAGGTGCAGGGTATTATATATCTAGTGTGCGGCTCTGCAGGTGGAGGTAGGTGCAGGGTATTATATATCTGTGTGCGGCTCTGCAGGTGGAGGTAGGTGCAGGGTATTATATATCTAGTGTGCGGCTCTGCAGGTGGAGGTAGGTGCAGGGTATTATATATCTAGTGTGCGGCTCTGCAGGTGGAGGTAGGTGCAGGGTATTATATATCTAGTGTGCGGCTCTGCAGGTGGAGGTAGGTGCAGGGTATTATATATCTAGTGTGCGGCTCTGCAGGTGGAGGTAGGTGCAGGGTATTATATATCTAGTGTGCGGCTCTGCAGGTGGAGGTAGGTGCAGGGTATTATATATCTAGTGTGCGGCTCTGCAGGTGGAGGTAGGTGCAGGTTATTATATATCTAGTGTGCGGCTCTGCAGGTGGAGGTAGGTGCAGGGTATTATATATCTAGTGTGCGGCTCTGCAGGAGGAGGTAGGTGCAGGGTATTATATATCTAGTGTGCGGCTCTGCAGGTGGAGGTAGGTGCAGGTTATTATATATCTAGTGTGCGGCTCTGCAGGTGGAGGTAGGTGCAGGGTATTATATATCTAGTGTGCGGCTCTGCAGGTGGAGGTAGGTGCAGGGTATTATATATCTAGTGTGCGGCTCTGCAGGAGGAGGTAGGTGCAGGGTATTATATATCTAGTGTGCGGCTCTGCAGGTGGAGGTAGGTGCAGGGTATTATATATCTAGTGTGCGGCTCTGCAGGTGGAGGTAGGTGCAGGGTATTATATATCTAGTGTGCGGCTCTGCAGGTGGAGGTAGGTGCAGGGTATTATATATCTAGTGTGCGGCTCTGCAGGTGGAGGTAGGTGCAGGGTATTATATATCTAGTGTGCGGCTCTGCAGGAGGAGGTAGGTGCAGGGTATTATATATCTAGTGTGCGGCTCTGCAGGTGGAGGTAGGTGCAGGTTATTATATATCTGTGTGCGGCTCTGCAGGTGGAGGTAGGTGCAGGGTATTATATATCTAGTGTGCGGCTCTGCAGGTGGAGGTAGGTGCAGGGTATTATATATCTAGTGTGCGGCTCTGCAGGTGGAGGTAGGTGCAGGGTATTATATATCTAGTGTGCGGCTCTGCAGGTGGAGGTAGGTGCAGGGTATTATATATCTGTGTGCGGCTCTGCAGGTGGAGGTAGGTGCAGGGTATTATATATCTAGTGTGCGGCTCTGCAGGTGGAGGTAGGTGCAGGGTATTATATATCTAGTGTGCGGCTCTGCAGGTGGAGGTAGGTGCAGGTTATTATATATCTAGTGTGCGGCTCTGCAGGTGGAGGTAGGTGCAGGGTATTATATATCTAGTGTGCGGCTCTGCAGGTGGAGGTAGGTGCAGGGTATTATATATCTAGTGTGTGGCTCTGCAGGTGGAGGTAGGTGCAGGGTATTATATATCTAGTGTGCGGCTCTGCAGGTGGAGGTAGGTGCAGGGTATTATATATCTAGTGTGCGGCTCTGCAGGTGGAGGTAGGTGCAGGGTATTATATATCTGTGTGCGGCTCTGCAGGTGGAGGTAGGTGCAGGGTATTATATATCTAGTGTGCGGCTCTGCAGGTGGAGGTAGGTGCAGGGTATTATATATCTAGTGTGCGGCTCTGCAGGTGGAGGTAGGTGCAGGGTATTATATATCTAGTGTGCGGCTCTGCAGGTGGAGGTAGGTGCAGGGTATTATATATCTAGTGTGCGGCTCTGCAGGTGGAGGTAGGTGCAGGGTATTATATATCTAGTGTGCGGCTCTGCAGGTGGAGGTAGGTGCAGGGTATTATATATCTAGTGTGCGGCTCTGCAGGTGGAGGTAGGTGCAGGGTATTATATATCTAGTGTGCGGCTCTGCAGGTGGAGGTAGGTGCAGGGTATTATATATCTGTGTGCGGCTCTGCAGGTGGAGGTAGGTGCAGGGTATTATATATCTAGTGTGCGGCTCTGCAGGTGGAGGTAGGTGCAGGGTATTATATATCTAGTGTGCGGCTCTGCAGGTGGAGGTAGGTGCAGGGTATTATATATCTAGTGTGCGGCTCTGCAGGTGGAGGTAGGTGCAGGGTATTATATATCTAGTGTGCGGCTCTGCAGGTGGAGGTAGGTGCAGGGTATTATATATCTAGTGTGCGGCTCTGCAGGTGGAGGTAGGTGCAGGGTATTATATATCTAGTGTGCGGCTCTGCAGGTGGAGGTAGGTGCAGGTTATTATATATCTAGTGTGCGGCTCTGCAGGTGGAGGTAGGTGCAGGTTATTATATATCTAGTGTGCGGCTCTGCAGGTGGAGGTAGGTGCAGGTTATTATATATCTAGTGTGCGGCTCTGCAGGTGGAGGTAGGTGCAGGGTATTATATATCTAGTGTGCGGCTCTGCAGGTGGAGGTAGGTGCATGGTATTATATATCTGTGTGCGGCTCTGCAGGTGGAGGTAGGTGCAGGGTATTATATATCTAGTGTGCGGCTCTGCAGGTGGAGGTAGGTGCAGGGTATTATATATCTGTGTGCGGCTCTGCAGGTGGAGGTAGGTGCAGGGTATTATATATCCAGTGTGCGGCTCTGCAGGTGGAGGTAGGTGCAGGTTATTATATATCTAGTGTGCGGCTCTGCAGGAGGAGGTAGGTGCAGGGTATTATATATCTAGTGTGCGGCTCTGCAGGTGGAGGTAGGTGCAGGTTATTATATATCTAGTGTGCGGCTCTGCAGGTGGAGGTAGGTGCAGGGTATTATATATCTAGTGTGCGGCTCTGCAGGTGGAGGTAGGTGCAGGTTATTATATATCTAGTGTGCGGCTCTGCAGGAGGAGGTAGGTGCAGGGTATTATATATCTAGTGTGCGGCTCTGCAGGTGGAGGTAGGTGCAGGGTATTATATATCTAGTGTGCGGCTCTGCAGGTGGAGGTAGGTGCAGGGTATTATATATCTAGTGTGCGGCTCTGCATGTGGAGGTAGGTGCAGGTTATTATATATCTAGTGTGCGGCTCTGCAGGTGGAGGTAGGTGCAGGGTATTATATATCTAGTGTGCGGCTCTGCAGGTGGAGGTAGGTGCAGGTTATTATATATCGCCTCCATACTCCGCGGCGCTGTACACACTATTATCACCGTCACGCTGGTCACTGGTCTTTTTGGTGACCAGGTCTGGGCCATCCATTTCCCCAGACCTTTCCTCCAATCCTCCTCTCCTGAGGAGGGTGGTGTAAGGTAGGCCCCATAAACAGGCGTACCTGCTTCCGAGTGTTGGAGGGCAGGCCCCATAAACAGGCGTGCCCCCTTGTTGGTGCAGAGCCATGCCCCTCCACAGGCAGACTCTGGGTTGGTACCAAGGAGGTAACTTTTTACAATGCGAGAGTTTGTGGCTATAGCCAGTTCATAACCTATGGTCCATATTTTAAAATGCACGTAACCAGATGCAAAGAAAACATTTTAAAGAGTTCTCACAATAGTCCTTGTAGGCACATTTCACTTAAACGTTACTCAACTGTAAACAGGTTAAACATGACATTTTGGATTAAACTGTACTTTCTCTATAGCGTAATGGGAGCTGACCAAAGTTGCTGCGGGTCGATCTATTCAGAACTATACTGTCATCTGTCTGAGGTTGTGTCCTTCCACCCGGTGTATGTGTCCCACTGTGAATAATGGGTGTACTGGGTGCCGATACCAGTGCATGGTCTTGTGATTCAGCTCCGTTTGGCTCTTCAAGGTTCTGAACAGGTTCTTCTGGTTCTCTTACTTCTTCTCTAGCTTGAGGGAAGGTAATGACTGGAATAACAACTGCTCCATTGTATTGAGGCCAACTCGCTGGAAAATCTCCAAGTACAGTATGTATCATCTTTTCTCTTGGTTCTTCGACTGGCGAAGGGTTGGAAACTTCTTCAGGGGTTCTTTGCTGTTCAGGACATCTCTTTAGGCGATCCCTAGAAACGACAGCTGTTGTCTTTCCTCCATCTTTGCTGATAAGGCATGTGTTTTCACGGCTAAGCGTCGATGGTAACACAGTATAGGGTTCTTCTTCCCAGTGATTGTCGAGTTTATGATGTCTTCTCTTTCGGACCACTTCTCCAGGCATTAAAGGAACAGCAGGTGCTTTTTGATTGTAGGCTTTTTCTTGTTTCTCACGCTGCTGAGTCAAGCTTTGCTCCACACACTCTTGTACTTTCTTGTATTGGGCTTGGCAGTTGGAATCCCAATCAGCACCTTGTAGAGGGTCTTCAGGGGTCTCAACTCCCATTTCCAGATCTACTGGCAATCTTCCTGGTCTGGCCCTCATCAGATATACCGGTGTGTAGTTCGTGGAACTCACAGGGATGTTGTTATACATGTCCACCAGGTCAGGCAGCTTTTCTGGCCATTGACTTCGTTCTTCTAGTGGGAGAGTTTTCAGGAGGTCGAGAATAATGTGGTTCATCTTCTCACACATGCCGTTGGTCTGAGGGTGGTAAGGCATGGTACGGATCTTCTTGCAGCCGTAGAGGTTACAAAATTCCTTAAACACCTCAGCTTCAAAGGCTGGTACTTGGTAAGTGAGCACTTGGTCTGCATAACCATGTGGTCGACAGAAATGTGTCTGGAAAGCTCTGGCTGAAGTCTGGCCTGTCAAGTCCTTGACTGGTACAACCACCAGGAACCTGGAGTGATGATCAACCATAGTGAGAGCATAGTTGTAGCCTTGTCTGCTGGGCGCCAACTTTACATGGTCCAGGGCCACAATCTCCAGGGGCCGTTTAGTTTGGATTGGCTGGAGTGGTGCTTTCTGGCTGTGATGGTTTTTTTTTTCTTCTAAGATTGCAGGGCCCGCAGTTTCGACACCACTTCTCTAAGGCAGATCTCATGCCCACCCAGTAGAATCTTGCTTTAAGTAGCGTCTCCAGTTTCTTCCAACCAAAGTGGCTTCCAGCACCATCTGTGTGTCCTTCTGTGCTACTATTACTTGCCACACCTTCTCATGCTTCCTTGGGTCAATGATACTCCTGTAGAGCTTGTTTTGGTAGATGAATAATGGACCCCTCTCTTTCCATAGGTATTGTGCTTCAGGTGGGGCTCCTGGGTCAAGGCTGGCGCCAGGTTGGGTGATCAGCTTCTTCACCAAGCCTACCGCGGGATCATTTTCCTGGGTCTCCTTCCAGTTATGGTGAGGTAGTGGATTCAGGGTCACCTCTTGGCGGTTGACACGTGACTGCCGACACGGTTTGGCCCCGTGGCGATGGAACGCTGGCAGCTCAATCTCTTCAAGGTCATCTACATCTTCACCCTCGTCTGGTAGGTGAGGCATCCTGGACAAAGCATCTGCGTTGCATTTTTGCGGCCAGCTCGATACTTGACAGTAAAATAATAATTCGCTAGTCGGGCTACATAACGTTGCTCCATGGCACCCAATTTAGCAGTGTCCAAGTGGGTCAGGGGGTTGTTGTCCGTGAAGACGGTGAATTTGGTGGCTGCCAGGTAGTGCTTGAATCGCTCTGTGATAGCCCAGACCATGGCCAGGAACTTTAGCTTAAATGAGCTATAATTTTCTGGGTTTCTTTCAGTAGGCTGGAGCTTCCTGCTGGTGTAAACGATCACACGTTCCTTGCCTTCCTGCACCTGTGAAAGCACTGCTGCCAGTCCCACATTACTGGCATATGTATACAGTACAAATGGTAGACTGTAGTCAGGGTAGGCTAGGATCTCTTCACCCGTCAAGGCCCCTTTCATTTGTCTGAAGGAGTGTTCTTCTGCTTCTCCCCAGTGAAATGGTGGGCCTACTAAAAGCTCTTGTAAAGGGGCCGCCATCTTTGTGTAGCCATTGATGAATTTTCTGTAGTAGCCTACCAAGCCAAGGAACTGACGTACCTCCCAGACGGTAGTAGGTGTGGGCCATTCCTGGATGACTGTGACCTTCTCTGAGTCCGACTTTACTCCTTCTGTGCTGGCCACATGACCTAGGTACTTGACCTTTTGGCTTCAGTAAATGGCACTTGGATGGTTTCAGGTTCATCCCATATCGAGATAGTGCTTCAAAGACTTCATCTAGGTGTTTCAGGTGGTCCTCGTAGGTCTTGGAGTACACGATGACGTCATTCAGACAGAGCAAGACAGTTTCAAAGTTGAGGTGTCCCAGGCAGCACTCCATCAACCTCTGGAAGGTCCCGGGGGCGTTGCAGAGTCCAAATGGCATGCTGTTGAACTCACAGAGGCCCATGGGGGTGGTGAAGGCTGTCTTCTCCCGATCTTCTTCTGCTACCGATACTTGCCAGTAGCCACTAGTGAGATCTAGGGTAGAAAAGTAGTTATAGGCTTTCAAGGCAGCGAGGGATTCCTCTATCTGTGGCAAAGGGTAGGCATCCTTGTGTGTTATCTGATTTATCCGTCTGTAGTTTACACACATCCTCATCGTGCCATCCTTCTTTTTCACCAGGACCAGGGGAGCTGCCCAGGGGCTGCAACTGTCCCTTTTGACTCCTGCCTCCTTCATGTCCTTCAGCATGTCCTTTCTGTGCTGGCAATGAGCTGGTAGTATAGGCCTATGTCTTTCCTTAATGGGAGGATGACTGCCTGTGGGTATGTGATGTTGCACCCCTTTGATTCTGCCAAAGTCTAATGGGTCCTTACTAAAGACCTGCTCCAATTCCTGCATGACCCGGTGAACCCCGTGTTTCTGGTAGGTGGGTGTAGAGTCAGTCCCCACATGGAGTTTCTGGGACCAGTCCTCTAACTGCTTTTGGGAGGTCTCGTCCTCTTTTGAGTCGGCGTGTGTGAGGGGACCTACAGGTGTTATAGCGTCATTTGGGCAAGTAAACAGTTTGGCTATGGTAGCATACCTTGGTAGTCTGGCTTCCTCCTCCCCACAGTTCAACACTCGTACAGGCACTCGTCCCTTGTGTACGTCAACTACCCCCCCTGGCTGTCAGAATCGTAGACCAGTGTTCTGAATGAGTGGGCTCTAGTACAGCCTGGTAATCCTGTCCTCTGAGACCTACCGCTGCTCTACACCACATCATCATTTCACTCCGTGGGGTATCACAATGGGGTTAGCATCCATTACCTGTACACCACCAATCTCACCGCCAGTCTGTTTTACCTGCTGCTTCCTCAGAATGACTCGGATCTCTTTTTGCAAGGCTCTCCGCGATCCACCCTCAGCACCTTCAGCAATCTGGTGAAGCAACAACTACACTTCCCCTAGGCAATTTTCCATGACATTAGTGCCTAAAATCATTTGTGGGTTCCTTTCTCTAACATAATTATCCACAACATCAGTCCTTGTCTTTTCATTTCCTGCCTTCCCACCTTTATGGTTACCTCTTTGACCCCAACCTGGTCTATAGGTTGTCCATTGGCTGCATAGATGGTGAGGTCAGGGTTCGGTGGTCGGAGATCGTCGTCCGACCAAAACCTGCGATAAAGAACATAGTGGATCGTGGTTACCTGAGAACCAGTGTCCAATAATGCCGGAGTAGGGATCCCATCCAGGTCGATGGACAGGACTGGACGATCATCCACGTACTAATCACGGCAGCGAACTGGGCCTGATCTTCTTAATCCTGAGGACTGGCCCTCGGCCCCAGGTTTGGCTCGTTTTAAGGACAAGCCCTTGCATAGTGGCCTGCCTCCTGGCAACGACGGCAAATGGGTTGTCCAGATGAGTCATAGTGATCACTACTCCTGCCTCGGGCTGTAGGACCTCTTCTCCCCCGCATCCAAGGGACGTCCTCCGGGCTGTCAGCTTGCAGAATCCGATGAGGGACTTTGGGTTCTAAGGGCAACTGCATTGCTTTCAGGATTCGTGCGACGTCCTTGCTGAGCTGTTGCACCTGGGAGGATAGTGTATTTATGGCCTCTGCCGGCGTGTTGAGTCCTTTTGTAGTTACCAGGGCCTGCGAGGAGGATTCTGCTCCTGCAGCCGGGGAACTGGCAGGCCATGCTGGTAAGACGGGGTCTGTGTCCACAGAATGTTGGAGTGCTTTCACCGCCCTGTCTTTCAGAATGGCAAAGTCCACGTCAGGGTGTTCCAGGGACCACAGCTTCATCTGCTTCCTATCCTCAGGAGAGTGCAGGCCCCGCAAGAATTGTTCTTTCATCATCCGGTTTCCTTCCTGATCACTGAAAGGGTCCACCAGCTTGAGAGCCCGTAGTGCAGCTTGCAACCTGAGGGCATAGTCTCTTATGCTATCTTGGGGCTTCTATCGGCAGTTATAGAAGTCCGTCCTCCGCTCTCCCTCGGTGCGGTGTTCAAAAGTAGCTGCTAGTTTGGCAAAGATGGCTTCTACAGAGCTCCGGTCATCACTGGTCCAGGCCTCAGCCTCCAATTCTGCTGCTCCAGTCAATTGTCCCAGCACCACAGCGGCCCTCTGCTTACCGGTCATTGCGTACATGTCCAGCAGGGTGTTCATCTTCTTCTTAAATCTGGTCAGTCTGTCTATTTTACCGGCATATTGGGGCAGCCAGTGCGCCCCTGGGACGTACGGTAAGGAAATCGGCATTATCGGGGAGACTTCGGCCGGCGCTGCTGCAACCGCAGCACCGGCACCAGGTGCTGCTGCGTTCTCCGTGCCGGAGGCTGGCATCGCTTGGGCTGTGTCGCCCTGACCGGGGTCATTACCTCCCGCAGCGTCCATTTTCCTTCCAGGTCCCGCTTTTTCTTCTTTAAAATCTGTGCGCTCCCTCCACTTCCGGGGTCAGAACGCTCTGGGGATTCTGGGGCGGCCACACCTCTTTGTGGGCGGTGCTCTTCTCCCTCATGCGGGCTGCAGCGTGCGCTTTTGATGATGGCAATATGGCGGCGGTTCAATTTTTGCGGTCAGACCTCTGAGGCGCACGGTCACCTGTCTGAACAGGTCTAGTCCTTATCCTGTTTGTGACGCCAGATAAATGTGGAGCCCAAGGCTGCTGCAGCAGTCTGGTGCGTTACCTTCAGGGACTCCACGGGACGGTCTGGTCACAGGTAGGGAACCTTCTCTTTAGGATTTTCGTGACGCCACTCTCGGTATTGCGGTCAGGGGAACGCCACTGCAGGTTAAGGGACACCTGGGGTTGCTGCTAGGTGCAGTTAGATGGTGTGGCCCCCTGAGAGTAAGGCTGGCCCCAGGGCCCGTTTTGAGTGGGTGGAACCATAAGGCGCAGAATGACTCAAACACAGTCCAGGGAGTCTTTTAACGTGTTTACTCACTGTTTGGTTACTGTGAGATGCCCGGGCGACACTGTAATAACCAGGTGGAACCAGAAATGCCAGAAGGCCGTTCTGAGGGTAGCTGTCCACTCGCCCTCCTTTTGTTTGGGAGGACCCCTTACATGAAGTATGGTAGGATTCCTCCAGGGAAGCTGTTTCTGACCCCCGCTCCCCTCTCTGGCCCGTCTGCCGACAGTGTAGACCTTGGTGGGATAGCTTCTGGCCCTGTCCCCTTATGGGCCTCCTGGTTGCTGCTTGGGCTTGGACTCTGTGTTGTGGTGGTGAGGGCGTGAAGTACCCCCACCTGAAGGTTGAGCAGCTCTTGATGATTAGCTGTCTCCCCTTGCATCCTGGGATACCAGTGATCCCCTTACTTGGCCACCTCTCTCTCTGGGTGTCTTTCAGGCTGACCCACAGGTACCCGTTCTCCCCCGTTTTCAGCTACTGCACTCCGCAGGGCCTGGCTAGCAAGAGAGACCCTCTGCTCCCTTCCACCCTCTTGAACACTCTGCTCCCAACTCCTTGCTCCTCCTTCCCTTCCTGTCTGCCCTGCTTCCTAGCAACCAGCCTCAGAGCACACCCCTTGCTGGGAATTGAAAGTTAACCCCTTCTGGCTACCCAAGGGTCCCTTCTAATGGTGTGGGAGACCTGGTCACTATGTGTTTGTGTGTGCACACCTCATCCTGGCCTTTGGAGATTACCTGGAAGCACTGCCCCAGCATGGGTGCAATACTCTGTGGTGCCTGACCAGGTCAGGGGCGCCACACCTTCACCTCCCCATTTTTGTACTGGTCCCACTACATGTAAGAGCACCTTCTTCAAGAATAAATACACCGTGCCTTCAACTCCGGTGAGTGCTGCCTCTCTATCTTCACTTGCTGATTTGGATTCTCTGTGCGGATGTGCACCCGGAGTTAGCCGGTGTTGTGTGCTCGTTTTACAGCCTTTTCAAGAGAATAGCGGTGCCCGGTTATCACTCTTTTTGTAATTTCTATAGATTTGTAGGTAGGAAGAATAAAACCTTTGTCAGATAAATTTGTCTAGTGTCTCCTTTTTCTGAGACCCATAACTTTTTATTGTTATTCCTCCTGGTTGAGGACCTGTTTCTAGAAAATCACATTGTATGATTTTTAAATAATTAATTTGCATTTTAATTAGTATTTGATCACCGACCAACCAGTATTTCACTCCATTCACTGTAATGTAATTGCAAAATACCGCGGGTATACCGCAGGTAGCAAATGATGTGCGGTATACCCTCGGTATAGCCGCGGTTTACCTGTGGTAATGTTCATCACTACCCTGCGTTTTGCCGTCATCCCGATTTGCCGTGATGCGGTGGCAACGGGGTAATGAATGAGTTAACGGCAGCCCATAGCTGACGTTAAGTCCACAATTAGTAATGGCAGCGTCTATGACACGCCATCACTAATCTGTCAGTGATAGTAAATAAACACACACACCGAAAAGCCTTTAACAGAGCCCCCTCTTTCACCCCTTTATTAACCCCCCCCAAACATCCAGGTCCGACGTAGTCTAAAACAGGAGGCCCGGCGACGCTGGCATCCAGCGACGTCTGAGACAGAGTGCTCAATGTAGCTCCATGTAGGAGGCTGCACGGGTAACTCCAGGACATTTACCATTTAGATCACATTACCGCTCGCGAGAAATTGTGTGCCCTCACACGACCACTTCAGCGGTAATAGCGTGACGTCACCGGCCGGCAGTGACCCTGTGAGATCTCAGATCCGAGGTCCCACAGTGTCACTGCTCTATCACAAATACTGTGGGGGGGGGGGGGAAATCACATACATCACAAATAAAAGCTGTACTCCATCCATCCATCCATTATCTATCTATCTATCTATCTATCCATTATCTATCTATTTATCTATCCATTTATCTATCCATTATCTATCTATCTATCCCTCTATCTATTATCTATCCCTCTATCTATCCATTATCTATCTATCTAATCTCTTATCTATCTATCTATCTATCCATTTATCTATCCATTTATCTACCTGCGGAAAAAACGCGGCAAAATTGCATGCGTTTGTCCCGCGGTTTTGGTGCGTTTTTTTACTGCAGATGTGGTAATCTTCAACTCCCAGAAGTTTCTCAAGAAATTTTCTTGAGAAAAATCACTTTTCTAGTGCGCACATAGCCTTAAAGGATTACCGTTAGTAACACACTACGCTGTCATGGATTGAATTCCTGCAGGGCGCACAGGGTCCCCGAGGTCACACCAGAACATGTCCAGTTCTCATTTTTAAATTGGCCAACAACCATCTGGATTATCCAGAGGAGGCATGGGAGAAAATCATGTTTTCGGATGAGACCAAAATAGAATTTTCAGTATCAAGTGCTCTCGTTGTGTTTGGAGGAAGAAGAAAGATGAGTACAACCCGAAAAACATTGTCCCAAACGTTAAGCGTGGGGGTAGAAACATCATACATTTGGGGGGCATTTCTGCAAAGGGGACACGACGACTGCACCGTATTGAAGGCAGGATGGATGGGGTCATGTATTGCAAGTTTTTTGCCAACAACCTCTTCCCTCAGTAAGAACATTGAAGATGAGTTGTGGCTTGATTCTTCCAGCATGACATTGACCTGAAACACAGCCAGGGCAACTAAGGAGCAACTTCGTAAGAAACATTTCAAGGTCCTGGAGTGGCCTAGCCAGTCTCCAGACCTCAACCCAATAGAAAATATTTGGAGGGATCCGAAACTCAATGTTGCCCTGCGACAGCCTCGACACCTGTTCTGTTTTTCTATTGTATCAAATACTTATTTTGTGCAAATTATTTATAAATCATACAGTGTGATTTTTCTGCATTTTTTTTTTATATTCTGTCTGTCAAAGTTGAAGTTACCTACGATAAAAATTACAGACCTCTCCATTCTTTGTAGGTGGGAAAACTTGCAAAATCGGAAGAGGATCAAATACTTATTTCCCCACTGTGTATGTATGTGTATTATAAAAAAAATTCCATCCGTGCGTCATGATTGTGAGAGTGGGTGAAGGGTGATGGGCTGCCTTGGTCAGATGTAAGAAATAAAAAAAAAAAGGCAGGTAGACTGCTTTATAGAGCATATTATGTCCCGGCGAGGCTTAGGGCCGCTTTACACGCTGCGATATCGGTACCGATATCGCTAGCGTGAGTACCCACCCCTATCTGTTGTGCGACACGGGTAAATCGCTGCCCGTGTCGCACAACATCGCCCAGACCCGTCACACATACTTACCTGCCCGGCGACGTCCTCTGTGACTGGCGAACCGCCTCCTTTCTAAGGGGGCGGTTCGTTCAGCGTCACAGCGACGTCACAGCTGCGTCACTGGACCGCCGCCCAATAGAAGCGGAGGAGCAGAGATGAGCGGGACATAACATCCCGCCCACCTCCTTCCTTCCGCATAGCGGCCAGGAGGCAGGTAAGGAGAGCTTCCTCGTTCCTGTGGTGTCACACGGAGCGGTGTGCGCTGCCGCAGGAACGAGGAACAACTTCGTTACTGCTGCAGTAACGATATTTGAGAATGGACCCCCATGTCACCGATGAGCGATTTTGCACGTTTTTGCGACGATGCAAAATCATTCATAGGTGTCACACGCAACGGCATCGCTACAGCGGCCGGATGTGCGTCACAAATTCCGTGACCCCAACGACTTCGCATTAGCGATGTCGTAGCGTGTAAAGCCCCCTTTAAACTCCTCTATCCACATGTATCAGATCAGCGCGATGTGTGCTGCCGCAGGAACGATGAACAACATCGTACCTGCAGCAGCACCGATATTATGGAAATGAACGACGTGTCAACGAGCAACGATTTTTCAGGTTTTTCCGCTCGTTGATCGTCGCTCCTTGGTGTCACACGCTGCGATGTCGCTAATGTCGCCGGATATGCGTCACTAACGACGTGACCCAGACAATATATCGTTAGCGATGTCGCAGCGTGTAAAGCCCCCTTTAGTGTCTGTAGGAGCAGAACGCTTAATGGTTTTTAGGGGATCAAATACTTAGTTCTCTCTGCAAAATTCAAATAAATTTATATAACAATATATACAACATATACGATGTGATTTTCTGGATTTTATTTTGGATATTCTATCTCTTTGTTAAAACTAACCTACCCTTAAAATTATAGATTGTTCATGTCATTGTCAGTGGGCAAACTTAAGGCCACTTTACACGTGGCGATTTATCATGCGATCGCACCCGCCCCTATCGTTTGTGCGTCACGGGCAATTAGTTGCCCGTGTCGCACAAAGTCGGTCACCCCTGTCACACATACTTACCTCCCAAACGACCTCGCTGTGGGCGGCGAACATCCTCTTCCTGAAGGGGGAGGGACGTGCGACGTCACACAGCGGCCGCCCAATAGAAGCGGAGGGGCGGAGATGAGCGGATGTAACATCCCGCCCACCTCCTTCCTTCAGCATTGCCGGCCGGGACGCAGGTAAGCTTTGTTCATCGTTCCCGGGGTGTCACACGGAGCGGTGTGTGCTGCCTTGGGAACAATGACCAACCGACTCGCAGAAGGACGTTCGATTTTTAGAAAATGAGCAACATGTCAACGAGCAACGATAAAGGTGAGTATTTTTGCTCGATCACAGTCGCTCGTAGCTGTCACATAGTACGATATGTCAAACGATGCCGGATGTGCGTCAATAACGACGTGACCCCGACGACATATCGTTAAATATATCGTAGCGTGTAACGGGCCCTTTACATAAAAATAAACAGATTGAAAAAAATAAGAGTTCATTGTATATTAATCAGTTACACAAAAGAAAAAAGTAACATGATGGCTTCTATGTGATTCTCGAAGATAATATTCCATTTCTTTACTAAATCAGTAAAGTTTGTTTCTTCTTTCATTTATACTTGATTGGATCCTAAATTGTCTAGGCCATAGTGTCTCACGCTGCACCTTTGACACGTGTTGCTTCAGTGATGACCCTCGAGTGAAGTGAGACCCCCTATGTGTCATGTGATGCAGTATTTATATATTTTAGTTGCAGCTGGTGTTGTCCATCTTAGGAAATCCTGTCCCTCGCATGGTGCAATGCTTAACCAAAATTACACACTGATATACTCTTCAGCAAAAAATATATATACCTATATGTATTGTGAATTATTTAATAAGTGTGGACTTTTTACACACAACTCTAGTAATTGTATGTTATGTTATATGTGTTAACATCCGCTCATCTCCCCATTCAGAGCCCTACAATATCGGATCCTCTTAGTGAAAATCTTCTGTATAATTGCTCTGATTGACCCATCAAGGATGGATAGTGAAAAGGAACAGATTATGGAGAGGATATTCCACCTCACCCTAGAGATCCTCTTCCGGCTTACTGGAGAGGTGAGAGATTCTGATGACGCCACATTACACCATTCTTATCTATGGGAATAACAGATGGACAGAACTGGAGAGGTGAGGACTCTGGAAATGTCTGGAGTGAGATTTATTACTGTGTCTCTCCATAACCAGGATTACACAGTAGTGAAGAAGACCTCTAGTGAGCGCTGTCAGGCCCATGTGTCTGAGGGATGGAGAAGACCCCTGAGCCCAATCACGGGGCCTCACCCCCCGATACATGAGGACATCAATGACCAGAAGATCCTAGAAGTCACCTACAAGATGATTGAGCTGCTGACTGGAGAGGTGACACTGCTGGGAATGCTGGGACATTATACAGTAACGCTATGAAGGGATCGGGGGTGACGGTATCATTGTATGTGTCAGGTTCCTATAAGGTGTCAGGACGTCACCGTCTATTTCTCCATGGAGGAGTGGGAGTATTTAGAAGGACACAAAGATCTGTACAAGGACGTCATGATGGAGGATCCCCAGCCCCTCACATCACCAGGTAATAGACAGGACTAAATACACACGGCCTATAATTATCTGTATGTAAGGAATGAATTCAGTCCCTGTATGTGTCTCCTCCAGGTCTATCCAGTAAGAGGACAACACCAGAGACATGTCCCCGTCCTCTTCTCCCACAGGACTGTAAACAAGAAGATCCCGATGTTCCTCAGGATGGGTCTCCTCCAGCTCTATCCAGTAAGAGGACAACACCAGAGAGATGTCCCCGTCCTCTTCTCCCACAGGACTGTAAGCAAGAAGCTCCCGATGTTCCTCAGGATCATCAGGTAGATGGAGAGAAGATGCCATGAAATCTCCCTATGATGTGTAGACGGCTGTGAAGGTCTTGTGCTCGGTCTTGTTTTATCCTCCAGTATTATATGTGTTATACTTGTGTAATGAGAGCGGTGGAGATGGCAGGATTAGAGCTGATCATAGATGTAACTTCTCCATCTGTCTGTGACTTTTACAATATTTGTTTCAGGGGGAAGATCTGACCTATATTAATACTACAGGGACATATGTGAGGGGTGATGAGTGGTGTAAAGAGGAGACTCCTACAGATGACCGCCCAGGTGAGTAGTAAATTTAAAAAAAAGAGAAGTCACAGATAAATAAAATCTGATAAATATATATATATGGGTGTGTGTGTGTGTGTGTGTGTGTGTATATATATAATATATTACAGCCCTAAAGCTGGCTGACACCCCCCAAAAACTAAAACGCTAAACGATCAAAGAATAAAACAAGATTTGGGCGGGAGGGTGGCCGCTCTTCAGCACAGTCGCGTCAGACTGCAACAGTTCTTATATCAGAGTTAGCTGCTTCTCCGTCCTCAGAGGCCAAGTAAGAAACATTTTCATTGAAGTGGACGGCTGTGTATATGGCCATCCAAATTTTCCCAGTAAATTTTTGTGTTATGACCCACTCAGCCCTTCCATCTAATTAAAAAACAAAACGCTAATTAGACAATTGATAGGAACCATTTTAACCCCTTCACGGCTGGCACTGATGGTGGATAAAGTTACCCTTTTAGATGCCTCTGTCAACAGTAAGATAGTTTATAGACTTTTTTTTCAACAGGGGATTGACCCCATTGTTCCCTCTTGACTAGATGACAGAGTGGCCATAGTTCCTGTGGCAACCAGAGGCCAAACATTGTCCCCAAAGCCTACTAAGTACCGTGAACTCTTAGGCCCTACCTAAAACAGGGTCTAACTGGCTGTGAGCCAGCGTAACACTGTCAGGTCTAATGAACTCCAATGCATAAGTATTAATATGTATTGGACCAGCCATCAGTCTATTCACTGTTCAAGTCCCATACTGCAACTACAGGTGCGTCTCAATAAATTAGAAAATCATCAAAAAGGTAATTTATTTCAGTAATTTAATAAAAAAAGGGAATCGCATATATTATATAGAGTCATTACACACAGAGGGATCTATTCCTATATATTATATAGAGTCCTTACACACAGAGGGATCTATTCCTATATATTATAGAGTCATTACACACAGAGGAAGCTATTCCTATATATTATATAGTCATTGCACACAGAGGGATCTATTCCTATATATTATAGTCAGTATACACAGAGGGATCTATTCCTATATATTATATAGAGTCCTTACACACAGAGGGATCTATTCCTATGTATTATATAGAGTCATTACACACAGAGGGATCCATTCCTATATATTATAGTCATTACACACAGAGGGATCTATTCCTATATATTATATAGAGTCATTACACACAGAGGGATCTATTCCTATATATTATATAGAGTAATTGCACACAGAGGGATCTATTCCTATATATTATATAGAGTCATTACACACAGAGGGATCTATTCCAATATATTATATAGAGTCATTACACACAGAGGGATCTATTCCTATATATTATATAGAGTCATTACACACAGAGGGATCTATTCCTATATATTATATAGTCATTACACACAGAGGGATCTATTCCGATATATAGTCATTACACACAGAGGGATCTATTCCTATGTATTATATAGAGTCATTACACACAGAGGGATCCATTCCTATATATTATAGTCATTACACACAGAGGGATCTATTCCTATATATTATATAGAGCTGATTTGTAACAGTTGGCCTACTGAAAAGTCTGTACAGTAAATGCCTCAATACTTGGTCTGGGCTCTTTTGCATGAAATACTGCGGCAATGCGGCATGGAGGCGATCAGCCTGTGGCACTGCTGAGGTGTTATGGAAGCCCAGGTTGCTGTGATAGCAGCCTTCAACTCATCTGCATTGTTGGCTCTGATGTCTCTCATTTTCCTCTTAACAATACCTCATAGATTCTTTATGGGGTTTAGGTCAGGTGAGTTTGCTGGCCCATCAAGCACAATGATAAAGTGATTATTAAACCAGGTGTTGGTACTTTTGGCAGTGTGGACAGGTGCCAAGTCCTGCTGGAAAATGAAATTTCCATCTCCAAAAAGCTGTTGGCAAAGGGAAGCATGAAGTGCTGTAAAATGTCTTGGTAGACGGCTGCGCTGACTTTGATAAAACACAGTGGAGCTGCACCAGCAGATGACATGGCTCCCAAACCATCACTGATTGTGGAGACCTCAGCAGCTTGGATTGTGGCCTCTCCACTCTTCCTCCAGACTCTGGGACCGCGATTTCCAAATGAAATGCAAAATTTTCTTTCATCTGGAAACAACACCTTGGACCACTGAGCAGCAGTCCAGATCTTCTTCTCCTTGGCCCAGGTAAGATGCTTGTGGCGCTGTCTATTGGTCATGAGTGGCTTGACAGAAGGAATGTGACACTTGTAGCCCATGTCCTGGATACGTCTGTGTGTGGTGGCTCTTGAAGCACTGACTCCAGCAGCGTCCACTCCTTGTAAACCTCCCCCAGATTTTTGAATGGCCTTTTCTTAACAATCCTATCAAGGCTGCGGTTATCCCGGTTGCTTGTGCACCTTTTTCTACCACACTTTTTCCTTCTACTAAACTTACCATTAATGTGCTTAAATACAGCACTCTGTGAACAGCCAGTTTCTTTAGTAATGACCTTTTGTGGCTTACCCTCCTTGTGGAGTGTGTCAATGACTGCCTTTTGGACATCTGTCAAGTCAGCAGTCTTGCCCACGATTGTGTAGTCTACTGAACCAGAGTAAGGGACCATTTTGAACGCTTAGGAAGCCTTTGCAGGTGTTTTGTGGTAAGTATTCTAATTTTCTGAGATAATGACATTTGGGTTTCATTGGCTGTAAGCCATAATCATTAACAGAAATAAACACTTGAAATAAATCACTGTGTAATGACTCTATATAATATATATAGGAATAGATCCCTTTGTATATAATGACCCTATATAATATATAGGAACAGATCCCTCTGTGTGTAATGACTCTATATAATATACAGGAACAGATCCCTCTGTGTGTAATGACTCTATATAATATATGTGTTTCCCTTTTTGTATTTAATTACTGAAATTAACTTTTTGATGATATTCTAATTTATTGAGATGCACCTGTAAATAGTCAATATACATTTTTGTACATCGTGATTCTATTCAAAAATGATAAAAATCGTTTTTATTCTTGGCAGATAACCAACCCATGAGCTCAGAGGAATATTGGATGTCTTTGAATTGTAGAGGATATGGATGTGATATCCCACAGGATGCCATAGTTCCAAATCTAGCCCATCACAGCAAACATCTATCATCTGATCCTTTAGAACAGGTCCAATCTTCTAACTCCTCACAGAATGCTGAGAAAAATACTTATCACAGAATAAGTGTCATAAATCAAAGTCCTTCTACTGAGGAGAAGCCATTTTCATGTTCAGAATGTGGAAAATGTTTTGAATGGAAATCAAGACTTATTTCTCATCTGAAACAACACACAGGGGAGAAGCCATTTTTTTGTGACGATTGTGGGAAATGTTTTAGAGAGAAATCAGATCTTTTTACACATCAGAGAATCCACACAGGGGCGGAGCCGTATTCAAGTTCAGACTGTGGGACACTTTTTACTGAACAATCGTCTCTTGTTACACATCAAAATATTCATACTGGAGCAAAACCATATTCATGTTCAGAATGTGGGAAATCTTATAAAAGTAAATCAAATCTGGTTAGACATCAGTGGGTTCACACAGGGGTGAAGCCATATTCCTGTTCATTATGTGGGGCTTTTTTTGTTGATAAATCATATCTCGTTATACATCAAATTATACACAGTGGAGCAAAGCCATTTTCATGTCCAGAATGTGGAAAATGTTTTAACCGGAAATCAAATCTTGCCAAACATAAGAAAATTCACTCAGGAGTGAAGCCATTCTCTTGTGAAGAATGTGGGAAATGTTTTAGCCATAATTCATATCTTGCTAGACATCGAAGCACTCACAAGCGGTGAAACCACTTTCATGCCTCGAATGTAAGAAATATTTTTCCACAGAATCAAGTCTTTCAAATGGGAATCAACCTAATAACACACTGAGCTGTTAGGTAATGTGAGAACCGTTTGTAATTTATAGTATAGAGAAAGAAAAATATTTTTTCAATTAGCAGGAGCAAAACAGTAACAATGCAGTAACATTACATTAATCTGCATAATTAATCATATGCCAAATAGTTGCAAGTCAAATTTATTGTATGTATTAGCCAAAGTGATTGTCTATAAAATGAAGGTAGTTTCACTCTCAAAGCTGTTGAAGATGGAGTGATATTGGGCCTGAAAGTCAAAAGTTCAAAACATTGTTACCCTTTTGCTCATCATTGCATGCCTTTCAAAGGGTTCTTTGTATTGCTCATCAGTTCACAGAATATTTTATCAAAGATATCTGGGGTCATATAAACTAATGTTTCTCAAGTCCAGTTCTCAAAGACCCTCCCAGATTTCATAATTTGACCATATTCTATAGAGACCCCGTGGCAGTTATTGAAGTCTTGCCAATAATTCCATCACCTATGCAGTTCTTAGAAAATCCTGTTGATAATCACTGATCTAGTCGACAAATGAGTCAAGGTTTAGACCCTTTTTTCATTAAAATTTGAGACTATAATTCTGCTTTGAAATGTCGCAAACTTTAGGCACAAATTGAAGCCTCTTCCACATTTTACGATGCTAGGGTATTTTCTCACCAGTTTCTCCCAGCTCTGCGAAAATGGGAGAACAGGATGACAGCACAATGCCACAACTCGTCTATTTCTGACCAAGTGCATGGCGGCTCCTGCCGCTCGTCAGCCGTTCCAGACTTATGAAGAAGCGTTCACCTCTCAGGAGAATGTGACCCCCATCATACCCCCTCCATCAAGGCTGGCGAGAAAATCGGTGGTCTAGATGGTCAGCATTGGGTTGCACCTTGCAATTCTCTCCTCATGAATGCAAATTTTAGCCAGAATCTTTCTAATTATAGCCTTAACTGAAGCAAACGAGGCCTTCACGTGTTCATCTGTTTTATTTTTTTTTCTTATGTCTTAGATAAGTCATCAATATGCTTTTGGGGAAATGTTGTCAAGTTTGCCACTCTTGAATTTCTTTTCCAGTTTTTGTGGATATAGCCTCTCCCTGTGATTTGACGGGAGATGTATTAAACATAAGCATCAATTCTCTGATAAGATTATATTTTCTACTTTATATAGCACGTACTATGATGCAATTTTGTTGATCATTAAAAATCTACCTATGTTAAATCAAGATGATATTCTGCCTGTAGAAGCACTACGTTGGGGAACATCCTTACACCTAGTATTTTCTTGACGGACAATATCAGTCCTTCGTCATCGTTTTCATTTAAAGGTTCTTTTAAGTCTGTTATGTCCAAATGTAGTTTATGCAAATATATGTTTAAAAAAACTTTTTCTACAATGTGTTGTCCTTTGTAATATATTGGGTATACGACTCGTAAGTTAAAAAAACAGAATTGCCGAATGCCAGGAGAATTTTGTATTCATTGATCAATGAGGCCAAAGACATCTGTTCTCGTTGAAGAATTAATTCTCATATATGAGGAGACAGATCAAAAGCACCTTCCAGGATTAATAGGCAAGAGTGTCTGTTTTTGTATAATTACATCTGTCTTAAGGTACCGTCACACTAAGCAACATCGCTGCTAAGGCACAACTTGCTAGCGATGTTGCTTAGTGTGACATCCAGCAACAACCTGGCCCCTGCTGTGAGGTCGCTGGTTGTTGCTGAATGTCCTGGGCCATTTTTTTAGTTGTTGCTCTCCCGCTGTGAAGCACACATAGCTGTGTGTGACAGCGACAGAGCAACAACAAAATGTGCAGGCAGCAGGAGCCGGCTTCTGCGGACTCTGGTAACCACGGTAAACAGCGGGTAACCAAGAAGCCCTTACCTTGGTTACCCGATATTTACCTTCGTTACCAGCGTCCGCCGCTCTCAGCTGTCAGTGCCGGCTCCCTACTCTCTACACACAGCCAGACTACACATCGGGTAATTAACTCGATGTGTACTGTGGCTAGGAATGCAGGGAGGAGGAGCCGGCACTGACAGCTGAGAGCGGCGGACGCTGGTAACTAAGGTAAACATCGGGTAACCAAGGTAAGGGCTTCTTGGTTACCCGCTGTTTACCGTGGTTACCAGCGTCCGCAGAAGCCGGCTCCTGCTGCCTGCACACGTAGCAGAGTACACATCGGGTAATTAATCCGATGTGTACTGTGGCTAGGTGTGCAGGGATCCAGCGCTAAGCGGTGTGCGCTGGTAACCAAGGTAAATATCGGGTTGGTTACCCGATATTTACCTTAGTTACCAATGCGCAGCATGCTTCCACGTGTAGCGACGCTCCAGCGATCCCTGCCAGGTCAGATTGCTGGTGGGATCGCTGGAGCTTCACTTAGGGTGCCTTCACACTTAGCGATGCAGCAGCGATCCGACCAGCGATCTGACCTGGTCAGGATCGCTGCTGCATCGCTACATGGTCGCTGGTGAGCTGTCAAACAGGCAGATCTCACCAGCGACCAGTGAACAGCCCCCAGCCAGCAGCGACGTGCAAGCGACGCTGCGCTTGAACGGAGCCGCCGTCTGGAAGCTGCGGAGACTGGTAACTAAGGTAAACATCGGGTATGGTTACCCGATGTTTACATTAGTTACCAGCGCACACCGCTTAGCTGTGTGTGCAGGGAGCAGGGAGCCGCGCACACTGAGCGCTGGCTCCTTGCTCTCCTAGCTACAGTACACATCGGGTTAATTAACCCGATGTGTACAGCAGCTACATGTGCAGAGAGCCGGAGCCGGCAGCACAGGCAGCGTGAGAGCTGCAGAGGCTGGTAACTAAGGTAAATATCGGGTAACCACCTTGGTTACCCGATGTTTATCTTGGTTACAAGCTTACCTCAGCTGTCAGACGCCGGCTCCTGCTCCCTGCTCGCTTAATTTGTCGCTCTCTCGCTGTCACACACAGCGATCTGTGTGTCACAGCGGGAGAGCGCCTTTGAAGAAAACGAACCAGGGCTGTGTGTAACGAGCAGCGATCTCACAGCAGGGGCCAGATCGCTGCTCATTGTCACACACAGCGAGATCGCTAATGAGGTCACTGCTGCGTCACAAAAAGCGTGACTCAGCAGCGATCTCGGCAGCGAGCTCGCTGTGTGTGAAGCACCCCTAAGTGTGTCATCTCACCAGCAACCTCCTAGCAACTTACCAGCGATCCCTATCAGGTTGAATTGTTGTTGGGATCACTGGTAAGTTGTTTAGTATGACTGGGCCTTTACTGCAGCACAGCAGCAATCTCGCTAGCGATCTCGTTATGTGTGATGGTACGTTTATACATTCAAATTAAATAGCTGCAAACAATCCTTAAAGGTCCAGTCACACATAACGAGATCGTGAACGAGATCGCTACTACGTCACACTTTCTGGATCGTTTATGAGTCGTTGTTGAAATCGCATGTTGGGTGTCACACATAACGAGTTTATGAACGAACATGCGTCCCGTATAACGATCTTTCAAATCGCTGGGACCCTGTCACACAGCTACTATGTTAACGATTCCAATCCCATTAGGGGCGTAGTAAAATGCAGTGAGTCACGTAGGCGTGCATTTGTGTCGCCTTTTCCGCTTTCATTGGCGGCCAATACTGCGTTCTGATTGGGCGGCCGGGCGGGCGTCGCTTTTTCCACCCCCTCCGCTCTGATTGATAAGGACCCTGTCATGTTAACGATTCCAATCCCATTATGCAGTGAGTCACGTAGGCGTGCATTTGCGTCGCCTTTTCCATACCCCCCTCCGCTTTCTTTGGCGGCCAATACTGCGTTCTGATTGGGCGGCCGGGCGGGCGTCGCCTTTTCCACCCCCTCCGCTCTGATTGATAAGGACCCTGTCACACAGCTACTATGTTAACGATTCCAATCCCATTATGGAGTCACATTTGCGTCGCCTTTTGCATACCCCCCTCCGCTTTCATTGGCGGCCAATACTGCGTTCTGATTGGGCATGCAGGGGGCGTATCTAGCAGTTAAATTTTGGATCGCGTCCACCCTTTGTCACTTCTTTTGCGCTTTGCTTTGAGATAGAACCTGCGTCTCCACCCTGATTCCTTCGTCCATTGTACCCGGTCGCTTTGTTGGTGTGTTTTTCGGATCGAAGCCGCAGTTGCACCTGGAGTATCCTTGCAGTGCTCTCGAGTGTCGGTGAGATCGTATTTGCGATTCCGCTTGGATTCTACATTGATATACACTTCTTTGAAAAGGTAGGTCTTTTTTCTTGTTGGGGGGGGGGGGGGCTTTTTTTTTGAATAATGTTCTTGCTGTTAAGATATATGTTAATATTTATTATGTGAGTTGATTGCTGTTAGATATATGTTAATATTTATTATGTGATTTAATTAAAGTTGCTGGCTTTTATCTGAGCGTGTATAATGCCTTTTAAAGAGGGGTCTCTCCATAGTGCTGTTTGTAATGTGTCCTATCCTAGCATTGCTGGCTCTTTTGTCTCTCATTAAATAAAATACAGAAATGTGGCACTCCTTCTATAGTCGCTGGTGCTTGGATAGGGTCCCACCCCAGATCAAAAAATGAAAAAAATCCAGCACTCAAAGCATTTAACTGAAATTGTTTTTATATTTTATTCATGGATCTCTGTAATTATTAAAGACGTTTCGGTCATCCGACCTTCATCAGTTTACACAGAAAAGGTTCTGTAGAAATATATGAAAAAGCTGGACCAGAGGAAAAAGCTGCCCGTCCGGGTCTGCAGTCAATGTCACATACTGTCTACAGAACCTTTTCTGTGTAAACTGATGAAGGTCGGATGACCGAAACGTCTTTAATAATTACACAGATCCATGAATAAAATATAAAACAATTTCAGTTGAATGCTTTGAGTGCTGGATTTTTTTCATCTTTTGTCTCTCAGCTACAGCCGCCATTTTGTGTTTCTGCCACACATAGGGGGCGGCCATTTTAGTCTCTGCCACACCATAACCAAAAATTGTGATCGGTTTATTGCAACTTCTTTTATGTTTACATATAAATTTTTTATTCTTTATTTCAGATGGCTTATTATAACAAAGAAGACTTTGTGCGTGAGCTGCTGGATTTGTATAAATCACTGCCCTGCTTGTGGAGAATCAAATCCGCAGAATATTCAGACAGAATAAAAAAACAAGCCGCCTATGCCCAACTGGTGGAGCTTTTTAAAAAACACAGTGGAGGCGAGGCGGTGGATGTCAAAGTAGTAAAAAAGAAGATACAAGGCTTGAGGACTGTATATAAGAAAGAAGCAAAAAAGGTGGACAAATCAAAAAAGTCAGGGGCCGGCACTGACCAGGTATATGTTTCTCCCTTGTGGTATTTCAATCTCCTGGAATTCACAAGGGACCAGGAGCTACCACGAATGATGGAAAGCTCCTACCAAAGAAACGTAGACCTGGAAGCAGACATTGAAAACGATGACATCCCGATCGATGACAACACCTCCGCTGTTGTAGATGTAAGTACCTTATTTGCTTCACGTTACATAGTATTCAAACTTTTTATGTACATGCCATTGAGGAACACAAAATAGTAACTTATTGTTACCATGATTTATTGTGCAGTTTGGAAATGTTATCCCTTCCAGTTCAGATAAGTACACTCCAATACAATTTTGTCACACTTTAATTAAATTTACTAACTATTAATGTATGACTTTTAATTAACATTTATTTTTCTGTTCCCGCAGAACCCTCAGACAGATATGGTGAATGAGAACCCCACCACATCGAGCGAGCCTATTGTGGAGGATGAGGCACCTGCACCCTCTGGTGAAATGCGGCGAAGACAGTTACGCAAAAAGAAGGCCAACACCCCTGTGACATCGGCTGAATTTTATTCTTTGGCAACCCAACTGCTATCACAGCCAAAAAGCACTCTAGTGGATAGCTTTGCCGCATTTGCATCGGACAGACTCTGCAAATTGGATTCCACACAGAGGGAGCAAGCCGAAAGACTGATGTTGGAAGTCCTAAGAAAGGCAGGCCGAGGAGAACTTGATGACAATGACACGATATGCAAGTTAAACCAGCCCCATCATTCTTCCACATGGATTCCTCGCCAGCCCCTGCAAAGTACACCAAACAGGATGCATCCACCACGCTTGCAGCTTGACCACCCCCCACAGTATCCCCCCCCACAGTATCCCCCCCCACAGTTTCCCCCCCAACATTATCCCAGGTATTCAAATGATTCATTTTTAAGCCAACTGTCATCTCCCACCCGGCCAGAATATGTCAACCAATATGAAGACGGCCACTAAATTTTGTTATTGTTGTTGTTTTGTTATTTGAGATTAATTTTAATTGATTGTTATATTTTCATTGTAATAATAAATTTATGTTGGTTCAATCTTGCTGCCTGCGTTACTTAATTCAGCATATGGTTGTGATGCCCTGGCAAAACACGGTAGTTACAGAGATTGTACCATACTCCACCCTCATTGGCATACCACCACACAACCCACACACTCATGTACAGCAAACAACCAGTAAAGCCTAGTCACCCCCTCGTGGATAATGGGATTGGTGCATCTATACAGATGCCTACATGTAATATGATGTTTGTGAGTGGTGAGTTTGTGAGTGGTGATAGCTGTTAACTTGCTTTATACAATGAGACATACCAAACAGCAGATATCAATTTCAAATTTTTTTATAACACATGTATAATTGTATATGTATACAATAACAATAAAAAAAAAAAAAAACGTTAGTTGCTGCTGCCCTCCCCTTGGCCAGCCACATAACGGGCCAGCAGCGCCGCATGCCGCTCCACTCTGGCCATCAGCCTCCTGTGGGCCGACATAATCCTTCTTTGGGAGGACATTATTTCGGCCAAAGTGGGTATGCCTATGGAGGGAATGGTAAAATTAATAAATCATAATTTTTATTTCTGCTTATTATTACAAAGTAGGAGATTCATGACTTACGGTTATCCCCCTCGTCCGATACAGACTCGCTTATGGAGCCTGGACTAGCATCTATGATAACAAAAAACACTTTATAGTACTCAACAGCTTTTTGTTTTGTACTTTATATGGCGTTAATGTTATATTAAAAAATTACCGGGGGGCGATCCGGCCGGTGGCCCCTGTGGGTGGTACTCCTCCTCCTCCTCCTCTGGTGGCTGTAGATCCACCGGGGGCTCGGGCACATGCTCTCCCTCCTCTGCGGCCCCTGGCTCCTCTGGGGGTTCTTAAGAAAATATAAAGTTTAATGTGGTTGCGTTATGATACATATAGGACTGTGGGGGGTACATTGAAATATATGGCGGACTACGTAGCCTACCTTATACAAGGACTATGGGGGTGAATTTGAACACATTGTGGACTATGTGGTGCAGTATAATATATGGAGAACTCTATGGAGAACTAGATATGAGGGGGGACAAAAATACAAGCAGGAGATGGAATTTTTTTGTGCTGAGGGAAAAAGATCCACTACCCACAGCACCCGGCTTTGCCATGCTCTCTCTGATATGGGAAAAGCTGGGTGGTGAGGGAATGATGTTTTGCCAAGCATGGCGAAGCTGGGTGCCAAGGACAAGAGGTATATCAGAACATATGAAAACTGTGTGCTGATAGAGGATTGTCAGTTCATGGGAAATCTTGGTGTAGAGAGCCTACTGTCTGCGTAATTTCCCTGTGTCCCGAGTGTCAGTGTAATTAGCCCGTACCACAAGTGTCGGTGTATCTATCGATCTATGCAATAGATCTCTATATATAGATCTGTTACATATATTATATATATATATATATATATATAATCTATATATATATTATATATATATATATAATCTATCTATCGTTCAATGCAATAGATCTCTATATATATATCTATTACATATTATATATATATAATCTATCTATCGATCTATTACATAGATCGATATATTATATAAATACTTTTAATGATTTAAAAGAAAACAAAAAATATATATATATATAATAAATATATATACATTAAAATATATATATTTATTATTTAAATATTATCTGAATATATTTATAATTATATATATATATATATAATTAATATATTATATATTTTCATAATTATAGATATATATTATTTATATATATATTATATGTATATATTTATTTTTATTATTATATATATCTAAATATATTTTTAGAATTTTATCTATATATCTATATATATATATGTATATATATATATATATATTTTATATGTATTATATATATATATAATCTATCGATCTATAAAATAGATTATATATATAATTTTAATTAAGTAAAAGGATATATATCATAAATATATACATTTAAATCTATATATTTATTATATATGTATATTTTCTTATATTTATATTTATATATAATTAATATTAATTATATATATATTTAATTTAAAAATATATATATAGATATATATATATATTATTTATATATGTATTATATATTTATATATTTATTTTTATAATATATATATATATATATATATATATATAGATAGATATAGATATAGATATATATATATATATATCTATATCTATATCTATCTAATAGATATATATTTAAGAACACCATTATACGTTGCCAAGGCACACTCATCTGCGCCTACCTTGGTTTTGTAACTCTGCTTGTATGGCAGAGATCCGGGCACTGGAGCGGTACCGCAGATCCGCTAATTTTTTGCGGATCTGGGCGCAGGTGCGCTCCAAATGAAATCTCCTCCTCAACCCACGTTGGATCCTGCGCAATACCGCTTTCTTATGGAGAAGTGGATGCTCTTGCGCCTCACGGCAATCATAATCGCGAGCATCCACTTCTCTAATTAGGTACCGGACCTCCGCCTCTCCCCAAGCTGTTGCCCTCCTGCGTGCCGCCATTGTTCGCTGGTGTGTCTACGTAGCAAACGCAGTTGCGTCACCCTCGGTAACGCCTCTTCACATCTGATTCGACGGATAGCGTCACGTGAACGCTAGCTCCAATCAGATTGGGGTGGACGTTGTTGATCCTGCTCCAGCCAATGGCCGCCGATATTACATCTTCGGCCATGGCTGGATTGTTGATTTGTGAAATATTACAAATGCTATGTTTGAAGGTGAAAGTGCGACGCACTTTTAACAAATCAGAATGATCTTTGCTGCAGAAATGAGATCGCGCCATGACGCAAATGCTGTGTCAAGGGGTCGTGGTATCACACACTGCGAGCGCACATACAATTATAAAAAATCGAAAAAGAGATGTCGTTTGAAGGTTTCGGGGACGCACAAACGTCCCCGTTTAAAAACCCCAAATGAAAATATATAAGGCTTCATATTCATAATTTGTGTGTTTTTTTTTTACTGCATTGGTACATGGAAATCAAAATTGTACAAGAGCCCTAAATGATGTATTCATCATACAGCTGGACGCCAAATTGAGGAAGTAAATAAACCTTTGCAGGGTTTTACCTAAAGAAAAGCAATGTTGAAGTTAAAAGTGAACATTTTACTTTTAAACCCAAAAACAAATTTTAGTCGTACCATTGAGCATTTCTACTATGGTATCAAGATAAAATTCACCATAAAATATATTGTGCAATTTCTTCTTAGTGCACCCATATGTAATATGTGGTTGAAATCAACTGGTTTGGCACATATTTTGGCACGCTGTTGTTCGCTACGCTCACTCTCAATGTGCGATCCGGAGCAGGAGGCCCAATGATAGCGGTGATGACACCCGGTGCCGGGCCGGACTAGTCTGGGGGTCGTAAGTGGTTGCCGGAGTCATGGCTTCAGTGGGGGTGATTGTAGTTTATAATCCGCCGCTGCTGTATGGGGCCTCCGGGGGTGATGTAACGGCAGCAATGGTGGTACTGCTCCCCACAGTAGCCCTTAATAGTGAATGAATGACAAACAAATCTTGTGGAAAGTTAAAACAACTGTTTATTAAAGTAATCATTTTGCAAAAATGACATTTTAGTATAAATGTGATGAACATAACAATACAAGTAACCATATATTTTAAAATTAGTATAAATGTGATGAACATAATACAAGTAACCATATATTTTAAAATTAAGAAGGGAAGTTTCTAAAACAAATCAATACAATAAAATAAAACTCAGCATAATAAATGTGCTCAATACAAGTCTATCTAATGCTGCCACGTAATTGCACCAGGACCATTAAAATATTGGCAGTACTTTTCTCGACAGGCCTTCGCATCATCGGTATTTCTGCCGGGCGCCAATGGTTGAAGTCCTGCGATTGCGGGATCTTCAGAATGCCATTCGCCAAGCACCACTTCGCCATTTAAGTCATCAGAGTCTACAAAGCCTGTTGGACAGTACGTAATAGCATCTCGCCGTCGAAGAAAGTTGTGAAGGGCGCAACAGGCCAAAACAACTGCGTCTATTGATGGTAGACTCAGGTTAATTGGTGTGTGGAAAACGCGGAAGCGATTTGCCATTATCCCAAAGGCATTTTCCACAACCCTGCGTGCCCTTGATAATCTGTAATTGAACCTTTGTCTTTCCGCCGTTAGACTTTTCTGTGGGAATGGTTTCATGAGATTGGGATGAAGTGGGAAGGCTTCATCGCCCACAAATACAAAGTTAAGGTTTGCGGTAGTGTCAGAGTTGGGGGGCAAATGCAGTTCACCATTTTGCAAACGTTCACCAAAGCCTGTGTGTTCTAAAACCCCACCGTCAGAAACCCGGCCATTCATGCCAACATCAACAGCAATAAATTCGTAATTGGCATTCACAAGGGCCATTAGGATGATGCTGAAATAGCCCTTATAGTTATAAAAATAGGAGCCGCTGTTCAGTGGTTGAGTGATCCGCACATGTTTCCCGTCCAAAGCACCACCACAGTTTGGGAACTGCCAAAGGTGTTCAAAATCGGTGGCAATCTTCTGCCATTCCTCCACAGTTTTGGGGAACTCAATGTAGTTACGCAGACTGTGGAAAATTGATCTACATGTCTCCGGAATAAGAACGCTGAGCAGGGACCTTGAAATTGCAGAAGAAAAATGTAAGTCTTGCAGGGAGCGTCCGGTGGCCAGGAAACGCAGCGTGACTGCCAATCTTTCATCTGCCGGGATGGCAGCACGCATCGCTGTATTCTTGCGCTGAATAATTGGCGTAACTCTTTCGAGTAAAAGGCTAAATGATTCTTCTGACATCCGCAGAAAATTGCGGAAATCCTGAGGATTATTTTCCTGCAGCTCTCTTAGCAGTTGCATGTGGGAGTATTTGTACCTCTTCTGCAGCCACTCTCTGGTCCACATGCGGCGCTTTCGTTTGGAACGCCTCTGTTCCACTTCACGTAGCCGACCGGCCTCAAACATCAATGCAGCACCCAGCACAACACGCTGCATGTCGTTCATGTTGTCCACACTGCAAAAAAACATGTAAAGATGAGAAAAGTTGCTATAAACCAATCACATTTTTTGGGGGGGTGTAAAAGAGACACTAAAATGGCCGCCCCCATAGAAGTGCACCACTTCTAACTGTGTCAGAGAAACAAATGGCGGCTGTAACTGTGTCAGAGAAACAAAATGGCGGCTGTAACTGTGTCAGAGAAACAAAATGGCGGCTGTAACTGTGTCAGAGAAACAAAATGGCGGCTGTAACTGTGTCAGAGAACCAAAATGGCGGCTGTAACTGTGTCAGAGAACCAAAATGGTGGCTGTAACTGTGTCAGAGAAACAAAATGGCGGCTGTAACTGTGTCAGAGAAACAAAATGGCGGCTGTAGCAGAGAGACAAAATAACCAGCAATACTAGATAAGGACACATAAAAGGACGATGGACGCACAAAAGGCAATATGTATACAGATAACAACCAACCACTTTCATGATCCGCAAAAATAATTACTATCTATAAACACAAATACTTTCCATACTATAACAAAAACATGGAACAAGTAACATAGACTTTACGAAAATGACTTACCACGTCCAGAAAATGCAGCCGTCTATGCTATCTATTAATAATCGCAGTTTCGATCCTCACAGCGACACGCTCGGGAACGAATGAGGGATATACAAGTGCAGATGCGGCTTTGATTCGAAAACCAAGCAAGCGGGAACAAAGCACGAATGAATCTGTAATACAGCGACACGCTCGGGAACGAATGAGGGAAGATGCAGCTTTGATCCGAAAACCAAGCAAGCGGGAACAAAGCACGAATGAATCTGGGTGTAGTCACAGGTTTGCTCCTAGAAGACTCAAAAGGGAACAAAGCATGAAGCGATACCCAATCAGAGCGCAATAGTGTTCTCATTGCTAACCAATCGTTGCAGAGAGGGGGCGCGGAAATGGCGACGTAACTACACACTATTGTTCTCAGCGCCAACCAATGGGCGCAGAAGGGGCGTGGAAACGGGGACGCAACAACACGCCTTCGTGCATCTCATCTAGGTCGTCAACGAAATCGTAAATAGGGTGTCAAACATACAGATTCATGCAGCCCAGCAGGACTCCAACGAGCCAAAAATGGCCCAAGCTGTTCGGCATCGATCAGCGATTTCGCAGCAGGGGGTGAATCGTTGGTACGTGTCAAACATGACGAGATCGCAATTGAAGTCGTTCTTGCGTCACAGAAACTGTGACGTAGTAACGATCTCGTTGTACGATCTCGTTATGTGTGAAGTGGCCTTAATACATAAATCCCTTAATTCCCAGTTCACCAGATAAGGAACTTGTAACCATTATCTAGTTTGGATAAGACTTTGGCCCTGAATAAATCTTTATCTTCTGCCCTATTGTCCACACCTGAGAAGCCTAGATAAACCAAGTCTGGAGGGAATAGCTTAGGGTACCTTCACACTTAGCGATGCAGCAGTGATCCGACCAGCGATCTGACCTGGTCAGGATCGCTGCTGCATCGCTACATGGTCGCTGGTGAGCTGTCAAACAGGCAGATCTCACCAGCGACCAGTAAACAGTCCCCAGCCAGCAGCGACGTGCAAGCGACGCTGCGCTTGCACGGAGCCGCCGTCTGGAAGCTGCGGAGACTGGTAACTAAGGTAAACATCGGGTATGGTTACCCGATGTTTACATTAGTTACCAGTGTGAGCAGGGAGCAGGGAGCCGCGCACACTGAGCGCTGGCTCCTTGCTCTCCTAGCTACAGTACACATCGGGTTAATTAACCCGATGTGTAATGCAGCTACATGTGCAGAGAGCAGGGAGCCGCGCACACTGCTTAGCGCTGGCTCCTTGCTCTCCTAGCTGCTGTACACATTGGGTTAATTAACCCGATGTGTAATGCAGCTACATGTGCAGAGAGCCGGAGCCGGCAGCACAGGCAGCGTGAGAGCTGCAGAGGCTGGTAACTAAGGTAAATATCGGGTAACCACCTTGGTTACCCGATGTTTATCTTGGATACAGCTTACCTCAGCTGTCAGACGCTGGCTCCTGCTCCCTGCTCGCTTCATTTGTCGCTCTCTTGCTGTCACACACAGCGATCTGTGTGTCACAGCAGGAGAGCGGCTTTGAAGAAAACGAACCAGGGCTGTGTGTAACGAGCAGCGATCTCGCAGCAGGGGCCAGATCGCTGCTCATTGTCACACACAGCGAGATCGCTAATGAGGTCACTGCTGCGTCACAAAAAGCGTGACTCAGCAGCGATCTCGGCAGTGAGCTCGCTGTGTGTGAAGCACCCCTTAAGGTCCAGTCACACATAACGAGATCGTGAACGAGATCGCTACTACGTCACACTTTCTGGATCGTTTATGAGTCGTTGTTGAAATCGCATGTTGGGTGTCACACATAACGAGTTTATGAACAAGCATGCGTCCCGTATAACGATCTTTCAAATCGCTGGGACCCTGTCACACAGCAACTATGTTAACGATTCCAATCCCATTAGGGGCGTAGTAAAATGCAGTGAGTCACGTAGGCGTGCATTTGCGTCGCCTTTTCCATACCCCCCCTCCGCTTTCATTGGCGGCCAATACTGCGTTCTGATTGGGCATGCAGGGGGCGTATCTAGCGGTTAAATTTTGGATCGCGTCACCCTTTGTCACTTCTTTTGCGCTTTGCTTTGAGATAGAACCTGCGTCTCCACCCTGATTCCTTCGTCCATTGTACCCGGTCGCTTTGTTGGTGTGTTTTTCGGATCGAAGCCGCACCTGCACCTGGAGCTAACCAATCGGTGCAGAGAGGGGCGCGGAAACGGGGACGCAACGACACGCCTTCGTGCATCTCATCTAGGTCGTCAACGAAATCGTTAATAGGGTGTCAAACATACAGATTCATGCAGCCCAGCAGGACTCCAACGAGCCAGAAATGGCCCAAGCTGTTCGGCATCGATCAGCGATTTCGCAGCAGGGGGTGAATCGTTGGTACGTGTCAAACGTGACGAGATCGCAATTGAAGTCGTTCTTGCGTCACAGAAACTGTGACGTAGTAACGATCTCGTTTACGATCTCGTTATGTGTGAAGTGGCCTTTAAGCTCCTGTCACATTTAACGACTTGCCAGGGATCCCAAAAACGATCCGACCTGATAAGGATCCCTGGTAAGGGGTGCTTCACACACAGCGAGCTCACTGCCGAGATCGCTGCTGAGTCATGCTTTTTGTGACGCAGCAGTGACCTCATTAGCGATCTCGCTGTGTGTGACAATGAGCAGCGATCTGGCCCCTGCTGCGAGATCGCTGCTCGTTACACACAGCCCTGGTTCGTTTTCTTCAAAGGCGCTCTCCCACTGTGACACACAGATCGCTGTGTGTGACAGCGAGAGAGCGACAAATGAAGCGAGCAGGGAGCAGGAGCCGGCGTCTGACAGCTGAGGTAAGCTTGTAACCAAGATAAACATCGGGTAACCAAGGTGGTTACCCGATATTTACCTTAGTTACCAGCCTCTGCAGCTCTCACACTGCCTGTGCTGCCGGCTCCGGCTCTCTGCACATGTAGCTGCTGAACACATCGGGTTAATTAACCCGATGTGTACTGTAGCTAGGAGAGCAAGGAGCCAGCGCTCAGTGTGCGAGGCTCCCTGCACACACACTAAGTGGTGTGCGCTGGTAACTAATGTAAACATCGGGTAACCATACCCGATGTTTACCTTAGCTACCAGTCTCCGCAGCTTCCAGACGGCGGCTCCGTGCAAGCGCAGCGTCGCTTGCACGTCGCTGCTGGCTGGGGGCTGTTCACTGGTCGCTGGTGAGATCTGCCTGTTTGACAGCTCACCAGCGACCATGTAGCGATGCAGCAGCGATCCTGACCAGGTCAGATCGCTGGTCGGATCGCTGCTGCATCGCTAAGTGTGAAGGTACCCTAAGTCTCTGGGAGGTCGCTGGTGAGATGTCACACAGTCAGACCTTACCAAGGATGCAGTAATGATGAGCCACCTGTATAGGAGGTCATTGTTAAGTGTCAAACACAGTGATGTGTCCTGCCCAGCAGGACATCACCTTTGAAGAAAATGGTCCCGACCATTCGGCAACGACTAGCGATCTCACAGCAGGGGCCTGATCGCTGGTAGGTGTCACACATAATGAGATCGCTGGCAAGATCGCTACTGCAGCACAGAAACGGTGACGCATCAATGATCTCGTTAGCGATCTCGTTGTGTGTGACGGGGCCTTTAGGCCTAAGCCACACGGCATGAAAATCGGTGCGAGTGGAGTGCAATAAAAAAATCGCATTCCACTCGGACCAATATTAGCCTATGTGTCAGCACCCATGAGCGATTATTTTCTCAGCCCTAATCGGACCGAGAAGACAATCGCAGCATGCTACAACTGTAATGTGATCCTGTTTTCTCTCGCACCCATTCAAGTCTATGGGGTGAGAGAAAAATCGCACTGCACTTGCGGTACACCAGTGTTTTGCGAGTGCAGGGCGAGAATGGCAATAGCCAGCTATGGAGGAGAGAGGGAGATAAATCCCTCCCTCCCCTCCGCAGCACTGGCCTGCCCCTTCTCCATGCCGGCTCACCCCTTGCAGCTGAGGTCCGCTTCCACGATCGGACCTCAGTCGCTGGGACACATCGACTGGGACACTCGCCTCTGCTGTACTGCAGTGAGTGTCATGCGAGGGGATCGCAGTAATCCCCGAGTGGCCCCAGCTTTACTCTCCCCCTCTTCCTACATCAGAATGATAGAATGGTAGAGTTGGAAGGGACAACAAGGGCCATCGAGTCCAACCCCCTATGAGTGTAGGTTTTCTTAAATTATCCAAGCTATATGTTTATCCAGTTTCCACTTGAAGATTTCCATTGATGGAGAGCTGACCACCTCCCATGGTAGCCTGTTCCTCTCTCTGACTGCCCTCACTGTCAGAAAGTTTTTCTTAATGTTTAATCTGAATCTCCTTCCTTTTAGTTTCATCCCATTGCTTCTTGTACTTTCTTGAGCTAATGAGAATAGGGTGGTTCACTCTGCACTGTGACTTCCTTTCAGATATTTGTAGACCGCCATTAAATCTCCTCTCAGCCTCCTCTTTTGCAAACTAGTTCTTTTAACCGTTCTTCATATGACATGGTCTGCAGACCTTCGCCACATCTTGGTTGCTCTTCTCTGGACTTGCTCCAATATATCGATTGTCTTTCTTGAATTGGGGCACCCAGAACTGTACCCAGTATTCCAGGTGGGGTCTGACCAGGGCAGAGAATAGGGGGATTATTACCTCTCTTGATCTAGATTCAATACTTGTCTTGATACATCCCAGAATTTTGTTGGCCTGTTTAGCTACAGCTCCACATTGTTGGCTCATGTTGAATCTGGGATCCATTATTATTCCCAAGTGCTTTTTCCCGGTGCTATCACCTAATTCTATTTCTCCCGTACTATATGTGATTTTTACATTTCTTCTACACAGATGTAGGACTTTGTATTTGTCCCTGGTAAACCCCATTCTGTTCTCCTCGGCCCATTGTTCCAGTGGCTAGATCCTTCTTTCCTCTTTGGTGTTGGTGATTCCTCCTATTTTAGTATAAACTGCAAATTGTATGAGTTCCCCAGTAATTCCGTTGTCCAGATCATGTATAAAGATGTTACACAGCACTGGCCCCAGGCCAGAGCCTTGTGGATATTACACAGCACTGGGCCCAAGAGAGAGCCTTGTGGATATTACAGAGCACTGGGCCCAGGACAGAGCCTTTCGGATATTACACAGCACTGGGCCCAAGACAGAGTCTTGTGGATATTACAGAGCACTGGGCCCAGGACAGAGCCTTGCAGATATTACATAGCACTGGGTTCGGGACAGAGCATTGCAGCACCCTGCTTTTGACTTTCCTCCAGGTTGATGTGTAGCCATTTAGTATTACTCATTGTGCACGGTCATTAAGCCAGTTGTGAATCCATCAAACTGATCTTTTGTCGATTACTTGATCATTTTATCAATGAGGATGTCATGTGATACTTTATCGAATGCCTTACTGACGTCAAGGTATATACCATATGCACAGCATTCCCCTGGTCCAACCATTCAGTGACTTTGTTATAGAAGGAAATTAGGTTGGTCTAACAAGATTTATTGGTCATAAAGCCGTGCTGGCTCCAGGTACCAAAGTAAATGTTCTTTGACAATTTGCTCGAAGATTTTTCATGCAATAGAAGTTAGATTTACCAGCCTGTAATTCCCTGGTCCTCCTATTTCCTGCTATGGAGATCAGGCTTACTGACCTGTAATTCCCTGGATCCTCCTATTTCCTGCTATGGAGATCAGGCTTACTGACCTGTAATTCCCTGGATCCTCCTATTTCCTGCTATGGAGATCAGGCTTACTGACCTGTAATTCCCTGGATCCTCCTATTTCCTGCTATGGAGATCAGGCTTACTGGCCAGTAATTCCCTGGATCCTCCTATTTCCTGCTATGGAGGTCAGGCTTACTGGCCAGTAATTCCCTGGATCCTCCTATTTCCTGCTATGGAAGTCAGGCTTACTGGCCAGTAATTCCCTGGATCCTCCTATTTCCTGCTATGGAGGTCAGGCTTACTGGCCAGTAATTCCCTGGATCCTCCTATTTCCTGCTATGGAGGTCAGGCTTACTGGCCAGTAATTCCCTGGATCCTCCTATTTCCTGCTATGGAGGTCAGGCTAACTGGCCAGTAATTCCCTGAATCCTCCTATTTCCTGCTATGGAGGTCAGGCTTACTGACCTGTAATTCCCTGGATCCTCCTTTTCCTCCTTTTTGTAGATAAGAACCACATTTGCTCTTTTCCAATCTAGATAGACCACTCCTGTTTCCTATGACTTAGTGAAGATTATGGCAGTGGTGCTAATATTTTCTCAGCTATCTCTTTCAGGACTCTAGGATGTAAATCATCTGGGACCTGGGGACTTGGTTTCCTATAACTTGGCTAAGTGTTCTAATGTCAATCCTTTGCTTATCTTGGACTCCTCCTGACCATCACTTCTATCAGGATTATTGTTGATTCTTGCATTATCTTTTTAGGAAAAGACAGATACGAAATACGAATTTAGTATCTCCAACGGCTGTTCCAATTTGTGGACTATCACCTCTTTGATTCTGCAGAACTCCAATGGTTTCCTTCACTTTTCTTTTTCTTTAACATACCCCCAAAATCATTTAACTTACTCTTGGTCTCTTTTACAAGACTCAATTCGTGTTCGGCCTTAGCTCCTGTGACGCTTGTCTTGCAGAGTCTGCCGGCTGCCATGTATTCTTCCCTAGATATAACCCCCATCTTCCACTTGTATGTTTCCATTTTCTTTTTAAGCAGGTGATGTAATTTTTTGTTCGTCCATCCTGGTTTCTTTAGGTGATTCTCATTTTTCTTCCTTTGAGGTATTATTAGTTCTTGTGCATTAAAAATTTCCTTACGGAAGGTTTCCCATCCTTTCGTGTGTAGTTTTGTGCTTAAGAATTAGGTGCCATGGAATTCTACCAAGCCTTGCCTTTAGGCCCTTGAAGTCTGCTCTGCTAAAGTCAAGCTTTGAAGTCTGTGTTTTGTCAGGTGTTCCCCCTCTTGCAACCCCAAATTCAAGGAAAGCATGATCGCCAAGTCCCAGTGTTCCTGCTACCCTTAGTACCTTAACGCTATCCTTTTTGTTTGTTAGTACTAGGTCCAAGATGGCTGTTTCCCTTGTATTTTCTTTTACCAGCTGGGAGACGAAGTTGTCTGCAAGGGAAGATAAAAATTGGATGGAGCCTTTACGCTTACCTGTGAGGGTTTCCCAATGATAGGTAGTTGAAATCTCCCATGATCACGATTTCATGTTTTTTTCAGAATGTGGTATTTGATGTGAAAACATCTCATCCATATCCTCTGTGTGACCCGGTGGTCTATAATAAGTATCATGAGTACAGAGAATTACAATTACTTACAACATTCAGCTATTAATAAAAGACAAAAATTAATATAAACACGACTTATAATGAATACAGACTATTGAATATTAGTATTGTCAAGGTTGGGAATTTTGGGGAAACCACAAATGGAGTTTCTCAGGGTCACAGAGACGGTGTAACGCCTGCCTGGATCAACAGACTCAGATGGGACGTAATGGACAGGCTGGAGGGAAGCCACTCACCAAGCAGGACCCCCAGAACCCTGAAACCCTTTCACCCCTATACAGGGATTTGGAATTACACAGGGTCCTGGAGATCACTACCTGTGGAAGGCTGCAGTCCGATGAGAGTAGTCGTCAGGCAGGGTGAAACCAGGAATAGCAGAACAGGGACAGAATCGGCAGGCAAAGACGTAATCAGAAAACATAGCAGAGGTCAAATCTGGATCGGTCAGCGAGGTACAAAAACAGCGGGCAGGAGGGTAGTCAGAATACATGCAGAAGTCAGCACACAGGAATCACTAAACAGAATAGGGCCAGGATCCAGGAAATCAGAACTATCTCTGGCAGAGGTCAGCAGACAGGAGGGGAACTAAGAAGGGTGTGGTGTCTTCCCATTGGCTGTAGCTGAATGCTGGCAACTTTAGCTGGAAGACACACGCCACCCACAGTCAGCCAGTGGTACTGCAGATCCCAAGAAAACCCAGCCCAGTGGATGATCGGAACCTGCGCCCACCAGTGCCGCTGGTATCGACTCCTCTCCCATTACCAGCACCATCACGGCAGGAATACTGCATCGCCTGGCGATCGGAGCAGAAGTCGCTGGAGCGGACGCCGGTGGTGACGTAACAGACGGATTCCAAATCAATCTGCGCAGATATAATTAATTCTGACAACAATGATCACGCCAAGATGTATTCACTGTTTGAGCAGAAGCAAGCGTCTGGCTCATGTTTTAAGAATCTCATGGTTATACAGTCCAACAGTTGACCTTGATGCAGAGTGAGAAAGAGATAGGCCCTCAGTTTCACATCCCCAGCTGCTGTGAACCAGTGTGTTATGAATACCTCTTTGTTCATTGCTCATTTTGGCTTGATTATCTAGTTAACATATTCCTGATCACACAGGATATAAAATATAGTCGACTAAATGAGATGTCACTGATATTATTCAGAAACTCAAATAACAGTGTGGCCCTGCCAGAAACCAGGGAGTAAGGAGAGACTGCGGAGCTGTGAGCTGCTCAAGAGATAAATGGAAGAATATCTCTCTACAGCTTGTGTATACCCGAACACCTGGCTCTGCTTCGTGTGGTGCATGTCTGGCTGCTGTCCTGCACTCCTACTGTCCAGGTCCTGACTGGCGCTCCTGTCATCTGAAGGATGTTCTCTCGTGTTTATTTTATATAAAATAAAGGAAGGTTTGGGTTTGTTTTTTTTTTTTTTTAAACATAAATGAAGAATAATCTTTCAATCTCTGTTATGTTCAGATAAAATGAAGGACGCTCTGTCAGAGAACTGTAATGGATTCTCTCTTTTCTCAGATCAGATCTACTACGTTGCACTGATGAGGAACAACTATTTTGAAACACAGTGTCTGCAAATTGAGGATCTGATCTGGCATAAATTCTAAGTCATATGACAAGGTTCATTAAAGGGTTACTTTTGACTTTTAGGATTGTTACCTCCAATAGGTGGCACTAGAGCTTGTCTACCTCCTCACTGAAGAGACAATTTACGCTTTTCTCCTAAGCTTCCTGTCAGGACAGACATCTATTCAGCTTCCTCAATTTTCTAGCTCCTACCACTTCCTGCCTCATTCCCGGGGGTTGATGGGAAATGTAGTTCTGTCCTCTGCAGGTTTATATAATGCAGGGGCGGGGAACCTCCAGCCCGCGGGCCGCATGCGGCCCGCCATGACCTTTTATGCGGCCCCCGGGCAGATTACCGTGGGAAGCAGTGCTCGTGCTGTCACCGCAGTTTTGCAGGCCGCTGGCCCTTTAAATCCACACATTGCTGCTTGTGCGCACCAATGTGTTCTCCCGTCGGCCAGTGCCAATGTGATCAGGACTTACTTTGTGGACGGGTCCCACAGCAGCCTCACAGCTTCCAGCGTTGTGTGCCCGCCCTCTGGAGCTCTGTGCCCGCCTTCTCCTTCTGATGCTGTGTGCGCGCCCCCTGCCCTCTGGAGCTCTGTGCCCGCCTTCTCCTTCTGATGCTGTGTGCGCGCCCCCTGCCCTCCAGAGCTCTGTGCCCGCCTTCTCCTTCTGATGCTGTGTGCGCGCCCCCTGCCCTCCGGAGCTCTGTGCCCGCCTTTTCCTTCTGATGCTATGTGTGCGCCCCCTGCCTTCCGGAGCTCTGTGCTCGCCTTCTCCTTCCGATGCTGTGAGTGCGATGCTGCTGTGAGTCCAGCACTGGCCCTCTGCTGCTATGTGCCCTGCCCAGTGCTTTGTGCCTCCCCACCCCAGTTCTGTAAACCCTCTCCCCCAGAGTTGCATGAAACCCTCAGCACAGTGTGCCCCCCAATGTCCTGTGTGCACCCCCTAATCCTGTGTGCAGCCCCCCAGTCCTGTGTGCAGCCCATCACCCAGTCCTGTGTTCACCCCCATCCTGTGTGCACCCCCCATCCTGTGTGCAGCCCCCCAGTCCTATGTGCAGCCCATGCCCCAGTCCTGTGTGCAGCCCATCCCCCAGTCCTGTGTGCAGCCCCCAAGTCCTATGTGCAGCCCATGCCCCAGTCCTGTGTGCAGCCCATGTCCCAGTCCTGTGTGCAGCCCCCCAGTCCTATGTGCAGCCCATGCCCCAGTCCTGTGTGCAGCCCATGCCCCAGTCCTGTGTGCAGCCCATGCACCAATCCTGTGTGCAGCCCATGCCCCAATCCTGTGTGCAGCCCATCCCCCAATCCTGTGTGCAGCCCATCACCCAGTCCTGGGTGCAGCCCATCACCCAGTCCTGTGTGCAGCCCATCACCCAGTCCTGTGTGCAGCCCATCACCCAGTCCTGTGTGCACCCCCCCATCCTGTGTGCAGCCCCCCAGTCCTATGTGCAGCCCATGCCCCAGTCCTGTGTGCAGCCCATCCCCCAATCCTGTGTGCAACCTATCCCCCAGTCCTGTGAGCAGCCCCCCCGTGATGTCTGTGCCTCCCCCCAGTGATGTCTGTGCTCCCTCCAGTGATGTCTGTGCCCCAGCTCCTCTTGTGGTGTCTGTGCCCCAGCCCCTTGTGTGGTGTCTGTGCCCCCAGCCCCTCTTGTGGTGTGCATGCCCCCAGCCCCTCTTGTGATGTGCATGCCCCCAGCCCCTCTTGTGATGTGCATGCCCCCAGCCCCTCTTGTGATGTGCATGCCCCCTGCCCCTCTTGTGATGTGCATGCCTTTTGCGTCTCTTGTGATGTGCATGCCCCCAGCCCCTCTTGTGATATGCATGCCCCCAGCCCCTCTTGTGATGTGCATGCCCCCAGCCCCTCTTGTGATGTGCATGCCCCCAGCCCCTCTTGTGATCTGCATGCCCCCAGCGTCTCTTGTGATGTGTATGCCCTCAGTGTCTCTTGTGATGTGCATGCCCCCAGCCCCTGTTGTGATGTGCATGCCCCAGCCCCTCTTGTGATGTGCATGCCCCCAGCCCCTCTTGTGATGTGCATGCCCCCAGCCCCTCTTGTGATGTGCATGCCCCCAGCGTCTCTTGTGATGTGCATGCCCCCAGCGTCTCCAGTCATGTGCATGCCCCTTGCGTCTCCAGTGATGTATATGCCCCCTGTGTCTCATGTGACTTACACATCACATTGGAGATGCTGGGGGCATATACATCAGATTGGATATGCTGGGGGCATTTACATGTCCCCAGCCCCTTGTGTAATGTATGTGCCCCCGGTGTCACCTGTGATGTATATAGAGTAGTTATTGTCTCCTATGTGATGTATATACAGCAGTCCCAGCGTCTCCTATGTGATGTATATACCCCCAGCTTCTCCTGTGATGTATATACAGCGTCTGTTATGCGATGTATATGATTTACCAAGCTTATTATCACAAAGAGTTGACTGCTCCAGGCGGAGACAAACCTGAAAAACCAGTTGCGAGAATTAACATGATTAGTATCACCGAACATCACAGCCGCACCCAAGAGAAGCCGCTCCTGCCATCATAGCAGGGGTGAGTTAATTAATTGTTTCACCAAATATAGCAGGGTCATTTAAACATTGATAATTTTGTGCGGCCCCCGAAGGTTGGTAGAAATTTCGAAATGGCTGTTCTGTTGTTGTGTCTCTCAGTAATCACACTCAGTGCAGATCTTCAGGCTCTTTATTAGGTGGTATTGTCAGCCATAACATCTCTCTCTGCTGCCTGCACTCTGTCTGCAGTACCAGCGAGTTCCCACTTGCTTGTAAACACATACAAGAAGAGAGACCCCTAGAGGCCCCTAGGGGACATACAGCATATACATATTGCTACATCCTTTCTCTTTAAACAAGAATAACAATCAAACTTAATAAACACAAGTTAATCTGACCAAGTAAAAGAGAATTACAATATATACAGTTAGATATAATCCTTGAGGTGCGCAGGCTTTCTGATCATTCTGCTGGCCCTAGTAACATAAGAAGAGTCAATGTCCACCTCTGGTAGTTGTTCTGATTCTGGTAATGTGCCTTCTGATATTGCCTGTCTCTGGTTAACAGTCTCACCCTGATGGTCAGCAGTCACTGTTGGTACTTGGCTTGGACTTGCTGCCTCGTTATCTTGGGTATCAGGATATTGTTCAAAAGGCCAAGAATCATCTTGTTCTTGTGTTTTCCTCAAATATCTCCTATTTCTCCTTAGGCTTCTTCCGTCTTCTGTTACAATTTCGTAAGACCGAGGTCCTAGTTTCTGGACTACCTTTGCCTTTTGCCAGTGTTTGTCGTATTTGCTGCTTGGCTGCAGCCGTATGTTGTCATTCCTCTGGAGATCTGGCAGATCCTTTGCAGATTTATTGTAATAGAAAGCTTGCCTATCTTGATTTTTCTTTAGTTGAGCTTTGATGTTTCCCACCAACTTTGGCTTTAACAGATGACTAGCGGTTGGTATGAATGTCTTTGTACGTCTACTCATGAGCCTCTGTGCCGGACTGCTGTCTATGCCTTGGGTGGGTGTGTTTCTATGATCCAGTATAGACAGATATACATCAGTACCTGCCTGTTTTGCTTTTTTAAGGAGTCTTTTGGCCGTTTTTACTGCGGACTCTGCTTTGCCATTACTCTGTGGATATCTTGGAGAAGACGTCTGGTGCTCAAATTCCCATCTCTTGCTGAAAGTTTTAAACTCTTCTGAAGTAAGCTGAGCAGCATTGTCAGAGAACACGATATCTGGAATGCCATACCTGGCAAAATGGGCCTTGAGTTTTTTAATCACTGTTCTCGCCCTTGTGTCCTGTAACAAATCAATCTCCCAAAAGTTAGATAAATAGTCCACTGTAATCAGGTATTCTTTGTCATTCCATGTGAACACATCTGTTCCAATTTTTGACCAAGGCCTCTGTGGAATTTCATGAGGTTGCAATGTCTCCTTTTGTTGCTTATCACTGCAGGATGCACAGATTTCACATTGTGCTATATAGTTTTTAATGTGGTCATACATTCCTGGCCAATAAATAGATTCTCTTGCTCGCTGTAGACATTCTTCCCTGCCTAAGTGCGAAGAGTGCAGTGTTTCCAGTATGTCTCTCCTGAGTGCTTCTGGTATAACAGCTCTATCTCCTTTAAAGATGATTCCTTGCTGCACTGACAGTTCATTTCTTATGTGGAAGAATGGAGAAACTTCCCTAGGTGCATGCTGCTTGTATTTTGGCCAGCCCTGCAAGATGACAGTCTTTAAGATCTGGAGTATTTTATCCTTCTCTGTACAAGTCTGTATTTGCTTAAACTTGTCTTTTGACACCGCCAGATAGTCACACATATTGATGGTTTCAATTTCATTCTCCTCATCATTTGTGACAGGTAGGTACGCTCTGCTTAGAGTATCTGCAATCAGTAAGTCTCTTCCTGGACAGTAACAGATGTCAAAATCGTATTTCTGAAGTCGTAACAGCATGCGCTGTAGTATCTTTGGGGCATTTAGTAGTGGTTTCTTTGTAATGCTCTCCAATGGCTTGTGATCAGACTGCACTGTTACTTGTCGACCATAGGTGTACTGGTGAAACTTCTCCATCCCAAATACCACAGCCATTAACTCATTCTCAATCTGAGCATATCCCTGCTCTGTTGTTGTTAGGGCTTTGCTTGCAAACTTGATTGGCTGTTTGCTCTGCATTAGTGTAGCTCCAAGGCCTTTTTCTGAAGCATCACATTGTACCACCACTTCTCGATCTGGGTCGAAATACTTCAGGGTTGCTGCGTCTGCAATAGCCTTCTTTACTGACCTGAAAGCAGTTTCCTGGTTTTCTGTCCATTCCCAGAGCACATCTTTGTGGGTTAGCTGTCTCAGTGGCTCACACATATCTGACAGATGCTTGCAAAACTTGGAGAGATAATTTACCATGCCCAGAAATCGTTGTACTCCACACACATCAGTTGGGGTTGGCAAATCTTGAATTGCTCTCACCTTTTCTGGATCTACTTTTACACCATTTGAGGTCAGAAGATGTCCAATATATGCAACTTCTGTCATTTTCAGTTTGAATTTGTCCACATTCAGCTTTATTTGTTTTGCTCTACATCGGTCCAAAAATTGTATCATCTTCTGATCATGATCCTTGATTGCAGACTCCATATCTTCGCCTTCTCCCACTATAAGGATATCATCTGCTATTGTTTTTACTCCAGGAAGTCCTTCCAAAGCCTGCATCAATTTCTACTGGAACATCTCCGGAGCAGGTTTTAGTCCCATGGGCAGTCTCAGCCATTTATAGCGTCCAAATGGTGAAGAAAATGTTGTCAATAAACTTGATTCTTCAGTCAGTTCCACATGCCAGAATCCATTTTTGACATCACATACAGAAAATATTTTAGCCTTTGATAGATCTGGGAGAACATCGTCCAATGTTGGCATCGGGTAATGATTTCTTTTCAGCGCCTTGTTGAGTGGCTTCGGATCAATGCATATTCTTAACTTGCCTGATGGTTTCTGCACTATGACCAAACTGCTGATCCAATCTGTACTCTTCTGGACTGGTTCTATCATGCCTCTTTTCTGTAAAAAGTGGTTGCATTAAAGCTACAGGCACCCTTCTTGTAGGTAATCTGGTAGGCTGCACGGTTTTATCAATTTCTAGCCTGTATTTACCTTCAAAACACCCATCACCTTCAAATAAATCAGCATACTCCATTTTTATTTTTTGAAAGTCCAAATTGCGCTATGCAGTTAGTTTGGGATTTTGTATATCCTGGGAAACCTCAACAGACATAATGTTCTGAGACTGTACTTTTATTAAGTCCATTGCCTGCACTGCTGTTACTCCCAGTATTGGTACATGGTTCCCACCATGCAGCACGGTAAATTCAGCTCTGTAACTTTTCCTGTTACATGGGTTCCGTATTTTGAGCTTACATGTCCCCATAGGTTTCAGAACACTTTTGTTGTACATCACCAGTACCTTGTCCGTTGGCTCAATGGAAACCTGCTTGTTCAGCAGAGCACTTGGAATGACATTGCAGCTTGCTCCACAATCCAGCTGAAATCTAATGGGCTTCTCATCCAGCAGGAAGGTTGCATAGAGCTGCTTGGCATCCTTGACTACTGGCTGCCTGATTACATTGACATTCTCTGTTGCAGGCCGCAGCTGTAGCCATGTAATGTCCTCTGCACTGTCAGTGTCTGGTTTCACAGTGTGGACCTGTCTATACTGTTTGCTTGTTCCCAGCCTGCAGACAGCTGAGAAATGATTCTTCTTGCCACATAACCTGCAGGTTTCGCCATATGCTGCACTCTTGGTCTTGTCTCTCTCATGTCTCTTACCACAATATTTGCAGTGGATTGTGCTTATAGGGGAGCTTGGTCTTGTCTTTCCTCTCATAGATACTGCATGTACCTCATCATCATTATTATTCTCACTGGTGCCTGCCATCATCTTCAGGCTGCGCTTTGTCAGCTCTGCAGCCCTGCAGATTTGCATGCATCTCTCTAAGGTCAGTTCTTCGTCTCTGAGTAAACGTTCTCTGAGGCGAGTGTCCATAATGCCACATACAATTCTGTCTCTTATGAGGCTATCTCTGATTTCCCCAAAGCCACATATTGCAGCCAATGTCCTCAGCTCTGTCACATATCTGTCTACATTTTCACCATCCGCCTGCTGTCTTGTGAAAAACTTGTATCTCTCCACAGTCTCATTTCTCTTGGGGTCACAGTGCTTATCAAATGCCTCCACATTGTCTGCTAGGATGAGGTGGTCTGTGTCTGGCAGTAAGGTCTGGGCTAGTTCTCTGCCTCCACAATGTCTGCTAGGACGAGGTGGTCTGTGTCTGGCAGTAAGGTCTGGGCTAGTTCTCTGCCTCCACAATCTCTGCTAGGATGAGGTGGTCTGTGTCTGGCAGTAAGGTCTGGGCTAGTTCTCTGCCTCCACAATGTCTGCTAGGACGAGGTGGTCTGTGTCTGGCAGTAAGGTCTGGGCTAGTTCTCTGCCTCCACAATCTCTGCTAGGACGAGGCGGTCTGTGTCTGGCAGTAAGGTCTGGGCTAGTTCTCTGCCTCCACAATCTCTGCTAGGACGAGGTGGTCTGTGTCTGGCAGTAAGGTCTGGGCTAGTTCTCTGCCTCCACAATCTCTGCTAGGACGAGGCGGTCTGTGTCTGGCAGTAAGGTCTGGGCTAGTTCTCTGCCTCCACAATGTCTGCTAGGACGAGGTGGTCTGTGTCTGGCAGTAAGGTCTGGGCTAGTTCTCTGCCTCCACAATCTCTGCTAGGACGAGGCGGTCTGTGTCTGGCAGTAAGGTCTGGGCTAGTTCTCTGCCTCCACAATCTCTGCTAGGACGAGGCGGTCTGTGTCTGGCAGTAAGGTCTGGGCTAGTTCTCTGCCTCCACAATGTCTGCTAGGACGAGGTGGTCTGTGTCTGGCAGTAAGGTCTGGGCTAGTTCTCTGCCTCCACAATCTCTGCTAGGACGAGGCGGTCTGTGTCTGGCAGTAAGGTCTGGGCTAGTTCTCTGCCTCCACAATCTCTGCTAGGATGAGGTGGTCTGTGTCTGGCAGTAAGGTCTGGGCTAGTTCTCTGCCTCCACAATCTCTGCTAGGACGAGGTGGTTTGTGTCTGGCAGTAAGGTCTGGGCTAGTTCTCTGCCTCCACAATCTCTGCTAGGATGAGGTGGTCTGTGTCTGGCAGTAAGGTCTGGGCTAGGTCTGGGCTAGTTCTCTGCCTCCACAATCTCTGCTAGGATGAGGTGGTCTGTGTCTGGCAGTAAGGTCTGGGCTAGTTCTCTGCCTCCACAATCTCTGCTAGGACGAGGCGGTCTGTGTCTGGCAGTAAGGTCTGGGCTAGTTCTCTGCCTCCACAATCTCTGCTAGGACGAGGTGGTCTGTGTCTGGCAGTAAGGTCTGGGCTAGTTCTCTGCCTCCACAATCTCTGCTAGGACGAGGCGGTCTGTGTCTGGCAGTAAGGTCTGGGCTAGTTCTCTGCCTCCACAATGTCTGCTAGGATGAGGTGGTCTGTGTCTGGCAGTAAGGTCTGGGCTAGTTCTCTGCCTCCACAATCTCTGCTAGGACGAGGCGGTCTGTGTCTGGCAGTAAGGTCTGGGCTAGTTCTCTGCCTCCACAATCTCTGCTAGGACGAGGTGGTCTGTGTCTGGCAGTAAGGTCTGGGCTAGTTCTCTGCCTCCACAATCTCTGCTAGGATGAGGTGCTCTGTGTCTGGCAGTAAGGTCTGGGCTAGTTCTCTGCCTCCACAATGTCTGCTAGGACGAGGTGGTCTGTGTCTGGCAGTAAGGTCTGGGCTAGTTCTCTGCCTCCACAATCTCTGCTAGGACGAGGCGGTCTGTGTCTGGCAGTAAGGTCTGGGCTAGTTCTCTGCCTCCACAATCTCTGCTAGGACGAGGTGGTCTGTGTCTGGCAGTAAGGTCTGGGATAGTTCTCTGCCTCCACAATCTCTGCTAGGACGAGGCGGTCTGTGTCTGGCAGTAAGGTCTGGGCTAGTTCTCTGCCTCCACAATGTCTGCTAGGACGAGGTGGTCTGTGTCTGGCAGTAAGGTCTGGGCTAGTTCTCTGCCTCCACAATCTCTGCTAGGACGAGGCGGTCTGTGTCTGGCAGTAAGGTCTGGGCTAGTTCTCTGCCTCCACAATCTCTGCTAGGACGAGGCGGTCTGTGTCTGGCAGTGAGGTCTGGGCTAGTTCTCTGCCTCCACAATGTCTGCTAGGACGAGGTGGTCTGTGTCTGGCAGTAAGGTCTGGGCTAGTTCTCTGCCTCCACAATCTCTGCTAGGACGAGGCGGTCTGTGTCTGGCAGTAAGGTCTGGGCTAGTTCTCTGCCTCCACAATCTCAGCTAGGATGAGGTGGTCTGTGTCTGGCAGTAAGGTCTGGGCTAGTTCTCTGCCTCCACAATCTCTGCTAGGACGAGGTGGTTTGTGTCTGGCAGTAAGGTCTGGGCTAGTTCTCTGCCTCCACAATCTCTGCTAGGATGAGGTGGTCTGTGTCTGGCAGTAAGGTCTGGGCTAGTTCTCTGCCTCCACAATGTCTGCTACGGTAGGATGAGGTGGTCTGTGTCTGGCAGTAAGGTCTGGGCTAGTTCTCTGCCTCCACAATCTCTGCTAGGATGAGGTGGTCTGTGTCTGGCAGTAAGGTCTGGGCTAGTTCTCTGCCTCCACAATGTCTGCTAGGACGAGGTGGTCTGTGTCTGGCAGTAAGGTCTGGGCTAGTTCTCTGCCTCCACAATGTCTGCTAGGACGAGGTGGTCTGTGTCTGGCAGTAAGGTCTGGGCTAGTTCTCTGCCTGCACAATGTCCGCTAGGACGAGGTGGTCTGTGTCTGGCAGTAAGGTCTGGGCTAGTTCTCTGCCTGCACAATGTCCGCTAGGACGAGGTGGTCTGTGTCTGGCAGTAAGGTCTGGGCTAGTTCTCTGCCTCCACAATCTCTGCTAGGACGAGGTGGTCTGTGTCTGGCAGTAAGGTCTGGGCTAGTTCTCTGCCTCCACAATCTCTGCTAGGATGAGGTGGTCTGTGTCTGGCAGTAAGGTCTGGGCTAGGTCTGGGCTAGTTCTCTGCCTCCACAATCTCTGCTAGGATGAGGTGGTCTGTGTCTGGCAGTAAGGTCTGGGCTAGTTCTCTGCCTCCACAATGTCTGCTAGGACGAGGTGGTCTGTGTCTGGCAGTAAGGTCTGGGCTAGTTCTCTGCCTCCACAATCTCTGCTAGGACGAGGCGGTCTGTGTCTGGCAGTAAGGTCTGGGCTAGTTCTCTGCCTCCACAATCTCTGCTAGGACGAGGTGGTCTGTGTCTGGCAGTAAGGTCTGGGATAGTTCTCTGCCTCCACAATCTCTGCTAGGACGAGGCGGTCTGTGTCTGGCAGTAAGGTCTGGGCTAGTTCTCTGCCTCCACAATGTCTGCTAGGACGAGGTGGTCTGTGTCTGGCAGTAAGGTCTGGGCTAGTTCTCTGCCTCCACAATCTCTGCTAGGATGAGGTGGTCTGTGTCTGGCAGTAAGGTCTGGGCTAGTTCTCTGCCTCCACAATGTCTGCTAGGACGAGGCGGTCTGTGTCTGGCAGTAAGGTCTGGGCTAGTTCTCTGCCTCCACAATGTCTGCTAGGACGAGGTGGTCTGTGTCTGGCAGTAAGGTCTGGGCTAGTTCTCTGCCTGCACAATGTCCGCTAGGACGAGGTGGTCTGTGTCTGGCAGTAAGGTCTGGGCTAGTTCTCTGCCTGCACAATGTCCGCTAGGACGAGGTGGTCTGTGTCTGGCAGTAAGGTCTGGGCTAGTTCTCTGCCTGCACAATGTCTGCTAGGACGAGGCGGTCTGTGTCTGGCAGTAAGGTCTGGGCTAGTTCTCTGCCTTTTTCCACAATTAAGTAATAAAACAGCTTTACTTTACGTTTGTCATCACTGGGGGCCACTGTCAGCTCCACATACAGAGTAAACTCCTCTTTCCAGTGTCTCCATGTCTGGGATAGATTACATGATGAAACATCCAGTTTCTGAGGGGGCTTCAGACCAGTCTCCATCTTGTATAATGACAGGAAATCTGTACTCACAGTTGCAATGATGTTCTGTACAGTCCCAGTCTCACACACACGCTCTGAGGATTTGCAGGTGTCACATGAAGGTTCTGTGCCCAGCTGCCACCATGTTCTGTTGTTGTGTCTCTCAGTAATCACACTCAGTGGAGATCTTCAGGCTATTTATTAGGTGGTATTGTCAGCCTTAACATCTCTCTCTGCTGCCTGCACTCTGTCTGCAGACAGAGAGACCCCTAGAGGCCCCTAGGGGACATACAGCATATACATATTGCTACAATGGCCCCCGGCTGAAAAAAGGTTCCCCACCCCTGATATAATGCAGAGAAGTAACAAGTGAAGTCCTTTCCTTCCGGACACATCCGGTGTGCTGGTATACCCGGCTCCGTCCTATCACCTGTACACACCGCCCTGCAGAGTATTACTGCTATACTGCGCTCCAGCCTGGGGCTGGACTTACCTATATACAGTATCCACAATATAAAGATATAAAACTGCTCCCTACACATCATACACACGGCTCCGCTCCGTACACCTCGTACACACATGGCTCCGCTCCGTACACCTCGTACACACGCGGCTCCACTCCGTACACCTCGTACACACACTGCTCTGTACACCTCGTACACACACTGCTCCGCTCCGTACACCTCGTACACACACGGCTCTGCTCCGTACACCTCGTACACACACGGCTCTGCTCCGTACACCTCGTACACACACGGCTCTGGTCCGTACACCTCGTACACACACGGCTCCGCTCCGTACACCTCGTACACACACGGCTCCGCTTCGTACACCTCGTACACACACGGCTCTGCTCCGTACACCTCGTACACACGCGGCTCCGCTCCGCACACCTCGTACACACACGGTTCCGCTCCGCACACCTCGTACACACAAGGCTCCGCTTCGTACACCTCGTACACACGGCTCTGCTCCGTACACCTCGCACACACACGGCTCCGCTTCGTACACCTCGTACACACACGGCTCTGCTTCGTACACCTCGTACACACACGGCTCTGCTCCGTACACCTCGTACACACACGGCTCCGCTCCGTACACCTCGTACACACACGGCTCCGCTTCGTACACCTCGTACACACACGGCTCTGCTCCGTACACCTCGTACACACACGGCTCCGCTCCGTACACCTCGTACACACACGGCTCCGCTTCGTACACCTCGTACACACACGGCTCTGCTCCGTACACCTCGTACACACACGGCTCTGCTCCGTACACCTCGTACACACACGGCTCTGCTCCGTACACCTCGTACACACACGGCTCCGCTCCGTACACCTCGTACACACACGGCTCCGCTTCGTACACCTCGTACACACACGGCTCTGCTCCGTACACCTCGTACACACGCGGCTCTGCTCCGTACACCTCGTACACACGCGGCTCTGCTACATCCACACTGTAAACCCCTCCTGACCCCACACAAACTTCCCCTCATCCAGCACCATGACAACCAGCACAGCAGAGCCCTGCATACACTGAGGAGCTGATCATGTGACCCTGACTCCTCCCCTCCATGTGACATCATCACAGGTCCTGTAAGCACAGAGCAGCCATATATCTAGTGTGCGGCTCTGCAGGTGGAGGTAGGTGCAGGGTATTATATATCTAGTGTGCGGCTCTGCAGGTGGAGGTAGGTGCAGGGTATTATATATCTAGTGTGCGGCTCTGCAGGTGGAGGTAGGTGCAGGTTATTATATATCTAGTGTGCGGCTCTGCAGGTGGAGGTAGGTGCAGGTTATATATCTAGTGTGCGGCTCTGCAGGTGGAGGTAGGTGCAGGTTATTATATATCTAGTGTGCGGCTCTGCAGGTGGAGGTAGGTGCAGGGTATTATATATCTAGTGTGCGGCTCTGCAGGTGGAGGTAGGTGCAGGGTATTATATATCTAGTGTGTGGCTCTGCAGGTGGAGGTAGGTGCAGGGTATTATATATCTAGTGTGCGGCTCTGCAGGTGGAGGTAGGTGCAGGTTATATATCTAGTGTGCGGCTCTGCAGGTGGAGGTAGGTGCAGGTTATATATCTAGTGTGTGGCTCTGCAGGTGGAGGTAGGTGCAAGTTATATATCTAGTGTGCGGCTCTGCAGGAGGAGGTAGGTGCAGGGTATTATATATCTAGTGTGCGGCTCTGCAGGTGGAGGTAGGTGCAGGGTATTATATATCTAGTGTGCGGCTCTGCAGGTGGAGGTAGGTGCAGGGTATTATATATCTAGTGTGTGGCTCTGCAGGTGGAGGTAGGTGCAGGGTATTATATATCTAGTGTGCGGCTCTGCAGGTGGAGGTAGGTGCAGGTTATTATATATCTAGTGTGCGGCTCTGCAGGAGGAGGGAGGTGCAGGGTATTATATATCTAGTGTGCGGCTCTGCAGGTGGAGGTAGGTGCAGGGTATTATATATCTAGTGTGCGGCTCTGCAGGGGGAGGTAGGTGCAGGGTATTATATATCTAGTGTGCGGCTCTGCAGGTGGAGGTAGGTGCAGGGTATTATATATCTAGTGTGCGGCTCTGCAGGTGGAGGTAGGTGCAGGGTATTATATATCTAGTGTGCGGCTCTGCAGGTGGAGGTAGGTGCAGGATATTATATATCTAGTGTGCGGCTCTGCAGGTGGAGGTAGGTGCAGGGTATTATATATCTAGTGTGCGGCTCTGCAGGTGGAGGTAGGTGCAGGGTATTATATATCTAGTGTGCGGCTCTGCAGGTGGAGGTAGGTGCAGGTTATTATATATGTGTGTGCGGCTCTGCAGGTGGAGGTAGGTGCAGGGTATTATATATCTAGTGTGCGGCTCTGCAGGTGGAGGTAGGTGCAGGGTATTATATATCTAGTGTGCGGCTCTGCAGGTGGAGGTAGGTGCAGGGTATTATATATCTAGTGTGCGGCTCTGCAGGTGGAGGTAGGTGCAGGGTATTATATATCTAGTGTGCGGCTCTGCAGGTGGAGGTAGGTGCAGGTTATTATATATCGCCTCCATACTCCGTGGCGCTGTACACACTATTATCACCGTCACGCTCTCTATAGACTTTCCTCACACTCGCGGTCAGTGTTGGCCTCGGATGGCAGAGCCCCTCCTGTAACACTGACTCTGGGGGGCTGCTCAGCTCCGGGCAGATGTCACCTTCCCCTCAGTCACATATTTCCTGCCGCTTCTATGTAATAATACACTGGTTTCACTCCTGCAGAGGGGCCCACCTGGGAATTCTCCGGTACCCCGGTGTGTCAGTCCGAGATTGCCTGCGTTTCCAGTTTTCCATCTGAAAAAAAATTGACTTTTACTCTGGTGACTCTTGTTACATCCATTTTTAAGAATGTTTGTCCGTTTTCATAGGGCAATTTTTGACATGAACTAGAGGCATTGCGCAGGCACCTCCCCTAATGGGAGGATGCCTTAAATACACTGTGTCTCTGAGCCTTAGGCCCCCTTCACACGTCCGTGATACACGTGCGTGTTTGGTCCGTTTCCGTATATACCGGAGACACGGCCAAACGTGCACCAATGTTAATCTATGATTGTGGTCACACGTGCGTTATTTCATTATGTCCGTGTGTGCGTGTCCGTGATCCGTATGTGTTTGCATGTCCGTTATCTACACGGAGCACGCACACGTGCACACAATGAAAGTCTATGGGTATGTGCACACACGTTAGTAAACACGTATGCATCTACCTATAGTCCGTGTCCGTTTGGTGTTTTTATTTCTAGTGATGTCGGCTATTCTTTCTATTTCTGTGTATGTCGGTCAATCTCCCTGAGTCCGTCGGTCTGTCTCTCTGTCGGTCTCTCTGTCTGTCTGTCCCTCTCTCTCTCACAGTCTGTCGGTCAGTTTCCCCCCCTCTCTCATACTTACCGTTCCCCGATCACCGGCGCGGTGCTGCACGGCATTCACACTGCTGCGGCGGCTTTTACTATTTTGAAAAAGCCGGCCGCTCATTAAACAATCTCCTATTCCCTGCTTTCCCCGCCCACCGGCGCCTATGATTGGTTAAAGTGAGACACGCCCCCACACTGAGTGACAGGTGCCTCACTGCACCCAATCACAGCAGCCGGTGGGCGTGTCTATACTGTGCAGTAAAATAAATAAATAATTAAAAAAAAAACGGCGTGCGGTCCCCCCCAATTTTAATGCCAGCCAGATAAAGCCATATGGCTGAAGGCTGGTATTCTCAGGATGGGGAGCTCCACGTTATGGGGAGCCCCCACCCTAACAATATCAGTCAGCAGCCGCCCAGAATTGCCGCATACATTATATGCGACAGTTCTGGGTCTGTACCCGGCTCTTCCCGATTTGCCCTGGTGCTTTGGCAAATCGGGGTAATAAGGAGTTAATGGCAGCCCATAGCTGCCACTAAATCCTAGATTAATCATGTCAGGCGTCTCCCCGAGATACCTTCCATGATTAATCTGTAAATTACAGTAAATAAACACACACACCAGAAAAAATCCTTTATTAGAAATAAAAAACACACACATATACCTTGGTTCACCACTTTAATCAGCCCGAAAAAGCCCTCCATGTCCGGCGTCATCCAGGATGGTCCAGCGTCGCATCCAGCTCTGCTGCATGGAGGTGACCGGAGCTGCAGCAGACACTGCCGCTCCGGTCACCTCCACGCAGCTAATGAAGACAGCCGCGCGATCAGCTGAGCTGTCACTGAGGTTACCCGCTGTCACTGGATTCAGTGGTGGTCGCGGGTAACCTCAGTGACAGCTCAGCTGATCGCGCTACTCACCTCATTTGCTGCGTGTAAGTGACCGGAGCGGCGGTGTCTCCTGCAGCTCTGGTCACCTCCATGCAGCAGCGCTGGATGCGACGCTGGAGCATCCTGGATTACGCCGGACATGGAGGGCTTTTTGGGGCTGATTAAAGTGGTGAACCAGGGAATGTGTTTGTGTGTTTTTTATTTCTAATAAAGGATTTTTTTCTGGTGTGTGTGTTTATTTACTGTAATTTACAGATTAATCATGGAAGGTGTCTCGGGGAGACGCCTGACATGATTAATCTAGGATTTAGTGGCAGCTATGGGCTGCCATTAACTCCTTATTACCCCGATTTGGCAAAGCACCAGGGCAAATCGGGAAGAGCCGGGTACAGCCCCAGAACTGTCGCATCTAATGTATGCGGCAATTCTGGGCGGCTGCTGACTGATATTGTTAGGGTGGGGGGCTCCCCATAACGTGGAGCTCCCCATCCTGAGAATACCAGCCTGCAGCCGTATAGCTTTATCTGGCTGGCATTAAAATTGGGGGGGACCGCACGCCGTTTTTTTTTAAAATTATTTATTTATTTATTTATTTTACTGCACAGTATAGACACGCCCACCGGCTGCTGTGATTGGGTGCAGTGAGGCACCTGTCACTCAGTGTGGGGGCGTGTCTCACTGCAACCAATCATAGGCGCCGGTGGGCGGGGAAAGCAGGGAATAGGAGATTGTTTAATGAGCGGCCGGCTTTTTCAAAATAGTAAAAGCCGCCGCAGCAGTGTGAATGCCGTGCAGCGCCGCGCCGGGGATCGAGGAACGGTGAGTATGAGACAGGGGGGGAAACTTCAGTCACTCGGGGGATTAGCGGTCACCGGTGAATCCTTCACAGGTGACCGCTAATCAGTACTCGACACAGACAGAGCCGCGGTATGAGGATAAAGTCGGGTGAAGTTCACCCGAGTTCATTCTCATCGCGCAACTCTGTCTGCTGTCAGCCGACATTTATAAATGACATTGTGCATCACACACACGGACATTCCACACGGACATTCCACGTACACATACACGTTAATTCCACACGCACACACGGACATTCTACACACAAACACGGCTAGCATACGCAATTCACACAGGTGCCACACGGACCATAAAAACGGACACAAAAACGGGACACGGACCCGAAAAACGGCCCGTAACACACGTGCGTGTTTTTCACGGACGTGTGAAGGGGGCCTTAGGCTGAGAGGCATTTCCTGGATATAGTGCGCTGGCCCTTTAAGAGGAAGGCCGGTGTGCGCTCGCGCATCTTAGTTGCACTCCTGGGAACTTTGTGTGGCTTGTACAGGGCCCGGAACGGAAAGGAGGCAGGAGCACATGTGGATGGCCACAGGAGGACAAGACACGTCTGTGGTGGTGAGTAAGTCGGCGTATCTGCTGAGACGCCGACACTTCAGTACCCCCCCTTTATGCCCCCTCTTCTCCAGGCCTGAAGGAGGTTTCTTCTCCTGAAGCTCGTTTTCAGAGATGGTAGATGAAGACATAGCCAGTGGATGAGGAGGACTTGACATCTGCTGCTTGAAGGGCTTCTTTCAGGGACCCCAAAAAAAAAGGCCGCACCAACTTCCAGGGTAGGCCTCACAGGAGCTTCAGGAACCACAGATCTTTCCAGCCTCACAGGACATGCATGAATGAAGTGTTCTCCACCTCCACAATCGAAACGCAGCCTCATAGCACAACGGTAGTCTCTACGTTGGTCTGACATCTTGACATGATCAACCTCCATGGCTTAAGGAGCGGCAACCAGAATCTGGGAGATCAGCGGCCTCTGGAGGAAGGGAGACTGATGTATATATCCCCTATCATGTTTCACCTCCATGGATCGCTCCTGGAACCGCAGGTCGACCTCGGTAGCTAAGGAAATTAGGTCATCCAATGCGCGGGAATATCATGGCCAGACAGTTCATCTTTAATCTTTCCGCATAAGCCTTCTCAAAAGGTGGCCACCAGCACCTGATTATTGCAGCCGAGCTCTGAGGAAAGAATATGGAACTGAACCACATACTTCCCAACAGCCTTTACCCCTTGATGTAACTGTAAGAGGAAGGATGCTGCAAAGGCGACAAGACCTGGCTCATTGAAAACTTTCCTGAAGGCTTCAAGAAAGTCCATGACGTCAGAGGTGACCAAATCTCTTCTCTCCCACAGTGGATTGAACCAAGCAAGACCCTCCCCGCCAAGGTGCGGCATCAAGAATGCCACTTTGGCCCACTCCGAAGGGAATTGGTGTGGCAAAAGTTCAGAGTGAAGGGAGCATTGATTGATGAACCCTCAGCATTGCTTTTGATCTCCATCAAATCATAACGGAGCAGATAATAGAGGCCAGGATTCTGCCGGAGCTATGGACTGAACGGATGCCGAGGAACCAGCCGGACTGTTCTTGTTGTTCCCGCATTTGTGACTTTTCCCGTTACAGCGCTGGCACTTAAAAGGTGGAGGAGTCATCAGAGTCCATGGCCTGCACAGGGATTAGCTTAATTAAGTGCCCACCACAAGGTGGACGCCAGGTACCATTCCCAGGGCAGTGACCGGGACTGTGGCAGCTGAACCCCAGGACAGTTGACTGGCTCAGGAATAGACGGGTACAGGCAGGGTGATATAGGCAGGTATGGACAGGAATTATGGGCACAACAGTGGCATACAGCAGGTACTGGAGACGAACACAGGGATAACATGACAGGAGCTCAGAACCTGACAACTAGCTAGCAGACTGGAGACTGACTGACTAACTAGAGGCATTGCGTAGGCACCTCCCCTAATGGGAGGATGCCTTAAATAGATTGTGCTTCTCAGCCATAGGCTGAGAGGCATGTCCTGGAAATAGCGCGCCAACCCATTCCGAGGAGGGTCCGGTGTGTGCGTGCGCATCTTAGTTGCACTCTCTGGAACCCTGTGTGGCATGTACAGGGCCCAGGATGGGAAAGAGGCAGCAGCACATGTGGATGGCTGGGGCAGTGCAGAGACGCCGGAGCTACAGTACATTTTTAGTGTGACAGTCGGAATCCCCCCCCCAAAAATCCAGAAAATAATTCATTTGCTTTTTTTTTTTTTGCATGAAATAAGTACTGGATCACCGACCAACCAGCAAGAATTCTGGCTCTCACAGACCTGTTATATTTTTCTTAAGAAACTCCTACTCTGCTCTCATTCCTTGTAGTAATTGCATCTGTTTGAACTCATTATCTGTATAAAAGACACCTGTCCACACACTCAATTAATCACACACCCCCAACATCTCCACCATGGTCAAGGCCAAAGAGCTGGGATGGCCTACAGGGCAATAGGCAAGCAGCTTGGTGAGAAGGTAACAACTGTTGGTGCAATTGTTAGAAAATATAAGAAACACAAAATGACTGTCAATCTTACTCAACCAAGGGCTTCATGCAAGATCTCGCCCTGTGGGGTAAGGATTATTCTGAGAAAGGTCAGGAATCAACCCAGATCTACACGGGAGGACCTGGTCAATGACCTGAAGAGAGCTGGGACTACAGCTTCAAAGATTACCATCAGTAACACATTACTGGATTAAAATCTTGCAGGGCATGCAAGGTCCCCCTGCTCATGTCCAGGCCTGTTTGAAGTTTGCTAACTCTGCATGATCCAAAGTAGGCATGGTTGAAAGTCATGAGGTCAGTTGAGAATAAAATAGAACTTTTTGGTATCAACTCCACTCATCGTGTTTGGAGGAAGGAGGAGGATGAGTACAACCCCAAGAATACTGTCCAAAACATCAAACATGGTGATGGAAACATCATACTTTAGGGAGGCTTTTCTGGAAAGGAGACAGGATGAATGCACCGTATTGAAGGGAAGATGAACGGGGTCATGTATATCAAGATTTTGGCCAATAACCTCCTTCTCTCAGTAGGAACATTGAATATGGTTTGTGGCTGGGTCTCACAGCATGACAATAACCTGAAACACTGCCAGGGCAACTAAGGAGCGGCTCCGTAAGAAGCATTTCAAAGTCCTGGAGTGGCCTAGCCAGTCTCCAGTCCTGACCATAATAGAAAATATTTGGAGGGATCCGAAACTCAATGTTGCCCTGTGACAGCCCCAAAACCTGTTCTGTTTTTCTATTATATCAAATCTTTATTAATAAAATGCAAATTATTTAAAAATCATCCAGTTTCATAGTTTCATAGTTTTTAAGGTTGAAGGGAGACTGTAAGTCCATCTCGTTCAACCTGTAGCCTAACATGTTGATCCAGAGGAAGGCAAAAAAAAAAACCAATATGTCAAACAGCTCCAATGGGGAAAAAAATTTCCTTCCTGACTCCACATATGGCAATCAGACTAGTTCCCTGGATCAACACCCTGTCATAAAATCTAATATACATAACTGGTAATATTACATTTTTCAAGAAAGGCATCCAGGCTCTGCTTAAATGTTAGTAGTGAATCCCTCATTACAACATCATGCGGCAGAGAGTTCCATAGTCTCACTGCTCGTACAGTAAAGAATCCTCGTCTGTGATTATGATTAAACCTTCTTTCCTCAAGACGTAGCGGATGCCCCCGTGTTCCAGTCGCAGGCCTAGGTGTAAAAAGATCTTTGGAAAGGTCTCTGTACTGTCCCCTCACATGTTTATTCATTGTGATTAGATCCCCCTAAGCCTTTGTTTTTCCAAACTAAATAACCCCAAGTTTAATAACCTGTCTTGGTATTGCAGCCCACCCATTCCTCTAATCATCTTGGTCGCTCTTCTATCTACCTGTAAGATTATGCTATTTATAACCTTCTATACTTTTGCTATCAAGAAAAGCATCCATTCCTCTCAAATTCATTCAGTGAGTTGGCCATCACCACTTCCCCAGGAAGAGAGTTCCAGAGCCTCACTGCTCTTACCGTGAAGAACCCTCTTCTATGCTGATGTAGGAATTTTCTTTCCTCCAATCGAAGAGAATGCCCCCTTGTTCTTGTCACAGTCCTTGGTACAAACAGATCATGGGAGAGATCTCTATATGGCCCTCTGATATATTTGTACATATTTATTAGGTCTCCCCTAAGTCTTCTCTTTTCTAGAGTAAATAGACCTAATTTTGATAACCTTTCCGTGTATTGTAATGCACCCATTCCATTTATTATTTTAGTAGCCGCCTCTGAACCCTTTCAAGTTCAGTAATGTCTTTCTTGAGCACCGGCGCCCAAAATTGCACACAATACTCCAAGTGTGGTCTGACGAGTGATTTGTACAGAGGGAGAATGATGTTCTCATCTCGTGCCCCCAGACCTCTTCTAATGCATCCCATCACCCTATTTGCTTTGGTGGCTGCTGCCTGACACTGGGCACTCCAATTTAGCTTCTTATTGACTAAGATGCCTAAGTCTTTTTCCATGTCTGATTTCCCCAGCAGTTTCCCATTTAGTAAGTAATCGTAGCATCTGTTTCTCCTTCCCATGTGCATAACCTTACACTTATCTGTGTTAAACCTCATTTGCCATTTTTCAGCTCAATTCTCCAATTTACTCAAATCCATCTGTAGTTGCAAACGTTCCTCCTTTGTGTTAACTACCTTACATAGTTTTGTATCATCTGCAAATACTGGTATTTTACTCTGTAAACCATCCACCAGATCATTAATAAATATATTAAATAGTAGGGGGCCCAATACAGACCCCTGTGGCACCCCACTAGTAACCCTGGCCCAATCTGAGTATGCGCCATTATTTACCACTCTTTGTTTTCTACCACTAAGCCAGCTACCTACCCATCTACACACATTTTCCCCGAGCCCAAGCTTTCTCATTTTACTTAGCAGTCTTTTATGTGGGACAGTGTCAAATGCTTTACCGAAGTCGAGATAAATGACATCCAATGATTCTCCTCGGTCCGTGTGAGAGCTTACATCCTCATAGAAGCTGATCAGGTTAGTGTGACAGGAGCGATCCTTCATAAATCCATGCTGATATGGAGTTAAACAATTATTAACATTGAGACATTCCATAATAGTATCCCTTAAAAACCCTTCAAACATTTTACCCACAACAGATGTTAAGCTTACCGGCCTATAGTTTCCAGGTTCCCTTTTACACCCTTTTTTGAATATTGGTACCACATTTGCTAGCCGCCAATCCAGTGGAACAGACCCAGTTTCTATAGAGTCTTTAAATATAAGGAATAGAGGCCTGTCTATCACATTACTTAACTCCCTTAATACCCGAGGGTGAATGCCATCAGGGCCTGGTGATTTGTCAATTTTAATGTTACTAAGTCGGTTCTGCACTTCTTCCTGGGTTAGGCAGGTCATACTTAATGGGGCATTTACATGATCACTCTGCATTTCCCCTGGCATATGCTTTTCCTGTGTGAACACAGTTGAGAAAAAAGTATTTAAAACATTTGCTTTTCCCATATCGCTTTCTATGATTTTACCCTCATTGTTCTTTAAAAGGCCAACACCATCAATTTTAATCTTTTTTCTGTTTATATAATTAAAGAATAGTTTGGGATTTGTTTTGCTTTCCTTAGCAATGAGTCTCTCAGTTTCTACTTTTGCTAAATGTATTTGTTTTTTACACATTTTATTTTTTTCTCTATATCTTTTTAATGCTTCTTCGCTGCCTTCTTGTTTTAGCTTTTTAAATGCCTTTTTCTTATTATTTATTGCCCCTTTTACATCCTTATTTAGCCACATTGGTTTTCTCCTGTTCCTAGCCCTTTTATTTCCGTATGGTATGGCTCGCTCGCAGTGGGTGTTTAATACGGATTTAAAAATTTCCCACTTATTTTCTGTGCTCCCATTTTTGAGGACATTGTCCCAATCAATTTGGCGAAGGTCTTCTCTAAGCTGATCAAACTTTGCTTTCCTGAAATTCAGCGTTTTTGTAACCCGCCTCCAAGGCACCTTACTAAAGGACAAGTGGAATTGTATTATATTGTGGTCACTATTCCCGAGGTGCCCATCCACTCGTACGTCTGTTATTCTATCTGGCCTGTTGCTTAAAATTAAGTCCAGAAGGGCTGCCCCTCTAGTTGGGCCCGGCACAAGTTGGGACAGATAATTATCCTTAGTTACTGACAGAAACCGGTTTCCTTTCTGAGATACGCAGGTCTCAGTTTCCCAGTCTATATCGGGGTAATTGAAGTCCCCCATAATAATCACCTCATTGTGATTTGCTGCTTTGTCTATTTGTTTCAATAATACATTTTCAGTGGTTTCTGTTATATTTGGTGGCTTATAACAAACCCCTATGAGGATTTTATTAGTTTTCCCTCCTTGTATCTCCACCCATAGAGACTCCACCTCTTCATTTCCCTCTTGGATATCTTCTCAGTGATTTTCAATGTTTGTTTTTTTTATTGTATCACAGTTGTTACCTATGATATAAATAACAGATCTCTCAATTCTGTGCAGGTGGGAAAACTTGCTAAATTTTCAGAGTATCAAATATCTGTTTCCCCCATTGCGTGTGTGTGTGTGTGTGTGTGTGTGTGTGTGTGTGTGTGTGTGTGTGTATGTACCATATTTTTCGGACTATAAGACGCACCGGACTATAAGACGCACCCTGGTTTTAGAGGAGGAAAATAGGAAAATAAAACTTTAAGCAAAAAATGTGGTCATGACACACTGTTATGGGGCAAGGATCTGCTGCTGACACTGTTATGGGGGTAATGTCCCCAAATTCTCTACTGAGGTACCCCATCCTGGTAATGATCCTCCTGCCTTGTATATGATCCTGCTATAAACCCCCATGCTGCTCATATACCAGCATCCTGCTCATATTCCCCCATCCTGCTCATATACTCCCATCCTGTTCATATACCCCATCCTGTTCATATACCCCCATCCTATTGATATACCCCCCCATCCATCCTGCTCATATTCCCCCATCCATCCTGCTCATATACTCCCATCCTGTTCATATACCCCCATCCTGTTCATATACCCCCATCCTGTTCATATACCCCCATCCTGTTCATATAACCCTATCCTGTTCATATAACCCCATCCTGTTCATATACCCCCATCCTGTTCATATAACCCCATCCTGCTCATATACTCCCATCCTGTTCATATACCCCCATCCTGTTCATATAACCCCATCCTGCTCATATACTCCCATCCTGTTCATATACCCCCATCCTGTTCATATACTCCCATCCTGTTCATATACCCCCCATCCATCCTGCTCATATACCCCCATCCTGCTATATGCCCCCATCGTGCTCATATACCATCCTGGTATATGGCCTGTATCCTATAGCACAGATAAAAAAAATAAACGTTTATACTCACCTTTTCCTCACTCCCTGCAGCACCGATCACATCTTCCTCTCTGGCACGCTGACCTGTGTGTGTGGAGCCGTTCCCCTGCAGCACCGCGATGTCTTCCTGTCTGTGCCGATCAGCTGACCAGCACAGATCAGCTGACCGGCACATACAGGAAGACATCGCGTGCTGCAGGGGGACGGCTCCACACACGGGGACGGGTGAGTACACTGATTCACTGCACCCCGCGCTGATGATGACGACGCGCGGAGGGCAGTGAATACAGCCGCACATGATCACTCCAGGCTGTAATTGCCAGGGGTGATCATGCGTCCGGCTCTTTGCTATGCGCGCGTCCCCGCTCGTCCTCCCGCCCACCTGGCAGCGCCGGCTTCTGCGCTGAGAAATGGGCGGGGGATGGGCGTGCATATGTAATGAGCGGGCCCACGTGGTCACGGCAGGCGCTGCTGCTGCCTGCTCGTGCCCCGGATGACCCGCTCCACCGCAGCACCCTGATTCCCGGCCGCAGCCCTATAGTCAGACCATAAGACGCACCCCCAACTTTCCCCCAACATTTGGGGGGGGGGAAGTGCGTCTTATGGTCCGAAAAATACGGTATGTATGTATGTATTATGTATGTGTATATATAGATGCTGCTCTGGCAAAAATTAAGAGACCACTTCCAAATTTTCAGTTTTTCTGATTTCTCTTTATAGGTATATTTCTGAGTAAAATATAAATTTATTTATTCTATAAACTACTGACAACGTCTCTGAATTTCCAAGCAATACATTTTGTATTTATTTTCTGAAAATGAGAAATGGTAAAAATAACAGAACAATGCACAGAGCTTTCACCTCAAATAATGCAAAGAAAACAAGTTCATAATCATTTAGAAACAACAATACTAATAATCTTTTACCATTACTTAAACCAAAACAAACAACCCCTTCATCATATTGTATAAAAATATACATTTTATTCAAAACAATTATAACATAGTGCAGGTTAAAATCCAGTCTATTTGTGCATAGTTAGTAGTCAGGGGAGTCCTTGGGCACCTTCCCTATTCTCCCCCTTCCTATCCGTGGGGGTCGGCACCCTAGTATATAGCGCTGTGGTGCCCCCACGCCACGTTGACTGATCCTAATTAACCCTTTACTGTCCACTAGTACGTGCTACTATCCTTGATGAGGGGCCTTACAAAAATTACAGTGATTCTCACTCATGCCTCTCACCTCCGTCATTCGGCGTTCATCATCCTATGCCACATAGGCTGATGCCCAGCTCAACTATACAGCAACACCAACGATGTTTTGGTTTAAATAGTCGATTATACCCCATTCGAAAAGTAAAAATCTTTTTGAGGTTCTGTTAATAATCTTTTCCCTCAGGAAAATTCAGAAATCAATATTTGGTGGAATAACCATGATTTTTAATCCCAGCTTTCATGCGTCTTGGCTGCTTTCCACCAGTCTGTCACATTGCTTCTGGGTGACCTTATCACACTCCTGTTGCAAAAATGTAAGCAGTTCTTTATTTGATGGCTTGTGACTATCCATCTTCCTCTTGATTACATTCAAGAGGTTTTCAGTTGGGTTCAGGTCTGGAGATTGGGCTGGCCATGACAGGCTTTTGATGTGGTGGTCCTTCTTCCACACATTGATTGACCTAGCTATGTGGCATGGCGCATTGTCCTGCTGGAAAAACCAGTCCTCAGAGTTGGGGAACATTGCCTGAGCAGAAGGAAGCAACTGTTTTTCCAGGATAACCTTGTATGCGGCTTGATTCATATGTCCTTTGCAAAGATGTTTGTTGAATTTTCTTTACCTAATTTTCAGCTTTGCCCAACACCTGGTCATCTAATGGTTAGAAGGATACCTGTAGAGGCCTACAAGCCACAGTGTCTGCACCCATTGTGAAATTTGGTGGAGGATCGGTGATGATCTGGGGATGCTTCAGCAAGGCTGGAATTGGGCAGATTAAACTTTGCGAAGGACGTATGAATCAAGCTGCATACATGGTTATCCTGGAAAAACAGTTGCTTCCTTCTGTTCAGGCAATGTTCCCCAACTATGAGGACTGTTATTCATAGCAGGACAATGCGCCATGCCACACAGCTAGGTCAATCAATGTGTGGAAGAAGGACCACCACATCAAAACCCTGTCATGGCCAGCCCAATCTCCAGACCTGAACCCCATTGAAAACCTAAACCTCTGGAGTGTAATCAAGAGGAAGATGGATGGTCACAAGCCATCAAACAAAGAAGAACTGTTTACATTTTTGCACCAGGAGTGGCATAAGGTCACCCAAAAGCAGTGAGAAAGACTGGTGGAAAGCAGCCAAGACGCATGAAAGCCGTGATTAAAAATCATGGTTATTCCACAAAATAATGATTTCTGAACTCTTCTTGGGGTAAAACATTATTAGTATTGTTGTTTCTAAATGATTATTATTTGAAGTCTGAAAGCAATGCATTGTTATGTTATTTTGACCACTTCTCATTTTCAGCAAATAAATACAAAATTCATTGCTTGGAAATTCGGAGACGTTGTTAGAAGTTTATAGAATAAAAGAACAATTTACATTTTACTCAAAAATAGAAAGAGAAAAATCAGAAAAACTGAAAATTTGAAAGTGGTCTCTTAATTTTTGCCAGGGCCAGATATATATATATATATATATATATATATATATAGAGATATAGATATAGATATATATATAAAAATATATAATATACCGTGTATATATATATATATATATATATATATATATATATATATATATATATATATATATATATATATATATATATATATATACCGTGTGTGTGTGTATATATGTATGTATGTATATATATATATATATATACAGTTAGGTCCAGAAATATTTGGACAGTGACACAAGTTTTGTTATTTTAGCTGTTTACAAAAACATGTTCAGAAATACAATTCTATATATAATATGGGCTGAAAGTGCACACTCCCAGCTGCAATATGAGAGTTTTCACATCCAAATCGGAGAAAGGGTTTAGGAATCATTGCTCTGTAATGCATAGCCTCCTCTTTTTCAAGGGACCAAAAGTAATTGGACAAGGGACTCTAAGGGCTGCAATTAACTCTGAAGGCGTCTCCCTTGTTAACCTGTAATCAATGAAGTAGTTAAAAGGTCTGGGGTTGATTACAGGTGTGTGGTTTTGCATTTGGAAGCTGTTGCTGTGACCAGACAACATGCGGTCTAAGGAACTCTCAATTGAGGTGAAGCAGAACATCCTGAGGCTGAAAAAAAAGAAAAAATCCATCAGAGAGATAGCAGACATGCTTGGAGTAGCAAAATCAACAGTCGGGTACATTCTGAGAAAAAAAGAATTGACTGGTGAGCTTGGGAACTCAAAAAGGCCTGGGCATCCACGGATGACAACAGTGGTGGATGATCGCCGCATACTTTCTTTGGTGAAGAAGAACCCGTTCACAACATCAACTGAAGTCCAGAACACTCTCAGTGAAGTAGGTGTATCTGTCTCTAAGTCAACAGTAAAGAGAAGACTCCATGAAAGTAAATACAAAGGGTTCACATCTAGATGCAAACCATTCATCAATTCCAAAAATAGACAGGCCAGAGTTAAATTTGCTGAAAAACACCTCATGAAGCCAGCTCAGTTCTGGAAAAGTATTCTATGGACAGATGAGACAAAGATCAACCTGTACCAGAATGATGGGAAGAAAATAGTTTGGAGAAGAAAGGGAACGGCACATGATCCAAGGCACACCACATCCTCTGTAAAACATGGTGGAGGCAACGTGATGGCATGGGCATGCATGGCTTTCAATGGCACTGGGTCACTTGTGTTTATTGATGACATAACAGCAGACAAGAGTAGCCGGTTGAATTCTGAAGTGTACCGGGATATACTTTCAGCCCAGATTCAGCCAAATGCCGCAAAGTTGATCGGACGGCGCTTCATAGTACAGATGGACAATGACCCCAAGCATACAGCCAAAGCTACCCAGGAGTTCATGAGTGCAAAAAAGTGGAACATTCTGCAATGGCCAAGTCAATCACCAGATCTTAACCCAATTGAGCATGCATTTCACTTGCTCAAATCCAGACTTAAGACGGAAAGACCCACAAACAAGCAAGACCTGAAGGCTGCGGCTGTAAAGGCCTGGCAAAGCATTAAGGAGGAAACCCAGCGTTTGGTGATGTCCATGGGTTCCAGACTTAAGGCAGTGATTGCCTCCAAAGGATTCGCAACAAAATATTGAAAATACAAATTTTTTTTTTTGGGTTTGGTTTATTTGTCCAATTACTCTTGACCTCCTAAAATGTGGAGTGTTTGTAAAGAAATGTGTACAATTCCTACAATTTCTATCAGATATTTTTGTTCAAACCTTCAAATGAAACGTTACAATCTGCACTTGAATTCTGTTGTAGAGGTTTCATTTCAAATCCAATGTGGTGGCATGCAGAGCCCAACTCGCCAAAATTGTGTCACTGGCCAAAGATTTCTGGACCTAACTATATATATATATATGTATGTGTGTATATATATATATATATATATATGTGTGTATATATATATATATATATGTGTGTATATATATATATATATATGTGTGTATATATATATATATATATATATATATATGTGTGTATATATATATATATATATGTGTATATATATATATATATATACATATATATATATATATACATATATATATATATATATACATATATATGAGAGAGAGAGAGAGGCTCATAACACATAGGAATCTTCTCGTGACCTCTAGATGTGTGAAGTGCTCACATTATTGCTTCATACCGATATCACAGCTATAGTAATTGTATTGTACGCATTTACATCCGCTCATCTTCCCATTCAGATCCCTACAATATCAGATCCTCTCAGTGGAGATCTTCTATATACTAGTTCCGATTGACCCATCAAGGATGAACAGGGAGAGGGACAAGATGGCGGAGAGGATATTACACCTCACCCTAGAGATCCTCTTCCGGCTTACTGGAGAGGTGAGATTCTGATGACGTCACATTACATCATTCTTATCTATGGGAATAACAGATGGACAGAACTGGAGAGGTGAGGACTCTGGAAATGTCTGGAGTGAGATTTATTACTGTGTCTCTCCATAACCAGGATTACACAGTAGTGAAGAAGACCTCTAGTGAGCGCTGTCAGGCCCCTGTGTCTGAGGGATGGGGAAGACCCCTGAGCCCAATCACGGGGCCTCCACCTCACCCCCCGATACATGAGGACATCAATGACCAGAAGATCCTAGAACTCACCTACAAGATGATTGAGCTGCTGACTGGAGAGGTGACACTGCTGGGAATGCTGGGACATTATACAGTAACGCTATGAAGGGATCGGGGGTGACGGTATCATTGTATGTGTCAGGTTCCTATAAGGTGTCAGGACGTCACCGTCTATTTCTCCATGGAGGAGTGGGAGTATTTAGAAGGACACAAAGATCTGTACAAGGACGTCATGATGGAGCTTCCCCAGCCCCTCACATCACCAGGTAATACAGGACTAAATACACACGGCCTATAATTATCTGTATGTAAGGAATGAATTCAGTCCCTGTATGTGTCTCCTCCAGGTCTATCCAGTAAGAGGACAACACCAGAGAGATGTCCCCGTCCTCTTCTCCCACAGGACTGTAAACAAGAAGATCCCGATGTTCCTCAGGATCATCAGGTAGATGGAGAGAAGGAGCCATGAAATCTCCCTATGATGTGTAGACGGCTGTGAAGGTCTTGTGCTCAGTCTTGTTTTATCCTCCAGTATTATATGTGTTATACTTGTGTAATGAGAGCGGTGGAGATGGCAGGATTAGAGCTGATCATAGATGGGACTTCTCCATCTGTCTGTGACTTTTACAATATTTGTTTCAGGGGGAAGATCTGCCCCATATTAATACTACAGAGACATATGTGAGGGGTGATGAATGGTGTAATGAGGAGATTCCTACAGATGACCGCCCAGGTGAGTAATGACCACAAAAAAGAGAAGTCACATATAAATAAAATCTGATAATAATCATATATACAGCCCTAAAGCTGGCTGATACCCCCCTCTATAAAAACCCCACAACCAAAGAATAAAACAAGATTGTTTGGGTGGAGGGTGGCAGCTCTTTAGCAGAATCACGTCAGACTGCAACAATTCTTATATCCGAGTTGGCCGCTTCTCCTTCCTTGGATGCCAATTAAGAAAAATTTTCATTGAAATGGAAGGCTGTGTATATGGGCATACAAATTTTCCCAGTAAGTTTGGATGGCCATATATTCTGTTATGATACACTCAGCCATTCCTTGTTATTAAAAGAACTAATTAGACAATTGATAGGAACCGTTCTTAATCATTTCCCGGCTGGCACTGATGGTGGACAGTTACCCTTTAGATGCCACTGTCAACAGGTGTCACACTAGGTACGGGGAAAGCGAAGGAAAAACCCTGCGTCTAGGGAAGGGGGAGATGTTGACCACCCTGACCAAACCTACTGCTGGCCCCTGGCGTCCCTCACCACCCTAGATAGGTTCCGCACTTATGCGCCGAGCTGGATATCTGACCCTAGGATGACCCTAGAGCTGGGCCCTAGATAGGGAACTGGTGAGATGAGCTCTTCATCAACCCCACTAAACACTACAGAAGACACAGAGACACACACATGCAGAGAGCGCATGATCAGCTTATCTCTAGATGCCTCAGGAAGAAGTTCAGCAAAGAGCAGCAACGATCCTACAGATGCGTGCAAGCTGCCTGCTTGCATCCAGAGCTTGTGAAGGAACTAAATATCCAGGGAAAATGAGAGTATTTAAACCCAAGGGAGAATACAGATGATTAGCAGCTGAAGGGAAGAGGAGCCTAAAGGGGAAAGGATGAAAACCCAGCAGAGGAGATACCTAGGACACTGAATATTAACAGCAGGAATAATAGAAAGTCAGGGTGCATTTAGCCCATCCAAACGATGTGACCGTTTATTGCCGGACACCACAGGACTGTCTGTCACCCATGACACACCTGTGACGTAAGGTGGTTTCTAGATGGTTTTGAACACGAGGAGATCCCTCTTTCACCCCATTGTTCCCTTTGACTGGATGGCAGAGTGCCAATAGTTCGTGTGGCAACCAGAGGCCAGACATTGTCCTCAAAACCTACCAAGTACGGTGACCTGTCAGGGCCTACCTAAAGCAAGGTCTAACTGGCTGTGAGCCAGTGCAAAACTGTCAGGTCTAATGAACTGCAATACATAAGTATTACTATGTATGGGGCCAGCAATCAGTCTATTCACTGTTCATTTGGGTAATGATTCTGTTATCTACTGCAATTACAGACCCATTCCCCTGATAAATGTTGATATTAAAATCTTCTCAAAGATCACAGCTATGAAATTGTCTGCTTTCTTGCTGAGAAGCGTTACTGACGACAAGGTTGGCTTCGTTTGGAGACGATGCTAACACTCCTTTATTTGAGCATATTGCTTGACGGTCTCAAAAGCCATGCCTTGCTTCGGTTAAAGACAAAAAAAGCTTCCGATAAGGTCAATTGTAAATTGCTTAGAGTCGTCAGTGAAGTATGGGTCCGAAAAAGCTGTGGTGTGTAGTGGTCTTAGATCCAAAAATTAGAGGCAATGGTCTACTTTTGGCTTCCATTAGAGACAATGGTCTACTTTTGGCCTCCATTAAAATCACCATTGGGATTCAAAAGTGGTGTCCTTTGTCCCCTTTATTATACATTCTAGTTATCGAATAACTTGCTAAGGGGTGCTTCACACACAGCGAGCTCACTGCCGAGATCGCTGCTGAGTCACGCTTTTTGAGCAGCAGCAGCAGTGACCTCATTAGCGATCTCGCTGTGTGTGACAATGAGCAGCGATCTGGCCCCTGCTGCGAGATCGCTGCTCGTTACACACAGCCCTGGTTCGTTTTCTTCAAAGGCGCTCTCCCGCTGTGACACACAGATCGCTGTGTGTGACAGCGAGAGAGCGACAAATGAAGCGAGCAGGGAGCAGGAGCCGGCGTCTGACAGCTGAGGTAAGCTTGTAACCAAGATAAACATCGGGTAACCAAGGTGGTTACCCGATATTTACCTTAGTTACCAGCCTCTGCAGCTCTCACGCTGCCTGTGCTGCCGGCTCCGGCTCTCTGCACATGTAGCTGCTGCACACATCGGGTTAATTAACCCGATGTGTACAGCAGCTAGGAGACCAAGGAGCCAGCGCTAAGCAGTGTGCGCGGCTCCCTGCTCTCTGCACACGTAGCTGCATTACACATCGGGTTAATTAACCCGATGTGTACTGTAGCTAGGAGAGCAAGGAGCCAGCGCTCAGTGTGCGCGGCTCCCTGCACACACAGCTAAGCGGTGTGCGCTGGTAACTAATGTAAACATCGGGTAACCATACCCGATGTTTACCTTAGTTACCAGTCTCCGCAGCTTCCAGACGGCGGCTCCGTGCAAGCGCAGCGTCGCTTGCACGTCGCTGCTGGCTGGGGGCTGTTCACTGGTGAGATCTGCCTGTTTGACAGCTCACCAGCGACCATGTAGCGATGCAGCAGCGATCCTGACCAGGTCAGATCGCTGGTCGGATCGCTGCTGCATCGCTAAGTGTGAAGGTACCCTAAAGCACTCAGATCTAATCTCGATTTTACATTCATTAGGATGCGCAAATCAAATTATAAGTGGGCTCTCTGCAGATGTTCTTCTGTGTTTCTCAAACCCATCAGTTATTTGTTTCTTCTGTTTTAGTATAGTTGGTTTTAAAATAACTATTCTTTAATATCTCCTTGCCCGCATCTCTTCATATGAAATTGGCTGAATTTTTTCTCTTTAAATGGGTCTCTGATTTCATCAAATATGTGGGGGTTCTTGTGTCATGCCTGTGGTTTTTAAAGGTATGAAACTGTCGTGGAAGTGTAGGGATAATTGGAGCAGAGACCTCTAAACTGGACCTCAGACTAGGGACCCTGTGCTGTCCCTTTTCCCAGATGTAGGCTTGATGGTAGCCAGGTCTAGACCACCAGCGTGACCCCAACTCCTGTCTGAACCCTGATCTAATCCCTCCTTTCCCCCACCCCAGGAGAGGGCCGGGACCGGAGCAGCAAACCCCACAAATACCACAGTAAGGGGGAAAAACAAAACACATGCACACTGCAATCAGACACAAGGGAGAGACAATACGAACCCAGGAGGAAATAAAACACAGAGAAAATAAATTATCAACGGGGATCTTTCCACATCACACAGGAAAGCACACGACAGATCATCAGGCTCTGGATCAGTACAATAGAGACCAGTATCGCTGAAGCAATGCTGAGCTATATTCGGTGAGGAATAACCAGATCCAGTACATTATAAAGAGTTAAGGCGACTGTGAGTGTGGTCAAAGCAGCCTGAGGTACTAACAGGAGTTCACAAAGCCAGCAGGAATGAACTCATGCTTAACTGGAGAGCAGTTAAGCTAAAACAGCCGACGCCTGAGTCAGGATAACTAAAAGACCTCCGGCTGTTTGTCAGACTCTTTGGTGCGAATAGAGTCCGACGCCACCATGACACCCAGCGAGAGCAAAACTCAACATCGCATGACAGAAACATTCTGTATAAAAGACTTCACAATTCTCCACTGTAACGCCTGCCTGGAGCCTCAGACTCAGACTGGCTGTAAGAGGAGTCTAGAAAAAAGCCGCTCACAAAGCAGGACCCTGAGTACTCCGCAACCCTTTGACCCCTATACAGGGATTTGGAATTACACAGAGCCCCAGAGATCACTACCTGTGGTAGACTGTAGTCCGTGGTGGTCAGGCAGGGTTAAAAACCAGGAAATGCTAAACAGGAACAGAATCGGCAGGCAAGGGCATAGTGAGGAGACAAAGCAGAGGTCAAATCCGGAACTGGCAGCAAGGTACAAAAACGACAGGCAGGAGGGTAGTCAAAAGACAAGCAAAGGTCAGCGAACAGAACTCAAAATACAAACAGTACATGAACCAGGAGTACAGAACGATCTCTGGCAGTGGTCACATGACAGGAGTGGGAATAAGAAGGGTGTGGTGTCTTCCCATTGGCTGCAGGTGAATGATGGCAACTTCAGCTGGAAGACACACACCACCTACAGTCAGCCAGTGGTACTGCAGGTTCTAGGGAAACCCAGCCTAGTGGATGAGTGGAGCCTGTGCTCAGCAGAGCCACGGGCACCGACTCCTCTCCCATCACCAGCACTATCCATGGTGGGAACACGGCGTCGCCTGGCGATCGGAGCAGAAGTCGCAGGCGCGGATTCCGGTGGGGACATGACATCCACTGAGCATGTGGTCTATGAAGATGTTGGCTTCATTGTAATAAAAAAAAAGTCTTGTATCATCTTCTGGTGCTTGTTTTAAAGGTCTAATGTTAGATTGTGATCTGCTTCAGTACCTCCCTGTTTTAGTTAAAAAGCAAATTTTGTTGCATGCCTAGTAGTTTGTATGGAAATTTATTTTAATATCCATTTTTTGGTGCTACTATTCAAAATTGCTAAAAATCATTTTTATTCTTGGCAGATAACTGGTCCAGGAGCTCAGAGGGACATTGGATGTCTTTAGAGTGTGATATTCCACAGGATGCATATAACGAGCATGCAATAATCCCAAATCTAGCACATCACAGCACAGATCCATCATTTGATCCTTCAGAACAGGTCCAATCTTCTGACTCCTCACAGAATGTTGAGAGAAATACTTATCACACAATAAGTGTCATAAATCAAAGTCCTCCTACTGAAGAGAAACCATATTCGTGTTCAGAATGTGGAAAATGTTTTGAATGGAAATCAAGACTTATTTCTCATCTGAAACAACACACAGGGGAGAAGCCATTTTTTTGTGATGATTGTGGGAAATGTTTTAGAGAGAAATCAGATCTTTTTACACATCAGAGAATCCATACAGGGAAGAAGCCATTTTCATGTTCAGAATGTGGGAAAAATTATAATAATAAATCAAGTTTTGTTAGACATCAGTGGGTTCACACAGGGGTGAAGCCATATTCATGTTCAGAATGTGGGACACTTTTTACTGATAAATCATCTCTTGTTACACATCAAAATATTCACACCGGAGCAAAACCATATTCATGTTCCGAATGTGGGAAATGTTATAATAGTAAATCACATCTTGTTAGACATCAGTGGGTTCACACAGGGGTGAAGCCATTCTCCTGTTCAGAGTGTGGGGCTTTTTTTGCCGATAAATCATATCTCATTATACATCAAAATATACACAGTGGAGCAAAGCCATTTTCATGTCCAGAATGTGGAAAATGTTTTAACCGGAAATCAAATCTTGCCAAACATAAGAAAATTCACATAGGAGTGAAGCCATTTTCTTGTGAAGAATGTGGGAAATGTTTTAGCCACAATTCATATCTTGTTAGACATCAAAGCACTCACAAGCAGTGAAACCATTTTCATGTCTAGAATGTAAGAAATATTTTTCCATGAAATCAAGTCTTAATGGCCATCAAAAAACTCACATAAAAGAAGCAACTTTCACTTACCGAATGCAGAAAGCATTTTAACCAGAAGCCAGTAATGATTGAACATCAGAAATTTCACACAGGAAAAACAATTTTAAGCACTGAATAGTGATGAGCAAGCAAAGCCCTGCTCCAGTGCTCAGTACTCGTAACTAGTGATGAGCGAGCACTACCATGCTTAGTACTTGTAACTAGTGATGAGGAGCACTACCATGCTCGGGTGCTCATTACTCGTAAGTAGTGATGAACGAGCACTACCATGTTGGGGTGCTCGGTACTCGTAACTAGTGATGAGCGGGCGCTACCATACTAAGGTGCTTGTAACGCGTGATGAGTGCGCACTACCATGCTTGGTACTCGTAACTAGTGAGGAGTGAGCACTATCATGCTCAAGTGCTCAGTACTCGTAACTAGTGATAAGTGAGCACTACCATGCTCGGGTTTATATGCTATAAGGGTGCTTTACACGCTGCGACATCGCTAGCGATCTCGTTAGCGTTGTGGCACGTCAGATCACAGATGCGATCTGCCGAGATCGCACATGTGACCGGCGCCACAAAAACCGAACTATGTGCGATCTCGGCAGATCGCATCTGCGATCTGGCGTGTCACATCGCTAATAAGATCGCTAGCGATGTCGCAGCGTGTAAAGCACCCTTTACTCTCCACCACTTTATCCCTGACCTGTCTGGTGTGTTCCTTGGTTTTCATGATGCTGCTTGATCCCTAATGTTGTCACACAATTTTCTGAAGCCCTCAGTTATGCAATTACTCATAGGTAGACTACATGTAGATGACTTCTGGAGGCAATTGGTAATTCATGATTTTATTGAAGTATATCAGACTACAGGGGGCTGAATACAAATTCACGTCACAATTTTCAGATTTCGATTTTGAAAATATTTAGAAAACCAGGTATCATTTCCATTACATTTGACAAATACTTGCTACATAAAATCCCAATAAAATACATTTGTTTATCGGTGCAATATGTAAAAGTTATATTGTGGGGGTAAGTAAATGGTTCAGACCCGCATCCTGCTATATAAAGTGCAAGGTGCCATTCAATATAACAATAATTAAGTGCTAAAATAACAAAGAAACAGTAACATAAAAGTATAATAAATAGTGTATGATAATCAATCAAATATATGGAAATCCAATACCCTTATATATTTGACTGACCATCATACACTATCATTTACTTTTTTTGGTAGCCTATATCACCCCCACTCCATGGTATGTGCTACTGCTTATTTGTGCTTTTATATTTCACTTTTCTATGTGATTTTGTATATGTATGGAATGGAATAAAATTATTCATATTTATACCAAGTGTTGAGTTGTGTTTAGTTTAAATGTAGTTTAGTCCAAAATATTCAAGTGTCACCAATATGCAAAAAATAGAAACTAGATGAGAAGTATCTCAATGAGCGATATACGATCCCGACCTGTAAAGTTTGGGGTTTGTACCGGACACCTAATGTCCGGTGCTGAAATCCAAACATGGACTTCTCCTGGAAGTCTGTGGTCGAGTTCGGAGTTCAGATGCTGAATAAAGTTTGTTGAAGGGCTGCAGCACAGCCAATCAACAAACTTTTTGGCTCTGCGCACTTCCACACCCATCACAACCATGCCAAGTATTGGCATGGCTATGCTTGGCCATCGCACCACCTGACCCATCCTGTATAACAGACAAATTATGGGTGGCGCCACCGTTTTGCTTTGACTTGCCTAGGGACAGGTTGCTGCTTGAGTGAGGGACAGTGTTAGGTTCTCCTCTGCATACTCATAAAACAGGATCTGTGTGGGCACTCCGCATACAGTTAGTGTAACAATCTGCTGGGCACGTGCTCTCTGTATACAGGCCATGTAATACTTTGCACTTTTTTGGGATGTGGCTGGGATACTGCTGCTAGTGGTGGAGCTGCTGCAGAGAGAAGACGTAGTCAATCTGTGCCTGCTATGCGCCAAGATGAAACACCGCTGGTGCAAGCATGTGACAGGACATTCTGCTTAATTTATTAGGCCCGAGTTCCGCTGCACCAATGGTGAGGCCAGAACAAGTAGAGGCGGTTTTAGATTGAATGGCGGAGAGTGCCTCCAGTTCCTTCACATTGTCTTCCACCTGGTTCACTGCTGAAAGTGCAGGGTTTTCTCCTGTGGGCCATCGACATCTGTCATCCATCTCACCGTCTAGCAGATCATGCAGCAGTCAGAGCCCCAAGTCATGTAGCAGTCACTTCTGCTTTTTGATGACTCCGCTGGCTGGGGTTCCATTGCCAATCCATCTGGTCCTGCTCCAGAAGTGGAAGAGATTGAGTGCACTGATGCCCAAACAATTGTTCAGTTTGAGGACGAGGACGTGGGAGGGCTGGTGCACACGGTCAGCAGACCACTGCAGCAGACCTCTGATGATGACGAAACACAGGTGCCAACTGCTGCGGCTTTCTACAGTATGCAAACCAACAAGAAAGGCAGGGGTGAGGATTGGGTGGAAGATGATGTGGAAGATGATGAGGTCCTAGACCCCACATGGAGTCAAGGCCATGTGAGTGATGTGCTCAGTTTGGAGGAAGAGGTAGTGGGCACGCTGCTCCAGCTACACAGCAATAGAAGCGGCAAGGTGCAAAATCACAGAGGCCTTTCACTAGCCAGTAAGTTGGCTGCTAATGCCCAACACGCCAACATACTGAGCACACCAAAGACAGCTCAAAGGAGGTCCGTGACATGCAATTTGTTTAGGCAATGTGTTGACGACAAGAGATGGGTGGTTTGTACGCCATGCTTTCAGAGTCTGAAGTGAGACATTATTATTCTTAACTTGGGCATTACCTGCATGATGCGGCATCTGAATTCAAAGCACAAGCTACAGTTAAGTACACACCTAAAAAACAGTAAAGATCTGAGTCTCCGCCTTCTTACTCTTCTGTTGCGATCTCGGTCTATTCCTTTCCATCCTGAGCAACAGGGCCACCTGCCTCCCCGCAAAGAAAAGATGTGACAGCACCAACAGTGTCACCGAGCATCTCTACACCGAAGCTGTTACGGTCGCTGAAAGGCGGTGAGTGTCCGAGAGTGGATCCACTGGGCCATACACCGGACTCCCCTGGAGGAGCTAACCTGAAGCTAACCCCAATACAGGGATCGTCAGGTGCAGCCCAAGGGGACCTAAAAGCATGACAGCCAGGAGTCAGCTCTGAAGGACTGGTGAGTCTATGATGTCTGGAACAGGTGTGCTCAGTGGTGGAGGCTCGGACGCGGCAGCACAGAATTAGTAGCTCATACGTGGCAGCACGGAGGTAGTGGCTTGGACGTGGCAGCAAAGAGGTAGTAGCTCAAAAGTGGCAGCATGGAGGTAGTGGCTCGGATGTGAAAGTATGGAGGTAATAGCACACACGTGGCAACACGGAGGTAGAGACTCGGACGTGGCGGCACAGAGGTAGAGATTCTGACATGGCGGCATGGAGGTAGTAGCTCAGACGTGGCAGCATGGAGGTAGAGATGGAAACAAGCTCTGGAAAAAGACTCAAGTTAGCTGGAACGAGTCACAGGTACAAAGCACAAGGGCGCAGGGTCAGACACCACGTATGGGACCTGAGAACTAGCAACGCACTAATGATAGGCAACATTGCTCAGGTGCCTCCCCTGAGGGGAGGCAGGCTTAAATACCTTCAGGGTAATAGCTGACCTCAAGGATCACTTCCAGGTAATTGGACGCCAGCCCTTTAAGATAGGGGTCATGGCCACACGCACCCTATGGGCACTCTCAGAAGGCCTGCGTGTGACTTTGGGTTGCTGCCCATAAACCACATGGAAGGGAGAATTAGTGGAGGACTCGCTCACATGGTTATTGTAGGAGAACTCTGCCCATGGAAGAAGCTTGACCCAGTCGCTGTGGTGTTCAACGACAAATTGGCGGATGTAGTTCATCCTTACTTGATTAATGCATTCCACTTGGCCATTGGACTGTGGGTGACAGGCAGATGAAAAGTCCAAAGCGACATCTGCGCCATGAACTGAACCCCTCTATCGGACACAATGTGGAGACGAAGGCCATGTAGCCGAAAAATATGCTGTATGAAGTGCTCAGCAAGAACCGGGGTGGAAGGTAAGCCAATGAGTGGCGTGAATTGGACCATTTTGGAAAAACCTGTCCACCACGACTCAGATGATGGTACAGCCAGAGGACTTCGGCAGGTCTGTGATAAATTTAATCCTGTTGTGTTGCCATGGAGCAGATGGCACCGGTAAAGGAAGCAGAGGGCCAGCAGGAAGTGTTCTTGGAGTCTTATTCTGAGTACAAGAGGGACAGGATGAGACGAACTCCAGAATGTCCTGTCATAATAGGCCACCAGTAAAGCTGAGAGATCAGCTGCAGAGCATTCTTCTGACCTACGTGGCATGCCAGGCTTGAGGAATAACCCCACCGAAGGACTCGTTGTCTATCAGCCTCCGCGACGAACCTTTTACCTGGGGGAACTTGATGCACGTCAACTGGGGCCACCATCAGTTTGGAAGGCTCCATGATGTGCTGGGGATCCTCCTTTTGGTCCACCAACAGAAATGACCTAGACAGCGCATCGGCCTTGACATTCTTCTCAGCAGGACAGAAGTGCAGGATGAAGTCAAATCTGGCAAACAACAATGGCCATCGGGCGTGTCATCGGTTCAACCTCTGAGCTGACTGGAGATAAGACAGATTCTTGTGGTCGGCGTAGGTGATGACTGGATGCACTGACCCTTCCAGTAGGTATAGCCACTTCTCCAGGGCCAACATAATTACCAGCAACTCTTGGTCGCCAATCGAGTGGTTCTGCTCCACTGGAGAGAAAGCCCTGGAAAAAAACAAACCGGTTACTGTCTTTCCCTGAGTTGTTTTCTGTGTAAGAATCGCATCAGAACCGGAGGAAGAGGCATCCACTTCCAGGATAAACTGCTTGGTGGTGTCGGGTCTCTGTAGTGCCGGAGCAGAAGCAAAGGCCCATTTGAGCAATAAGAAAGAGTCTTCTGTCTTCAAGGTCCGTTTCTTCAGATTGTCCCCTTTGCGGGTCAGAGCCAAGATGAGACGAACCAGTTATAAGAAGTGCCGAATAAATTGCCTGTAATAATTGGCAAATCCCAAAAACTGCTGGATAGCCTTCAGCCCATCTGGACGGGCCACTTCAGTACAGACAACACATTGTCCGGGTCCATCTTCAGACCGATATCGGAGAATATTTAGGCTAGGAAGGGCAAAATGGTCTACTCGAACAGGCACTTCTCGAGTTTGGCATAGAGGCGGTTCTCCCTCAACCTCTGAAGGACCAGACGAAAATTCCTCCAGTGGGAAGCCAGATCTGGAGAAAAGATGAGGATGTCGCCTAGGGACACTACCACACAGGTGTAGAGAAGGACACAGAATATATAATTTACGAATACCTGGATGACTGCGGGGGCATTACTAAGCCCGAGGGGCATCATTTGATATTCACAGTGTCCATCACGAGTGTTGAACGCCGTCTTCCATTCTTCAGCTCACCGGATCTGTACCAGATTGTATGCTCTCAGAGATCAAGCTGAGAGAAGATTTTTGAGCTTCGAAGTCAGTGGGAATAAGAGGCAGCAGGTATTTATTCTTCACTGTGATCTTATTCAGCCCCCAGTAGGCTATACAAGGGTGACAAGACCCGTCTTTTTTTTCTAATAAAGAAGAAGCCCACTATCGCGGAGAGGACTTTTGGATGAAGCCTCGGGCCATATTCAACTTTACGTATTGGGACATGGCTTGGGTCTCTGCCTGCGTCAGGGGATAGATACAGTATGTCCTCGAGGATGGGATGACACAGGGAGGAGATCAATGGGGCAGTTATAGGGCCTATGTGGCAGTAGCGTCTCAGCCTCCTTGTCAAAGACGTCGGCATAGGCCCAGTAGGCAGATAGCAGGCCCTGGAGATTAGCCAGCACGGCTAGCGGGTGAGAAGGATGAGCTGGAATCTCCTGAATCCCAGTCCAATACCGGCTTGTGTGACCGAAGCCATGGTAACCCCAGAAGCAGGGCATGAGCCATCCCTGGTAGCATGTGAAAAGCAATTTTCTCAGTGTAATGATCCCACCCGCATCTCTAGAGTCTTGGTGACAAACCGGATAGGCTCAGAAAGGGGTCTCCTATCCACGGAGGAGATAGGTATGGGATTGGAAAGGCACCGGACTGGAATCTGATGACGATCCACTACAAACTGGTGGATGAAGTTCCTGGCGGAGCCAGAGTCCAGGATGCTCCAAAACCGAGTGGAACCGCAGGACAAAGATACGGGGACGTGAAGAAATGAAAAGGACTTGACATGACCTAGAGTGGCCTCTCCCACAGACCCTAGGCTTGATAGATTCCTGGCTTCAAAGGACAGTCCCGAATCAAGTGCTTTACACTTCCACAGTAGAAGCACTCTACTGCTACTCGCCATGTCTCCTGACGTAGCCTGGACTCTGTGACATGGTTCACAACCATAGGCTCATGCGGGGTAGCGGTCCTGGTGGGATGAGGCAACATGGGTCTCTGAAAGGTGGGTGCCAGATGCGTGGTTCTCTCCCTCTCGTGAGTGATCTATTAGGCATTCTTCTGGAAGTGTAGGTCAGCACGCGTTGCTAAATAAATCAGGTCATCCAGGGTGGAAGGCATGTTCTGGCCGGCCAATTTGTCCTTAATTCTTCCGGACAATCCCTCCCAGAAGGTGGCCATCAACGCCTTGTTGTTCCATCCGAGTTTGGAAGAGAGGGTGTGAAACCTGATGCTGTACTGCTCAACCATGAGATTTCCCTGGCGGATTCTCATGAGTGACAAGGCAGTAGAGACGACGTGTCCCAGTTCATCAAATACCTTGCAAAAGGTAGTTGGGAAGGAGGGCAGATTTTGGATGATCAGGTCATTCTTCTTCCAAAGGGGGAATCATCCATGAGTCTGTCCAGTCAGATGTGACATGACGAGCGCCACTTTGGAGCAATCGGTCACCAGCTGTAAAGGTTAAAGCTCAAAGTGCAAGGAACACTGGTTCAGGAAACTTCGGCATTGTCTTGGATCTCCTCCAAACATTGGTGGAGAGGCCAGGCGATATCTGGACAGGAATACTGACGGCTCTACAGGGTCTGGAATAGCAGAATTTGCCGGGTTCTGCAGGGCGAACAAACAGGCGTCTAAGGACACCATGTATTTGGCCATGCGTCTCTGCGCTTCATGCTGGTGGGAAAGCTCCTTCTGTATCTCAACAAGCGGGGAAGTGTCAGAGGATCCGGAAGCTTGTCTTGTACACCGTGTGCAGAATTGTTAGGCAAGTTGTATTTTAGAGGATTTTTTTTTATTATTGATAATCAACAATGTTCTCAATCAACCCAAAAGACTCATAAATAGCAAAGCTTAATATTTTTGGAAGTTGGAGTGGCTTTTTTTTTAGATTTGGCTATCTTAGTTGGATATCTGTTTGTGCAGGTAACTATTACTGTGCAGAATTATTAGGCAACTTAATAAAAACCAAATCTATTCCCATCTCACTTGCTTATTTTCACCAGGTAAACCAATATGACTGCACAAAATTTAGAAAGAAACATTTCTGACATGCAAAAACAAAATCCCAAAAAATGAGTGACCAATATAGCCACCTTTCTTTCTGATGACACTCAACAGCCTACCATCCATAGATTCTGTCAGTTGCTTGATCTGTTTACGATCAACATTACGTGCAGCAGCCACGACAGCCTCCAGACACTGTTCCGAGAGGTGTACTGTTTTCCCTCCCTGCAGATCTCACATTTTATGAGGGACCACAGGTTCTCTATGGGGTTCAGATCAGGTGAACAAGGGGGTCATGTCATTATTTTTTCATCTTTTAGACTGGCCAGCCACGCTGTTGAGTAGTTGGATGCATGTGATGGAGCAATGTCCTGCATGAAAATCATGTTTTTCTTGAACGATACCGTCTTCTTCCTGTAGCACTGCTTGAAGAAGTTGTCTTTTAGAAACTGGCAGTAGGTCTGGGAGTTGAGCTTCACTCCATCCTCAACCCGAAAAGGTCCCACAAGTTCATCTTTTATGATGCCAGCCCATACCAGTACCCCACCTCCACCTTGCTGGCGTCTGAGTCGGAGTGGAGCTCTCTGCCCTTTACTGATCCAGCCTCTGGTCCATCAAGAGTCACTCTCATTTCATCAGTCCATCAAACCTTTGAAAAATCAGAAAATCAGTCTTAAGATATTTCTTGGCCCAGTCTTGACGTTTTATCTTATGTTTCTTGTTCAGAAGTGGTTGTTTTTCAGCTTACCTTGGCCATGTCCCTGAGTATGGCACACCTTGTGCTTTTTGATACTCCAGTAACGTTGCAGCTCTGAAATATGGCCAAACTGGTGGCAAATGGCATCTTGGCAGCTTCACGCTTGATTTTCCTCAATTCATGGGCAGTTATTTTGCGCCTTTTTTACCCAACATGCTTGTTGCGACCCTGTTGGCTATTTGCCATGAAAAACTTGATTGTTCGGTGATCACGCTTCAAAAGTTTGGCAATTTCAAGACTGCTGCATCCCTCTGCAAGACATCTCACAATTTTAAGGCCCCGTCACACGCAGCAATATCGCTAGCGAGTGTACCCGACCCCCATTGTTTGTGCGTCACGGGCAAATCGCTGCCCGTGGCGCCCAAAATCGTTAGGAGCCGTGACACGGATTTACCTTTCTAATGGGGCGGTTCGTTCGGCGTCTCAGCGGCGTCACTAAGCGGTCGCCCAATAAAAGCGGAGTGGCAGAGATGACGGCCGTAACATCCCGCCCACCTCCTTCCTTCCTCATTGCCGGCGGCTGCAGGTAAGCTGTAGTTCGTCGTTCCCGAGGTGTCACATGTAGCGATGTGTGCTGCCTCGGGAACGACGAACAACCTGCGTCCTCAACAATCAACGATTTTTTGAAAATGAACGACGTGTCAATGATGGACGATTTGGTGAGTATTTTCCATCATTAACAGTCGCTCGTTGGTGTCACACGCAACGACGTCGCTAACGATGTCGGATGTGCGTCACGGAATCCGTGACCCCGGCGATATATCGTTAGATACGTTGTTGCATGTAACGGGACCTTTAGACTTTTCAGAGCCCCTCAAATCTCTCTTCTGACCCATTTTCTCAAAGGAAAGGAAGTTGCCTAATAAATAAGCACACCTTATACAGGGTGTTGATGTCATTACACCGCACCCCTCCTCATTACAGAGATGTACATCATCTGATTTACTTAATTGGTAGATGGCTCTCAAGCCTATACAGCTTGGAGTAGGACGACATGTATAAAAAATATTATGTGATCAAAATACTCATTTGCCTAATAATTCTGCACACGGTGTAGGTCCAAGATGGCCGTTCCCATCGTATTTTCTTCTACCAGCTGGGAGATTAAGTTGTCTGCCATAGAGGATAAAAAATTGGATGGAGCCTTTCCTCTTACCTGTCATGGTGTCCCAATAAATGTCTGGGAAGTTGGAATCTCCCATGATCACTATTTCATATTTTTCTGAGAAAGTGGTTATTTGGTGTGAAAAAATCTCCACCACATCCTCTGTGTGACCCGGTGATCTATAACAAACACCTATTATGATGTCCTTCCCATCGTTTACTCCATGAATTCTTAACCAAATATTCTCTAATAGATTCTCGTTCTCCGAAACTTTAATTTCTGTGGAGATGTGATCTTTTTTGACATACAATGCCGCTCCTCTTCCCCTTTTGTTAGTTCTATTCTTTTTTAATAAGTTGTATCCTGTATTTTCTAATCGTGCGAGTCACTCCACCAGGTGTCTGTGTCTCTCCACCAGGTCTCTGTGTCACTCCGCCAGGTTTCTGTGTCTCTCCACCAGGTCTCTGTGTCACTCCACCAGGTGTCTGTCTCTCCACCAGGTCTCTGTGTCACTCCACCAGGTTTCGGTGTCACTCCACCAGGTTTCGGTGTCACTCCACCAGGTTTCTGTGTCACTCCACCAGGTTTCTGTGTCTCTCCGCCAGGTTTCTGTTTCACTCCACCATGTTTCTGTGTCACTCCACCATGTTTCTGTGTCACTCCGCCAGGTTTCTGTGTCTCTCCGCCAGGTTTCTGTGTCTCTCCACCAGGTTTCTGTGTCTCTCCACCAGGTTTCTGTGTCTCTCCACCAGGTTTCTGTGTCACTCCACCAGGTCTCTGTGTCACTCCGCCAGGTTTCTGTGTCACTCCGCCAGGTTTCTTTGTCACTCTGCCAGGTTTCTGTGTCACTCTGCCAGGTTTCTTTGTCACTCTGCCAGGTTTCTGTGTCTCTCCACCAGGTTTCTGTGTCTCTCCACCAGGTTTCTGTGTCTCTCCACCAGCTCTCTGTGTCACTCCACCAGGTTTCTGTGTCACTCCACCAGGTTTCTGTGTATCTCCACTAGGTTTCTGTGTCACTCCACCAGGTTTCTGTGTCACTTCACCAGGTTTCTGTGTCTCTCCACCAGGTTTCTGTGTCACTTCACCAGGTTTCGGTGTCACTCCACCAGGTTTCGGTGTCTCTTCACCAGGTTTCTGTGTCTCTCCACCAGGTTTCTGTGTCTCTCCACCAGGTTTCTGTGTCTCTCCACCAGGTTTCAGTGTCTCTTCACCAGGTTTCTGTGTCTCTCCAACAGGTTTCTGTGTCTCTCCACCAGGTTTCTGTGTCACTCCACCAGGTTTCTGTGAGGCCGATGACGTCCTAGATTTCCTTCTCTATTATGACCTCCAGTCCTTCTTGTTTGTTTCCCATGCTTTGTGCATTTATATAAAAACATTTTAGTTTTGTGTATACAGCTATATACAGCACACACACGTCTCCGCTCTGTACATATCGGATCTGCTCCGTACACCTCGTACACCCGCGGCTCCGCTCCGTACACCTCGAACACGCGCGGCTCCGCTCCATACACCTCGTACACGCGCGGCTCCGCTCCGTACACCTCGTACACGCGCGGCTCCGCTCCATACACCTCGTACACGCGCGGCTCCGCTCCGTACACCTCGTACATGCGCGGCTCCGCTCCGTACACCTCGTACACGCGCGGCTCCGCTCCGTACACCTCGTACACGCGCGGCTCCGCACACCTCGTACACATGGCTCCGCTCTGTACACCTCGTACACACACGGCTCCGCTCCGTACACCTCGTACACACACGGCTCCGCTCCGTACACCTCGTATACACACGGCTCCGCTCCGTACACCTCGTACACACACGGCTCCGCTCCGTACACCTCGTACACACACGGCTCTGCTCTGTACACCTCGTACACACACGGCTCTGCTCCGTACACCTCGTACACACACGGCTCTGCTCCGTACACCTCGTACACACACGGCTCTGCTCCGTACACCTCGTACACACACGGCTGTGCTCCGTACACCTCGTACACATGCGGTACTGCTACATCCACACTGTAAACCTCCCCTCATCGAGCACCATGACACCCAGCACAGCAGAGCCCTGCATACACTGAGGAGCTGATCATGTGACCCCTGACTCCTCCCCTCCATGTGACATCATCACAGGTCCTGTAGTGTGCGGCTCTGCAGGTGGAGGTAGGTACAATTTCCCCATTATTCTCTATTAGGATTATTTATCGCTTCCTTGTATAGCGCCTCCATACTCCACAGCGATGTACACACACATAATTATAACTGTCCCCGTTAGTTCTCAGATTCACAATAGTCTTTATTTGCATGTGCGATTCCATATTGTATCTGTATTATTATTGCCTTTTCATCTGTGCAATTATATAAATACTAGAAGGTGGCCGGATTCTACGCATCGGGTATTCTAGAATTTACGTATTGTGTAGTTCATGTATGATTTTTGTTATATATATATATATATAGATGTTGTCTGTAGTTACCAAGTGTTTGTGTAGGGGCTGTACATGTTCTGGGTGTTGTCTGGGTGTGGCGGGGGGTGAGAGCGGTGTTGTATGTGTGTTGCGTGTGTTGCGTTGTTTGTGGAGCGCTGTGTGTCTGTCGCGTTGTGTGTGTGTGTTGCGCGGTTTGTGTGTGTGTGGTGTATTTTGGGGGGAGGTATGTTTTGTGCAATGTGTGTGTTGTGCGGTATGTGCATATATTTGTGTGTGCCGCGGTGTTTGTGTGTTGGGTGTTGTGTGTGTGCAGCGTTGTCTGTGTGTGTGTGTGTGTCTGTGTAGGGCAGTTGTTTGTGGTTCCCAGTGTGTGTGTGTGTGTGTGTTGTGCAGTGGGGGAGGTGTGCACCTCCCATCGTGCTCCATCCGCCATGCTGTGCACTCCCAAACGTGCTCCATCCGCCATGCTGCGCACTCCCAAACGTGCTCCATCCACCATGCTGCGCACTCCCAAACGTGCTCCATCCGCTATGCTGCGCACTCCCAAACGTGCTCCATCCTCCATACTCCGCACTCCCCATCGTGCTCCATCCCCCATGCAGCGCACTCCCCATCGTGCTCCATCCCCTATGCTGCGCACCCCCCATCGTGCTCCATCTCCCATGCTGCGCACTCCCAAACGTGCTCTATCCGCCATGCTGCGCACTCCCAAACGTGCTCCATCTGCCATGCTGCGCACTCCCAAACGTGCTCCATCCGCCATGCTGCGCACTCCCAAACGTGGTCCATCCGCCATGCTGGGCACTCCCAAACGTGCGCCATCCGCCATACTCCGCACTCCCCATCATGCTGCATTCCCCATGCTGCGCACTCCCCAACGTGCTCCATCTGCCATGCTGCGCACTCCCAAACGTGCTCCATCCGCCATGCTGTGCACTCCCAAACGTGCTCCATCCGCCATGCTGCGCACTCCCAAACGTGGTCCATCCGCCATGCTGCGCACTCCCAAACGTGCTCCATCCGCCATGCTGCGCACTCCCAAACGTGCTCCATCCGCCATGCTGCGCACTCCCAAACGTGCTCCATCCGCCATGCTGCGCACTCCCAAACGCGGTCCATCCGCCATGCTGCGCACTCCCAAACGTGCTCCATCCGCCATGCTGTGCACTCCCAAACGTGCTCCATCCGCCATGCTGCGCACTCCCCAACGTGCTCCATCCCCCATGCTGCACTAGCATCAGCCTCTCTACCCGCAGCATCAGCCTCTCTGCCCGCAGCATCAGCCTCTCTCCTCCCAGCATCAGCCTCTCTACCCGCAGCATCAGCCTCTCTCCTCCCAGCATCAGCCTCTCTGTCCCCAGCATCAGCCTTTTCTGTCCCCAGCATCAGCCTCTCTCCTCCCAGCATCAGCCTCTCTGTCCCTAGCATCAGCCTCTCTCCTCCCAGCATCAGCCTTTTCTGTCCCTAGCATCAGCCTCTCTGTCCCTAGCATCAGCCTCTCTCCTCCCAGCATCAGCCTTTTCTGTCCCCAGCATCAGCCTTTTCTGTCCCTAGCATCAGCCTCTCTCCTCCCAGCATCAGCCTCTCTCCTCCCAGCTTGTATAGCGGTACTAGCTTGTTTATGGTTTGCATTGAACCCTTGAAAAATAGGAGGGGCCAAACCTTTTCGTATTGTTTGTGTACTAGTGAGGATTATCCTCATTTTTTATGAATAAATTAATTAAAAGTTAAATTTTATATATTTTTTTCGCATATGGTGACCCTGATGCGCAATATTGCTGTCCTGGCCTCTCTCTTCCCAGCATCAGCCTCTCTCCTCCCAGCCTACCCCAGCCTCAGCCTCCCCCAGCATCAGCCTCTCTCCTCCCAGCATCAGCCTCTCTCCTCCCAGCCTACCCCAGCCTCAGCCTCCCCCAGCATCAGCCTGTCTCCTCCCAGCATCAGCTTTTTCGGTCCCCAGCATCAGCCTCTCTCCTCCCAGCCTACCCCAGCCTCAGCCTCCCCCAGCATCAGCCTCCCTTCTCTCAGCCTCCCCATCCCAGCCTTCCCCAGGAACAGCCTCTCTCCTCCCAGCCTCCTCCAGCACGTCGTGCTCCTCTGCCGACACTCACAGATCCGATCGCATACACTCACACACACCCACACACACCCGATCGCATACACTCACACACACCCGATCGCATACTCACACACACCCGATCGCATACACTCACACACACCCGATCGCATACACTCACACACACCCGATCGCATACACTCACACACACCCGATCGCATACACTCACACACACCCGATCGCATACACTCACACACACCCGATCGCATACACTCACACACACCCGATCGCATACACTCACACACACCTGATCGCATACACTCACGCACACACACATTGACGATATTGCACATACGCGCTCATACTCACAACACATGCTTCTGGCCATGTGATCCTCCGGCAGGTCCTGGAAGCTCACAGCACAATATCGCCGACGAGAAGCAAGCGATATCCCAGGATGTTGTGAGTATGTGGATGCGATGTGATGTGTGTGTGTGTGTGAGGTGTGTGTGAGGTGTGTGTGAGAGCGAGTGTGATCTGATGTGTGTGTGTATGTGTGTGTGTGTGTGCTGTTATGTGTGTGCATGTGTGTATTTTCCGCCGCTGCAGGACCTTGATGCGCTGGTAACTATGCTACCATGGTTACCAGCGTATCTCGTCCCCCGCTCGCATGGGAGCCCACACCAGCATACGCCGGCCAGCCCCAGCAATGCGAGGGTATGTGTCGGCTGGTTTGGCGGCGTACGCTGATGTGGGCTCCCGGGGGTACAGTACTCACCTGGTAGTCATGGCTCCCTGACCGTGTCGGTTCGGGGAATGCGTGGGGGGGGCAGGGCCAGAGCTAGGGTGCATTGCGTGAGGGGGGCGGGGCGTGGCCGAGTTGCCAATGCCTGCAGGGTGCCGGGGCGAGAGGCCAATCTGTGGGGGGGGGGGGGGGGTGGAGAGCCTGGGCGAGCTGCCAATCCGTGCGGGGGGGCGGGGCCATGGCGAGCCCAGCGGCCAATCAGCTTTGTGTCACCGTAAGGACACAATTTTGGAGCAAGACAGACAGACAGACAGACAGACAGAATAAGGCAATTATATATATAGATATTCATTATTGCATAGTTTACACGTCGCTTTTCTTGCCAGTACTCGTGTGTGGTGAGGAGGAATCTGCTGTAGATACTCATCGTGTGGACATGGCCTAAGTCTGTCTATACCTTATTCATACTTATTAGATCATTGTTAGTGATGAGCGGGCACTACCATGCTCGGGTGCTCAGTACTGTTAACTAGTGATGAGCGGGCACTACCATGCTCGGGTGCTCTGTACTGGTAACTAGTGATGAGCGGGCACTACCATGCTCGGGTGCTCTGTACTCGTAACTAGTGATGAGCGGGCACTACCATGCTCGGGTGCTCAGTACTGGTAACTAGTGATGAGCGGGCACTACCATGCTCGGGTGCTCAGTACTGGTAACTAGTGATCAGCGGGCACTACCATGCTCGGGTGCTCAGTACTGGTAACTAGTGATGAGCAGGCACTACCATGCTCGGGTGCTCAGTACTGGTAACTAGTGATGAGCGGGCACTACCATGCTCGGGTGCTCTGTACTGGTAACTAGTGATGAGCGGGCACTACCATGCTCGGGTGCTCTGTACTGGTAACTAGTGATGAGCGGGCACTACCATGCTCGGGTGCTCAGTACTGGTAACTAGTGATGAGCGGGCACTACCATGCTCGGGTGCTCTGTACTGGTAACTAGTGATGAGCGGGCACTACCATGCTCGGGTGCTCAGTACTGGTAACTAGTGATGAGCGGGCACTACCATGCTCGGGTGCTCTGTACTGGTAACTAGTGATGAGCGGGCACTACCATGCTCGGGTGCTCTGTACTGGTAACTAGTGATGAGCGGGCACTACCATGCTCGGGTGCTCTGTACTGGTAACTAGTGATGAGCGGGCACTACCATGCTCGGGTGCTCAGTACTCGTAACTAGTGATGAGCGGGCACTACCATGCTCGGGTGCTCAGTACTCGTAACTAGTGATGAGTGGGCACTACCATGCTTCAGTGCTCAGTACTCGTAACTAGTGATGAGCGGGCACTACCATGCTCGGGTGCTCGTAACTAGTGATGAGCGAGCACTACCATGCTCGGGTGCTCGTAACTAGTGATGAGCGGGCACTACCATGCTCGGGTGCTCGTAACTAGTGATGAGCGGGCACTACCATGCTCGGGTGCTCAGTACTGGTAACTAGTGATGAGCAGGCACTACCATGCTCGGGTGCTCTGTACTGGTAACTAGTGATGAGCGGGCACTACCATGCTCGGGTGCTCTGTACTCGTAACTAGTGATGAGCGGGCACTACCATGCTCAGGTGCTCAGTATTCGTAACTAGTGATGAGTGGGCACTACCATGCACAGGTGCTCTGTACTCGTAACTAGTGATGAGCGGGCACTACCATGCTCGGGTGCTCTATACTCGTAACTAGTGATGAGCGGGCACTACCATGCTCGGGTGCTCAGTACTCGTAACTAGTGATGAGCGGGCACTACCATGCTCGAATGCTCAGTACTCGTAACTAGTGATGAGCGAGCACTACCATGCTCGGGTGCTCATTACTCGTAACTAGTGATGAGCGGGCACTACCATGCTCGGGTGCTCGATACTTGTAACTAGTGATGAGCGGGCACTACCATGCTCGGGTGCTCAGTACTCATAACTAGTGATGAGCGGGCACTACCATGCTCGGGTGCTCTGTACTGGTAACTAGTGATGAGTGGGCACTACCATGCTTGGGTGCTCAGTACTCGTAACTAGTGATGAGCGAGCACTACCATGCTCGGGTGCTCTGTACTCGTAACTAGTGATGAGTGGGCACTACCATGCTCGGGTGCTCAGTACTGGTAACTAGTGGTGAGCGGGCACTACCATGCTTGGGTGCTCGATTCTTGTAACTAGTGATGAGCGGGCACTACCATGCTTGGGTGCTCGGTACTCGTAACTAGTGATGAGCGGGCACTACCATGCTTGGGTGCTCAGTACTCGTAACTAGTGATGAGCAGGCACTACCATGCTCGGGTGCTCAGTACTCGTAACTAGTGATGAGCGGGCACTACCATGCTTGGGTGCTCGGTACTGGTAACTAGTGATGAGCGAGCACTACCATGCTCAGGTGCTCTGTACTCGTAACTAGTGATGAGCGGGCACTACCATGTTCGGGTGCTCTGTACTGGTAACTAGTGATGAGCGGGCACTACCATGCTCAGGTGCTCTGTACTCGTAACTAGTGATGAGCGGGCACTACCATGCTCGGGTGCTCTGTACTGGTAACTAGTGATGAGCGGGCACTACCATGCTCGGGTGCTCTGTACTGGTAACTACTGATGAGCGGGCACTACCATCCTCGGGTGCTCTGTACTGGTAACTAGTGATGAGTGAGCACTACCATGCACAGGTGCTCTGTACTCGTAACTAGTGATGAGCGGGCACTACCATGTTCGGGTGCTCGGTACTCGTAACTAGTGATGAGCGAGCACTACCATGCTCGGGTGCTCTGTACTGGTAACTAGTGATGAGCGGGCACTACCATGCTCGGGTGCTCAGTACTGGTAACTAGTGATGAGCGGGCACTACCATGCTCGGGTGCTCAGTACTGGTAACTAGTGATGAGCGAGCACTACCATGCTCAGGTGCTCAGTACTGGTAACTAGTGATGAGCGGGCACTACCATGCTCGGGTGCTCTGTACTGGTAACTAGTGATGAGCGGGCACTACCATGCTCGGGTGCTCAGTACTGGTAACTATTGATGAGCGGGCACTACCATGCTCGGGTGCTCAGTACTGGCAACTAGTGATGAGCGGGCACTGCCATGCTCGGGTGCTCAGTACTGGCAACTAGTGATGAGCGGGCACTGCCATGCTCGGGTGCTCAGTACTGGTAACTAGTGATGAGCGGGCACTACCATGCTCGGGTGCTCAGTACTGGTAACTAGTGATGAGCGGGCACTACCATGCTCGGGTGCTCAGTACTGGTAACTAGTGATGAGCGGGCACTACCATGCTCGGGTGCTCAGTACTCGTAACTAGTCATGAGCGGGCACTACCATGCTCGGGTGCTCAGTACTGGTAACTAGTGATGAGCGAGCACTACCATGCTCGGGTGCTTTGTACTGGTAACTAGTGATGAGCGGGCACTACCATGCTCGGGTGCTCAGTACTCGTAACTAGTGATGAGCGGGCACTACCATGCTCGGGTGTTCAGTACTCGTGACTAGTGATGAGCGGGCACTACCATGCTCGGGTGCTCTGTACTGGTAACTAGTGATGAGTGGGCACTACCATGCTTCAGTGCTCAGTACTCGTAACTAGTGATGAGCGGGCACTACCATGCTCGGGTGCTCAGTACTCGTAACTAGTGATGAGCGGGCACTACCATGCTCGGGTACTCGTAACTAGTGATGAGCGGGCACTACCATGCTCGGGTGCTCTGTACTGGTAACTAGTGATGAGCGGGCACTACCATGCTCGAGTGCTCTGTACTCGTAACTAGTGATGAGTGGGCACTACCATGCACAGGTGCTCTGTACTCGTAACTAGTGATGAGCGGGCACTACCATGTTTGGGTGCTCAGTACTGGTAACTAGTGATGAGCGGGCACTACCATGTTCGGGTGCTCGGTACTCGTAACTAGTGATGAGCGAGCACTACCATGCTCGGGTGCTCAGTACTCGTAACTAGTGATGAGCGGGCACTACCATGCTCGGGTGCTCTGTACTCGTAACTAGTGATGAGCGGGCACTACCATGCTCGGGTGCTCTATACTCGTAACTAGTGATGAGCGAGCACTACCATGCTCAGGTGCTCTGCACTCGTAACTAGTGATGAGCGAGCACTACCATGCTCGGGTGCTCAGTACTCGTAACTAGTGATGAGCGGGCACTACCATGCTCGGGTGCTCAGTACTGGTAACTAGTGATGAGCGGGCACTACCATGCTCGGGTGCTCTATACTCGTAACTAGTGATGAGCGGGCACTACCATGCTCAGGTGCTCTGCACTCGTAACTAGTGATGAGCGGGCACTACCATGCTCGGGTGCTCAGTACTCGTAACTAGTGATGAGCGGGCACTACCATGCTCGGGTGCTCAGTACTGGTAACTAGTGATGAGCGGGCACTACCATGCTCGGGTGCTCTATACTCGTAACTAGTGATGAGCGGGCACTACCATGCTCGGGTGCTCAGTACTCGTAACTAGTGTTGAGCGAGCACTACCATGCTCGGGTGCTCAGTGTGACGGGGTATGCGACAGAGCAGTAAGGGACGCCAAGCCAAGGAACAATCCAAAGGGCTTTATTGGAACCACAAAGATAAAGCACCAAACATAAATATAAATCCTTAAAGTCTGCAAGGAGTCCACAACAAAACAAAAGATCCAGGGGCACCGCCCGGTATGCCGATGCCAGGGAAAATATGGCAATGGTCCTTATATGAGTTCCTTGAGTCCAACAGGGTGAACAACAAAACCCAATCCCACGTGGCCACTGATCTCCAGTCTGTGACAGTCCATACACAGGCCCTAGGATCCAGCCTCAGCTATAAATCCTAGTCCTTCTCCAGCCGAGATCCAACTAACTGACCTAACATGGGTCTCATTGTTCTTCTCTCCTGGGATCAGCCCCTTAGGTGGGGAGAAGAGTCCAACTCCGCCTGGACATTTGATAAATGAATGGACTTTAGACATCCTGGCTCTGTCTTGTTTACCATTTTGTGTATTGGATGAGTCCCATGCTGAGAAGAACAAACAACCCCCCACCAGTAGTACATACAGGACAGTCAAGGACAGACAGACACCATGAGCACAGGTGGGGGAGCGACACGCTGTTCCAACCCCTTCCCCCTCAATTTGTGTACGGACTAGTGACCTCAACAGGTCGCTTGTCAAGTACACGTAAACATGGTGGACCTGACTCAGGGCTCCTCCTGTCTGGACAATCCATCTGCATTTTGGGTGTTGTCTCCAGGTTCTCTAGTGTATGGTGAAGATGTAGGGTTGAATGTTCGGCTCCAGTTTGTATCCTCCGTCACTTAAACACTGCTTCCTGCACCCACAAATTGGCATTGTATATCTCCCACATCATTGCCTAGGAGTATGTCTGCAGGAAGGCCGCTCATCACACCGATTATGCATTGTTTTTCCCCAAAGCCATAATCCAGGGTTACACTCGCTCTTGGAATATATCGCTGAGTGCCTCCAGCCAATTCAATGGCAATTCCTGGTCCCTTTTTGAATTGCTTCTGGTTGAATTACTCGGGGATCTGCGATGGTGAGAAAAGCCCCAGTGTCAGGAAAGCCAACAACTTTTTGCCATCTAGCACGACCTCCTGTAGATGTTTATGCCGAAGATCATAAGAACGGGTGGCTGTGGCTCGCACCCCATAGACTCCTGGTAAGGAAGTCAACATATCAGAGTCACTTGGCAAATCATCAGGGCCTGAATCCAGCTCTTCTCCTACTGAGGGTGTCTGTAAATAATGGACAGGCAAAGGTGGTCTGCAGCTGTTCTGCCTCCGAACACCTGGACAGTGAGCTTGCAGATGACCAGGCTGCCCACATTGATAACATCTGCGCTGCGTCTCACTCCTTCCAGTTTGCCTTCTGGAGAAGTAGGTAGGAGACCTTAGTGACTGATATGGATGTGCAGGGTTGTCGATTTTGGAGGATGACTCCACGGGATAGATGGGCATGTGGCCCGCAGATGTCCGGGATGCCCACAGCTATAACATCTTCGCTCTTCTACTTTCTCTCCTCATCGCATTCCAGAAAATGTGGTAGAAACAACTCGAGGCACATACACACGGGTATCCACATGAGGTGGTGATCTAGGAGGTTGAGGAACATTGGGCACTGAAGGACAAGGAACCTCTGGTGTTGGGGTGCTGGTCATTTGTGCTCCCTCTGCTAACAGCTTCTTCCACTGAGGCTTGATAGTGAGCACCTCATCAGCTAGAGCAGCAGCTTGTTCCACTGTCTCTGGTCTCCTCTTGCGCACCCATTCCCGGATCTCAGTAGGGCACTTGGCATAAAACTGTTCTTTTAGGATGACCTGGATGAACGTCTCCCAAGCTAAGGCCCCCTCTCTCTCCAGCTAGCGATGGCATACTTGTTTCAGTCTGTGGGCATACATCTTGAAAGACACTTCCCCATCACAGGCTAACGTACGGAACTGAGTCCTATAAGTATCTGGGGTCACGGCACAATGTTCTAGAATTGTCTGTTTTATCTCCCCATACTCACAATTCCACTGAGGGTCCATAGCTCTATAGGCGTCGGCAGCTCCACCCTCCAAGAGGCCCACCAGGTGTCTGACTCGCTCTCTTTCTGGGACTTCCATTAATCGGCACTGATGCTCAAAGTCCTGGAAGAAGCCCTCAATGTCACCTGCAGCTTCATTAAATGGCTTAAAGTCCTTGCGGGACACTCTGGAGAATTCCCTCATAGTTGGTGCTGTGGTTACAGTCTGTCTGGAGCCTCTAGCTGCTTCCACAGGAAACCTCCTCTCCAGCAATGCTGCCTTCTCTTGAGCGCTCCAAAAGCTGTTCAGAGCTTGGGCTATTTTTTTTTTTCCGTAACCTCATCCTGTGGCACTGGGGAATAGACTGATGGTGGATCTGTCAGTTGAGTTGAGTTGGGTGTGGGCTGAGGTTCGAGCAGCTGGAATCTTCACTGAGGCAACACCCTGGCACCCGGTGTGGATTTATGGAAGCTGTCACGTGGGATTGGGTTGTGTCTCTCATCTGTTGGATCCATTGACTTCTTCCAAGTATTACTTCTACATGTTCTCTGGCGTCGCATTGCCAAGTGGCGCCCCCGGAACTTTGAGGACTCATTATGGACTCTAAATATTGATATTAGCTGTTCTATGCTCCCAACCTCAATAAAACTTGTTGAATTGTTCGTCGGCCTGGTGTCCCTGTTTGCTCTGTCGCATACCCCATCACACACCCTACTCTGCTCTTCTCCACACCTTTATCCCTGACCTGTCTGCTGTGTTCCTTGGGTTTCATGATGTTGTTTGATCCCTAATGTTCTCCACAAACCTCTGAGGTCTTTACAGAACAGCTGTGGTTAAACTGAGAAGAAATAGCACACAGGTGGGCTCAATTTACTAATTGTAGTGACTTCTGGAGGCAACTGGTCACTCAGAATTATTTTTTTTAAGGGTATTGGACTACAAGAGGCTGAATAAAAATGCACATCACAATTTTCAGATTGATATTTTTAAAGCACCACTCCACTCCAACATTTTTTTTCATGTTAAGTCTAAAGGCCGCTTTACACGCTACGACATCGCTAAAGCGATGTCGTTGGGGTCACGGAATTTGTGACATCCGGCCGCTTTAGCGATGTCGTTGTGTGTGACACCTATGAGCGATTTTTTTAATCGTCGCAAAAACGTTCAAAATCGATAATCTGTGACATCACCCCCTCTTCCCAATTATCGTTGCTGCTGCAGGTATGATGTTGTCCGTCGGTCCTCCGGCAGCACACATCGCTACGTGTGACACCGCAGGAACGAGGAACCTCACCTTACCTGCGGCCGCCCGCAATGAGGAAGGAAGGAGGTGGGCGGGATGTTTCGGCCGCTCATCTCTGCCCCTCCTTTTCTATTGGGCGGCGGTTCAGTGACGTCGCTGTGACGCTGAACGAACCGCCCCCTTAGAAAGAAGGTGGTTCGCCGGTCACAGCGACGTCGCAGAGCAGTTATGTGCGTGTGACGCTGCCATAGTGATAATGTTCGCTACGGCAGCGATCACCACATATCGGCCATACGATGGGGGCGGATGCTATCGCGCTCGACATCATCAGCAAATGCTACCGATGTCGCAGCGTGTAAAGCGGCCTTAAGTCACAAGCTCCCAATGTAGAGGCCAGATTGAGACTCTTAGACATGTATTGATTTGTAACCTCTGACGTAAACACTCGCTGTCGGCAGGTCACAAATCACCAACTGGAGCGTCACTGGAAGGTGAGTATAAGACAGGCATTAGCGGACTTAGATTTAAAGCACCACTTCAGTGGTGCAGTAAAAAAAAAAACCAAAACGGTTGAGTGGTGCTTTAAGATATTTAGAAAACCATGTATCATTTTCCATACACTTCACTTATACTTGCTACCTACTGCTGGTATATCACATAAAAGGCAAATAAAGTTTGTGGGTGTAATCTATAGATTATTAAATACTCTACCGCATACAATTACTAAAGATACTATGCTAATATAAAGTATTTTTTACATGGTGTTTCATATGATCGGCTCATCTTCTTTCCATATAAGTTCCTACAATATAACATACTAATAATTGATCTATATAATTTTCCTGACCAGTGAAAGATGGACCGGGACAAGATTATTGAGAGGATATTCCACCTCACCCTAGAGATCCTCTTCCGGCTTACTGGAGAGGTGAGAGATTCTGATGACGTCACATTACATCATTCTTATCTATGGGAATAACAGATGGACAGAACTGGAGAGGTGAGGACTCTGGAAATGTCTGGAGTGAGATTTATTACTGTGTCTCTCCATAACCAGGATTACACAGTAGTGAAGAAGACCTCTAGTGAGCGCTGTCAGGCCCCTGTGTCTGAGGGATGGGGAAGACCCCTGAGCCCAATCACGGGGCCTCCACCTCACCCCCCGATACATGAGGACATCAATGACCAGAAGATCCTAGAACTCGCCTACAAGATGATTGAGCTGCTGACTGGAGAGGTGACACTGCTGGGAATGCTGGGACATTATACAGTAACGCTATGAAGGGATCGGGGGGTGACGGTATCATTGTATGTGTCAGGTTCCTATAAGGTGTCAGGACGTCACCGTCTATTTCTCCATGGAGGAGTGGGAGTATTTAGAAGGACACAAAGATCTGTACAAGGACGTCATGATGGAGGATCCCCAGCCCCTCACATCACCAGGTAATAGACAGGACTAAATACACACGGCCTATAATTATCTGTATGTAAGGAATGAATTCAGTCCCTGTATGTGTCTCCTCCAGGTCTATCCAGTAAGAGGACAACACCAGAGAGATGTCCCCGTCCTCTTCTCCCACAGGACTGTAAACAAGAAGACCCCGATGTTCCTCAGGATGTGTCTCCTCCAGTTCTATCCAGTAAGAGGACAACACCAGAGAGATGTCCCCGTCCTCTTCTCCCACAGGACTGTAAACAAGAAGATCCCGATGTTCCTCAGGATCATCAGGTAGATGGAGAGAAGGTGCCATGAAATCTCCCTATGATGTGTAGATGGCTGTGAAGGTCTTGTGCTCAGTCTTGTTTTATCCTCCAGTATTATATGTGTTATACTTGTGTAATGAGAGCGGTGGAGATGGCAGGATTAGAGCTGATCATAGATGGGACTTCTCCATCTGTCTGTGACTTTTACAATATTTGTTTCAGGGGGAAGATCTGCCCCATATTAATACTACAGAGACATATGTGAGGGGTGATGAGCGGAGTAAAGAGGATATTCCTACAGATGACCGCCCAGGTGAGTTGTACCTTTGTCTTACAAAAACAAACAAACTTTAGATTCACTGTTCTTATTTGTTTATTGCATAAAGTTCTAAATAATGTATGTTATCCTTCCAAACTCTAAAGTCTAAAGGGCACTTTACACGCTGCGATATCGCTAGCGAGCATACCCGCCCCCGTTGGTTGTGCGACACGGGCAAATTGCTGCCCGTGGCGCACAACATCGCTTACACCCGTCACACGGACTTTCCTTCCCTGCGACGTCGCTCTGGCCGGCGATCCGCCTCCTTTCTAAGGGGGCGGTTCGTGCGGCGTCACAGCGACGTCACACGGCAGCCGTCCAATAGAAGCGGAGGGGCGGAGATGAGCGGGTGGAAGATCCTGCCCACCTCTTTCCTTCCTAATTGCCGGTGGACGCAGGTAAGGAGATGTTCGTCATTCCTGCGGTGTCACACATAGCGATGTATGCTGCCGCAGGAACGACGAACAACATCGCACCTGCAGCAGCAACGATATTATGAAAAGGAGCGGCGTGTCAACGATTAACGATTTTGGTCGTTTTTGCGATCGTTGAAGGTCGCTCCTAGCTGTCACACGCTGCGATGTCGCTAACGGTAGAGGTGACAAAGCAATTTGCATCATTATCCTTCCCATCTTTGCTACTCCTGAACCCTACTGAAAAACCTGGAGTTAAAACAAAAGTAAAACCTCATTCATTTCAGAGGGAGTCTGATCGAAAACAACCAACATACTAAGCATTTAAAATCTGAAATTAAACGTTTCTTACACTTGTCTGAGCCTCTCATATCTAACATTATTAAATTAAAAAATAACAGTAAATCTAGAAAATAAAAGTAAAACTAAATGCAAAATAACTGATTACATAAAAGAACAATCAAACTTAGAGCAAAATAACCCTATACATGAACCCCTGTATACATAGAGTTACTACAGGCCTGCTGGAATTCCAAAATCTTAGGTCAGCTCACTATTTTCATCATCTTGACCTGTCGGCACATGTTGGGACACATGAACCTGAGAGACCTTTTATGGCTAGTTTGTCTATGTAAATGCTTCTGGGATGTATCAAGACAAGCATTGAATCTAGATCAAGAAAGGTAATTATTCCCCTATACTCTGCCCTGGTCAGACCCCACTTGGAATACTGTGTACAGTTCTGGGTGCCCCAATTCAAGAAAGACATCGATATATTGGAGCAAGTCCAGAGAAGAGCAACCAAGATGGTGGAAGGTCTGTAAACCATGTCATATAAAGACAGCCTAAAAGAACTAAAGAGAAGGCTGAGAGGAGACTTAATAGCGGTCTACAAATATGTGAAAGGAAGTCACAGTGAAGAGGGAACTACCCTATTCTCATTAGCACAAGGAAGTACAAGAAACAATGGGATGCAAGCTGAAGGGAAGGAGATTCAGATTAGACATTAGGAAAACCATTCAGACAGTGAGAGCAGTCAGAGAGTGGAACAGGCAGCCACGGAAGGCAGTGAGGCCAGTCAGAGAGTGGAACAGGCGACCACGGGAGGTAGTGAGCTCTCCATCAATGGAAATCTTTAAGAGGAAGCTGGATAAACATATAGCTGGGATGATTTAGGAAAGTTTGCACTCACAGGGGGTTGGACCTGATGGCCCTTGAGTAGAGTTGAGCGGATCTGCTATAATCTGGGTCCGACGGATCCGGATCAGGTTGCCGGCGAAGATGAGAGTGAGAGAGACAGCGAGAGAGAGAGCGCGCGCGAGAGAGAGCGACAGAGACCGGATTGTGCACCCCGAATCCCGGGTAGTGGTCAGACTCGGATCGGAACCTCGAACCGTGCGGATCTGGATTTTTCAGATCCGGGTCCGCTCAACACTACCCTTGTGGTCACTTCGAACTCTACCATTCTATGATTCCATGATTAACACAACACTGCACCGTGTATCAATGTTATCTGTCCATATCACTCCTCCCCAATCAATTCACAGAGGATGACCAGAGATTTCAACAGAGCAAAACACCATTAAACCAACAATTACCAAATATTATCCACCCACGTTACTTAAACACACACACACACACACACACACACACACACACACACACACACACACACACGCACACGCGCCACCCAACACTAACACTATCCCTATATGGAGAAAATTAGTTCCAGATAAAGTACAGGGGGTTTATACTCTGTCCATGTGTTGTTCATGCTGGGGCATGTGCTAAGATTAATTGACCCCTATCATTGGCTGAAGGCTATGATATAACTGGTGCATATCCAGTGCCATGTTTTCGGGAACACTCCTCCATCCTGTCACATGTATAGGGACAGGCTCAGGGCTAGCTCTTATTTTACCATATAGCGTAGTTTTTTTGGGGGGTTTTTAGGCACATTAAGGATTAATGCCTACTTTGGTGTCGCAGCAGACTGGCTCAGCTGTCAGCAGTTAAACAACTTCTGTCCAGGATTTAAGCCATCTGCTTCCTGGACTTGTTGCTGGTTATTCTATTCAGTTAGGAGCTAACCTGGGAGCAGAGAGGATGTATTGTTACTACTGCTGCTATCTGCTGTGTTTGTAAGTTGTTTCCACTACCTCCTTTTCTTTGTACCCTTACCCATACACCTTGGTTATCCCCTGGTGCAGGTTTTAGGTGTGTATGAGTTTTTGTTTACCCCCATCCGTTGTTCTGTGTTGGGGGTTTTGGGAGCTCCGCCCGGGTAAATCCCCTGGGTGGTGGGGACTTAGTTGTTAGGGCCAGGACAGGAGACAGGGCCACGTTGGAGGCTCGACCCTGACTACCATTAAGTCTACCATTGGGATAAGGGACAGCTCAGGGTCCCCAGGCTTCGGGTTAGTCGAGGAGCCCTGTACCATCTGCTCTTCCCTTGTTACACCTCCTTCTTATCCAATCTGAGGTCTAAGATGGTAAAGTGGAAAAACTGGTTTTCGACACATTACTTCTTTGTCTATTACTCCAGCACATGAGGTGGGTGGATGGGATATAGATTTATATGTATATATTTATTATGTACCATCACTTCCCTTCTACACAAATGTAGCAAGACATAAAACAATACTATATCTCATGTTGCTATAATCATACTGACCATAAATTTTACAGTGCAGTGAACAGAATAAAAATGATTCCTGAATTTAATGATTTTTTTTTATAGATCAATTTGCTTCCCAAAAGTCGGTATTGAAAGCAACCAAAAATTATGTACTACAAAATGCTGCCAATAAAGCTTGAACACATCTTGCAAAAAAAAACCCACAAACCTTAACTCTGGTCCATGTTACTGGCAGCTTAAACATTCTGGAGAAGTAATTTCCAAAAACAATTTCAGCAAAATTTGTCCCTCCCAAAATCAAATGCTTTTCCCATCTGCAGTCCTGCGATGTGCTCAAACAGAAGTTATTGTTCGCATATATTGGCACTTCTGGCGTGGGGAGAAACCACTTAACAATTGAGGGATTGCATATTTTCTGGTGCTTGTTACATTGTGATCTATTTCATATTATTGGCTTAGTTAAAAAGCAAATTTTTCTGCATGCCTCGTATTTTATATGGATATTTTTTTAGATATAAAGATTATAAAATATCAGTAAAAATGTGATAAATACTAAAAAAAAGTTTTACTCTTGGCAGATGGCTGTTACGAGAGCTCAGAGGAATATCGGATGATCTCTTTAGATTATAAAGCAGATGATCTTGGTATCACACACGATACATATGAAGAACATATCCTATTTCCAAATCTAGCCCTTCACAACAAAGAACTATCATCTGATCCTTTTGAACAGATCCTATCTTTTGATTCATCACAGAATGTTAAGAAAAATACATGTCACAGAACAGATGTCATAAACCAAAGAGGTCACACAGTGGATAAGCCGTTTTCATGTTTGGAATGTGGAAAATGTTTTGACTGGAAATCAAAACTTATTAAACATAAGAAAACACACACAATGGAGAAGCCATTTGCTTGTGAAGAATGTGGGAAATGTTTTAGCGACAAATCTGTTCTTTTTAGACATCAGATAAGTCACACAGGGGAGAAGCCGTATTCATGTTCAGAATGTGGAAAATGTTTTAAACAGAAATGGGGTCTTGCAACACATCTAAGAATTCATTCAGGTGCAATGCCATATTCATGTTCAGAATGTGGGAAACCTTTTAATAATAAATCAAATCTTGTTAGACATCAGTGGGTTCACACAGGAGTGAAGCCATTTTCATGTTCAGAATGTGGGACGCTTTTTACAGACAAGTCATCTCTTATTAAACATCAAAATATTCACACAGGGGTGAAGCCGTTTTCATGTTCAGAATGTGGAAAATGTTTTAATCTGAAAGGAAATCTTATTAAGCATAAGAAAAGTCACATAGGGGAGAAACCATTTTCTTGTGAAGAATGTGGGAAATGTTTTAGCGAGAAAGCGATTCTTCATAGACATCAGAGAATTCACACAGGTGCAAAACCTTTTTCATGTTTAGAATGTGGAAAATGTTTCAACCAGAAATCATGTCTTGTTACACATCAGAGAATTCACACCGGTGCAAAACCGTATTCATGTTCAGAATGTGGGAAATGTTATCCTGCTAAGTCAAATCTTGTTAGACATCAGTGGGCTCACACTGGGGTGAAGCCATTCTCCTGTTCAGAATGTGGAAAACGTTTTATCTATAAATCTTCTCTTATTTCACATCAAAATATTCACACAGGGGTGAAGCCATTTTCATGTTCAGAGTGTGGAAAAAGCTTTAGCCAGAATTCAGATCTTATTAGACATCAAAGAACTCATTCAGGGAAGAAGCCATTTTCATGCCCAGAATGTGAGAAATGTTTTGTCAAGAGATCGAGTCTTAATAACCATCAAAAAACTCACGCAGAGCACAAGACACTTTAATGTACCATATGCAAACTGTGGTATAACCAAAAGCTTTTTGCCATGTAAATCAGAAACTTGAGGAAATTGACACCTATAGACCCCTGTGACAGAATCCCCATGTACCTCATATAGTTAACAACACTTCTCTTGACGTTTGGGCAAGGAAAGGTCTGAAGTACTTAGTCCGACTGTGTGTTAAATCTTCCTCTTTCCCTGCCTTTTGATATCTTAATATATCAATATGAACTGCCTTATTCTACTTTCTTTCTATGTCTTCGGCACCGTCATGCCGCTTGGCTCGCTTTAATTAATTGAGACCCTTCTAGGTTGGAATTATTGCTAAAATCAACAGATCTGACTAAGGGTGCTTTCACACTGCATTCCTCTCCCCGTTCATTGGTCCAGTTAGGTCTTCCGTCCAAAGTCCTCCTCAAATTGAGTTGTGGACCTATGCGCCGATGGAGCCACTGACTATAATGGTCACCATGTGCTCTGTCGTGCACCAATTTCGGGAGTATATGCCTATTTGAGGCGGACACCCAGACATAGTAGACTGCGTCTGGGTGCCGTCTCCAGTAACTATACTCCCAAAAATGATGCACAACAGCGCACAAGGTGACTCTGTCTGCACCATTATAGTCTGTTGCCTCGTCGGTACATACTTCCGAAACCCATTTTGCGGGGGGTTCGGATGGAAGCCCCGAGAGGACCGCTGAACAGGGAGAGCAATGCAGTGTGAAAGCACCCTGAATCCTTAAGTTATACAGTATACATAGTCTGCTATCTACATCTACTACCAACCCTTTCGATAGTGGCCTGGTCAATCGGAGGAAGGCTCTTGCTCGTCTTGAGTGCAGTGATATTGGGAAAATAGTGGATTCTTTCCCGCCCTAAAGGATAAGTTCCAGAGATGTATAATACAATACTGTTTCTTACATACTGTAAAATATAAGACACCCAATTAAATTGCAAAGAATGGGAATCTTTGACTTGGACTTTTGTTTTCCATGTAGAGGAGAGGTCCTACTCTAAATCGACTTGTAATGGACACTTACTGCACATTCCTAGGTTCCTTGCTCTACAAGTATGTTTTCTTAGGCACACAAGACTTCTTTTAAGTACTTCTTTTCTGTGCCAGTTATCATGGTGTCGAAATCGACTAATTCTTCACCATTATCCTACTGGGTGAATTTGGTTAACAAATACAATGTCGAAAAATTTGAGATCTGGTTGCTTTGGCTTCAGACCAAGACTATGGTTGTTTCTGAGACATGTTCCCCAATCAACTATTAACTAGATCTAATTTGCCATCCGTGTTACTCATGCATGGCTTAATCTTTGAGACAAGCGTTTGCTACTGGCAGGATCAACCAGGTAGCCCATCAACAGGATTATTTAATCTGCTCTGCACACTTTTTCTTGAGGTTTGGAGGGAGAGGAGTGTCGGTGTGAATGTAGTGTTATTGTCTTGTAACTCATAAAGAATATTTGGGCCTGGGCTGTATAAGGCTTTTTTTTATGCCTGAGCTATAATCAGGCCTCTAAATGGTGTAATTATGAAAGTTGTGTTCTTATTTTCTCATATCTATTAAAAATGACACTTTATTTGCTTCGTGTACATGTTTTGTCCTATATTATGAATATAATAAAGATTAAAAAAAAAATCTCAAGCAGAAACACATTTTCCTGTTAAGAATGTTTGAAATATTTTATGCACAAACTTGTGTGTGGGGGGGGTGAACTATTCTTAATTAGGCCAGACGTATGGATCCTATTGTTTGTTAAATCAAGAAAAGATAATCCTTCTCTTCCCAGACTGATCGGAGACTTATTGTCTATAAATGTGGATTGCCTCAGCCCCTCTGACTCTATAGCTCAGAGGAGAACTATGCAGTTGAATTAAACTTGTGGCCAAAAAGAGAGCAGCCATCTCCAACCAATCCTGTAAGACACAATAACCTGAATTGAAAACTGAGGGCTATAAAAGGGCCTTGCTTCTGCCACTAGTGTATTATTCTATGTGCCCCCAGCCAAGGAACTTAGGCTCCAACTGGGAAATCACAGAACTCCACCAAGAGAAGGATTCTACATAATCTCAGCTGAGGAGGTTCGGTTCCGACTGAGGAGACACAGAACTGCTTCCTAAGCTTGAGACCATCTCTTCTCAGTGGGTGCCCACCAAAGGCTGGGTGCTGCTAGACTGGAATAGTTTGCTCTGGAAGTTGCAAAGTCATCAAGACTATCCTTGGTGGGCCAGAGGAAGGGTGGTGCTCTGTTGCTTCAACCCTCTTGTGTTCTTGCTGGGAATGCACAATTTGTTTTTGCTTGTTGGCGTACCGATAAAGTCTTACCAATGTGTGGTTCATTCACCCTGTGCTATCTGCGTAGTGTTTTACCCATGGGGAAAGAGTGCGAGCGTTCAGTGGGATGAACCCTGGTCCGTGCAGTTTTTATAAAAACAGCCAGTCCAGCAGACGAGAGCACCCACTGTCTACACAGGCATGTCTACACCTTCATGGAAGCAGGCAATTCAGGTAGGTCCTTCTGCCTCACCGAGCTACACAAGCCTGTAATAGCGGCCTCCAGAGTAAAAATGAGGAACAAAAAGACAGGAAAGTTCTCCAAAGATGTTTCTGGACTTGAATATCTCTAGAGAGACTAGGGAAACATGATGTTGCTCCCACGGCAAGGAAAGCAGACACCGTTCTCCCTGCCAATGCCTTCGGCTTCACTGTCCAGTGAAGCCTAGATAGACGTCCAAGTTATCTCCAGATGGAGAGTGATTGATGGCAAAGGACATCGCACATGTGCATCCAAAAAAGATGCCACACGCCAATCCGCCCTTACCCTTAGCCATCTCAGCATTGGGGATGACTCACTGCCCCATCTACATTCAGAGTCAGGGGATCATGGTCCCCCACTCTACTGTCGTCGTTGGAGGAGGATGGGGAAGAAAATATGGGCACTGATGTCACTCAGCCACACTTTGCACCAGAAATGGCTGCTCTACCAAAATTATACATAGTCTTCACAAGATGCCCTTTGATCAAATATAGATCTGGGACTTTGAAGGGACCAAGAATTCCTCCAATATTCCACAAATGTTTCAATCTAATAACTGCTTTCAACACAAATCTTTTTCATCTTCACAGTGTTATGCACGTACATATATATACACGTTTCAAGAGGCTCTCCGGTGCCATTCATTTGAAGTTATCACGTTTGTCGCCGGGAGATCAATGGCGTCTGTCTCGAGCTGCTGTGACACTCCCTTCTCCCAGCATGGCCCCACTCTTGTCGCCAATGGCTTCCTGTCGCTCCCACTCCCCAGTAAGCTACATTCGGCCTACAAGACAGACCATAAGATGGACTCCCATTTTAACACTGAAAATTATTTTTTTTCCTAGATTTCTCCTCTAAATTTGGGGTGCGTCTTATAGTCCGAAAAATATGGTACATATTGATCTTCCAAGCCACAGGGAGATTAAGTTTAATCGTCACTGGATTCAAGATTTCAATAATCTTATAAGGACCTACAAATTGGGGAGCAAATTTCTTAGATGCCACTTTGAGACATACATTTTTGAGGACAATAACACAAACTTCCCCAACTAAAAAAGAACAGGAGCCCTCTTACGTCTGTGGTACGCACTTTTTTGACCCGGTCACTGGTTACCAAAAAAACATTTTTTACCTCCCTCCAGACTTTAGTAGATTAGGAAGAAAATGTCTCCTCCACTGGCACAGAGGACTGCACAACTAAAAAATGCCTCAAAAATCGATGAAACCCGTGGAGGCATGGTTATTTAGAGCAAACTCAGCAAGAAGCAGAAATTCCACCCTGTCCTCCTGATTATATCCTGAAACATCTCAAATACTCTTCTACCTCTTGGTTCAGCCTCTCTATCTGCCCAGTAGTCTTGGAATGATAAATGAGTATGATGAAAATGGCAGTTTAACACCCAATCCGGACCAAAAACTGCTCCAAAAGCTAGCCGAAAACTGAACCCCTCTATTGGAAATAATATTCTCTGGAACACCATGTAATTTAACACTATGATAGCAGAACAAAGTAGCTAAACTCTTAGCCGTGGGTAACTTTCAAGTGGAAGCCAAATTTACCATCATGCTGAAATGGTCCACCACCACCCACACTACAGTGTTACCGCCAGAATTAAAAGCGCTTTAGACGCAGCGACATCGCTAGCGATGTTGCTCATGAAAGCACTCGCCCCCGTTGTTTGTGTGTCACGGGCAAATCGTTGCCCGTGGCGCACAATATCGCTAGTACCCATCACACGTACTTGCCTTCCTAGCGACGTCGCTGTGGCCGGCGAACAGCCTCTTTTCTAAGGGGGTGGTTGGCATCACAGCAACATCACACGGCATGCGTCCAATAGAAGCGGAGGGGCGGAGAGCAGCCGCATGACAGTCACGCCAACCTCGTTGCCGGAGGACGCAGGTAAGGAGATGGTGGTCGTTCCTGGGGTGTCACACGTCGCGATGTGTGCTGCCTCAGGAACGACGAACAACCGGCGTCCAAAAGCAGCAGCGACATTTTGGAAATGGACGACGTGTCAACAATGAACGATTTGGTAAGTATTTTGCATCTTTAGCGGTTGCTCGTACGTGTCACACGCAACGACGTCGCTAACGAGGCCGGATGTGCGTCACGAATTCCGTGACCCCAATGACATCTCGTTAGTGATGTCGTTGCATGTAATGGGGCCTTAAGTCAAATCAATGGCAAAATCCATGGACAAGTGAGTCCAAGGCTGTGACAAGACCTCATTAGGCACCTGATAACCCGCTAAGACCTGATGAAAGGCTTTAGCCCTGGCACAAATTGTGCATTTATGGACGTACTCCTCAATATCCTTCTGAGCGTTATGTCACCAAAAGGACTTGGAAAAAGTGGCAGAAGAACCCAGATGCACAGCCAAAACAGAATAATGTGCTTGATTCAGGGGATCTGATCTGACAGGTTGGTATATAAAGTCTCTTCAGGGGCAAGCCCTCCGCCGCACCAACCAAAATTCCTTCACTATGAATTGTGGCCAAAATTCCTATAAATATCAGAAAATTGGCAGCACAAAATATTCTGCATCTTTATATTTGCAAAAATATTAATGTTTCAAAGTACTAAAACTTGTATGCATTAATTATATGGAGCAGTGAATGGAAAACTCTTTGATATCATAGAAACAAAAGCCAACTAAACATTTTCATTGTCAGATTTGAATTCAGGAGGTGAAAATCATAAAGAAATGGCTCATTTCATAACTGAACCTGACAGTTTGAAAATATGTAGAACAGTTTTATTAGCAGAGCATTTAAACATTTGTGTCCCCAGCTCATAAAGACTAGGTCAGATTTGTCCATTTTTGTCAAGCATACTAGAAGATTGGTGGACTTGGTGGATGTAGGTAATAAAGGTGATGTAGAGACTGTTCTTTTGCACAAAGGGCCTTTGACTTGTTGGATTGGTCCTACATAACAGCCTTCATAACAACCCTGACTTGAAGGCATCTATGCCTCTCTCATGCACATTCCACGGATCTAACTTATCAGTATTGGTATTTTTGGAATATGACAGCTCTGAAGGATAATGGCTTACTGATCACTCCCCATTTGATTATTAACTCTTTGGCAGTTAATGTGCATCTTCATTTCTCAACACATTTTTTGCTACCGGCTAACTATATGCAACAAAACGTTTGATGGTTCTGTGATCTCACGCCAATGTCTTAGTAATTTCAAGAGTGCTCCATCACTACTCCATCTCAAACAGATGTCCAGTATGTCTTGTCTTTCTTCGGCGCTCTATTGGGAGACCCAGACGATTGGGTGTATAGCTACTGCCTCCGGAGGCCACACAAAGCACTACACTAAAAAGTGCAAGGCCCCTCCCCTTCTGGCTATACACCCCCCGTGGGATCACGGGCTTACTTAGTTTTCAAGCTTTGTGTGCGAAGGAGGTCATACATCCACGCATAGCTCCACTGTTTGTAGTCAGCAGTAGCTGCTGACTATATCGGATGGAAGAAAAGAGGGCCCATATAGGGCCCCCAGCATGCTCCCTTCTCACCCGCGGTGGTGCTTGTAAGGTTGAGGTACCTATTGCTGGTACAGAGGCTGGAGCCCACATGCTGTTTTCCTTCCACATCCCCTGGTAGGGCTCTGTGGAAGTGGGATCTTGCCGGCCTCCAAGCCCTGAGGCCGGGCTCCATCCACAGACCCAGAGAACCTGCTGGATTTGGAGCATGGGTACAGTCAGGGACATGGCCCTGCATCATTCAGGTACTCGGTGTCCCCGGCAGGCACGGACACACTCAGGACTTGCTGAGTGTTGTAGTGCGCCGGGGACAGTAGCGCTGTGCGCCGGGGTTAGGTCACTGCAGCTTTGCTGAGTGACGTTACATGGTGGGAACTACTGCGCCGACCGCTCCTGGACCGGCGGCGCAGCTGCGACCTGTAGTGCGCCGGGGACTTCGCGCCGACCGCGCTTTTACGGCGGCGGCGCTTCTAACTTGAGTCCCCGGCTTCTGCGGCCTAGCGCCGTTTCGTTCCCGCCCCCACCCTGTCAATCAGGGTAGGGGAGAGACGCTGTTCAATAGGCAGCGCAGAGGGCTGGAGCCTTATTTACATGCTCCAGCCCTCTCACTAGGCACAGGGGGACGCAGTCTTCCCGCTTTTTGTCTGTGCACGCCCAGGGCCCGCCCCCCCTTCACAGAACGCCGGCAGCCATTACACATGCAGTCTGGCTGGGGAAAGGCATCAGGCTCTGGGAGACCCAGACTGGAGGGATTTCGGCGACCACACACCCGCTCTTAAGCGGGCGGTAAGCAGCGCTTTAGTGCTGGCCCCACTAGTGCCTCAGTGTTATATTAGTGTACTTTTTTCTTGGTACCATATATATATATTTTATATAGTTGCACTGTAAGGTCGCTTCTTGGCTGGACACCCTGTATTGCTCTGAGGAGACAGCAACATGTCATCCGCAAAACGCAAAGGTGCCAAGGCACAGGCTGTGTACACTGCTTGTACTGCATGTGGGGCTGATCTACCGGCAGGTTCCAATGATTCCCATTGTGTGCAATGTTCAGTCCCAGTGGCACTTCGTCAGCCAGAGCCTATGGTGGTAGTTGCCCAGGCAGAGCCGCCTGTGAACCCTGCCCCGGTGACGGGGACAGACTTTGCAGTTTTTGCTGATAAGATGTCTGTGACTATGTCAAAAATCCTTGAGGCTTTGCAGTCCAGGCCAGTTATGCAGGCCATGGACACTGATATGCCTTTGCTCCCAGGTCCCCCTCAGTTGGAACTAATCCGTACTTCAAGGGAGTCCCAGGCATCACAGGCTGAAATCTCTGACTCAGATGACAGCCCCAGGCACCCTAAGCGAGCTCGCTGGGAAAGACCCTCGACGTCATCACACTGCTCAGGGTCTCAGCGAGGAGAGTCTCTCTGTGATGAGTCTGAGGACGGTGATCAGGATTCTAACCCTGAAACCCCTCTCAATCTGGATGCCCCTGATGGTGACGCCATGGTTAATGACCTTATATCGGCCATCAATAGACTGTTGGATATTTCTCCCCCAGCTCCTTCAGCAGAGGAGGCAGCTGCACAGCAGGAGAAGTTCCGTTTCCTATATCCCAAGCGTAAATTAAGTGCTTTTTTGGACCACTCTGACTTCAGAGAATCAATCCAGAAACACGACGCTCATCCAGACAAGCGTTTCTCTAAACGTTCTAAGGATACCCGTTATCCTTTTCCCCCTGACGTGGCCAAACGCTGGACCCAGTGTCCAAAGGTGGATCCCCCAATTTCCAAGCTTGCGGCTAGATCCATAGTCGCAGTAGAGGATGGCGCTTCACTTAAAGATGCCAACGACAGACAGATGGACCTTTGGTTGAAATCTGTCTATGAAGCTATCGGCGCGTCGTTTGCTCCAGCATTCGCGGCCGTGTGGGCACTCCAAGCTATTTCAGCTGGTTTAGCACAGGTGGATGCTATCATACATCCAGCAGTGCCGCAGGTGGCGTCCCTAACTTCGCAAATGTCTGCGTTTGCAACCTATGCTATCAATGCTGTCCTAGAGTCTACAAGCCGTACCTCTATGGCGTCCGCCAACTCTGTGGTTTTGCGCAGAGCCTTGTGGTTAAAGGACTGGAAAGCAGATTCTGGTTCCAAAAAATGCTTAACCAGCTTGCCATTATCTAGAGACAGACTGTTTGGTGAGCCATTGGCTGAAATCATTAAACAGTCCAAGGGTAAGGACTCTTCCTTACCACAGTCCAGATCAAGCAAACCACAGCAGAAAAGGTGGCAGTCGAGGTTTCGGTCCTTTCGAGGTTCGGGCAAGACCCAATTCTCCTCTTCCAAAGGGACTCAGAAGGAACGCAGGACCTCAGATTCCTGGCGGGCTCACTCACGCCCCAGGAAACCAAATGGAGGAACCGCTTCCAAAGCCGCTACCTCATGACTTTCAGCCTCCTCCCTCCGCATCCTCGGTCGGTGGCAGGCTCTCCCGCTTTTGCGACATTTGGCTGTCACAGGTCAAGGACCGGTGGGTAACAGACATTTTGTCTCGCGGGTACAGAATCGAGTTCAGCTCTCGGCCTCCACCTCGGTTCTTCAGAACCTCCCCACACCCCGACCGAGCAGATGCCCTGCTGCAGGCGGTGGACTCTCTAAGAGCAGAAAGAGTGGTGATCCCGGTCCCCCCTCTGGAACGAGGGCAAGGATTTTACTCCCATCTCTTTGTGGTTCCAAAAAAGGACGGCTCCTTCCGTCCTGTTCTGGACCTAAAACTGCTCAACAAGCATGTGAACGCAAGGCGGTTCCGGATGGAATCCCTCCGCTCCGTCATTGCCTCAATGTCTCGAGGAGACTTCCTTGCCTCAATAGACATCAAAGATGCCTATCTCCACGTGCCAATTGCTACGGAGCACCAACGTTTTCTACGTTTTGTAATAGGAGACGACCATCTTCAGTTCGTAGCTCTGCCATTCGGTCTGGCGACAGCCCCACGGGTTTTCACCAAGGTCATGGCGGCAGTGGTAGCGGTCTTGCACTCTCAGGGACACTCGGTGATCCCTTACCTGGACGATCTACTTGTCAAGGCGCCCTCTCTCGAGGCATGCCAACTCAGCCTGAATATTACGCTGGATACTCTCCAGACTTTCGGGTGGATCATCAATTTTGCCAAGTCAAATCTGTCACCGACCCAATCACTAACGTATCTTGGCATGGAGTTTCATACTCTATCAGCGATAGTGAAGCTTCCGCTGAACAAGCAGCGTTCACTACAGACAGGGGTGCAGTCTCTCCTTCAAGGACAGTCGCACTCCTTAAGGCGCCTCATGCACTTCCTAGGGAAGATGGTGGCAGCCATGGAGGCAGTTCCCTTTGCGCAGTTTCATCTGCGTCCACTTCAATGGGACATTCTCCGCCAATGGGACGGGAAGTCATCGTCCCTAGACAGGAAAGTCTCCCTTTCCCAGACGGCCAAGGACTCTCTGCAATGGTGGCTTCTTCCCACCTCGTTGTCTCAGGGAAGATCCTTCCTACCCCCATCCTGGGCAGTGGTCACGACAGATGCGTCTATCAGGGTGGGGAGCAGTTTTTCTCCACCACAGGGCTCAGGGGACGTGGACTCAGCAGGAGTCCACCCTTCAGATCAATGTTCTGGAACTCAGGGCAGTGTATCTTGCTCTCCTAGCTTTTCAGCAGTGGCTGGAAGGAAAGCAAATCCGAGTCCAGTCGGACAACTCCACAGCGGTGGCATACATCAACCACCAAGGAGGGACGCGCAGTCGGCAAGCCTTCCAGGAAGTCAGGCGGATTCTGACGTGGGTGGAGGACACAGCATCCACCATATCCGCGGTTCACATCCCAGGCGTAGAAAATTGGGAAGCGGACTTCCTCAGTCGCCAGGGTATGGACGCAGGGGAATGGTCCCTTCACCCGGAAGTGTTTCAGGAAATCTGTCGCCGCTGGGGGGTGCCGGACGTCGACCTAATGGCGTCTCGCCACAACAACAAGGTCACGGCATTCATAGCGCGGTCGCGCGATCAAAGAGCTCTGGCGGCAGACGCCTTAGTCCAAGATTGGTCGCAGTTCAGGCTCCCATATGTATTCCCGCCTCTGGCACTCTTGCCCAGAGTGTTACGCAAGATCAGAGCCGATTGCAGCCGCGTCATACTCGTCGCCCCAGATTGGCCGAGGAGATCGTGGTACCCGGATCTGTGGCATCTCACGGTCGGCCGACCGTGGTCACTCCCAGACCGGCCAGACTTACTGTCCCAAGGGCCGTTTTTCCATCGGAATTCTGCGGCCCTGAACCTGACTGTGTGGCCATTGAGTCCTGGATCCTAGCGTCTTCAGGATTATCCCAAGGGGTCGTTGCCACCATGAGACAGGCTCGGAAGCCCACGTCTGTTAAGATCTACCACAGGACGTGGAAGATATTCTTATCCTGGTGCTCTGCACAAGGAGTATCACCCTGGCCATTTGCATTGCCTACTTTTCTTTCTTTCCTGCAATCGGGGTTAGAAAAGGGCTTGTCGCTCGGCTCCCTTAAAGGGCAAGTCTCGGCACTATCCGTATTTTTTCAGAGGCGTCTGGCACGCCTTCCTAAGGTGCGCACGTTCCTGCAGGGGGTTTGTCATATCGTGCCCCCGTACAAGCGGCCGTTAGATCCATGGGATCTGAACAGAGTACTAGTTGCTCTCCAGAAGCCGCCTTTCGAGCCTCTGAAAGATGTTTCCCTTTCTCGCCTGTCACAGAAAGTGGCCTTTCTGGTAGCGATCACGTCTCTTCGGAGAGTGTCTGAGCTGGCAGCTCTGTCATCCAAAGCTCCCTTCCTGGTGTTCCACCAGGACAAGGTAGTGTTGCGCCCCATTCAGGAGTTTCTCCCTAAGGTAGTATCCTCGTTTCATCTTAATCAGGATATCTCCTTACCTTCTTTTTGTCGTCATCCGGTTCACCGGTATGAAAAGGATTTACATTTGTTAGATCTGGTGAGAGCACTCAGAATCTACATTTCCCGCACGGCGCCCCTGCGCCGCTCTGATGCACTCTTTGTCCTTGTCGCTGGTCAGCGCAAAGGGTCGCAGGCTTCTAAAGCCACTCTGGCTCGATGGATCAAAGAACCAATTCTTGAAGCCTACCGTTCTGCGGGGCTTCCGGTTCCATCAGGGCTGAAGGCCCATTCAACCAGAGCCGTGGGTGCGTCCTGGGCATTACGACACCAGGCTACGGCTCAACAGGTGTGCCAGGCAGCTACCTGGTCGAGTCTGCACACTTTCACCAAACATTATCAGGTGCATACCTATGCTTCGGCGGACGCCAGCCTAGGTAGAAGAGTCCTGCAGGCGGCAGTGGCCTCCCCATAGGGGAGGGCTGTCTTGCAGCTCTAACATGAGGTATTTCGTTACCCACCCAGGGACTGCTTTTGGACGTCCCAATCGTCTGGGTCTCCCAATAGAGCGCCGAAGAAGAAGGGAATTTTGTTACTTACCGTAAATTCCTTTTCTTCTAGCTCTTATTGGGAGACCCAGCACCCGCCCTGTTGTCCTTCGGGATTTTTGGTTTGTTTGCGGGTCCACATGTTGTTCATGTTGAACGGTTTTCAGTTCTCCGATGTTACTCGGAGTGAATTTGTTTAAACCAGTTATTGGCTTTCCTCCTTCTTGCTTTAGCACTAAAACTGAGTAAGCCCGTGATCCCACGGGGGGTGTATAGCCAGAAGGGGAGGGGCCTTGCACTTTTTAGTGTAGTGCTTTGTGTGGCCTCCGGAGGCAGTAGCTATACACCCAATCTTCTGGGTCTCCCAATAAGAGCTAGAAGAAAAGGAATTTACGGTAAGTAACAAAATTCCCTTCTTTTTTGAAGGATTCCACCTCTTGTGGCAATTGGATCCTAGTTTTTTGACTTTTCGAAGTCAGTTAAATCTCTTCTTGCACCATTTTGGTTGAGGAAAACAAGCTGCCTAATAATTCTGCTTAGCTTACAGTATTTTATTTATGGATCATCATCATCGTCGTCGTCTTCCTTTTGAGTCTCATAATACGATCCCCACTTCATCTTAGGCCAAGTACATGGTCAATGACCTGGAATCTCATTTGACTAATATTGCGTCTCTTTTAAAGGAAATGTCTCGGAATGTGTAATTTGATTTAATTAGTTTGAATATTTGATTTGTGTTACCCTATTCTATTTTTCACACGTTGGGTTCCCTCCACCACGTATTGAAGCCCACATGGACAGGTAATTAGATAAATGGCAAAATGAGTATTACATGTGTAATACAGAATTTCTTATCGGTCTGTGAATGTTGAAAGAAATTGCCCTTATTAATACTATTGTAATTGCAGCATGAGAGGGAAACGTGCCCTTCTTAGGTTGAGACCGAAAACATTATTGAAGACTCTTAGAATCCATATCAGCCCTCACCAACTCATCTCTCAGATACCTACAGTCAGGGCCAGAAATATTTGGACAGTGACACAAGTTTTGTTATTTTAGCTGTTTACAAAAACATGTTCAGAAATACAATTATATATATAATATGGGCTGAAAGTGCACACTCCCAGCTGCACTATGAGAGTTTTCACATCCAAATCGGAGAAAGGGTTTAGGAATCATAGCTGTGTAATGCATAGCCTCCTCTTTTTCAAGGGACCAAAAGTAATTGGACAAGGGACTCTAAGGGCTGCAATTAACTCTGAAGGCGTCTCCCTCGTTAACCTGTAATCAATGAAGTAGTTAAAAGGTCTGGGGTTGATTACAGGTGTGTGGTTTTGCATTTGGAAGCTGTTGCTGTGACCAGACAACATGCGGTCTAAGGAACTCTCAATTGAGGTGAAGCAGAACATCCTGAGGCTGAAAAAAAAGAAAAAATCCATCAGAGAGATAGCAGACATGCTTGGAGTAGCAAAATCAACAGTCAGGTACAGTCTGAGAAAAAAGGAATTGACTGGTGAGCTTGGGAACTCAAAAAGGCCTGGGCGTCCACGGATGACAACAGTGGTGGATGATCGCCGCATACTTTCTTTGGTGAAGAAGAACCCGTTCACAACATCAACTGAAGTCCAGAACACTCTCAGTGAAGTAGGTGTATCTGTCTCTAAGTCAACAGTAAAGAGAAGACTCCATGAAAGTAAATACAAAGGGTTCACATCTAGATGCAAACCATTCATCAATTCCAAAAATAGACAGGCCAGAGTTAAATTTGCTAAAAAACACCTCATGAAGCCAGCTCAGTTCTGGAAAAGTATTCTATGGACAGATGAGACAAAGATCAACCTGTACCAGAATGATGGGAAGAAAAAAGTTTGGAGAAGAAAGGGAACGGCACATGATCCAAGGCACACCACATCCTCTGTAAAACATGGTGGAGGCAACGTGATGGCATGGGCATGCCTGGCTTTCAATGGCACTGGGTCACTTGTGTTTATGGATGACATAACAGCAGACAAGAGTAGCCGGATGAATTCTGAAGTGTACCGGGATATACTTTCAGCCCAGATTCAGCCAAATGCCGCAAAGTTGATCGGACGGCGCTTCATAGTACATATGGACAATGACCCCAAGCATACAGCCAAAGCTACCCAGGAGTTCATGAGTGCAAAAAAGTGGAACATTCTGCAATGGCCAAGTCAATCACCAGATCTTAACCCAATTGAGCATGCATTTCACTTGCTCAAATCCAGACTTAAGACAGAAAGACCCACAAACAAGCAAGACCTGAAGGCTGCGGCTGTAAAGGCCTGGAAAAGCATTAAGAAGTAGGAAACCCAGCGTTTGGTGATGTCCATGGGTTCCAGACTTAAGGCAGTGATTGCCTCCAAAGGATTCGCAACAAAATATTGAAAATAAAAATATTTTGTTTGGGTTTGGTTTATTTGTCCAATTACTTTTGACCTCCTAAAATGTGGAGTGTTTGTAAAGAAATGTGTACAATTCCTACAATTTCTATCAGATATTTTTGTTCAAACCTTCAAATTAAACGTTACAATCTGCACTTGAATTCTGTTGTAGAGGTTTCATTTCAAATCCAATGTGGTGGCATGCAGAGCCCAACTCGCGAAAATTGTGTCACTGTCCAAATATTTCTGGACCTAACTGTATCTCTAAGGACAGCCGCGATAGGAGGTTCCTTGAATTTCTCTATCCCTAGATGAAAATTTCTCACTAACGGCCAATATTTGCGTAGAATCTGATTGATCTTGTAGGAACAATATGCATAAACAAATATCAGTTGTTTCACCCCTTTCCTTATCCTTGTGTTAGAAAAGCCATTGGCAACCTGTTCCAAATCACAAATAGGATATCCTCTCACCCTAGATTTACAAATCATCTATAGTTATCTATAGATCTTTTTTAGAGGGATTAGTCACAATCCTATCAATTCTCTTAAATTGTCTCATTGGGAATGATCTAACCATTGAGTTAGGATGAAAGCTATCATACCTCCATAAGGAATACCTATGTGTGTCTTAAGTACAAAGATCAGTCAATAACTGGACATCAGCAATATATACCATTGTATCCAGGAAACTTCGTTCTGTTCTGAAGTATAGACTTATGAATTTGACCATATTGTTTCTTGAGTTTAACTCATTGAGGAAATCATGTAATGATAACTCATCCCCTTCCATGTAGCAAAGCTGTAGTCTCTATATCGCAACCAGATCCCGCAATTATGGCTGCAATATACAAAAGACTCCTCAAATTGTACCACAAATAAGTTTGCGTATGTAGGGGCCATGTTGGTACCCATTGCAGTACCTTGTACTTATCTGAAAAATTCAACTTACAAAAAGGAAGTAGTTCCTGTACAACACCATTTTAAACAATGACAATATAAATCAACACTGTTTCTCTAATATATTAGCCCTCATCAAAGTAGCCTACACAGCTTTCATCCTACTTACATGGTCAATGGATGTGTACAAATTACACACATCGAAAGAGACTAGGAAAGCACTTGCTGGGACATGTAGTTTACCAATTTTGGCTAAGAAAATCTCCAGTGTCCCTAACAAATGACTTGATATCTATTACAAATACCCACAAAACCTTATCGAGAAAAATAGGCTGAATGTCGCATGCCACTTGTTTATCGAAAGGATTCTCCAATCCCTTGTCTATTTGGAATTATATACAATACTGGGGTGATAGGATACTCCTGCATTAGATTTTTACACAAATCATCATCAATCACACCTGTGGCACAAGCCTCCTCCAGTTGCCCGAATTTCCTCTAATATTTCCCATTTGGGATCACCACATCTCGTTCAGACAGATGTCCCCTAATATTGGCCCCTGTCAAGTAGGACAAGGGCACCCCCTTGTCAGCTAGTTTGTACACAATAGAGGGTTCATTTTTTAATTCCATAAGGGCTGCATGTTTACCAATTGTAATTTTCTAGAGGACACAGAAGGAGGGGTCTTGTAATACCCTCAGCACTTCTTTAGTAATTAAAGGGATGGTTCACCCATTTTTTTTTTATTTTCTCAATGAGTGTCACTTACCATTATAGGAGCTTTCTCCATTGGCTTCTATTTCCAGTTGTGGCTGCTACTATACTCTTATGTCCCGTCAATTCCGGGCTCTCAAACTTGACGGGTACGTCAGAGGATGCTGGCGCCACTCACAGTGATTGACTGGGCTGTGGGCGGTGACTACCGCACGTCACAGCCCAGCCTTGAGGGGAGGATCCGGAGAGCTTTAATGTGGAGCGGTGAAGACAGAGCGCGCCGCTTACCATCGGTCAGCTGTGGGAGGTACGGGCGACAGTGTGGAGTACAGGGGGAGTTTCCTCAGCTGAAATCCCCCCTGTCACGCAAGTATGTGATCACACTATCCACCCGCCCGCTGTGCTCAGCTGTCAGGAGAGCCTGCCAGTGTGATCATGTGCTCCTACCAGCAGCACAAGTGACCGGACGCTGCATGGGACCAATCTGCTCCACTCTGTCACCTGCACAACAAGTCCCAGAGTGGAGACAGTGACATGTATCATCCGTTCAACCGGAACAACAAGTCCCAGAGTGGAGCAAGATAGTGACATGCTCTGCTCTGACACATAGTGTGCTATATGTCACTATCTTGCTCCACTCTGGGACTTGTTGTGCAGGTGACCAGATGCTACATGTCACTGTCTCCACTCTGGGACTTGTTGTGCAGGTGACCGGATGATACATGTCACTAACTGTCTCCACTCTGTGACTTCTGCTGTATAGTACCAAATTTCTCCACTCTCACCTGCACAACAAGTCCCAGAGTGGAGACAGTTGATGACATGTAGCATCCGGTCACCTGCACAACAAGTCCCAGAGTGGAGACAGTTGGTGACATGTAGCATCCGGTCACCTGCATAACAAGTCCCAGAGTGGAGACAGTTGATGACATGTAGCATCCGGTCACCTGCACAACAAGTCCCAAAGTGGAGACAGTTGATGACATGTAGCATCCGGTCACCTGCACAACAAGTCCCAGAGTGGAGACATTTGGTGACATGCTCTGCTCTGACACAGTGTGCTATATGTCACTATCTTGCTCCACACACTTGTACTGTCTATATACATACCTCCCAACTTTTAAAGAAGGGAAAGAGGGACAAAGTTTGCGGCACGCAACGTGCGCCGTGGCAATTTTTAGGCCACGCCCCTAACCACACCCATTTTACAAACGGCCACACCCATATCCACTCCCCATCTACACCCATCCAGCAAACTGAAACTGCAGAAGCTGCCCGTGATCGCTCTGAGCCGCCACAGATCAGCAATGTGCAGAACAGGCAGGGAGTTATCTACAGGGTGTGCAGGCGGCTAGGACCCAGGAGGAGAGCTGAACAGGGTGTGCAGGCAGCTAGGACCCAGGAGGAGAGCTGAACAGGGTGTGCAGGCAGCTAGGACCCAGGAGGAGAGCTGAACAGGGTGTGCAGGCAGCTAGGACCCAGGAGGAGAGCTGAAAAGGGTGTGCAGGCAGCTAGGACCCAGGAGGAGAGCTGAACAGGGTGTGCAGGCAGCTAGGACCCAGGAGGAGAGCTGAACAGGGTGTGCAGGCAGCTAGGACCTAGGAGGAGAGCTGAACAGGGTGTGCAGGCAGCTAGGACCTAGGAGTAGAGCTGAACAGGGTGTGCAGCTAAGGGTATGTTCACACATCAGATTTTTGCTGTGCAGCACAATCCGGCGCCTTGCGGGAAAAACGCATCTGTTTTGGGGTTTTTTTTGTCGCCGGGTGTGGTTTTTCCTCATAGACTTTTATTAGCGCCGGATTGTGCCGCATGTACTTGCGTTTGATCCAGTTTTTGCCTAATACGGCAAAAAACGTCACTCCGGCGGCTGCACAGGACGCAGAGAGGAATGTTTTTTTCCAGCGGCAAAAAAATGCATAGCTCCGGTGCGGCACTGTGCGGCATGGTGCATAATGAAAGTCTATGCAAACCGGATTCGGTGTCATGCTTCAAACGCCGGAAGCATGTACCGTATCCGGTTTTTACTTCTGAGCATGCCCAGAAGTGATATAAATTCGTTGCTTGTCAGAAAATCAATCAATCACTCACTCTCAAGCTCTCTCACTCACTGACTGACTCACTGACTTATTCACTCACTCTCACCCACTCACCGATCACCGGCGCAGGGCTGCACGGCTGTCACACTGCTCCGGCGGCTTCTCCTGATTTGAAAATGCCAGCCGCTCATTATTCAATCTCGTATTCCCTGCTTTCCCCACACACCGGCGCCTTTGATTAGTTGCATGCAGACACGCCTCGACGCTGAGTGACAGCTGCCTCACTGCAACCAATCACAGCAGCCGGTGGGCGGGTCTATATTGTGCAGTAAAATAAATAAATAATTAAAAGAAAAACTGCGTGCGGTTCCCCCCCAATTTTGATACCAGCCAAGATAAAGCCACACGGCTGAAGGCTGGTATTCTCAGGATGGGGAGCTCTACGTTATGGGGAGCCCCCCAGCCTAAAAATATCAGCCAGCAGCCGCCCGGAATTGCCGCATCCATTAGATGCGACAGTTCAGGGACTCTACCTGGCTCTTCCTTAATTGCCATGGTGCGGTGGCAATCGGGGTAATAAGGAGTTAATCATAGCAGGCGTCTATGAGACACCCCCAATGATTAACCTGTAAGTGAAAGTAAATAAACACATACACCCAAAAAAATCCTTTATTTGGAATAAAAGAGGAAAAAAACACCCTCTTTCACCATTTTATTAAAATCCCCAAATACCCCTCCAGGTCCGACGTAATCCACAGAGGTCCCGCGACGCTCTCAGCTCTACTACATGAAGCTGACAGGAACGGCAGTAGAACACCACCTCTCTCTATCAGCTCCACGCAGCAACTGAAGGGAGTCGCGCTGTCAGCGGTGACGTCACTGAGGTAATGTCGGGTTGTGTGCGGTGAAGATGCGTGCAGGGTAGTGCTGGCGTGTGCGGTGATAATGCGTGCGGTAGTGCAGGGGTGTGCGGTGATGATGCGTGTGAGGTAGCGCCTGCCTGTGCGGTGATGATGAGTGCTGGCGTGTGCGGTGATGATGCGTGTGAGGTAGTGCCTGCCTGTGCGGTGATGATGCGTGCTGGGTAGTGCTGGCGTGTGCGGTGATGATGCGTGTGAGGTAGTGCCTGCCTGTGCGGTGATGATGCGTGCTGGGTAGTGCTGGCGTGTGCGGTGATGATGCGTGTGAGGTAGTGCCTGCCTGTGCGGTGATGATGCATGCTGGGTAGTGCTGGCGTGTGCGGTGATGATGCGTGTGAGGTAGTGCCGGTGTTTGTGCAGTGATGGTGCGGTCTCTGTCTCTCTCTCAGCATAACAAAAAAAAAACAAAAAAAAACAAAAAACGGATCCGTTGCATCAGTTTTTTCACAATCTGAGACGGATCCGTTGCATTAGGCACAAACCGGATTGTGCCTGATTGGAAAAAACTGATGTGTGAACTTAGCCTAAGGCTGCTTTCACACATCCGGTTTTTGCCGTGCGGCACAATACGACGCTCTGCAGGAAAAACGCAACCTTTTTTTTTGCCGCCGGTTGCGGTTTTTCCTGCATAGACTTACATTAGTGCCGTATTGTGCCGCATGGGCTTGCGTTCGGTCCGGCTTTTGCCGCATGCGGCAGATTTAGCCGATGCGGCGGCTGGATGGAACGGTGCCTGGCATGTTTTTTTGAACAAAAAAAAACGCATCGCGCCGCATCCGGCCGATGCGGCGCGATTTGCAATGCATGCCTATGGACGCCACATGCGTTTTTTTCCACTGCGCATGCTCAGTAGCCTGCCGCAAGCTGCAAAAACCAGACGGGCCGCATGTAAAAAACTTATGCAAATGATGTGGTTATGTTGCCGCATCCGTTGCATAGGTTTTAGAGCCGGATTGGCCAGCTCTGCAAAACCGGTGGTGTGAACTTAGCCTAAGATGCAGCAGCTCTGCCAGGCAGGAGATCATGTGGTCGGTAGCTGATAGAAGCATTGCCAATGCTTCTATCTCTGCATATTACCGGCCAGTGCTGTCTGTGCACTTGCAGGAGAGGACACAAGTGGTAAGTACACACTGTCCTGTCCCCAATGTCCTGATCTACCGTGTGCCTGCAGCACTGAGAGGCAAACAAGGCACACACGATAGATCAGAGAAACAGCTGGAGGAGCACAGGCTCCGGACCGGAGGGGAGAAAGGGGGGAGGAATCAGCGCTGGGGAGATTCATTACCTTAGCAGCAGCAGCAGCAGCAGCAGCACAGAGACTAGCGTAGCGCGCTCTGCTCTGTAATGCTCAAGACACGTGTTAGGATGGTAGGAGGGAAAAGCAGCGAGGCGAGGAGAGAGTGGGTGGGCGGAGCAGGGATAAAGACCTCCCGCCCGTGGCAACGGGACAAACTCTGCAAAGCGTGATAGTCCCGCTGTATCCGGGACGGTTGGGAGGTATGTATATATTTGTGTGTGTGTGTGTGTATAGATTATATATAAACACACATATACACAAGCATACATAGCCATAGAGAAACATATGTGTGGAGTTAGATAACTCTCTATATATATAGCCTTTAAATATATACTGAAATAGATACTATGAAATAGATCAGAAAGACCAAATGATAAAAGCTCTATTACCATGATTAGGCAGTGCACACAGGAAGGAGGGGAGGGAACAGTTAGGGTGGAGCTCAGAGTGGGTGTGAGATAGATTGCTAGTTACTGCAAAGGATTATGGAAGTTGTAGTAACTGAACCCCGGAAGTGAAGAGAGCGATTAACCCCATTAGAGCTGGAGCCAGGAATGAGGATGTGCTGCTAGAGCACGATAAAAGGTAATATTGCTAAAATAACATGATAGATGTGTGGAGAGGCACATATTAGCAAGATTTATGAGGAAAAAGAAACAAAAAACAGTTTTGGTAACTGGACAACTTCTTTAAGGAGATATAGGCCTCAACCTACTAATCAGCCAAAGGTGCTGTTTTTTACTCTTGGATTTAAGCCCATATTTTTCCCCTTGTACATAAAATTATATTAAGGGAATTGTTATCATTCGCACCTTTAGTAGTCATGATTGAATTTTTACTAAATAACGTTTTCACCTTAGGTTCCCAAAAACAATTTATTCACTTCAATCCCCATTTGAATTATATAATTTGGAGCCTCAGGAAAAATTAAGTAAGGACAGTTCATCTCTCTTAAGTGGTCCATTAGAAATGTTTACCACTTATTCGAGAACATCTTCATACTTGGTGGATTCCTTGACAAAAAACGATTGCCGTAAACGCTTCCTTCCGCAACCACGTACTTTGTCCACTCTTTCTTTCTTCTCCATTGTTGTAGTGGCTCTCTTAAAAAAAAAAAAAGGCCACCGTCGAGACAATCAGCCTTGGTTTTGTATCCTTCCATATTCTGGTATGGTATTTCCTTCTTATAAGGTTCAAGATTTTCACATTGCCTCTATATTGTGGAGTTTGTCATTTGTAGACACAGCCAGAATATTAGTCCTCCAGATCTCATAGCCATTTAATCCTTTTTCTGAGGATTTTAAGAGAAGTATGATAGTTCTTCAGGATGTTTCTCACCTGGTGTCTGATTTTGGAGAAGTCATCAGCTGAAATCATACTTCAAATATTTCCCTATATATAGGTGCATCTCAGTAAATTAAAATATTGAGGAGTATGGCTTTCAGCCAATGAAAACTCAAAAGTCATCTTCTCAGAAAATTAGAATAATTACCACAAAACACCTGCAAAGGCTTCCTAAGTAATAGAAATGGTCCCTTATTCTGGTTCAGTAGGCTACACAATCATGGGGAAGACTGCTGACTTGACATATGTTCAGAAGGCAGTCATTGACACACTCCATAAGGAGGGTAAGTCACAAAAGGTCATTGCTAAAAAAAAAAAAGCTGGCTGTTCACAGAGAGCTGTATCGAAAAAAATGTATGTAGAGTTGAGTGGAAGGAAAAAGTGTGGGAGAAAAGGGTGTACTGAAATAAAGTAACTTTTTGATAATATTCTAATTTATTGAGATGGACCTGTATGTGAGCGGTTAGCAGTATACTGTTCAAATTGAAGTTATTACAAATTTGTTCGAATCATTTACAATAAGCAGCATTTTTAGGAAATAGATTGGGCCTCAGGTGTGTTCACATACTTCTGGGAATTCTTTGAGCTCTATAATATTCTGCCACAGATTGTATCTATTGTAGCCTTTTCCTTTCACGAATCCAGTCAACGACTGTACTGTCAGTTTAGGAATTTGATAAAAAAAAGGAACCATCCTCTATTGCACCTCTCAAAATTCTAGTGGAAACCTACTCTGCATAGGCAAAAAATTGAGAATCTGAACGTTCATTTGCCATGGTAGCAAAAAGAGGGTTATGGAGTGGGAAAAAACGAAAGAAATGAAGATCGCTTATGAATCCAAATGGTATATTCCTGTCACGCTGTACAAAGGGCTATCCAGAAGTAGTACAGCATATTCCCCACTAGGTGGCAGCAGTGTAGTGAAGGAGAGTCAAAGTAACACTGTAACAGAAGGGAGACTGAAGTACAGCAGAATAATTTCAGCAGGCAGTTCATAGGCGAACCACCAGGGGGCAATAGAGTAGTCAAGCAGTCAGGGTCTGGCAGGGAAGTCAAGTGATTGCCGAGGGAGAATCAAGATCAGGTCAGAAAACAGAACCGAGGTCGGATGCCGGGAGATCAGGTGTGCAGAGGGGAACACAAAGGGCACAGCGAACAGAAGACAAGACCGGAGGGTGAGGAGACACAAACACTGGAATAGGATGAACCAGGATGGGTAAACAAATGACAAGAGCGGGAAGTCAGGGACTGGAACAGACGGATGAACGGGGAGGCTACAGGTCAGGGCATGGTAACTAGGAGTCAGATCTAACATGAAATATCACCAGAGCCAGTCACAGGCTACAGAGCAGAACTATAACCAGAGCTGCAATGCTGATGCAGTGCCCAAATATAGTGTCTCCTGAAATTGGAATAAGGCTGATGGGAGTTAACCCCTGACATGACCAGGCCGGGTCTGGGAAACTCTGGAGCGGGGAATACTGGTCCTGGATCATGAAAATTCCCATGCACCACTTGCTAGTCTGTGCTATCTTGGTACAAATCTCCACAATGTTATTAAAGGGTGGCATGGTGGCTCAGTGGTTAGCACTGCAGTCTTGCAGCGCTGGAGTCCTGGGTTAAAATCCCACCAAGGACAACATCAGCAAGGATTTTGTATGTTCTCCCTGTGTTTGCGTGGGTTTCCTCCGGGTACTTCGGTTTCCTCCTACACTCAAAAAACACACAATGTCAATGCCAATGTATGTAAAGCGCTGTGGAATTAATAGCGCTATATAAATGAATAAATATTATTAATTTTTATTATTATTATTATTATTATTATTATTATTATTAATAATAATTCATAAGTCCAAAATTCAAGGCACCAGACATTCGCCTCCGATTAATTACTTTATTGGTTACAGCAACATAGCTGGAGAAAAAGACATGAACCGCACATCCAAAAATCATACTTTGATTCAATGCTGCTAAGTGAGAATATATATACCTGAATATGAGGTTCTTGGTTTAATATTCTGATCAGATTCTATGAAGCTCACTGCCATGTCACGACGAACCTCTGAGTGGGTCCCTAACTTATTTGAAGCTTTAAAGGTGCGGCGCCGCATGCCGACCACATTACTGCTTTGCACACTCTTGGCATTCTCTTGATGAGCTTCAAGAGGTAGTCACCGGAAATGGTTTTTCAACAGTCTTGAAGGAGTTCCCAGAAATGCTTAGCACTTGTTGGCCCTTTTGCCTTCACTCTGCGGTCCAGCTCACTCCAAACCATCTCGATTGGGTTCAGGTCTGGTGACTGTGGAGGCCAGGTCATCTGGCGTAGCACCCCATCACTCTCCTTCTTAGTCAAATAGCCCTTACACAGCCTGGAGGTGTGTTTGGGGTCATTGTCCTGTTGAAAAATAAATGATGGTCCAACTAAATGCAAACCAGATGGAATAGCATGCCGCTGCAAGATGCTGTGGTAGCCATGCTCGTTCAGTATGCCTTCAATTTTGAATAAATTCCCAACAGTGTCACCAGCAGAGCACCCCCACACCATCATACCTTCTCCTCCATGCTTCACGGTGGCAACCATGCATCTAGAGTCCATCCGTTCGCCTTTTCTGTGTCACACAGACACGGTGGTTGGATCCAAAGATCTCAAATTTGGACTCATCAGACCAAAGCACAGATTTCCACTGGTCTAATGTCCATTCCTTGGGTTCTTTAGCCCAAACAAGTCTCTTCTGCTTGTTGCCTGTCCTTAGCAGTGGTTTCCTAGCAGCTATTTTACCATGAAGGCTGCTGCACAAAGTCTCCTCTTAACAGTTGTTCTAGAAATGTGTCTGCTGCTAGATCTCTGTTTGGCATTGACCTGGTCTCTAATCTGAGCTGCTGTTAACCTGCGATTTCTGAGGCTGGTGACTCGGATAAACTTATCCTCCGCAGCAGAGGTGACTCTTGGTCTTCTTTTCCTGGGTCGGTCCTCATGTGTGCCAGTTTCTTTGTAGCATTTAATGGTTTTTGTCACTGCACTTGGGGACACTTTCAAAGTTTTCCCAATTTTTCGGACTGACTGACCTTCATTTCTTAAAGTAATGATGGCCACTCGTTTTTCTTTACTTAGCTGATTTTTCCTTGCCATAATACAAATTGGAACAGTCTATTCAGTAGCACTATCAGCTGTGTATCCACCAGACTTCTGCACAACACAACTGATGGTCCCAACCCCATTTATAAGGCAAGAAATCCCACTTATTAAACCTGACAGGGCACACCTGTGAAGTGAAGACCATTTCTGGTGACTACCTCTTGAAGCTCATCAAGAGAATGCCAAGAGTGTGCAAAGCAGTAATCAAAGCAAAAGGTGGCTACTTTGAAGAACCTAGAATATGACATATTTTCAGTTGTTTCACACTTTTTTGTTAAGTATTTCATTCCACATGTGATAATTCATAGTTTTGATGCCTTCAATGTGAATCTACAATTTTCAGTCATGAAAATAAAGAAAACTCTTTGAATGAGGTGTGTCCAAACTTTTGGTCTGTGCTGTACAGAGAGCAAATAACATGCAACACTTCAACCACGTAGGGTCTTTGTCAAGCCATAAGTGAATAGAGGTATACGATAACATGTGAATAAAGGTGCTATTAATAGTGAACTCAGTGTATGTCTTCCAAGAAGTTCTACCTTTAGTTCATCAGTTCATGGAATATAGCAAAATTCTTGGAGGGGCGGGGAGGCCTTTTTTTTTTTTTATATATGCAGGAGACTAATCTGTACAAATCATATACATGTGACTCCTCTCCGTACACGACTTCCCTCCATACACCTCGTACACACACAGCTTCGCACACGTCGTACACACAAGACGTGTACGGAGGGAAGTCGCGTGTGTAGGGGAAGGAGCCGTGTGTGTACAACATGTATGGAGGGAAGTCGCACACACATGGCTCCTCTCCCCACACGCCATACACACGCGACTTCTCTCCGTACACATTGTACACACACAGCTTCGCACACGTTTTACACACAAGATGTGTATGGAGGGAAGTCGCGTGTGTAGGGGGAAGAGCCGTCTGTGTACGACATGTATGGAGGGAAGTCGCACACACACGGCTCCTCTCCCTACACGTCATACACACGCAACATCCCTCCGTATACATTGTACACACACAGCTTTGCACCTGTCGTACACACACGGCTCCTCTTCCCTACACGTCATATACACGCGACTTCCCTCTATACACCTCGTACACACACAGCTTCGCACACGTTGTACACACAGGATGTGTAAGGAGGGAAGTCGCGTGTATAGGGAGAGGAGCCGTGTGTTTACAGCGTGTATGGAGGGAAGTCGCACACACATGGCTCCTCTCCCTACACGTCATATACACGCGACTTCCCTCTATACACGTCGTACACACACAGCTTCGCACACGTTGTACACACAGGATGTGTAAGGAGGGAAGTCGCATGTATAGGGAGAGGAGCCGTGTGTTTACAGTGTGTATAGAGGGAAGTCGCACACACATGGCTCCTCTCCCTACACGTCATACACACACACGACTTCACTCCATACACCTCGTACACACACAGCTTCGCACACGTTTTACACACAAGATGTGTACGGAGGGAAGTCGCGTGTGTAGGGAGAGGAGCCGTGTGTTTACAGTGTGTATGGAAGGGAGTCGCACACACATCACTCCTCTCCCTACACGTCATACACACGCGACTTCACTCCAAACACCTCGTACACACACACAGCTTCGCACACATTTTACACACAAGATGTGTACGGAGGGAAGTTGTGTGTGTAGGGGGAAGAGCCGTCTGTGTACGACATGTATGGAGGGAAGTCGCACACACACGGCTCCTCTCCCTACACATCATACACACGCAACTTCCCTCTGTGCACATTGTATACACACAGCTTCGCACCCGTCATACACACACGGCTCCTCTCCCTACACGTCATATACACGCGACTTCCCTCCATACACTTCGTACACATACACTTCGTACACACACAGCTTCGCAAATGTTTTACACCCAAGATGTGTACGGAGGGAAGTTGTGTGTGTAGGGGGAGGAGACGTGTGTGTACGACATGTATGGAGGGAAGTCGCACACACACACGGCTCCTCTCCCTACATGTCATACACACGCAACTTCCCTCTGTGCACATTGTATACACACAGCTTCGCACCCGTCATACACACACGGCTCCTCTCCCTACACGTCATATACACGCGACTTCCCTCCATACACTTCGTACACAGCTTCGCACATGTTTTACACACAAGATGTGTACGGAGGGAAGTCGCGTGTGTAGGGGGAGGAGCCGTCTGTGTACGACATGTATGGAGGGAAGTCGCACACACACGGCTCCTCTCCCTACACGTCATACACACGCAACTTCCCTCTGTGCACGTTGTATACACACAGCTTCGCACCCGTCGTACACACACGGCTCCTCTCCCTACACGTCATATACACGCGACTTCCCTCCATACACTTCGTACACAGCTTCGCACATGTTTTACACACAAGATGTGTACGGAGGGAAGTCGCGTGTGTAGGGGGAGGAGCCGTGTGTGTACGACATGTATGGCGGGAAGTCGCACACACACACGGCTCCTCTCCCTACACGTCATATACACGCGACTTCCCTCCGTACACATCGTACACACGGCTTTGCACACGTCATACACAAGAAAATTCCCTCCGTATACACACGGCTCAGTTACATCCACACTGTAAACCCCTCCTGACCCCACACATAAGCTCTATGACAACCGCAGAGTCCTGCATACACTGAGGAGCTGATCATGTGACCCCTGACTCCTCCCCTCCATGTGACATCATCACAGGTCCTGTAAGCACAGAGCAGCCATATATCTAGTGTGCGGCTTTGCGGGTGGAGGTAGGTACAGGGTCTCCATTATTCTCTATTACGTTTACTTATCGCTTCCTTATATATCGCCACCATACTCCGCAGCGCTGCACACACATAATTATCACCGTCACACTCTCGAAAGACTTTATGCCCACGTTTCATGCCATTTTGCCAATCTGCGATAAGATTGCTTTATTGATCTATATTTCATCCATTTTTATATATGATTAACCTCATTGGACCGAGAAATGTTCATTTTTGCGCTTTCGTCCTTTCCAAAACCACAGCTTTTTGTTTTCCGTCAACCTATTGTGCGATCGTTAGTTTTATGCTGGACATTTAGTAGAGACCATTAGTAAAGATATCATGACGCGGTAACATAGTGTATCTCTCCTGGTCACCATGTTTACGCCAGTCTATTAGTTTTTATTGTAAACGCTTCAAAATTTCAATTGCAACCTCCAGAAGGAAATGTCGTAGAATTCTGGAAATCACAAGATGGATAGACAGGTTACCAATATATAAATGATGAAAAAAATTCAAAACATCTTGATTTATTTAGTCAGAAACCATAACACAGCCTCGGATGCTATCATTAAGGTTATTAATTGTTGTCTGAGGGATTGTAATGCTGAATTTACTTAGGAAAATCATCAAAATCTGCTGCTGGCAGCTCCCTTTGCAATTTACACTTAATTAAGTCCCAGATGTGCTCAATGGAGACAAGTCTGGAGACGCTGCAGCCACAGGAGACAAGTCTGGAGATGCTGCAGCCACAGGAGACAAGTCTGGAGATGCTGCAGCCACGGGAGACAAGTCTGGAGACGCTGCAGTCACAGGAGACAAGTCTGGAGACACTAACACTGCAGCCATAGGAGACAAGTCTGGAGATGCTGCAGCCACGGGAGACATGTCTGGAGATGCTGCAGCAATGGAAGACAAGTCTGGAGATTCTGCAGTCACAGGAGACAAGTCTGGAGACACTAACACTGCAGCCATAGGAGACAAGTTTGGAGACACTGCAGCCATCGGAGAAAAGTCTAAGGGCGTCGTCACACGCTACGATATATAGAGCGATATGTCGTCGGGGTCACGGATTCTGTAACGCACATTCGGCATCGTTAGAGATATCGTAGTGTGTGACAGCTACGAGCGACTGTTAACGAGCAAAAATACTCACCTTATCATTGCTCGTTGACACGTCGCTCACTTTCAAAATGTCGTTCCTCCTTCAGCGTGTCGGTTGTTCATCGTTCCCGAGGCAGCACACATCGCTACGTGTGACACCCCGGGAACAACGAACTGCAGCTTACCTGCGTCCCGCCGGCAATGAGAAAGGATGGAGGTGGGCGGGATGTTACGTCCCGCTCATCTCCGCCCCTCCGCATCTATTGTCCGGCCGCTGTGTGACCTCGCTGTGACGCCTATCGTCCCTCCCCCTTCAGGAAGAGGATGTTCGCCACTCACAGCGAGGTCATGCGGGAGGTAAGTACGTGTGACGGCGGTCACCGACTTTGTGCGCCACGGGGAATGAATTGCCAGTGACGCACAAACGACGGGGGCAGGTGCGATCGCCCGATATATCGTCCCGTATGACGCCGGCCTAAGGATGCCGCTGGCCATGACAACACGTTTAGGCCAAGCAGGCTGTTCACAGTAGCACGAGCAACATTTGGCCCGGTGTACTGTTGAATATTGGCTTCTAGGACACTTAGGACAAATAGCTAAGACATAGTTCTACAATGGCAGAATTGGAAGGAACCTCCTGGGTCATCTGGTTAAACCCACTTTTCAAAGCAGGATTCACTAAGTCATCCCACACAGACGTCTGTCCAGAAGAATGTTGAGTCGTATTTTTAAATATTGCCAAAATTATCTGAATTTATTTATATTTCCCAAGACCCCAAAATAGCACATACGTATTCCTTGGTTAACCTCTCGATCAGGGATGCTCAACATTTTTTGGTCCAAGGGTCACATTGTCATACAGAACCAATCCAAATGGTTGTAAAAAATGTAAAGGAGTACTTACATGAATCCATCAGCAGAACCACCGGTAGTATGTTAATTGATTATCAGAAACACATTTTGAGCATTTGAGAAGGATTTGGAGAGTTTCTGCTCCAAAAACTTAGTGTAAAAATACCCAAACTTATACTGAGTTTTGGGAGGAGAAACACAAACAAATTCTCAATCTCAAAATTAAGTTTTGAGGATTTTTTAGTTTTAACCTCAAGCAGCACGTTATGGATTGCTACATGGTCAGAACCACCGTCAGTACATGAATGCAGCACCAGAATCACCGTCAGTACAGGAATACATCACCAAAATTAGTACAGTGATAAATTAAAGTTTCAAGTCAGACCCATAAACACTTGTAACACGTGAACCTGCATCTCCCAGTATGGCCTTAACAATGGTAAGGAGAAACTGGTAGTTGTTGTTGCCAGCTGTGAACATCTGAGGTTGTGGATTGTATTATTCACCTAGGCAGGTTAACGATATAACAACTTTTATTTCTTCCGTATACGGTCTTACAGCAAACCCAGTAGATTGCCATAATGTGATGCCCCCAGTCCACAAAATTGCAATCCGGGATCAGTAGTTCCACTGCCCCCGTACCAGGCGATACCCACTGTGTCTCAAATTTTGGTTGGCCCACATCTTCTGTGTCCCCTGCCGGTATAGTCTGCAGTCACAGCCTATGCTCCTCCAGATGACGGATACCAAGACTGTAGATCCTGTATAGAGTTCTAGCCGGCAACAACAATCCTTAAGATAGTTCCTCTAATCCAGTTGATGGATATCACGACTGTAGTGCGAGTATCCAGCGCCAATCTCTTTAGTACATTCATGGGCACCAGAACCCGGCCACAGCAACAGATTCTTGCCCCTCCACATCACAGCACCATGTCACTCACCAAATATGTGGCTTATTGTTCTACCTCTCCTGGGATCAGACCCCTGGATGGGCAGAGGTACTCATTACACTCACCCTCTTAGAAATTTTCTACATGTAGCAAAAAGTATGCAGAAAATTCCAGGAGCTCAGTCTAAAAAAGTTGTGTGTTCGGAAAGCCTCCTGCAGAGGTGACCAAAGGTGCACAACTCCCCACTAGATGCAAGACAATGAATCCTACTGTAGGCCTGATTACATCAGAGTCCATGGAGACAGGCTGGGATTGACATTCTGTTACAGGGAGAACAATGGCTTAATGGAAGTCCCTGAAACACTCAGTCAAGTGCATCTGAAACTGAAGAGCAATCAAATCTCTAATAAAATACAACAATAAGATCAACGTACTGGGTCTTCGTGCTGGAAAAAGTCCGCTCTACGGCCATTGGTCCAATAATCTTTAATTCGTGACCAGCTCATCAGACCAGCCACCATCAGACTATGGATCATATAGGAACTACAGTACTGATGAGACATAAGCAGTATAAAAAAAATCCACTAACACCTAGGTGTCTTATAGACGACATCTTCTCTGATTGAAATTGTTCCCATCTCTTTTGTCTTTGAGCCTTTTGCAATCGTACAGATGCCATGATGAGATTTCACATCCACAACTCACCTCCCCAGACTTCCCTCTTCCCTGTTGCCCTTAAAAATAAAAGTATCACTATACTGCTTCATAAATACAAATATTCCCCCACATTGACCCTCTCTTGATGGTTTCCCCCACTCCATAATACCCTCCCCACCCAACTCCTATCTCTAAAATTACCTCACACTTCCCCTCTCCATAATATTCATCCCACACTGCCCCACTCCATAATATACCTCCCCACAGAACAGCTGTCTGTAATATTCCCCCCACTGCCCCTCTCCGTAATGTCCTCCCCACACTGACCCTCTATAATAATACCCCCACACACCATAATATTCCCCAACACTGCCCCATTCCATAGTATCATTCCTACAGAACTCCCTTCTGTATTCTTCCCCCCACATTGCTCCTCTTTGTAATGTTCCCCCTCACTCCCCTCTGCACATACTCCCCTCACATTACAATACTCCATAATATCCCTTCCACACATCTCTCTATAATATTCACCCCCACACTGCCCCTCTCTATATTGTCCCCCGCACACCCTGCCCTGCTTCCTAATGTCCGCCACACACAACCTGCTACTTTCCATAATGTTCCCCACAAACCCTGTTCCTTTCTATAATCTTCCCCCACAGAGCCTGCCCCTCTCCATAATATCCCCCACACATAACCTGCCCCTTCATAATGTCCTGCACACACACCCCGCCTCTCTACATAATGTCTCCCAGACAGCCTGCCCTTCTGTATATTGTGCCTTCCCCACGATCTCTCCCTCGCTGTCTCACAAGTTGCCCTCACTGTAAAAGTTACCCTGCCTTTCTCCTTCAATTGGGCATCTAATATCGGCTCTTCCACTGACAGCTTACTGTTTGTGTACTTTCCTCCTGCACTGCGGCTCCGATGTTATGAGGTCATGTTGTGCAGGCCTGAACTAGATATATGAAGTACTATATCACATTACTGCTTGTATTGTGTATGTTTTTACACCGGCTTATCTTCTTTCTATTTAGGTTCTTACTTTATAGGATCCTAGTAATTTCGATACCTTTATTGACCAGTCTAGAATGGATAAAGACAGAGAGAAGATGGCGGAGAGGCTAATACACATAACCCTAGAGATCCTCTTCCGGCTTACTGGAGAGGTGAGAGATTCTGAGGACGTCACATTACACCATTCTTATCTATGGGAATAACAGATGGACAGAACTAGAGAGGTGAGGACTCTGGAAATGTCTGGAGTGAGATTTATTACTGTGTCTCTCCATAACCAGGATTACACAGTAGTGAAGAAGACCTCTAGTGAGCGCTGTCAGGCCCCTGTGTCTGAGGGATGGGGAAGACCCCTGAGCCCAATCACGGGGCCTCCACCTCACCCCCCGATACATGAGGACATCAATGACCAGAAGATCCTAGAACTCACCTACAAGATGATTGAGCTGCTGACTGGAGAGGTGACACTGCTGGGAATGCTGGGACATTATACAATAATGCTATGAGGGGATCGGGGGTGACGGTATCATTGTATGTGTCAGGTTCCTATAAGGTGTCAGGACGTCACCGTCTATTTCTCCATGGAGGAGTGGGAGTATTTAGAAGGACACAAAGATTTGTACAAGGACGTCATGATGGAGCTTCCCCAACCCCTCACATCACCAGGTAATAGACAGGACTAAATACACACGGCCTATAATTATCTGTATGTAAGAAATGAATTCAGCCCCTGTATGTGTCTCCTCCAGGTCTATCCAGTAAGAGGACGACACCAGAGAGATGTCCCCGTCCTCTTCTCCCACAGGACTGTAAACAAGAAGACCCCGATGTTCCTCAGGATCATCAGGTAGATGGAGAGAAGGTGCCATGAAATCTCCCTATGATGTGTAGACGGCTGTGAAGGTCTTGTGCTCAGTCTTGTTTTATCCTCCAGTATTATATGTGTTATACTTGTGTAATGAGAGCGGTGGAGATGGCAGGATTAGAGCTGATCATAGATGAGACTTCTCCATCTGTCTGTGACTTTTACAATATTTGTTTCAGGGGGAAGAGCTGACTTTTATTAACGCTACAGGAACATACGTGAGGGGTGATGAGTGGTGTAAAGAGGAGATTCCTACATATGATTATGCAGGTGAGTAGTGACCACTAAATGCAGAGAAGCTAGAGATTCAGGTTGTAAGCTTTCTTGAAAAGATGGGTTTTCAAGTTTCAACGTCGTACATAATTGGACATTTTAGGCCATGGAATTCCAAAGGATAGAGGATACTTTGGAGAAGTGTTTGGGTGACGAACATACAAGTGTGGAGGAGAGAAGAAGGTGGTCTTGAGAGGACAGGAGATTACGCGTGGGACAATATCGAGGGACTAGTTTTGAAATATATGGACGGGACAGATTATGGACAGTATAGTTGGTCAATTTGAACTGGATTTGTTGGAGAATTGGAAGCCAATGAAGGGATATACAAAGGGTAGGAGTAACGAGGACAGAGGAGGATTAGTCGGGCAGCAAAGCTAAGGAACGGCGGGAGAGCTGCGAAACTCTTAATCAGGAAACCAAAGAGGAGGATGTTACAGTAGTTGAGGCGGGAGATGATGAGTCCTTAACCAATAAATAATAAGCTGGTGACAAGTTTCTATAAGAAAACACACAACAAAACAGGACACACTTACTTCGGCAGAAGAAGGGGCCTCTTCACCTCCTTTCCTTGAAGACAATACCTGTTTTTTCCGCTTATCCCTCTTGAGACAAGAATTAAGAAAAGCAATCTCCATGGTCTCTCAAATGTCCCTAATGAGTTCTTGTCACATGATACAGTTAACCCTTTATTATAAATCAGGAAAAAAACAAAAGACTAGCAGGAACCATTTTTAACCTCTTCATAATATTTGTCATACATGTACAGTACAGCAAGTAAGAAATCACGCAGTGTAAAACAAACAGCAGTAATGTACTATAATGCAAATATATTACACCAGTAATCAGTCTATTCAATGTCCTATAGTTAAACTTAGAAAAACTTCAGGAAAATTAGTAAAAATGTAAAATAAGTAAAGTAAGAAAACAAAGTGTGGAAAAAGTGTTGAAGCGTTAAAAGCACAGCTTTTGTATAAATTAAAAAATAAAACAAACCAAGGTAGACATAGCTACCACCATCGACTCCATAGAAATGTTACCCTACATGAAGTTGTTTATATAGAAAGATGGTATCATTGAAAATGTGAACTCGGTACATAGGTTGAGCCCATCCAAGTGTCTGACTGCTTGTTACGAGCACCCGAGCATGGTAGTGCTAGCTCATTACTAGTTACGAGTACTGAGCACCCGTGCATGGTAGTGCCCGCTCATCACTAGTTACGAGTATTGAGCACCCGTGCATGGTAGTGCCCGCTCATCACTAGTTACCAGTACTGAGCACCCGTGCATGGTAGTGCCCGCTCATCACTAGTTACGAGTACTGAGCACCCAAGCATTTTAGTGCTCGCTCATCACTAGTTACGAGTACTGAGCATTATTAGTGCCCACTCATCACTAGTTACGAATACTGAGCACCCGAGCATGGTAGTGTCCAGCTCATCACTAGTTACAAGTAACGAGCACCCGAGCATGTTAATACCCACTCATCACTAGTTACGAATACTGAGCACCCGAGCATGGTAGTGCTCGCTCTTCACTAGTTATGAATTCTGAGCATCTCTATTAAAAAGCAAATTTTGCTGCATTCCTCAACATTTTTATGGATATTTTTAGATATTAAGGTTATAAAATATCAGTAATAATTTAAGTTACTATTATTTAAAAGAAATAAAATTGGTTTTACTCTTGGCAGATGACTATCCCGGAAGCTCAGAGGGACATTGGATATCTGTAGATTGTAAAGTAGATGATCATGGTATCACAGAAGAACCATACGAAGAGCATGTCATTATTCCAAATCTAGCTCCTCTTCACAGCAAAGATCTATCATCTGATCCTTTTGAACATGTCCTATCTTCTAATTCGTCACAAAATGTTAAGAAAAATAAAAGACACAGAAAAGGTGATGTAAATCAAAGAGGTCATACAGGGGAGAAGCCGTTCTCATGTTCAGAATGCGGCAAATCTTTTAACCGAAAATGGAGTCTGGTAGTACATCAGATAATTCATACAGGAGCAATGCCATATACATGTTCAGAATGTGGGAAATGTTTTAATAATAAATCCAGTCTTGTTAGACATCAGTGGGTTCACACAGGGATGAAGCCATTTTCATGTTCAGATTGTGGAAAATGTTTTAAACTGAAATGGTGTCTTGTAGCACATCAGAGAATTCACACAGGAGAAATGCCATATTCATGTTCAGAATGTGGGAAACCTTTTAATAATAAGTCAAATCTTATTACTCATCAGTGGGTTCACACAGGAGTGAAGCCATATTCATGTTCAGACTGTGGGACACTTTTTACCGATAAGTCATCTCTTATTAAACATCAAAATATTCACACAGGGGCAAAGCCGTTTTCATGTTCAGAATGTGGAAAATGTTTCAACCAGAAAGGAAATCTTATCAAACATGAAAAAAATCATATAGGGGAGAAACCATTTTCTTGTGAAGAATGTGGGAAATGTTTTAGCGAGAAAGCGATTCTTCAAAGACATAAGAGAATTCACATAGATGCGAAATCTTATTCATGTCCGGAATGTGGCAAATGTTTCAACCAAAAATCATGTCTTGTTACACATCAGAGAATTCACACAGGGGGAAAGCTGTACACATGCTCAGAATGTGGAAAATGTTATACTTCTAAATCAAGTCTTGTTAGACATCAGTGGGTTCACAAAGGGGTGAAGCCATTCTCGTGTTCAGAATGTGGAAAAACCTTTAGCCAGAATTCAGATCTTGTTAGACATCAAAGAACTCACAAAGGGAAAAAGTGAGAAATGTTTTACTAAGAGATCAAATCTTAAACCCTTCACGGAATATGATGTATATTTACCTGATATGTCATGACCCTGACTTTAATGGGAGCTTGCACGCGGAGCCCGTATCTTTCCCTGCACATGATCTGATAAACCGTCATGTGCCTCTAACAGCCGCGGGTGGATCTCCGATCCACCCACAACTGTTAACCAGTTTGAATACCGCTATCAATCTCTGACAACGGGATTTAACATATGCCGATGGAGAGCACGCCATTCCCCGCTCCCATCGGTGCACCCACGACGTCATGACAGCCAGGGGTCAGCTGATGACCTCTATGCCTGCCATGACAATCTTCCTATGAACTCCGGCTGCATGATTTCAGCTTTACGGAGAAGTGATGATGTACTGCTCTGTATAGTAAAGCGATCTGATGATTACAGCTTCAAGTCCCCTAAGGGGACTAGTAAATAAAAGGCTTAAAAAAGTTTTAAAAATATGAAATCAACCCCCCTATAAAAGTTCAAATCACCCCCCTTTTGCCCCATTGAACCCCCCCCACCACACGTATTTGGTATCACTGTTTTCAGAAATGTCCGATCTATCAAAATATAAAATAAAATAATCCAATCAGTAAACATCATAATGAAAATAAAATGCCAGAGTTACGATTTCTTGGTTGCCACTTTAATGTAACATATGCGGAATGTGTTTTAACCAAAATCCAGGTCTTAAATGGCCATCAAAAATCTCACACAGGGTTCTTGCGAGAGGTTATCAAACCTCCGTTACAAAAACTAAACACTTTGTCGCCCTAAACTTGTGCCCTGGAAACAGAAGCTCCAGCATGGGAAGTGTCATTGAAATATTTCCCATATGGTCAACTAAGGCACAATCCCCAAATTACATCATCCAGTGGACCATACTGGTTGTGGGTTTTGGGCAAGGAAGTGTCTCAAGTATTTGGTCCAAGTTTTCCTTAAACCATTCTCTTTTCCTACCTTTGATATCCTGAAATGTCAACATAATTCTAGCTCCTTTCAGTCTCTTCGTCTCAGACATACCTTTGGCGTGCAGTTTGGCTCATGAGGACCACATGTGGTTAATATAGCCCACATGAGAGCTGTCGAGCACTGGACCAAGGGCTAGGAGCTCAACACCGGCCAGGAGAGTCAGGAGATGTTTGTCACTGAACAATTCCTGTGGATCTCCAACAGTTCATCTGTGACCGGAAACCAAAAGGGGCCTCTGCTATGGCCGCCATGGTGGATGACTACATGAACAATCAGACACCTGAGGCCAAGAAGGCTGCCAGTAGCGCCTGGAGTCGTTACTAAGATCATTTGATCTACCTAAACAATTAACATGTACAGTATACAAAGTCTTCTATCTATATCTATTACCAAACCTTTTGTTAGTGTCCTATATTTGGCTTAGATCTTTGTTTTTTTTTATGTAGAGCAGTTCAAGGAACTTTCATATATGCTGTCTGGTCCTACCCTAAATCGCTCTTGTTGGGAATGGTCCACTTACATCATTTCCTAAGGTCCTCTCTCCGCAAGTAAGACTACTCAGGGACCTTGGATGATGATATTATCCAGGGTTCTTATAAAAGTCTCTTCCTGCGTATACTTCTTTTCTGTAACTAAAACGTGGTGTGAAAATCGATAGGTCATTTATAAACAATATTTGGGCCTGGGATGTCTAAGTTCCTTTTTTTACACCTAAGCTATGACCAGTCTTCCTATTAAGTGAGATGTGATAGTAACATAGTTTGTAAGGCTGAAGGAAGACATTATGTCCATCTAGTTCAGCCTATTTTTAGTGCAGCTGTTCTGTGCTGAACCAGGGGAAGGTAAAACCCACAGAGTAGGAGCCAATTTTCTTCATAGGGAAAAATATTCTTTCCCGACTCCTAATCTGGGTCACCTATCTACCTGTAATATTATGTTATTCATAACCTTCTGTACTGTTGCTTTCAAGAAAAGCATCCATTCCTCTCTTAAATTCAGTGAGTTGGCCATCACCACTTCCCCAGGAAGAGAATTCCAGAGCCTCACTGCTCTTACCGTGAAGAACCCTCTTCTATGCCGATGTACAAATTTTCTTTCCTCCAATCGAAGAGAATGACCCCTTGTTCTTGTCACAGGCCTTGGTACAAACAGATCATGGGAGAGATCTCTGTATTGCCCTCTGATATACTTGTGCATATTTATTAGGTCTCCCCTAAGTCATCTCTTTTCTAGAGTAAATAGACCTAATTTTGATAACCTTTCCGTGTATTGTAATGCACCCACTCCATTTATTATTTTAGTTGCCCGCCTCTGAACCCTTTCAAGTTCAGTAATGTCTTTCTTGAGCACCGGTGCCCAAAATTGCACACAATACTCCAAGTGTGGTCTGACGAGTGGTTTGTACAGAGGGAGAATGATGTTTTCATCTCGTGCCCCCAGACCTCTTCTAATGCATCCCATCACCCTATTTGCTTTGGTGGCAGCTGCCTGACACTGGGCACTCCAGTGTAGCTTCTTATTGACTAAGATGCCTAAGTCTTTTTCCATGTCTACTTTCCCCAGCAGTTTCCCATTTAGTAAGTAATTGTAGCATCTGTTTCTCCTTCCCATATGCAGAACCTTACACTTATCAGTGTTACACCTCAGCTGCCATTTTTCAGCCCAATTCTCCAATTTACTCAAATCCATCTGTAGTTGCAAACTGTCCTCCTTTTTGTTAACTATCTTAAATAGTTTTGTATCATCTGCAAATACTGATATTTTACTCTGTAAGCCATCCACCAGATCATTAATAAATATATTAAATAGTAGAGGGCCCAATACAGACCCCTGTGGTACCCCACTAGTAACCGTGGCCCAATCTGACTCTTTCCTTTCTATCACTAAGCAGCTACCTACCCAGCTACACACATTTTCACCTAGCCCAAGCTTTCTCATCTTACTTATCAATCTTTTATGTGGGACAGAGTCAAATGCTTTACCGAAGTCAAGATAAATGACATCCAATGATTCTCCTCGGTCCATTTGAGAGCTTACATCCTCGTAGAAGCTGATTAGGTTAGTTTGACAGGAGCGATCCTTCATAAATCCATGCTGATACGGAGTTAAACATTTATTAACATTGAGACATTCCATAATAGCACCCCTTAGAAACCGTTCAAACATTTTACCCACCACAGATGTTAAGCTTACCGGCCAATAGTTTCCAGGTTCCCTTTAGATCCCTTTTTGAATATTGGTACCACATTTGCTAGCCGCCAATCCAGTGGAACAGACCCAGTTTCTATAGAGTCTTTAATTATAAGGAATAGAGGCCTGTCTATCACATGTGATGTTAATTTTCTTAAGTGTTCTACTCTATCATCTGTCTGTCGATCATTATGAATGTTGTGTTCTCATTTTTGCATGTCTATTGAAAATTATAAACACTTTGCTTTATGTAGATGTTCTTGTTTTTTATTGCTAAAAATAAAACTGTAAAACAATCTCACGCAAGAAAACATTTTCATGTCCAGAATGTTTGAAATGTTTTATGCACCGAACACATCTGCTTAAATATGAAAGAACTCACACAAGGGAATAGCAGGAAACTGAGGCTCCTAAGCTGTCCCTCAAGCTATTCCTAACCTCAGGGATACTCCAGATGGTGGAGGTGCCTGAGTCTCTTTCCTGACCCTGTTCCTCACCAATCTCCATCTAATTCCTTCTCCCTCAGGGAGGGATGAGACTGGAGACAGACAAGGGAAAAAACAAAACTCCATCTCAAAGCGCACACATAGGATGAGACAAGAAGAGATTCAGGCGGAAAACAAGAGCATGAAGGAAGTACACTTCACAACCGCACCAAGCAAAAAGCACCACTAAACACAACTTTCACCAGAGAGAGTTTGGAACACCATACCTCCCAGACCAACACAAAATAAACTATAGCTGGCATGGGAAAGAGGTATCTAACAATATAAATAGGAGCAGATGTGCTAGGTCTCCCCACCACATGTGATTAAAGAAGCAAGCAGACTAGCAAAGATTAACTCTTGCTAGCCTTCTGTAACGCCAGCCTGGAACCACAGACTTGAGACTGGCTGTCACGGACAGGCTAGAGAAAAGCTGCTCACAAAGCAGGACCCCAAGAACCCAGAAACCCTTTAACCCCTAAACAGGTATTTGGAATTACTGCAGGGCCCTGGAGATCACTACCTGTGGTAGGCTGCAGTCCAGAGGAGAGTAGTAGTCAGGCAGGGTTAAACCAGGAGATGCAGAACAGGGACAAAATCGTCAGACAAGGATGTTGTCAGGAAACCAGGCAGAGGTCAAATCCAGATCTGGCAGCGAGGTACAAAAACAGCAGGCATAACAGTAGTCAGAGAACAGGCAGAGATCAAAACACAGGAATCACAATACAGGACAAAGCGGGAATCAGAAAGCAGGCATACAGAACTTATCAATGGCAGTGACCAGCAGACAGGAGTGGGAATTAGATGGGTGTGGTGTCTTCCCATTGGCTATAGCTGAATGGTGGTAACTTCAGCTGGAAGACACACGCCACCCACAGTCAGCCAGTGCTACTGCAGATCCCAGGGAAACCCATCTTAGTTGATGAGCGGAGCCTGCGCCCACCAGAGCCACTGGCATTGACTCCTCTCCTATCATGAGCACAGTCCATGGCGGGAACACGGCATTGCCTGGTGATTGAAGCAGAAGTCACAGGAGCGGACCCTGGTGGGGACGTGACATCGATCTGATCAGTGATTTTGTGTGTGTGTGTATGAGAGTGTGCGATCTGATGTATGTGAGTGTATTAGCCGGAAGCAGGGGAGCATACTTGCTGAGAGGGCCCGCTGGAGATCACAGTGAGGACCTGGGAGCCATGCAGATATCCTGGTCTGGTAAGTATGAGTCTCTTGAGAATGGGGGGTATGCTTTTTTTGGGGGGGGGCAAACTTACTTGTTTCTCTAAAGCCTGCTTTACGCGTTACGATCCAGCATACGATATCATATGCGATCGTAACCGCCCCCATCGTTTGTGCGGCTTGTTCAATTTGTTGAACGTGTTGCACAAACGATTATTTGCTGTCACACGTACTTACCCTTCCATATGACCTCGATGTGGGCGGCGAACGTCCACTTCCTGAAGTGGGAGGGATGTTTGGTGTCACATCGATGTTACACGGCAGCCGGCCAATAGAAGCGGAGGGGCGGAGATGAGCGGGACGTAAACATCCCGCCCACCTCCTTCCTTCCGCATTGCCGGCAGGACGCAGGTAAGATCTGTTCATCGTTCCCGGGGTGTCACACACTGCGATGTGTGCTACCTCGGGAACATTGAACAACCTCACGTTCAATTTTTAGCAATTGAACGACGTGCATGCGATGAACGTTTTAACGTTCAATCGCACGTACCTGTCACATGCTACAATGTAACTTACGATGCCGGATGTGCGTCACGACGTGACCCCGCCGACACATCGTAAGATATATTGTACCGTGTAAAGCCCGCTTAAGAATAAGACCATACTCCAAAAATAAATCCTAGCGCTTTTTTGGGGGCAAAAAAAGTACAAGACCGTGTTTTATTTTTGGAAAAACATAGTAATAAATACAAATGTTGTCCACCGCCAGGTGGCCTGAATCACAGGCAAGATCTCATAGTATGTTATGAACTTATGGAGGAGGCTGATAAGTGAACTATGGGCACAGCATTTAATTTATTGGGAGCTATGTACGAGCTTTGCATTTGGTGTGAATTTATTAGTGAGAAACTAATTCATTTCTTTAGAAGAAATTGGATATTGATACATAGAAACAAATCTTAGAGATTTTTCTAGATTATTCAAAAGGGGGAAGAGAGGAGAGAAGGACGGTGTTGGAAAAATTAACTCTCCAGAGTCATCTGAGACATCTTTATTCCAACGCGTTTCGATATACACAATATCTTCATCAGGTGATATCCACCTGATGAAGATATTGTGTATATCGAAACGCGTTGTGGCTGATAGAAAACAATAAATTCTAAAAAAAAATTAATCTAATACTGTGGCCTCTATCAGACCGTGCTTCTATACTTTTCTTCAATATGAAAATGTCTAACATATACATGTAGACCAGAGTATTTATAGTGAAGAGAAAACACAGATGTAGACAGTTGTTATCTGATGACATTTACATATAGGCTACTTGGAAATACCCTTGGAATCACACAGATATCACTTGACCTTGACATTATCTTGCTGTTTCGAAGAGAAACCAGACTTGCAGTTATCAACCGAAATTACATAGTCAGTGAAAAACACTCTCTTTATGCCGATTATAAAACTCGTGACTATATAAGTTGAATCACTCTCACACTAATAGAATTAAAACCTGGTTACATATATAATTATTATTTTGACAGAAGGCAGAAAAATTTTTGGGGGATTTCTTTTTTGTTTTTTTTTTGGGAGTCATCTAAACATTGAACAGATAAAAGGATCTTTATTTCACACTTGCTAGTTATATTGATAAATCCTTCACATATACATATATATATATGTGTATCTGAATTTGCATGTTATAAAAATATCAGTTTTTTTATCTTTCGGCTGAAAATGTGTTTGAATTTGATGTATGACATGGGGTTAGTTCTGTGTATTAGTGTTCGCCAGTCGGGGAGTGTTCCTCCCTCCTAGTCTTCCCACCCTGCTCTCTGCGAGGGTTTGAATCTCCTTTCTAATAGTTGATTTTTTTGTAATGGCTGTGAATGGAACATGAGGAAGGCAGAATACAGTGTCGAAACGCGTAGTCCCTTTTACCAACTACAAAAGTATAATATATCAAAGGATAATCAAGGGGTCCTCAATTCAAAAATCACTATGACAAAATGCCCATAAAACATCTTTATTACAAAAAAAAACAAAACAATCCCACACATAGGAAGAAATATTAAAACAATAGTGCAAAACGGAGGCAATGCCATTGAACCTCGACCCGGTGGCCCTGGATTACCTGCGTTTGAATTTTAAATTCCATTGGAAGACAGATGCGGTCAAGTACCTGGGGGTCAACTTGACATCTACTTATGACTCCCTCTATAATCTTAACATTCCCCCCCTTTTCCGAGAGCTGAGGGCCCTTTTGAGTAAATGGATGCCCATACCCCTTTCGTGGATGGGACGCATTGCGGCGGTAAAAATGAGCTTGCTTCCCAAACTTCTATATTTTTTCAAAACCCTTCCGGTTAAGGTGCCAATGAATGAACTAAAGGCCCTTCAAGCAGCTATCTTGAGATTTAGCTGGTATAATAAACGCCATAGGGTAGCCATGGAGGTGTTGATGGCCCGTAGGGACAGGGGTGGGCTTTCCGTCCCAGACACTCTAAAATACTATTGGGCGGCTCATCTCAGGAGGATCCCCTGTTGGGTGTCCCTTTGGGCATACAACAGGTGGACTGAAATTGAAAAGCTCTGGCTGGCGCCTATACACCCAAATGCGCTCCTGTGGCCCCCGGCCCGGTGCGACTCACTTCCCCCTCTTCTTGGACCGATGCAGTTTACTAGGGACCTCTGAGCATTTTGTATTAGAAAATTTCCCCTGGCGTCCCCCTGCTCCCCTTTGGTGTCCTTCATATACCAACCCCTGCTTCCAAGCAGTCTGGAGTCAGACATGGTGCACCCTTGGCTCAGGGCAAGCCTTTTCAGATTTGCAGATATTATAGATGGAAGTACAATGCAGATCCATTCCTTTGAGTTTCTCAGAGATAAATTTTCCCTCTCTAATCGAGAGTTTTTTCAATATCTGCAGATCAGAGACTTGGCTGGCTCCTTGTTTGGAAGGCCGGGGGTCTCAGTCCCCACAGACTTTGAAAAAATTTGTAGAAGGGGCACGGACACCAAGGGTCTGATCTCGGAAATTTACATGTTACTTTCTGAGCTTTGGGACGGGCCTGAGGGGATTTTTCCATATATGCGGAAATGGGAGTCTCTATTGGGTAGGTGGGTTCTTCCTCGGGAATGGACAGCAATTTGGGGTAACGCCGCCAAGACATCAATATGCACATTATATAAAGAGAATATCTACCAAATTTTGTTGTTTTGGTACCACACTCCAGACTTCCTTCATGGCTTAGACCCCTCTATACCGGCTTGTTGCTGGAGATGCGGGGGGAGCACGGGCACTATTTTGCACATATTCTGGTCCTGTCCAGGGATAGTCCCCTTCTGGGAGCAGATAAAGGTGTTGATCCATAAAGTACTATATATATTATTATTTATTTATAGAGCACCATTGATTCCACGGTGCTGTACATGAGAAGGGGGTTACATACAGAATACATATACAAGTTACAATAGACAGACTAGTACAGAGGGAAGAGGGCCCTGCCCTTGCGGGCTTACATTCTATTGGATTTTGGGGAGGAGACAGTAGGTGGGGTGTAGGTTGGGCAGCAGCTCCACACGGTGGTCGGGCGGCAGCTCCGCATGGTGGTGGGGCGGCAGCTCCGCACGGTGGTGGGGCGGCAGCTCCGCATGGTGGTGGGGCGGCAGCTGTGGTGGTGGTGGTGAAGGAGTAAGGTCATTGAAGGTAACAGGCATTTCTGAACACATGAGTTTTCAAGTTCTGTTTCAGGTAGAGGTAGATCTAGATCCCTTGATCTATGTTCTGGGCCTCAGGGGATTGGGGGCATGGGTAAAATGGCCTCTAGGCTTATGTCTCACATCCTTACAGTGGCCAGGTGCCTAATAGCAAGGAATTGGAGGCAGCCAGGAACCCCCTCACTCCAGAGCCTCAAGTATAGATTATTGGATGTTCGACGCATGGAACACCTTATGGCACTATTGAATGACACAATGGAACGCTTCCGGGCGGTATGGTCACCATGGGACTACTATGCGGGGGATGAGGACCTGTAAGACCCAGGCCTGTGGGCCCTAGGGAAACTGTTTGGATTCTTGTATTCTCTCCTCTCCGCCACCTTTCCTTTCCCTCCTTAACCCCCCTCACTTGTCTTGTCATTCTCTGTCTAGTTGTGAAGTTTATTGTTACATTTTGGCACTCAGTGGTCACAGCGGCTTCACCCTACAGCTTGGGGTAACTCATGTTTGCGGGGTAGGCGTTTTGATGTGGAATGTTATCACTAGGTACTTCTACTTTATTCATTGTACTTATTTTTTTTGGAGACATGTCTCAAGAATTGTGATTTTCTTTAACTTTTTATTTCCTGTATGAAACTTGAAAATTTTAATAAAAATTTTAAAGTTTAAAAAAACAATAGTGCACATGTGTGTCCCAACAAGAGAATCAAGGGAAAGGCACAAAGTTATACAGCCTTACACATTGTCCCATAAAATATCCCCAAGGAAAGTGTCTCAGATAAACATGATTATTTCCCAACTATATCCCTATGTTCACAAATGTACTAATACGGCTTTAGATTATATATATATATATATATATATATATATATATATAAAAATATTTTTAATGATAGAGAGGAACCATACAAGGAAAAAAATCGAGACCCTAGACCAAGTAGGTAACGCACTATACAGCTTATAAATTACCCATTAATGATAATCACATCGCTAGGATCCTGCAGTCTCTGCCAACCGCTGTTTAATCAGAGCCACTAAATCAGTGGACACCAAACACCTCTATATAGACTGCCACGATACCATCTGGCAGTATATATGCAGGTATGGACAGGAGGCTCTCACACACATGTGTATAATAATGAACCCACACAGTTTAAATATCCTAAGTCACTAACCTCATTTGAAGGCCATGAATGGCATAGAACTATATTATTATTATTATTATTATTTATTATTATAGCGCCATTTATTCCATGGCGCTTTACAAGTGAAAGAGGGTATACGTACAACAATCATTAACAGTACAAGACAGACTGGTATAGGAGGAGAGAGAGGACCCTGCCCGCGAGGGCTCACAGTCTACAGGGAATGGGTGATGGTACAATAGGTGAGGACAGAGCTGGTTGCGCAGTGGTCTACTGGGCTGAGGGCTATTGTAGGTTGTAGGCTTGTTGGAAGAGGTGGGTCTTGAGGTTCCTCTTGAAGCTTTCCACGGTAGTGGAGAGTCTGATGTGCTGAGGTAGAGCGTTCCAGAGTATGGGGGATGCACGGGAAAAATCTTGTACACGATTGTGGGAAGAGGAGATAAGAGAGGAGCAGAGAAGGAGATCTTGTGAGGATCTAAGGTTGCGTGCAGGTAGGTACTGGGAGACTAGGTCACAGATGTAGGGAGGAGACAGGTTGTGCATGGCTTTGTATGTCATGGTTAATGTTTTGAACTGGAGTCGTTGGGCGATGGGAAGCCAGTGAAGGGATTGGCAGAGTGGCGAGGCTGGGGAGTAGCGAGGGGAGAGGTGGATTAAACGGGCTGCAGAGTTTAGGATAGATTGGAGGGGTGCAAGAGTGTTGGAAGGGAGGCCAGAGAGCAGGAGGTTGCAGTAGTCGAGGCGGGAGATGATAAGGGCATGCACTAATGTTTTTGCAGATTCTTGGTTAAGAAAAGCACGGATACCTATATGTAGGTATCAACGATATACTGTCACAAACACGTATGTAATAGTAAACCCCTACAGTTTAAGATCCTAATTGATCCTGACAGTTTGCATACAAATTAGGCAGGATGCTATTAAATACACTAGTGATGTGTCGGTCGTGAACGATCCGACACAAAGATCCGGCTCCCTGCTGTGAACGACAGGAGTCGGATCACCAGTGTGAGCCACTCAAATCTCTAAACGGCTCTTTTCGCCGCCAAAACCCGCCCACCCTCGGCTAAACTCCGCCTCCTCGGCAATCTAATTGGCCGCTTGTAAGTGGGCGGGGCTTTGGCGGCGGTATTATAATCTTAAATATGTGTTCACCTGGGGTGAACACAGATTAAATAAGGAGCCGAGAACAATCTGAAAGATCCGTCTCTTTTTGGTGAGTGGAGCCATGGGAACCGGATCACCAAAAAGAGCCGGACTGCCCATCACTAAAATACACGTATAAACTGGTGAACCCCTACAGTTTAATATCCCTAGTGGTCCCTGTAACGGGGTATGCGGCAGAGCAGTAAGGGACACCAGGCTGAGGAACAATCCAATAAGATTTAATGAGGCAGGGAGCATAAACCATCCAATATTAAAATGGTTCTTTAGAGTCCACACAAACGAAACAGACCCGGGGGCGCCACCCGGCAATCCGACTCCAAGGAACACGTAACAGTCCTCAGGTGAGTTCCCTAAATCCAGCAGCGTGGCAGCTGATCCTCAATGTCCAATCGTCCATGCACGGGCAAAAAGGAGCTGGCCTCAGCACAGGTCCTCGCCCTTCACCCAACAAAGCATAAACTAACTAAAAAAACATGTGGCTGAATCTCCCACCTCTCCTTAGATCCACCCCCTGGATTTGCAGAAGTGCTCAGACCCACCCCTTTAATATTTGCTACTTGTAGCTCCTAGTTAGAAAGAAGTTTCTAGACACAGTCTCCAGAGATTGTGTATTAGGGAAGCCTCCTGCAGAGGAGAACAATATATATGCAAGCCCCACCAGATCAAGGAGAATAGCTACTGCTGAAGCCTGATTACAATATGTTACAGGCTGGGGGGATATAATGTTACAGTCCCCAACCTCTTCAGAGGCCACAAATGATACACACCTGCATGTAGGTATGAACATGCATGTATATAATAGTGGACCCATACAGATTAATATCCTAAAAGATCATCCAGGATAAAAAGAGATATTCCGTTAGATACACAGAAACCTATGTCATAGGGAAGAGAAAAAAAAAATAGATATTCTTTTCTTTTATTTTTTATTCAATTTCCATGATATTTCTTCCTCTGTATATAATCACAGGTGAGTATCACAAAATATTCAGCATGTAATTACTAGATTGGACAGGCTTTTTGACAATCATCTAAAATTGTTAATCCATGATATTAATAAACACTGCATAAGTCCAATTCTCAGATGTTAATTCTCAGAATCTGTCAGTTAATGCCGCACAGACCCAGCAAACATAGTGTGACGGGTATGCGACAGAGCAGTAATGGACACCAGACCAATGAAAAATCCAACAAGATTTAATGAGGCAGGGAACATAAAACATCCAATATCCAAATGGTTCTTTAGAGTCCACACAAAGGAAACAGATCCGGGGCAATCCGACGCCAAGGAGAATGCAACAGTCCTTAGATGTGTTCCTTAAATCCGATAGCGTGGCGGAGACAACACAATCCCACGTAGCAGCTGATCTTCAATGTCCCATAGTCCATACATAGGCTCTAGGATTCAGCCTCAGGTATAAATCCTAGTCCTTCTCCAGCCGAGATCCAACTAACTGACCTAACGGGTCTCATTGTTCTTCTCTCCTGGGATCAGCCCTTAAGGTGGGCAGAAGAGTCCAACTCCGCCTGGACACTTGATACATGAATGGACTTTAGACTCCTGGCTCTGTTCTGTTTACCAAGTTGTGGTTGGAGAAGTCCCATGCTGAGAAGAACAAACAATCCCCCACCAGTAGTACATACAGGGCAGTCAAGGAGAGACAGACTATTACACCATGAGCACAGGCGGGGGAGGGACACGCTGTTACATATAGGTAGGCTTGTCAGACAATATACAGTGCCTTGCGGAAGTATTCGCCCCCCTTGAATTTTTCAACCCTTTCCCACATTTCAGGCTTCAAACATAAAGATAAAAATGTTAATGTTCTGGTGAAGAATCAACAAGTGGGACACAATTGTGAAGCTGAACGATATTTATTGCTTAGTTTAAACTTTTGTAAAAAAGAATAAACTTAAAATTGGGGCGTGCAATATTATTCATTCCCTTTACTTTCAGTGCAGCAAACTCACTCCAGAAGTTCATTGAGGATCTCTGAATGATCCAAAGTTGTTCTAAATGACTGATGTTGATAAATATAAGCCACCTGTGTGTAATGAAGTCTCCGTATAAATGCACCTGCTCTGTGATAGTCTCAGTGTTCTGTGTAAAGCGCAGAGTGCATCATGAATACCAAGGAACACAACAGGCAGGTCCATGATACTGTTGTGGAGACGTTTAAAGCCAGATTTGGTTACAAAAAGATTTCCAAAACTGTAAACATCCCAAAAAGCACTGTGCAAGCGATCATTTTGAAATGGAAGGAGCATCATACCACTGCAAATCTACCAAGACCCAGCCATCCATCCAAACTTTCATCTCAAACAATGAGTAGACTGATCAGAGATACAGCCAAGAGGCCCATGATCACTCTGGATGAACTGCAGAGATCTACAGCTGAGGTGGGAGAGTCTGTCCATAGGACAACAATCAGTCGTACACTGCACATATCTGGCCTTTATGGAAGAGTGGCAACGAGAAAGCCATTTCTCAAAGATATCCATAAAAAGTGTTGTTTAAAGCTTGCCACCAGCCACCTGGAGACACCAAACATGTGGAAGAAGGTGCTCTGCTCAGAGGAAACCAAAATAAAACTTTTTGGTCACAATGCCAAACGATATGTTTGGTGTAAAAGCAACACAGCTCATCACCCTGAACACACCATCCCCACTGTCAAACATGGTGGTGGAAGCATCATGCTTTGGGCCTGCTTTTCTTCAGCAGGGGGCAAGGAAGATGGTTAAAATTGATGGGAAGATGGATGGACCCAAATACAAGACCATTCTTGAAGAAAACCTGTTGTGTACTGCCCTGCGGGCTCGGCTGCGACCGCCGAGCCGCTCGGATCCGTGCTCGTACGGTGGGTGGTGGCTCGAGCCTCTCACGGACCCAGGGGTCACGTCACTCTGCAAGTGGGGTTGGCGCTACACGCAGGGACTTGACGGGGAGCTCCACGGCCGGGGCCGCGGTGGTTTGGTTTGGGATGTAAGTTCGTGTCGCCACCCACGGGTTGTGGTGAATAGATGGACACCACTGCTGCCGTTAACTAGGCCTCCTGGGGACGGTGTTGGGCAGCTTGGTGTTGACCCCCTCCGTGTGTAGGGGAGTGATGGTCCCGGGGGCCCAAGGGAGGTGCTGAGGCGTGGGAGCGGATGCGGGCATATGCTGAAGCGGTGCGGCGCAGTGCGCGGCCCGAAGGCACTGGTGTACTCACTATGACACAATACACTGGAGTCTCTGGTAAACCAAACAGAGTTATGAACGGGGCCCGCAGCCGGCTGCAGCTCCTCCCAGAACATGTTGGTGGTTTCCGCCTTTCTCCTGCACCTTTTATATGGATGTTTGACTCCTATGTCTAAGCAATGGCAGTCTGCTCCCCAGCTTGCTGGTTGTCAGAAGAGTCCTGTTTGCCTGCAGATGCTGGCCCTTTGGGTCTCTACACCTTGGCGGTGGCTTTACCCTGTATGGTTGGGCTGTTGTCTTCTAAAGGGTCCTGTGTGGGATAGGTCCTAAAGTCCAGTCCTCAATCAGTTGATTTGACTCTGCCTTGTCGGTTCGGGGCTTTGTACTGGGTCTGAGTACCCCTCCTGGTGCTCCGATTTCCAATCGGTTCCCCGGTTCAGTACCGGCGGGCCACCGCCCGACCTCGGTCCCTACGGTTCCACCAGCTGTAATCCCAGCTCCTGCAGGCGGCCACCACCGTCTGCCTCCTTGCCAAAGGTAACTGGGCTCCGACCCAGCCACCTGAGTAGACTGTTGGCAGGCCTGGTCATAGGTCTGCCCTTGAACTCGTCCTCCCTCCTTCACTGTCAAGGCTACTCTCTAGACTGCACTAGAACTTGTGTCTTTCCCGCATCCAGGCCTGTGAACTCCTCGGTGGGTGGAGCCAACCACCTGGCTCCGCCCCCCTGGTGTGGACATCAAACCTGGAGGGTGGTGACAAGGGTTTCTTGGTTGACTGCTGTCACCTACTCGGGGAGGGGTGTGTGTGTGACTACCTGGGACGACCTGACTAGTCCAGGGTGTCACATTCCCCCTTGGTTTAATGCAGACCGTTCGCGGGCTGCCCGTCCATCACCGGTTTATTTTGTTTTTCTGAAAGATAAAAAACGGGAATACAATACAAGTATACTAACGGTTGTACAAACTTCAAATGTTAACTTTTCAGATCTTCCCTTACGGGAGGCACATACTTGAACGTTACGAACATAAAAACATTTTTATTAATACGGGAAACGGGACCGGGTCCTTCAATCACCCACCCAAACAACCTGAACCTTGATGCTGCCCCTAAGAAATGGGCAGCACCCCTTTTCCCCAGTCCAGGAACGGGCCCAGGCGTTACCCAACGGGATGGGTTCAGGGTTTCACAATTGCCTGTCTTTTCAGAGGCCCCACGTCCAAGGGGACCCCTGACTCGGAGGATGGCCTCCGGTTGGAGTGGTGGTGGGCCTCGGCCATCTATTTCCCGCAGGCCCATCCTCCAGTCTGCCTCTCCAGAGGCTGTGAAACCGGAAGGCCGGTTAAGGGGGAAGGTGTTATTTACAAGCCCAATAGTTTTTGGGTGGCCTGCCAGTTCTCGGCCTTGTCTTTTTTTTTTTTTCCAAAACATTTTATTGATTTTCCAAATTTTTATAAACATAACAAGATATTCAAGGTTACACAAGGAAAAACATTTGTCTGACAATATGTGACATAATAGGGTGCAATGCCCCAACTTGATACTTTAAACTGTTTATCTGACTGATATGATCTCTATTAAACCAAGGCAAAAGTACTAAGAAATAACAGACGCGATACAAGTCAATTAGAATCATTAAGCCCCTGAGCCAACCCCGAATGCTTCCAAATTTTCTGGCACGACTTGTTGCTACCTTAGCGTCTCGTCTCCCCTTCCCTCCGGAACCCACACCTACGTGATTTTCAATTTACCCAGGTTGTCCTGGCTATCATTCAGAAGGTACCATTCCGATTGTACAAAAGGTGTCATCAGATTATCTATTTCTCCCTGAGTAAATTGACTTTCAATGAAATTTCTCCATTTCCCAAAGAACTTGGGTGTCAACCTGTCTTTGTCCCTTTCCGCTTCCACTTTCTCCAGCCTCAATAAATTATGTAATTCACCGATGACCTCTTTTATTGATGGTCCCTCCCTTTGTATCCAATGCTTTAAGATGGACCGTTTGGCTATCATGGCTATGTCATGTACTATTGTATATTTCTTCTTTCCCGGCATGTCCGATCCCCCTCTTACTCCTCCCTCAAAGGAATGAAAAATCCACACCATTAGCTCTAGATTTCCAGAAATTCCCCATGTTGCCTGGACAAATAATCTAACTTGATTCCAGAACCTGTGAATTTCCTTAGACTCCCATAGTCCATGTAGCATATCTGTTTTTTCTCTTTGACATTTAGGACACCGCATATCATAATATCATAGTATCATAGTATCAAAGTTTTTGAGGTTGAAGGGAGACTCTAAGTCCATCTAGTTCAAACCGTAGCCTAACATGTTGATCCAGAGGAAGGCAAAAAAAAAAACCCAATGTGGCAAACAAGTTCCAATGGGGAAAAAATGTCCTTCCTTCGTCCACATCCGGCAATCAGACTAGTTCCCTGGATCAACACCCTGTCATAAAATCTAATATACATAACTGGTAATATTACGTTTTTCAGGAAAGGCATCCAGGCTGTGCTTAAATGTTAGTAGTGAATCACTCATTACAACATCATGCGGCAGAGAGTTCCATAGTCTCACTGCTCGTACAGTAAAGAATCCTCGTCTGTGATTATGATTAAACCTTCTTTCCTCAAGACGTAGCGGATGCCCCCATGTTCCAGTCGCAGGCCTAGGTGTAAAGAGATCTTTGGAAAGGTCTCTGTACTGTCCCCTCATATGTTTATATATTGTGATTAGATCCCCCCTAAGCCTTCGTTTTTCCTGTCTTCGTATTGCAGCCCCCCCATTCCTCTAATAATCTTGGTCGCTCTTCTCTGCACCCTCTCCAGTTCAGCTATGTCCTTCTTATATATCGGTGACCAGAATTGTACACAGTATATAAGTGCGGTCGCACTAGTGACTTGTACAGAGGTAGAACTATATTTTTTTCATGAACACTTATACCTCTTTTAATACATCCCATTATTTTATTAGCCCTGGCAGCAGTTGCCTGACACTGGCCACTAAAGTGAAGTTTACCATCCACCCAAGTCTTTTTCTGTGTCTGTTTTAGGCTTGAAACACACATCCGTGAAACACGTGCGTGTTTGGTCCGTTTCCGTGTATACTGGAGACACGGCCAAACGTGCACCAATGTTACTATATCTCTGCGGTTACAATTGCGTTTTTGGTTATGTCCGTGAGTCCGTCTCCGTGATGCGTTTTTTGGTCCGTGTCTCACGCCAGCATGTCCGTTTTATTCACGCAACACACAGCATGGACCCAATGAAAGTCAATGGGTCTGTGCGCACGTCCGAGTGACACGGACACATCTCTGTTTGTTCCCTGTATGTTTTGTGCTTTTTTCATGTGATGTCAGTCTTTTTTCTTTTTATGTTTCGTTCTCTCCCTCAGTCCGTCGGTCGGTCTCTATGTCTGTCTGTCCCTCTAGCTGTCTGTCGGTCAGTTCCCCCCTCTCTCATACTTACCATTCCCCGATCTCCGGCGCGGCGCTGCACGGCTGTTATGAAAACTCCGGCGGCTTTTCCTCTTTTGAAAAAGCCGGCCGCCCATTAATCAATCTCGTATTCCCTGCTTTACCCGCCCACCGGCGGCTGTGATTGGTTGCAGTGAGACACGCCCACCACGCTGAGTGACAGGTGTCACACTGCACCCAATCACAGCAGCCGGTGGGCGTGTCTATACTGTGCAGTAAAATAAATAAATAAATAATTAAAAAAATCGGCGTGCGGTCCCCCTCCATTTTAATACCAGCCAGATAAAGCCATACGGCTGAAGGCTGGTATTCTCAGGATGGGGAGCTCCACGTTATGGGGGGCCCCCCACCCTAACAATATCAGTCAGCAGCCGCCCAGAATTGCCGCATACATTATATGCGACAGTTCTGGGGCTGTACCCGGCTCTTCCCGATTTACCCTGGTGCGTTGGCAAATCGGGGTAATAAGGAGTTATTGGCAGCCCATAGCTGCCAATAAGTCCTAGATTAATCATGTCAGGCGTCTATGAGACACCCTCCATGATTAATCTGTAAATTACAGTAAAAAAACACACACACGCCCGAAAAATCCTTTATTAGAAATAAAAAACACAAACAAATTCCCTCATTACCAATTTATTAACCCCGACAAACCCTCCATGTCCGGCGTACTCCACGGACCTCCAGCGTCGCGTCCAGCTCTGCTGCATGCAGGTGACAGGAGCAGCAGAAGACACCGCCGCTCCTATCACCTCCACGCAGCTAATGAGATGAGTATCAATTGCCACTTCTCAGCCCAATCCTCCAATTTACATAAATCTCCCTGTAATATAAAATTATCCTCCTCTGTATTGATTACCCTGCAGAGTTTAGTATCATCTGCAAATATTGAAATTCTACTCCGCATGCCCCCAACAAGGTCATTAATAAATATGTTGAAAAGAAGCGGGCCCAATACTGACCCCTGTGGTACCCCACTATGAACTGAGACCCAGTCCGAGTACGTACCATTAATAACCACCCTTTGTTTCCTATCACTGAGCCAGTTTTTAACCCAGTTACACATATTTTCCCCTATCCCCATTATTCTCATTTTATGTACCAACCTTTTGTGTGGCACCGTATCAAAAGCTTTTGAAAAGTCCATATACACAACATCCACTGCATTTCCCTGGTCCAGGCTTGAACTTACCTCTTCATAGAAGCTGATCAGTGTGACAGGATCGATCCCTCATAAACCCATGTTGATACTCTGTCATAAGGTTATTTTTCTTGAGATACTCCAGTATAGCATCTCTCAAGAAACCCTTAAGGATTTTACCAACCGTAGAGGTTAAAATTTCCCGGCTCAGTTTTTGTCCCCTTTTTGAATATTGGCACCACATTTGCTATGCGCCAGTCCTGCGGTACTGACCCTGTTATTAAGGAATCTGAGAAGATTAAAAATAATGGTCTATCTATCACAGAACTCAATTCCTGTAGTACTCTGGGGTGTATGCCTCCGGGCCCGGAGATTTGTCAACCTTAGTGATTTCGAGGCGGCGGCGTACTTCCTGCTGGGTTAAGCAGGTAATATTCAAGGGTGAATTTATGGTATCACTGGTCATGTCATCTGCCATGGCATTTTCTTGTATAAAAACCGTAGAAAAAAAGTCATTCAGCAGGTTGGCTTTACCCCCATCCCCCTCCAGCATTTCACCAAGACTATTTTTAAGGGGGCCAACACTATCGCTTTTCAGTTTTTTACTGTTTATGTAGTTAAAGAATATTTTAGGATTATTTTTACTTTCTCTCGCAATGAGTCTCTCTGTCTCAAACTTAGCTAACTTAATTTGCTTTTTACATATTTTATTTAATTTTCTATAATTATATAATCTCTTCCCGGAATATTGAAGCCCATAATAGGCCTGTGTAAAATTCTAAATTGGGTGTCTCTCCATCTCTCATTGGTAACATGTTTCCGCATCTGTACCCATCCCTTCAATATATCCCCTACAACTTCCTGCCCTTTCAATTGTTTCCCCCACGCTGTTAGAGTACGGCTATCCTCCCCAGATATAAGCATTCCCCGAAATGTTCGGTAAATTTGGGAAACATTTACACTTGCTACATCACTTTCCATAAGCTCATCAATCAAACTCTTATTCAATTCCTTTCCAAGCTCCCCCAAATCTACAAATACTCCATGCTTCAGTTGTTCATATTGGATGATATGTGAGCTATTAAGGTCATACTTGTCAAGCACTTCCCGTCCTGTCAGCCACCTTCTCTCCTCCACATTCATGACATCCTTCATTCTCTCGACGCCCTTCTCTTTCCATCTAGTAAATAGCTTATTTTCCCGTCCCATGGGAAAGTTCGGAGATGCCCAGGGATTTAAGTACTTAGATACTTTCCATGACAGTCCCAATTTCTTTCTTACCAGTTTCCATGTTAGCATAGTGTCTCGGAATAAGATTGAGTTCCTTATATGCCCATCCGCCCTGGACAATGGGGAGTGTAAAATGGACGCCAAATCCCACGGTGATGCATACTTGGCTTCCATGCCATAGTCTGAGTGCCTGCTCGTTCCTCTCATCCAATCAAACACATGTCTTATTATACATACCAGGTTATAACCCCGAACATCTGGGAAACTGAGACCTCCTTCCTCCGTTGACTTCATCAGTGATCGTAACTTTATTCTAGGTTTCCTTCCCCTCCATATAAAATCCGCATACGCTGAGTTGAGCCTATTTACGTCCCTCAGTTTTAGCAATATCTGGATCGTCTGGAATGGGTACAACAGTCTAGGAAAGCTCATCATTTTTATCAGGTGGCACCTTGCCAGTAGTGGTAGAGGCAGACCCTTCCATCCCTTTAGTTGTGCTATAATTTTCCTAATTAGTGGGCCATAATTCATCTCGTAAATTGATTCCACCGTTCTTCCTATATGAATTCCCAGGTATTTAAGTGATGTCTGTGCTGTAGGAATGCCACATATACAACCATCTCTTGCATTCCCCCCTTTTAGGAACAGGATCTCACACTTTTTTTTATTCAATTTGAATCCTGAGACTAATCCAAATTTTTCAATTAGGGCTAGAGTCTGTGGCAAATCCACGTTAGCGTCCCCCATATATAGTATGACATCATCGGCAAAAAGTGCTGTCTTTATTTCAGTTCCCCTTACCTTAATCCCTTTAAAACTATTCGGGCCCTGCAGTATTCTTGACAATGGTTCAATGGCCAAGTTGAATAGAAGGGGAGATAACGGGCAGACTTGTCTTGTTCCCTTCATCAAAGGGAACACGTCTGATAGAAAACCTGGAGTGTGTACCCTAGCTCCCGAGTTAGCGTAAAGATTCATAATGTAAAGCCTCATTTTGCCTACAATCCCTGTGGCCTCTAGTACTTTGTCCAGCCAGCTCCAATTTACATTGTCAAACGCTTTTTCTGCGTCGAGTGTAACTAGAGCGGGTCTTGCCCCCCTCTCTATCTGTTCCAATCTCACCGCATCCACCACTAGTATTGTCTTCCGGATATTAGTGACAGCATTTCTCCCTTTAATAAACCCTACCTGGTGCTCTGTAATGATCCTTGGAAGAATCATGGCCAATCTATTAGCCATAATCTTAGATATTATTTTTAAATCCTGGTTTATAAGTGATATGGGTCTATAACTAGAGGGATCATCCAGGTCTTTAATTCCCTTAGGGAGTAATTTGATATATGCTACGTTTGAATTTTTAGGAATTTCCTCTCCTTCCAAAAATGCATTAAATACAGCAGTTAAATCCGGCGACATCAGATCTCTCATAGCCTTATAAAATTCGCTGTTAAAACCGTCGGGGCCTGGTGCCTTGTTGGTGTTCAGCTCCCCGATTGTTCTAGTCACCTCCTCCACTGTGATATCTGCATTTAGGTCACTCAGATCTTCCTCTGTTAAGCTAGGCAAGTGCGCTTGTCTTAACCACTCTGCCTCGTCAGTCATGTCATTGTTTCCTGGCCCATATAGTTTTCTATAAAAATGTCCCAGCAATTGATTAATTTCCTTAGGATCTGTGGTCACCTCCCCCCCTTTCTTTTTAGTTTGGAAATCACTGTCATTTTCCTGCTACCCCTTGCCAAATTTGCCAGCATCCTCCCCGCCTTGTTGCCAAATCTATGTAACTCTGCTTCCCTGTGCGACCAAAATAATTGTTCCTTTTTTTGGCCCATTCATCAAACCCCCTTTTTGCCTCCAACCATCTGTCTTTCGTCGTGGGAGAGCTATTAGCCAAATACTTTGTGTATGCTACCCGCACTGCTTCACTCTGGGCATTATAATTCTCATTGGTTTTCCTTTTGATCATGGCCGCATATCCAATCAGGCGACCCCTCAAGACCGCTTTTGCCGTTTCCCAGTACAGCACTGGGTTCCCTTTGTGTTCCTTGTTTTCCTCTGTGAATTCTCCCCACCATTCTTGTAATACCCTGTGGAAATTATCTCGTCTGAGAAGAAACGATGGAAAGCTCCATATGATATCTGTACCTCTCTTGAACTTCTCTCTGATACCCAATCTCACCGGACTATGATCAGATATCACCATGTTTTCTATCACACATTCTTGTGCCCCATAAACTAGGCCTTGAGAAATCCAAAATTGATCAATACGCGACCAGCTATCATGAGGATGCGAGAAGTGTGTATATTCTCTATCATGCGGGTGAGCTAATCTCCAGATGTCCTTCAAACCCACGTCTTCTAATGTCACATCCCTATGGTCCGGCCTTCTGTCCACATCCTCTGTCCTCTCCTTCCCCCTCCTCCTGTCTTCAGCTGAGTCTGGAACTGTGTTAAAATCACCTCCCACAATGATGTTGGTCTCCCCATCTGCTAGTATGTTGGCCTTTATGCCATCATGAAATATGCTCTGTTGGGAGTTTGGACCGTAAACATTGTAGATACTTAATTTACCCGCTGGACTAATGATTGTTAAATGTTGCCACCGTCCCTGGTCATCTGCCTCGTGTGTCACTACTTCATGGCTGAGCTGTTTATGTATTAGAATCATTGTCCCCGCTTTCCTACCTTGTGCCTCTGCCCCATATACAGTACCCACCCAGTATTTCTTCATGCGGAAAAAGTCCTCCTTCCTCAAATGCGTTTCCTGTAATAATGCAATATCTGTTTTTAGTCTTTTCAGATGTCTTAGTATCCTTGCTCGTTTGTTAGGAGATCTCAAGCCTTTAACATTCCATGTAGTTATTTGTACCATATTTGCCTTTGTAATTTGCTCTTACTACTTCCTCCCCTGTGAGCTCTGAACTCACATGAGACGAGACAATTATTACCAGATATAGAATTTGCCCCCCAGGCTTGACATATCTTTTCCCCACCTTGTAGGTATAACAAATATAACAATAAACAATTAACTGTAGAACAAGTTGTCCCTTCTGGGAAATTTTTGGCTCTTTTCGCCATGCTGATGACTTCCCCTTTTCCTAGCCAAACTGTTGAGCTCCCTAGTCACCCCCCCTTAGAGTATACGTTCTAGCCCCGGATTCACATGAGTCATATGAACGAGCCTTAAATAATATGTTGAAAATAGTACAGTATGACAAAACCTCTATAAGAACTTCAAGTCCAACTTAGCTCTACTTTCTGGTGGCCGTCCCAGCACTCAGAGCAGACAGATCCACTTCATTTACGCCTGGAAGGCGTTCCTGGACAAAGGCGAGTGAAAGTGAGAGTGAAAGTGAATCTGGAAGTGAAACTGAAAGTAAGCGTGAGACTAAATATGCGAGAGAAAAAGAGTGAGACAGAGCGCGTGTGGGACTGAAAGTGAGCGTGAGACTGAAAATGAAACTGAGCATGGGAGTGAGTGTGAAACTGAAAGTAAGCGTGAAACTGAAAATGAGACTGAATATGTGAGGGGGAAAAATGTGGGACTGAAAATGAGTGTGGGACTGAACGTGAGTGTGAGGATGAAAGTGAAACTGAATATAGGCGTAAGACTGAAAGTGAATCTGAAAGTAAGTGGGAAACGGAAAATGAGACTGAATATGTGTGAGACAAAGTGGGTGTGGGACTGAAAGTAAGTGTGGGACTGAAAATGAAACTGAATATGGGAGTGAATGTGAAACTGAAAGTAAGCATGAAACTGAAAATGAGACTGAATATGTGAGGGGGAAAAATGTGGGACTGAAAATGAGTGTGGGACTGAACGTGAGTGTGAGGATGAAAGTGAAACTGAATATAGGCGTAAGACTGAAAGTGAAACTGAAAGTAAGCGTGAAAGCGAAACTGAACATGAGAGAGTGAAATCAAGAGAGCGAGAGAGTGCGAGAACAGGACCAGCAATATCTAGTTCAGTTCAGTTATCATGAACCATTTCCAACAGTTAAGGCCCTGTCACACACAGAGATAAATCTTTGGCAGATCTGTGGTTGCAGTGAAATCATGGACATATTGTTCCATTTGTACACAGCCACAAACCTGGCACTGATTGTCCACAATTTCACTGCAACCACAGATCTGCCGCAGATTTATCTCTGTGTGTGACAGGGCCTTTAGTCTCTGTGTTCCGAGCGAGGATTATTTTGTTGTATTGGGCTCAATCTCCTTTCCTCTCTACTCTCCACCCGCGATTGCTCCTCAAAGCTTCTCGGGTCTTTCCCTGGGCCTCTTGGAGATCCTCCTCTGCTGGTCCCTTCTCCATTATTTCCTCTTTTTTGTCCATCAGCCTGATTCTTATCCTGTTCTGCCATGAGAGTACGCTCTGCTTCTTTAAAGTCTTTGTAATATGCAAACGAGCCATTAAGATTTCTGAATTTCAGTGTGGCAGGGTATAGCAGTTGGCACTTGACTTTTTTGTTACATACTTTGCTGAATTCTTTTCTCTTTCTGGAGACTTCTGCTGAATAATCGCCGAAAATTAGCAGTCTGTTGCCTTGGTAATGCAATGGTCGCTGTCTGTCTCTAAAGGCCCTCAGTATTTCCTCTTTATGTTTATAATCAAGATATTTGACTATCACTTGCCTAGCTCTCAGCGGGGCTTTCTTGTTTGGGTTTGGATCCTCTCCCCTATTCGCTTCTTGTTGTCTCAGTGGTCCCACTCTGTGCGCTCTTTCCACTCTGAATTTAGCCTTAATGCCCAGGGCCTGAGGTAACTCGTGTTCACATATGTTATCCAGCTGTCCCAAAGATACCGATTCTGGCAGCCCCACAATGCGCAAATTATTTCGCCTTGATCGGTTCTCCAAATCTTCCGCTTTATCTCTCAAATAATCGTTAGATTTCACTAGAGCTGCTATTTACTCTTGCATAGCCATTATTTTTCTGAGTCACATATTCTCTGCTCTGTTTGTGCCAGTCTAGATGCGTGTCCACTAATCTGCTTTTGCATAGCTGCTAGGGATGTTTGTATGGCTGTTTCAATGGCCACTTTAATCTCTTTTGACAGATGTGATGTCACTTCGGCAGCCAATTTTTTATAATCAACATTGAGCTCTTGTGCATGCTTGTCTTGGCCTGCAGGTGGTGCTGGTTTCTTAGTTCTCTTATTCTGTGCTGGGGATTTTCCACCCTCCCCCATTTGTTTACAGGACTTAGATAATGGTGTGGCCGGCTGTTTCTTGTTTACTTTAGAAGGAGTGTTACTGCTTCTGACATGCAGCTTCTGCTGGCGTTGATCATGATTAGACACCTTATACTGCGTGTCTGAGTGATCAATCCGGTCTCCTGCGTCTCTGTGCACTCTTTGCTTGCTGCACTCCTCCTCCTCTCTCACTTGTTCCTCCATGTCCCCTTCCTCTATCCATTGTGTTTCTCCCTCTTCAATCCACTGCAGCGATTTCTCTCCTGCTCCATCCTCCCCCGACCCCCCCCCCCCGCTCTCATCTCCTTCACTTCTCCCTCTCCTGCCTTCCATTACCACATCTTGCACTGGGGACTCTGGCTCCTCCTCCATCAGGCTCGTTGGTGCTATGACAGTCTCCTCTTCTCCACGCCGGCAGTCAGGATCTCCACTCCTCCAGGGCCCCTCACGACCACCAGCACTCCTCAGTAAGTACCGCTCCATAGCTGCTTGCTTCCTGCTACCAGACGTGCTGCTCTCTGCTCGCTCACTTGCCCGGGTATGCTGTTTATCGTCGGTTTCTCAGAGGGGTGTCGGGAGCTTCCCCTCTATGCTGCCTCCTCAGCCAGGACCGGATCCGGAAGTAGGCCTTGTCTTTTTGAAAAACGGGGCAAAAACAAAGTCCCTACGGGGAACAGGCAGTATGGTCCCAACAGGGACTATTCACTTTGGCAGCCGGGTTCCGCTGCCTTTACTCTTGGTCTTCATCGTCTTCCTCATACTCCTCCTCAACGGCAACCTCAGGGCTGTACGGCGGGGGAGGGGACTGGGAGCGCTCCGGGACATCCTGGCGCACCCTTCTTTTAACACTGAGGGCAAACCAGCCCCTCTCCCCTCAATGCCGGGTGTAGGTCACCAGGTCCCCTGGAACCAGATCCCGATCCAGATGACCCAACGGGAGGTGGGAGTTGAAGTCCCGTCGGAAAACAAACACTTCGGCCTCCAGGCCCGGTTCGAAGATGAACCCCCATCCACGCTGGGGGTCAAACCGGCGGACTTGGCCTTGGAAGGTTGGGCCCCACACCCGGTAGGTAGCACTCCGCAGGTTGTCCTTTTCCTGGATTTTCCGGCCAGGATCTCTGCTTTCCTCCTCTCACAGGCCTCGATCTCCCGGCCTAGTTGGCTTGGCCGCCGCTGCCAATACGGGGCGTCTGCGTGCCCGGGGTCTCTACGGCTGGGGGTCTGGCCCAGCTGGAGTTCCCCGGTGGCGGCCACGACCGTCACCCTCTGGGGGGAACCCCGCTGCCTTGCAGTGGCTTCCCCGCGGGACCTCAGCCGAGGCCCGGGAACGGCCTGCCTCACCTTCTGGGCCTTTTTCCGGGTAGCGCTCTCTCCCTCGGCCGGGCGGATTGCCGGGGCCGGGGTTTCTCTGGGTGTCGCCTTCTCCGGGACTGGCGGGATCACGTCTGGGACGGGCACCTTCCAGGGTAACGGGGTCGGTGCGGGCCGGGCATACGGCCATCCGCGAGCCGCGTCTACAGGCGGGTCCTCATGGGCAGTTGGGATGGGTTCCACCGCCGGTGTCGGGGGCGGCGGACCGAGCGGGAGGGCAGCCGCAGCTGGAATGGGCTGTGGAGGAGGCGACAGGGGAAGCGGGGGCAGACCGGGTCCCTCAGCCGCAGTGACCTGTCCCTCCAGGACATAGGGGCGTGGGTCGCCCACCCGCTCTTCCAAATTCGTCTCCATCTCGCGCACCCGCACAGCCGAAGCTATCTCCCCAATCTCGGTTGCCCACTGCTCCATTAGGTACCTTACCTGCACTTGTAGGCGGCAACACATAAGAGTCGTCCGGGCTTCCACCCACGCCTCTGTTTTCCGGGCGCGGGCTCCGGGAATTCGGGCTTCTCAGACAGGGCGGACATGTTGTTACTTGCTTGTCCAGGAACCAGACGGGTGGCAGAGTCCTGGAGTCCCTGCCTTTTATCTCCTCAGTCACATGAGGCTGGATCTTCAACCTCCCCCCCTTGGTCTTTTCCGGGCACTATACTTGCTTTCTGCACCGCTCTGCTCTCACGGGGCGGGGCTTCGCTTTTCGCGCCCTTTCTGCTCAGGGAAGACGGCTTGGGCGGGAATTTTTCGCGCCTAAGATGGCGGATTCTGCAGTTTTTCAGTGGGACGCTGCTAACAACAATTTCAAGGCGCACTTCCACAGGTAAGTGGACGGTTCTATCCTGTTTGTGACGCCAGAAGAGTCGATGTGTACCGCCCCTCGGGCTCGGCTGCGACCACCCAGCCGCTCGGATCCGTGCTCGTACGGTGGGTGGTGGCTCGAGCCTCTCACGGACCCGGGGGTCACGTCACTCTGCAAGGGGGGTTGGCGCTACATGCAGGGACTTGACGGGGAGCTCCACGGCCGGGGCTGCGGTGGTTTGGTTTGGGATGTAAGTTCGTGACGCCACCCACGGGTTGTGGTGAATAGATGGACACCACCGCTGCCGTTAACTAGGCCTCCCGGGGACAGTGTTGCGCAGCTTGGTGTTGACCCCTCCGTGGGCAGGGGAGTGATGGTCCCGGGGGCCCAAGGGAGGTGCTGAGGCGTGGGAGCGGGTGCGGGCGTATACTGAAGCGGTGCGGCGCAGTGCGCGGCCCGAAGGCACTGGTGTACTCACTATGACACAATACACTGGAGTCTCTGGTAAACCAAACAGGGTGATGAACGGGGCCCTCAGCCGGCAGAAGCTTCTCCTAGAACGGGTTGGTGGTTTCCGCCTTTCTCCTGCACCTTTTATATGGATGTTTGACTCCTATGCCTAAGCAACGGTAGTCCGCTCCCCGGCTTGCTGGTTGTCGGAAGAGTCCTGTTTGACTGCAGACGCTGGCCGTTTGGGTCTCTATACCTTGGCGGTGGCTTTACCCTGTATGGTTGGGCTCTTGTCTTCTAACGGGTCTTGTGTGGGATAGGTCCTAAAGTCCAGTCCTCAATCAGTTGATTTGACTCGGCCCTGTCGGTTCGGGGCTTTGTACTGGGTCTGAGTACCCCTCCTGGTGCTCCGGTTTCCAATCGGTTCCCCGGTTTGGTACCGGTGGGCCATCGCCCGACCCAGGTCCCTACGGTTCCACCGGCTGTAATCCCAGCTCCTGCAGGCGACCACCACCGTCTTCCTCCTTGCCAAAGGTAACTGGGCTCTGACCCAGCCACCTGAGTAGACTGTTGGCAGGCCTGGTAACAGGTCTGCCCTTGAACTCGTCCTCCCTCCTTCACTGTCAAGGCTACTCTCTAGACTGCACTAGAACTTGTTGTGGAGACACGGGGCTCAGTGGGTGCTCTAGTCCACTAAAATCCGCCGCCTTTAGAAAGACAGCGTGGCTCAGGGCTCATCCCAACTGAACGCCGGCCTCCTTAACCGTGGGCGTAACACTACTTAGACAACACAGGGTGAGGGAACCACAATAATTAGACTTTATTGGATCCCCAAAATATTAACGGCACATAACACATAACCAGCAAAATACACAAATGTAACAGGCAACAGAGTCTCACCCTTCCGCTGGCTCACCAGGGATTTAGAATGTCCATGCCTCAGAGCTTCCAGGGCCACTTACTCCAATCCAGCAGCAACCCGCTTTCGGCGGGCACCCACCGAGAAAGGAATAGCGCCAGATTTAGGAAGCTGTGTGAGGTCTGTAAAGTCTGTAGCCAGGTGACCGGATTGTCCCAACCTGAGTGTCCTCCTTAGGTAGTCCTGATATGATGTTACAATCCTAGGAGCCGGAGTCGAAATCCCTAGGCTGGACAATTGCTTAAAGAAATCCCTAGGCTGTGGATATGGTCTCCAACCGGAACCCGAGTCCCTAGATTGAAGCCATAAGATATCCTGATCCTCTAGTCAGCTCCTGAGAGCTTAGACTGGATCCATCAGCATCCATTAACTACCTGGTGGCTTAAAGAAGTCCCTTTTATAGCTACAGCCTTCCACCTAGATGCACTGCGTCCTCATCGATTGGTTGGACAAGAGCGCCTCTCCCATTGGATGAATCTCAAGCTGCATGGACAATGTTCATCCAAATGATGTCTACAGAAAGACTGAGGGTATACATGTAGTCTGGGAGTCACCGACTAGACAATGGCTACTAAGGTAATCACATTAGCAATTCACAACTACAATACAATGATTACTGGAAAAGTCTGGAGAAACAATACGTCTGGCTTTCAGTGGCCAACACAATTACATGAGTCCAAAAGAGTCTTGTAAAAACAATGAGGGACTTATCCCCCGTCTATAAACAATCTATCATCCTGTCTGGCTGAATGTTAAGAAACTTTAACCCATGAGAGTCCATGTCGTCACACTTGTGTCTTTCCCGCATCCAGGCCTGTGAACCCCTCGGTGGGCGGAGCCAACTGCCTGGCTCCGCCCCCTGATGTGTACATCAAACCTGGAGGGTGGTGACAAGGGTTTCTTGGTTGACTACTATCACCTACTCGGGGAGGGGTGTGTGTGTGTGTGTGTGACTACCTGGGATGACCTGACTAGTCCAGGGCGTCACAGTTGGAGTCTGCAAAAAACCTGACACTGGGACGGAGATTTGTCTTCCAAGACAATGATCCCAAACATAAAGCAAAATCTACAATAGAATGGTTCACAAATAACCATATCCAGGTGTTAGAATGGCCAAGTCACAATCCAGACCTGAACCCAATCGAGAATCTGTGGAAAGAGCTGAAAACTGCTGTTCACAAACGCTCTCCATCCAACCTCACTCAGCTCCAGCTGTTTACAAAGGAAGAATGGGTGAGAATTTCAGTCTCTCCATGTGCAAAACTGATAGACACATACCCCAAGAGACTTGTGCTGTAATCGCAGCAAAAGGGGGCGCTACAAAGTATTAACTTACAGGGGATGAATAATATTGCACGTCCCAATTTTCAGTTTATTATTTTTTATAAAAATTTAAAATAAGCAATAAATTTCATTCACCTTCACAATTGTGTCACTTGTTGATTCTTCACCAGAACATTAACATTTTATCTTTATGTTTGAAGCCTGAAATGTGGGAAAAGGTTGAAAAATTCAAGGGGGCGAATACTTTTGCAAGGCACTGTAGATAAAGCAGCGTCTAGTTCATAAATCTTCCACCTTAAATGTTCCTCAGATTATGATGCATGTGGTCTACAGACACCGCTCTTTGGCTAGTTTCACACATCCTGCTCCTCTCCGGTTTATTGGATTCGGCGCACGCCAGTACAGTGTATACAGTACAATGGCAGCGCAACAAGCTCCGGTCACATGCTGTCATGTGACCGGCGCATATGACCCGGAAGTTGCCGCGCTGCCATTGTACTGTATACACTGTACTGGCGTGGTAGTATCGTGGCGGTTTATATAGATTTGTTTGGTGCCCACTGATTTGAACAGCTGACATGTGTGCCTCGCAGGCACGAGTAAATCTGTGTGATCCACCCTGGCCTGTTAACCCCTTAAATCGCAATGTCAAAATGTGACATCGCAATTTCAATTCCTACTGCGGTAAATCTTCACTTACCTGGCTTCTTGGCGGTGCCGTGACCACTATGAGCCAATGGTTGCCATGGTAGCACAAGTTCATGTGATGACTCCTGCAGCTATCATGACATACTTCCTGTTTCAGACAGCCAAGTGCTGATTGTAACAAGAGATGAGCATTTCCGGTGATCTCAGCTATGTAGCTGTGATCAACAGAAATGAATAAGCGATCAGACTGCTGATCCTTATAGTCCCCTAGGGAGACTAGTAAAAAAAAAAAAAAAAAAGTTAAAAAAAATGAAACCTCTGTGTGGACTACTTCTGAACAAGACTGTGAACCACTTTGTGACTCAATACTGGGAAAAACTTTTTATAATTTTCTTATTCATACATAAAGTTTCTTGTGAGACTAAAGTGGGCTTTACACGCAGCGTTATCGCTAGCGAGCGTACCTGCCCCCGTCAGTTGTGCATCATGGGCAAATCACTGCCCGTGGCGCACAACATCGTTAACACCCGTCACACATACATACCTGCCTAGCGACGTCGCTGGGGCCGGCGATCCGCCTCCTTTCTAAGGGGGGCGGTTCGTGCGGCGTCACAGCTGCGTCACACAGCAGCCGTCCAATAGAAGCGAAGGGGGCAGAGATGAGCGGAACGAACATCCCGCCCACCTCCTTCCTTCCTCATTGTGTGCGGCCGCAGGTACGGTGTTGTTCCTCGTTGCTGCAGTGTCACACATAGCGATGTATGCTGCCGCAGGAACAATGAACAACCTCCGTCCTGCAACAGCAGCAATAATCGGGATAGGAACGACGCGTCAACGATCAACGATTTGGTAAGTAATTTTGATCGTTAACGGTTGTTCCTGCGTTTCACACACAACGATGTCACTAACAAGGCCGGATGTCCGTCACGAATCTACGACTTCTCGTTAGCGATGTCGTTGCGTGTAAAGCCCGCCTAAGAAAGAGTTCTCGGAAATCTGACAACTCAGCCAGATCCTACAGAAGCAGCCACAGAACATCACAGCACCACGATTCACTGTGGGTATGATGCTCTAATGGGTGAATATTGGGTTTTATGTCACATTTTGGGAGCTAGGTATTCTAAAAGTTCTACCTTTGATTCATCACTACACATAGTACACAAGCGGATCCGCATCGCACACATTGCACATACATGGCTCTACTCCTTACACCTCGTACACACACGGCTCTGCTCCGTACACTTCGTACACACACGGCTCTGCTCCTTACACCTCGTACACACACGGCTCTGCTCCGTACACCTCGTACACACACGGCTCTGCTCCGTACACCTCATACACACACGGCTCTGCTCCGTACACCTCGTACACACACGGCTCTGCTCCGTACACTTCGTACACACACGGCTCTGCTCCTTACACCTCGTACACACACGGCTCTGCTCCGTACACCTCGTACACACACGGCTCTGCTCCGTACACCTCATACACACACGGCTCTGCTCCGTACACCTCGTACACACACGGCTCTGCTCCGTACACTTCGTACACACACGGCTCTGCTCCTTACACCTCGTACACACACGGCTCTGCTCCGTACACCTCGTACACACACGGCTCTGCTCCGTACACCTCATACACACACGGCTCTGCTCCGTACACCTCATACACACACGGCTCTGCTCCGTACACCTCGTACACATGCGGCTCCACTCCGTCCACCTCGTACACACACGGCTCTGCTCCGTACACCTCGTACACACACGGCTCCGCTCCGTACACCTCGTACACACACGGCTCCGCTCCGTACACCTCGTACACACACGGCTCCGCTCCGTACACATCGTACACACACGGCTCCGCTCCGTACACCTCGTACACACACGGCTCCGCTCCGTACACATCGTACACACACGGCTCCGCTCCATACACCTCGTACACACACGGCTCTGCTCCGTACACCTCGTACACACACGGCTCTGCTACATCCACACTGTAAACCCCTCCTGACCCCACACATAAACTTCCCCTCATCCAGCACCATGACAACCAGCACAGCAGAGTCCTGCATACACTGAGGAGCTGATCATGTGACCCTGACTCCTCCCCTCCATGTGACATCATCACAGGTCCTGTAAGCACAGAGCAGCCATATATCTGGTGTGCGGCTCTGCAGGTGGAGGTAGGTGCAGGGTATTATATATCTAGTGTGCGGCTCTGCAGGTGGAGGTAGGTGCAGGGTATTATATATCTGTGTGCGGCTCTGCAGGTGGAGGTAGGTGCAGGGTATTATATATCTAGTGTGCGGCTCTGCAGGTGGAGGTAGGTGCAGGGTATTATATATCTAGTGTGCGGCTCTGCAGGTGGAGGTAGGTGCAGGGTATTATATATCTAGTGTGCGGCTCTGCAGGTGGAGGTAGGTGCAGGGTATTATATATCTAGTGTGCGGCTCTGCAGGTGGAGGTAGGTGCAGGGTATTATATATCTAGTGTGCGGCTCTGCAGGTGGAGGTAGGTGCAGGGTATTATATATCTAGTGTGCGGCTCTGCAGGTGGAGGTAGGTGCAGGGTATTATATATCTAGTGTGCGGCTCTGCAGGTGGAGGTAGGTGCAGGGTATTATATATCTAGTGTGCGGCTCTGCAGGTGGAGGTAGGTGCAGGGTATTATATATCTAGTGTGCGGCTCTGCAGGTGGAGGTAGGTGCAGGGTATTATATATCTAGTGTGCGGCTCTGCAGGTGGAGGTAGGTGCAGGGTATTATATATCTAGTGTGCGGCTCTGCAGGTGGAGGTAGGTGCAGGGTATTATATATCTAGTGTGCGGCTCTGCAGGAGGAGGTAGGTGCAGGGTATTATATATCTAGTGTGCGGCTCTGCAGGTGGAGGTAGGTGCAGGGTATTATATATCTAGTGTGCGGCTCTGCAGGTGGAGGTAGGTGCAGGGTATTATATATCTAGTGTGCGGCTCTGCAGGTGGAGGTAGGTGCAGGGTATTATATATCTGTGTGCGGCTCTGCAGGTGGAGGTAGGTGCAGGGTATTATATATCTAGTGTGCGGCTCTGCAGGTGGAGGTAGGTGCAGGGTATTATATATCTAGTGTGCGGCTCTGCAGGTGGAGGTAGGTGCAGGGTATTATATATCTGTGTGCGGCTCTGCAGGTGGAGGTAGGTGCAGGGTATTATATATCTGTGTGCGGCTCTGCAGGTGGAGGTAGGTGCAGGGTATTATATATCTAGTGTGCGGCTCTGCAGGTGGAGGTAGGTGCAGGGTATTATATATCTAGTGTGCGGCTCTGCAGGAGGAGGTAGGTGCAGGGTATTATATATCTAGTGTGCGGCTCTGCAGGTGGAGGTAGGTGCAGGTTATTATATATCTAGTGTGCGGCTCTGCAGGTGGAGGTAGGTGCAGGGTATTATATATCTAGTGTGCGGCTCTGCAGGTGGAGGTAGGTGCAGGGTATTATATATCTGTGTGCGGCTCTGCAGGTGGAGGTAGGTGCAGGGTATTATATATCTAGTGTGCGGCTCTGCAGGTGGAGGTAGGTGCAGGGTATTATATATCTGTGTGCGGCTCTGCAGGTGGAGGTAGGTGCAGGGTATTATATATCTAGTGTGCGGCTCTGCAGGTGGAGGTAGGTGCAGGTTATTATATATCTAGTGTGCGGCTCTGCAGGTGGAGGTAGGTGCAGGGTATTATATATCTAGTGTGCGGCTCTGCAGGTGGAGGTAGGTGCAGGGTATTATATATCTAGTGTGCGGCTCTGCAGGTGGAGGTAGGTGCAGGGTATTATATATCTAGTGTGCGGCTCTGCAGGTGGAGGTAGGTGCAGGGTATTATATATCTAGTGTGCGGCTCTGCAGGTGGAGGTAGGTGCAGGGTATTATATATCTAGTGTGTGGCTCTGCAGGTGGAGGTAGGTGCAGGGTATTATATATCTAGTGTGCGGCTCTGCAGGTGGAGGTAGGTGCAGGGTATTATATATCTGTGTGCGGCTCTGCAGGTGGAGGTAGGTGCAGGGTATTATATATCTAGTGTGCGGCTCTGCAGGTGGAGGTAGGTGCAGGGTATTATATATCTAGTGTGCGGCTCTGCAGGTGGAGGTAGGTGCAGGGTATTATATATCTGTGTGCGGCTCTGCAGGTGGAGGTAGGTGCAGGGTATTATATATCTGTGTGCGGCTCTGCAGGTGGAGGTAGGTGCAGGGTATTATGTATCTAGTGTGCGGCTCTGCAGGTGGAGGTAGGTGCAGGTTATTATATATCTAGTGTGCGGCTCTGCAGGTGGAGGTAGGTGCAGGGTATTATATATCTGTGTGCGGCTCTGCAGGTGGAGGTAGGTGCAGGGTATTATATATCTAGTGTGCGGCTCTGCAGGTGGAGGTAGGTGCAGGTTATTATATATCTAGTGTGCGGCTCTGCAGGTGGAGGTAGGTGCAGGGTATTATATATCTAGTGTGCGGCTCTGCAGGTGGAGGTAGGTGCAGGGTATTATATATCTGGTGTGCGGCTCTGCAGGTGGAGGTAGGTGCAGGGTATTATATATCTAGTGTGCGGCTCTGCAGGAGGAGGTAGGTGCAGGGTATTATATATCTAGTGTGCGGCTCTGCAGGTGGAGGTAGGTGCAGGGTATTATATATCTAGTGTGCGGCTCTGCAGGTGGAGGTAGGTGCAGGGTATTATATATCTAGTGTGCGGCTCTGCAGGTGGAGGTAGGTGCAGGTTATTATATATCTAGTGTGCGGCTCTGCAGGTGGAGGTAGGTGCAGGGTATTATATATCTAGTGTGCGGCTCTGCAGGTGGAGGTAGGTGCAGGGTATTATATATCTGTGTGCGGCTCTGCAGGTGGAGGTAGGTGCAGGTTATTATATATCTGTGTGCGGCTCTGCAGGTGGAGGTAGGTGCAGGGTATTATATATCTGTGTGCGGCTCTGCAGGTGGAGGTAGGTGCAGGGTATTATATATCTAGTGTGCGGCTCTGCAGGTGGAGGTAGGTGCAGGTTATTATATATCTAGTGTGCGGCTCTGCAGGTGGAGGTAGGTGCAGGGTATTATATATCTAGTGTGCGGCTCTGCAGGTGGAGGTAGGTGCAGGGTATTATATATCTGGTGTGCGGCTCTGCAGGTGGAGGTAGGTGCAGGGTATTATATATCTGGTGTGCGGCTCTGCAGGTGGAGGTAGGTGCAGGGTATTATATATCTGGTGTGCGGCTCTGCAGGTGGAGGTAGGTGCAGGGTATTATATATCTAGTGTGCGGCTCTGCAGGTGGAGGTAGGTGCAGGGTATTATATATCTAGTGTGTGGCTCTGCAGGAGGAGGTAGGTGCAGGGTATTATATATCTGTGTGCGGCTCTGCAGGTGGAGGTAGGTGCAGGGTATTATATATCTGTGTGCGGCTCTGCAGGTGGAGGTAGGTGCAGGGTATTATATATCTAGTGTGCGGCTCTGCAGGTGGAGGTAGGTGCAGGGTATTATATATCTAGTGTGCGGCTCTGCAGGTGGAGGTAGGTGCAGGGTATTATATATCTAGTGTGCGGCTCTGCAGGTGGAGGTAGGTGCAGGGTATTATATATCTAGTGTGCGGCTCTGCAGGTGGAGGTAGGTGCAGGGTATTATATATCTAGTGTGCGGCTCTGCAGGTGGAGGTAGGTGCAGGGTATTATATATCTAGTGTGCGGCTCTGCAGGTGGAGGTAGGTGCAGGGTATTATATATCTGTGTGCGGCTCTGCAGGTGGAGGTAGGTGCAGGGTATTATATATCTAGTGTGCGGCTCTGCAGGTGGAGGTAGGTGCAGGGTATTATATATCTAGTGTGCGGCTCTGCAGGTGGAGGTAGGTGCAGGTTATTATATATCTAGTGTGCGGCTCTGCAGGTGGAGGTAGGTGCAGGGTATTATATATCTAGTGTGCGGCTCTGCAGGTGGAGGTAGGTGCAGGGTATTATATATCTAGTGTGCGGCTCTGCAGGTGGAGGTAGGTGCAGGGTATTATATATCTAGTGTGCGGCTCTGCAGGTGGAGGTAGGTGCAGGGTATTATATATCTAGTGTGCGGCTCTGCAGGTGGAGGTAGGTGCAGGGTATTATATATCTAGTGTGCGGCTCTGCAGGTGGAGGTAGGTGCAGGTTATTATATATCTGTGTGCGGCTCTGCAGGTGGAGGTAGGTGCAGGGTATTATATATCTGTGTGCGGCTCTGCAGGTGGAGGTAGGTGCAGGGTATTATATATCTAGTGTGCGGCTCTGCAGGTGGAGGTAGGTGCAGGGTATTATATATCTGGTGTGCGGCTCTGCAGGTGGAGGTAGGTGCAGGTTATTATATATCTAGTGTGCGGCTCTGCAGGTGGAGGTAGGTGCAGGGTATTATATATCTAGTGTGCGGCTCTGCAGGTGGAGGTAGGTGCAGGGTATTATATATCTAGTGTGCGGCTCTGCAGGTGGAGGTAGGTGCAGGGTATTATATATCTAGTGTGCGGCTCTGCAGGTGGAGGTAGGTGCAGGGTATTATATATCTAGTGTGCGGCTCTGCAGGTGGAGGTAGGTGCAGGGTATTATATATCTGTGTGCGGCTCAGCAGGTGGAGGTAGGTGCAGGTTATTATATATCGCCTCCATACTCCGCGGCGCTGTACACACTATTATCACCGTCACGCTCTCTATAGACATTATTTACACTTTATATCCTCATGAGCCTTTTTATCTTTCATCCAGTTCTCCATATAGTCAACCTTATACACTGTGTGCAGAATTATTAGGCAGATGAGTATTTTGATCACATGACACTTGGTATACATGTCGTCCTACTCCAAGCTGTATAGGCTGAGAGCCAACTACCAATGAAGTAAATCGGGTGATTCGCATCTCTGTAATGAGGAGGGGTGTGGTGTAATGACATCAACACCCTATATAAGGGGGGCTTAATTATTAGGCAACTTCCTTTCCTTTGGCAAAATGGGTCAGAAGAGAGATTTGACGGGCTCTGAAAAGTCCATATTGTGAGCTGTCTTGCAGAGGGATGCAGCAGTCTTGAAATTGCTAAACTTTTGAAGCGTGATCACCGAACAATCAAGCGTTTCATGGCAAATAGCCAACAGGGTCGCAAGAAGCGTGTTGGGGAAAAAGATGCAAAATAACTGCCCATGAATTGAGGAAAATCAAGCGTGAAGCTGCCAAGATGGCATTTGCCTCCAGTTTGGCCATATTTCAGAGCTGCAACGTTACTGGAGTATCAAAAAGCACAAGGTGTGCCATACTCAGGGACATGGCCAAGGTAAGGAAGGCTGAAAACCACCACCTCTGACCAAGAAACATAAGATAAAACCTCAAGACTGGGCCAAGAAATATCTGAAGACTGATTTTTTTTTTAAAGGTTTTATGGACTGATGAAATGAGAGAGACTCTTGATGGGCAGATGGATGGGCCAGAGGCTGGATCAGTAAAGGGCAGAGAGCTCCACTCCGACTCAGACACCAGCAAGGTGGAGGTGGGCACTGGTATGGGCTGGTATCATCAAAGATCAACTTGTGGGACCTTTTCGGGTTGAGGATAGAGTGAAGCTCAACTCCCAGACCTACTGCCAGTTTCTGGAAGACAACTTCTTCAAGCAGTGGTACAGGAAGAAGTCGGTATCGTTCAAGAAAAACATGATTTTCAAGCAGGACAATGCTCCATCACATGCATCCAACTACTCCACAGTGTGGCTGGCCAGTAAAGGTCTAAAAGATGATAAAATAATGACATGGCCCCCTTGTTCACCTGATCTGAACCCCATAGAGAACCTGTGGTCCCTCATAAAATGTGAGATCTACAGGGAGGGAAAACGGTCCACCTCTCGGAACAGTGGCTGGAGGCTGTGGTGGCTGCTGCACGCAATGTAGATCGTAAACAGATCAAGCAATGACAATCTATGGATGGTCGGCTGTTGAGTGTCATCATAAAGAAAGGGGGCTATATTGGGCACTCATTTTTTGGGTTTTGTTTTTGCATGTCAGAAATGTTTATTTTGTGCAGTTATATTGGTTTACCTGGTGAAAATAAACAAGTGAGATGGGAATATATTTGGTTTTTATTAAGTTGCCTAATAATTCTGCACAGTAATAGTTACCTGCACAAACAGATATCCTCCTAAGATAGCCAAATCTAAAAACCCCTCCAACTGCCAAAAATATTAATCTTTGATATTTATGAGTCTTTTGGGTTGATTGAGAACATAGTTGTTGATCAATAATAAAAAAAAATCCTATAAAATACAACTTGCCTAATAATTCTGCACACAGTGTAGGTTACTCTTTGGACAAGGAACCTTTTCATGTTTGCGCTTTGTTTTTTTTTCCCAATTTTCGTCCCAGATGTGCTCAATAGGAGACAAGTCTGGAGACGCTGCAGCCGTGGGAGCACGGTTAGACCACACAGGCGGCTCACAGTAGCAACATGTGGCCCGGAGTTGTGATATTGAAAAACAGCTCCTAAGAGAGTGTGAAAAATCAATGTAACGCTGAGCTGTTTGATTACCGGGAATGAAGACTGGAGGAGTCCGGCTGCCCCACATTACTCCACTCCACACCATAATCCCAGGAGTAGCATCAGTGTCTCATCAGATATTCGAAGAATTGGGCGTAGTGATCCATCCAAGTGAAATAAGACGTCACACACTCCAAACCTGGTCTCAGGCAATGTCTACACAAACCATCAGGAGGTGTTTGTACCATGTTGGGCTTTGAGACGTCAATGTCTACACAAACCATCAGAAGGTGTTTGCACCATGTTTGGGCTTCGAGACGTCAATGTCTACACAAACCATCAGAAGGTGTTTGCACCATGTCGAGCTTTGAAACAGATGTCCAGATACTCCTGTCCTATTGATCTTAGAGATAATCAAGGTGCAGAACTAGAAGGCCATGAAGACTGGAGTAGAGTTTAGTCCTCTTCATCGATAAGTCCTGCTTTTCTCTAGAATGGAATGATAGCCAAAAATTGGTCTGGAGAGCATATGGGCAACCTCATGAAGAGGCCTTTACAAGTGAACTTGAAAGTGTCCTGGTTAAAGTCGATCAGGAAAAATTTGAATTAGCCTGTTTGTGTGGATTTTTTTCTTGGAAAATTGGATTTGTGGAAAAGTTAATATACACGACATTTAAGGTCTCCAGATCCCAGAGCATAAATGTAAATCTGCTATCCTCTCTTTTGAGTACAATTCAATTCCGGGCAAATGTATTCACTCATCTCTAGTCCCAGGAGCTGTTTTCGAACATGACACGAGGTCAAACGTTCCTTGTACTACTGTGTGTAGCCTAATTTTGCTCCCATGTACTGCAACGTCTCTGCCTTGGTTACCCGTCAAGCACATCTGCGACATCATTGGTCGGTGATTACACAGCAGCTACCAGCAGAGGATCTTGATGATTTGCCCAAGTACATTCAGCGGCAGAGTGTTCCTCAGATGACTATTAATAACCTCAATGACAATAGCTGAGGTTGGAAGTGTCAGATCTATGAACCTAGGAATTTTTTCCTGTGCATCGATGTCACAGATGTGTCACGGCCGGCTCACAATCCAGTAGCAGCGAGTGTTAGAAAATCCCAGAGATTAGCAGCAGGTGTTATCTGAGTCGCTGTTCTCAGTTCTCTGTTTCTGCAGCAGCGGACTCTATGACCCTGGGAAACTGTCAGTTTTTCTTCTCGGTTGCCAGTCTCTGACTTCCTTTATAAACCTCACCCTGGGGTAGTTTGGGTGCGGTTTATAGTTGTTCCTGGCTCTGGTTTGCAGCGGTCATCTTGTTGTTCCAGAGACTTCTGTGGTAGCTGCTCCTAAGATAAGTGTTTGACTTTTGCTATGTACCTGGGCTCAGGTGGTAGCAGTTGTGTTTCCCCTGTATTGTTTCCTTTTGTCTCCTTTAGCGTTAGTGGTTTTGACAAGCGCTCATACCTTCCATTCTTACTTAGGGCCTAGATCAGTGTTTGCCTAGGGTGAGGTATTCCTGCTTGGCGACAGGTGCAGAATTTGTATAGGGTTAGTGAGGGCAGTGAGGTTGAGCTGCAAGGTATTGTCAGGGGGTCACCACTTCCCTTGTTCCCTAGTGATGACATTCTTTTCCCCTTCCCTTTTGTATTGTACTATACGGCCGATATAACTTCTATCCCCAGCCGTGACAAACGAGCTGTAGTTTTTGGTACTTCCATCTGTTGATACTGTACATATGATGTTTTGTTTTCATAGTTTTTTTTTACATTTTTTTTGGGGGGTGGGGATTGTGGCATCGAAAAAATGCCAATCCTAGATTTTTTATTTTTTCTTGTTTTTCTTTTCGATTTACACCATAGGGGATAAGTATTTTAAAATTGTATTAATTCTGTAATTACTTATGTGGCCAAATATGCAAATGATTCTTTGCACTTTTTAAAAATATTTTTCTTTTTGTTTTATTACATTTCTAAATATTCCCCATAGAACAATTAAGCTGCAGTTTCTTACTCAGTACACTACAATTTTTGGGAATTGGATTAATTATTTATGAGCCCATAGGGCAGGACACATAGAGGATATGGGGCTCTCAGTAGGCCTACAGCTAACATGGCAATTAATCAGGATCCCACTATCTTGTCGAACAGGGTGTCAATGGCAATCAGAAATTACAGCCACTTCTTTAAAATCTCAGTATTCCCGCGAACAATAAAAGTTTTAATCTGGATAAAAATATATATAAAAGAACTACAGCAGTCAAGTATCCTACATACAGACATCACATTGGATCTGTAGAGAAATCTGTAGAGAAATATTCTGTTGGGGGAGACCTCCGGGTCTCTCTCAGGGTCACGGAGTTGGATTTCAAATCAGAACTGCGCAGATGTCTATGAATCAGGAAAATGACCACACAGAGAAACGTGTCTCTATTTGGGAGAAGTGAAGGTCTTCTGCCCGTGTATTCACAAAGCATAACATTTTATACAGCTTTTTGGGCAGTCCTGTAAAACAACATTCCTTTAAGTCATGGGAACAGAGGAAAGTCTACTCAAGAATATTGCTTAATCATGAGTCTAACCAGTTTTCAAAGAACCTGTTCTATTGAAGAATGTCAGTTTACTTATTTATGAGACTACAAATTCATTACTTAGCCCTAAGCATAGTTTGTTTACATATACAATCCTTGCAACAATTCAGTCAAATATATGTAGAAAACAATACATAAAACATTCAAAATACAGATTAATCTTATTATAATTTAATATCATACTGGATAAACGATTCATAACCTAGGCCTTCACAGTCCCCCCTTAATAAGATTATCTGTCTACTTACTCCGTGAGGGCTACCCAGAGACTACAGTGTGCCACAGCTATGGTATATAGGTGCGTGCTATCACGTTCTCGGGTCTTTCCTAACATCTTCACCTCAGTTCCCATAGAGGGGATCCAAGCCCCGTGGTGCCCTTCTATAACAACCTCCTAAGTTTGACTTTGGGTCGTTGAGCTTGGTAACCATTGTGTCAGTTTCAGAGGGGGCTACTGGTGTATGTAATACTGAAGGGAAGGTTGCCATGGCTATTGCCTCGTTTGTCCCCTTATTACAAATCTTCTTACAGCAAGGCAAAATACAGTAAACAATAATTATAGCAAAAACCAACACTAGAAGGGTTATAATCCCTATCTGAATTAGTATCCCTTTCAGAGAAGTCATCCAACTAAACCAGTCACCCTAAGGATTGGTTACCCCTGAATTTTCTTTCAATTCATTAGATAGGGAATTTAATTGTTTCGGGCCTGGGTGGCCTTACCATTTCGGCCTGTTTCATCTGGGACATAAGTACAACAGGCCTCTCCTATCATTGCACAGACACCTCCTTTTTCTGCTAATAGCATATCCAGAGCCATCCGGTTCTGGTTGGCCAGCAGAGTAGTCTGACCCAACTGAGTAGCTAACCTAGTTAAGGGGTTCCTGGAGTAATTAAAAAATCTCTGTTGATTATAATAGAGATAATTGATCCATGCAACATTTTTATTCACAGTAATAATGGGAAATAAGGACTTAAATCCTGCTTCTACTTCATCCCTGGCCTTATACTCATCTGGGACCCCCCTTGGGACTCCAATTACATCAATATATACATGGGGGTCTTCCAATAGGTCATTGTTTGACACAGCTCTACGGGTTCTGGTTCTACCTTGGGTACTTGTTCTTATCTGCTCAAGGGTAACTCCATGATTTACAGGGGCTATTAGGATTAGCATTATTTCTTTCATTAGGGCACTTTGTCCTGACCAAGGAAGTTCGAGTCTAGATCTTATCTTGAGGTCAGCACATAACCTAAAAAAAAATCTGCTACAGATTGTCTGTGGTTCTTTTTCAGATGTTAAATGAGAAGGAAAATACTTGGTCGGTGCTAATCCATCCAGGGCCGACTCGTGAACCTTGGTGATCTGCTCTTGATAAAAAGCCAACATGTAATGAGGCTTCATGTGAACAGTTTGAGGCGCTAACTCAGAGAAGCCTTCTGAGATAATGGGTAAAATGGCAGCCGCTCTCTGCTTCAGTTGTTTCACGCCCATTGGTTTCTGAGGCAAGACATTAACTCGCGTGTCACTGCCAGTGCTCAGCAGACTAAGCCGGGGAGACATCAGCCTGGTGGGATGGGCTCTCCCAAAACTTTTCCCGGGATTAGAGGGTTAACTGCTGGCATTTTGTGTTAAGGAAAATCAACGAATATATTTATATATGTGTTAGTAGAAAAGAAAAGCATTCATAAATATGGATATTAGGCTACATCAAGTAAACTACGTATCTGGGTCTGTGAAATGGCTGAATTAAGTATTTCAGGTTACTCATTTCTTACGGTGCCATCCCCCTAAAGACTTATTTCTGCCATTTCCGAATACTAAGGGTACTGTGTTCCCTTAGGAAGAGAGGAAAAGAGATCTGTTCGGAAAACCTGCCTGACTGAAAGTTCAGGCATGGGCGGAGAGGGGAAAGGGTTTTCTTCACCGGTTTGAGACTAAGGACTCCTAGACGAGTCCTCACCCTTTGTAGTTGGACTTTCCAATGTCTCAAAGCTCTCTAAGTCCTCTCTTCTACCTGTTTTGGCAATGATGGTCTGACACTGTACAGGTCTTTTAAAAAGGATAAATACAAGAAAGACGCTCAGTGTAGCTTCGGTCGGTCGACCCTTCTGCAATGCGACGTGTGAATCCATGTTGCCCTGCCGTCGAGCTTATTGACATTTCTGTGGCTGGATGGCTCATTCTCGCTTGTCCTTTTAGGATCAATCAGTCCCCTGACTGAAGACCACGTGCTCCTGACACTGATTTAAAATCTGGAATTGGAGAATACACCTGTTTATCACACTATTTAGTCAATCATATAAAAAATTGTACATGCCTGTGATAAACCAAAAAATATCTTACAAATAGACCTGTTTATTACGAAAAGAAAACAAAACATACATTTGGTTCACGACTTGCCAGTTTCCACCTTTTTATAAAATATACACTTTTTTTACTTCTGTAAACCCATTTTTTACATACCACCACTGTTGTGCTATTGAATGTTCCTCTCACTGAGAACATTCAATAATTTTACATACCACCTTCATGTGCTTTTCAGCAATAACGTCGCTTTCTGTACTGGAATGCCTCTGACCACACCTGGAAAGAAATTTACACAACACTCACAAACTCACATAAACCTACTCATGGTAGATGTATATGACTAATCTGCAATCATCGGAGCAGTAGAGCGGATGAGGGGGGTGTTTCTACGAGGTCTTTTTAGTTTCTTTACCTTGTATTAAGCAAAGGTCTTACAAGACTTGGTGTGTCTGGCCACCTGGGTACTGAGCACTGGTGCCGCCCATATCTTGTCCACCACCACACTTATAATGATCGTTGTCACATGTGTTCATGGGTTACCTGGGCCATTGAGTAGAACGCTCATGGCAGAGAAAGCTTACCGCCCTTTATCCACAGACCTTCCTCAGTCAGCTGGCTCCCTGCGTCTCACACTCAGTACCTTGCTGAATCACTTGTTTCTGTAGGGATCCAACATATTCCTCTAATTCTTCCTGAATCGTCTGACCACCTTGTAAAACCATTTGCCGGGCCACTTCCCCAGCATGATGTAAATTTGAATTAGCCGGGTTAACATACACCCCTGTCTCCTGCACCTTCTTCTTCTATTTCAACATATCCTTCTGACTGCAACATCTGCGCTACTTTACCAAACACCTGTGCATCTTCCCATAATCCTTTCTTTCTACTTTCCTTACTTTCCCTTCAGCGCCGCGTTCCATTGTGACAGCTGTAGCCGTCCGAACTGAGGCATACCTAACACCTTAAAAGTCTCTAAGGCATGGCACACAACTTTCTTTTCCTCTCTGTCTGTCACTAATTCTATAACATTCTGCGAACCTTCCGACTTTTCAACTTTCTTTTTGTCCACCTAAGCATTGTTGCTGTCTTGGCGGCAGTTGGATTACACTAATTCAAGATTATATGGTGCACGCTACAGTCCAGCCGGCACGGGGGCCTTCCACCCTTACTCTAGCTCCCTCAGCTAAGTAAAAACAAAGGTGTCCCATGAAAGGAGGAGGACGTACAAAAATGTCACATACAAGAATGTCCCGCCCTCCGGACTTGGTCAGCTGTACGAATTTATTGTCCTAATCCCTATCTTCGATCACGGGTATCCCCCCCCCCCCCGCATCCTCAAACTACGGATCGGGTCAGTCTAACCAGCTATAGCCAACTGCTGCCGTCTTACCCCCTACTATCCATCCTCCAGATCCCTTTTGACAATTAAAATCCACACCACAGGGTAGGATTCGAGCTACTGGGCCCCCAGCGGGCACCACCACCGAGTCACTATTGGTTACCTTTAACTCCGATGGGGACACAAGGCCTGTCACCCCCTCCTTTCCAAGAACAACCTTGTCGGCAGTGAATACACAGTATGTAACACGTACCGGGGTTGTAGGTTGATCAGGCCTGTTGGAACGGAGGGAGATCCTGGTCCGTGACGTCCAAAGTATCGGGGTGTCCTGGTATCGGGGTGCTCTTTATGGGCGCCAAACTGTTGTTGGAGACCTCCGGGTCTCTCTCAGGGTCACAGAGTTGGATTTCAAATCAGAACCGCGCAGATGTATATGAATCAGGAAAATGACCACACAGAGAAACGTGTCTCTATTTGGGAGAAGTGGAGGCCTTCTGCCCGTGTATTCACAAAGCATAACATTTTATACAGCTTTTTGGACAGTCCTGTAAAACAACATTCCTTTAAGTCATTCGGGTGTGTCTGGGAACAGACGAAAGTCTACTCAAGAATATTGCTAATCATGAGTCTAACTGGTTTTGAAAGAACCTGTTCTATTGAAGAATGTCAGTTTACTTATTTATGAGACTACAAACTCATTACTTAGCCCTAAGCATAGTTTGTTTACATATACAATCCTTGCAACATTTCAGTCAGGTATATATAGAAAGCAATACATAAAACATTCAAAATACAGATTAATCTTATTATAATAGAATATCATACTGGATAAATGATTCATAGCCTAGGCCTTCACAGTTTCAAGTGCAAACATTCAGTTCTCAAAATTTATACATCTCACTTCTGCACGATAGCTCGAAGAATGGCAAGTCCTTGTAACTTCAGCTGCTGTTCCCAATTCTAGTCATTTTATTTTTTACATGGTATTTTGCCTGATTTTACACTGGCTCATCCTCTTCCTATATAGGTTACTACAATATTGGATACTAGTAATTGACCTATATAATTTTCCTGATCCTTGAAGGATGGATATGGACAGGGACAAGATGGCGGAGAGGATATTACACCTCACCCTAGAGATCCTCTTCCGGCTTACTGGAGAGGTGAGAGATTCTGATGACGTCACATTACATCATTCTTATCTATGGGAATAACAGATGGACAGAACTAGAGAGGTGAGGACTCTGGAAATGTCTGGAGTGAGATTTATTACTGTGTCTCTCCATAACCAGGATTACACAGTAGTGAAGAAGACCTCTAGTGAGCGCTGTCAGGCCCCTGTGTCTGAGGGATGGGGAAGACCCCTGAGCCCAATCACGGGGCCTCTACCTCACCCCCTGATACATGAGGACATCAATGACCAGAAGATCCTGGAACTCACCTACAAGATGATTGAGCTGCTGACTGGAGAGGTGACACTGCTGGGAATGCTGGGACATTATACAGTAACGCTATGAAGGGATTGGGGGTGATGGTATCATTGTATGTGTCAGGTTCCTATAAGGTGTCAGGACGTCACCGTCTATTTCTCCATGGAGGAGTGGGAGTATTTAGAAGGACACAAAGATCTGTACAAGGACGTCATGATGGAGGCTCACCAGCCCCTCACATCACCAGGTAATAGACAGGACTAAATACACACGGCCTATATTTATCTGTATGTAAGGAATGAATTCAGTCCCTGTATGTGTCTCCTCCAGGTCTATCCAGTAAAAGGACAACACCAGAGAGATGTCCCCGTCCTCTTCTCCCACAGGACTGTAAACAAGAAGATCCCGATGTTCCTCAGGATGTGTTTCTTCCAGTTCTATCTAGTAAGAGGACAACACCAGAGAGATGTCCCCGTCCTCTTCTCCCACAGGACTGTAAACAAGAAGATCCCGATGTTCCTCAGGATCATCAGGTAGATGGAGAGAAGGTGCCATGAAATCTCCCTATGATGTGTAGACGGCTGTGAAGGTCTTGTGCTCAGTCTTGTTTTATCCTCCAGTATTATATGTGTTATACTTGTGTAATGAGAGCGGTGGAGATGGCAGGATTAGAGCTGATCATAGATGGAACTTCTTCATCTGTCTGTGACTTTTACAATTTTTGTTTCAGGGGGAAGAGCTGATCTTAATTAATACTACAGGGACATATGTGACGGGAGATGAGTGGTGTAATGAGGAGATTCCTACAGATAACCGCCCAGGTGAGTAGTGGTCTCTAAATGGACAAATTCTGATGAGAATATACAGACAAGCAAAAGGATACAATGTTTGAAGTTGTATATTTCAGGCTCCATTTCTCACCATCCTCTACAGCTTTGTGCCTGAGACAACCTTCATTTTATACACAATCATCTGGGCTATCTCATGCATAAATGTGACTCGCAGCTATTTACCATATGATTAGTTATGCAGATTCTTGTCGTGTCACTGCATTGTTACTGTTTCGCTCCTGGTGGTGGAAAAATCTTTTTCTTCCTGTATACTACAAATCACAACCTGTTCTCACATTGTAATAGCTCAGTGTGTTATTAGGTTTATCTCCAAGTGAAAGGTCGCTGGTTCAAATCAAGGAGCAGTCAAGAGAAACAGCGTCATCCAGCTCTTCGATAGCGATCTCTCTCGGCCAAGAAAATTGCCAAACTGCATCATGTGAGACCATGACAGATGGAAGAATACGAAATGTAGTCCATCCATCCATTCAAAAGCCAAGAGGTGACGTGCAGGCAAAAATATTGGAGTCAATAAGTTGGCTTATCACAAAGTCTATCAGTTCTGAAGCAACAAACCCGGCAGTGGAAGCGGCTCGTCTGCTTCATAATAGTGAGATCACAGACGTCCATGCAAGCACCGAGCGACACACGTTACACAAGTCTGGAATGGTGGCCCGAAAAAAGTGAAGAAGCCTCGACTTCAACATAGTCATAAAAAGCGATAGCTGGAGATGACAAAATAGTGCGAAAATTGAACAGAAGAAGATTGGAAACGGGTGATTTGGTGCGATAAAATGAAAGTCAATACAGTGCAAATGGGTCTAGAAGAAACTAGAGAAAAAGGGACTAACGGATCAAGAAATTGAAGGAACTGTTAAGTTCGTTGGATGAAGCCTGATGATATGGGGGTGTTTCACAGCCAGGTGTTGGATACTTGACTAGGATCGATGGAGATCTCAATGCTGAGCTATATGTGAGGTTCCTACAAGACAAGTTACTTCCTACACTTGACTACTATGGGTATGAAACGGGCGACAGTGTTCCAGTAGGACAACGACCTGAAGCATACGTCGAGATTGGAGAAGAAATGGTTCAATGACAATGAAGTAGAGGAGCTGGATTAAACCTTATCCCTTTTATCAGTATGGAAGCCTTCAAGTATGGATCACTAGTGATGAATGAGCACTAACATGTTCAAGTGCTCGGTACTGGAATTGAGCAGGTCGGATGCTTGGAGGGGCTTGACTCAAGTTACGAGTACAATGGAAGTCAATGGGAAGTTAGAGATTTTTTCCGGGGATGAGATCTCTCTAACCTCCACTTCCAGAAAAATGAAAGGCCGAGAATGAAGCATGTTGAGCATGCACATGATACTCCATCGTGTACTAAGCGTCTTTAGCACCCTGATGATTGATCCAGTATTGAGCAGTGCCAAGTGCGTACCCTCATCACTATGGATCACTGCTTTCTGAATGAGCTTCACTATGCTCATTTAGACCGTATATTGTTCAATTTGGTACTACTCACTCTACGTGTGTGATCTCTCCGGAAACACAGGAGACGCGTGGTGCCGCAGCTCAGTTTATTAAAAAAATATATCATTAGAATAGAAAATCCTTAGCATTCATTGAACTTTGGCATAAATTTAGTGTTTTATCAAAAGTCAAAGAGTAAGTTATAAATGTAGGTAACGTATAAAACACTTGTCCTTTTTTTTTGTTTCCGATCCCAGCTTTGTTTACACTCTTTACAAATTTCCACTGAGAATTTAACCAGAAAAAAACTGATGGAAGGCAACACTGAAACATGAGCCAACAAAGATGGTGGCTTAGTAACAAAAAAAGAAACTGCAAAAAAGTACGGTATACGGTGTATATGGTGCTTGTATTGAAATAGTTGTTAGTCTATGATCTACATTTGTATGCTTATAGATCTTTTATGACATTTATGTCAGTATAAATTTTAGGTGTTATTATTGAAAAATAATAAAATAGGTTTTATTCTTGGCAGATAACTGTCCCAGGAGCTCAGAGGGACATTGGATTACAGCAGATCGTGGTATCACCCAATATATATGTGAAGAGCATGCGATAATTCCAACTATAAACCGCCATAGAAAAGATCTATCATCTGATCCTTCTAAACAGGTCCGATCTTCTGATTTATCACAAGATGTTAAGAAAAAACAACTTCACAGTAGAGGTGTCATAGATCAAAGTCCTCACGCAGAGAAGTCTCATTCATGTTCAGAATGTGGAAAATGTTTTAACTGGAAATCAGATCTTATTATACATCAAAGAAGTCACACAGGGGAGAAGCCAAATTTCTGTGAAGAATGTGGGAAATGTTGTATAGATAAATCTGCTCTTTTGAGACATCAGATAAGTCATACAGGGGCAAAGCCATTTTCATGTTTAGAATGTGGAAAATGTTTTAAAAAAAAATGGGGTCTCACAGCACATCAGATAGTTCACACAGGAGCAAAGCCATTTTTGTGTTCAGAATGTGGGAAATCTTTTACTAATAAAGCAAATCTTCTTAGACATCAGTTGGTTCACTCAGGGGTGAAGCCATATTCATGTTCAGAATGTGGGATGCTTTTTATCGATAAATCATCTCTAATTAGACATCAAAATATTCACATGGGAATAAAGCCATTTCCATGTTTGGAATGTGGAAAATGTTTTTTTCATGAAAAAAGTCTCACTAAACATAAGAAAAGTCACACTGGGGTGAAGCCATTTTCTTGTGAAGAATGTGGGAAATGTTTTAGCGAGAAAGCGATTCTTCATAGACATCAGAGAATTCACACAGAAGAGAAACCATTTTCATGCTCAGAATGTGGAAAATGTTTTACCCAGAAATCATGTCTTGTTAGACATCAGTGGGTTCACACAGGGGTGAAGCCATTCTCCTGTTCAGAATGTGGGAAATGTTTTGCTGAGAGATCAAGTCTTAATAAGCATAAAAAAATTCACACGTAGCAGAAGCCACTTTAATGTACCATATGCTGAAAGTGTTGTAACCAAAACCCAGCTCTAATTGAAGATAAAAAAAAATCTCCCGCTGGGTTTCTACGACTGCTTACGAAACTTCATTTCTAGATACAAAATTCTTTGTTGCCCTAAACTTTTGCTCCTCAAAATATTAGCTCAGTTATGGGTAGTAGCCACTGAAATCTCCCCTGTGCTGTAATCTCCATTTATCTCATCTACTGTATAACACTGCTCACGAGTTTGGGCAAGGAAGGGTCTCAAGTGTTTGGTCCAACATCTTAAATCCTAATATTTCCCTATTTTTGATATCTTGAAATATCAGCATAACCGGCCTAATTCTACTTTATTTCAGTTTCTCCGGCTCAGATATGCGTTTGGTGTACAGTTTGACTAGCACCAAGTGCAATTACGGCACACTAAGTTGGAGTTGTTACTAATTTCAGCTGATCTGTCTAAAACTTTATCATGTACAGTATACATAGTCTGCTATATACGTTTACTACTAAACCTTTCGAAAGTCCTCTGCTCAAGTTGAGAGAGACACTGCCTGATCGTGAGGTTAGAGTTTAGGGGGAAGTAGAGGATCCTTTCCTGCCCTTGGAGGTAAGCTCTAGAGTTGTTCCCATAAAGTATACCACACCCAAACTGCAAAGAATGAGAGTCTCTGACTCAAATCTATGTTTACGACAAGAGCATTACAAGGAACTTTCATATATGCTTTATGGGCATATCTTACATTTTCCCCATTCTGGTCGAGAATGGTCTTTATGCACAATTACTTTGAGTTCCCAAGGGTTCTCTCTCCACAAGTGTGTCTTCTATGGACCTTGGGTGATATTGTCCAGGTTTCATATAAAAGGCTCCTCTTTTGTGTCACGGTCTTCTCTTTTTGAGATTACTTGAGAGAAACTGTGGAAATAGAAGCGCAATAGGGTCTTACCCCAATATGTGCAGGGTTAGGAAAAAAGTAGTCCTACTCACCAATAGGGGTTGTGAAAGTCACTCATCTCTGAGATTTGATGTTCTTTGCCAGTCTGTCCTGAGGAAGGGAACTGAGTCTCCTGAAACGCGTTGACCTGTGCATGAAATAAAGTAACATTAATCCTAAACTTCCAAGATCTGTCGGTTATTGGCGCGGCTTAGAAACCCATCTCTACTACTCTCTGTTATCTTCCTGAGATTAGTGACAGGGTGGACTCTCGTTTTTCATCTGAGACAATATACATTGCGTTTTTCCTCTGGCAGTTGCAGGGTTAATGTCAGTGCTAATAATAATAATAATAATAATAATCTTTATTTCTATAGTGCCAACATATTCCGCAGCGCTTTACAATTCAGGAGGATCATATGCAAACAAGTAACAGTTATAGAAAATACAATATTTAGAGGGAAAAAAGACAACCCTGCTCGTGAGAGCTTACAATCTACAATGAGATGGGGGGGACAAGGTACAAGTGCTTATTTACAATGACAATCCAGCCATATCAAGGAAATGGGGGTTAGATAATGGCTTCCTGGACCAATTGGCCAGAACCTTGAGATACATTTGGGTGCCATGGAGTTTGACGTGGGGTTATGTTGTGAGACGTTGTAGAGGGACTATGTGAATTAGATTTGATTAGGGAGTGTGATAGGCCGCCCTAAAAAGATGTGTTTTTAGGGTGCGTCTGAAGCTGAGTAAGTTGTGATTCATCCTAACTTCTTGGGTTCTCCTTGCTAACTGCAAGCTCACAAACTCTGCCCAGGTGTTTTTGCTGAGTACCACTTCTGGTCTGGATAAAAACCCTTGCTGCCGGTTATTCAGATCAGTCTGGAGTGAGGCCTGGAGCAGAGAGGACGTGTCTGTCCCTGCTGCTGTATGCTTTTTGGGTGTGTAATAATAGCCTGTCTTGTTACATTTTCCTTTCCTTATTTACCCCTCCCTGTACACCTTTTTGTAGTTCCCTGGTGTTGATCTTAGGTGCGCGTGAGTGTTTCTTGCTTCCCTTGTCAGTTTTTGTCGGTGGCGTTGCTTAATTCTGTTCTTGCCCCTCTCCCCAGGTGGCGGGTTGTGGGGGGGGGCTTCCATCAGGGAAAAGGACTGGAGATAGGGAGATGTTAGAGGCCCAGACCTCACTACCTTTAAGCGTACCTCTGGGTTGAGGGAAAGCCTTAAGGTAGGCTTAGTCTGAAGGCTAGCTTAGGGGCTCCCTGCCAATGACACTTCCTTTTCTGTCAACTCGTGACATATTGTCTACCAGAAAAGAAGTTATAATGGTATGTAAATGTACTGACCCTCTACCATTATCCCACTGGGTCAATTTGGTTAACAAATATACCCCTTTCTATCAATTACTCTAAAGACCCTATTAGACAGGAAAACATTTTTTAACAATACCAATTGATAAACGGATATTTATCACGTCGTAAGCTCATTATTATACAAGCAAATGTTCGCTCGAAAGATCGCTGTTGGGTTCGGTGGAAAATTCGCTAATCGTTCATAAAAGCATGTATTACACCTTAAGATCAGACCAAGATTCTACCACTTGAGGGTGAAAAACAGCCAATGGTGACACATTGTAATTTAATAGGCATGTCTTTTCTCATGCCCACGCACAAAGACGAATCCTTTCCACTACTGTGATGTGGTGGTAACGACTTATTACATGTGCCGACAAACAATAATTTTTAAGCATGAGGTTTTTCCTTTACACCTGAGCTTCGAACAGTGTCAGGAGAATTTTCATCCATCAATGGATGACCAAAGACCAGGTTTATTTTTTGTATACGAGAAGACCGCGCTATTCACCTCTCAGGAGATCTGCACTTCCTGGTTTACATCTGCTTTTATAACAATTACCATGTTTCCCCAAAAATAAGACAGGGTCTTATATTTTTTTGCTCCGAAAGATGGGCTAGGGCTTACTTTCAGGGGATGTCTTATTTTTTTTTTACATTGATTTTTGAACAAAAAAAAAAATCAACATTTATTCCAATAGTCATATTAAATTCTGGAACATCAACATAACTCTGCTCTTCAGTTTTAGATTTCTGCAATTAAGAGACCTTTGGTCACATAACGTAATGTCACAAAGGTCCTTAAGCAGTCTTATCATCAGGATATAAACGCTGGGGCCTCTAGGAGAATGGGGGCCCTGTGAAATCGCCCAGTTTGCTCTACCTTCTTTCTAATGACTGTCTGCCTCCCGTTGAGTTCTTTTAGACTCCTGCAATTAAGAGACCTTTGGTCACATGACGTAATGTCACAAAGGTCCTTAAGCAGTCTTATCATCAGGATATAAACGCTGGGGCCTCTAGGAGAATGGGGGCCCTGTGAAATCGCCCAGTTTGCTCTACCTGCTTTCTAATGTCAGTCGGTCTCCCGTTGAGTTCTTTTAGACTCCTGCAATTAAGAGACCTTTGGTCACATGACTTGATGTCACAAAGGTCCTTAAGCAGTCTTATCATCAGAATATAAACGCTGGGGCTTCTAGGAAAATGGGGGCCCTGTGAAATTGCCCAGTTTGATCTCCCTTCTCCATAATGTCATTCTGTCTCCTCTTGAGTTATTTTAGACTCCTGCAATTTGGAGACCTTTGATTACATCATGGTCACATGACTGTTAAGTGATCAAAGGTCCTTAAACAATCTTAACCTCGGACTACAACTGCTGGGGTCTCAGAGAAACTCCTGCTAGGGCTTATTTTTGGAGTAGGTGTTATAGTGAGGGAAACAGCGTAGTAGATACTTCAAGGATATTGCTTCAAACAAGTCATGTACTCCACAAATGTGTGTCACATTAGAAACTTTCATGGACATCAGATAAGGGAAGTTATCTACTATACTGCTTCACACCAAGAAAACATACATATATAAATAAATATATACATATATAAGCAAAATCACTAGATATAATAATGAATACCAAAGATTAAAATTACTATAACAACCCGTCCTCGTAAGTTTTGACATTGATCCGTCATTATGGAGGTTGTGTTCTCATTTTTGCATGTACATGTTCTAATTCTTTACTGTAAAATAAAGACTAAAAACGTCACACAACAAAAATATTTTCGAGTCAACAATGTTTGTAATGTTTTATGCAGAAATCACATTGGCTTAAATAATTAAGGAGGTCGGTATAAAGCTTATGTTACTTATAAATGTAAATGAAATAAAAATGAAAAAAATGTCACCCGTCATTGATGAGATCGGAAAGGCAAGTTAGAACATTAAATGTTGGTTAAGAACTTAAATGTACAGTGCTGTAAAAAAAAAGTTATTTGCCCTTTTGTACAGTTCGTTTTATAAGACGCACCCCAAATATAGAGATAAAAAAGGGGTCCGTCTTATACTCCGGTGGTGTCTTACCATAGGGGGGGCGACAGCAGATGTGAAGCGGGATAACAGGAGGCGGGGGGTGCTTGAATCGGGCAATGCTGGCTGTGGTGTGGCCGGCTGTGCTGGCTGCGGTGGGGGCTGTGCGGAGCAGAGTGGTGCCGCGCGTGAGATGCTCTGTCGGCATTGCGCTCTTCAAATAATGCCGCCGGGAATCTGCGACTGCGCAGATTGAGCTCTCGGGTCAATGCCAATTCAAGAGCTCCAACTGCGCATGCGCCGACTCCCGGCGGCATTATTTGAAGAGCGCAATGTCAACAGAGCATCTCACCCGCGGCCGGCTGCTGTGTGACCGGCTGCGGTGGGGGCGGCTGTGCGGAGCAGAGCGGTGCTGCGGGTGAGATGCTCCGTCGGCGTTACGCTTTTCAAATAATGCAGCAGGGAATCTGCGCCTGCGTACAGTCAGTGCCAGAAATATTTGGACAGTGACACAAGTTTTGTTATTTTAGCTGTTTACAAAAACATGTTCAGAAATACAATTCTATATATAATATGGGCTGAAAGTGCACACTCCCAGCTGCAATATGAGAGTTTTCACATCCAAATCGGAGAAAGGGTTTAGGAATCATAGCTCTGTAATGCATAGCCTCCTCTTTTTCAAGGGACCAAAAGTAATTGGACAAGGGACTCTAAGGGCTGCAATTAACTCTGAAGGCGTCTCCCTCGTTAACCTGTAATCAATGAAGTAGTTAAAAGGTCTGGGGTTGATTACAGGTGTGTGGTTTTGCATTTGGAAGCTGCTGCTGTGACCAGACAACATGCGGTCTAAGGAACTCTCAATTGAGGTGAAGCAGAACATCCTGAGGCTGAAAAAAAAGAAAAAATCCATCAGAGAGATAGCAGACATGCTTGGAGTAGCAAAATCAACAGTCGGGTACATTCTGAGAAAAAAGGAATTGACTGGTGAGCTTGGGAACTCAAAAAGGCCTGGGCGTCCACGGATGACAGCAGTGGTGGATGATCGCTGCATACTTTCTTTGGTGAAGAAGAACCCGTTCACAACATCAACTGAAGTCCAGAACACTCTCAGTGAAGTAGGTGTATCTGTCTCTAAGTCAACAGTAAAGAGAAGACTCCATGAAAGTAAATACAAAGGGTTCACATCTAGATGCAAACCATTCATCAATTCCATAAATAGACAGGCCAGAGTTAAATTTGCTGAAAAACACCTCATGAAGCCAGCTCAGTTCTGGAAAAGTATTCTATGGACAGATGAGACCAAGATCAACCTGTACCAGAATGATGGGAAGAAAAAAGTTTGGAGAAGAAAGGGAACGGCACATGATCCAAGGCACACCACATCCTCTGTAAAACATGGTGGAGGCAACGTGATGGCATGGGCATGCATGGCTTTCAATGGCACTGGGTCACTTGTGTTTATTGATGACATAACAGCAGACAAGAGTAGCCGGATGAATTCTGAAGTGTACAGGGATATACTTTCAGCCCAGATTCAACCAAATGCCGCAAAGTTGATCGGACGGCGCTTCATAGTACAGATGGACAATGACCCCAAGCATACAGCCAAAGCTACCCAGGAGTTCATGAGTGCAAAAAAGTGGAACATTCTGCAATGGCCAAGTCAATCACCAGATCTTAACCCAATTGAGCATGCATTTCACTTGCTCAAATCGAGACTTAAGACGGAAAGACCCACAAACAAGCAAGACCTGAAGGCTGCGGCTGTAAAGGCCTGGCAAAGCATTAAGAAGGAGGAAACCCAGCGTTTGGTGATGTCCATGGGTTCCAGACTTAAGGCAGTGATTGCCTCCAAAGGATTCGCAACAAAATATTGAAAATAAAAATATTTTGTTTGGGTTTGGTTTATTTGTCCAATTACTTTTGACCTCCTAAAATGTGGAGTGTTTGTAAGAAATTGTAGGAATTGTACACATTTCTTATCAGATATTTTTGTTCAAACCTTCAAATTAAACGTTACAATCTGCACTTGAATTCTGTTGTAGAGGTTTCATTTCAAATCCAATGTGGTGGCATGCAGAGCCCAACTCGCGAAAATTGTGTCACTGTCCAAATATTTCTGGACCTAACTGTAGCTTATAGGGAATATAAAGAAAAATTTGTACATAGATTAAGCCCCCAATATTAACCTTAAAGGGGTTGTCTGGCCTTAGGCTCCAAGTTTCCAGTCGCTGTGTGTGACTGCAGTCTTGTGACTAGAAATGAGCGAACCTGAGGTTCGATGTTCGGAAAACGACTGTGATGGTGGGATATTGTAGGTCATGTACCATTTTGTGTGGGTTCATGTTTTGGGCTTAGTGGTCTGTCTATTCGATGTATTGTTCATCCTATCTGCAGGGTTATAGCTTCTTGAAGCACTTCTGTCCCTAGGTGTGGGGGAGGGGGCCTGGAATCCATCTAAACTCTCTGCTAACCTGGAAAATTAGGGGGGGCGTGGCCAGCGGGCAGCATGAGCGGTCGCATCTGAAAGCAGCTCCGCAGTCCAACGCCTGATATTGCAATTAATCCTGCCGTAATCGGTAACCGAAATACATCATCAGATTCCCCCCGGTGCGGTGATCATCCTGATCTGAGACATGAGTAGGGGACGCAGCGCAGCGGCGGCCGAGAAGCTAAAAACGTTTGCTCGTGACCCCCAGCAAGATGGCGCCGGCAAGCAGGCAGCGCGGGAAGCCAGCGAGACGGAGGAGGAGGATGATGCGGAACCCGAGGGGGTGCAGGAACTGACCTTACAACAGGTCTCAGCACGTCTCCTCGCGGCAATCCAGGACTCTAAGGTGTCGTTAACAGGCAAGATTGAGGAGGTGAAAATTGATGTGGGCCTTCTCAGACTGGATCTGCAAAACCTCCGTGAGCGTGTCAAGGAGATGGAGCAGAGGATCTCCACGCTGGAGGACGACGCAAGAGCGACGCCCGGTAGGCTAACGTCCCTGGAGCAAGTGGCAAACAACTGGGCGCAGAGGGCGGACGACCTAGAAAACTGCCTACGTCGCAACAATGTGAGAATCCTGGGGATGCCGGCGAGAATGGAAGGAAGCGACCCATGTAAGTTCATGGAATCTTGGCTTACAGAAACCTTCCCAGATGCAACGCTATCTGCGGCCTATGCCATAGAAAGAGCCCATCGGGTTCCAGCTAAACCTCCTCCCCCAGGGGCGCAACCGAGGCCTCTCCTAGCTAGGCTGCTAAGCAGCAGGGATAGAGATGCGATCCTGAGTGCTGCGAGACGCAAGGGACCGATAACGCACAACAACGCAACTATATTGATATTCCCCGACTTTTCTGCGTCCCTTCAGAAAACAAGAGCATCTTTCATCCAAGTGAAGAAGCTCCTCAGGGAGCATCAGATTACCTACTCCATGATTTTCCCTGCTCGCCTCAGAGTGGTTCATCAGGATCGCTCCATGTTTTTCACCTCTCCTGTGGAAGCGGAGGATTGGATCAACTCGCTGAAGCTGGGGAGGAAACGCTGAAGCGGGCCGGGTTCTTGCGATGTCTTGGGGGTCGCTACTGAGTCTAACTTGCGACACCTCTGACCCGCAACTCCGAAATTTCAGTTCTCCGGGATGACAACGAGAATGTGGATCCGGATCTTATGCGATATGCTCAAGGTCGCTATTGCGTTGTTTGTGTCCCCTGTGCTTTGAAATTCCATTTCTTGGATCGCAAGAAAGACAGCGCTGTTGCAAGCCCGTTTTCAGGGCGACATGTTTGGGGCCACTGTTGTGATTTGCTCACGGCTCCCCGAATATGGATTCCCACTGCCTTATTTGATGGGTAGGAAACGCTGTTGTGGACCCGATCCCTGCAATGCTTTATGGGTCAATACTGCGTCCAGCTTGCAACGCTCTTAAGTTGGATTACCGCAGCATCCTATGCCGGAAAACAAACTGAGTCACCTGTGATACAGAGATCCTTGCTCCTGACCCGAGGGCCTGGAGCCTCACCCTCTGGAGGAGACTCTGGCCCGATGGCTATTGCGTTGCTTGGTTGCGGGGCACGGAGGACTCGAAATAATTATTCAAGTCATTGGATGGACTGGATTCTCATTTTTGGATGATCACATTTTGCATCGCAGTTAAGGCTAATATTGCTATTCACTATAGATCTTTATTAAGGTTATGGTTACCGTATGTTATTGCTATATATGTCCTATTGCGAACCTCTACCTCTTCCTTTCTGCCCTTCCTTCCTTCCCCGTCCCCCCTTTCTCAGCTAATATTCCAATATTCTCCTCCTCTTAATTCCCCTATTATCTAATCCAATTACTGCACACCCTTTACCCAAATCCCTGGCCCCTAATCCTCCTTTTCCTTTTCCCTCTTGCTTCCACTTTCACCCCCCAGCCTACCTTACTCCTTCCCTTCCCCCTATACCCCTATCCTCAACCATCCCCCTATCTTTCCCAATTCACATCCCCCTATGCCGCTGAGACACATTCTGATATCTCACTTCTCCTTCCCCCCCAACCTTCTACTTCTTTCCCCTGCCCCTCGTTCTACTCCTCTTCTTTACCCCCCTCTATTCCCCCCTTTCCCCCCTTCTCTTATCTTTTCTTTCCTTCTCTCTTCCTTCCCCTTTCTCTCTCTTCTGGTTCCCTCCTTCTTTCCAGAATCCCCCTTTCCCACCATCTCTATAACTATATATATATCATTCATTTAGGATAATTGATGGTTGTAATAAGTTGGACTGTAGGAGTGGCTCAGGTCCTTGATTAAGGACTCCCCCGTACCAAGTACAACAACTAGCCACGTTAGTTGACCCTAGACGTTTCTAGGGAACATTTCTTCTGGTCACAGTACTAAGTTTTTCCTTGTTGTCCGCGTTGGGCAGCCGAGTGTTTAGTGTTTAGGGGTACGTTTACCCACGTTAAACTGCAGGTTGAGTACTTGACATACTTTATCCAGTTTCACAGGTAATATTCACTAATGGTTATAAGTTTAAGGACATGGAACGTCAGGGGACTGGGCACGGCCAGGAAAAGGGCGGCAGTATTCTCACACATCAAATCTTCCAAATCTCTGATTGTATGCTATGCTTACAGGAGACCCATCTGCTATCTGAAACAGTTAGATTTCTTAAAAAACCATGGGTCCAATGGTCGGCTCATTTCACTCACTCCTCCTTCTCCAGAGGGGTATCGGTATTGGTTCATAGATCACTACGTTGGGACCCGGGTAAGGTTGTAAAAGACCCTGAGGGTAAATATGTGTTCATTCAAGCCCACATAGACGGATCAATGGTGGTGATCTTAGCCATTTATAATCCTCCTACGATGGGCACCTCACTTCAATACCCTCAGGCACTGGTATTCTGCATGGGGGATTTTAATTTAATCAATAACCCCGGGTTAGATAAATTTAGTACCCAACAGGCCTCTATCCCTCAAACGATACAAACCAGACTGAGTGCATTTCTCAAGGAGGTGGGGTGGTGTGATATGTGGCGTCTTCAGAATCCAGTCTTGAGGGAATATACCTGCTACACCCCCAGGAAACACTCCCTTTCCAGGATTGACTACATATGTGGGAATGAGAGGGTCTGTTCTTATATACAATTGGTATGCCATTTACCTAGATCTGTTTCAGACCATTCCCCAGTATTTGTGAGTGTCCGATGGGAGGGATGCACGTCACATAGATTATCTCGGAAGATTAACCCCTGGTGGCTGTCACTCTTTGGAGCCAATGATAGGATCCCTAACCAGATTAAAACATACACTGAGATGAATTCTATTGAGGAAAATTACTCAGCCTATTGGGATGCTCTCAAGGCATACCTTAGGGGCTGTTGCTAATCCTCCATTTCATATACAAAGAAACAAGCGGCCAGGGAAGAGCAGGACCTAGCTGCTCAAAATAAATTATTGGAACACAGATTTACATCTAACCCGACTGAAGAAAATAGATCCCGCTGGCTACAAGTAGGGAGGCAATATCTTCTATTCTTGCAGGATAAGGCCAAAAGACATGTCTTCTTCACGAACCAGAGATACTTTGAGCAGGGAAACCAATCTAGCAGCCTATTGGCATTCCTGGTGCATCAGTCCAGTAGCTCACCTGCGGTCCTCCGGATCAGAGCTTCTGGTGGGGAGATTGTCACTTCCGTCAATGACATTTTGGAAGTGTTCTCTTCCTTTTATAAGCGCCTGTATGAGTCCAGACTGACTTTCTCCAGAGAGGAGATCTCTGACTATCTTCGAGACCTTAGGTTTCCCAAATTGAATTCGGACCAGAGACTAGCTCTGGATGAGGACATTGGCCTGGAGGAGCTGGTGGAAGCGATGGGGGCCCTTAATAAGGGTAGGGCGTCTTGTCCTGACGGACTCCCAATTGAGATATATACTAAATACCAGGGGGAGATTGCTTCAGCTCTCATGGAGACGATTGGGGCCTCGTTCCGGATGGGTAGGCTGCCCGACTCCTTCTATGAGGCCACCATTGTTTTATTATTGAAGCCGGATAAGGACCCCCTGGACTGCGGCTCTTACAGACCAGTCTCTTTATTAAATTCTGATTACAAAATACTTACGAGAATCCTGGTAACTAGACTCAATAAAGTGATCTACTCCATAATACATAGGGATCAGTCTGGATTCATCCCAGGTAGGAGCACTTCGGACAATCTGAGGAGGGCACAGGTGATCTTGCAGGAGGGTGCAAAACTGGACGAGGACTGGGCTCTGGTCTCTGGATGCGGCTAAAGCCTTCGATTCCATTGAGTGGCCCTATCTGCTGGAGGTACTGCGGGCCTTTGGATTCGGTAATAATTTCATTCGTTGGGTCTAAATTATATGCAGGGCGCCGACGGCCAACATCCAGGTGGTTGGCGGGGTGTCTGAGACCTTTACCCTGGGGAGGGGAACTAGACAGGGGTGCCCCTTGTCTCCCCTCTTATTTGCTTTAGCCATGGAACCGTTGGCAGTGGGTAGTCGGGCGGACCCATTGTATGAGGGAGTAAGGTATAGCGGGGGACAGGAATGTCTGTCACTGTATGCGGACGACCTGCTGCTTTTTGCCTCCAAGCCGGACTCCTCCTAGAGCTGTGGAACTCATTGATCAGTTCGGGGAATTCTCGGGCCTAGTGATAAATTGGTCAAAATCATATCTCCTTTTTCTATCTCAGTGTAGAAATGAATCGGTGGACACATACTTATGTAGAATACCGTTGACCAGTTTAAATACCTGTGGATTATATTAACGAAAAGTCCAGCAGAAATGATTGCTAGAAATGTTGCGCCTCTCCTAACATACTTCGGGGAAAATTTAATAGGTGGAGTCAGCTTCCCCTCTCAGTAGCGGGAAGGATTAACCTCCTTAAAATGATAGTACAACTGAAGTGTCTTTATATTACCCAGCATATCTTCGTACAGATTCCCCGGTCCTTTTTCCGCTCCATGGAATCCTTAATGATTTCTTTTGTCTGGGGTTCCTCTAGATCAAAAATCCAGCTAGCTAAATTGCAAAGACCTAAAGATCTGGGGTCATGGACCTTCCGGACCTATACATATATTATTTAGTTGGACAGTTGAAATATCTGGGATACTGGACATTACCTCGGGCAGGTAGCTCCCCGGAGGGATTCTTGGCGGATTTCACGGGGACGGAACTTCTATGGCCCCTACTATTTGATCACAAACGAGCCCCTGAGGGCCGAATTCTCCCAATTCACAAACTGGGGGCCAAGATTTGGAAGGAAGCTAGGTCCACCTTTGGTTTTCAGGATGTGCCCATTGAGACCCCTTTATGGGGCAATTTGGACCTCCCGCATTTTTGTGGATTGCCGGGCTTTGCGGAATGGAGGAACCGAGCAATAGTCTCCCTGAGTTCAATAGTCCGAGATAATGAGCTCCGTCCCTTTGCGCAACTGCAGACTGAGTTTGATCTGCCGGATTCTCATGAGTTCAAGTACCTCCAGGTCAGACATGCTTTCCGGGCTCAATTTTCTGGTCGTGGGGTTAGATTTTCATCATTCCCGATAATCGGAATTATTACATCACAGGGCCCTGGGGGTCTAATTTCTAAATTATACTCATCCGGGCCAAGGCCATGAACAATCCTCTTCCCGTCTTGGGGAAGTGGAAAACTAAAATCCCTGAGTTAGATGATATAGTTTGGGATGACATTATTGAATCCCACACCTTAGGCGGGCTTTGCACGTTGCAACATCGGTAACAATGTGTTACCGATGCTGCAGCGCTAGTCCCGCCCCCGTCGCACGTGCAATATCTAGTGAAAGCTGCCGTAGCGATTATTATCGCTACGGCAGCTTTACACGCACATACCTGCCGTGCGACGTCCCTCTGGCCGGCGACCCGCCTCCTTGCTTAGGGGGTGGGTCGTGCTGCGTCACAGTGACGTCACACGGCAGGCGGCCAATTGAAGCGGAGGGGCGGAGATGAGCAGGATGTAAACATCCTGCCCACCTCCGTCCTTCTCATTGCAGCCGGCGGCAGGTAAGTTGAAGTTCCTCGCTCCTGCGGCTTCACACACAGCGATGTGCGCTGCCGCAGGAACGAGGAACAACATCGTACCTGTCGCTGCACCGGCATTATGGAAATGTCGGAGGCTGCAGCGATGATACGATAACGACGCTTTTGCGCTCGTTCATCGTATCAAAAAGGATTTACACGTTGCGATATCGACTGCGGCGCCGGATGTGCGTCACTTTCGATTTGACCCCACCGACATCGCACGTGCAAAATCGCAACGTGCAAAGCCGCCCTTAGTTTCTCCTGCAATTAACAATAGACTCATTCAGCTATATATTATCCATCAGAGCTATATTACTCCGGTAAGACTAAATAAAATGAATAGCACAGTTGCAGACTCTTGCCCGAGGTGTGGGAGAAGCGGTGCAGACTTTTGGCATATGATATGGGAATGTCGTGCTGTCTACTCCTATTGGACAGAAGTTGCATCAATGCTCGCAGCTGTGCTGGAGAAAGTGGTCCCTATGAGCCCGATCCTGTGTTTGTTTGGTGTATTGAAGATTAACTCCTGGTCCCAATCTGAGAATATGCTACTAAAGAAAGCCCTTTTCTTGGCTCGTAAGGGCATAATACTAAATCGGATGAATCCTAGACCCCCATCCAGAGCTTCTTGGATTGCCCTTGTGAATGCCATAATCCCTCTAGAGCAATTTGTATTCAAGAACAGGGGTTCTTTAAATAAATTTGAGAAAATCTGGGGCTGATGGATGAGTTCGCCCAGTTCCCTGGCTTCAAACTTACATGACTTTTCGTCTTAAAGTTCCTTTTCTGTCATAATGATTACTCGGACGGTGGACTCTTATAGAATGTATCGGTTTTCAAGCAGGTAGTGTAACACGGTTCCCAGCATTTGATAATATTATTATTATTTGAATATATTATTATTATTATTAATATTATTACTATTTGGTATTACAAGTTTTGGATACAACCTGTGATTGAATACTTATGTACCTTCTAATGTTCAAATTTTATCCTTCATGAACTAATCGCTATATTGATTGGTGATTCTATGTTATACTTAACCTTCAATAAAACGAGTTTAAAAAAAAACCAAACAAAAATCTGGAAAATTAGTGATTCTGGGTGAGACTCACAAAGAGAGAAGACGCAAGATTGATCCTCTGAGGAGAGGCTGACACCCCAGAGAGACTGAGACACCCCGATTTCCCTGGAAAAGGACTGCTGGGGGATTATGATTAACCTTCTGGGACATTTATCGCTTATTGGACTATATTTGTGTTTCTGGACTACTTTACCCTCTCTGTGGTGGATTATTTTATGGACGCTCTGATTTGCTTGGAATAAATGTTCTTTGGATTGTCACTGATCTCTCGCTCTGTTGATTGTGTGATATGGGAGAAGGACCCCGTCACACCGACTACCAAAAAAACAAAGTTCCGGTTGGAAGCTAGAGTGCGTTACGAGTTTAAACCACTGAAGTGAGCAGCGCTGTGTACCTGCCGAACCGAACCTCCGAAGGTTCACTCATCTTTACTTGTGAATCCTCACATCGTACGCGCTGTGAGGATTATCTGGTGCCGGGTGCAGCAAGCGCTCGACTCCAAGTATGTGATTTACATCCATTTGGTCACGTGCCGAGTAGATGGTCGCCCCCTTGCCCAATGCAGATGTATTGAGTGAGTTCGGATACAGTTTGGTTGGAACGTGGCCTGAAGTACACAAATTGCTCAGACGGATGGAGGAGCTTTTAAACTAGGATCGGGGGGGAGGGAGGGTAGTGGAGCAAAAAAGGGGATAGATAGAGCAGATAGAGACAGGGAGACGGTAGGGGTCAATGAAGGATTAGGGGGGGATGGGACATGCAAGGAACGTAGGGAGGCTAGGAGTAATAAAGGTGTTAATAGGATTAAATGTCTACTGGCAAATGCAAGAAGTCTTGCAAACAAAATGAATGAATTGGAGACTCTTATGTCAACCATGGATTATGATGTGGTGGGCATTACGGAAACCTGGCTGGATGAAAGCCATGACTGGGTGACAAACATACAGGGTTATAGTACATTTAGGAAGGACAGGAAAGGCCAAAAAGGTGGTGGGGTGTGTATATTATCAAATCTAACCTAAAACCTGTGTTGTATGATGACATTGAGGGGAACAGCAACAATGTAGAGTCAGTATGGGTAAATGTACATGGGGAGGGGAATAATGGAAAAATGCTAATTGGAGTTTGCTATAAGCCTCCTAACATACCTGAACAAATAGAGGGTGAAATGCTGGAACAAATTGAAAAGGCAGCTAATAATAATAATCGGGTTCTTATTATGGGGGATTTCAACTATCCAGACATTCAGTGGGACATAGAATCTTCTGGTTCTGCTAAAAGCTGTAAGTTCTTATCTACCATTCAAGACCATTTCCTCTCTCAGATGGTAGGTGAACCGACCAGGGGAGATAATCTGCTAGATCTGGTCCTGTCAAATAGACCGGATACAATTTCAGATCTACAGGTCCGGGAGCACTTGGGAACCAGCGATCATAATATGGTAAGCTTCAACATAATATTCAATAGAACATTTCAAAGGGGGAATGCTAAAACCTGGAATTTTAGGAAAGCTGATTTCAACAAATTAAGGGAAGAGCTTAAATGTGTAGATTGGGACAAAGTCATGGAAACTGGGGATACCGAACATAAATGGGGTAAGTTTAAGGATATACTACTAGAGTCCTGTAAAAAACGTATACCCTCTGGTAATAAAATGTCCAGAAATAAAAAGAAACCACTATGGATAAATAAGACTGTACAAAGTATAATAAAACAAAAACAAAGGGCATTTAAAATCTTAAAGGCTGAGAATACAGAAATAGCATTGCAGGAGTATAAAGATATCAATAGGAAATGTAAAAAAGAAATCAAACAAGCAAAATTAGCTACTGAAACAAAAATCGCCAATGACATTAAAATAAATCCCAAAATCTTTTATAAATACATTAATGCCAAAAGGAAAACAAAGGATAGTATCGGCCCCTTAAAATATAATAACAAGTTAGTTATAAAGGACAAACAAAAGACTGAGATATTAAATAGGCATTTCTCATCTGTATTCACCAAGGAACTGACTGTACCAGGGATCATTCAACAAGTGAAAAATCAAAGTCCACCACCCGATATAATTAATTTAACACAAGATGAAGTACGCCTACGTCTGAGTAAATTAAACATTGACAAATCCCCAGGGCCAGATGGCATTCATCCACGAATATTGAGGGAATTGAGCTCCGTAATCGACAGACCGCTGTATCTCATCTTTTTAGACTCACTTGTAACAGGGTTGGTGCCTCAGGATTGGAGGATTGCTGATGTGGTACCGATATTTAAGAAAGGTAAGAGGGTAGATCCAGGCAACTACCGTCCAGTAAGCCTGACATCAGTAGTATGCAAAGTTTTTGAGGGCATTTTAAGGGATGACATGCAAAAATATATTGCAGAAAATAATATGATAACTGACAAACAGCATGGATTCATGAAAGATAAGTCGTGTCTAACCAACCTGTTGGGGTTCTATGAGGGGGTAAGTTCAAACCTGGATATTGGTAATGCAGCTGATGTGATTTATTTGGACTTTGCAAAGGCATTTGATACTGTACCACATAATAGCCTTATACTAAAGCTCCAGAAGCAAGGACTAGGGGACACAATATGCAACTGGGTAAGGAATTGGCTAAAAGATAGGAAACAAAGAGTAGTCATAAATGGTACATTCTCTAAATGGGCTATAGTCAGCAGTGGGGTGCCGGAGGGATCTGTGCTTGGACCGATTCTTTTTACTCTCTTTATTAATGACCTTGTGGATGGGATTGATAGTACAGTGTCAGTCTTTGCCGATGACACCAAACTATGTAGGATATTAAAAACTGACCTGGATAGTATAATATTACAAAAAGATCTGGATAAGATGTCAGAATGGGCACATACTTGGCAAATGAGATTTAATGTTGATAAATGTAAAGTAATGCACCGAGGACGGAGTAATCCTATAGCTGCGTATACATTAAATGGAAGTAAACTCGGGACTACAGAACAGGAGAAGGACTTGGGTATTCTCATTACAAATAAGCTGAGCAGCAGCATCAATGTCAGGCAGCAGCTGCTAAAGCAAACAAGATTTTAGGGTGTATAAAAAGAGAGATTAGATCCCGTGATCCCAACGTATTGTTACCCCTCTATAAATCACTTGTAAGGCCACATCTGGAATACGGGATCCAGTTTTGGGCTCCACATTTTAAAAAGGACATTCAGAAGTTAGAGTCAGTTCAAAGGCGGGCAACTAGACTATTACAAGGAATGGAGGCCTCACATATGATGACAGGTTGAAAAAGTTAGATATGTTTAGCTTAGAAAAAAGACGTCTCAGAGGAGATCTCATTTATATGTATAAATACATGTGTGGTCAATATAAAGGACTGGCACATGACTTATTTCTTCCAAAGACAGTACTAAGGACCAGGGGGCACTCACTGCGAGTGGAAGAAAAGCGATTCCGACAGCTAGATAGGAAAGGGTTCTTTACAGTTAGAGCAGTCAGACTGTGGAATGCCGACCACAAGAGGTAGTAATGGCAGATACTATAACAGCTTTTAAACAAGGGCTGGATGATTTCCTCAGTGCACAAAACATTGTTGGTTATAAATGACTTAGTGACTAAATGTAGAACTGGTTGAGGAAGGTTGAACTAGATGGACCTAGGTCTTTTTTCAACCTAAGTAACTATGTAACTATGTAACTTACTTGCGGACACATGACCAACTGCTCACGGCATCGTAGTGCGTTCGATGTGAGGATTAACAAGTCTGCAGTCACATAGAGTGATACATTCAGTGACTGCAGACTTGAAGCCCAATGCTGGACAACTTTTTAAGGAGAAAATGAAAAATGATGGCACTTCCTAACAGACAAAAGTGAACAAGTGCAAACATGAAATATACTCTAGCAAATATACAGCTGCACTCTGAAGGCATTCAGTGAGAAAATGCTCACATTCGATGGCATCTGGTATATTAGAGAGGTGTTCTTCACAGATGAATCCCAGTTTTCACCGTACAGGGTAAATGGCAGAACGAGTGTATGGTATATTGATGAGTGGTTTGTTGGTGTCAATGATGTGAATCGAGTTGGCGGTGGGGTTATGGTATGGGCAGACGTATGTTCTCGACAGTGAAAACAGGTGCATTTTATTGATGCCATTTTGAATAGACAGAGATACCATGACGAGATTCCATGCAAACTCGTATCCTCTTTTACCAGATACCCCCACTCTGATTAAGATACTATACAGAAGCGAGACTGTGTGGTCAGGCCTGGCATCACCTAGGTTCTCCAACGCACAAGAGGAGCCCCGAACTTGGCCAGCCGATTCTTGTCTTGAAATATAGGACTGTAATTACACGGGCGGCACGGTGGCTCAGTGGTTAGCACTGCAGTCTTGCAGCGCTGGGGTCCTGGGTTCAAATCTCACCGAGGACACCATCTGCAAGGAGTTTGTATGTTCTCCCCGTGTTTGTGTGGGTTTCCTCCGGGTACTCCGGTTTCCTCCCACACTCCAAAAACATACAGATAGGGACTCTAGATTGTGAGCCCCAATGGGGACAATGTGTCCAATGTTTGTAAAGTGCTGTGGAATGAATAGCGCTATATAAATGAATAAAATTATTATTATTATTATTATTAATTGGAGATACTCCACCACTGTATGCCCCTAGACGAAGAATGTGCCCGAAGAGTGTGAAGCAAAGGTAACTTACCGTCAATAACGATGTACCTCTGGCAGATATCTTCCATCGCCCTCCAACCTAGAAAGGATCTCCTCTGGTATCCGGGATTAAATGACGGGGTGGAAAAAAGTGGTGTGAGGAGTCGAACTGAGTGCGGAGGGAATATCTTATCTGAAATTATATGCCAAACTTTGAGTGTTTCCCTGGAAAACTCCAGTAGCGGACCTCCGGAGGGGAGGTCAGGTGAGGGTATCCAGGGGAGATGTTTCAGGGGGATTCCCACTCCGTCTTGTTCTATCTGTAACCATTGTTTGGTGTTATTCTGGTAGTGCCAGTCTAACAAATGGGTCAGGGCAGAGGCTTGTAGGTACACTTTAAGTTGGGAAGGCCAGCCCCCCACTATTTTTAGGGAGTGTTAAGGTGCGTATTTCAATTCTAGGTCTCACTCTCCCCCACACAAAGTGGATTAGAGCAGATTTTAGGCCACGAAAGAAGCCGCAAGGAGGGGAAATGGGGATGGTCTGAAAAAGGTACAGAAAGCGAGGCAGGATGTCCATCTTAATTACCTTCATCCTGCCAAACCACGATAATTTCCCTGTCTGGTCCCGTTTCGTATGGCAAAGGAGGAGGACAAGGTTCCATTAAGCTGGACTCGTGCGGTAGGATTGGAATATAAAGTGAGAATCTTTTGTAAGAAATGAGGTCCTAGGCCCAACTGGCCCAGTGCTGCCCCCAGAAAGCCCCAGTAGATCCTGTCAAACAAAAGCCTTTTTAGCGTCAATAGATAAAAGGCCTAGACTCTAGAGGGATCGATTTAAGCCTGGCTTTAGCGATAAGGAACATTGTTTTAATTGTGTTATCCCTCGCTTCACAACTCTTAACATATCACACCTGGTCAGTATTAATAACAGAGGGCAGCAATGGAGCCAGTCTATCAGCGAGAATTTTCGAGTAGATCTTAATATCAACGTTCAGTAGTGAAAGAAGGTATATAATTTGCGGCATGGGACAGATCTTTCCCGGGTTTAGGAATCACAGTAATGTGTGCCTCCAGGAACTGTGGGGCGATATCTGTCTCTCCATCCAATGAGTTAAATGTTTTAACCAAAATTGGGGCTAATTGGTTGTTAAATATTTTGTAGAAGGCCGAGTTGAACCCGTCTGGTCCTGGAGATTTGCCAGGGGGAGTTATTTGAATAGCGTTGTTGATTTCAGACTCAGAGATGTCCTCCTCCAAAGCCTCAGAAACTGCACCATCCAGAGGGTTTCCTGTATGTATCTCCCAATTTTCTCCTCTAATTCTTCAGGAGGGAGTTTGACGGAATATGCGACAGAACAGTAAGGGATGCCAAGCCAAGGAACAATCCAAAGGGCTTTATTGGAACCACAAAGATAAAGCACCAAACATAAATATAAATCCTTAAAGTCTGCAAGGAGTCCACAACAAAACAAAAGATCCAGGGGCGCCTCCCGGTATTCCAACGCCAGGGAAAATATGGCAATGGTCCTTATATGAGTTCCTTGAGTCCAACAGGGTGAACAACAAAACACAATCCCACGTGGCCACTGATCTCCAGTCTGTAACAGTCCATACACAGGCTCTAGTATCCAGCCTCAGCTATAGATCCTAGTCCTTCTCCAGCCGAGATCCAACTAACTGACCTAACATGGGTCTCATGGTTCTTCTCTCCTGGGATCAGCCCCTAAGGTGGGCCCAACTCCGCCTGGACATTTGATGACATTTGATACATGAATGGACTTTAGACTCCTTGCTCTGTTCTGTTTACCAAGTTGTGGATTGGAGAAGTCCCATACTGAGAAGAACAAACAATCCCCCACCAGTAGTACATACAGGACAGTCAAGGAGAGACAGACTATTACACCATGAGCATAGGCGGGGGAGGGACACACTGTTACAACCTCTTCCCCCCTCAATTTGTGTACGGACTAGTGATCTCAACAGGTCGCTTGTCAAGTACACGTAAACATGGTGGACCTGACTCAGGGCTCCTCCTGCCTGGACAATCCATCTGCATTTTGGTGTTGACTGCCCCTTCTATATTGTATTGTAAAGTTATAGGGCTGCAGAGCCAGGCTCCATAGTAGTAAGCGTCCATTGTCCCCAGAGACTCTCTTCAGCCAGGTGACGGGATTGTGATCAGTACCCACAGTGAATTCTCGTCCATACAGATATGGCCTTAGTTTCCTAAGGGCCCATACTACACCCAGACATTCCTTCTCAAACAGTTGCATAGGCCACTTCTCGGTCCAGCAGTTTCCTGCTGAGGTAGGCAATGGGGTGCTCCTCCCCGGCTACATTCACCTGGCTGAGTACAGCTACCAATCCAAAAGAAGAGGCATCCGTTTGCACAATGAATCTCCTCTTATAGACTGGAGCAGCAAGAACAGGATCGCAGACCAAGGCGTCCTTCAGCCGGTTAAAAGCCTCATCACAGGCTGGAGTCCAGATCACCAGCCGGGGCATCGTTTTCTTCGTGAGGTCTGTAAGGGGCTTGGCCACAGAGCGGCTGTGACGGCAGTTCGGGTGGCCTCATTTCCATTGATGGGTTGAACATGTCCACATCTGCTGCTCTCTTGGCTTACCTTCTGGTTATCGTACCGACAAAGTGGCATTATTATTATTATTTTATTATTATTATTTATTTATAGAGCACCATTGATTCCATGGTGCTGTACATGAGAAGGGGGTTACATACAGAACACATATACAAGTTACAATAGACAGACTAGTACAGAGGGAAGAGGGCCCTGCCCTTGCAGGCTTACATTCTAAAGGATTTTGGGGAGGAGACAGTAGGTGGGGTGGGGGGGTCGGGCGGCAGCTCCGCACGGTGGTGGGGCGGCAGCTCCGCACGGTGGTGAAGCAGTGAGGTCTTTGAAGGTTATAGGCATTTCTGAACAGATGAGTCTTTAGGTTCTGTTTGAAATTTGCAAGTGTAGTAGATAATCTGACGTGTTGAGGCAGCGAGTTCCAGAAGACTGGGGATGTTCGGGAGAAGTCTTGGAGGCGGTTGCATGAGGAGCGAATGAGAGAGGAGGAGAGAAGGAGACCTTGGGAGGACCGGAGATTACGTTTTGGAGTGTAGCGAGAGATTAGTTCAGAGATATATGGAGGAGACAATTTGTGGATGGCTTTGTAAGTCAGTATTAGTAGTTTGAATTGGATACGATGGAAGATTGGGAGCCAATGAAGGGACATGCAGAGAGGAGAAGCAGGGTAGTAGTGAGGCGAGAGGTGGATCAGTCGGGCAGCAGAATTAAGGATGGACTGGAGAGGGGCGAGCGTGTTAGCAGGGAGACCACAGAGGAGAATGTTGCAGTAGTCGAGGCGGGAGATTATGAGAGCATGCACTAGCATTTTTGGAGATTGAGAATTGAGGAAGGGACGGATTCTGGAAATATTTTTGAGTTGAAGACGACAGGAGGTGGTGAGGGATTGAATGTGTGGTATGAAGAACAAGGCATAGTCAAAGGTGGCATTGAAGATTCCCCACATCATTCCCTAGAAGAATGTCTGCAGGAAGGCCGCTCATCAGACCAATCATGCATTGTTTTGCCCCAAAGCCATAATCCAGGGTCACACTCGCTCTTGGAATGTATCTTTGAGTACCTCCAGTCAATTCAATGGCAATTCCTGGTCCCTTTTGCATTGCTTCTGGTTGAATTACTCGGGGATCTGCGATAGTGAGAAAAGCCCCAGTGTCACGAAAGCCAACAACCTTTTGGCCATCCAGCACGACCTCCTGTAGATGTTTATGCTGAAGATCAGAAGAACGGGCGGCTGTGGCTCGCACCCCATAGACTCCTGGTAGGGAAGTCAACATATCAGAGTCTTTTGTTGAATCATCAGGGAGTGAATCCATCTCTTCTCCTGTTGAGGGTGTCTGTAGATAATGAACAGGCAAAGAGGGTCTGTAACTGTTTTGCCTCTGCACATCTGGATAGTGAGCTTTCAGATGACCCGACTGTCCACATCCATAACATCTACGTTCTATGAGTCTTTCTCCACGTCATACTCCCAAAGAGGAGGCAGGAGTAGTAGGAGGCAAATTCACACGGGGTCTGCCATGTGTTGGTAGTCTACTGGGAAGGTGAACATTGGAGGCCAAAGGACAAGGGACCACTGGTGTTGGGGAGCTGATAGTTTTTTTTTCACTGACTGGTAGCCTTTTCCATTGAGGCTTGATGGTGAGAAGCTCATCATCTAGAGCGGAAGCTTGTTCCACAGCTGACGGCTTTCTCTCACGCACCCATTCCCTGATTTCAGCAGGGCACCTGGCATAGAACTGCTCTTTCAGGATGACCTGGAGGAAGGTCTCCCAAGTTAAGGCCCCCTCTCCCTCCAGCCAGCGATGGCATACTTGTTTCAGTCTGTGGGAATACATCTTGAAAGACACTTCCCCATCACAGGCTAACGTACGGAACTGAGTCCTATAAGTATCTGGGGTCACGGCATAATGTTCTAGAATGGTCTGTTTTATCTCCCCATACTCACAATTCCACTGAGGGTCCATAGCTCTATAGGCGTCAGCAGCTCCACCCTCCAAGAGGCCCACCGAGTGTCTGACTCGCTCTCTTTCTGGGACTTCCATTAATCGGCACTGATGCTCAAAGTCCTGGAAGAAGCCCTCAATGTCACCTGCAGCTTCATTAAATGGCTTAAAGTCCTTGCGGGAAACTCTGGAGAATTCCCTCATAGTGGGTGCTGTGGTTACAGTTTGTCTGGAGCCTCTAGCTGCTTCCACAGCAAACCTCCTCTCCAGCAATGCCCTCTCTTGAGCTCTGCGAATGGCATACATCTTAAATTCAATGGTGACCTCATCTTCAAGCAGTGCCATATCCTCCTCATACCACACAACCCATTGACTTTTTTGGGTATTTACCTCCAGCTCCCATCTTTCCTCCCCTTGCTGTGGAAATTGTACCTCAGTGCCATCTTGCAGGCGTTTTCCAATGCCTCAATTAGATGCTTCTTACAGAGTTCTTTGTAGCCGACACCTAATTCACGGGCCTTTGTTTGTAGGCTCACCACAGTCCAGTTCTTGTACTCTCAGGTTCTGATTCCAGATGTTAATGGGCCGTTGTCCTCCATTTCTTCTGCTCTGATCCCGCTGCTGCCAACCAGTTTGTGACGAGGTATGCGACAGAGCAGTAAGGGACGCCAAGCCAAGGAACAATCCAAAGGGCTTTATTGGAACCACAAAGATAAAGCACCAAACATAAATATAAATCCTTAAAGTCTGCAAGGAGTCCACAACAAAACAAAAGATCCAGGGGCGCCTCCCGGCATTCCGACGCCAGGGAAAATAAGGCAATGTCCTTATATGAGTTCCTTGAGTCCAACAGGGTGAACAACAAAACACAATCCCACGTGGCCACTGATCTCCAGTCTGTACCAGTCCATACACAGGCTCTAGTATCCAGCCTTAGCTATAGATCCTAGTCCTTCTCCAGCCGAGATCCAACTAACTGACCTAACATGGGTCTCATTGTTCTCTCCTCCTGGGATCAGCCCCTAAGGTGGGCAGAAGAGTCCAACTCCACCTGGACATTTGATGACATTTGATACATGAATGAACTTTAGACTCCTGGCTCTATTCTGTCTACCAAGTTGTGTATTGGATGAGTCCCATGCTGAGAAGAACAAACAATCCCCCACCAGTAGTACATACAGGACAGTCAAGGAGAGACAGACTATTACACCATGAGCACAGGCAGGGGAGGGACACACTGTTACAGGGAGTTCCACATATTGTCCCTTATATTGTAGAGATTTTGATAATAGGACCGGAAGACTTCTAAAATCTCTGCCGGGTCGTATGAACTCCCATCTCCGCCTGTTTTTATGTTTGGAATATAGGAGGTAGCAACTTGGGGGTGTATGAGTCGCCCTAATGGGTGTCCGCATTTACTAGCCACTTCATTCTTTGCCAGTACGCTAGATATTTCTGATCTATGAGGGATTTAAGAGCCGTTCGTTTATTAGTTAATTCAGCCAGTACCATGGGATCTAGGGTCCGTTTATATGTGTTTGTGCCTAGAGGTGTAGGATACTTTTTCGAGTGGCCACCACCCAAATGAATAAAGAGCGGCGCTAAAGGGCAGGAAGCCTACCCAGCTGGTCTTGTGGGAGAATATTGAAGATGGCTCACTCAGCTACACTGCTGTTTTAAAGTTTTTTCTTTTTGAGTCCGTCTTGCTTCTTCTGAGTCCCCACCCCCCCTTTACTTATTAAACACATCTCCCATTCATCATACAGCTGCACAATCCTGTATAAAAGCAGAACATGTTATGTGGTCAGGGATTGAAGAAAACTGAACATTACCGACTTTTGGGGAAAGTGCTTGGGGTTACCGAGCCCCAACCGAACAGGCTAGGGCTCGGATCGAATTTGAAATTGGCAAACCTTTATCAACAGGTTCACTCATCTCTACTTTTTTCACGAGCCGCACTTCTGCCTGCATGGCATTGGATACATCCCTACAGTAGTAGCCGAGTGGAAGCATCACACAGGCCACGCACTGACCTCGGTCAGTATAACAACCCCCTATAGTGAGGTAACCTCTTCTGGAGCTTGAGCCAGGCTACATTCACCTCGTACACACGCGGCTCCGCTCCGTACACCTCGTACACACACGGCTCTGCTCCGTACACCTCGTACACACACGGCTCCGCTCAGTACACCTCATACACACACGGCTCCACTCAGTACACCTCGTACACACACGACTCTCCTCCGTACACCTCGTACACACGCGGCTCTGCTCCGTACACCTCGTACACACGCGGCTCCACTCTGTACACCTCGTCCACACACGACTCTCCTCCGTACACCTCGTACACACTCGGCTCTGCTCCGTACACCTCGTACACACGCGGCTCCGCTCCGTACACCTCGTACACACGCGGCTCCGCTCCGTACACCTCGTACACACGCGGCTCCGCTCCGTACACCTCGTACACACGCGGCTCCGCTCCGTACACCTCGTACACACGCGGCTCCGCTCCGTACACCTCGTACGCACACACGGCTCTGCTCCGTACACCTCGTACGCACACACGGCTCTGCTCCGTACACCTCGTACGCACACACGGCTCTGCTCCGTACACCTCGTACGCACACACGGCTCTGCTCCGTACACCTCGTACGCACACACGGCTCTGCTCCGTACACCTCGTACGCACACACGGCTCTGCTCCGTACACCTCGTACGCACACACGGCTCTGCTCCGTACACCTCGTACGCACACACGGCTCTGCTCCGTACACCTCGTACGCACACACGGCTCTGCTCCGTACACCTCGAACTCACACACGGCTCTGCTCCGTACACCTCGTACACACACACGGCTCTGCTCCGTACACCTCGTACACACACACGGCTCTGCTCCGTACACCTCGTACACACACACGGCTCTGCTCCGTACACCTCGTACACACACACGGCTCTGCTCCGTACACCTCGTACACACACACGGCTCTGCTCCGTACACCTCGTACACACACACGGCTCTGCTCCGTACACCTCGTACACACACACGGCTCTGCTCCGTACACCTCGTACACACACACGGCTCTGCTCCGTACACCTCGTACACACACACGGCTCTGCTCCGTACACCTCGTACACACACACGGCTCTGCTCCGTGACCTCGTACACACACACGGCTCTGCTCCGTGACCTCGTACACACACACGGCTCTGCTCCGTACACCTCGTACACACACACGGCTCCGCTCCGTACACCTCGTACACACACACGGCTCCGCTCCGTACACCTCGTACACACACACGGCTCCGCTCCGTACACCTCGTACACACACACGGCTCCGCTCCGTACACCTCGTACACACGCGGCTCCGCTCCGTACACCTCGTACACACACACGGCTCCGCTCCGTACACCTAGTACACACACACGGTTCAGCTCCGTACACCTCGTACACACACGGCTCCGCTACGTACACCTCGTACACACACAGCTCCGCTCCGTACACCTCGTACACACGTGGCTCTGCTCCGTACACATGCGGCTCCGCTCCGTACAACTCGTACACACACGGCTCCGCTCCGTACACCTCGTACACACGCGTCTCTGCTCCGTACACCTCGTACACACACGGTTCTGCTCCTTACACCTCGTACACACACGGTTCTGCTCCTTACACCTCGTACAAACACGGCTCTGCTCCGTACACACACGGCTCCGCTCCGTACACCTCGTACACACACGGTTCCGCTCCGTACACATCGTACACACACGGCTCTGCTCCGTACACCTCGTACACACACACGGCTCCGCTCCGTACACCTCGTACACACACACACGGCTCCGCTCCGTACACCTCGTACACACACACGGCTCCGCTCCGTACACCTCGTACACACACGGCTCCGCTCCGTACACCTCGTACACACACGGCTCCGCTCCGTACACCTCGTACACACACGGCTCTGCTCCGTACACCTCGTACACACACGGCTCTGCTCCATACACCTCGTACACACACGGCTCCGCTCCGTACACCTCGTACACACACAGCTCTGCTCCGTACACCTCGTACACACAGGGCTTTGCTCCACACACCTCGTACACACACGGCTCCGCTCCGTACACCTCGTATACACACGGCTCTGCTCCGTACACCTCGTACACACACAGCTCTGCTCCGTACACCTCGTACACACACGGCTCTGCTATATCCACACTGTCAACCCCTCCTGACCCCACACATAAACTTCCCCTCATCCAGCACCATGACAACCAGCACAGCAGAGTCCTGCATACACTGAGGAGCTGATCATGTGACCCCTGACTCCTCCCCTCCATGTGACATCATCACAGGTCCTGTAAGCACAGAGCAGCCATATATCTAGTGTGCGGCTCTGCAGGTGGAGGTAGGTGCAGGGTATTATATATCTAGTGTGCGGCTCTGCAGGTGGAGGTAGGTGCAGGGTATTATATATCTAGTGTGCAGCTCTGCAGGTGGAGGTAGGTGCAGGGTATTATATATCTAGTGTGCGGCTCTGCAGGTGGAGGTAGGTGCAGGGTATTATATATCTAGTGTGCGGCTCTGCAGGTGGAGGTAGGTGCAGGGTATTATATATCTAGTGTGCGGCTCTGCAGGTGGAGGTAGGTGCAGGGTATTATATATCTAGTGTGCGGCTCTGCAGGTGGAGGTAGGTGCAGGGTATTATATATCTAGTGTGCGGCTCTGCAGGTGGAGGTAGGTGCAGGGTATTATATATCTAGTGTGCGGCTCTGCAGGTGGAGGTAGGTGCAGGGTATTATATATCTAGTGTGCGGCTCTGCAGGAGGAGGTAGGTGCAGGGTATTATATATCTAGTGTGTGGCTCTGCAGGAGGAGGTAGGTGCAGGGTATTATATATCTAGTGTGTGGCTCTGCAGGTGGAGGTAGGTGCAGGGTATTATATATCTAGTGTGCGGCTCTGCAGGTGGAGGTAGGTGCAGGGTATTATATATCTAGTGTGTGGCTCTGCAGGTGGAGGTAGGTGCAGGGTATTATATATCTGTGTGCGGCTCTGGAGGTGGAGGTAGGTGCAGGGTATTATATATCTAGTGTGCGGCTCTGCAGGTGGAGGTAGGTGCAGGGTATTATATATCTGTGTGCGGCTCTGCAGGTGGAGGTAGGTGCAGGGTATTATATATCTAGTGTGCGGCTCTGCAGGTGGAGGTAGGTGCAGGGTATTATATATCTAGTGTGCGGCTCTGCAGGTGGAGGTAGGTGCAGGGTATTATATATCTAGTGTGCGGCTCTGCAGGTGGAGGTAGGTGCAGGTTATTATATATCTAGTGTGCGGCTCTGCAGGTGGAGGTAGGTGCAGGTTATTATATATCTAGTGTGCGGCTCTGCAGGTGGAGGTAGGTGCAGGGTATTATATATCTAGTGTGCGGCTCTGCAGGTGGAGGTAGGTGCAGGGTATTATATATCTAGTGTGCGGCTCTGCAGGTGGAGGTAGGTGCAGGGTATTATATATCTAGTGTGCGGCTCTGCAGGTGGAGGTAGGTGCAGGGTATTATATATCTAGTGTGCGGCTCTGCAGGTGGAGGTAGGTGCAGGGTATTATATATCTGTGTGCGGCTCTGCAGGTGGAGGTAGGTGCAGGGTATTATATATCTAGTGTGCGGCTCTGCAGGTGGAGGTAGGTGCAGGTTATTATATATCTAGTGTGCGGCTCTGCAGGTGGAGGTAGGTGCAGGGTATTATATATCTAGTGTGCGGCTCTGCAGGTGGAGGTAGGTGCAGGGTATTATATATCTGTGTGCGGCTCTGCAGGTGGAGGTAGGTGCAGGGTATTATATATCTAGTGTGCGGCTCTGCAGGTGGAGGTAGGTGCAGGGTATTATATATCTAGTGTGCGGCTCTGCAGGTGGAGGTAGGTGCAGGGTATTATATATCTAGTGTGCGGCTCTGCAGGTGGAGGTAGGTGCAGGTTATTATATATCTAGTGTGCGGCTCTGCAGGTGGAGGTAGGTGCAGGTTATTATATATCTAGTGTGCGGCTCTGCAGGTGGAGGTAGGTGCAGGGTATTATATATCTAGTGTGCGGCTCTGCAGGTGGAGGTAGGTGCAGGGTATTATATATCTAGTGTGCGGCTCTGCAGGTGGAGGTAGGTGCAGGGTATTATATATCTAGTGTGCGGCTCTGCAGGAGGAGGTAGGTGCAGGGTATTATATATCTAGTGTGCGGCTCTGCAGGTGGAGGTAGGTGCAGGTTATTATATATCTAGTGTGCGGCTCTGCAGGTGGAGGTAGGTGCAGGGTATTATATATCTAGTGTGCGGCTCTGCAGGTGGAGGTAGGTGCAGGGTATTATATATCTAGTGTGCGGCTCTGCAGGTGGAGGTAGGTGCAGGGTATTATATATCTAGTGTGCGGCTCTGCAGGTGGAGGTAGGTGCAGGGTATTATATATCTAGTGTGCGGCTCTGCAGGTGGAGGTAGGTGCAGGGTATTATATATCTAGTGTGCGGCTCTGCAGGTGGAGGTAGGTGCAGGGTATTATATATCTAGTGTGCGGCTCTGCAGGTGGAGGTAGGTGCAGGGTATTATATATCTAGTGTGCGGCTCTGCAGGTGGAGGTAGGTGCAGGTTATTATATATCTAGTGTGCGGCTCTGCAGGTGGAGGTAGGTGCAGGGTATTATATATCTGTGTGCGGCTCTGCAGGTGGAGGTAGGTGCAGGGTATTATATATCTAGTGTGCGGCTCTGCAGGAGGAGGTAGGTGCAGGGTATTATATATCTAGTGTGCGGCTCTGCAGGTGGAGGTAGGTGCAGGGTATTATATATCTGTGTGCGGCTCTGCAGGTGGAGGTAGGTGCAGGGTATTATATATCTAGTGTGCGGCTCTGCAGGTGGAGGTAGGTGCAGGGTATTATATATCTAGTGTGCGGCTCTGCAGGTGGAGGTAGGTGCAGGGTATTATATATCTAGTGTGTGGCTCTGCAGGTGGAGGTAGGTGCAGGGTATTATATATCTAGTGTGCGGCTCTGCAGGTGGAGGTAGGTGCAGGGTATTATATATCTAGTGTGCGGCTCTGCAGGAGGAGGTAGGTGCAGGTTATTATATATCTAGTGTGCGGCTCTGCAGGAGGAGGTAGGTGCAGGGTATTATATATCTAGTGTGCGGCTCTGCAGGAGGAGGTAGGTGCAGGGTATTATATATCTAGTGTGTGGCTCTGCAGGTGGAGGTAGGTGCAGGGTATTATATATCTAGTGTGTGGCTCTGCAGGTGGAGGTAGGTGCAGGGTATTATATATCTAGTGTGCGGCTCTGCAGGTGGAGGTAGGTGCAGGGTATTATATATCTAGTGTGCGGCTCTGCAGGTGGAGGTAGGTGCAGGGTATTATATATCTAGTGTGCGGCTCTGCAGGTGGAGGTAGGTGCAGGGTATTATATATCTAGTGTGCGGCTCTGCAGGTGGAGGTAGGTGCAGGTTATTATATATCTAGTGTGCGGCTCTGCAGGTGGAGGTAGGTGCAGGGTATTATATATCTAGTGTGCGGCTCTGCAGGTGGAGGTAGGTGCAGGGTATTATATATCTAGTGTGCGGCTCTGCAGGAGGAGGTAGGTGCAGGGTATTATATATCTAGTGTGCGGCTCTGCAGGAGGAGGTAGGTGCAGGGTATTATATATCTAGTGTGTGGCTCTGCAGGTGGAGGTAGGTGCAGGGTATTATATATCTAGTGTGCGGCTCTGCAGGTGGAGGTAGGTGCAGGGTATTATATATCTGTGTGCGGCTCTGCAGGTGGAGGTAGGTGCAGGGTATTATATATCTGTGTGCGGCTCTGCAGGTGGAGGTAGGTGCAGGGTATTATATATCTAGTGTGCGGCTCTGCAGGAGGAGGTAGGTGCAGGGTATTATATATCTAGTGTGCGGCTCTGCAGGAGGAGGTAGGTGCAGGGTATTATATATCTAGTGTGCGGCTCTGCAGGTGGAGGTAGGTGCAGGGTATTATATATCTGTGTGCGGCTCTGCAGGTGGAGGTAGGTGCAGGGTATTATATATCTAGTGTGCGGCTCTGCAGGTGGAGGTAGGTGCAGGGTATTATATATCTAGTGTGCGGCTCTGCAGGTGGAGGTAGGTGCAGGGTATTATATATCTAGTGTGCGGCTCTGCAGGAGGAGGTAGGTGCAGGGTATTATATATCTAGTGTGCGGCTCTGCAGGTGGAGGTAGGTGCAGGGTATTATATATCTAGTGTGCGGCTCTGCAGGTGGAGGTAGGTGCAGGGTATTATATATCTAGTGTGCGGCTCTGCAGGTGGAGGTAGGTGCAGGGTATTATATATCTAGTGTGCGGCTCTGCAGGAGGAGGTAGGTGCAGGGTATTATATATCAGTGTGTGGCTCTGCAGGTGGAGGTAGGTGCAGGGTATTATATATCTAGTGTGCGGCTCTGCAGGTGGAGGTAGGTGCAGGTTATTATATATCAGTGTGCGGCTCTGCAGGTGGAGGTAGGTGCAGGGTATTATATATCTAGTGTGCGGCTCTGCAGGTGGAGGTAGGTGCAGGGTATTATATATCTAGTGTGCGGCTCTGCAGGAGGAGGTAGGTGCAGGTTATTATATATCAGTGTGCGGCTCTGCAGGTGGAGGTAGGTGCAGGGTATTATATATCTAGTGTGCGGCTCTGCAGGTGGAGGTAGGTGCAGGGTATTGTATATCTAGTGTGCGGCTCTGCAGGTGGAGGTAGGTGCAGGTTATTATATATCAGTGTGCGGCTCTGCAGGTGGAGGTAGGTGCAGGGTATTATATATCTGTGTGCGGCTCTGCAGGTGGAGGTAGGTGCAGGGTATTATATATCTGTGTGCGGCTCTGCAGGTGGAGGTAGGTGCAGGGTATTATATATCTGTGTGCGGCTCTGCAGGTGGAGGTGTGTGGAGATTCCCCATTACTGGGCTCAGGCTCCATACACATTAGATGCTGGGGGAGAACAATCGCTCTATAGAAGAGAATTCTCCTGATTGCCCCGTGAAGGATGGATATGGACAGGGACAAGATGGCGGAGAGGATATTCCACCTCACCCTAGAGATCCTCTTCCGGCTTACTGGAGAGGTGAGAGATTCTGATGACGTCACATTACATCATTCTTATCTATGGGAATAACAGATGGACAGAACTGGAGAGGTGAGGACTCTGGAAATGTCTGGAGTGAGATTTATTACTGTGTCTCTCCATAACCAGGATTACACAGTAGTGAAGAAGACCTCTAGTGAGCGCTGTCAGGCTCCTGTGTCTGAGGGATGGGGAAGACCCCTGAGCCCAATCACGGGGCCTCCACCTCACCCCCCGATACATGAGGACATCAATGACCAGAAGATCCTAGAACTCACCTACAAGATGATTGAGCTGCTGACTGGAGAGGTGACACTGCTGGGAATGCTGGGACATTATACAGTAACGCTATGAAGGGATCGGGGGTGACGGTATCATTGTACGTGTCAGGTTCCTATAAGGTGTCAGGACGTCACCGTCTATTTCTCCATGGAGGAGTGGGAGTATTTAGAAGGACACAAAGATCTGTACAAGGACGTCATGATGGAGGATCCCCAGCCCCTCACATCACCAGGTAATAGACAGGACTAAATACACACGGCCTATAATTATCTGTATGTAAGGAATGAATTCAGTCCCTGTATGTGTCTCCTCCAGGTCTATCCAGTAAGAGGACAACACCAGAGAGATGTCCCCGTCCTCTTCTCCCACAGGACTGTAAACAAGAAGACCCCGATGTTCCTCAGGATCATCAGGTAGATGGAGAGAAGGAGCCATGAAATCTCCCTATGATGTGTAGACGGCTGTGAAGTTCTTGTGCTCAGTCTTGTTTTATCCTCCAGTATTATATGTGTTATACTTGTGTAATGAGAGCGGTGGAGATGGCAGGATTAGAGCTGATCATAGATGGGACTTCTCCATCTGTCTGTGACTTTTACAATATGTGTTTCAGGGTGAAGATCTGCCCCATATTAATACTACAGAGACATATGTGAGGGGTGATGAGCGGAGTAAAGAGGAGATTCCTACAGATAACGGCCCAGGTGAGTAGTGACCACTAAATGCACAGATACTTATGAGAGTATACACTAACGAGCAAAAGGACAACAATGTTTTGAGCTTTCGACTTTGTCTCGATATCTCACCATCCACTACAGCTCTGAGCGAGAGACGATCTTCATTTTATACACAATCATCTTGGCTTCTCGTACATAAATTTGGCTTGCTGCTATTTAGCATATGATTAGTTATGCAGATTCTTGTCATGTCACTGCATTGTTACTGTTTTACTCCTGGAACAATCTTTTTCTTGCTGTATACTACAAATTACAACCTGTTATCATATTCCCTAATGGCTCAGTGTGTTATTAGGTCAATTCTCTAGTGACTGGTTCAAATCGAGAAGATTTCCCAAGAAAAGAAAACCAGCATCATCCAGCTAATTGATAGCGGTCTCTGCTAAGAAAATTGCTGAACTGTAGCATGTGAGGCCATGACAGTTGGAAAAATACGAAATGAAGTCCATCTAATCAAAAGCCAAAAGGTTGACATCAAGGGAAAAATGTCGGAGTCAACAAGTCGGCTCATCACATGGGCGATCAGTTCTGGTGCGACCAACCCGGCAGTGGAGGCGGCTCGTATGCTTCATAATAGTGAGATCACAGTCGTCCTTTCAAGCACCAAGTGATGCCCGTTACTCAAGTCTGGAAGGTGACCCGAAAAAAGGTAAAGAAGGTTTGACTTTCAAAGCGTCATGAGAAGCGTCCGCTCGCGTTTGCAAAAATTTACGAAAAGTGGACAGTAAAAAATTGGAAATGGGTGATTTAGAGTTATGAGATGAAAGTCAATAGGGTACAGATGGGTTTGGAAGAAACAAGGGAAAAAGGGACTGTTTGAGAAATTGAAGGAACTGTCAAGTTCGGGGGAGGAAGCCTGATGATATGGGGGTTGTTTCAGAGCCAATGGTGTTGGATAGTTGACCAGGATCAACTGTGGCCTCAATATTGAGCTAATGTGATTATCCTACAAGATGAGTTACTTTGTATACTTGAATACTATGGGTATGACAAGGACGACATAGTGTCCCAGCAGGACAACGACCTGAAGCATATGGTGAGATCGGCGCAGAAATGGTTCAATGAAAATGAAGTAGAGATGCTGGCTTGGCCCCCACAGTCTTCAGATCTCAACCATATTGATGAACACTTGTGAGTACAGTTGAAGAAAAATCTGTATACATACTCAAGTGAGGCGACCAGTATGCGCCAACATTGGGAGCGTGTAGAAGAGACCTGACCAGTATACACCAACACTGGGAACGTGGAGAAGAGACCTGACCAGTATACACCAACACTGGGAACGTGGAGAAGAGACCTGACCAGTATACACCAACACTGGGAACGTGGAGAAGAGACCTGACCAGTATACACCAACACTGGGAACATGGAGAAGAGACCTGACCAGTATACACCAACACTGGGAACGTGGAGAAGAGACCTGACCAGTATATACCAACACTGGGAACGTGGAGAAGAGACCTGACCAGTATACACCAACACTGGGAATGTGGAGAAGAGACCTGACCAGTATATACCAACACTGGGGACATGTAGAAGAGACCTGACCAGTATACACCAACACTGGGAACGTGGGGAAGAGACCTGACCAGTATACACCAACACTGGGAACATGGAGAATAGACCTGAGCAGTATATACCAACACTGGGAACATGGAGAAGAGACCTGACCAGTATACACCAACACTGGGAACATGGAGAATAGACCTGAGCAGTATATACCAACACTGGGAATGTGGAGAAGAGACCTGACCAGTATTCACCAATACTGGGAACATGGAGAAGAGACCTGACCAGTATACACCAACACTGGGAACATGTAGAAGAGACCTGACCAGTATACACCAACACTGGGAACGTGGAGAAGAGACCTGACCAGTATACACCAACACTGGGAACATGGAGAAGAGACCTGACCAGTATACACCAACACTGGGAACGTGGAGAAGAGACCTGACCAGTATACACCAACACTGGGAAAGTGGAAAAGAGACCTGACCAGTATACACCAACACTGGGAAAGTGGAGAAGGGACCTGACCAGTATACACCAACACTGGGAACATGGAGAAGAGACCTGACCAGTATAAACCAACACTGGGAAAGTGGAGAAGGGGTCTGGGATCAGATTTTGGTTGAGATATCTGATCAAGAGCCCATTAGGATTCAGGTAGTGGTGTGAAGATTTGAAGTTGTGGGTTGTATTAGTCACCTCGGTAGGATAACAATGCAATTATTTTTAATTCTTCTGTCCACGGTCTTGCATCAACTCTAGATAACATGGTTAAACTGAAATGCCCCAGTCCACGAGATAGTAAACAGGGATCAGTAATTCCTTTGGCTCCGTACCAGATGATACCCACTTTCTCCCAACTTTTGGTAGGCCAACAGCTTTAATATCTTCCTTCAGTATAGTCTGTATTCACAGCCTATACTCCTAAAGATGATGGATGCCATAACCGTAGCATGTGTATCCTGCTCCAGTTAGCAATAACCTCCCATCCTTTCGTCAGTACCCCAAGTCCCCCAGGAAACGCTCCCAGCAAAGCTAACTATGCATTCATGGAGGCATTTTTCTTAGGCCCCTCACCAGGGACTGCATGTGAAACCCCGTGTGGTGACATTGCCACTTTGTCTACAATTGCCATCTACATAATGTGAATAATGGCTAGAAGAACAATGGCTTATTTGAGGCCCCTGACACACTAAGGAGAGTAATGGAAGGACTGCTTTACTCTAATTACCAATCTCATGCCTGGCAAGCAAGGAAATATCTAATAAAACAAACTGAGATCAATGTAACCAGCTCTCTGTGCTAGACAAAGTGCATACCTTGGAGTCGTGGACTCTGCTCTACGTCCTTTGGTCCAGATTTTTAGGAGCATAACAGTAACAATGCAGTGACATGAAAAGAATCAGCATAACTAATCATATGCTGAATAGCTGCAAGTCACATTTACAAGTAATAATGAAAGTCAGTGGAAGTTCGAGCTTTTTTTACGTGGGTGACATCTCTCCCTCTTCTTCTATCCTCCCTCCATTTCCAGAAAAACGAGAGATAGAGATTTTGCCGGCCGGGATATGAAGCATGTTGTGTACGCGCACGATACTCCATCGAGTACCAAGCGTCTCTAGCACCCTGATACTCAATCGAGTATTGAGCAGTGCCGAACACGCTCGCTCCTCACTGTGGATCACTAATTTCAGAATGACTGATGGAAGGCAACACTGTAACGGGAGTCTACGAAGATGTTGGCTTCATAATAAAAACTGCAAGAAAGTACAAACCGGCTGAGCATCATCTTCTAGTGCTTGTTTTGAAACAGTTGATAAACTGTCATTTGCATTTGTATGCTTGTGGATATTTTATGACATTTATATCTGTATAACTTTTAGGTGAAATTCAAAAATAATAAAATAGGTTTTATTTTTGGCAGATAACGGTCCCAGGAGCTCAGAGGGACATTGGATAACAACAGATCGTGGTATCACCCAAGATATATGTGAAGAGCATGCGATAATTCCAACTATAAACCGTCATAGAAAAGATCTATCATCTGATGCTTCTAAACAGGTCCGATCTTCTGATTTATCACAAGATGTTAAGAAAAACAAACATCACAGTAGAGGTGTCATAAATCAAAGTCCTCACACAGAGAAGACGCATTTATGTTCGGAATGTGGAAAATATTTTAACTGGAAATCAGAACTTATTAAACATCAAAGAAGTCACACAGGGGAGAAGCCATATTTCTGTGAAGAATGTGGGAAATGTTTTAGAGATAAATCTACTCTTTTGAGACATCAGAGAATTCACACAGGAGCAAAGCCATTTTTGTGTTCAGAATGTGGGAAACCTTTTAATAGTAAAGCAAACCTTCTTAGACATGAGTGGGTTCACTCAGGGATGAAGCCATATTCATGTTCAGAATGTGGTATACTTTTTAACGATAAATCATCTCTAATTAGACATCAAAATATTCACATGGGAATAAAGCCATTTCCATGTTTGGAATGTGGAAAATGTTTTTCTCATGAAAAAAGTCTCACTAGACATAAGAAAATTCACACTGGGGTAAAGTCATTTTCTTGTGAAGAATGTCGGAAATGTTTTAGCGACAAATCTGTTCTTCAAAGACATCAGAGAACTCACAGAGAAGAAAAACCATATTCATGCTCAGAATGTGGAAAATATTTCACCCAGAAATCGAGTCTTGTTACACATCAGTGGGTTCACACAGGGGTGAAGCCATTCTCCTGTTCAGAATGTGGGAAATGTTTTACTGAGAGATCAACTCTTAATTACCATAAAAAAATTCACACCGAGCAAAAGCCACTTTAATGTACCGTTTGCGGAAAGTGTTGTAACCAAAACCCAGCTCTAATTGCAACAAGAGTTTATTTGTTGCCTAAACTTAGTTTACTCCTCAAATTAGTAGCTCAGTTATGGGCAGTGGCCACTGAACTCCCCCTGTGCTGCAATCTTCATTTACCTCATCTAATGTAGTGATGGGCAGTCCAGCTCTTTTTGGTGATCCGGTTCCCATGGCTACGCTCACCAAAAAGAGACGTCTCTTTCAGATCGTTTATGGCTCTCTATTAAATATGTGTTCACCACTTGTGTTAATGCCGCCGAAACCACGCCCACCCACAGCAGGCCAATTAATTTACTGAGTGGGTGGGGTTTGTTTAGGTGGGAGGGGTTTAGCCCACCAAACAACCTAAATTTTACTCCCAGCGAGAGCCGTTAAGACAAATTAGTGGCTCTCACTGGGGATTCGACTCCTGTCAATCACAGCAGGAAGCCAGATTTCTGTGTTGGATCGTTCGTGACCGACACATCACTAATCTAGTGTATACCACTGTTCATGAGTTTGGGCAAGGAAGGGTCTCAAGTATTTGGTCCAACTTGTTAAATCATCATATTTCCCTATTATTGATATTTTGAAATATAAGCATAACCTGCCTAATTCTACTTTCTTTCAGTTTCTCAGGCTCAGACATGCCTTTGATGTGCAGTTTGACTCACATCATGTGCAACAGGGACACACTAAGTCGGAGTTATTACTAAGTTCACCTGATCGGTCTAAACCTTTATCATGTACAGTATACATAGTCTGATATCTACGTTTACTACCAAACCTTTCGAAAGTCCTCTGGTCAAGTGGAGAGACACGCTGCCTGATCTTGAGGGCAGAGTTTAGGGCAGAGTTTAGGGCAGTGTTTCTCCGCTCCAGTCCTCAAGACCCACCAACAGATCATGTTTTCAGGTTTTCCTCAATATTAGACAGAGGATAATTCCATCACCTGTGCAACATTAAGGAAATCCTGGAAACCTGACTGAGGAAAACCTGAAAACACGATCTGTTGGTGGGTCTTGAGGACTGGAGTTGAGAAACACTGGTTTAGGGGGAAGTGGTGGATCCTTTCCTGCCCTTGAGTGTAAGCTCTAGAGATGTTCCCAGAAAGTATACCACACACAATCAAATTGCAAAGAATGGGAGTCGCTGACTTAAATCTTTGTTTACAACATGAGTATTACAAGGAATTGCATATATGCTTCCTGATCATTGCCCCCATTCTGGTCAGAGTTGTTACTACACCTGATTTGTCTAAACCTTTAAGTTTACAAAGTCTGCTATCTATGTCTACTACTAAACCTTTCGAAAGTCCTCTGGTCAAATGGAGGGAGACTCTGTCTGATCTTGAGGGCACAGTTTGGATGGGGGCTCTGCCTGATCTTGAAGGCACAGTTTGGTTGGGGGGGGGGGGGCAGTGGATTCTTTCTTGCAATCCTAAATTGCCCCCATTCTGGTCGGAAATGGCCTTCTTTATGCACACTTACTTTGAGTTCCCAACGGTTCTTTCTCCACAAGTGTGCCTTGGGTGATATTGTCCATGGTTCATATAAAAGGCTCTTCTTTTGTATACTTCTTTTGTCTACCAGAAGACGTTATAATGGTATGGAAATCTACTGATCCTCTACCATTGTCCCCCTGGGTCAATTTGGTGAACAAATATATCCCTTTCTATCGATTACTCTTAAGGCCCAATTAGACAGGAAACATTTTTTTAGCAATACCGATTGACGAGCGAATATTTATCACGTCATTACCATGCGTACAAGCTCATTATTACACATGCAACTGTTCGCTCGAAAGATCGCTGTTGGGTTCGGTGAAAAGTCGCTAATCATTCATAAAAGCGTGTATTACACCTTAAGATCAGACCAAGATTTTACCACGTGAGGGTGGAAATCAGCCAATGATGACACATTTACCGTACACCCACGCACATAGACTAATCCACTCCCTCTAGTGCGATATTTTAACAAGTGGTAGCAACTTACGGTATTACATGGTGACATTTTTTGCCGACAAACGTTAATTTTTACACAAGTTGAAAGATCTGATTTCGTGAAAATCGAACAATATTACGATTGCTGGCAGCTATTACACATTGCGAGTATTGCTCTGTTTCGAGCGATATTTCAATTTTCCGCTCAATTATTGTCCCATCTCATAAGATCTTGAAGGGAATGGGTGACCAGATTTGACAACTATAAGCTGTGGCTACCACCACTGAGCTCATATATACAGCATTCCAGAATACTGTATATAAGAGCTCAGACTGCGCTGTATAGTGTAAAAAAGCACTTAGGGGGGCGGTCCAATTCGATGAATGTCACTGCTCTGTGGTCCAGTGCCTCCTCTTTCCGGTCTGGCGCCTCCTCTCTGCTGAGATCTCCGTCCTCCTTCTACCCAGCGCAGTGTGGTTGACGCATCTACATAATCCACACAGGCCTACATTACGATCCTGTGCAGGTGCGCTTTCATATGTCTGGCTAAGGACAGATCAAAGTATTGTAATGTGCAAGTGCGAGGAAAGGTTAAAGACCGCATGTACACTACAATACTTTGTTGATCACAGTGCGCCTGCGCAAAACTTCAATGCCGGCTAGTGTGCATGACGGAGGACGGTGATCGCTTCAGAGAGGAGGCGCTGAACCAGAGAGCAGAGACAGTATTATGTGTTTTTTTTCTGTTCTACACAGTGGCCTGGGCTTTTATATACAGTATTCAAGAATGCTGTATATAAGAGCTCAGTGGTGGTTTGCGCAGCTTATAGTCGCCAAATCTGGTGACCGCTTCCCTTTTAAGGCCCTGATTCAGTAAGACCGGTGTTTTTCACCAGTCAAACCTTTTAAGGAATCAGATGAGGAGTGAAGTGGTGTGCACCTTGCCACAAATCTTATATCTGTAAGTAATAACACCCCGACTGCGGCACATTTTGGAAAACACCAAAACTGACAACATTGTACAGCCTCACGTTTGTGGCATAAAAGCTTTGATGGATTAAGACCTAAATGTCCAGAAAAGGCAAAATAAATTGATCAGTGGTGACCTGTGAGGATTAGAGTATAGGCAGTACAATCATGATAGTAAGATCGTGAGTCTAGTCCTAGACTTTCCGCTGCCTAACAATGGAGGTTAAACAACCCTAATTTGTATGGTGCCCCTGTTCCTCGGCGGCTAAACCCCTACCCTATCACTAGGTACTGTACCCTCCACCAAAAACCTCATAAAGTGCTAGTACAAGCAAACCGTGTAACGCATCCGCTAGGTAAAAACTTCAATAAGTCCACCCACTGATATTTTCTAAATCCAAACCAATGTCCAGAAAGTAGAAATCTACGGCATACACCATCCAGTATTCCAAAGTGCTTTATTCCTTCCTTATGTGCAGTCAAAGGGAGTGGGGAGCGAGCCGAGTGCAGGCCCCCTATAGACGATGGCCGTTTCGCACCTCCTTGGGACCCGTTGAAGCACAAGGAGGTGCGAAACAGGCGTCGTCCATAGGGAAGGGAAATTATCCTTGACTATTTTAAAAAAAAAATTGCTGAGCTAAGCATAAATCACCCAGATATCTGCTATACTGTTTCAGACGAAGAAAAATATACATATATAAGCAAAATCACTAAATATAATAATGAATACCAAAGAATGAAATTACGATAACAACCCGTCCTTTTGAGTTTTGACAGCAATCCGTCATTATGAAGGTTGTGTTCTCATTTTCGCGTATCTGTTCAAGATGACAAATACTTTATTTGCTAAATGTACATGTTCTTTTTCTTTGTTCTAAAATAAAGTCTTGAAAATGTTTTTCGTGTGAGATTTTTTTTTTTACGTCAACAATGTTTGAAATTGTTTATGCACAAATCACATTGGCTTAAATAATAAAGAAGGTCGGTATAAAGCTTATGTTACTTCCAAATGGTAGAATAAAAATTGAACAGTTGTAGTATAAAAAAAAAGTCACCCGTCATTAATGAGATCGGAAAGGCAAGTTAGATTAGTACATGTTGGGTAAGCACTTAAAAATATATGGTAACAAATGTTACATCACATGAAAGCCTTGTGTGTCTAATATTTGTTTTCAGAATTTTGTGTTTGTTGCTTATGGCAACAGTGTTCTACGCACACGGGAAAACATGGCGGAGTCTAATGCAATATTCACAGCAACTGAGAGCAGAGGAGGGAGAAAATTCTTGTCTCTGCAAGGAAAGTCCACGAAGGATATTCATGGCGATATGTCGCAGACATTGGGGGTTCAATGCCCTTCATATTCCACAGGTAAGAACTGAGTTGCCAAATTTAAAATGGGCCACTTCAGTCCCAATGATGAGGAATGTCCTGGACGACCGAGAGTGGGTTTTGTTCTGGAGATCGTCGATGCTGTGCACAACCTCATACTGGAGAATCCACGAATTTCAGCTAAAGCAATAGCAGACGTCATGGGGATTTCCCGTGAACGTGTTTGTGTCATTATCCATGGTACATTTGGACATGAGGAAACGATCTGCAAAGTGGCTCCCCAAATGTCTGACAACAGATCAGAGAAGCATGCGAGTGAAAACTTCCCGCTCGATTTATCAGCGTTTTTGGACTGATGAGAACTTCCCGGATGGACCGGTCACTATGGATGAGACCTGGATTTATTTGTATGACCTTGAAAACAAGAGAGTGGAGGCACAGTGGTTCTCCTCGTCCAAAGAAGTTCAGGATGCAAAAATCAGCCACTAAGGTGGTGGCGTCTGTGTTCTGGGATAATGAGGCTGTGCTGCTAGTGGACTACCTTTAAAAGGGTTCCACCATCAATGTAAGGTATTACATTGAACTTTTGAATGAATTGAAGGCAGCTCTGAAGGTGCAATGGTGCGGACAAGCTGTCCAAAAGAATCTTGTTCCTGCAAGACAACGCGTCCGCTCACACTGCACAAGTGACCACGGCAAAACTGGCAGAGCTGGGCTTCCAGCTGGTTGACCACCCACCTTATTCACTAATGTTTCCAAACCTAAAGAAACACCTCAAGGGTACCAAATTTCACACCATTTCTGATGCCTTGGCTGCTTCGGATGCCTGGTTTGAGGCACAATCGAAATCCTTCTTTTTGCTCGGCTTACAGAACTTGGAATACCGATGTAAGAAGTGTGTTGACATCAGTGGAGAGTACAGTATGTGGAATAAATGAAAAGTTTCATCATCCTATCTCGATTCTTTCTGGGTAAAGCCAAAGACTTATCAGCAGCCCCTCATAGTAGATGTGTGTTGGAAAGGGGAAAGGCAGAGAAATGGTCAAGGGGTGAGTGTAGTGAGAGAGAATAAATTTACGATCGATGTATAAGATACACAAAGCATGAGAAGGTGCATGGATAGAGGTAAAAAGAAGATGGAAAGAGATGTAGAGGATGAGGACAAGAGAGGGAAAGAGAGGGGGAGGAAATGTAAGAAGAAAAGAGAATGAATGAGAAGTGGAGAGGGAGAAAGAGAGGACAAGCAAAACTAAAGGGAATACCATGATTACCATGATACATATGGAATGTAAAACAATCACATAACCAATAGGGAATATAAAGAATAATTTGTAATATAGAGTAACACACAAAAACAACAAAACAAAAACTTTTTGAAGCCCTGCCCACCCTCCCCCAGACGTGTTCTGCTTATGGCTGGCAGCAGGTGGGTGGAGCCATGAACTGCCCAATTACAGACTTTCATTTAGGTTTGGTTCAAGTCAGGGCCACAAAGCTTTTTTTTTTAAGGTCCAACTGTATCTGCCGAACCGAACGTCAAAAGGTTCAATCGTCTCTATTTGTGAATCCTCACAACGCACGCACTGCGAGGATTATCTGGTGCTGGACACAGCTGGTGTGGCGCCCCTGAGGCTTCAGTCGCCACAGGGTACTGCAACTCCTTTAAGATGTAGTACTCATCCCGGGTAAGGAGAGGTTAATTGCTGGTGTTTCTCACATTCACAGACCACAAACAGGTTATTTCCCAACTGGGGGGACGGCCTGAGGTAGATAGGGGGGTGACCATCACAAAGCATAAGACTTACCCGGTCCCTAGGACAGCCAACTGGGGGGCGGGTAGCACTTGGGGAAAAGGGAAAGAGCATTTCTACACATAGTCAGTTAGCCTTGGGCATCGCTTGGGGTGAGAGTCACTTAGGACCTCGGTCCAATCTTCTATTACCTCACACATCTGGGAGCACCAAAGGACCTGTGGCTTGAAGCTTAGAACTCAGCCCGGGTTCTCCACAGCTACACAGGAATCCAGGGTCTGCGGAGAGTGCAGGCAACACCCGCAGTCCGTTCCACATTCCATTTACATTGGAGGGACCCCAACCAGAAAGGACACACAGTGGGAACACCGGCGGTGACCTCGTATTGCTCGGGATCGGCTGGGGCCCATTATGGCGGTGGCCAGTGCTTCGGAAGCGGCAACCGGGTTACTTAAAGAACTGTGAGTAAAACACCTGGAACCCACAGAGACTGTCTGCCTTTCCTTGCTGGTGCCGGCGATTACTACTCCTCTCATCATCCTCCCAGGGGCCTGCTCCACCTGTGGGGAGCAGAAACCCCTTAGCTGCTACTACCATCCGCCCTGGAGGACAGCAACAGCCGCAGCAGCAATTCTCTGGCCATGTACCGCAGGTGGCGTCACAAAGTCAACCTCCACCATCATCCATCACCTCCCCCTCTTTTATTGCACACCTCGGGGCCACGACACGGGGCTGAGCCACCGGTGACATCCCCAGACCTGACATCATAAAGCTTGGCGACGAATATATTTAACCCCTTGGCCCGTGGGTGCTACACAGGCACATGAACCCAAGTATGTGATTTGCTTACATTCAATCAAATGCTGACTAGATGGACGCAGCCTTGCTTAATGTAGGTGTATTGAGGGAGGCCAGATACAGTCTGGTTGAAATGTGGCCTGAAGTATACAAATTGCTTACTTGCGGACATATGACCAACTGCTCCCGGGACCACAGTGCGTTCGATGTGAGGATTACCAAGTCTGCATTCACAGAGAGTGACATGCCGAGGGAAACAGACTTGAAGCCCAAGGCCGGACAATTTTTTAAGGAGAAAATGAGAAAACTGATGGCACTTACTAACAGATAAATGTAAACCGGTATCAAAACATTTCCCAACAAATGAGCCATACATTCCCTGACAAAAGTTCTGAAGCTTATCCATGTTATGTAAATAAAAGCTTATAACCTGACTTTAAATTCATCCATTGGTTTTATAAATTACTCTTTTGAAAGCTGAAGCCCTCCCAAATTTGGATTAGGTTATGAAAATAAAGTTGCTGCAAAGCTGAATATTGATCATTTAATGAACACAGAAAGGTCAGATTTTTGGCAAGACAAAAGTTTTGTCGCCCACAGAAAGTAATGTGAAATTCAAACAATTAACTTCTAATACAAAGATATGTAGCATAACATTGGTGAATGAAGTTGTGGTGCTATTAGAGCCATATGTAATATTTTGTGTGACTTCCATGAGCTTGGAGGACTGCATCCATGCGGTTCAACAATAATTCATACAATTTATTGATGAAGTCATCAGGAATAGCACAGAATGCAGTCTTACATGCCTCGCAGAGTTCATCTAGATTCTTTGGTTTTGTCTTCCAAGCCTCCTCTTTCATCCTACCCCAAATATGCTCAATGATGGTCATGTCTGGTGACTGGCCTGGCCAGTTCTTGATCTTCTTTGCCAGGAGGAGCTTTGTTGTAGAGATGGATGTATGAGATGGAGCACCATCCTGCTGCAGAATTTGACCCCTTTTATGATTGGGAATGTAAGAAGTAGCTAAAACTTCTTGATATTTTAGGCTATTGATATTGCCTTCCACCTTGCAAATGTTTTGCACACCCCATACGGAATGTGACCCCAGACCATGATCTTTCCACCACCAAACTTAACTGTTTTCTGGATCCATACGGGCTCCAGTAGGTCTCCTGCAGTATTTGCTCTGGCTGTGGTGTAATTAAACTGAAGATTCATCAGAGAAATCCACCTTCTGCCACTTTTCCAGCGTCCATCTGTTTAGCAGGCTGTGGGACTTGGCAAATGCCACACGTTTTTTTTATTGCCTTTTGGTTAGTGCTGGCTTTTGGGCACTAATTCGACCACGGAGGCCATTTTGACACAGAAACCTACAAACTGTTCTAGTTGACACAGGGACTTGAGGTGACCAGGCCTGTTGGAGCTCTGCTGCAGTGGAAGAGGGGCTGGCTTTGGATTTTCCTACCAACAAACGTTCCTCCTGAGCAGTTGTCTGGCGGAGTCTGCCGGATTTGGGCTTGTCAAAAACATCTCCAGTCTCTTCAAATCTTTTTCTAATTCTTTGTACTTGACGCTGAGACACATTAAAAGTGCAGCCACCTCTGCAGTGGATCTGGTCTTCAGCTTCTTGATAATCAAGGCTTTGGTCGCAGGGTGGATTTTTGGCATGTTGTCAGAGGTCAAGTTGCAGTTCAACTGAAGGTCTGGGTTTCTTTTTATACACACCCACTAATTAACCGATCATTTAGTGAGTACAGGTGAGGATATAAACTAGGATTGGGTGCATTATATGAGAAGGTGACAAAACTTTTGTGTTGCCAAAATCTGAACTTTCTGTGTTAATTAAATGATCAATATTTCAGCTTTGCAGCAACTTTATTTTCATAACCTAAACCGAATTTGGGAGGGTTTCTACTTTCAAAAGGGTAATTTATGAAACCAATGGATGAATTTAAAGTCAGGTTATAAGCTTTTATTTACATAACATGGATAAGCGACAGAACTTTTGTCGGGGTCTGTAGAGGTTGACACAGAATCAGCCCAGGTGAGGCTGAGTCAGTGCCTGCACTACTCGAAACTAGCGTCAAAAACAAGAGGAAGAGAGTATATGTGCAATTTGGAAAGTTCTTTATTAAAGATCACACACAAAACAAGACATAAAATCACAGAGAAAAATCTATCAGATGAAATATAGGGTGGTGGGAGAATTGATGTATATAGGTATATGGGTCACAACCTTTTCTACAAAACACTTGTTCCTCTACAATCCACACAAACAGGATGAAACCTATAAATATCCAATGTAGGGTATAAATTGATACATTTTAGATGCAGAAAAGGAAAGGAAAGGGTCCCAATGAATTATCATTGCGGCCCATACAAAACCTTAAAGTGCAAGTGCACAATGCTGGACCAGAACTCTAGATCATCATGATATCCCCAAAAAAATTTGGGGGGAAGGCATGATGATCATTGAGAAATGGACAGCTGCAGGATGTACAAAGTACAAATTAGTCCACATAAAAAAGGATATATCAAATTCCAGAAAAAACAAATAACAAAAGTTGATCATCCTTTGTGCTCTCAAAAAGGCCCAGGCTAGGTAACCCTTTCTGCGAGCTGCATACCCCCGACCACTGCTGGCCACAGCCAGAGTCGTGGCTGAGGATGCAGTGGTTCTCATGTTTGCATGACTACGTGTTTGTATGGGAATTGCCAACGTAACCTCCTTGGCATCCCCCTCCTTCTTATCTGCTGAGCTACACAGCTGTATGTGTGACGGGGTATGCGACAGAGCAGTAAGGGACACCAGACCGATGAACAATCCAAGAAGATTTAATGAGGCAGGGAGCATAAAACATCCAATATCCAAAAGGTTCTTTAGAGTCCACACAAAGGAAACAGATCTGGGGCAATCCGATGCCAAGGTGAATGCAGCAGTCCTCAGATGCGTTCCCTAAATGCAGCAGTGTGGCAGCTGATCCTCAATGTCCACTCGTCCATGTACGGGCAAAAAAGAGCTGGCCTCAGCACAGGTCCTCGCCCTTCACCCAACAAAGCATAACTAAACTAAAAAACATGTGGCTGAATCTCCCACCTCTCCTTAGATCCACCCCCTTAACATTTGCTACTTGTAGCTACTAGTTAGAAAAAAGTTCATGGACACAGTCTCCAGAGATTGTGTACTAGGGAATCCCCCTGCAGAGGAGAACAATATATATGCAATCCTCACCAAATCAAGGACAATAGCTACTGCTGAAGCCTGATTGCAATATGATACAGGCGGGGGAGGGACAATCTGTTACAACCCCTTCCCACCTCAATTTGTGCACGGACTAGTGACCTCAACAGGTCGCTTGTCAAGTGCACGTAAACATGGCGGACCTGACTCAGGGCTCTTCTTGCCTGGACAATCCGTCTGCATTTTGGTGTTGGCTGTCCCTTCTATATTGTATTGTAAAGTTATAGGGTTGAAGAGCCAGGCTCCATCGTAGTAAGTGTCCATTGTCCCCAGAGACTCTGTTCAGCCAGGTGAGGGGATTGTGATAAGTAACCACAGTGAATTCTCGCCCATACAGATACGGCCTTAGTTTCCTAAGGGCCCATACTCAGCCAGACATTCCTTCTCAACAGTTGCATAGGCCACTTCTCGGTCCAGCAGTTTCCTGCTGAGGTAGACAATTGGGTGCTCCTCCCCAGCTGCATTCACCTGGCTGAGTACAGCTCCCAATCCATAAGAAGAGGCATCCGTCTGCACAATGAATCTCCTCTTGTAGTCTGGAGCAGCCAGAACAGGGTCGCAGACCAAGGCGCCCTTCAACCAGTTAAAGCCTCATCACAGGCTGGAGTCCAGATCACCAGCCGGGGCATCGTTTTCTTCATGAGGTCTGTTAGGGGCTTGGCCACAGAGCTGAAATGAGAAACAAATTTTCGGTAATAACTGGCAGTGCCCAAAAAAGCCATAACTTGTTTCTTGGTTTGGGGTACAGGCCAGTCACTAATAGCCTGGATTTTGGCAGGTTCAGGACGCAACTTCCCTCCTCCTACTCGATGCCCTAGGTATTGGACTTCACCCATCCCCAATTGGAATTTATCAGGTCGAATGGTTAGGCCGGCTGCGAGAATCCGGTCAAGAACAACAGCTACTTGATTCAGATGTTCCTCCCATGTGTGGCTGAAGATGGCGATATTATCCAGGTAGGCACAAGCGAAGTCGCCACATCCCTGAAGGATCTGGTCCACCATTCTCTGAAAGGTTGCAGGGGCGTTTTTCATTCCGAAAGGCATGTTTAGAAATTCATACAGACCAAAGGGGGTTATAAAAGCCGACCTTTCTCTACCTTCCTCCGTCAGGGGAATTACTGAGATCCAAGGTGGTGACGTATCGTGCCCCAGCTAGCCGGTCTAGAAGTTCATCAATGCGGGGCATTGGGTAAGCATCACTGATAGTATGGTCATTTAGTCGTCTGTAGTCCACACAAAATCGAGTACACCCATCTTTCTTGGGTACTAACACAACAGGAGAGGCCCAAGGACTATGGGAGGCCTGAATCACCTCAAGCTGTAACATCTCCTCCAGCTCATGCTGCATGGTATTTCTAACTGATTCTGGTACCCGATAGGGAGCCTGCTGTATGGGACAGATGCCCTGAGTGTCCACATGATGTTGGGTTACTGTGGTTCGAACTGGTCGGGATGAGAAAGCAGCCTGTCTCTGATGGAGCACTCCCAGCATTTGTTTTTTCTGTAAGGAATCTAAGTGATCTCTCAGAGGAACCTGTTCCACAGTGGATGGGGCTCTGGCTGCTTCAACAAGATCAGGTAATGGGTCCTCATCCTCCTGACCATCTTCTGAAGCCAGCCGACAGCTTGCTATCATAGGTAATGTCCGGTCATGGTACTCCTTAAACATATTCACATCGACAGTCCTTTGTCTTAGACTCTGATCATCTAGAGCAAGAAGGTAATTGGTGTCGTTTAGTTTTCTGAGAACCCGGAAGGGACCCTCCCATGTTGTCTGGAGTTTATTTTGCCGATGGGGAACAATCTTTAAGACTTGTTGTCCCTCTACAAATTCTCGATAGCGTGCTTTGTGGTCATACCATGTCTTCTGTCTGGTTTGAGTCATCCGCACATGATTCTGAGCCAAACTAGCAAGTTGAGCCAGGGTTTCACGAAGCTTGAGGACATATGGAACAACAGGGGTTCCTGTATCTTCAACTTGCCCCTCCCAATAATCCTTTAGCAGAGTTAAGGGTCCTCTGACCTTTCTTCCATAGAGTAGTTCAAAGGGGGAAAACCCAGTGGACTCCTGGGGACCTTCGCGATAGGCGAACAGGAGATGGGGTAGGTACTTCTCCCAGTCAAAATCCCTATGAGTGAAGGCCCTTAGCATATTTTTCAGTGTTTGATTAAACCGTTCACAAAGTCCATTGGTTTGAGGATGGTATGCTGTATTTCGAATTGCTCGTACTCCACAAGTGCGCCACAGACACTGCACCAACTCTGACATAAACTGGGAGCCTTGGTCCGATAAAATTTCACTTGGGAATCCTACTCGGGTGAAAATGGTAACAAAAGCCTCGGCCACCTTGGCTGCAGAAATACTTGACAAGGCCACGGCTTCTGGATATCGGGTGGCGTAGTCCACAACAGTGAGAATATACTGCTTTCCAGATTTACTTGGTTTAGCCAGAGGTCCAATGATATCGACAGCTACTCTTTGAAAGGGTTCATCTATGATTGGGAGTGGTTAGAAGGGTGCCTTTGGGTGATCTCCGGGTCGCCCTCGAACCTGACATATGTCGCAAGTTCGGCAGAAATGTGCCACTGCTTGAAAAATTCCAGGCCAATAGGAAATTTGAGTCAATCGTCTCTCGGAGCGGGTTTTCCCCTGATGGCCAGCAGTAGGAATGTCATGAGCAAGGTGTAATAGGGAAATTCTGTATTTCTGAGGAACAATCAGCTGTTTGCTATAAGTCCAGGGCTTATCTAAGGAGTCATTGTTGGTAACCCGATATAGAAGTCCATTTTCTCTGATAATTTTTTCTCCATTTTCTCCTAACTGCCCTACTTCAGCCCGAGCTCTAAAGCTAGCCAGGGTGGGGTCAGTCTCTACCTCTTGTCTAAACTGAGTAATTACGGACAGTAGGAGAAAAGCAGGTTTAAATACCGCGCCAAACCACAGGAGTACAGATGAAATTAATAGATCTCTTTTCTTTGTTTTCACAGGTCTACGCGTTTCAAGGACATATCCGTCCTCTTCCTCAGGACAAATGCAGAGAATACTATATCAAAAGATATAGTATTCTCTGCATTTGTCCTGAGGAAGAGGACGGATATGTCCTTGAAACGCGTAGACCTGTGAAAACAAAGAAAAGAGATCTATTAATTTCATCTGTACTCCTGTGGTTTGGCGCGGTATTTAAACCTGCTTTTCTCCTACTGTCCGTAATTACTCCGTTTTGCGGGACTGCTGCCTTCCACGTTACTTTTATGCTGACAAAGGGGTTGTGACTGTCACAACCTCATCAGGTGAGTGTCCCTTCTTACATTCACCTCACACTGTTATACCGGGTAAGACCCTATTTGCGCCTTTTTCTTCCCACAGCCTTTTTCCTTCTTGTCTAAACTGAACTTTATCCCAAATGACATTTATATGAAACCCACAAGAAGAATCACTCACCGGCTGTGACGGTAGTTAGGGTGGCCTCATTTTCATTGATTGGTTGAACACGTCCACATCTGCTGCTCTCTTGGCTTGACTTCTGGTTATCGCACCGACAAAGTGGCATTGAAGATTCCCCACATCGTTCCCTAGAAGAATGTCTGCAGGAAGGCCGCTCATCACACCAATCATGCATTGTTTTGCCCCAAAGCCATAATCCAGGGTCACACTCGCTCTTGGAATGTATCTCTGAGTACCTCCAGCCAATTCATTGGCAATTGCTGGTCCCTTTTGCATTGCTTCTGGTTGAATTACTCGGGGATCTGCTATGGTGAGAAAAGCCCCAGTGTCACGAAAGCCAACAACTTTTTGGCCATCCAGCACGACCTCTGTAGATGTTTATGCTGAAGATCAGAAGAATGGGTGGCTGTGGCTCGCACCCCATAGACTCCTGGTAGGGAAGTCAACATATCAGAGTCACTTGGCAAATCATCAGGGAGTGAATCCAGCTCTTCTACTGTTGAGGGTGTCTGTAGATAATGGACAGGCAAAGGGGGTCTGTAACTGTTTTGCCTCCGAACACCTGGACAGTGAGCTTGCAGATGACCAGGCTGCCCACATCCATAACATCTGCGTTCTATGATTCTTTCTCCACGTCGTACTCCCAAAGAGGAGGCAGGAGTAGTAGGAGGCACATACACACGGGGTCCGCCATGTGTTGGTAGTCTAGTGCAGAAGTTCCCAACTCCAGTCCTCAAGGCACACCAACAGTGCATGTTTTCAGGATTTCTTTAGCATTGCATGGGTGTTGGATTCAGCACCTTTGTAGGTGATTAAATTATCACCTGTGCAATACTAAGGAAATCCTGAAAACATGCACTGTTGGTGTGCCTTGAGGACTGGAGTTGGGAACCTCTAGTCTAGTGGGACGGTGAACATTGGAGGCCAAAGGACAAGGGACCACTGGTGTTGGGGAACTGGTAGTTTTTTTTCTCACTGACTAGTAGCCTTTTCCATTGAGGCTTGATTGTGAGAAGCTCATTAGCTAGAGCGGCAGCTTGTTCCACAGTTGACGGCTTTCTCTCACGCACCCATTTCCATATCTCAGTAGGGCACCTGGCATAGAACTGCTCTTTCAGGATGACCTGGAGGAAGGTCTCCCAAGTTAAGGCCCCCTCTCCCTCCAGCCAGCGATGGCATACTTGTTTCAGTCTGTGGGCAAACATCTTGAAAGACACTTCTCCATCACAGGCTAATGTACGGAACTTAGTCCTATAAGTATATGGGGTCACGGCATAATGTTCCAGAATGGTCTGTTTTATCTCCCCATACTCACAATTCCACTGAGGGTCCATAGCTCTATAGGCGTCGGCAGCTCCACCCTCCAAGAGGCCAACCAGGTGTCTGTGTCGCTCTCTTTCTGGGACTTCCATTAATCGGCACTGATGCACAAAGTCCTGGAAGAAGCCCTCAATGTCGCCTGCAGCTTCATTAAATGGCTTAAAGTCCTTGCGGGACACTCTGGAGAATTCCCTCATAGTGGGTGCTGTGGTTACAGTCTGTCTGGAGCCTCTAGCTGCTTCCACAGCAAATCTCCTCTCCACCAATGCCCTCTCTTGAGCTCTGCGAATGGCATCCATCTTATATTCAATGGTGACCTCATCTCCCAGCAGTGCCATCTCCTCCTCATACCACACAACCCATTGACTTTTTTGGGTATTTAACTCCAGCTCCCGTCTTTCCTCCCCTTGCTGTGGAAATTGTTCCTCGGTGCCATCTTGCAGGCAAGTGTTTTCCAATGCCTCAATTAGTTGCTCCTTAGAGAGTCCTTTGTAGCCGACTCCTAATTCACAGGCCTTTGTTTGTAGGCTCACCACAGTCCAGTTCCTGTATCCTGAGGTTCTGGTTTCAGACGTTGATGGGCCATTGTCCTCCATTTCTCTGCTCTGATCCCGCTGCTGCCACCAGTTTGTGACGGGGTATGCGGCAGAGCAGTAAGGGACACCAGGCCAAGGAACAATCCAAGAAGATTTAATGAGGCGGGGAGCATAAAACATCCAATATCCAAATGGTTCTTTAGAGTCCACACAAAGGAAACAGATCTGGGGCAATCTGACGCCAAGGAGAATGCAACAGTCCTCAGATGCGTTCCCTAAATCCAGCAGCGTGGCAGCTGATCCTCAATGTCCAATCGTCCATCCCAGGGCAAAAAAGAGCTGGCCTCAGCACAGTTCCTCGCCCTTCACCCAACAAAGCATAACTAAACTAAAAAACATGTGGCTGAATCTCCCGCCTCTCCTTAGATCCACCCCCTTAACATTTGCTACTTGTAGCTACTAGTTAGAAAGAAGTTCCTAGACACAGTCTCCAGAGATTGTGTATCAGGGAAGCCCCCTGCAGAGGAGAACAATATATATGCAACCACCACCAAATCAAGGGCAATAGCTACTGCTGAAGCCTGATTGCAATATGATATAGCCTGGGGGGGATATAATGTTAAGGTGGTGTCACACACAGCGACGATGACAACGACGTCGCTACTACGTCACCATTTTCTGTGACGTTGCAGCGACGTCCCGTCGCTGTCGCTGTGTGTGACATCCAGCAACGAGCTGGCCCCTGCTGTGAGGTCGTTGCTGAATGTCCTGCTTCATTTTTTCGTCGTCGCTCTCCCGCTGTGACGCACAGATCGCTGTGTGTGACAGCGAGAGAGCGACGAAACGAAGCGAGCAGGGAGCAGGAGCCGGCATCTGGCAGCTGCGGTAAGCTGTAACCAAGGTAAACATCGGGTAACCAATGTGGTTACCCGATATTTACCTTCGTTACCAGCCTCCGCCGCTCTTGCTGCCAGCGCCGGCTCCCTGCACATGTAGCTGCAGTACACATCGTGTAATTAACCCGATGTGTACTGTAGCTAGGAGAGCAAGGAGCCAGCGCTAAGCAGTGTGCGCGGCTCCCTGCTCTCTGCACATGTAGCTGCAGTACACATTGGGTTAATTAACCCGATGTGTACTGTAGCTAGGAGAGCAAGGAGCCAGCGCAAAGCAGTGTGCGCGGCTCCCTGCTCTCTGCACATGTAGTGACGTTATGATCGCTCCTGCGTCGCTGTGTTTGACAGCTAAGCAGCGATCATAACAGCGACTTACACGGTCGCTGTTACGTCACAGAAAATGGTGACGTAACAGCGATGTCGTTGTCGCTGTCGCTATGTGTGAACCCAGCTTTACATTCTGCACAGTAATAGTCACCTGCACAAACAGATATTCTCCTAAGATAGCCAAATCTAAAAAAAAAAACACTCCAACTTTCAAAAATATTAAGCTTTGATATTTATGAGTCTTTTGGGTTGATTTTGGGAACATAGTTGTTGATCAATAATAAAAAAAAATCCTCTAAGATACTACTTGCCTAATAATTCTGCACACAGCATATATTTAAGACACTTTGTTTGATGCCTATGAGCTTTCCTAAGCTAAATTGGCCGCTGATTTATTATCTGATGTTATTGGAGATGGTTGCCCAATGTTTTGTCCATGGCTTCAAATGGATACAGGATTGATTTATCCACTATTTTAAACAGTTTATGGACTTTTTGGTTATTTATTTGAGCTTTGTGGATTTATTGAATTAGATGTGGACATATATTGTGGACATACACAGATAAATGCAGTTACGTCTACATATACTTTTTTTGGAAAGAGGTTTTGTTTTATATGCAAATAAATTAGTTTTTTGGGGTTTCCATTAGTCAATGAGTCCATCTAGCGTTTGTCCATGTCAATTATGCGCAGCATGCCGCGATTTCACCGAGAGCACTATTCATGTCGAGAAATAACTGGAAAGAGGAAGTGACCTCATTGATTAACACTGGTGTGAGTGCAATCCAATTTTTTTATGAAAATCACAGGTGGAAAAGAGCCCTTAAGAGCAGTTTTCCACTCAAAACGTGTACACCTCTGTCTACACTGCTTTTAACGGTTTTTTCTTTTTTTATGGATTTGGAATAATGTTTGGCTTTTTATCTAGATATTGGTAAGACTTTCTTCTTTTTATCAGTAACTAACAATATGTACAAATGTGATTGACCATGTAATTTTGAGCAGGCTTTGAAAACTGACAAGACCTTTTTACTTAGTTCACTATCAAATTGACAGCAGCCAGTACTCCGCTCAATATGCATCAAACACACACGGCTTCACTCCATACAAGCACGGCTCCGATCTGTACACGTGGTACACACACTGTACTGCTCCATACATGTAGTATACACACTGTGTCCCTCCGTACAGATCAGTCACACACAGCTCCGCTTCGTACGTCGTACACAAACCGCTGCATACACGTCGTATACACACATCTCTGCTCTGTACACCACTCTGTATACCTGGTACACACACGGCTCCACTTCGTTCAGCACGTACACACATGGCTCCATGCTGTACAACTCATACACACGCAGTTAGGCTTCGTGCTACCTCTTATACACACGGCTCCGCTCCGTACACATTGTAGATACACACCTCTGCTCTGTACACATCGTACACATGGCTCCACTTCAATCAGCACAAACACACTCTGTGCCGCCCCCGTGTCAGCAGCCGGGCTGCTCAGATCCGCATTCGCGGTGGCTCGAGGGTCGTCCGGACCCCGGGGGGGTCGTGCGGCCACTCAAATGAAGGGGGGTATTTACAGGGGATTATGTTTAGAGTTCATGATGCCACCCGTAGTGTGTGGTAATGTGGAGTACCATCGCTGCAGTTGGGAGTACCCGGGGGTGATGGAGTGGGGCAGCCGGATGTTAGAACCCTCCACGGGTAGGGGAGATGCCCCGAGACTCGGTGACAGTAGCTGGGGGGTACCGTGGGGAGCGAAGAGGGACACTTTTGTCCTCACATAGTCCATAAAGCTGACACCGACAACTGGATAAACTAAAGTTCTGGACACCGCTGCCGCTGAGGGGAGCTAGTTTGGGTCCCGTCCCCACTGGTGCTGCCTGGTGATCTGTGACCTACCTCCTGGCACTTAGTTCCCTTCTTTGTTGGTCCCGGTAGCATAAAACTAGTTGGGTCCCGCTCCCCAGTGTGGCTAAGTGTGGGAGCTTGCTCTCAGGGTTCACGCTTGGGATTTTCTGGACCGTTTTTGTGGAAAGTCCTATTCCCCTCGTTACGCTAGTACCCCGATTCTGGAGCGGGTGGAGGACGGATCTTGAAGGCTCCGTTCTCGTCGGGTAAATTGTCAGGTTGCCTGAAGCTACTCCCTGACCTAGGGTCTATGTACCCCGTCATGCCCTGGTCCCAGCCCGGTGATGGTACAAGGCCGCCGGCTGTCCTCCTCGACAGTTCCGTGCCCTTTTGTCACGATCCTCTGCGACCGGGGGTCCAGCTCCTTCTAGGCCCTGGAAAAAAACAAAAAGACAGCACTAAAGAGTAGTTCTACTAGTCATATGTGAGGCCGTATGGCACATTTTATAAAAATAATTTAGTGTAGGACTGCCCCAAATGAGATTTGCCGTGACGTGGCGGGGTAGCTCAAGAAATTGCAATTTTTTGCCAAAAATCTCTAAATTTTTATAATAAGTACAGTTTGGAATTTTTAGTGCTGAAGTGCACATTCAGTGCTGGCTTTTTGTTTTTTCTTCATTGAATTGGTCGGTGGCTGACCCCCACCTTGCTATGCACCCCAATTTGGGATGTATTCCACCTGTCTAGATTTTGGCGGTTGGTGACTGTTCACATTCAGTCATCGGGCCCTGTCCACAGGCTATTTACTTCATGCAGCATTTGCTTGGACCTGTCCCGCCCACAGCCATGACTCAGTCATGGGTACGGGATTGAAATAGACCAGGTGAGTGCTGCTAAGAGCAGTTCTATTATTCATATGTGAGGCCGTATGGCACATTTTATAAAAATAATTTAGTGTAGGACTGCCCCAAATGAGATTTGCCGTGACGTGGCGGGGTAGCTCAAGAAATTGCAATTTTTTTGCCAAAAATCTCAAAATTTTTATAAGTACAGTTTGGAATTTTTAGTGCTGAAGCGCACATTTAGTGCTGGCTTTTTGTTTTTACTCACAGTAAATGAATCACACGAGTCTTTTGGTAAACCAAGGTGCTGGTGGCCGGCCGCCCGGGCCGGTTGCATTCAGGTCCCCCACCCGGGCTGGTGCTCACTGTCCTTATTCCTCTGCACTTGTTTTGTGTATGGTGGACTGCCTGGTCTGGAACTCAGAAGTCCGCTCCCGGCTGGATGTGACCTAAGGAGCCGTGCCCGCAGACGCTGGACCGTGGGATCTATGGGCCCTGGTCTTATCCCTCTCGGTGGGCTGTTGTCTTCTTTTAGGGACTTTGGGTGGGACAGGACCTATAATCCTGCCCTCAATCGGTTAATTAGCTAGGCCGCTGGTTTCGGTCCTGGCTTCAGGGTCCGAGTACCCCCTCTGTGCTACGGTTTCTGGGTCAGTTCTCCGTGTTTGTACCGGCGGGCTACAACCCGAGCCGTCTTCCCATCTCCTGCTGACGGAGACCACCGTCTGCCACCTAGCCAAAGGCACCAGGGCTCCAACCCTGGCACCGTTCAATTTGAGCTTCTCCTCCTGCTGGGACTACACCTAGCCCCAGCTCCAATCCTCTCAACTTGAATTCTATATTAGACTACTGTTTTTCCCGCCCCGGGCTGTCTAGACTTCTACGTGGGCTTTTCCAACCTCCTAGTCCCGCCCACTGGTGTGTCCATCTTTCCCTAAGGGGGGTGACTAAGGTTTCAGGTCGGCTATGTGTTACCTAGGTGAGGGAAGGTGCTATGCGGGGGCCTATTTGTGACTACCTGATTTTGCCAGGGCATCACATTCCCACTTGGTTTAATACAGACCGTCTGCGGGCTCTCTGACCACCAACATTTATTGAACAGGAACTGTAGAAAACGAAAAAGGTAAAATAGGTTACAATCATACTAACATATGTACATTCTATTCTTCCCTTAGGGTAGGCACTTCTCTTAAATGTTGCACATGTAAAACTGGGACGGGACGGACCGGGTCCTTCTCACCTCACCCACCCAAAACAACCTAACCCTGATGCCACCTCTAAAACACAGGTTGGCACCCCTTGCCCAAGTCCAGGTTAGGTCCGGGTGTTGCCCGTACAGGCCGGGTAAAAAGTTCCTTACCCGGCAGTCCTTTTTCATGGGCCCCACGTCCAGGGGACCCCTGACCCGGAGGGTAGTCACCGGTTTTGGTGGTGACTGGGCCTCGGCCGACTCTACCGCAGACCCTTCCTCCAATTAGCCTCTCCAGAGACTGCGGCAGGTGAGAAGGGTGGTCAGTTGTAACACTTAAACTTCGCTGCCGGAACAGCCTCCTCTTGCAACTGTTCCTCAGACCACTACCGGACAGCACGGGTCCCCAATCCCACCATCATTCACGGGTGGCACTGTCCATAAAGACCCCGTCTCCACTGCCTGCAGTGCCGGTACGGTTGCTCCTCTGGACTGGACTCCATCCTCCACTGGGGGCTCCGACCCCCAATGGCCTCTTCACTTGTAACATGCAGGGGTGAAGACGTTCAACAAGAACGGAGCGCTGTATCAATTAACACTGTAACTTCTCTGCCACCTCCCACCTGTTGTGCAGATGGCCTCCTCCGGAGAACAGGAGGACGTTCAACAGGGGTGACAGTCCATGAAGCATGAAACTTGCAAACTTTAAGACTTGTAGGTAGACTTTCGGGTTCCACTACCACTGCTGCATAGGGCCGTGCGGCTCCATCAGCTGTCTGGAAACAGGGCTCTCCAGCCAGGGGCAGTACATCTCAGGACTATGGACTTCCAGCGGGAATGGTGGTGGGACTGCTGACGACACTGCTTCTTCCAGGAGCTGCGCCACACTGGGTTCACCAGTTACATGGGAGCGGGCCCCTGTTCCGGGCACGTCAGCGATGGCGGGGGAGTCTGCGTGGCTTTATCCTGACACGGCACTGTCGGGGTGGCCCGCTTTTCATGGGCCCACACCACGGCGACCATCCTCCGGACCTCCGCCTTCCAATCGAGCACCTGCTGTAATGACTGGGCTCTCACCTGGACACAAAATGTCGCCAGCTCTCGCTCCAGCCATGCAGCGGTTCCCTCAGGCAAACGATCTGAGCCTCGCTCCTTGGTATCAAATGCCACTCCGCCTCTACCACTTCGGAGCGCCGCCACTCCAGTGGCGAGCGCTGCACTGCCAGCTTCATTTGGCGCCGATATCTCCCCGCTTCTCCCGCTCGGTCATTTGCAAGCACTCTCCTGAGCGGATTGTTAGTTTCGTTTTACGACCTCGGGGTTCACCTTCCAGCCGTGTTCCCAGGGGGTGGGGCTTCAGCTTCGCGCCCTTTTTCTTGGGGAATAGGATGCTGGGCAGCAGTCTTCGCGCCCAAAAATAGCAGCAAAAATGGTGACTTCTGAAAACCTCTCAACGGATTACCGCTGACTGTCCAACTGAAGGCGCACTTCCACCAGGTAGGTGGATGAGTTTGAATCCTGTTCGTGACGCCAATTTTGGGGTGTGCCGCCCCTGTGCCAGCAGCCGCCGCTGCTCAGATCCGGCCCTTCTGTGGGTGGCTCGAGGGTCTCTGGACCCAGGGGTCTCGCGGACACGCCGAATAAAAAGGGGGACGTAGATGTACGGGCTAGGCCGTATTAAGTTCCTGACGCCACCCACGGTGTGTGGTGAAGTGGGACACCACTGCTGCTGTTGTAGGGCACCCGGGGGAGATGTAGTGGCAGCTGGATGTTAACCCTCCGTGGGTAGGGATGGTTGCCTCGGGACCCAGTGTCTTTGTGCAGGGTATAGCGATGGCGAGGGCCGGCGCGCCCAGACGTGCGGGGGGGTTGGTTGGTTACTCACAGTAAATGAATCACACAAGTCTTTTGGTAAACCAAGGTGCTGGTGGCCGGCCGCCCGGGCCGGTTGCATTCAGGTCCCCCACCCGGGCTGGTGGTCACTGTCCTTATTCCTCTGCACTTGTTTTGTGTATGGTGGACTGCCTGGTCTGAAACTCAGGAGTCCGCTGCCGGCTGGATATGGCCTAAAGAGCCGTGCCCGCAGACGGCCCGTGGGATCTATGGGCCCTGGCGGTGGCCTTATCCCTCTCGGTGGGCTGTTGTCCTTCTCTTAGGGACTTTGATTGGGAGAGGACCTATAATCCTGCACTCAATCGGTTAATTAGCTAGGCCGCTGGTTTTGGTCCTGGCTTCAGGGTCCGAGTATCCCCTGTGGGCTACGGTTTCCGGGTCAGTTCTCCTTGTCGGTACCGGCGAGCTACAACCCTGTCCTGGTCCACCTTGGAACTGCCGTGCCATCTTCCTGTCTCCTGCTGACGGAGACCACCGTCTGCCACCTAGCCAAGGCACCAGGGCTCCTACCCTGGCACCGTTCAATTTAAGCTTCTCCTCCTGCTGGGACTACACCTAGCCCCAGCCTCCACTCCTCTCAACTTGAACTCTAGATTAGACTACTGTTTTCCCGCCCTGGGCTGTCTAGACCCCTAGGTGGGCATTTCCAACCGCCTGGTCCCGCCCACTGGTGTGTCCATCTTTCCCTAAGGGGGGGTGACTAGGGTTTCAGGTCGGCTGTGTGTTACCTAAGTGAGGGAAGGTGTTATGTGGGGGGCCTATTTGTGACTACCTGGTTTTGCCAGGGCGTCACACACACACGGCTCCGCTCCGTACACCTCGTACACACACGGCTCCGCTCCCTACACCTCGTACACACACGGCTCTGCTCCGTACACCTCGTACACACACGGCTCTGCTGCGTACACCTCGTACACACACGGCTCTGCTCCGTACACCTCGTACACACGCGACTCCGCTCCGTACACCTCGTACACACACGGCTCCGCTCCCTACACCTCGTACACACACGGCTCTGCTCCGTACACCTCGTACACACACGGCTCTGCTGCGTACACCTCGTACACACACGGCTCTGCTCCGTACACCTCGTACACACACGGCTCCGCACACCTCGTACACACACGGCTCCGCTCCCTACACCTCGTACACACACGGCTCCGCTCCGTACACCTCGTACACACACGGCTCTGCTGCGTACACCTCGTACACACACGGCTCTGCTCCGTACACCTCGTACACACACGGCTCTGCTCCGTACACCTCGTACACACACGGCTCCGCTCCGTACACCTCGTACACACACGGCTCCGCTCCCTACACCTCGTACACACACGGCTCTGCTCCGTACACCTCGTACACACACGGCTCCGCTCCCTACACCTCGTACACACACGGCTCTGCTCCGTACACCTCGTACACACGCGGCTCTGCTGCGTACACCTCGTACACACGCGGCTCTGCTCCGTACACCTCGTACACACGCGGCTCCGCTCCGTACACATCGTACACACGCGGCTCCGCTCCGTACACCTCGTACACACGCGGCTCCGCTCCGTACACCTCGTACACACGCGGCTCTGCTCCGTACACCTCGTACACACACGGCTCTGCTACATCCACACTGTAAACCCCTCCTGACCCCACACATAAACTTCCCCTCATCCAGCACCATGACAACCAGCACAGCAGAGTCCTGCATACACTGAGGAGCTGATCATGTGACCCTGACTCCTCCCCTCCATGTGACATCATCACAGGTCCTGTAAGCACACAGCAGCCATATGTCTAGTCACGCCCACTAACCCAGTGAGGTCCTTCTGGCCAGTGGCCACAGGGATTTAGCCACAATCATCTATCTAGTGTGCGGCTCTGCAGGTGGAGGTAGGTGCAGGGTATTATATATCTAGTGTGCGGCTCTGCAGGTGGAGGTAGGTGCAGGGTATTATATATCTAGTGTGTGGCTCTGCAGGTGGAGGTAGGTGCAGGTTATTATATATCTAGTGTGCGGCTCTGCAGGTGGAGGTAGGTGCAGGGTATTATATATCTGTGTGCGGCTCTGCAGGTGGAGGTAGGTGCAGGGTATTATATATCTAGTGTGCGGCTCTGCAGGTGGAGGTAGGTGCAGGGTATTATATATCTAGTGTGCGGCTCTGCAGGTGGAGGTAGGTGCAGGGTATTATATATCTAGTGTGCGGCTCTGCAGGAGGAGGTAGGTGCAGGGTATTATATATCTAGTGTGCGGCTCTGCAGGTGGAGGTAGGTGCAGGGTATTATATATCTAGTGTGTGGCTCTGCAGGTGGAGGTAGGTGCAGGTTATTATATATCTAGTGTGCGGCTCTGCAGGTGGAGGTAGGTGCAGGGTATTATATATCTGTGTGCGGCTCTGCAGGTGGAGGTAGGTGCAGGGTATTATATATCTAGTGTGCGGCTCTGCAGGTGGAGGTAGGTGCAGGGTATTATATATCTAGTGTGCGGCTCTGCAGGTGGAGGTAGGTGCAGGGTATTATATATCTAGTGTGCGGCTCTGCAGGTGGAGGTAGGTGCAGGGTATTATATATCTAGTGTGCGGCTCTGCAGGTGGAGGTAGGTGCAGGGTATTATATATCTGTGTGCGGCTCTGCAGGTGGAGGTAGGTGCAGATTATTTATCAGTTCCTTATATAGCGCCACTATTCTCCGCGGCGCTGTACACACTATTATCACCGCCCCCATTGGGACTCTCCTCAATAGGCTTTATTCATGTGTTGTTTCCATTTTTCTTCTGCAAATAAATGAGGTCTCTCCAGTATCTCCTCGTCATCTCCTCGCCGTCACCTCGGGCCGTCTTCTCTACGTTCCTCCCTGTCCTCGGGCCGTCTTCTCTACGTTCCTCACTGTCCTCGGGCAGTCTTCTCTGCGTTCCTCACTGTCCTTGGGCCGTCTCCTCGGCGTTCTTCATTGTCCTCAGGGCATCTCCTCTGCGTTCCTCACTGTCCTCAGGGCATCTCCTCCTCAGGGCATCTCCTCTGCGTTCCTCACTGTCCTTAGGCCGTCTCTTCGGCGTTCCTCACTGTCCTCGGGCCCTCTCCTCTGCGTTCTTCACTGTCCTCGGGATGTCTTCTCGGCGTTCCTCACTGTCCTTAGGCCATCTCCTTGGCGTTCCTCACTGTCCTCGGGCCGTCTCCTCGGCGTTCCTCACTGTCCTCGGGCCCTCTCCTCGGCGTTCCTCATTGTCCTTGAGCCCTCTCCTCGGCGTTCCACTCTGTCCTTGGGCCGTCTCCTTGGCATTCCTCACTGTCTTCAGGCCCTCTCCTCTGCGTTCCTCACTGTCTTTGGGCCGTCTCCTTGGCGTTCCTCACTATCCTATGGCTGTCTGTTTGGCGTTCCTCACTGTCCTCGGGCCGTCTCCTCTGCGTTCCTCACTGTCCTCAGGGCATCTTCTCTGCATTCCTCACTGTCCTCGGGCTGTCTCCTCGGCTTTCCTCACTGTCCTTGGGCCGTCTCCTCGGCGTTCCTCACTGTCCTTGGGCCGTCTCCTCGGCGTTCCTCACTGTCCTCGGGCCCTCTCCTCGGCGTTCCTCACTGTTCTTGGGCCCTCTCCTCGGCGTTCTTCTCTGTCCTTGGGCCGTCTCCTTGGCGTTCCTCACTGTCTTCGGGCCCTCTCCTCTGCGTTCCTCACTGTCTTCGGGCCGTTTCCTTGGCGTTCCTCACTATCCTATGGCCGTCTCCTCTGCGTTCCTCACTATCCTATGGCTGTCTGTTCGGCGTTCCTCACTGTCCTCGGGCCGTCTCCTCTGCGTTCCTCACTGTCCTCAGGGCATTTCCTCTGCGTTCCTCACTGTCCTCGGGCTGTCTCCTCGGCTTTCCTCACTGTCCTTGGGCCGTCTCCTCGGCGTTCCTCACTGTCCTTGGGCCGTCTCCTCGGCGTTCCTCACTGTCCTCGGGTCCTCTCCTTGGCGTTCCTCACTGTCCTTGGGACGTCTCCCCGGTTTGATTGCTAAGATATTGGGGCGATCACAGAACTATTGAAAGTTGTTGCAAAAAGTCACAATGGTTGCAAGAAAAAAAAGTAATTGAAAAAAAGAATAACATGATGTCTTGAGTCAGTCACAGCCTGATGTGATCTCAGGGGGATGTGGGTTCAGAAGGTCACAACATATAGTTGATCGCTGATCTGCTTTAGTGCCCGCGACGTCGTTTACCCTGAGTTGGAGCGTATTTAATTCCATCCAGTACTGAAAGAGTTAAGGACATTTCTATCCTGCAGGGATCTAACAGGTAGTTGTAACCTCAGCTGCAGCCACTCCCTTTGGCTATAATTATTCAAATTATTCACTCCTCACTCCTTCCTATGCCGGCTATAGCTCATTTCTATGCTGTCCACTTTGAAGGAGCCAGCCTCCAGAGAAGCTGAGCTGTTGCTTCTGTTGCAGCTGAAAAGTTCCTGCTGGAGAAGCTGTGGAGTGTTATGTGTTGTTTTCTTTCCCACCTGTTGGTCGTACCTTCCTAAAAAAGGTGTTGTTTTATTGAAGTAGCAAGACTATCGGCTCGTTAGCCCGCAGTTGTCAGTGTCAGTTCAGGGCCAGAGAGGGTCTAGGCACGTGACGGCGAACGAGGGAAGGACTTGTCTAGGGACATTAGGGAGTGCAGGAATCAGCCTCAGGTGTGTATTAGAAGGTGACCCCGCTCCCCTCTCACTAATGCTAGGGCCTTCCATTTTATACCCTGGTGGTCCCTCTGTGTTGCGCCGTTCACTAGAAGTCCTCTCATAACTGGCGTGAAACCTAGAGTCACACCGTGACACATGAAATACCAAAGATTTGGGAAGAATCAAATGTGAAGCAACAAGGAAGCCATTATGAGACAGTGCTGTCATATTGCAGAACTGCAACATGCCTAGGGGCCATAAATACAAGTTGTTTGGTGATCAGAGACCTGGCCAAGGTGCGGAGGCTGAACCCAACCACCACTGAGCAAGACACGAAAGTACAAGGTGTTCAGTGTTTAGAGACATGGCCGAGGTGAGGAGGCTGAACCTAACCACCACTGAGCAAGACACGAATGTACAAGGTGTTCAGTGTTTAGAGACACAGCCGAGGTGAGGAGGCTGAACCCAACCACCACTGAGCAAGACACAAAAGTACAAGGTGTTCAGTGTTTAGAGACATGGCCGAGGTGATGAGGCTGAACCCGACCACCACTGAGCAAGACATGGAAGTACGAGGCTTTCAGTTCTCGAACACAGCTGAGGTGAGGAGGCTGAAACCGACAACTGAGCTAGACATAGACATGGAGATGTGAAGATTGGGCCAAAAATGATCTGAAGATGGATTATTCACAGGTTTTATGGACTAATGAGATGAGAGTGACTCCTGACAGTACTCACGGGCATTCCCCTAAGGCCGGTTTCACACATCCGGCTTTTCGCCGGTTTGCCGGATCCGGCGCTCTCCCATACAGTGACTACAGTACATGCTGTCATGTGACCGGCGCATGTGACCCGGAAGTTACAGCGCTGTCACTGTACTGTATTGTCTGTACGGGAGAGCGCCGCATCCGGCAAACCGGCGAAAAGCCGGATGTGTGAAACCGGCCTAAGAAAGTGAGAATCGCACTTTCACTTTCTTATATATTCAGGTTTATTAACCATTTGGATTGACTGACTGCACTGGAGTTGTTCAATAAGAATCTTCAGATAATGTAATTGATAAAGGAATTTTTTCTTCCAAGGAATTGATGCATTTGTCTAATCTGAGGGAATTAGAGGTGGAAAGCCTGGATAAAAAAAATTTCATTGAATAAAAATTTTTCTAAACCAAATCCTAAATGTTATCCAGTGAAATCAAGACCACCAGTTTTACACCAATTCCAGGATTTGATAGAAAGGGAATTGATAGAATTAGATACAGTCTTCAAATAGCTGTAATAATTTGAATAAAAAACAACTGGAAGCTTTAGATACATTAAAAAATAATAAAAATGTAATAATTAGACCAGCGGATAAGGGAGGTGGAATTGTGGTTATAGACACTGAACTGTATTTACAATGTAATCATAATATGTTAGCTAACAGTGATATTTACACGCGGATTGAATCAGATCCTATGGAAAAATTCACTTGTAGATTTATTGGAGGAGGGGACATATTTAGGTGCTATAGTTGAGATGAAATATCTGCGTGTAGATTTCCCTGTTACTCCTATTTACCATTCCCTCCCTAAAATTCAAAAAAATAAATCCCCTCCTCCATTTAGACCTATAATTGCCGGCATTGGTTCCTTGAATGAGAATTTAGGATCCTGGGTGGACCATTACCTACAGCCTCTTGTTTGTGCTATCCCAGGATATATACGGGATACAAAAGCAATAATTAATGGTCTACAGGATATTATATGGTCTCAAAATTATAATTGGTTAAGCTGTGATATTGTGACATTATATACCTCTCTCCCGTTTTAAAGTCATTCTAAATAGTTTAAATATCTTTCTGGAAAAATATAGCCCGTATACCATTCAAATTAGGCTAGTTTCACACTTGCGTTGAACGGTATCCGTTGCATTGCGTTGTGTGACGGATACAACAGATGTGTTGCATATAGTGGCACAACGGATGCTGCAAAACAACGCAATTCGTTTTGTTTTTTTATAGTTTTACCGTCGGCAGACTACTGTGAACGATCAGCTGATCGCTAACAGTAGTCGGCCGCCGGGTGATCAGCCGATCACTCACAGTAGCCGGCCGCCGGGTGATCAGCCGATCACTCACAGTAGCCAGCCGCCGGGTGATCAGCCGATCACTCACAGTAGCCAGCCGCCGGGTGATCAGCCGATCACTCACAGTAGCCGGCCGCCGGGTGATCAGCCGATCACTCACAGTAGCCGGCCGCCGGGTGATCAGCCGATCACTCACAGTAGCCGGCCGCCGGGTGATCAGCCGATCACTCACAGTAGCCGGCCGCCGGGTGATCAGCTGATCGTTCGGTCGCCGACAATGTGTGCGGGGGGCGGAGTGCGAAGTGGGTGGAGCCGAGCGGGGCCATGGCTGAGGACGTCAGTGCCGCGGGGACTGCATAGCTGGGGGACAGGTGAGAGTGTGTGTGTGTGTTTTGTGTGTGTTGTGTGTGAGGGAGGGAGGGAGGGAGCCGAGCGGGGAAGTGTCGGGCTCCCGCAACACGTAACCAGGGTTCCTTGGTTACCCGATGTGTACCCTGGTTATGGGTGGAGGGAGCCAGAGAGAGCATGCGCAGTGAAATCCAAAGGATTCCGCTGCTCAAAAAAACGTTACATGCTGCGTTCCTTCCGCCCGACGCTGCGTCGTCCGACGGATGCAACGCTGACACTTGCGTTACAGTGCGTCATCCATACAAGTCTATGGAGAATAGCACAGTGCGTTAACGGACTGCGCTATTCTCCATAGTGACGGACTCCGCTGAACGCAAGTGTGAAACTAGCCTTAACGAGTTCTTGTTTCTATCTATAAAATATTTACTGACGCATAACTATTTTCTTTTTGATGATAAATTTTATATACAGAAACAGGGCGTCAGCATGGGGGGGGAAATTTTCCCCCTCATTAGCTAATATAGTGGTTGCTATTTGGGAAGAGCAGAACATCATTAATATTGATAATCCTTTTAAAAATAATATAATCCTCTATGGACGCTATATAGATGATATCGTTATAATTTGGGATGGAGATTCTTGTTCTTGTAACCAGTTTATAAAATACATCAATAAAAATCAATTTAATCTAAAATTTACATATCTACAAAAAAAAGAAATATGTTTTTTGGATGTTATTTTCACTGGACACAGAAAATGGGTCTATTGAAAGCATGCAAGCTCGTGTCATCCTCACCATATAAAAAATAATATTCCAATAGGAGAGATGATACGAACCAAACGTAATTGTAGCAATCTGTATAAATTTGGAACAGAAAAAAATATGGTATGCCAACGGCTATATGAAAGAGGATATCCAGATTGGACACTCATTAGAGCTATAGACAGAGTGGATAAAATAGACAGGAATTATTGAAAAATAAAAGGAATCAAAAGCATACAGGTAGTCAATTTAATAATGTAGCAGTGACCTTCTCAACTAGATATAGTCCGCAATTTTTTAGAATCACTCAGATAATAAAAAAGTATTTGCCTATTCTTCATCAGAATTCTACTTTTTCTAAATTAACCCCTTCACAACCGGCCGATTTTTCGCTTTCCGGTTTTTTTTTTTCGCCATTCTTTTTCTGAGAGACGTAACTTTTTTTATTTTTCAGTCAATATGGTCATGTGAGGGTTTATTTTTTGCGGAACGAGCTGTACTTTTAAATGAAACCATAAGTTTTACCATGTAGCGTACTGGAAAACGGCAAAAAAAATCCAAATGCAGAAAAATTGCAAAAAAAGTACAATAGCACTATGGTTTTTGAGATATTTTATTCACTGTGTTCACTATATGGTAAAACTGATGTGTGGGTGTGATGCCTCAGGTCAGTGCGAGTTCGTAGACACCAAACATGTATAGGTTTCCTTTTATATAAGGGGTTAAAAAAAAATCGGAAGTTTGTCCGAAAAAAGTGGCGCAAGTTTTACGCCATATTCCGTGACCCGTAGTGTTCTCATTTTTCGGGATCTATGGCTCAGTGACGGCTTATTTTTTGCGGATCGAGCTGACGTTTTTAACGGTACCGCATCAGACGCCATATCTCAGATATAGGTAAAACACACTTATGCGGTTCTTCAGCGGTCTCTAGGCATTTTACTTTGTGTCATGGCGGTAATACCTCTGGTCTTAAATTTAGAGCGATAGAAAAAGTTCAACAAATGGCCAGAGGGGGAGACTTCCAACATAAAGTTCTAAATAGAGAATCCTTTTGGATATTTAAAGGGGTTGTCCGACATAACAAAAATGTTTGAGTTTAAGCTAATCTGTGCTGTATTGTCATATAAATCACCCCTACATTGTTATTTTTTGTTTTCTAACTTTTGTTCCTCTTGAATTATCCCTTTATAATCTGCAGCTCCTTGTTTACATTCAGCACAAGCAAACTGACCACTTCCTATGCCAAACCTCCCAGTCAGAGCTGGCACCTCCCGGCCTCAGTGTCCAGCCCCACCCCAGTGTCCAGCCTCGCCCCCTGCCCACCCCCTGCACACACATTCCCTGTCAGTATATTCTGCCCCAGCACTGACCTGTTATCACTATAGCATTGCAAATAACAGCCCCGCATCGGGCTCTGCACCGCATACTCACATCGGGCTCTGCACCGCATACTCACATCGGGCTCTGCACCGCATACACACATCGGGCTCTGCACCGCATACACACATTGGGCTCTGCACTCCACACACACATCATACTCTGCACCGCATACACACATCATACTCTGCACCGCATACACACATCATGCTCTGCACCACATACACACATCGAGCTCTGCACCGCATACACACATCGGGCTCTGCACTGCATACACACATCAGGCTCTGCACTGCATACACACATCAGGCTCTGCACCGCATACATACATCGGGCTCTGCACCGCATCCACACATCGGGCTCTGCACCGCATCCACACATCGGGCTCTGCACCGCATCCACACATCGGGCTCTGCACCGCATCCACACATCAGGCTCTGCACCGCATCCACACATCAGGCTCTGCACCGCATCCACACATCAGGCTCTGCACCGCATACACACATCGGGCTCTGCACTGTATACACACATCAGGTTCTGCACGCACACACGGCGCTCTCCACCGACCCCCCCTACCCCCATAGGGAACACATGTAGGGAGTACATACGCACCCATCCCCGGTCCCCGCCGCTCCTGCACGTTCGCGCGCTGTCTGTGCTCTGGCCATATCAGCACAGTAGTGACGTCACCGCTGTGCTGAAGAGAGCACAGACAGCGGGAGGGACAGTGATGAGAAGCTGCGCTGCGCTGCTTCTCATCAGTGCTTTCAAATATACCGGCATCGGTGATCTGTGATGCCAGTATATTTGAATGTGCGATCCTGACCAGGGGCCCGGTGCTGGCACTGACACCACGGCAGCCGCTGCCAGGCCCCGCCCCCAGGTCACGGACCCCACAGAAGTGCAGGGGGAGGTTGTGGGCAGAGTACGGGGTGCGGGGGAATGTCTGGGAGGGTGCAGGGAAGGGGGGCGGGGCTCATCGCACTGTACAGCCCAGCAGGGAGGCGACATGCTGTTTCCAGATTTGCATGTCAACATGGTCCTGCCCATGTTGACATGAAATGACCGGAAGCAGCAAAATCGCGGCAGGAGCGGTCACATGACCACTCTGAGCCGGGGAAGAGCGGCTGACAGCAGGGCAGGTAAGTGGTCTCTATCTACTTACCTGCCCCAATGTAGCCCAATAGGGAAATAATAAAAAAAACTCAAAATAAGCCGGATAACCCACATGGTATGAATATATGGCAGGACATGATTGTCCATTATAATTAAATTATTTATGTAAAAATGGTTTTAATGTTTATGACAATATGAATAATATTGTTTATGTGTTTTATGTATCTGTGAATTATAGCACTAGAATTTCCTATCTGTGCACAAGTCTTTGTTACATGTGTAGGATAATTATCCTAATTAGAAACCACTTGCATGATGGGAGTTCTAGTAAGCCATATAGAGGTATCAGTACCTACTCTAAAACATCCAACACTATATGACCACTCTCTGGGTCGAAACATGTTGGATAAACTGATGATCTAGATACCTTGTCTGTGGATCCCACCTGCGTTGTGGAAACTTTTTAAACGAAGCAATAAAGACGTAAGTTAATTTTATATAAAAAAGCCTGTGATCCGCTGGATTTTTTTTTTCTTCTTTCTACAATAAGAAAATATAATCTAAAAAAATACAGGTGGAATTAGAAGACCTTTTCAGAGCTTATCTGTCACGGGTGTGTCACAGTTGACAGACAGTCCTGTGGTGTCCAGCTGTAGAAGGTCAGTGTTTGGCTACACAAACTGCTCCATTCTGCTCCGTTTTTTTCTCTGCTTGGGGTCCCTTTACTTCTAGGACTCTGCGGATATCCTCACCTTTAAGCTGTAAATCATCATCATCACTTCCCCTTGTGTCCTTAAATACCTCTTGGGTGTTTTGTGATAGGTATATTCCTATACAGGCCTTGGATGCAAGCAGTTGACTTTGTATTCATCTGATGAAACGTTGTTTGTTGCTGTTGCTTTCCCTAAGTCTTCTTAGAGATAAGCTGTCACTCTATATAACCACACAATAACTACAGCTCTTGATTTAGCCACCCCCCTCACACATACCAAAACTCGCAAAATCAACAGACAACCCTGGCATACCAGGCTGACTAAAAAACTGAGACGGGCCTCCAGAGTTGCTGAACAGAAATGGAAAAGATCCCATTCCACCGAGCACTTAATCGCATACAAACAGTCCCTCACCAATTTCAAGTCCACACTCGCTGCTGAAAAAGAAACCTACTTCTCATCCCTCATATCCTCCACGTCTCACAACCCTAAACAGCTATTCAATACTTTTAGTTCTCTCCTCTATCCCCCAGGGTCACCTCCCTCTCATCTCAGCTGAAGACTTTGCCTCCTTACTCAAGCAGAAGATCAAAATCATCAGAGGAAGCTTTGGCCCACAGTCGTACCTCATAACTACTGAGCCCCCCTCCTCCATAACCAGCTTCACACCCATGACTGAAGATCATCTCTCCTCTATTCTCTCCAGATCACATCTCACCATCTGTGCACTTGACCCACTCCCATCCCACCTCATCCCCAACCTCACCGCACTCTTCATCCCGCTCCTAACCCATCAGTTCAATCTATCATTAGCAACTGGTGTCTTCCCCTCATACTTTAAACATGCCTCGATCATATCCATCCTCAAAAAGCCCTCCCTTGACTCAGCCTCTTTGTCTAACTATTGGCCCATATCACTTCTCCCCTATGCCTCCAAACTACTGTAACAGCATGTCCATCTTGAATTGTCCTCCCACTTCTCCTCCTGCTCCCTCTTTGACCGGTTACAATTTGGCTTCCGACCCCATCATTCCAGTGAAACTGCCTGAACTAAAGTCACCAATGACCTACTAACCACCAAAACCAAGCGACACTACTCTGTCCTCCTCCTCCTCCTAGACTTGTCTTCTTCATTTGACACTGTTGATAATTCCCTCATCTCATCTCTTGGTATCACAGACTTGGCACTATCCTGGCTCTCTTCATATCTAACAAACCGGACTTTCAGCGTTTCCCACTACCTCCTCATCTCACCCCCTACTTGTCTGTGTCCCCCAAGGCTCAGGTCTAGGACCCCTGCTGTTCGCCATCTACACATTCGGCCTGGGATAGCTCATAGAGTTCCACGGCTTCAAGTATCATCTTTATCTGGAGATAAGCATATCTACCTCTCTAGACCTGATATTATCTTCTTACTAACCAAAATCCCATAATGTGTCTGCTATTTCATCTTGATTTCTAAAACTAAGCATGGACAAAACGGAATTCATCATCTTTCCCACATCTCACTCTACCACCCCACCTGACCTATCCATCAAAGTCGATTGCTGCTCAGTCTCCCCAGTCATGCATGCTTGCTGCATGGCGATAACCTTTGACTCTGCTCTATCCTTCAAACAATATATCCAAGCCCTTTACACCTCCTGCTGACTGTAACTCAAAAATATTTCCCGGATCCATACATTCCTTGACCAAGAATCTGCAAAAACACTAGTGCATACCCTTATTATCTCCTGGCTTGACTACTGCAACCTCCTGCTCTCTGGCCTCTCTTCTAACACTCTCGCAGCCCTACAATCTATCCTAAACTTTGCTGCCCTACTAATCCACCTGTCCCCTCGCTATTCCCTTGCCTCGCCACTCGGCCAATTGCTTCACTGGCTTCCCATTGCCCAAAGACTCTGTTTCAAACCACTAACCATGATCTACAAAGCAATCCACAACCTTTCTCCTCCCTACATCTGTGACCTAGTCTCCCGGTACTTACCTGCATGCAACCTCTGATCTTCACAAAATCTCCTTCTCTCCTGCCCTCGTATCACCTCTTCCCACAATCGCATACAAGATTTCGCCCTTGCAGATCCCATACTCTGGAATGCTCTGCCACAACATATCAGACTCTCGTCTACTGAGAAAACCTTCACAAGAAACCGGAAGACCCACCTATTCAGACAAGCCTTCATCCCTCAGTCCACTACACCGCTACCCTCACCTACTGTATCCTCACCCCTCCCCTATAGATTGCGAGCCCTCGCAGGGTCCTCTCTCCTCGTACCAGACTGTATTGTTCCTGATTATTGTACTTGTCCCTACTATGTATACCACCTTTCACATGTAAAGCTCCATGGAATAAATGGCACTATAATAATAAAAAGTTGTTTGTTCACTTCCCCGTTTTTGCTCCCTGTGTCTTCTTTAGAACTTAGTGGAGTTGACAAAGCACTTATCCCATCCGTTCCTTACCTAGGGCCCAGTTCAGGGTCCACCATGGCCAGGTATCCTGCTCGGCGCCGAGGTGTGGAACCTATCTAGGGTGGTCAGGGGAGCCAGGGGCCCGCAGAAGGTTTGGTCAGGGGTCACCATCTCCCACTTCGCTAGACACAGGCTTTCCCTTCCCTGTTGCCGTACGTGTGATACTTCCCCATACCATGGAGTGATGAGATGTAATAAATGAACCATTTCCATATTTTATTGGCTGTATAAAGTCAATTGTGCTTCTTGTTGAGTCCTTTGTTGTTAAATTATCAGAATTGATTTATAACTGATAGAAAACTGCCATAATCCTAACTAATTAAACATAGGTATTTACGGTGTGACCTCAAGATGTGTGAACTGCTCTACCACATTATTGCTTAATACCGGCATCACAACTCTAGTGATTGTATTTTTTTACACATCATTTTGTATGTTTTACGTTGGCTTTTCTTCTGTCCACTTTAGACTCCAACAATATCGGATACTAGCAATTTATCTATATAATTTTCCTGATCAGTCAAGAATGGATAAAGACAGAGAGAAGATGGCGGAGAAGATATTACACCTTACCCTAGAGATCCTCTTCCGGCTTACTGGAGAGGTGAGAGATTCTGATGACGTCACATTACATCATTCTTATCTATGGGAATAACAGATGCACAGAACTGGAGAGGTGAGGACTCTGGAAATGTCTGGAGTGAGATTTATTACTGTGTCTCTCCATAACCAGGATTACACAGTAGTGAAGAAGACCTCTAGTGAGCGCTGTCAGGCCCCTGTGTCTGAGGGATGGGGAAGACCCCTGAGCCCAATCACGTGGCCTCCACCTCACCCCCCGATACATGAGGACATCAATGACCAGAAGATCCTAGAACTCACCTACAAGATGATTGAGCTGCTGACTGGAGAGGTGACACTGCTGGGAATGCTGGGACATTATACAGTAACGCTATGAAGGGATCGGGGGTGATTGTATCATTGTATGTGTCAGGTTCCTATAAGGTGTCAGGACGTCACCGTCTATTTCTCCATGGAGGAGTGGGAGTATTTAGAAGGACACAAAGATCTGTACAAGGACGTCATGATGGAGGTTCCCCAGCCCCTCACATCACCAGGTAATAGACAGGACTAAATACACACGGCCTATAATTATCTGTATGTAAGGAATGAATTCAGTCCCTGTATGTGTCTCCTCCAGCTCTATCCAGTAAGAGGACAACACCAGAGAGATGTCCCAGTCCTCTTCTCCCACAGGACTGTAAACAAGAAGATCCCGATGTTCCTCAGGATCATCAGGTAGATGGAGAGAAGGGGCCATGAAATCCCCCTATGATGTGTAGACGGCTGTGAAGGTCTTGTGCTCAGTCTTGTTTTATCCTCCAGTATTATATGTGTTATACTTGTGTAATGAGAGCGGTGGAGATGGCAGGATTAGACCTGATCATAGATGGAACTTCTCCATCTGTCTGTAACTTTTACAATATTTGTTTCAGGATGAAGATCTGACCCATCTTAATATTATAGAGACATATGTGAGGGGTGATGAGTGGTGTAAAGAGGAGATTCCTTCAGATGACTACCCAGGTGAGTAGTAACCACTAAATGCAGAAAAGTCACAGATTCATCTCGTGGGATTATCTATTTATATAGTGTCTTGTGAAAGTATTCACCCCTTTAGCTATTTACCTATTTTGTTACATTACAAACTGTGTTTAAATATTTTTTGTACTCCTATTTGCGTGTGATGCATCAGCACTAAATAGTCTAAGTTGGGGAAGTGAAATGAGAAAAATATAGGCAAAATTTAATTTTTGGGATAAAATTAATATTAAAATCTCTGGTTGAAGCAATTAACTTTGTTAGTCACATGCTTCGTGAAAGGAAATCCACCTTTGTGCAATCTATGTGTCCCGTGGTCTGTCAGTATATACACACCTTCTCTGAAAGACCACATAGTCCTGAAAAAATGTTAGGTAAGAGGTGCCACTAACCAAACACCATGAAGACCACGGAGATCTCCAAGCAACACCATGAAGACCAAGGAGAGCTCCAAACAACACCATGAAGACCAAGGAGAGCTCCAAACAATACCATGAAGACCAAGGAGATCTCTAAACAATACCATAAAGGCCAAGGAGGTCTCCAAACAACACCTTGAAGACCACGGAGATTTCCAAACAATACCATGAAGGCCAAGGAGGTCTCCAAACAACACCATGAAGACCACGGAGATTTCCAAACAACACCAGGAAGAGCAAGGAGATCTCTAAACAATACCATGAAGACCAAGAAGATCTCTAAACAATACTATGAAGGCCAAGGAGGTCGTCTCCAGACAACACCATGGAGACCGAGGAGATCTCCAAACAACACTAGGAAGACCAAGGAGATCTCCAAACAAGATAGAGACAAGGTTGTTGAGAAGTATAAGCCAGGGTTGAGTTCTAGAAAAAAAAAATCCCAATCTCTGATGATCCCCCGAAGAACCATCAAATCCATTATAATCAAATGGAAAGAACATGTATGACAACAAACCTGCCAAGAGAGGGCCGCCCACCAAAACTCTCAGCCCAGACAACGAGGGCATTAACTAGAAGTAGCACAAAGACCAAAGGTAGATCTGAAGGAGCTGCAGAGATACATATCAGAGTGGAGTATCTGTCCATATGACCACAATAATCCATAGAGCTGACATTTATAGAAGAGTGGCCAGAAAAAAAAGCCTTTATTTGAGCTTGCCTAAAGATGTAGTAGACTCCCCAAATGTATGGAGGAAGATGCTGTGGTCAGATGAGACCTAAATTTAACTTTTTGGCCACCAAGGTAAATGCTATGTCTAGCACCAAACCAACACAGCTCATCAACTCAAGAACACCATCCCCACAGTGAGACATAATGGTGGCAGTATCATGCTCTGGAGATATTTTTCAGCAGCATTGACAGGGCAAATGGCTCAAATCCAAGGGGACATGGATGGTGCGAAATACAGGGATATTCTTGAATAGAACCATTTTCCATCTGTCAGTGATTTGAGACTGGGAAGGAGGTTCACCTCCCAAAAAGACATTGACCCAAAGCTACTGCTAAAGCGACAGTGGAGGGGGTGTAAGGAAAAACATGTAAATGTATTGGAGTGGCCGAGTTACAGCCCAGACGTTAATTCAACTGACAATCTGTGGTCAGAGTTGAAGATCCCTGTTCACCTGAGGAAACATCTAACTTCAGGAAGCTAGAGCAGTTTTGCCTTGAGGAATAGGAAAAAATCCCAGTGGCAAGATGTGGAAAGCTCAGAGACTTGCACAAAGTTACTTTCAGTTATAATTGCCATAAAAGGAGTCTGTTCAAAGTAGTGACTTTAGGGGGTGAATACTTAAGCACACAGACGCTTTCAGTTATTTTGTTCTATTTCTTGTTGGCTTCAAAATAAAAAGAAAAACAAATGTTCACATTTGTAGCATGTTCTTTACATGAACTGATGTAAATCCTCAAAAATAACCAGTGAAATTTCAGGTTGTGAGGTATAAAAATGCCAAGGGGGGTGAATACTTTCCTTGCCAAAAGTTATTCTTTCTAAAACCGCACACGAGAAGAAATAAAATTACTTGGGTGGAAGGGTTAGAGCTTTTCAGGTCCTTTTTAGTTGAAGAGGACAAGAAAGTCATTCTGGAGGAGTTTTTATACCTAAGCTTCCAGTTTCTCCTATATATCGATGAGCAATATGGCCGCCCTTCTTCTCGATAGCTCTCATAACCCATCCATCCATGGAGTCTGTTAGTTTTTTCACCTGTTGACCATAATTTTTTTGGTCAGCACCAACCACAGCTTCCCAGATAGTGTTCACAGAGGTGACTTTTTTTCATTAACCATAATGTTTCCACTAAAGAAGGGCCAACAAGTTTTCACTAGAGTTTGGGTCAAGTGAAGAAGACGCCTTGTCATTGTTCTTTCATCTTTAAGGCCTTTAGTGGAGCATTATACTTCATAAAAATCATGGTATTTCCTGTACCACTGCTTGAAGAAAGTGTCTTATAAAACTGGCAGTAGGTTTGGGAGTTGATCTTTGAATCCATCTTCAACCGGAAAAGGTCCAACTATCTCATCTATCATAATAGTAGGACCCACCTCCACACTGCTGGTGTCTAAGTGGAGGTCTGTGCCCATTACTGATCCACCTATGGCCCATCCCCCTGCTCAGTCAAGAGTCACACTCAACTCAACAGTGCATAAAACCTTTTAACAATCAGTCTTCAGGTATTTCTTGACCCAGTTTTGATGTTTCACTTTGTGTCTTGTTCCGTGGTTGTCGGGTTTCGGCCCTCCTTAACTTGACTGTTTCTGAGCAAAGAACACCTTGTACTTCTGCGTCTTTCTCACTGGTGGTTGTGTTCAGCCTCCTCACCTCAGCCATGTCTCTGAGCACTTAACACCTTTTACTTGTGTGCCTTGCTCTGTGGTGATCGGGTTCAGCCTCCTCACCTTAGCTGTGAGGCTTAGCTTCCTTACCTTGGCTGTTTTTGAGCATTGAACCCCTTGTTCTTCTGTGTCTTACTCAGTGGTGGTTGTGTTCAGCCTCCTCACCTCAGCCATGTCTCTGAGGATTTAACACCTTTTACTTCTGTGTCTTCCTCAGTGGTGATCGGGTTCAACCTCCTCACCTCTTCTGTGTTTCTGAGCACTGAACTCCTTGTACCTTTGGCCTCCAGGGAGGCTACAGCTCTGAAAGATGACAGCACTGGAGGATAATGGCTTCCTGGTTTCTTTACATCTCATTATTCTTGTATACTTGGCAATTAATATATTTTTTCTCTGTTTTTTTCACAATTTTTGACTTTTCAAAGTCTGTTAAATCTTTTTTTTATTTGACACATTTTGCTGAAGGAAAAAAGCCGCCTAATATTTCTGCACACGTTGATAAATGATGTTGCATCCATAAGCCTGCTTTACACCTTACGATCCAGCATACGAAATCGTATGCTATCGTAACCGCCCCCATCGTATGTGCGGCATGTTCAATTTGTTGAATGTGCCGCACAAACGATTAACCCCCGTCACACGTACTTACCCGTCCATACGACCTCGCTGTGGGCGGCGAACGTCCACTACCTGGAGTGGGAGGGACGTTCGGCGTCACAGCGACGTCACGCGACAGCCGCGCAATAGAAGCGGAGGGGCGGAGCTGAGCGGGACGTAAACATCCCGCCCACCTCCTTCCTTCCGCATTGCTGGCCGGGAGCCGCAGGACGCAGGTAAGATCTGTTCATCGTTCCCGGGGTGTCACACACTGCGATGTGTGCTACCCCGGGTACGATGAACAATCTGACGGTCAATTGTAGAGAAATGAACGATGAACGTTTTACCATTCAATCGCAATCGCACGTACCTGTCACACACTGCAATGTACCTTACGATGCCGGATGTGCGTCACTTACGACGTGACCCCACCGACACATTGTAAGATACATTGCAGCGTGTAAATCGCGCTTTAGGCCACTCTCCCTCATTACACAGCACCTGATCTGCTTCATCCAATAAGCTTTTAAGGTTATACAACTCGGAGAAGGTAAAATCTGCCTAAAAATTATTATATGGTCAATATACTCGCTACCTAATAATTGTGCACACAGTGTAAAGTCATATAGATGTTTTTTAGACTTTAAATGCTTTTTTAAAAGAAAATAACACAAATAATTATCTAAATATGTGAACTGCTTTCCTGAATGTTTAGTCCAGTAGATTGACAATTGAGACTGATTTTTGTGTGCGATGTCACTTGTGGAAAAATACTTGAGTTCCCCTTTGGCTTCCATTTTACTTGGTACTCAAGTCAAGCTCATCTGAGCATCCGACTGCTGGTTGTGAATACTGAGCACCCGAGCATGGTAATGCTCGCTTATGACTAACAGTTATCAAAAATTTAAAAAAATAGTTTTATTCTTTACAGATGACTGTCCCAGGAGCTCGGAGGGCGATTGGATATCTTTAGATCGTGAAGCAGATGATCATGGTATCCCCCAAGATACATATGAAGTCATAATTCCATATATACACGACAACAACCTATCATCAGATCCTTACGAGCAGGTCCATTCTTTTGATTCATCACCAAATGTTAAGGAAAATAAACATAATAGAAAAGATGTCGTGAACCAAAGTGATAATACTGGAGAGAAGCCGTACACATGTTTGGAATGTGGAAAATGTTTTGACTGGAAATCAAAATTTATTCAACATAAGCGAAGTCACACAGGGGAGAAACCATTTTCTTGTGAAGAATGTGGGAAATGTTTTAGCGAAAAATCTTTTCTTTACAGACATCAGAGAAGCCACACAGATGCAAAGCCGTTTTCATGTCCACAGTGTGGAAAATCCTTTAAACAGAAATGGGGTCTCATTACACATCAGAGAAGTCACACAGGTGCAAAGCCATTTTCATGTTCAGAATGTGATAAATGCTATAGTGATAAATCCAGCCTTCTTAGACATCAGTGGGTTCACACAGGGGAGAAGCCATTTTCATGTTCAGAGTGTGGAAAATGTTTTAACCGGAAATCGTGTCTTGTTACACATCAAACAATTCACACTGGAGTAAAGCCGTATTCATGTACAGAATGCGGGAAACTTTATAACAATAAAACACATCTTGCTAGACATCAGTGGGTTCACACAGGGGTGAAGCCATTCTCATGTTCAGAATGTGGGGCATTTTTTACCGATAAATCATCTCTTCTTAACCATCAAAATGTTCATACCGGATCAATGCCGTATTCCTGTTCAGAATGTGGGAAAAGTTTTAATAATAAGTCAAATTTTGTTAGACATCAGTGGGTGCACAAGGAAGTGAAGCCGTTCTCCTGTTCCGAATGTGGAAAATCTTTTGGTCAGAAAATAGAACTTGTTAAACATCAAACAACTCATACAGGAGAGAAGCCAGTTTCATGTCAATAAGGTTAGGAATGTTTTACCAAGAATTAAAGTGTTAATAACCATAAAAAAAACCCTCAAACATCAATGAAGGAACTTTCATCGTATCCCGAGAGTGTTTTAATCAAAGCCAGCTCTAATTCCACGTCAGTAATCTCACACAGGAAAAATATTTTTTTTTTCCTGGTGGTTTGAAATGTTTTACACACAAATCATAGCTTAACATCAAAAAATTAACTTTGTGACTTAGCATTTTTAAAATTGTTTTACGTACTCAATAGAGATGTAGGTTATAGACAACATAAATTATTGATTTAGATAGGAAAAGCAATTAAGAAAACTAAAGATTGTCTGTCTACTTTCAGAAAATGTTTGCCTTGGCTGCAATTTTTTATAAAATAACCAACTACTCTTTACTTACTGCCCCCAGGTCCAGCACTGAGACTTTGGCGCTGCTCTCAGTCTTTACCCTGACAATGCCATAGCCAGTCACTCTACCCATGTAGTCAGAATGGCCCCATTAAGAGTTGCTTAGCTCACTGTTTGGCTACTACGCTGTCGAAATGAAGACATCGCCAAAGCTTGTGCCGGACACTGGGACCAGCGCTTAAGTCCAAGTGCTGGACCCTTCGACAGTTAGTGAAGAGTGGTTGGCTAATTTATAACAAAGTACAGCCAGGGATGAAGACTTTCCGTAATCTAACCCCTCGTATAATCGTATACACTGCTATTAAAACAAAGGATTTGCCCTTTTGTGCAGTTTCTTTTAGTTTTACTGTTTTGTCATGTGTTAATGTTTTTGAGATCATCAAACTACTTTAACTGTAAAATAAAGATAACTAACCTAAATACAAAATGCAACTTTCAATTGATCATTCCATTTATTGAAGTAAAGGATATTGGAGTCACGTCCCATGCACTTCAACTAATTTTCTATACAAGATTCTGGGCCTTGCTAAACAGTGCCAATTATAGCTTCAGCTTAGCACCAGCGATTCCGGTCTTTGTGGTGATCCAGTTCATGATCATATGTAGTTGCTATTTTGAGTGGTGGGGAAGTTCCCCTTTTGTGCTTTTATTTCCTTCCTTTTTTCTTTCTTCCCCTGTACACGTATAGTCTCTCTTTTGTGTTTGAGGGCAGTGTGTACGAGTTTTCATTCTCCCTTGTCTGTGTCATTTTTGTGGTCTTTTATTGTGTTTCCGGTTCGCCCCAAGGAATGAGGGAGAGGGGGGTAGTAAGGTCAGGGCTCTGAAAGGAGTCAGGGTCATGCTGGGGCTCAGACCTGGCTACCATCATGCCTACCTCTGAGATAAGAGACAGTGCAGGCTCTCAAGTATGAGGACCAGCTTAGGAGCCAATCTACTGTCATTTCATATCCTGTGACAAGCATCTTATGGAGTTTCAAGTTTAGACTTTGACTCGGCCTCTCCAACACCCTAGCTTTGTTTCATTGGAGCCATTCATAGAGACTCTTATTTCTGTGATTTTTGTGCTAGAGATCGGAATTCATGTTTCCATGAACAGCCTCACACAATAACAGTATCTCATTTGACTGTTGGTATGATGTACTTGTGGTAGAATGTAGTGTTAATCAGCTGTGATGGAACTTGTGAATATTCATTTCACAGAATATTATATTAAAAGTCTTGGAGATCACCTAGATGTTTTGTGTGGGTTTTTTTGTACAGTTTTTATGTTCTTTTTAGTCACAAATAGTTTGAAACTCTCCTAGAGATGCAATTTTGCTCAGTGTCTTTCTAATTGTGTAATTAAGTGACTTTCACTTTGAGAAATGAGGCCAAGAGTTCTTTAGATGTCCAAGTGGGTTCTTTTGTGACCTCTGGATAAGTTGTTGATGTGCTTGTGATGAAATTTTGGTAGGTCCGACACACCAAAGAAAGTTCACCACAGTTCCAAGTCTTTTTACCATTTGTGTGTCACAGGGTGTGGTGGGATCACTAGGAACAAACTGGCCCTCAGGCTAGGGGAACTCTCGCTTTCCCTGATCCCAAAGATACATCTGAAGGTGACTATGTGTTGGCCCGCTTTTGTTACCTTGGCTCCTGAACAACCCTGGTCTAGTGGCCTCCTCTCTTCACCCAGGAGAGGGCCGGGACAGGAGTGATTAATCCCATACAAATAAACAGATGGGGGAAAAATCAAAACACAAACTCACAGAGGTATAGACAATACGTTCAATACGTACTGACAAAGGGCGCCTGGACCAAACATATTTTTGTCTAATTTTTTGTAATAATTGGTTTCAAATGTCTCATAATCGATAACAGTGACCATTATATTTACTCCTAAATACTGGAACTGAAGGCCGAAGCTGACCTAGAGCAACGCATTTTTTCTATCTGTGGGTAGTGGAGCAGATTTAGACCTGTTAATGGTCAAACCAGACTAATATCCAAAACGTTCAATCACGGACATTGCCACTGCTAAGATAGAAGTGTCTGGTAAAAAATAATAGTCAGCCTTTGTTCCATGTCCCCAAAACTAATGTTTGGATGCTATCTGCAGTCAGCAACGCTATCGGTATTGCAAAGAGCAAAGACAAGGAACACCATTGCCGCATGCGCCTCCCAAAGACTTTGTGAGCAATCCATTGATTCTCAACCTTACCCTTGGATACCGGTATAGCAAGACATAAACTGAGGTCCCAATCTGAACTTTTCCAAAACCAGCGGCGTATCTGGAGAAGGTGGGCGCAACTGTCAGGCCGCCTGATGCAACAGTCTGAGAGTCTCCCCGATGGCTGTGTTTTGCCGCACCGTAGTGGGAGCCGGCTATTCTCTGAGCTGGCTGTCAGCTGACAGCCAGAGTCAGAGAAAGTGCGGTGCGTCAGCTCCCACTGATTAATTGTCTTCGTATCTTTCAGATGCGAGGACGATTGATGTGGTGACCGGTGGCCCTGACATCCGGGTCAGAGCGACGTCTGTAGTGTGATCAGGTCAACTGATCACACTGCTGACGTTACTCTTCAGTGCTGCATAGACGGCAAATGGCAATTGTGATACGTGCTCCAGTGGAGCTGAAGACACCGAAGAGGAACAGTATGGGGTGAGGGAGCAAGTATCTATGGACAAAATATGATGGAGGGAGGATGGGGAGGGGGAAGTATCTATGGATACAGTTACTCATTGTACATTGAGAGAATTACTAAGAGCAGCTTCTTGGAACATTTTTAATATAAGGAGATAAACTCGAAAGAGGCCTCAATAATTCTGTAATAACACACATTAGGACAAAGCAATCTGACCGAAACTGCAATATGCTCCTCAGTATACAAGCCAGGATGCAATGAGGTGTCGGGCAGCCGTCACAATGTTTATTTGTTTTTCGATTTCTCGGTGCATGCTCCCATCCATTCGCAAGGAGCATGGCAGAAATTGAGCCCTTTTTCGGCAACAGGATAATTTAAAAGGGGCTTTGGCCACCATGATTGCCGCATGTAACACCACTTTACTTCTTCTTTTCTGGTATATTCAAAGGAAAAGTTTATCAATTACTGTGGAAAATTTGAAATAAAACATCCAACGTGAAATTGATGCTCTTCCTTCTATTACCCAGATATGCTTGCTGATACCTTCAGGAGCAGCATGTAACGCCTTGTCAAAATGTGTCTGGAAGAAAAGGGATATCACTTCCAACATGGCTTGCAAATGTCACGCTAGGTACAGGGAAGTACCAAGCGAACGGTGAAAGAAAAGGGAAGGGAAATCCTGTGGCTAGGGAAAGGGAAGATGGTGACCCCTGACCAAACCTACTGCTAGTCCCTAGGTTCCCTCACCACCCTAGATAGGTTCCGCCGAGCTGGATACCTGACCCTAGATATCTCTAGTGCTGGGCTCTAAATAGGGACGGGTGGGATGCGCTCTTCATCAACCCCACTAAACACTATAGAAGACACAAGGAGGACACACAGGGGAAAAATGCATGAACTACTTATCTACAGATGACACAGGTAGAAGTTCTGCAAAGTTATCAGCAATGATACCACAGAGGAGTACAAGCCACCTGCTTGCAACAAAACCTTGAATGAATTGAAAAATATCACCAGCACTAGTCCAAGGAAGGACCAACAGAATGCTGAATGGTCAGCAGCTGGGTGGAAGGCGAGCTCCTGCTGGGACCAAAAGGGGGAGAGATGAATCCAGTAGGAAAGCTACCTATACTAATGAATACTGACAGCAGGAACAATGGAAAGTCATGGATCATTCTGCGCAGCCAGACACTGCGACCTTCTATGGCCAGAAAACCTGTTACAAAAAATATGTAATACTGTAGCCTCAGGCTAAACTACTGTGGGAGAGCGAGTGTAAAGGCTCAATCAGATGCCCATGATGCATGGACGTCTAAATGGTGCTTTACTGCTACATCTGCAAAGTGCATCAGAAGAGATGACTGTCACTGGGTACTGTACTCTGTACATTGAAGTTGATATAGCCAGTAGAGATGAGCGAACCTTTGGAGGTTCAGTTTGCAGGCCACATTCGAACCTTAGATAAGGTTCGGTTTGTGACCTTGACTTGATCCAAACCTCAATAAAAGTAATTGGGCAGTTCATATGTCCGCCTACATGCAGTCATCCATAATCAAAAAACTTCTGGGGGGTTTCATATTGTTTTGTTTTTTTTTTTGTTTTGCATGTGTACCCTACATCAGATCACGCTGATTTTACCCCCAGTGTGAGCCGTTCAAACACTGCACGTGAATCGCAAAGGGATGAGCGTAACTCATGCCCAAGCATAGCGCTGTTCTCTTGAGTGGTTTGCACTCGTAACTCACTTAAACATCGAACCCGAACTTTGCTTGTTTTGGAAGTCGGTTTCCAAACCCAATCTCGAACTTCAGATTTGCTCATCTCTAGTAGCCAGTGACATAATCATCCTGTCACGATTCCTCTGTGCAGAGCATCTTGCACAGTAGGAGATGCTCTGCTGTGTTTTCCTGAGCACTGAGCTGGCAGGTTGATTGGCAGCACAGGATTCCATGCAGGTTCTGGGAGGTGCTGATTGCTCAGGTGTTTCATCTTCCTAGTGATTGTTCTACTTCTTTACTGAGCATTCTCTGCCAGAAGCATGCCAGTCGTACATTCTGGTTCTGTAGTTGTGCTGTTGGCCTGTGTTTCTGCATGTGTTCTGATCTCTGTTTCTTGACCCTGGACCGTTGTTTGACTCCTCTCTGCCCGCTCCCTGTTCCTGTCATGACCTCCTGGCTGTGGACCTTGGATCGTAACCTGACCACGTCTCTGTCTTCTCTTTGAATCTATTACATACCCTCCTGGAATTCTGACCCTTGGATTGTGACCTATCTACACTTCTATGTACTGCCTATGTCCATACGTGTCCTCCTGTTACCTGACCACATCTCTGTCTTCTCCCTCAATCTATTACGTAACCTCCTGGAGTTCTGACCCTCGGATTGTGACCTCACTATGCTTCTGTGTACTCCCAGTGTGCATACTTGTCCTCCTGTTACCTGACCCGGCTTTTCTGACAACCCTTTTGTCTGTACTATTCGTAAGTAGTGACCAGCATTACACATCTCATCCGTTGCGCTTTTCAAACAAAGCAGTAAAGCCTCATTCAGAAATCCCTGACCACAAACTTCTGAATGAGGCTTTACTTAGAATGAGCAGTGCTCAGTCAGTGTTCACAGGAAGGTCCTTTGGGTACTAAAAAATAAAGCAAAAATTAAGTTCAATCATACCCCCATGAAAGAAGCACTTACACTACATACAATTTTACACAAAATTAGTGTAAGTGTATTGATCTACTCACCAATTCTCATTGCTGCTCTGGTTCGCTTCTCAGTCACATGAAGGCAATTCCGACCAGCTGGATGACACTGGGATCTATCTGTGAGCCGAGTCGCTATTACAATGTACGCCAATGGAGTGTGATATATTTACATACATGTGGTCATGTGATAACTAGTTGCGCATGGCTTTTTACAATAGGGAATATTATCAGAAGTATTCAACTTGAATACTTTCAGTCATGACTGCCCGCTCTTAGCAGGAAATCCTGACAACCTGGGCATCACTTGGTTCATGCTCTGCCCCCCTAAATATAGAGGCCTGGCGGCACTTCTGTGAATCGTTAGAGATAGGACCATCCTTATTGGAACTACAGTTAGGTCCAGAAATATTTGGACAGTGACACAAGTTTTGTTATTTTAGCTGTTTACAAAAACATGTTCAGAAATACAATTATTATTATTATTATTATTTATTTATAGAGCACCATTAATTCCATGGTGCTGTACATGAGAAGGGGGTTACATACAAAATACGTATACAAGTTACAGTAGACAGACTAGTACAGAGGGAAGAGGGCCCTACCCTTGCGGGCTTACATTCTATAGGATTATGGGCTGAAAGTGCACACTCCCAGCTGCAATATGAGAGTTTTCACATCCAAATCGGAGAAAGGGTTTAGGAATCATAGCTCTGTAATGCATAGCCTCCTCTTTTTCAAGGGACCAAAAGTAATTGGACAAGGGACTCTAAGGGCTGCAATTAACTCTGTAGGCGTCTCCCTCGTTAACCTGTAATCAATGAAGTAGTTAAAAGGTCTGGGGTTGATTACAGGTGTGTGGTTTTGCATTTGGAAGCTGTTGCTGTGACCAGACAACATGCGGTCTAAGGAACTCTCAATTGAGGTGAAGCAGAACATCCTGAGGCTGAAAAAAAAGAAAAAATCCATCAGAGAGATAGCAGACATGCTTGGAGTAGCAAAATCAACAGTTGGGTACATTCTGAGAAAAAAGGAATTGACTGGTGAGCTTGGGAACTCAAAAAGGCCTGGGCGTCCACGGATGACAACAGTGGTGGATGATCGCCGCATACTTTCTTTGGTGAAGAAGAACCCGTTCACAACATCAACTGAAGTCCAGAACACTCTCAGTGAAGTAGGTGTATCTGTCTCTAAGTCAACAGTAAAGAGAAGACTCCATGAAAGTAAATACAAAGGCTTCACATCTAGATGCAAACCATTCATCAATTCCAAAAATAGACAGGCCAGAGTTAAATTTGCTGAAAAACACCTCATGAAGCCAGCTCAGTTCTGGAAAAGTATTCTATGGACAAATGAGACAAAGATCAACCTGTACCAGAATGATGGGAAGAAAAAAGTTTGGAGAAGAAAGGGAACGGCACATGATCCAAGGCACACCACATCCTCTGTATAACATGGTGGAGGCAACGTGATGGCATGGGCATGCATGGCTTTCAATGGCACTGGGTCACTTGTGTTTATTGATGACATAACAGCAGACAAGAGTAGCCGGATGAATTCTGAAGTGTACCGGGATATACTTTCAGCCCAGATTCAGCCAAATGCCGCAAAGTTGATCGGACAGCGCTTCATAGTACAGATGGACAATGACCCCAAGCATACAGCCAAAGCTACCCAGGAGTTCATGAGTGCAAAAAAGTGGAACATTCTGCAATGGCCAAGTCAATCACCAGATCTTAACCCAATTGAGCATGCATTTCACATTGCATTTCAAATCCAGACTTAAGACGGAAAGACCCACAGACAAGCAAGACCTGAAGGCTGCGGCTGTAAAGGCCTGGCAAAGCATTAAGAAGGAGGAAACCCAGCGTTTGGTGATGTCCATGGGTTCCAGACTTAAGGCAGTGATTGCCTCCAAAGGATTCGCAACAAAATATTGACAATAAAAATATTTTGTTTGGGTTTGGTTTATTTGTCCAATTACTTTTGACCTCCTAAAATGTGGAGTGTTTGTAAAGAAATGTGTACAATTCCTACAATTTCTATCAGATATTTTTGTTCAAACCTTCAAATTAAACGTTACAATCTGCACTTGAATTCTGTTGTACAGGTTTCATTTCAAATCCAATGTGGTGGCATGCAGAGCCCAACTCGCCAAAATTGTGTCACTGTCCAAATATTTCTGGACCTAACTGTATATCTGTTGACCATTAAATCAAGTCCTGTGTGAAATTACCAGGGCTGCTGCCTTTCCTTTAAAGGAACAGCACAGCATGACTGTTCACACCATGCACTCGATGTATCATGGTGGGAGTAATCATTTACAATGGGGAAAAAAAGTATTTACTCAGCCACCAATTGTGCAAGTTCTTCCACTTAAAAAGATGAGGTCGTCCTGTAATTGACATCATAGGTAGTCCACAACTATGAGTTACAATCCAGAAAATCACTCCGTCTGATTTGGCAAGATTTGTTTTGAAAATTATGGAGTAAAATAAGTATTTAGTCACATAAAAATATGCAGGATTTCTGTCTCTCACAGACCTGTAACTTCTTCTGTAAGAGGCTCCTCTGTCCTCCACTCATTACCTGTAGTAATGGCTCCTGTTTGAACTTATCAGTATAAAAGACACCTGTCCACAACCTCAAACAGTCACACTCCAAACTCCACTATGGTGAAGACCAAAGAGCTGTCGAAGGACACCAGAAACAAAAAATTGTAGCCCTGCACCAGGCTGGGAAGAATGAATCTGCAATAGGCAAGCAGCTTGATGTGATGAAATCAAGTGTGGGAGCAATAATAAGAAAATCGAAGACATACAAGATCACTGATAATCTCCCTTGATCTGGGGCTCCATGCAAGATCTCACCCCGTGGGGTCAAAATGATCACAAGAACGGTGATCAAAAATCCCAGAACCACACAGGGGGAACCTAGTGAATGACCTGCATACAGCTGGGACCGCCATAACAAAGGCTACCATTAGTAACACACTATGCCACCAGGAATTCAGATCCTGCAGTACCAGACATGTTTCCCTGCTTAAGCCAGTACATAAAGTTTGCTAGAGAACATTTGGATTATCCAGAAGAGTATTAGGAGAATGTCACATATGGTCTGATGAAACCAAAGTAGAACTTTTTGGTAGAAACACAACTCGTCGTGTTTGGAGGAGACAGAATGCTGAGTTGTATCCAAAGAACACCATACCTACTGTGAAGCATGGCAGTGGCAACATCATGCTTTGGGGCTGTTTCTCTGCAAAAGGACCAGGACGAGTGATCCATGTACATGAAAGAATGAAAGGGGCCATGTATCGTGAGATTTTGACTGCAAACCTCCTCCCATCAGCAAGGGCATTATGAAACATGGCTGGGTCTTTGAGCATAATAATGATCCCAAGCACACCACCAAGGCAATTAAGGAGGAGCTTCATAAGAAGCACATGAAGGTCCTGGAGAGGCCTAGCCAATCTCCAGATGTCAACCCCATTAGAAAACCTTTGGAGTAAATTGTCCGGGTTGCCCAGCGACAGGCCCAAAATGGGCCAACATACCACCAACAGTGTGTGCCAACCCTGTGAAGACAGAAGACAGAAAACGTTTAACCCCTGTCATTCCCACAAAGGATATAGAACAAAATATTGATTAACTTTTATTATTGACCAAATTTTCCACCATAATTTTCAAAAAAATCTTGACAAATCAGACGCGGTGATTTTCTGGATTTGTTTCCTCATTTTGTCTCTCATAGTTGTGGTCACCTATGATGTCAATTACAGGCAAATCTCATCTTTAATGGCTCTGCTCCGTACAACCTCGTACACACGCGGCTCCGCTCCGTACACCTCGTACACACGCGGCTCCGCTCCGTACACCTCATACACACGCGGTGTGACGGGGTATGCAACAGAGCAGTAAGCTACGCCAGGCTAAGGAACAATCCAAAGGGCTTTATTGGAACCACAAAGATAAAGCACCAAACAAATATAAATCCTTAAAGTCTGCAAGGAGTCCACAACAAAACAAAAGATCCAGGGGCACCGCCTGGTATTCCGATACCAGGGAAAATAGGGCAATGGTCTGCATATGAGTTCCTTGAGTCCAACAGGGGAACAATAAAACACAATCCCAAGTGGCCACTGATCTCCAGTCTGTAACAGTCCATACACAGGCCCTAGGATCCAGTCTCAGCTATAGATCCTAGTGCTTCTCCAGCCGAGATCCAACTAACCTAACATGGGTCTCATTGTTCTTCTCTCTTGAGATCAGCCCCTTAGGTGGGCACACCTCCCCCTAGACATCTGATACATGAATGGACTTTAGACTCCTGGTTCTGTTCTGTTTACCAAGTTGTGGTTGGAGAAGTCCCATGCTGAGAAGAACAAACTCCCCCAGCAGAAGCAGCACAAAGGACAGACAGACTATTACACCATGATTACAGGCGGGGGAGGGACACACTGTTACAATCCCTTCCCCTCTCAATTTGTGTACGGACTAGTGACCTCAACAGGTTGCTTGTCAAGTACACGTAAACATGGTGGACCTGACTCAGGGCTCCTCCTGTCTGGACAATCCATCTGCATTTTGGGTGTTGGCTCCAGGTTCTTTAGTGTATGATGAAGATGTAGGGTTGAATGTTCGGCTCCAGTTTGTATCCTCCTTCACTTAAACTCTGCTTACTGCAGCCACAAATAGTATTCTAGATCTCCCACATCATTGCCTAAGAGAATGTCTGCAGGAAGGCCGCTCATCACACCAATCATGCATTGTTTTGCCCCAAAGCCATAATCCAGGATAACACTCGCTCTTGGAATATATCTCTGAGTACCTCCAGCCAATTCAATGGCAATTCCTGGTCCCTTTTGAATTGCTTCTGGTTGAATTACTCGGGGATCTGCGATGGTGAGAAAAGCCCCAGTGTCACAAAAGCCAACAACTTTTTGGCCATCCAGCATGACCTCCTGTAGATGTTTATGCCGAAGATCATAAGAACGGGTGGCTGTGGCTCGCACTCCATAGACACCTGGTAGGGAAGTAAACATATCAGAGTCACTTGGCAAATCATCAGGGCCAGAATCCAACTCTTCTCCTGCTGAGGGTGTCTGTAGATAATGGACAGGCAAAGGTGGTCTGCAGCTGTTCTGCCTCCGAACACCTGGACAGTGAGCTTGCAGATGACCAGGCTGCCCACATTGATAACATCTGCGCTGCGTCTCACTCCTTCCAGTTTGCCTTCTGGAGAAGTAGGTAGGAGACCTTGGTGACTGATAGGGAGGTGCAGGTGCTGGAGGTGGTTGTCGATTTAGAGCAGGGGTGGGGAACCTTTTTACTGCCGGGGGCCATTTGGAAAATTCTACCAACCTTCGGGGGCCGCACAAAATCATCAACTTGAAAATGACCCGGCTATAATTGGTCAAACAATTAATTAACTCACCCCTATACCCCTACTGTGGCGGCCAGAGCTGATTCTCTTTGGTGCGCTGTGATGTTTGCGTCTCACAACTGCTTTTCCAGGTTTGTCTTTGTTTGAAGCGCAGATTGGTAAATCATATATATCACACAGGAGACACTGTACATACACACACCGCTCTGACACACTGGCCGTATACTGCACACAGCCTTGACACAGTTATCATATTGTACACTACCCATGACACACACTGGCCATATATAGTACACATGCACAGGAGATACTGTATACTGCACACAGCACTCACATGCCGTATACAGCACACACAAGCCATACACAGCACTCACACGCCGTATACAGCACACACACAAGCCATACACAGCACTCACACGCCGTATACAGCACACACACAAGCCATGCACAGCACTCACACGCCGTATACAGCACACACACAAGCCATACACAGCACTCACACGCCGTATACAGCACACACATGCCGTATACAGCACACACACAAGCCATGCACAGCACTCACACGCCGTATACAGCACACACACAAGCCATACACAGCACTCACATGCCGTATACAGCACACACACAAGCCATGCACAGCACTCACACGCCGTATACAGCACACACACAAGCCATACACAGCACTCACACGCCGTATACAGCACACACATGCCGTATACAGCACACACACAAGCCATGCACAGCACTCACACGCCGTATACAGCACACACACAAGCCATACACAGCACTCACATGCCGTATACAGCACACACACAAGCCATGCACAGCACTCACACGCCGTATACAGCACACACACAAGCCATACACAGCACTCACACGCCGTATACAGCACACACATGCCGTATACAGCACACACACAAGCCATGCACAGCACTCACACGCCGTATACAGCACACACACAAGCCATACACAGCACTCACATGCCGTATACAGCACACACACAAGCCATGCACAGCACTCACACGCCGTATACAGCACACACACAAGCCATACACAGCACTCACATGCCGTATACAGCACACACACAAGCCATACACAGCACTCACATGCCGTATACAGCACACACACAAGCGATGCACAGCACTCAACACGCCAAAAAGTTCTGCATGTAAACATGTGCACACCAGGAATTAGATATACCAATAAACCTTACAATATGAAACTTTATTACGTGCCAAACACAGCACACACACACGCCGTATACACAGCACACACACAGCACACACGCCGTATACACAGCGCACACATAGCACACACACCATATACACAGCAGACACACGTCGTATACACAGCACACACACAGCACACACACGCCGTATACACAGCACACACACACGCCGTATACACAGCACACACACAGCACACACACGCCGTATACACAGCACACACACAGCACACACACGCCGTATACACAGCACACACACAGCACACACACGCCGTATACACAGCACACACACGCCGTATACACAGCACACACACAGCACACACACGCCGTATACACAGCACACACACGCCGTATACACAGCGCACACACACAGCACACACGCCGTATACACAGCACATACACAGCACACACGCCGTATACACAGCACACACGCCGTATACACAGCACACGCACATGTCGTATACACAACAGACGCTGGACACTTAAGTGACAAATACATTTGATATATGGTGGTATATATTAGATATAAACACACTTAGCGCAGATATAAGTACCTGCTGCTTAGTTGCCCTGTAAGATTAGGTGCAGCACAAGTGTGGATGCAGCAGCTCAGCTCAAGGGCTGGCTTCATTCTCGTCTTTTCTCTCCAAGAAAAGACCTGCTAGCCATGAACAGCCGAGCACAGAATGGGAGTGTGAGAGGTAGAACGCACGGCACTATGCAGCCTTCTATATCCCGTGCAGGCCCCTCCCCCATCACTCTGATTCTAGCTGCAATCTCACAGGGAGCATGTAGGAGCCAGAGGGAGGAAGTCCCACCCCCAGTGCTGTCTGCCGGCAATAGACAAGATGAGCGGCTGCCCGAGCACTGCAGCCTCCGGGAATCTGCTCCAGTGCCCCGGGGGCCACAGAAAAGGTCATTGCGGGCCGCATACGGCCCGCGGGCCGGAGGTTCCCCACCCCTGATTTAGAGGATGACTCCACGGGATAGATGGGCATGTGGCCCGTAGATGCCCACAGCTATAACATCTTCGCTCTTCTACTTTCTCTCCTCGTCGCATTCCAGTAAATGTGGTAGAAACAACTGGAGGCACATACACACGGGTATCCACATGAGGAGGTGATCTAGGAGGTTGAGGAACATTGGCCACTGAAGGACAAGGAACCTCTGGTGTTGGGGTGCTGGTCATTTTTGCTCCCTCTGCTAGCAGCTTCTTCCACTGAGGCGTGATAGTGAGCACCTCATCAGCTAGAGCAGCAGGTTGTTCCACTGTCTCTGGTCTCCTCTCACGCACCCATTCCCATGTCTCAGTAGGGCACTTGGCATAAAACTGTTCTTTTAGGATGACCTGGAGAAGGTCTCCCAAGTTAAGGCCCCCTCTCCCTCCAGCCAGCGATGGCATACTTGTTTCAGTCTATGGGCATACGTTTTGAAAGACACTTCCCCATCACAGGCTAACGTACGGAACTGAGTCCTATAAGTATCTGGGGTTACGGCATAATGTTCTAGAATGGTCTGTTTTATCTCCCCATACTCACAATTCAACTGAGGGTCCATAGCTCTATAGGCGTCGGCAGCTCCACCCTTCAAGAGGCCCACCAAGTGTATGACTCGCTCTCTTTCTGGGACTTCCATTAATCGGCACTGATGCTCAAAGTCCTGGAAGAAGCCCTCAATGTCACTTGCAGCTTCATTAAATGGCTTAAAGTCCTTGAGGGACACTCTGGAGAATTCCCTCATAGTTGGTACTGTGGTTACAGTTTGTCTGGAGCCTCTAGCTGCTTCTACAGCAAACCTCCTCTCCAGCAATGCTGCCCTCTCTTGAGCTCTGCGAATAGCCTCCCTCTTATCTGCTATGGTGGCCTCATCTCCAAGCAGTGCCATCTCCTTTTCATACCACACAACCCATTGACTTTTTTGGGTATTTACCTCCAGCTCCCGTCTTTCCTCCCCTTGCTGTGGAAATCCTTCCTCGGTGCCATCTTGCAGGCAAGCGTTTTCCAATGCCTCAAGTAGTTGCTCCTTAGAGAGTCCTTTGTAACCGACTCCTAATTCACGGGCCTTTGTTTGCAGGCTCACCATAGTCCAGTTCTTGTACTCTGAGGTTCTGATTCCAGATGTTAATGGGCTGTTGTCCTCCATTCTTTCTGCTCTGATCCCGCCGCTGCCACCAGTTTGTGACGGGGTATGCGACAGAGCAGTAAGGGACACCAGGCCAAGGAACAATCCAAAGGGCTTTATTGGAACAACAAAGATAAAGCACCAAACATAAATATAAATCCTTAAAGTCTGCAAGGAGTCCACAACAAAACAAAAGATCCAGGGGCACCTCCCGGTATTCCAACGCCAGGGAAAATAGGGCAATGGTCCTTATATGAGTTCCTTGAGTCCAACAGGGTGAACAATAAAACACAATCCAAAGTGGCCACTGATCTCCAGTCTGTAACAGTCCATACACAGGCTCTAGGATCCAGCCTCGGCTATAGATCCTAGTCCTTCTCCAGCCGAGATCCAACTAACTGACCTAACATGGGTCTCATTGTTCTTCTCTCTTGGGATCAGCCCCTTAGGTGGGCACACCTCCCCCTAGACATCTGATACATGAATGGACTTTAGACTCCTGGCTCTGTTCTGTTTACCAAGTTGTGGTTGGAGAAGTCCCATGCTGAGAAGAACAAACAATATCCCACCAGTAGTACATACAGGACAGTCAAGGAGAGACAGACTATTACACCATGAGCACAGGCGGGGGAGGGACACACTGTTACACGCGGCTCCGCTCCGTAAACCTTGTACACACGCGGCTCCGCTCCGTACACCTCGTACACACACGGCTCCGCTCCGTACACCTCGTACACACACGGCTCCGCTCTGTACACCTCGTAGACACGGCTCCACTCCGTACACCTCGTACACACACGGCTCTGCTCCGTACACCTCGTACACACGGCTCCGCTCCGTACACCTCGTACACACAGCTTCGCTCCGTACACCTCGTACACACACGGCTCCGCTCCGTACACCTCGTACACACACGGCTCCGCTCCGTACACCTCGTACACACACGGCTCTGCTACATCCACACAGAAACTTCCCCTCATCCAGCACCATGACAACCAGCACAGCAGAGTCCTGCATACACTGAGGAGCTGATCATGTGACCCCTGACTCCTCCCCTCCATGTGACATCATCACAGGTCCTGTAAGCACAGAGCAGCCATATATCTAGTGTGCGGCTCTGCAGGTGGAGGTAGGTGCAGGGTATTATATATCTAGTGTGCGGCTCTGCAGGAGGAGGTAGGTGCAGGGTATTATATATCTAGTGTGCGGCTCTGCAGGTGGAGGTAGGTGCAGGGTATTATATATCTAGTGTGCGGCTCTGCAGGTGGAGGTAGGTGCAGGGTATTATATATCTAGTGCGCGGCTCTGCAGGTGGAGGTAGGTGCAGGGTATTATATATCTAGTGTGCGGCTCTGCAGGTGGAGGTAGGTGCAGGGTATTATATATCTAGTGTGCGGCTCTGCAGGTGGAGGTAGGTGCAGGGTATTATATATCTAGTGCGCGGCTCTGCAGGTGGAGGTAGGTGCAGGGTATTATATATCTAGTGTGCGGCTCTGCAGGTGGAGGTAGGTGCAGGGTATTATATATCTGTGTGCGGCTCTGCAGGTGGAGGTAGGTGCAGGGTATTATATATCTAGTGTGCGGCTCTGCAGGTGGAGGTAGGTGCAGGGTATTATATATCTAGTGTGCGGCTCTGCAGGTGGAGGTAGGTGCAGGGTATTATATATCTAGTGTGCGGCTCTGCAGGTGGAGGTAGGTGCAGGGTATTATATATCTAGTGTGCGGCTCTGCAGGTGGAGGTAGGTGCAGGGTATTATATATCTGTGTGCGGCTCTGCAGGTGGAGGTAGGTGCAGGGTATTATATATCTAGTGTGCGGCTCTGCAGGTGGAGGTAGGTGCAGGGTATTATATATCTAGTGCGCGGCTCTGCAGGTGGAGGTAGGTGCAGGGTATTATATATCTAGTGTGCGGCTCTGCAGGTGGAGGTAGGTGCAGGGTATTATATATCTAGTGTGCGGCTCTGCAGGTGGAGGTAGGTGCAGGGTATTATATATCTAGTGTGCGGCTCTGCAGGTGGAGGTAGGTGCAGGGTATTATATATCTAGTGTGCGGCTCTGCAGGTGGAGGTAGGTGCAGGGTATTATATATCTGTGTGCGGCTCTGCAGGTGGAGGTAGGTGCAGGGTATTATATATCTAGTGTGCGGCTCTGCAGGTGGAGGTGCGTGCAGGGTATTATATATCTAGTGTGCGGCTCTGCAGGTGGAGGTAGGTGCAGGGTATTATATATCTGTGTGCGGCTCTGCAGGTGGAGGTAGGTGCAGGTTATTATATATCTAGTGTGCGGCTCTGCAGGTGGAGGTAGGTGCAGGTTATTATATATCTAGTGTGCGGCTCTGCATGTGGAGGTAGGTGCAGGTTATTATATATCTAGTGTGCGGCTCTGCAGGTGGAGGTAGGTGCAGGGTATTATATATCTAGTGTGCGGCTCTGCAGGTGGAGGTAGGTGCAGGGTATTATATATCTGTGTGCGGCTCTGCAGGTGGAGGTAGGTGCAGGGTATTATATATCTGTGTGCGGCTCTGCAGGTGGAGGTAGGTGCAGGGTATTATATATCTGTGTGCGGCTCTGCAGGTGGAGGTAGGTGCAGGGTATTATATATCTAGTGTGCGGCTCTGCAGGTGGAGGTAGGTGCAGGGTATTATATATCTAGTGTGCGGCTCTGCAGGTGGAGGTAGGTGCAGGTTATTATATATCTAGTGTGCGGCTCTGCAGGTGGAGGTAGGTGCAGGGTATTATATATCTAGTGTGCGGCTCTGCAGGTGGAGGTAGGTGCAGGGTATTATATATCTGTGTGCGGCTCTGCAGGAGGAGGTAGGTGCAGGGTATTATATATCTAGTGTGCGGCTCTGCAGGTGGAGGTAGGTGCAGGGTATTATATATCTAGTGTGCGGCTCTGCAGGTGGAGGTAGGTGCAGGGTATTATATATCTAGTGTGCGGCTCTGCAGGTGGAGGTAGGTGCAGGGTATTATATATCTAGTGTGCGGCTCTGCAGGTGGAGGTAGGTGCAGGGTATTATATATCTAGTGTGCGGCTCTGCAGGTGGAGGTAGGTGCAGGGTATTATATATCTAGTGTGCGGCTCTGCAGGTGGAGGTAGGTGCAGGGTATTATATATCTAGTGTGCGGCTCTGCAGGTGGAGGTAGGTGCAGGGTATTATATATCTAGTGTGCGGCTCTGCAGGTGGAGGTAGGTGCAGGGTATTATATCTAGTGTGCGGCTCTGCAGGTGGAGGTAGGTGCAGGGTATTATATATCTGTGTGCGGCTCTGCAGGTGGAGGTAGGTGCAGGGTATTATATATCTAGTGTGCGGCTCTGCAGGTGGAGGTAGGTGCAGGGTATTATATATCTAGTGTGCGGCTCTGCAGGTGGAGGTAGGTGCAGGGTATTATATATCTAGTGTGCGGCTCTGCAGGTGGAGGTAGGTGCAGGGTATTATATATCTAGTGTGCGGCTCTGCAGGTGGAGGTAGGTGCAGGGTATTATATATCTAGTGTGCGGCTCTGCAGGTGGAGGTAGGTGCAGGGTATTATATATCTAGTGTGCGGCTCTGCAGGTGGAGGTAGGTGCAGGGTATTATATATCTAGTGTGCGGCTCTGCAGGTGGAGGTAGGTGCAGGGTATTATATATCTAGTGTGCGGCTCTGCAGGTGGAGGTAGGTGCAGGGTATTATATATCTAGTGTGCGGCTCTGCAGGTGGAGGTAGGTGCAGGGTATTATATATCTAGTGTGCGGCTCTGCAGGTGGAGGTAGGTGCAGGGTATTATATATCTAGTGTGCGGCTCTGCAGGTGGAGGTAGGTGCAGGGTATTATATATCTAGTGTGCGGCTCTGCAGGTGGAGGTAGGTGCAGGGTATTATATATCTAGTGTGCGGCTCTGCAGGTGGAGGTAGATGCAGGTTATTATATATCTGTGTGCGGCTCTGCAGGAGGAGGTAGGTGCAGGGTATTATATATCTAGTGTGCGGCTCTGCAGGAGGAGGTAGGTGCAGGGTATTATATATCTAGTGTGCGGCTCTGCAGGTGGAGGTAGGTGCAGGGTATTATATATCTAGTGTGCGGCTCTGCAGGTGGAGGTAGGTGCAGGGTATTATATATCTAGTGTGCGGCTCTGCAGGTGGAGGTAGGTGCAGGGTATTATATATCTAGTGTGCGGCTCTGCTCTGCAGGTGGAGGTAGGTGCAGGGTATTATATATCTAGTGTGCGGCTCTGCAGGTGGAGGTAGGTGCAGGGTATTATATATCTAGTGTGCGGCTCTGCAGGTGGAGGTAGGTGCAGGTTATTATATATCTGTGTGCGGCTCTGCAGGTGGAGGTAGGTGCAGGTTATTATATATCGCCTCCATACTCCGCGGCGCTGTACACACTATTATCGCCGTCTGGCATACAGCTATTGCTTTCTCTCATCATAAACTCTAATATCTCCAGTAATTACATTGTTGTTTTTCCTTCGTCATCTTCTCCCCATTCAGGTCCTTATAATATCGGATCCTCTCAGTGGAGATCTTCTATATAAGAGACTTCTCCTGATTGCCCCGTGAAGGATGGATATGGACAGGGAGAAGATGGCGGAGAGGATATTCCACCTCACCCTAGAGATCCTCTTCCGGCTTACTGGAGAGGTGAGAGATTCTGATGACGTCACATTACATCATTCTTATCTATGGGAATAACAGATGGACAGAACTGGAGAGGTGAGGACTCTGGAAATGTCTGGAGTGAGATTTATTACTGTGTCTCTCCATAACCAGGATTACACAGTAGTGAAGAAGACCTCTAGTGAGCGCTGTCAGGCCCCTGTGTCTGAGGGATGGGGAAGACCCCTGAGCCCAATCACGGGGCCTCCACCTCACCCTCCGATACATGAGGACATCAATGACCAGAAGATCCTAGAACTCACCTACAAGATGATTGAGCTGCTGACTGGAGAGGTGACACTGCTGGGAATGCTGGGACATTATACAGTAACGCTATGAAGGGATCGGGGGTGACGGTATCATTGTATGTGTCAGGTTCCTATAAGGTGTCAGGACGTCACCGTCTATTTCTCCATGGAGGAGTGGGAGTATTTAGAAGGACACAAAGATCTGTACAAGGACGTCATGATGGAGGCTCCCCAGCCCCTCACATCACCAGGTAATAGACAGGACTAAATACACACGGCCTATAATTATCTGTATGTAAGGAATGAATTCAGTCCCTGTATGTGTCTCCTCCAGGTCTATCCAGTAAGAGGACGACACCAGAGAGATGTCCCCATCCTCTTCTCCCACAGGACTGTAAACAAGAAGACCCCGATGTTCCTCAGGATCCTCAGGTAGATGGAGAGAAGGAGCCATGAAATCCCCCTATGATGTGTAGACGGCTGTGAAGGTCTTGTGCTCAGTCTTGGTTTATCCTCCAGTATTATATGTGTTATACTTGTGTAATGAGAGCGGTGGAGATGGCAGGATTAGAGCTGATCATAGATGGGACTTCTCCATCTGTCGGTGACTTTTACAATATTTGTTTCAGGGTGATGATCTGACCCATATTAATACTACAGAGACATATGTGAGGGGTGATGAGCCGAGTAAGGAGGAGATTCCTATATATGACTACCCAGGTGAGTAGTGACCACTAGGAAACATTTTGAACATTATTGGTAATAATAATACCTTACAGAATATTTTTTTTTAACCACACTGATGGGAACAGTTCTCAACAGTCCAATGTGATAGTTTTCACCTCCCGTAAATGTGCCTGGAGTTGTGTGGCATTCATCACTCAGTTCTGAAATGGCAATGTTCACCATGAAGAGGTCATCAGTATGGGATGTGGCTAAAGGACGTCCACTTCTCTGCCTTTCTGTAACTCTCCCAGTCTCTCTGTATCTCTGTACAAGCTGCTGGTGACTGTTAAGGGTCGTCGGTGAGGCTCTTGCGGCTGAGGCTAAGTCCTGTAGTGGGGCTTCTGAGCATGTGCGAGCTTGCAAGTAGGCTTTTTGTTCTAAGTCACCTTTTGCCCCTTCTGAGCATGCTCACCACGTGGCGATCGGCAATTGGTCGTGAACTGGGATCACATGACTACGAAGGCTTATGATTGGCCGCGAGTGACGTCATCGCTGATGTATGATCACATGAAGATGACACGGGCTCACATGACCATGACATGTTGGCTGCTGATTGGCTGCGGGTGACGTCATTCTTGATGAACTTGCTGATGATTGGTGGATTAAGCTCGGAGCTCCTTCATCTTGTGGGAGGTGCTTCATCTATAAAGATCCCTGCAGCACGCTGTTCGGCACTCAGTCGTTCTTGGTGCATACATGGGGTAGACGCCTCATGTGTGATGGCCAATACTACCCTCTTCCTTGCATTTTAGGGGAATGGGTTAGGCAGGGTCTCAGTACCAACTAGTAGTATACTACAGCCCGCTTCCATCTACCTTAGAGGAGCCGGGTTAGGCAGGGCCATCACTCACTGCTCTCCATGTCTCTCTAATACGTCTGTGCGGTTAGCATAGTAAGCTCACTGACTCCCTCTGTGTGGATAGCACAAGGAGTTCAGGCAGGGACTATCATTAAGCTTAAGCAGTACGGATAGTACTGTTTGCACCCACATCAGTGTGAAGTAACAGTGGTATTAGTTAGTGGACAGCGGCTGGGGTAACCATCCGCGTATGGTTTGTAATTCCTGTAATTGGGCAGGAGCTACAGGTCCACCCTTTTTTATCATTTTGGCATTTGCCGTGTCTCTGTGAGTTAACATTGAACACTGCACTTAGGGCGGTGTTACACGGGACGATATATCGTGCGATCACATGAGCGATCGCACCCGCACCCGTCGTTTGTGCGTCACGGGCAATTTGTTGCCCGTGGCGCACAAAGTCGTTTACCCCTGTCACACGTACGTACCTCCCGAATGACGTCGCTGTGGGCGGTGAACATCCTCTTCCTCAAGGGGGAGGGACGTTCGGCGTCACAGCGACGTCACACAGCGGCCGTCCAATAGAAGCGGAGGGGCGGAGATGAGCGGGACGTAACATCCCGCCTACCTCCTTCGTTCCGCCTTGCCGGCGGGACGCAGGTAAGCTGCAGTTCATCGTTCCCGGGGTGTCACACGGAGAGATGTATGCTGCTTCGGGAACAACGAACAACCGGCGCGCAGAAGGAGGAATGACTGTGAAAATGAGCAACGTGTCAATGAGCAATGATAAGGTGAGTATTTTTGCTCATTCACAGTTGTTCGTAGCTGTCACACACTACGACATCTCTAATCGGAATTCGTGACCCCGACAACATGTCGCCCGATATATCGTAGCGTGTGACGCCGCCCTTAGTCTTATTGTCACTGTGAGGTAACAGTGACAGTACCACTCTTGTGGTACAGTATCCCTTACCTTGCCTTCGCCAGCAGCAGATTATTCTGCACGGTGGGCCCTGCCTGCTAGATAGCCTACCTATTCCCTACCATCTTGCAGTCTCATAACATTACGACTGAGCCAAGGGCCTGGCTGGGATGGCAGAATTACAACTCTAACACCGCTACATACAGCAGCTTGAGGCTAGGCTTCAGGCTGTTGATGAGAAACCTCAAGCTACTGTGGTGTCTCCGACTCACGCTCCTCAACTTGCCCTACCTAATAGGTACTCAGGCGAAGCCAAGTTATGTCGAGGCTTCGTGAATCAGTGCCAAATACACTTGGAGGTGAATGCCTCTCGCTTTCCATCTGAGAGGGCAAAAGTAGGCTTTATAATATCACTACTCCAAGATAAAGCCTTGGAATGGGCAACTCCTCTGTGGGAGCGTAATGATGTAGAGACTCAGACTGCCACGTCTTTCCTTAAGGCTCTGAATGCAGTGTTTTTGGGGCCCCAGGTTACCCATGACGCGGCACTGAGATTATTAGACCTGGTACAAGGGTCTTTATCTACCAGTTTGTATGCCATCACATTTCGTACTCTGACTTCTGAGTTAGATTGGCCAGAGCGGGTCTTGATACCCATTGTTTGGAGAGGTTTAGTGGTTTATGTTAAGGACGCTCTTGTCACTAGAGAGGTTCCACCTACCTTGGAGGAGCTCATCACAGTGGCAACGAGAATTGATGTACGTCATAACGAGTGTCAGCTAGAGTCTATACCATCTCGTCCTAAGACAAAACCCATCCCTGACCTTTCGGCCTCTCAGGCATCAGGCACTACATCAGAGAAATTACCTACTCCTATGGAGTTAGGACGTACTTCTCCTACTGTATGTCCCGTAAGGCTACACCTCCTATCTGTTTTGTATGCCATCGTGTGGAACATTATGCCAATAGATGCCCTACTCGTCAGAGAAGCTCCCTCGTCTAGTAACTATAAGAGGGGAGTTGCTAGACACGTCCTCATCACCCTCTAAATTGTTTCTTTCAAGGGAAGCTATCCTTTTCCTCTACTGTCTTGGCTATTAAGGCTTTTGTGGACTCTGGGGCAGATGGGAATTTTGTTTCTTCTACGTTTTTCACGAAACACAAGATTCCTTCTGTTAGTTTAGCAAGTCCTATCCCGGTGCGGGTTGTCACTGGGACTGTTTTATCAGAGTCGATTACATTGAGGACTATTCCCTTACAGCTTTCCTTGCCTCACACTCATGTAGAGGAAAATTATTTTCTGGTTTTACCTGAGGGTATTGATGACATACTGTTAAGGGTACTTTGCACGTTGCGACATCGCTAGCAAATGCTAGCGATGCCGAGCGCGATAGCCCCCGCCCACGTCGCACATGCGATATGTAGTTCGAGCTGCTGTAGCGAACATTATCGCTACAGCAGCTTCACACGCACATACCTGGTCTGCGATGTCGCTGTGACTGCCGAAGAATCCCTCCTTCAAGGAGGCGGTGCGTTCGGCGTCACAGCGACGTCACTAAGCGGCCGGCCAATAGAAGTGGAGGGGCGGAGATGAGCGGGATGTAAACATCCCGCCCACCTTCTCCCTTCCGCATTACCGCTGGACGGCGGGCGCAGGTAAGGAGATGTTTGTCGGTCCTGCGGCTTCACACACAGCGATGTGTGGTGGTGCAGGAATGACAAACAACATCGTACCTGCGAACACACCGACATTATGAAAATGACCGACGTGACACAGATCAGCGATTTTTTTTTTTTTTTTTTTTTTTTTTTTTTTTTTTTTTTGACTGTTTCACGCTCGTTTATTTACTCTCGTAGGCTTTACACGTTGCGCCGTCGTTACCGGCGCCGGATGTGCGTCACTTTCGATTTGACCCCGACGATATCGCAGTAGCGATGTCGCAACGTGCAAAGTACCCCTTGGTACTTTGCACGTTGCGACATCGCTACTGCGATATCGTCGGGTCAAATCGAAAGTGACGCATATCCGGCACCGGTAACGACGTCGCAACGTGTAAAGCCTAGATGCACCGATAAACGATCGCAAAAGCGTCATAAATCAGTGATCTGTGTAGCGTCGGACATTTCCATAATGTCGCACCAATAGGAGATACGATGTTGTTCCTCGTTCCTGCGGCAGCATACATCGCTGTGTATGAAGCCGCAGGAGCGAGGAACATCTCCTTACCTGCGTCCCGGCTGCAATGAGGAAGGAAGGAGGTGGGCGGGAATTTTACATCCTGCTCATCTCCGCCCCTCCGCTTCTATTGGCCGCCTGCCGTGTGACGTCGCTGTGACGCCGCACGACCCGCCCCCTTAGGAAGGAGGCGGGTCGCTGGCCAGAGCGACGTCGCAGGGCAGATAAGTGTGTGTGATGCTGCCGTAGCAATAATGTTCACTACGGCAGCTATCACAAGATATCGCATGTGCGACGGGGGCGGGTACTATCGCGCTCGGCATCGCTATCATCGGCTAGCGATGTCGCAGCGTGCAAAGTACCACTCGGGCCTACCGTGGCTTCGTACACATGCTCCAGTAATAGATTGGGAGTCTGACAGTATCATCAAATGGGGTTCTAAGTGTCATTCCCACTGTCTGTCTGTTGCACCTAAGACACAGTTGCTTCAACTGCGATCCCTGATATATCTCCATTACCGACTCCATATTTAGAGTATGTTGACGTCTTTTCCAAAAAGGGCGCAGAGAAACTTCCTCCACATAGGCCCTATGATTACGCCATTGACCTCATCCCGAGTTCTGTACCACCTAAGGGCAGAGTTTATCCTTTGTCCATACCCGAGACTGAGGCGATGGCTGCCTACATCAATGACAGTTTAGAGAGGGGCTTTATTCGCAAGTCCGTCTCTCCTGCTGGGGCTGGTTTCTTTTTTGTGCGCAAAAAACAGGGGGATTTGCATCCTTGCATTGATTACAGGGTTCTTAATGCTATTACCATCAAGAATAAGTACCCTTTACCCCTTATATCGGAGCTGTTTGATAGGCTTCATTGGGCTCGTGTGTTTACAAAGTTGGAGCTTATAACCTGGTGCGTATCCGAGAGGGTGACGAATGGAAGACGGCATTTAACACCAGAGACGGTCACTATGAATACTTGGTCATGCCTTTCGGTGTAATGCTCCCGCAGTGTTTCAAGACTTTGTAAACGACGTATTTAGAGATCTGTTATTGTCATCCGTTGTAGTGTATTTGGATGACATTACTGATCTTTTCACCAGATCTCGAAACACACCGTCAGGATGTTATCCGAGTTCTCTCTCGTCTAAGGGAGCACTCACTGTTTGCCAAGCTTGAGAAATGCGTCTTTGAGCAGTCGTCCCTACCCTTCTTGGGCTATATCATTTCTCATGAGGGCTTGGCAATGGATCCTGCTAAACTCTCAGCGGTGTTGGAGTGGTCTGAACCACGTTCTTTAAAAGCCGTGCAACGATTCCTAGGCTTCATTAATTACTATCTGCAGTTTATTCCACATTTCTCCACGCTGGTAGTTCCCTTGGTGGCTTTGACCAAAAAGGGAGCAAATCCTAAGGCTTGGTCTGCAGAGACTACTCAGGCTTTTGCAGCTGTTAAGGCGCATTTTTCCAGCGTGCCTGTTCTCCAGAGACCTGATGAGAACAAGCCTTTTATTATGGAGGTGGATGCATCCTCTGTGGGAGCCGGTGCGGTTTTGTTCCTAAAGGATAGCAACGGCAGAAAAAGAGCGTGTTTCTTCTTTGCCAAAACATTCTCCCCCGCTGAGAAGAATTACACCATAGGAGATAGCTTCTGGCCATGAAATTGGCGCTAGAGGAGTGGCGTCATCTGCTTGAGGGGGCTAGGTATTCCTTTCAGATTCATACTAAGCATAAGAATGTCACGCACCTTCAGACTGCACAGCGTCTGAACCCCCGTCAAGCACGTTGGTCCTTGTTTTTCTCCCATTTTAATTTCTCAGTGCATTACCTGTCTGGGAGTAAGGGCGGCTTTGCACACTATGACATCGCAGGTGCGATGTCGGTGGGGTCAAATCGAAAGTGACGCACATCCGGCGTCACTTGCGATGTCGTAGTGTGTAAATCCTAGATTATACGATAAACGAGCGCAAAAGCGTCGTTATCGTATCATCGTTGCAAGCTCCGACTTTTCCATAATTTTGCTGCAGCGATGGTACGATGCTGTTCCTCGTTCATGCGGCAGCACACATCGCTGTGTTACGCCGCAGTTGCGAGGAACTTCACCTTACCTGCCGCCGGCGGCACTACGGAAGGAAGGAGGTGGGCGGGATGTTTACATCCTGCTCATCTCCGCCCCTCTGCCGCTATTGGCCGCCTGCCGTGTGACTTCGCTGTGATGCCGCACGACCCGCCCCCTTAGGAAGGAGGCGGGTCGCCGGCCAGAGCGACGGTCGCAGGGCAGGTGAGTGCATGTGAAGCTGGCGTAGCGATAATTTTCGCTACGCCAGCTATCACAAGATATCGTACATGCGACGGGGGCGGGGACTATCGCGTGCGACATCGCAGCATCGGCTTGCGATGTCGCAGCGTGCAAAGCCCGCCTAAGAATAACAAGGCAGATGCTCTCTTTCGGTCCATGGAGTCTACTCAGGAGGAAGACGAAACACCTTGCTTCATCCTTCCATCTCAGGCTTTTCAAACGCTCTCCCCTGTGACTCTGGATCAGATACCTCCAGGGAGGACGTTTGTTCCTCCGGCACAGCAGAATGATAATCTGTCCTGGGCCCACACTTCTAAATTAGGTGGGCATTTTGGTGTAAGACGTTCGCAAGAGTTGCTAGAGAGGTGGTATTGGTGGCCACAGTTGGCCAACCATGTCAGGAAATATGTCCACTCCTGTTTCTCTTGCGCACGCAACCGTCCCTCATGACAGAAACTGGCTGGTCTCTTACATCCGTTGCCGGTGCCTGACAGACCTTGGGAGGTTGTAGGCAGGGATTTTGTGGGGGATCTGCCCTGTTCACAAGGGCATCGGTTTGTCTGGGTTTTTACTGACCATTTCTCACGGATGGTTCATTTGGTTCCTTTACGGAGGATACCGTCCTCAAAGATCTTAGCCAAACTGTTCATCAAACACGTCTTTTGACTGCACGGAATGCCTGATCGTATTGTGTGTGATCAAGGACCACAGTTTGCTTCCCAGTTCTGGCATGAGCTCTGTAGACTATTACAAATAGAATTGAACATCTCCTCGGCTTATCATCCGGAATCAGACTCTGATTATCTATCTTTGACACTTCGTGTCAGAGAACCATGATGACTGGTCCTCACTTCTTCCCTGGGCCGAATTTGCCCTTAACAATTCTGTAGCAGAGGCAACTGGGCAAACACCTTTTGTCCTCAATAATGGACAACATCCTCGGGTACCACTACCCTTTCCTTCTACCTCTTCTTCGTCTCAGGTGACAGACTGGGCAACTAGTGCCAGAGAGGTTTGGGATCAAGCCCAAGGAGCGATTCAGGCGTCCAAGGATCGCATGAAGGCTGTTGCTGATCGGTTCCGTCGTACTGCTCCAGTGTTCGCCCCAGGGGATTTTGTGTGGCTTTCTACAAAAAAATGTGAAATTAAAAACGTAGTCATCCAAATTTCTCTATCGTTTCATTGGGGGACACAGGACCATGGGTTATGCTGCTGTCACTAGGAGGCTGACACTAAGTAAACATAAAAAAAGTTAGCTCCTCCCTAGCAGCATACACCCCGAGCCGGAGGCGGGCTCAGATCAGTTTTTAGCTTAGTGTCGTAGGAGGCTGATGTGGGCCGTCTCGGCCCCCCTCAGCCATGTATGTTTTTGCGCTTTTTTCTTTTATTTCGGCGCCGCTCATCACCCCCAGCCTCCTCCAGCGTCCCCTCGCCATTTTAGCCTGCCTCTGGTCCCCTGAGGCTGCAGCGCGCCGGCGTTCTGACTCTTCTGGCCAGCTCACTCCTGGACTCCCTCTTCTGGACTGGTGGGCAGCACGCAGGACCTGGGTAAGCTCTGCTCCTAAGGAGTAGCCCTCACTAGGCAGCATTCTCTGAGTTTAGGGACGAGTTAACCCTCTCCTGTCTCCTTCCTAGCAGCCACCAGGGAGAGTGCCTGTTTTCACCATGCCTAAAGCTAAGCCCACCCAATCCAAGCAGGCCCCCTTTGCACTATTTTTTGCATGTTCCTCCTGCAAGTCCAAGTTTTCCCAGGGTCAGGACGCCCCACTATGCTCCGTCTGTTCTACAGACGCACAGCCTCCGCAGGACTCCGCGGCCGACGCTTCTGATACCGCAGACGCCACAGCGCCATATGCTGCAGGGCCCTGCGTCCCGCCCCCCCCGACTGGCTAGCGTCCCTGTCCCAGTCCGTAGATTCCCTCTCTGAGGCTTCTCGGACCATCGCGCAAGCTCTGCGCCTGCTGCCGTCGCTCGCCCAGATTCCCGCAGACCCGGCGCAATCGCCTCCGGAGCAGGTGAGCCCCGTTGCAGGGTCCTCCTCTGCTGCTCAAAAACGGACCCGCCAGGTCTCGTCCTCAGACTCTTCCCAGGTTTCACCTTCATCCCCAGGTCCAGACCGTCAGTCCTCCAGGGAGGCTTCTGACTGCTCCGATGATGATTCCGATGCGGCACCCCTGCAGGACTCAGAGCAGGCGGCTGATATTCGGCGCATGGTGAATAGCCTGATAGAAGCAGTAAACCAGACCTTGAAGGTACAGGTGGACCCAGTCTCCTCCCAGAGCACCCAGGTCTCGTTTAAGCGGGTGAAGCGGGCCCAGAGCACATTCAGCGGACATCCAGAATTCGCTGAGTTACTGCGCAGCCACAGGCAACAGCCGGACAGGGTATTTACCAGCGGTAAGTCCATCGATTTGCATTATCCCTTTCCTGAGGGTCTTCGAAAGGATTGGGCAGGCTCCCCTGTGGTCGACCCCCCAATCTCCCGCCTATCTTCTCACACAGTCCTTCCACTCACTAACGGTACGTCTCTCAAGGACCCTACGGACCGTACTATTGACAGGTTGGCCCGCTCCGCTTTCGAGGCAGCGGGCACATCCCTCTCTCCGGCCTTTGCCTCGGTTTGGGTTGCGAAGGCCCTGATGTCCTGGGCGGACACGCTACGTTGCGGTCTCCGCGCCATTCCTGCCAATCTGGACTTGGTTCCCATCGCCTCGCAGATTTCCCTCGCGGGTGAGTACTTGCTCAATGCAGCCCTGGCGTCTGCAAGTTGCGCGACCCAGGCCGCCAGCAACAATGTGGCCATCCGTCGAGCCCTCTGGCTCCGGTCCTGGAACGCGGATGCGGCCTCTAAGAAGTCACTAACTTCCCTGCCCTTCCTAGGGGAGCGTCTCTTCGGAGATAGGCTGGACCAGCTGATCTCCGATGCAACGGGAGGAAAGAGTACATCTCTCCCCCAATTGCGCCCTAAGCGCTTCCAGAATCGGCGTCCCACCGCTCGTTTCCGGCCCTTTCGCAGCTTCAACTCCAATCCCCAGGCACGGAAAAGCCGCTCTCCTCCGAGAGACAGGAAGACCCCATCATTCAAGACCAATCCCGCCTGGCGTTCACGCTCCCGCCAGCCCACGAGATCCTCTTCTGGTTACCGCCGACGTTCCTCCAAGTGATTCGCGGTCGGCGCGCAACAGCGCCAGACTTGTGGGAGGGCGTCTGTCTCGTTTTCAGCATGTGTGGATCCCCCTGACCGCCGATGCCTGGGTCAGAGAGATCATCACATCAGGATACAAAATAGAATTCGAAGCAAAGCCACCGAGACGTTTTTTCCTATCTCGCCCTCCCGAGTCTCCCGCGCGGGGTCGCGCGTTCTTTCACTCCATAGACTCCCTCCTCCGAGCCGGAGTCGTGGTACCAGTCCCTCCCGCAGAGCGTTTCAAGAGGTTCTATTCCAACCTTTTCGTGGTCCCCAAAAAGGACGGCTCTGTCCGTCCCGTCCTCGACCTAAAGCTTCTAAACAGGTCGGTGAGGCCTCGGCCGTTTCGAATGGAGTCACTCCGGTCCGTCATCGCGTCCATGGAGGTAGGCGAATTCCTGGCATCGCTGGATATTCAAGACGCCTATCTTCACGTCCCGATAGCCACCTCTCACCAACAGTTCCTCCGCTTTGCGATAGCGGAAGATCACTTCCAGTTCACGGCTCTCCCCTTCGGCCTCGCATCCGCACCCAGGGTCTTTACGAAGATCATGGCTGCTGCCATGTCCGTCCTGCATTCCAGGGGTGTCATGGTCATCCCGTACTTGGACGATATGTTGATAAAGGGCTCTTCCTTCGAGGACTGCCGTCTTGGGGTTCAGGTCACGATCGACACCCTTTCACGGTTAGGGTGGCTGATAAATCGGAAGAAGTCCTCTCTGACCCCGGCCCGTCGGATCACCTTTTTAGGCATGGTATTCGATACCATCCAAGGGCGAGTTTTCCTCACACAGGAGAAGATGTCCTCCCTACAACGAGGCCTCCGTGCTCTCCGGCGTCAGCGCCAAGTTTCCAGTTCCATCTCCGGCCCCTCCAGCTGGCCTTGCTGAAGAAGTGGGACAGATCTCCCTTTTCTCTGGACCGCAGGTTTCATCTTTCGCCGGAGACCTGCCATTCCCTCCGTTGGTGGCTCAATCAACGCAACCTCGCATCAGGAAAGTCTTTCCTCCCGCTCCACTGGAAGATAGTAACCACCGACGCCAGTCTCCAGGGCTGGGGAGCAGTGTTTCGGCATCACACAGCGCAGGGCCGATGGTCACCGAGGGAGAGTTGTCTCCAGATCAACATTTTGGAGATAAGAGCCATCCGACTAGCCTTGCAGCAGTTTCGGCACCTAGTACAGGGTTGCCCGGTCAGGATCCAGTCGGACAATGCGACGGCGGTGGCGTACATCAACCACCAAGGCGGCACAAGAAGTGTCGGGGCAATGCGAGAAGTCAAGAAGATTTTGCACTGGGCCGAATGTCATCACTCCCTGATCTCAGCGGTACACATCCCAGGCGTGGACAATTGGGCGGCGGACTTCCTCAGCAGGGAAGGCCTCGCCTCCGGAGAATGGTCCCTCAACCGGGAAGTCTTCAACCAGATCTGCGACAGATGGGGAGTTCCGGACGTGGACCTAATGGCCTCCCGGTTCAACCGTCAGGTTCCGCAGTTTGTAGCGCGGTGCCGCGACCGCTTGGCTTTAGGAGTCGACGCCCTCACCCTGTCATGGAGCCAGTTCAGTCTCCCGTACATCTTCCCTCCGCTCCCTCTAATTCCGAGGGTCCTCAAGAAGATCAAGGCGGAAGGAATTCCGGTCATCCTAGTGGCTCCGGACTGGCCCAGGCGAGCATGGTTCACGGAACTAACTCAGCTCCTCGCAGACGCTCCGTGGCGCCTTCCAGACCGTCCAGATCTCCTGCAGCAGGGACCTCTTTTCCATCAGAACTCACAGGTCCTAAATTTGACGGCCTGGCCATTGAATCCTGGGTTCTAGCTAAGGCTGTTTTTTCCTCAAGAGTGATTCAGACAATGATTAGGGCCAGGAAGCCATCTTTATCAAAAATTTACTACCGCACGTGGAAGGTTTTCTTCAGATGGTGTGAAGAACATAATATTTCTTCTCCACTCGCCTTCTCCCTTCCTTCCCTATTGGCATTCTTGCAGTCAGACCTAGATGCGGGTCTCTCGCTCGCAACACTAAAGGGCCAGATATCGGCGTTATCAATCCTGTTTCAGAAGCCACTGGCCGCTCGTTCACAGGTTAAGACCTTCATCCAGGGAGTGGCCCACCTGGCACCGCCGTACCGTCGGCCTCTAGAGCCGTGGGACCTTAATCTAGTCCTAGGGTCACTTCAGGGCCCCCCATTCGAGCCCTTGCGAGAATCTTCCCTTTCTCACCTGTCTTGGAAGGTGGTGTTTCTCGTTGCCATCACTTCTATTCGCAGGACGTCAGAGCTGGCAGCTCTCTCTTGTCGTTCCCCCTTTTTGATTTTTCACCAGGACAAAGCGGTTCTCCGGCCAGATCCCGCTTTTCTCCCAAAGGTGGTCTCCCCGTTCCATCTTAACGAAGAAATCGTTCTTCCGTCCTTCTGTCCGGGCCCCTCTCACAGCTTGGAGAGGTCCTTGCACACCCTGGACCTAGTGCGTGCACTTAGAATTTATGTCTCCACAACCGCGCCGTTCCGTAAGTCAGATGGTCTGTTTGTCATCCCTTCTGGTCCCAAGAGGGGTGAATCGGCATCCAAGGCCACAATTGCCAGATGGATCCGTTCCGCCATATCAGAGGCCTATCGGATTCGGGACAAGTCTCCGCCGCGGGGGGTAAGAGCGCACTCTACCCGTGCAGTAGGAGCCTCTTGGGCGATTAGGCATCAGGCGTCGGCCGACCAGGTCTGCAAGGTCGCCACCTGGTCTAGCCTGCACACCTTTACTAGGTTCTACCAGGTTCACACCCAAGCATCGGCAGATGCTAGTTTTGGGAGAATGGTCTTGCAGGCAGCAGTTGCACACCTGTAATAGGGTGGCAGCATTCAATTATAGTGCAAGCCCGCCGAGGGAGGTTGTTGTTTTCTTCCTATCTGCGGGTTTTTCGGTATTCCCACCCAGGGACTGCTTTTGGACGTCCCATGGTCCTGTGTCCCCCAATGAAACGATAGAGAAAGTAGGATTTTTGTGTACTCACCGTAAAATCTCTTTCTCTGAGTCTTCATTGGGGGACACAGCACCCACCCTGCTTGGTTTTTTGGTTGTTCAATTGCATTTGCCTGCTATTTTTCAGCGGTCTTATGTTCATAGACCTCTTGTTTGCACGGCTGCATTGTTTTAGTTACAACTTGTTTTTATGTATGGTGATTCTGGTACTCCTCCTACTGCTTGTGCACCAACTGATCTGAGCCCGCCTCCGGCTCGGGGTGTATGCTGCTAGGGAGGAGCTAACTTTTTTTATGTTTACTTAGTGTCAGCCTCCTAGTGACAGCAGCATAACCCATGGTCCTGTGTCCCCCAATGAAGACTCAGAGAAAGAGATTTTACGGTGAGTACACAAAAATCCTACTTTTCTCCACGGTTCTTGGGTCCTTATCAGGTGCTCAGACAGGTGAATCCTGTAGTCTACCAGTTAAAATTGCCCTCGCGTCTCCGGATCCATGACAAGTTTCATGTTTCTTTGTTGAAGCCCACAATCCTTCCTTATGTGGAAGAGGCGAAGTCTCCCTCTTCCGACTCCTCTCAAACCAGCTATCCTGTACGAGCTATTGTGGGTACCAAATCAGTTCGTGGGCGCAGGTATTTCCTGATCGATTGGGAGGGTTATGGCCCGGAACATCGCTCTTGGGAGCCGGAGGAGGCCATTGATGCTCCCAACCTCTTTGCTGCCTATCTTTGCCGCCAGGAGAGGGGCCATAGAGGGGGGGGGGGTACTGTTACGAGTCGTCGGTGAGGCTCTTGCGGCTGAGGCTAAGTCCTGTAGTGGGGCTTCTGAGCATGTGCGAGCTTGCAAGCAGGCTTTTTGTTCTAAGTCACCTTTTGCCCCTTCTGAGCATGCTCACCACGTGGCGATCGTCGATTGGTCGTGAACTGGGATCACATGACTATGAAGTGTCGACTTCTGATTGGCCGCGAGTGACGTCATCGCTGATGCGTGATCACATGACGATGACATACTGTCTGGTGATTGGCCGCGGGTGACGTCATCGCTGACACAGGCTCACATGACCATGACATGTCGGCTGCCGATTGTCCGCGGGTGACGTCATTCTTGACGAACTTGTTGATGGTTGTTGGATTAAGCTCGGAGCGCCTCCATCTTGTGGGAGGTGCTTCATCTATAAAGATCCCTGCAGCACGCTGTTCGGCGCTCAGTCGTTCTTGGTGAATGCATGGGGTAGATGCCTCATGTGTGATGTCCAATACTACCCGTTTCCTTGCATTTTAGTGGAACGGGATAGGCAGGGTCTCAGCACCAACTAGTAGTATACTACAGCCTGCTTCCATCTACCTTAGAGGAGCAGGGTTAGGCAGGGCCATCACTCACTGCTCTCAGTGTCTCTCTAATACGTCTGTGCGGTTAGCATAGAGAGCTCACTGACTCCCTCTGTGTGGATAGCACAAGGAGTTCAGGCAGGGACTATCACTAAACCTAAGCAGTACAGATAGTACTGTTTGCACACACATCAGTGTGAAGTAACACTGGTGTTGGTTAGTGGACTGCGGTTGGGGCACCATCCGCGTATGCTTTGTAGTTCCTGTAATTGGGCAACCCCCTCACATTGTTTTAGATTTTTTTTGTCTTTTTATGGGACAATAGTGAAGATCTGACGCTTTGATACAATGTACAGTGTCAGTGTGCAGCTTGTATAATGGTAAATTTGGCACCTTCTAAATAATTGAACACACAGCCATTAGTGTAAAAACTGCTAGATATAAAAGTGAGTACACCCCAAAGTGAAAATGGCCAAATTGTGTCCAAAGCGTGAAAATTTTGTGTGACTACCATTGTTTTCCCGCACGGCTTTACCTCTTTTTGCATCGGAGGTCACTAGAGCTTCATAGGAGCCGCTGGATTCTCTTCGATTCTCCATAACAACATCACGGACTTGGTGGATGTTACAGACCTTGCGCTCCTCCACCTTCTGTTTGTTAAGGCCCCACAGATACTCAATAGGGTTTAGGTCTGGAGACACTCGGCTGGTCCAGTGCCTTTACCCTCAGTTTCTTTTACAATTCAGTTGTCATTTTGGCGGTTTGTTTGGGGTCTTTATATTGGAATACTGCCCTCCATACTAATTTCCGAAGGTATGTCACAAAATATGTTGGCATTCATGGTTCCCTCAATGAACTGTAGCTCCCACAGCCGGCAACACTCATGCAGTCCCAAACCATGACCCTCCACCACCATGCCTAACTGTAGGCAGGAAACACTTGTCTTGTCCTCCTCACTCAGTTGCCACCACACATCCTGACACCATCTGAACCAAGTACGTTTATCTTAGTCTCATCAGACCACAGGACAGTTCCAGTAATCCATGTCCTTAGTCTGCTTGTCTTCAGCAAACTGTTTTGCTTCTTTATTATGCATCATCATTAGAAGAGGCTTCCTTCTGGGACGACAGCCATGCAGAGCAATGTGATGCAGTGTGCGGCTTATGGTCTGAGCTCTGGCAGGCGGATCCCCATCCCCCACTCCTGTATCCACTGCAGCAATGCTGGCAGCACTCATAAATCTATTCTGAATAGACGACCTCTGGATATGACGCTGAGCACGTGCACTCAGCTTCTGTGGTCAACCATGGCGAGGTTTGTTCTGAGTGGATTCTGCCTGGTTACACCGCTGTATGGTCTTGGCCACCGTGCTGCAGCTCAGGTTCAGAGTGTTGGCAATCTTCTTAAAGCCTCGGCCACCTTTTATGTAGAGCAACAATTCTTTTTTTTTCAGATTCCCAGAGAATTCTTTGCCTTGAGGGGCAATGTTGAACTTCCAGTGATTCCCTGATTCATCAAAGCTTTTACGTCAAAAAAGTGGCGTAAAAGCTTTGAAAACTCCCAAAATTTTGTAACAACTTTATTTTGTGCGAAGCCTTCAGGACTTTTCCAGTTTCTTCCAGTTTCTCCAAAATGTGCAAAGCTGGAGCACGGTGGAGACCTGTCAAGATATAAATGAGATGTGGTGGTCTGTACTCCAGAAACCTCTCTCCAGTGAGATTTCTGGCATAGCACACAGAGGCGAGCACACACCAATTGTGAGATTCTCTAGATCAGGGGTCTTAAGGCTGCTTCTTACGGCCCGCAGGCCCCATGACGATTGCGGCCCTATGCCGGGGACCGCAGCCATTTGCTCTTCAGATGATTGATTTTCACTGCCGCGCTAAGGACCTCTGCAGGGCTTTACCAATGGCAGGCGCCGGCCAATCAGAGGTCAGCAGGTGACGTCTGTGTGTGATGTTACCTGCTGGCCTTTGATTGGCCGGCGATTGCCATTGGTACAGCTCTGCAGAGAATTCCTCTATGTGGTGGCGGAAATCGGTTATCTGAGGTAAAGCGCAGGTGGCTGTGGCCCTCAGCATAGGGATAGGGCCTCAAAGATCATGGGGCCTGCAGGCCACAAGAAGCAGGAAAAAGGACACCGAGGGAACGAAGGACAGGGAGAAGAATTTTTTTTTTTTTTTTTTTTAAATAATAATCATAATTGGGCATTAATGGTGCATAATAGGGGACATTACTACAGCATGGAACATTGCTAAAAGAAGGGGATAAGAATGCACACAAGAATGGACACATTACTACAGAGGGCAAAGATGGACACATTACTACAGGAGACAAGTATGGGCACATTACTATACGATGGGAACAAGGTTGGGCACATTACTACAGGGGACAAGGATGGGCACAGTACTATAGGGTACAAGGATGGACACATTACTATATGATGGGAACAAGGTTGGGCACATTACTACAGGATGAGGACAAGGATGGGCACATTACTACAGGATGAGGACAAGGACGGGCACATTACTACGGGGGACAAGGATGGACACATTACTACAGGGGACAAGATTGGGCACATTACAGGATGAGGACAAGGATGGGCACATTACTACAAGGGACAAGGATAGGCACATTATTACAGGGGACAAGGATGGGTACATTATTACATGGGACAAGGATGTACAGTACTATAGGGTATAAGGATGAGCACATTACTATATGATGGGAACAAGGTTCGGCACATTACTACAGGATGAGGACGAGGATGGGAACATTACTACAGGGACAAGGATGGGCACATTATTACAGGATGGGGACAAGGATGGGCACATTACTATACTATGGAAGGAAGGTTCGGCACATTACTACAGGATGAGGACAAGGATGGACACATTACTACAAGGGACAAGATGGACACATTACTACAGGGGACAAGATGGGCACGTTACTACGGGGGACAAGATGGGCACATTACTACAGGGGACAAGGATGGGGCACACAACTACAAGATGTTGGCCAAAATTACTATATGGTGCTACTTGTAAAACAATGTTACTTACAAGAAGGAGATAAAATGTAAAAATAAATCAAGCATGACATTTTTTCTACCACTAAAATGCTTTTTTATATATAAAACTGAAATTAAAAGATGCTCGTTTGTTAGAATAAACCAGCGAAAAATATTTAAAAAATATTTTTAAAAAAACGTGATCCAAAGGTGTATAGAAAAAAAATACTGTATTACAGAAGATGCCACTTTGTCCTACAAAAAATCCGGCCCCCAAATGTGTTTTTTTTCTATGTGCGGCCTTTGTACTCAGCTGAGTTTGAGACCCTTGCTCTGGCTTCGTGAACAGGCTTGCACCTTTCCATGAATCGGCAGCGTCTGACTCCACCACGTCCCCTCATAAAGACTGGCGAGAAAATCACCGGTTTTGAGGAATTTGAGTCATGGATCTGTTGAAAAGGTTCATCTCAATGTGACTAAATGTTAGAAATATCTGCTTGGTTGAATATTTTAGTTACTAGCATATCCAGGGTCAGAAAGTCTTCAGAGTCTTCATCAGGTGCATTGGCATCAGGATTATGTATATGACTATGTTTCTTATACAGTATTTGCGTAATTTTAGTTGAAGAAAAAAAAAATATAGCGGGTGGTTAACATTATCTTGCGGTGTCTTGTTTTGCAGGCTACTGTTAGATTGATGCTTCAAATCATTGTTAGCAAAAAAATTACATTTTACTACATGCCTTGTATAAAAGTATTTATAGATGCACTCCTATCAGGTTTTATCCTAATCTATTGCAATCCTATATAACACTGTGTGCTTAAAATTGCTCATTTTGACCTTCTACCCAGTTAATTCTTCTATTTTCCATTACTTTAATGACATCAAGGGATTAAACTCCTTCACGACCGACCAATTTTGCGCTTTCAGTTTGGGTTTTTTTTTGCCATTCTTCTTCCGAGAGACTTAACTTTTTTATTTTTCAGTCAATATGGTCATGTGATAGCTTGTTTTTTGTGGGACGGGTTGTACTTTTAAATGAAGTTATGAGTTTTACTATATAAAGTACTGGAAAATGGCAAAAATATTCCAAATGCAGACAAAATTGCAAAAAAAGTGCGAATGCACTATTGTTTTTGATATATTTTATTCACTGTGTTCACTATATGGTAAAACTGATGTGTCGGTGTGATGTCTGAGGTTGGTATGAGTTCGTAAACACCAAACATATATAGGTTTACTTTTATCTAAGGGGTAAAAAAAATCTGAAGTTTGTCCGAAGAAAGTGGTATACTCCAGCCATATTTCCCCGACCCGTAGCGTTCTCAATTTTCAGGATCTATAGCTCAATGATAGCTTATATTTTGTGTCTTGAGCTGACTTTTTTTAATGGTACGATTTTTGCGCAGATGCTATGTTTTGATCGCCTATTACTGCATTTTGCACAAAATTTGTGGCGACCAAAAAACGTAATTTTGGCGTTTGGAATTTTTTGATGCTACGCCGTTTACCAATCAGATTAATTAATTTTATATTTTGATAGATCGGGCGTTTCTGAACGCGGCGATACCAAATATGTGTGTAGTTTTTATTTTTTAACCCTTTAATTTTCAATGGGGCGAAAGGGGGTGATTTGAACTTAGGGTTTTTTTTATTTAAATTTTTCAAAACCTTTTTTAAACTTTTTTTTTTTCTTCTTTTTTTTTTTTTTTTCCTTCTATTTTTGATTCTTCTAGTACCCCTAGGGGGCTATAAGGATCAGCAGTCTGATCGATCATTGTTTTCTCCCAATCAGAGCAGCACCGCTCATACCGGGAGAAATGATCATCCCTTGCAACAGTCAGTACTAGGCAGTTTCTTACAGGACCTGAGTCATGTGACCTACAGGAGTCATCACATGACCCTGTGCTACTATGACAACCACCTGATCCTTGTGATCACGTCACGTGACTTCTGGTATCGGCCTGTGAGTACAGATCTATTGCAATCGCCATTAACATGGCGCTGTCACCTCTGGACAGCGCCATTTAAGGGGTTAAAAGGCACGGGCGGAACGTGATTCCATTCGCGCCTGGCAGGCACACATGTCAGCTGTACAAATTAGCTGACATGTGTGCTGATCGCTGCAGCATGCTTGCAGCACCCCGCAGGGATTAAGAGTATGACTGTTAGGACTTAATATTACCACCCGTGGTCGTCAAGGGGTTAAACAGACAGGTTAAATCCTTCTAAGCTCTATGTAGAAATAGCAAGTGTTTTTTAGTTCTAATGATGACTCATGAAGAGAATATATTTCCTGTTTCTACATTGAGCTTAGAAGGATTCAACTAATCTATTTACTCATGTGATGTCATAGACCTAATGGAAAGTAAAATAATTAACTCTGTAGAAGGACTGTCACGGGGAGTCACAGTGTATCTAATGACGAGACAGGTGACCCTAGGCTGGCCCTCAGACTAGAGTCCCTATGCTGTCGCTTATCTCAAAGCATAGGTTTGATGGTAACCAGGTTCGCGGCCCCAGCTTGACCCTAACTCCTGTCCGGGCTCTGATCTTACCTCGGGGTGGGCCAGAAAACACAGACAAAAGCATATAGACAAGGGGGAATGGAAACTCCTACACACAGAGCACTCAAAACACGGAGAGACAATATGTGTACTGGGAAACAACGAAAAAGGGGAGGAAATGGCGCACAACAGGAGAACGCTCACACCACTCAGAAGCGCAACAGAGATCACCATCAACAGGAAAAATCAGCAAGATCGGGAGTTGCTGAAGCTATCATTGGCACATACAGGAAGGAAGCCGTGCTTTAAATAGAGACAAACAAGAGAAATTACGACCAAAGTCCAAGGTACAAAAAGTGAAAAAACTTTATTTGGTGGATAGGTGCAGAGCGGCACAAACCAAGTGCGGACATAGGCAGGTGATCACTAAATATTAGGGATCTTACCCAACTGCTGACAGACCATTGACAATCCATACATGTGATATACAATAACATATGAAACATAGTTTATATATATGTGTATGATCGAGAGGTCAGCAGTCCTCCAGGAAGGACAGAAAAACTCCTAAGCATCAATGTACTGGGGTCCCAATCTACACAAATTACCTCCTGTGAGGATCATGGCAACCATATGAGATGCATATTAAATATTGGCATTATAGAAGGTTGCACAATGTGTAAGGTGCAGGGGTGAGAAAGGGACCCTGGCGCCCCAAACGCCAGAAGAGACACAACCAATTCAAATCAAATTGTCATTGTTACCTGGAGAGATGCAGTGATCAAGCGGAGCCTTTAAATAGAGAGGAGACAGCTGCATGAAGCAATTAGCAGCCTGAGCGCTAGGTCCTCCTCACCAGTCTGCAGGAATTAACTCCTGCAGAGATGAAGACCAATGAACCTGAACCAGCCGACGCCCGGCTCAGGTTGAACAATACAGAAGCCTTAAGCCTGCTTTACACACTTCAATATATCTTACGATGTGTCGGCGGGGTCACGTCGTAAGTGACGCACATCCGGCATCGTAAGGTACATTGTAGTGTGTAACAACAGCTACGTGCGATTGCGAATGAACGGTAAAACGTTCATCGCACGCACGTCGTTCATTCCTCATGAATTGAACGTCAGGTTGTTCATCGTACCCGGGGTAGCACACATCGCAGTGTGTGACACCCCGGGAACGATGAACAGATCTTACCTGCATCCTGCGGCTCCCGGCCAGCAATGCGGAAGGAAGGATGTGGGCGGGATGTTTACGTCCCGCTCATCTCCGCCCTCCGCTTCTATTGGCCGGCTGCCGCGTAACGTCGATGTGACGCCGAACGTCCCTCCCACTGCAGAAAGTGGACGTTCGCCGCGCACATCAAGGTTGTATGGACGGGTAAGTACGTGTGACGGGGGTTAATCGTTTGTGCGGCACATTCAACAAAATTGAACGTGCCGCACATACGATGGGGTCGGTTACGAACGCATACGATATCGTATGCAGAATCGTAACATGTAAAGCAGGCTTTAGGTTGCTTGTTAGGCTCTGTGGTGCCCGCAGGTGTGTGCAAAGCCGAACATTGCATGACAAGGACAAAATGAGCAGTTATAACTACCCAGTACCATATAATATGATTGCATTATATTAAGAGGATAAAATCTTTGTTGGAAGTGCTTCTTTAAGTATACATGTTATAAAATATTAATATTAGGTGACGTTGTTCAAAAACAAGAAAATTGTTTTGATTTTTGGCAGATGACTTTACCTGGAATGCGGAGGGACATTGGATGTCTTTAGATTGTAAAGCAGATGATCATGGTATCACACAAGATACAGGTGAAGAACATGTCATAATTCCAAATCTTGCCCTTCATGGAAATGATCTATCATCTGATCATTTCGAACAGGTCCTGTCTTCCGATTCATCACAGAAAGTTAAGAAAAATAAACAGCACAGAAAAGATGTCGTGAATCAAAGTGCCCTTACTGGAGAGAAGCCATTTTCATGTTCGGAATGCGGAAAATGTTTTGAATGGAAATCGTATCTTTTTAAACATAAAAAAACTCACACTGGAGAAAAGCCATATTCATGTTCAGAATGTGGAAAACTTTATACCAAAAGAGCAAATCTTGTAAGGCATCAGTGGGTTCACACAGGGGTGAAACCATATTCTTGTTCAGAATGTGGGGCACTTTTTACCCATAAATCATCTCTTGTTAAACATCAGAATATTCATACAGGAGCAATGCCATTTTCATGTTCAGAATGTGGAAAATGTTTTAAACAAAAATGGGGTCTTGTTGCACATCAGAGAATTCACACAGGAGCAAAGCCGTATTCATGTTTAGAATGTGGAAAAAGTTTTAATCAGAAATCAGGTCTTCTTGCACATCAAAGAATTCACACAGGAGCAAAGCCGTATTCATGTTTAGAATGTGGAAAAGGTTTTACTAATACATCAAATCTTCTTCGACATCAGTTTGTTCACACAGGGGTGAAGCCATATTCATGTTCAGAATGTGGGAAACCTTATAACAATAAAACACATCTTGCTAGACATCAGTGGGTTCACACAGGGGTGAAGCCATATTCATGTTCAGAATGTGGGACACTTTTTGCTGATAAATCATCTCTTGTTAAACATCAGAATGTTCACACAGGATCGATGCCATTTTCATGTACAGAATGTGGGAAACCGTTTAATAATAAAACACATCTTTTAAGACATCAGTGGGTTCACACAGGGGTGAAACCATTTCCTTGTTCAGAATGTGGGAAATGTTTCAGTCAAAATTCAGATCTTCTTAGACATCAAAGAACTCACATAGGGGAGAAGGCATTGTAATGCCCAGAATCTGAGAAATGTTCAATCAAGAAATGAATTCTTAAAGGGAACCTGATAATAGATACATGTTGCTCGATCCACTGTCAGCATGTGTGAGAGACTCTGGCTGTATAGTATCAGCTCGGTATATTTGACTTTGAAGTCCTGTCGTGTTTCTAACCCCCAATGGGGGCCAAGCCGCACGGGAGAATAGTTGGACAGGGGAGTGAGCAGGGAGAAACCTGCGAGGGGTGAAACCATTTCCTTGTTCCCTATGTAGGAAATGTTTTAGCAAAAATTCAATTCTTCTTAGACATCAAAGAACTCACATAGGGGAGAAGGCATTTTAATGCCCAGAATCGGAAAAATGTTTAATCAAGAAATTAATTCGTAAAGGGAACCTGACAGCAGGTACATTCTGGCCGATCCATGTGTAAGACGCTGGCTGTATGATATTACCTAGGTATGTTTGACTCTGAAGGGCTGTGGTTTTTCAGAGCAAAATAATAATTTAAAAGCCAACGGAGACCGAGCCGCACAGGAGAATAGTCGGTCAGGGGAATGAGCAGGGAGAAACCTGCAAGGATCAGCCTGTCTGACTAGTCTAACAAGTGTGGCTTTTAAAACAAATATCATAGTCAATATCTTATATATGCTGATGATATCCGTTGTCGGGTTTCTTTTAATAATCATCAAAAACCTGTGTATAGATTAGAATCCACTTTAATGTACAGTATGTAGAAAGTTATTTTAATCAAAAGCCAGCTCTAATTGCACAACCGCAGTATCACATTTTTGTCCTAAATGTTTCTCACAAATCACCTCTACCGAAACGTGCAACGGCTTGCGCAATGAACTAGCATTTCTTTTTTGTAAAGCTTGTTTTACTAAGGCCTCATTCAGACTTGTGCGATTTTTCACGTGTGCAGTATCCGTATTGTTCATGAGATTTTTAACCTTGTTTTACTTACAAAAGGTAGAAGAAAAATACAGTCACATGTCGTTGGTGAGATGAAGGCAATTTAGAACACGATTTGGTCAAGAACTTAAAAATATAAAGTGCTGTAAAAAACGTATTTACCCTTTTGTACAGTTTTTTTCTTTTTTTTCCATTTTGTCACATGTAAATGTTTTAGCTTATTTAACTACTTTTACTGTAAGATAAAGATGGGTGAATACAAAATGTACCTTGTAATCGAACATAAAGATTTATTCCTGCTCGTAAAAAGAAGTAATTGCTTTCCAAAACCAATGGTTGTGCCATCGTGGAGTAACAACTGCAAAAGTTTGTGATCACTTGCAATAAATTCTTTACCATCACCTTGTTTTCGAGCATAAACTGCCATTCAGAGATGGACCTGCTTGTGTGATCTTGTGGTAGAGAGTCCTGACAACTCAAATCAAGTCCGGTAGAAGCAACTCGACACCATGACATTACAATATTTGACTGTCGGTATGATGTTCCTATGGTGGGATGTAGTGTTAATCAGATGTAATGAGAGTTACGACTTTAAAAAAGGTTCCACCTTAACATCAGTTCAATGAATGTTAAATCAAAAGTATTGGTGGTTAACCAGATTTTATTTTTATTAAAAAAGCCTTGATCAACCATGGTTTGCAACTCGCCCATGCATGTCATTTTTGCCAAGGGTCTTTCTTTGTGTGGAATTGTGTACTCTGACTTTAAGTAAGGGAAATGAGGCCTATGGTTTTTTAGATGTTCATTTAGGTTCTTTTGTGACCTTCTGAATAATTTGTTGATGTGCTTTTGGTGAAATTTTGGTAGGCTGGGCACTCCAAGTAGGGTTCATCACGGTTCCAAGTTTTTTCCATTTGTGGAAAACAAATCTTAGGCCACGTTCAGTATTTGGTCAATGTGAAGATCTGAGGTTGTAGGTTGTATTAATCACCTAGGAAGGTTAATGATGCAATTATTTTTATTCTTCCATCCACGGTCTTATAGAAACTTTGGGTAGATGGCTAAACCAAGATACCCCCTGTACACAAGATCCCAAATCGGGACCAGTAGTTCAATTGCCCCCATACTAGGCGATACCCACTGTCTCTGTCTCTCAACTTTTGGTTGGCCCACAGCTTTTGTATCTTTCACTGTTATGGTTTGCAGTCACAGCCTATGCTCCTCTAGATGACAGCTATCACGACCGTAGCACATGTATCCAGCTCCAGCCTGCAACAACGCCAATCACCTCATCGGTGTCCTAAATATCCTAAGCTGCTCCCTTGGGCTTGAGCCCAGGGCCCATAAAACACGCCCCCACCTAGTGCTAACTGTATAATTCCACTGCTCCTTTACCAGGTGACACCAACTTCGCCCAACTTTTGGTTGGCCCACAGCAACTGTTCTCCCAGACACTAGTCTCATTATGTGGATGGAGCTTGTTTACCAAAATGGAGCCGTCACCAGAGGGGGTCTCACATGCAGTCCCCGATGAGGAGCTCGGCTTCAGGAAAATGCCTCCACCAATGCACAGCATGACGGGGGGTATTTCCCGGTAACCTGAGGGGTGGCTTGGGATATTTAGATATTTAGGACATTGACGAGGGGATGGGGGGTTGTTGCCGGCTGAAGCCTCTATACCTGTGCCGTAATCATGGTATCCGTCATTTAGGCTGTGACTGCAGACCATACCAGTGGGAGATACAAAAGTTGTGGGCCAACGAAAAGTTGGGAGACAGTGGGTATCGCCTGGTATGGGAGAAGTGGAACTACCGTTCTCGGTTTGAGATCATGGCTTAGGGCCAAGGTAGATTTCAATGAATTTGTTTTAGCATCTGCATTTGAATGTCTTTGGAACATGACATCATGTCCGGCTTTTTGAGACCTTCCCATCTGCTTCACTTTTGCATACAATATCTTGTAAGTAGGCGACATGATACATCATAAATGGACGATATATACCACAAAAGTGGTGTGAACCTGGAGGTTTGTTCTGGCTTTTTCAGTGCCACTTGTTTTTGCATAGTGTTCAAAGGGCCCAGGTTGATGCATGGCTCGAGATATGGGTGGGACTGGCCATGTTTGACATGTGTTTAATTAGGTTGTTTGGCACATGGCAGCCAGAGAGTGTGTGAGGCAGTGTGTGTGGAAGAACTGCATAAGAAGCAGCCTCAGAGAGAGAGGAAAGAGGTTGTTTACTCATAGAGGTTGGAGTCTCTGGAAGGAACCCAGCTGAAAGAAGAGTGGTTGGCTTCAACCAGCTGGAGGTGAGTGAGTGAAGCCTGTGGGAACTCCATTTGGATACCAGAGCGGAAGGAACGCGACTTATATGGACTAGAAATTTGGGTATCTGAAGAGCAGCCTCTGAGAGAAAAGGGTCTGCTGGACTCAGAATAGAGGCACAGTAACCTCTCTGAAGGTAACGTACTGTTATTAGTGGGATACTTCTGTGGATATGCATATCCAAAACCTGAGCGGGTGTACCGCGACTGTTACGGACCAGAAATCAGTGTGTGATGAGTATCACAAGCGCAGTTTATGATGATGATATGAATAAAATGCTGAACTTGTAAATGAAGTGTGTTTTCCTGTGCTACGTAGCATCACAGCAAAGGGAGTAATAAAACCCCCCTGATTACACAGGGTGTGAACGGTGTGTAATGTCACATATGGTGGAGAATGTGGGCAGCAATCCAGGAGGCACATGTAACTGCTGCAGAGTGGTGTTGCTGTGGATCGGCAGGTCCATGAAGTTTGCTGTACGCTGAGAGGAGCTGTTGCTGTGGACCGGCGGTAATATGACTGTTAATAATGGGAGAGTTCCGGAAAAGGGGGCTGACACCTGCTAAAGTGGGGTCTTGTTAGTCCAGGACACCAGGGAAAGTGACAATTACTTTAGTAAAGACACTGACTCTAGCAAGGTGAAGAGCAAGTACAGAGAGGTCCAGATGAGTAAGAAGGGTAACTCCTCCTCCTGTTGACGTAATAAGTGCTGAGAGATAGTGCAAGGTATACCACCTGAGGATGTAGAGAAGGTTGAGTACCTGGTTGAAGAAGGCACGTTGTTAGTAACAACAGCTACTGTAGAGTCATACAGCGATGTCCTGCAAGAGAAAGAGGAATCTGAGCTGGAACTGACACAAAGAAAGAAATCAGCAGGATGAAATCGCGGAAAAAGAGCGGACCGAGGAAGTAATGGTGGTGACCCCTATGATTTCCAAGCATGAAACTGATGGTCTGTCAGGGGAGAGTGCTATAGGAGATGAAATCCTGGAGACTGTTAAAGGGGTGGTTCACCCATTTTTTTTTTCCCCCAATGATTGTCACTTACCATTGTCTGCATCTTCTCCATTGGCTTGTATTTCCAGTTCTGGCACTGAGCGGCGCTATCCTGCACGCTCAGTGCCTGTCACATGACCCCCTGGAGCTGTGGCCGCCAGTATCCTCTGACGTCCCGGCATTTCCGGGCTCTCAAACTTGACGCTTACGTCAGAGGATGCCGGCGCCACTCACACTGATTGACTGGGCTGTGGGCGGTGACTACCGCACGTCACAGCCCAGCATCGAGGGGAGGATCCGGAAAGCTTTAGTGTGGAGCGGTGAAGGCAGAGCGCGCCGCTTACCATCGGTCAGCTGTGGGAGGTACGGGCTCCAGTGTGGAGTACAGGGGGGTTTCCTCCGCTGAAATCCCCCCTGTCACGCAAGTATGTGATCACACTGTCCACCCGCCCGCTGTGCTCAGCTGTCAGGAGAGCGGGCGGTGTCGGCAGTGTAATCATATAATCCTACCAGCAGCACAGGTGACCGGACGCTACATGGGACCAATCTGCTCCACTCTGTCACCTGCACAACAAGTCCCAGAGTGGAGACAGTAAGTGACATGTTGCATCCGGTCACCTGCAAAACAAGTCCCAGAGTGGAGACAGTGACATGCTCTGCTCTGACACATAGTGTGCTATATGTCACTAACTGTCTCCACTCTGGGACTTGTTGTGCAGGTGACCGGATGCTACATGTCACTTACTGTCTCCACTCTGTGACTTCTGCTGCATAGCAGCAACTGTATACACCAGGGTTCCCCAACTCCAGTCCTCGAGGGCCGCCAACAGTGCATGTTTTCAGGATTTCCTTAGCATTGCATGGGTGTTGGAATCATCAACTGTGCAGGTGATTAAATTATCACATGTGCAATACTAAGGAAATCCTGAAAACATGCACTGTTGGCGGCCCTCGATGACTGGAGTTGGGGACCAATGGTATACACCATGATTACCATGATTAGGCAATGCACATAGGAAGGAGGGGAGGGAACTGTTGTGGTGGAGATCTGAGGGGAGGGAACTGTTTGGGTGGAGCTCAGAGTGGGTGTGAAATAGATTGCTAGTTACTGCAAAGGATTATGGAAGTTGTAGTAACTGAACCCCGGAAGTGAAGAGAGCGATTAACCCCATCAGAGCTGGAGCCAGAAATGAAGATGTTATGCTAGAGCATGATAAAAGGTAATATTGGGGGGCGTGGCCTGGCAATGGAGGAGTGAGGACGCTGATCTCCCTTGCTCCCGTGCTCGGACAGGCCCTGGACCCCGTTTATGAGACACATACCCGGCTCTACATCAGCCAATGCCGGCTAAGAGAAGGAGCAATAGCGGCAGGTCCAAAATAGAACACCGGACACCGGCTCCTGCACGCATAACAAGATACTTGAGGAGCTCCACCGGACCAGGCCGAGTGCCTTCCTCACCTAAAATGGCGGCCGCAGCACTCCGAGAGACATCCACGCCAGCCGGCAGCATGGAAGAAAGCGGCACTATCATACAGCCTCAGCTGCCAAGGACCCTCCAGACAGCAGAGGTGACGGGAAAGCAGAGCAGCGGCGGTAATGGGCCCGAACGCGGTGAGGAGGCGCAGCACAGGGGAATCCCCTCCACTCACATAATGGCGGTAGCTGCAGCGTCAGAGACTCACCACCCGAGGGACCGGGAGGAAACAGAGCAGCGTGCAGAGCAGGATGCCGAAGGCCAGGATGGGGGTAAGGCTCTGGGGAAGCCCCTGACGATGATGCGGCCAGCCCAACAGATTTACAAGGGGAATCAGCAGCAGGACTATAATAACATCCCCCATGGGGTACCCTCAGTACAGGAGACACTAGCGAAATACAGGGAGGCATCGCTCAGCACAGAGCACTTGAGGAGGGGGAGCCTTGGTGACGATCCACTTGTTGTTACTACTGTACACAGTACATTGGAGGCCCCTTTAACCCCAGCTCCCTATAGTGCCCAGCCTAAACAGATGGAAAGGGGACCTCCGGTAAATGCCTTGGACACGCTGGGGGAGTCCTGTATAAGCGTAACCCCCTCATCCCCTGAAAGAGGAAAGATACCAGTGGCCTTCAGGTCTCCTCCACACAGTCCAGGAGATGGAGACATTGGAGAGAGGGGTTCAGAAATATGTGTCTGGGATGATCTTAAGGCCCGTATCCGAGCTATCCCAACTAGAGAAGAGATGGAGGATTACATCGCCAGAATGGAGGCTTCCTACAAAGCAGAGTCTAAGTCCATGAGAGGAGAAATGCAGCAGTTAAATGTACGCATGACAACTTCCGAGACGTGCTCAGCCTCTATGTCTGCACAGCTTTCCCAACAGGCACAGACTCTAGCGGCACAAGCTATCCAAATAGAGAACTTGACGAACCTGTTAGACGATTTAGAGAACAGGGGCAGACGTAATAACATCAGGATACGGGGTATCCCCGAGTCCGTAGCCCCCCAGGAATTGGATGCATCATTGGGACGTCTGTTCAACTCCATTTTGGATTTACCAAGGGACTCCCACTTGGAACTGGACAGAGCACATAGATCCCTAGGCCCCAAACCAATGGACAATGCTAATCCTCGGGATGTAATCTGTAGAGTTCATAAGTATAAAAAAAAAGAAGAAATATTGGCCAAAGCTAGGCAAAGGGACTCTGTCATGTTTAAGAATACACCGATCCAACTACTCCCGGATTTGTCTAGGCACACTCTACAGAAGCGCAGGGCCCTGAGACCTCTACTGGACATTCTACGACAGAGAAATATTCTGTATTCTTGGGGTTTCCCCTTTAAATTACAGGTCCGACATGCTGGAGGTTTTCATGTGCTCCATTCTCTAATGGATATTCCATCCTTTTGTGCAGCCTTGGGATTACCGGTCGTTCATATCTCAGACAAGGAGTGGCCACGAGTACACAGCCTCCCCGGAGAGTCTATCACCAACCCTCTACCACGACGAGAAATTACTCGCAGGAAAAATCGGGGCTCACAGCGAAAGAAAGGGGTGGAAATGACATCAGCTGACCGTGAGGGGGAGTGAGATCATCCCACTCTTTCCAGTCTTGGACATGTTGCTGAATCCAGATCTTGCAGGCCGGTTTGGAGTTGATCCAGAGTTTATATTGGCTAAGTTCTGACCTGAGGCATCAGTCTCGGGAACATAATAGCTAGTTATTTTGATGTCTTATTAGTTAAATGCTAACAGTTAATTGAATTTCAATGATAAGTGGGGTGAAGGTGTGTTGTCTTCAAATATTGTTCTAGTTTAAAATGATTCAGTTCAAGGGGTCTGGGGCCTGTTCGGGGGAGACGGGCCTCTATTGAAAGTTTACTCCCCACCGGGGTTCTACACGCTGCGGGCAGGTGTAGGTTATACTGACCCCAAGATCACGGCCTGATACTATTGTCGAGGGCCTATCTTCTTTTTCTTAATCTCTTTCTTCCCGTTTCTTTTTCTTTTCTCTCTTATTTCCTTCTTTATATTCCTGTTTTCTCCCTTTCTTCTCCCTCCTTTCTTTTTCCCTTTCTCGTCCCTTCTTTGCTCCCATTTATAACTAGTTCTATCGCTAACTCTTCCAGAAGTTGTACTACCTCCTCCTCTCTTTCTCCTTGTGCTCATCACCTCCCCCCCCCTCTCCCTCGCCCCTTTCTGATAATAATAACTTCCTGTTCACTGGGGGACCTGTAGACGGGGAGATGGAGGCTCTTAGATTCTGTTCACTCAATGTAAGGGGATTCAATATCCCACAGAAGCGATCGCAGGTCCTTTACTCCATGCACAAACAGAGGACACAAATTCTCCTGTTACAGGAGACGCATTTTAAAACCGGCAATATACCAGCATTTAAAGATAGATTCTACCCAGTATGGTACCACAGCACTAACCCAGAGGCTAAGTCTAAGGGAGTCTCTATAGCAATACATAAACAGCTTGCGCATTCGATCATTGATACACGCATAGACAGCCAAGGTAGATACGTGTTCCTCAAATTGAGGGTATTCAATATGGTGTTTAGCATTGCAAATTGGTATCTTCCGAACAATAACCAGGTTTCTATGTGCAGATCTCTCCTGAAGACACTGGCGGAGTTCGCAGAGGGGACGCTGCTTATTGGCGGGGACTTTAATTTTACCCTAAATCCAGCAGTAGACTCCTCCTCTGGAAGGGGCCCAGGTCGGCATCGCGAGTTGGGTTCTTTGAAGCGGGACCTCCATGCCCTCCAACTGATAGACATTTGGCGTATTCTGAATCCACAGGGTAAGGACTATACTTACTTCTCCCCTCCACATAACACATACACTAGAATTGACTTCTTTTTGGTGGGACAACGAGCCCTTTCATGGCAACCGATAGCTAAAATTGGTGATATATTCTGGTCCGACCATGCACCAATTTACTTGTCCCTACAGATCCCCCCCGTCACTCAGCGCCCATGGACATGGAGGCTGAATGGCAATCTTCTCAAAGATAACATATGCCAGAAAGAATTGCAGGACACAATAGAGTCCTTCGTCCAGGTACATAAAGGAGATTCAACATCACCTCCGGTCCAGTGGGAAACATTGAAATGCGTCTTGAGGGGGGTGCTGATTAAGCATGGCTCCAGACTTAAAAAAGAAAGGACAGAGGAGATGAACGGATTATTGCAGCAGATTCACCGATTGGAGCTTCGGCATAAGCAGACGCTCGCCCCAACGGATATGGCTGACCTCATTCAAAAGCGAGCCGCACTTAGGGACCTTCTGGACCGGAGGTATTTGTATCAGAAAGAACGTATGAAGCGATTCTTTTATGAAGCGGCAGACAAATGCGGACGTCCTCTGGCACGCATGCTGCATCCCAGGGCTGCCGTTTCATATATTCCATTTATTAAGACTCAGAAAGACAGGAACACGCACGATCCAGGGGAGATCCTTGAAGTTTTCAAATCATATTATGATAAATTATATAACATTAAGGGTCAGTTCGCGGACCTCGCCCCTACGGAGCTAGGGGAAAAAATAAGAAAATATGTAGGGGATACTGCCCTCCCCCCTCTGGATGTCTTGCTTTCTGGGGCTTTGGAGGAGGACATTTCAGAAACGGAGATCGGTGCCGCTATTCGACACACTCCCTCTGGTAAGTGCCCGGGACCGGATGGTTTCACTCCCGCTTTTTATAAGCTGTTCGGAGCGCAGTTGGCCCCAATTATGGCCAGAACATTTAACTCCTTGGATGGAGAGGTTGGATTCGTTCCTCAGACCCTCGAGGCACACATTAGTGTAATCCCCAAGCCCGGGAAGGACCTAGCACATGCTGCAAATTATCGACCCATATCCCTGTTGAACATTGACATCAAACTCTTTTCTAAGATATTGGCGGACAGATTGGCGCCCTTGCTGCCCCCGAGTATACATACAGATCAGGTGGGCTTTGTCAAAGGCCGTGAAGCCAGGGATAATACCATCAAGACTGGACTTCTGGTAGCGAAGGCCAAGCTTGAATCAATCCCCATGGGCTTATTGTCCATTGATGCAGAAAAGGCCTTTGACCGGGTCCACTGGGGATTTATGAGAGCAGCCCTAGATCAACTGGGATTGGGTCCCAAGTTCCTACAAAAAATCTTTGCGCTATACTCTGGTCCGACTGCCCGGGTCCGGATCAATGGTATGTTGTCCTCCTCCTTTGCCATACAGAACGGGACCAGACAGGGGTGCCCTTTGTCGCCTCTGCTATATGTCATTGTTATGGAACATTTAGCGAATGCCATTAGGAAAAACGAGGACATCCGGGGGATTAGATGTGGTTCAGTTCATCATAAAGCGGCATTATACGCAGACGATTTATTATTATATGTCAGCCAACCCCACACTTCCCTACCATCATTGATGAAGGAACTTGAACGATTTGGCCACTTAAGTAATTTTAGGGTCAATTTTTCTAAGTCGGAGGCCTTGAATATTTCGTTGCCCCAACCAGAGGTGAGTCGGATCGCCTCCAATTTCCCGTTCAAGTGGAGAACTGAGGCAGTGAAGTATTTGGGGGTGTACATTCCGGCAGATTTATCTAAGTTATACACGCTTAACTATCTAACCCTGCTAAACCGAACAATTAAAAATCTCACATCCTACAATGGATTGAGACTATCGTGGTTCGGTAGGATGAACGTAGTTAAGATGGATATTTTACCCCGTTTTCTATACATTTACCAAACTGTCCCTATAATACCCCCAAGTGGGTTTTTTCAGAGTCTACGTTCAGCTTTGGTGCGCTTTGTGTGGGGGGGGAGGAGGCCCCGGATTGGGTTACGCTCCTTGACTCGCCTAAAGGAAGAGGGGGGAGCTGGACTCCCTGACTTTAAAACATACTTCCAGGCCTCGGCTCTGGTCCGAATGCTGGATTGGACTTACCAGAATAAAAATAAACAATGGGTACAGATAGAACAGACAGATATTCCAGTCCCTCTGGGCCATCTCCCCTGGATACCAGAATCAGACAATCCCGTGATGGGTCCGGCACCGAAATACACAAGGGACACCCTCAAAGTTTGGCATACAGTATCAAGCAAATTTGCTCCACCAAACACTCTAGGCCCCCTGTCTCCCCTCTTCTCTTGCCCTTCTTTCCGTCCTGGTTATCGGAAGAGCGCTTTTCTCGGATGGAGGGCAGTGGAGGACACCCGCGTCGGAGACATTCTTGTGAATGGTAAGCTGCCTGACTTTCGGGATATCAGATTGCGGCCTATGGGGAGAGGAGTGCAGTGGTTTGAGTACATACAGCTGCGGTCGTTTCTCGACGCACGGGAGGCAGAGGGCCTGATCCGCAGAACTCTTACTCCATTGGAGGAACTGTTCGGAAGGGGAGACTCCCCGGATCATGCAATCTCCCTCATATATAGGGTCCTCATCGGACAGGGGGGAGCTGATAAGATAAACTACCAGCTGGCTTGGGAACGAGATTTGGGGGAGACCATCTCACAGGAGGAGTGGGCGAAAGGTTTCTTATTCAGCCACAAGATGTCAATGGCATGTGCTGCCCAGGAGAAAAATTATAAAATATTAACGCGGTGGTATCAGTATCCGTCAAAGCTTCACGCGATCTTCCCACAGGTCTCCCAGGTGTGCTGGAGGTGTAATAAGGAGAAGGGCACCATGATTCATGTCTGGTGGGAGTGCCAGTTGATAAAACCCTTTTGGACTAAGGTATTTGACAATTACCGACTCATAACTGGGAGACAGGTGGTGAGCTCTCCAAAAATTGCCCTACTGTCCATCTTGCCACAGTCAATCTCGTACCACAAGAAAGACATACTGAGATTCTGTATAACAGCCGCCCACTCGGTAATTCCAAGATATTGGAAAATGACCACAACTCCTCCAATCACAGAATGGTATTCGGAAATGATTGATATCTACAGAATGGAGGAAATGTCGGCTGACCTCTCTGGATATGGAGACAAGTTCTATACAACCTGGAGTGAGTGGATGAGTTTCCATGACTCCACGGATTTCCATAAGCTTTTTTAGGTAACCTTGGAGTGGGGTGACAGGGACACTTGCCCGCGCGGAAAGGTTTGGAAGGAGGAAAAGGAGCTTCAGTTTGACCCTTGGTCACGGGTCCCCCAGGTGACTTCTTTCCCCTCCCCTCCCCCCCCCCTCCCCCTCCTCCTCCTCCCACCCCCCCCTTTCCCCCCCCCCCTGCTTTCTCTTTTCTCCCATCTGTATATTCCACGCTGTTCTCTACCTATTCCTATCTATAGTCTTAATGAAGTCGTTAATCTCTCTGGAAGTGACGAACAATATAATATTTATCAAGATACTCTGTCCTGGTGACACAGAAAGTCCAAATGTAGTCGTTTGAGGCTACATCCCTAGTATTGCATGAACCCAGCTACAAAAAGTCATGGGAATATGTGGGTAAAGTTCGGAATGGACAGAGGGAGTTGTGTCTCAGGACACAAAAGGACATAACTAAACAGTTCGTTTCATTTTTGTGTTGGAAATTTGTAAACGTTTTCAATATATGCTCATGATGATTATTGTAATTGTGAAAATACTTAATAAAAAAGATTGAACATAAAAGGTAATATTGGTAAAATAACGTGATAGATGTGTGGAGAGGCACATAATAGCAAGATTTATCAGAAAAAAAAAAAATCAGTTTTGGTAACTGGACAACTTCTTTAATGGAGGTAATATTCACGAAGATCATGGTGAGCAGACCACTGATTTACCCAGTCCTGGGGTGATTGATGGTGAAAACAATGCCAAAACTGTTGAATGTGAGAATGTAGTGGAGACCCAAGAAACAGCTGAAACTGCAGAAGTGGAAAGAGCCTCTGAGGAGGTGAAGTCTCGACCAGAAGTTTCATCAGGAGCTGAGAGCTTGACTGACCCAGCTGGTAAGACCAAGATGGAAGACACAAAGTTTGACTTGGCTCAGAAGAATACGAAACCCAAGATCAAAGGCAATGAGAAACCCAAAGGCTCTGAAGCTGGGCCTGAACCTGAGGAGTCTGTAACTCAAGGGGTGGAGCCTTTGGTAAGGGGAAAAGATGAATGCAAAAGACCCAAGGAACAGTGCGATAAAGGAAGGTAAAGGAACCTGTCCAGTCTTTAAGTGCGTGGTAGATGTGCCTTAAGACTTAAGAGAAGCCTGTGCCAGTGAGACGGTTTATGAAAAGTCCATAGGAGCCTGTAAAGTGTACTTTGCCCCAGAGGCAAATTGGTTGGTGGTATGGTCTGAAAGTAATCTACAGGAAACTGGGTGGCTATCCTGAGTGACATACACCTACGGAGTTTTTTTTACGAAGCGGCTCATCACTCTAAAGAAGAAAGAAGTCGCCAGACGCTTGGAGAATATGAAGCAGCTGACCGCAGCGTTTCATGAAGTGGTGATTGTGAAGCAACAGTTAATTGGGCTTGTAATAAGAGCGCTGAGAAATAACCTTCAGCGAACCAGGTATATTCCGGGTGTTACAGCTGTTGAAGTGGAAGAAGACAGTGGAATATTTCGAATTTACTGAGAGACTGCAGAGGCAATGAAGACCGCTCAGAATTTATTGGAGTTTGTGAAAGACTTCATACGGGTGCCCAAACGTGTCATGAAGGTTATTGGAAGAAATGGAAGAGTTATACAAGAGAGAGAGAGTGTGCATAGGTCCAGCATGATGAAAGTGTGAATTGATGTTCATGATGAAGCCAGGATACCCTATGAAGTTGGTATGTTTCCATTTATCATGGTGGGAACAAAAGATTGTGTTGAAAATGCTTCTTGAAGATCGTCTGGGATACCTAGAAGAACTAAAGCAATTGAATCAGGAAAGACAGAATTGTAGAACAAATTCGTCAAGTTGGTATAAGGTGGCGACCGTTTTCAGGCCTGGGCCCAAAGAAGAGTGTGGCCTACTTGATGATTGTGTTGCCTCGGATGGCAGAGGAAGTTGGTCCTGCTGTAATGAAAGGAGCCAAGGTCATGGAAGACTTAACTATATATTGGGTTATAGCACAGACTTGTAAGAGTCTGAGCCCTCCTAAGATGAAATCCGAAAGAAAGTATGGAGGGAGTGACGTGTCTACAGCTAAAGATGGTGGTGGGAAAAGGGGCCAACATAGCGGTGACCGAAGACTCCTAGAATGAAGAAGCCATGGTAGATTTGCAAAAAGAGTGTGTGCAGGGTAGATATGGCAGCTCTTCTATCAGCTCAGTGCTGAAGTACCCAGACAGTAGCCCCTGTGAGGTATTGGGTAGCTCAGAGTTAGTCCAGATTGTAGTTTTGACTAAAACAGAGTCTCACTATCATACTAACCATTGGATACTGTCATGGAGAGAGAGGTATATGTAAGAGGTGGGTTGACTGGAAAGGGTCCGGTGGCAGTGACAGACTGGGTTACAAGGAATGGAGCCCAAGGCAGACAGAGAAGAGTCTCTAGTCTGAAAGTAGGTAATGGTGCCAAGTCCCATGGCTTTAGGCAGAGGAAGGAATAAGAAGGCAACAGGCTACATTATAAATGGGCGGTATGTGCCATGAAAGTGACGTGAACCTGGAGGTTCGTTCTGGCACTTGTAATGCCACATGTTTTTGCATAGTGTTCGCAGGACCCAGGTTGATGGACGGCTGGAGAGATGGGTGGGACTGGCCATCCACATACCCCACCTATGGGTGTGTTTGTAATATGTTTTAATTAGGTTGTTTGGCACATGGCAGCCAGAGAGTGTGAGGCAGTGTATGTAGAAGCACTGTATGAGAAGCAGCCTCAGAGAGAGGAAAGAGGCTGCTATACTCGTAGAGGTTGGAGTCTCCGGAAGGAACCCAACTGAGGGAAGCGTGTGTTGGATTCAACCAACTGGAGGTGAGTGAGTGAAGGCTGTGGGAGCTCCACTTGGATACTGGAGGTATTCAAGCCTGAGCGGGAGGATCGCGACTTAAACGGACTAGAAATTCGGGTATCTGAGAAGCAGCCTCTGAGAGAGGAGAGAGGCTACTGGAGTCAGAATAGAGGAACAGAAACCTCTCTAAAGGTAACAGACTGTTATTGTTGGGGGAGACCTCCGGGGGGTCTCTCTAAGGGTCTCGGAGGAGGATTCCAAATCAGAACCGCGCAGATGAATCAGGAGAAATGACCACACAGAGACGTGTCTCTATCTGGGAGAAGCTCAATGCTCTTCTGACCCTTGTATTCAAAACATAGCATATATATACAGCTAACTCAGTACATCCACATTATCTATTAACCAACCAGCTAGCCTGGGCGTAGTTCCTTCCTTGTTTGAACAGTCTTAGCATCATTTGTTAGCAAAACATTCAAGTGTATTTAGACATAGATGAGAGTCTATGAATAGAACAATGTCAGTTACTTATTTGAAACTACAGATGAGTATCTCTTCTATTCAAGAATGTTAGTTACCTATTTGAAACTACAGATAAGTATCTCTTCTATTCATGAATGTCAGTTACTTATGCATGAACTAAAACCTATTCTACTTAGCCCTAAGCATGATTTGTTTCGGATATACATTCCGTTAATATTTCAATTAGGTATATGTGGAGAAGCAATACATAAAGTATTCAAAGGACAGATTATCTTAAGTACACTGGACAAACGATTCATAGCTTAAGCATTCACATTATCAGTGGGATACTTCTGTGGAGAAGCGTATCCAAAATCTGAGCGGGCGTACCGCGACTGTTACGGACCAGAAATCCGTGTGTGATGGGTATCACAAACACAGTTTATAATGATGATGTGAATAAAGTGCTGGACTTTTAAATGAAGTGTGTTTTCCTGTGATACCTCGCATCGCAGCAAAGTGAGTAAAACCCCTGATTACACAGTGTGGCAACAGTGTAATGTCAAAATCTATTAAACTCATGTTTAGATTCAGTAACTGTGACAGTAATCATGACATTTGTCAGCTAAATGTGGATTATAGCTAGCTTTTCCTGCATGCTATGAAGCCCCATTGTTATTATTATTTATTATAGCGCCATTTATTCCATGGTGCTTTACATGTGAAAAGGGGTATACATAGTAGGGACAAGTACATTAGTCATAAACAAAATGAGGCACAGACTGGTACAGGAGGATAGAGGACCCTGCCCGCGACGGCTCACAGTCTACAAGTGTTGGGTGAGGATACAGTAGGTGAGGGTAGAGATGATCGGTGATATAGCGGACTGAGGGTTACTGCAGGTTGTAGACCTTGTTGGAAAAGGTGGGTCTTCAGGTTCCTTTTGAATCTTGTCAAGGTAGGCAAGAGTCTGTTATGTTGTGGCAGAGCACCAGAGTATGGGGGAGCCACAGGAGAAATCTTGGATGCGGTGGTGGTAAGAAGAGATGAGAGGGGAGTAGAGAAGGAGATCTTGTGAGGATCGAAGGTTACGTGCAGGTATCGGGAGACTAGGTCACAGATGTTAAGAGGAGATAGGTTGTGGATGGCTTTGTAGGTCATGATTAGGGTTTTGAACTGGAGTCATTGGGCAATGGGAAGCCAGTGAAGGGATTGGCAGAGAGGAGAGGTCGGGGAGTAGCGGGTCAGGGGGACAGGTGGATTAGTCAGGCAGCATAGTTTAGAATAGACTGTAGGGGTGCGAGACTGTTAGAAAGGAGGCCACAGAGCAGGAGGTTTCAATAATCCAGGCGGGAGATAATAAGGGCATGTACTAGGGTTTTTGCAGCTTCTTGGGAAAGGAATGTACGAATCCGGGAAATATTTTTGAGTTGGAGGTAGCAGGAGGTGAAGAGGGTTTGGATGTGCGGCTTGAAAGAGAGATCAGAGTCTAGGACGACTCCCAGGCAGCGAGCACGTGGGACAGGGGAAAGAGAGCAGCCATTGACATTGATGGATATGTCAGGTGGTGGGGTTGAGTGAGGAGGAAGAAGGATAATGAATTCTGTTTTGTCTATGTTCAGTTTTAGAAATCGAGCAGAGAAAAAGGATAAAATAGAAGACAGACATTGTGGGATTTTGGTTAGTAGGGAGGTGATGTCAGGTCCAGAAGGGAGATCTGCGTATCATCAGCGTAGAGGTGATACTGAAAGCCGTGGAACTCTATGAGTTGTCCCAGGCTGAAGGTGTAGAACAGCAGTGGTCCAAGAACTGAACCTTGGGGGACACCGACAGATAGGGGGCGAGATGAGGAAGTGGTGTGAGAGTGGGAGACAATGAAAGTTCGGTCGGTTAGTTATGAGATCCAAGATAGCGCCAAGTCTGTGATGCCGAGAGATGAGAGAATCCGTAGTAGGAGGGAGTGTATTACTGTGTCAAAGGCAGAGGACAGGTCCAGGAGGAGGACAGAGTAATGTAGAGCACAGGTCCAGGAGGAGGAGAACAGAGTAGTGTCGCTTGGCCTTGGCGGTTAGTAGGTGACTTTAGTTAGGGCAGTTTCAGTGGAATGATGGGGTCGGAAGCCAGATTGTAGACAGTCAAAGAGAGAGCAGGAAGAGAGGTATGAGGACAATTCAAGATGAACATGCTGTTCCAGTAGTTTTGAGGCATAGGGGAGAAGTGATATGGGGTGGTAGCTAGACATAGGATGGGTCAAGGGAGGGCTGTTTGAGGATGGGTGTGATGGAGGCATGTTTAGAGCATGAGGGGAAGACATCAGTTGTTAGTGATAGGTTGAAGAAACGGGGTTAGGATTGGGATGAAGACTGTGATGAGATTTGGAATGAGGTGGGACAGCAGTGGGTCAAGTGCACAGGTGATGAGATGTGATCTTGAGAGTAGAGTGGAATGATTATCTTCTGTCATGGTGGAAAAGCTGGATTTGGAGTACGAAGGTTGTGGAGGAGCTGTGGGGATTGTGAGCTAAAGCTTGCTTTGATGTTATCAATATTCTGCTTGAAGAAAGAGGCAAAGTCTTCAGCTGAGATGAGAGGAGAAAGAGGTGGTGCTGGGGGACAGAGGAGAGAGTTGAAAGTGTTGAATAGCTGTTTAGGGTTGTGAGACCGGGAGGATATGAGGGATGTACAGTAGGTTTGTTTTGCAGCAGTAATTGTGGTCTTGAAATTGGTGAGAGACTGTTTGTATGTGCGGAAGTGCTTGGTGGAATCAGATCTCTTCCATCTCCGCTCAGCAATCCTGGAAGCCTATCACAGTTCTTTAGCCAGGCTTGTGTTCCAGGGTTGCCTGTTCATCATGCAAGTTTTGGTATGCGAAAGGGAAGCAGCTGATTCGAAAGCTGCAGAGATTGTGATATTATAGAAAATGGCAGCATAATCTGAGTCGTGTAAGGAAGCAATGCCTGGAAGGATAAAGGACTAAGAAAATGCGTGTAAATCAAGGTGTTTGAGATTTCTGCGAGGGTATGAAAGTTTCTAGAGGGGGGTTATCTATTTGGAGAAGAAAGGGAAGAGAATGTGAGTAGGTTGTGGTCAGAGAGGGGGAGATGCGAGTTAAAGAGTTTAGATAGGGTGTCAGAGGTGGGTACACCTCGTACACACACGGCTCCGCTTCGTACACCCCTCATCCAGCACCATGACAACCAGCACAGCAGAGTCCTGCATACACTGAGGAGCTGATCATGTGACCCCTGACTCCTCCCCTCCATGTGACATCATCACAGGTCCTGTAAGCACAGAGCAGCCATATATCTAGTGTGCGGCTCTGCAGGTGGAGGTAGGTGCGGATTATTTATCGCTTCCTTATATAGCGCCACCATACTCCGCGGCGCTGTACACACTATTATCACCGCCCCCATTGAGGCTCAGACTCCTAATATCCTTTTTCACACCTGTGTTTACATTTTGCATGTACTGATAACATCTCTTTTCCCGTCTGTGCGATATCCGTTTTTCATTTGTTTAACCCCTTTGCATCTGATGATGTAACATTTTTGCGATTTAAAACAGTTGACATTTTTTATTTTCTGTCTGTGACAGTGCGAGGCTCGGATTTCTGAGATGAGTTGTTGATACTGTCCAACACGTCATTTTTATATACCCATATTTATAGGGTTGTTTTTCTCTTTTGGGCTGTATTCTACGGGCTGCGGTTCAGACCAAACCTCCTTCAGTCCTCAGAATTCAGCTTTGCTTAGCACTTGATACCAGTAGTGCTCACATTTTTTTCGCACCAATGAGAGTCCCGGCCCCATAGCTGGATAAGACTATCTAATATATAAAGCTTAGTGTGTGTGTGTGTGTGTGTGTGTGTGTGTCCGCTAAAGGAATCCGCACTGTCGCATTTACAATCACGAAATTTTGCACAGACGCCTCATGTGACTCAGGGTAAGTCATAGACTATGTTTGGGCGGGAAAATTTAACCCCGTGCTTTACAGTTACTCTACAAAAATCCTGCAGCTATTAAACTGAATGGAGCTGGGAGCTATAGGCTATAAATACCAACTGTCAGTAGTTGCTATAGGAACAAAATAAACTTAGTATAAGATAGGATAGACGGAGACAGACTGGGAAAGAGCCAGCCGGGCAAAGAGACAGCCCTGGAAAGAGGCAGCCCTGGAAAGAGACAGCCCTGGAAAGAGGCAGCCCTGGAAAGAGGCAGCCCTGGAAAGAGGCAGCCCTGGAAAGAGACAGCCCTGGAAAGAGACAGCCCTGGAAAGAGGCAGCCCTGAAAAGAGACAGCCCTGGAAAGAGGCAGCCCTGGAAAGAGACAGCCCTGGAAAGAGACAGCCCTGGAAAGAGGCAGCCCTGGAAAGAGGCAGCCCTGGAAAGAGGCAGCCCTGAAAAGAGGCAGCCCTGAAAAGAGACAGCCCTGGAAAGAGGCAGCCCTGGAAAGAGGCAGCCCTGGAAAGAGACAGCCCTGGAAAGAGACAGCCCTGGAAAGAGACAGCCCTGGAAAGAGGCAGCCCTGGAAAGAGGCAGCCCTGGAAAGAGGCAGCCCTGGAAAGAGGCAGCCCTGGAAAGAGGCAGCCCTGGAAAGAGGCAGCCCTGGAAAGAGGCAGCCCTGGAAAGAGGCAGCCCTGGAAAGAGGCAGCCCTGGAAAGAGGCAGCCCTGGAAAGAGGCAGCCCTGGAAAGAGGCAGCCCTGGAAAGAGGCAGCCCTGGAAAGAGACAGCCCTGGAAAGAGACAGCCCTGGAAAGAGACAGCCCTGGAAAGAGGCAGCCCTGGAAAGAGGCAGCCCTGGAAAGAGGCAGCCCTGGAAAGAGGCAGCCCTGGAAAGAGGCAGCCCTGGAAAGAGGCAGCCCTGGAAAGAGGCAGCCCTGGAAAGAGGCAGCCCTGGAAAGAGGCAGCCCTGGAAAGAGGCAGCCCTGGAAAGAGGCAGCCCTGGAAAGAGGCAGCCCTGGAAAGAGGCAGCCCTGGAAAGAGGCAGCCCTGGAAAGAGGCAGCCCTGGAAAGAGGCAGCCCTGGAAAGAGGCAGCCCTGGAAAGAGGCAGCCCTGGAAAGAGGCAGCCCTGGAAAGAGGCAGCCCTGGAAAGAGGCAGCCCTGGAAAGAGACAGCCCTGGAAAGAGGCAGCCCTGGAAAGAGGCAGCCCTGGAAAGAGGCAGCCCTGGAAAGAGGCAGCCCTGGAAAGAGGCAGCCCTGGAAAGAGACAGCCCTGGAAAGAGGCAGCCCTGAAAAGAGACAGCTGCCCTAAAGACAGCTGGGCAAACAGACAGCTGGGAAAAGAGACAGATGCCCAAAGAGACAGCCCGGGAAAGAGACAGCCGGGCAAAGAGACAGCCCTGGAAAGAGACAGCCCTGGAAAGAGGCAGCCCTGGAAAGAGGCAGCCAGGCAAAGAGACAGCCCTGGAAAGAGACAGCCCTGGAAAGAGACAGCCCTGGAAAGAGACAGCCCTGGAAAGAGGCAGCCCTGGAAAGAGGCAGCCCTGGAAAGAGACAGCCCTGGAAAGAGGCAGCCCTGGAAAGAGGCAGCCCTGGAAAGAGACAGCCCTGGAAAGAGACAGCCCTGGAAAGAGACAGCCCTGAAAAGAGACAGCTGCCCTAAAGACAGCTGGGCAAACAGACAGCTGGGAAAAGAGACAGATGCCCAAAGAGACAGCCCGGGAAAGAGACAGCCGGGCAAAGAGACAGACCAGGCAAAGAGACAGACCAGGCAAAGAGACAGCCCTGGAAAGAGGCAGCCAGGCAAAGAGACAGCCCTGGAAAGAGACAGCCCTGGAAAGAGACAGCCCTGGAAAGAGACAGCCCTGGAAAGAGGCAGCCAGGCAAAGAGACAGCCCTGGAAAGAGGCAGCCAGGCAAAGAGACAGCCCTGGAAAGAGGCAGCCAGGCAAAGAGACAGCCGGGCAAAGAGACAGATGCCCAAAAGACAGCCCGGGCAAAGAGACAGCCCGGGCAAAGAGACAGCCGGGCAAAGAGACAGCCGGGCAAAGAGACAGCCGGGCAAAGAGACAGATGCCCAAAAGACAGCCGGGCAAAGAGACAGCCCGGGAAAGAGACAGCCGGGCAAAGAGACAGCCGGGCAAAGAGACAGCCGGGCAAAGAGACAGCCAGGCAAAGAGACAGCCCAGCAAGGAGATAGCCGGACAAGGAGACAGCCGGGCAAAGAGACAGCCCTGCAAAGAGACAGCCCTGCAAAGAGACAGCCGGGCAAAGAGACAGCCGGGCAAAGAGACAGCCGGGCACAGAGACAGATGCCCAAAAGACAGCCGGGCAAAGAGACAGCCCGGGAAAGAGACAGCCGGGCAAAGAGACAGCCGGGCAAAGAGACACCCCGGGAAAGAGACAGCCGGGCAAAGAGACAGCCGGGCAAAGAGACAGCCCAGCAAGGAGATAGCCGGGCAAGGAGACAGCCAGGCAAAGAGACAGCCCTGCAAAGAGACAGCCCTGCAAAGAGACAGCTGGGCAAAGAGACATCTGGGCAAAGAGACAGCTGGGCAAAGAGACAGATGCCCAAAAGACATCCGGGCAAAGAGACAGCCCGGGAAAGAGACATCCGGGCAAAGAGATAGCCCGGGCAAAGAGACAGCAAGGCAAAGAGACAGCAAGGCAAAGAGACAGCCGGGCAAAGAGACAGCCCGGGAAAGAGACATCCGGGCAAAGAGATAGCCCGGGCAAAGAGACAGCCGGGCAAAGAGACAGCAAGGCAAAGAGACAGCCGGGCAAAGAGACAGCCGGGCAAAGAGACAGCCCTGCAAAGAGACAGCCCTGCAAAGAGACAGCCGGGCAAAGAGACAGAGAGAGACAGACAGATACAGAGATTGAGACAGACTGATGCAAATACAGAGAGATAGAAACAGACAGACAAGGAAAGAGACAGACAGTGAGACAGACAGACATCGACACACAGACAGAGACTGGGAGAGAGACAGAGAGACAGTTACTATCCCCGGCAACGCCGGTTACTACAGCTAGTCTATTATATAAAGCTGAGTGTTTGTGTGTATGTCCACTAAAGGAATCTGCACCGTCGCATTTACAATCACGATATTTTGCACAGAAACCTCATTTGACTCAGGGAACGTCATAGACTATGTTTTGAGGGGAAAATTTAACCCCGCGCTTTACAGTTATCTGCCAAAAAACTGCATACATTAAAGTTAATGGAGCTGGGAGCCACAATACAGCCTGAACTTCAGAAGAATGTTGGCGTGTCACAATGTGCAGCCGGGGACAGAGACAGACTGACAGGGAAAGAGACAGACCGACACAAACAAAGGGAAAGACAGACAAAGGGAAAGACAGGGAAGAGACAGACACAGGGAAAGTGATTAAAAGGAGGAGAAATTTTTGAATGCAAGTGTTTTTTATTGACAACCGACAAAACTGCAAAATTGTGAACCCTGAGAAATAGCAGCAACCAACGTTTCGGTTTTTACACCTTTTTCAAGGTAGTTGCCTGTGAAGGTAAGAACATAGAGTGAGTATATACAAGTGAAACAGTATTATATACAAATATACAAGTATTTACATAGTATATACATACTTAATAACAAAGATGCTGGATTAAACGGGTCACTGGGACAACCGTCAAGGTAGATAATAGATGACGGGCATCACAATTGACAGTATGCGGTATCTAATGTATGGAGAATACATGCATAAAAATGAAAAAGTACCCATGTTGAAGGACTGAACACTGGTACTTTTTCATTTTTATGCATGTATTCTCCATACATTAGATACCGCATACTGTCAATTGTGATGCCCGTCATCTATTATGTACCTTGACGGTTGTCCCAGTGACCCGTTTAATCCAGCATCTTTGTATTAAGCATGTATATACTATGTAAATACTTGTATATTTGTATATAATACTGTCTGTTTCACTTGTATATACTCACTCTATGTTCTTACCTTCACAGACAACTACCTTGAAAAAGGTGTAAAAACCGAAACGTTGGTTGTTGCTATGTATCAGGGTTCACAATTTTGCAGTTTTGTCGGTTGTCAATAAAAAACACTTGCATCCAAAAAATTCTCCTCCTTTATCTCAGTGAGTGCTTGGGTTTTGCTACTTGTGAGATATATATATTTTACCCAATAGCACCTATACCTAGAGCAGTTGCAGCCAGACTTTTCCCTTACTTGTACAGGGAAAGTGATAGACACAGACAGGGAAAGAGAGACAATGTGATAGAGATGCCTGGCTCACTTTTTAATGAAAAGCCTAAGGTGCTCGGAAAAATATATATGTCCAGTAAATGTAAAGAATCCGGCACACTCAATAAAAATGATTTCCAAGGTGGTATTTCGTTTCAATGATTTTATTGTTCTTGTGAGGATATCAAAAGCGTAATGTGTGTACAAGTCCAACGTTTCGACCAAAACATATGGTCTTTTTCAAGGACTATGGAACAGAAAACAATATATCAGAAAGGACAAATTTCATAGGGTGAAATTAGAACACATAATTACGTGGGAAGCTAATTACATGATTTTACATGAAAGGGGAAAAAAATAAATGAAAAGGCATAAAAAACATAAAAAAACATGTATCCCAATGGGAATAGAAAAACAGGGATTGTGCTGAATTTCGTCACAAGAATTTACAATTTATGTAAAACAACAGTAGTATTTCATAACAGTGGTATACATCAAATTTTCAATGAAAAGATAATAAAGAACAAATAAAAAAGGAAGTTTACAGAGTAACACCAACCTCAAAGGTTATAGTATGGCGTGCATCATATGAGATATTCACTTTCGTGTATTTTATGTTACTCTTATAGCCTAAGATCAAAAGAGGGACAAATCAGTGACCATACAGGAATATGATTGAATATGTACCGAAAAATGGAGTCATGTAGGTTGTCAGAAAGGACAATGTCCCTATGGGAGATAGGTATAGTTACCTTAGTACCCTCACTAAAGTAGATAGGATGACTAGCGTCCTCTTTTCTGGATTAGGTTTGATAGAAAAAGCTGTATAATCTGTGACATATAGAATAAATGTAAGACATATGCGTGTATAAACAACATTAAAGTAACGCTGAATGTTGTCATGTAGGATATGAAAGAATTCCCTTACGTGCCTGGTCATCTAACAATCCAAGGCAGGAGAAAGTAATATTCCTCATAGAATATGTCAAAAAAATGGTAGCACTCATGGGAGAGTCAGCAATTTAATTAAAGATCCACAGGTGTATATGCCTATAGCTCATGATCTAAAACGTATAGAGAGAAAAAAACGTCATACAAGTATGAGTAGCTGCCATATTACCAAAAAGAAACACATCAGTATACCAGGATTATCTGCATCAAAATAGCAGAAGTGAACAAATTGACAGGATCACCTGTAGTTAGCTTGTCTATGTGTGGCACCTATTGAGGGCTGATCTGGATTCAATTGAATAGGCGTGACAAAGCACCTAGGTAAAAGCAGGACATAGTGTAAAGGTATGGACTAAGTGTTATATCAAAAACAGGGATGAAAGAGATCTTACCCACAATGTGAAATAATGGGACAAATCCTAGGTATGCAAGTGGGGCCTGTTATATGAAATAAAATAAGAGGATTTAGTGTATAAAGTACACCAAGATTAGGGAGTCCGGTCCAACCACATACCTTATAACTGTCCTGAAAAACGTAGTGCCCACAGGTGCCTGGTGGTAACTGGTGACTGCCGTAAATGAGTTATATATACCCTAGGTTTAATAAGGAGGCCGGCGTGCGTCTACTGCATTTCCTGGTGTGTATGTGAGAGCGAGGCCTGGAGCGCATGACGCGCAAGCGCCCCCCGTGGCATCCGGAGGGCGCATGCGCGGCAGGCTGGACCAGGCGTCACTGTGAGGAGAGTGTTTACCGAGCGAGGCGCACATCACGCATGCGCCGCCCCTGTCGGGCGGCGCATGCGCATCGGGCACATCACTCGGCATGTGAGAAGGGGGACAGGGAATGAGTGCGTCATGCGCAGGCCCTGTCCGGTTTATCGGACAACGCGTGCGCAGAAGGCAGCTCAGTCGCTGTGTGTATGTGAATGGGAGATGAATGGAAGTGAATGGAAAAGGTCTCATGCATGCATCACCAAGTGATTGGCAATGCATGTACAAAAGTAAACCATTATAGTGCATACAAGAGATCAATGTGAGACATTAGGAGAGCTGGTGGAGGCGGTACGTGCGACATCAAGAACAAGATAATCTGCGTGCTGGTGATACGTGACGTGAAGAGATGAAATCAAGAAGGATGGGCCTAAAAAGAGAAAAAACAAGATTTAGTAAAATTTAGTAAAATATGTAGGCAGTATATGTTCATGATATGTGTTTGGCAATATACCAGCTTTACAAAACATAGGTGATATAAATACTGCAATATTTACTGATCATGAGAGGCATCTGTTAAAGGAGCAACCATATATCTGTAAAATGAAATAATTTAGATAAGGACAAAAAGTAAACCGCGGTATGACATGAGCGGGAAAACATTCAATCGTGTCTCAATGAAAGGTCTCATATTCCCTATTCAGTCCCCTGGGCTCCAGGGTCTGTAGAGTATGTATCCAATATGCCTCTCTATGTTTGAGCCTTTGTATCCTATTACCCCCACGTCTTAGGGGGGGTACATGCTCTATAACTTGATAACGGAGTTGAGCTACAGAGTGGTTATGCATGATAAAATGATGGGGAATGGGGAGCAAGGTCTGCTTACAGCGGATAGTTGATTTGTGTTTGCTAATGCGGTCTCGGATATGCTGGGTAGTCTCTCCAACATATCCGAGACCGCAAGGGCACTTGATCAGGTACACTACAAATGATGAGTCACATGTGAAAAAGTCATAGATGGGATAGCTCTTTCCAGACAGGGGGTGGGTAAAAGAATCACCACGTGTCAAGTTGTTGCACTGTAGACATCTAAGGCAGGGGAAATTGCCTTTTCTAGGGGTTGCAAGAAATGTTTGGCGGGGGAGGATTTTCTCAGATCCCATATCTGCTCGTACCAGATTATCTCTCAAATTTTTGGGCCTTTTATTACAGAACAATGGTGGTACCGAGAACTCCTTAATTGAAGGGTAAGCTTGTTTCAATAAAGGCCAATGCTTAAGGATTGTACTTTTGATCAAATGTGAATATGGGTGATAAGTATTTACGCAGGCTACCCTCGGAGAAGGATCCTGATTATTAACTGGCTTACGAGCTATGCGATTATGTGCCACATCACTTGGGTATCCCCTGGCAATAAATTTCTGCCCCATGTCGTGCTGTCTTATTTCACGTTGTAACGGGTCCGATACAATTCTGTGTACCCGTGTGTGTTGTGAGATGGGTAATGACTTTTTGGTGTGAGGAGGATGGCAACTTGAAAAGTGTAGGAGGTTATTCCTATCTGTTGGTTTAACATACAGGTCTGTATTGATATAACCGTCCGGGGATATAGATACCATTGTATCTAGAAAATTGATCTTTTCTCTGTCATGGTGCATTGTGAAAGTTAACCCAGGCCTAACGGTGTTCAAATCCCTGAAGAAGTGATTAAAGGACTCTAAATCCCCTCCCCAAAGGATGAAAACATCATCTATATATCTTTTCCATGAGATGATATTAGCGACCCATAGAGGATGACAGAACACGTGTAATTCCTCAAAATGGGCCATATATGCATTAGCATAGGGTGGTGCCAAATTAGACCCCATAGCTGTTCCGCGCTTCTGTAGAAAAAACTTATCTTGAAAAATGAAAAAATTATTCTCCAACACCAGTCGTAATAGGTCAACGCATAGTGATTTTTGTGTAGGGGAATATGAACTATATTTGTCAAGTAGCCAATTGGTTGCTAACAATCCATCCTGATGCTCTATACTCGTGTAAAGACTATTTACATCGATTGTCGCCAAGAGTGTATGCGGTGGAATTGTACCTAATCCACGTAAATGGGACAAAAAATCAGAAGTGTCCTTAATGTAGGCCGGGATCTGTGGGATGAGGGGCGTCAAAATCTTTTCTACAGTCATGGCTAGCGGAGATAAAATGGAGTCAGTTGAAGCAACTATTGGACGACCCGGGGGTGTATGTAAGTTTTTATGGATTTTTGGTAAAATGTAAAAAACCGGAATAATGGGATGCATGTTGATCAGAAATTCTGCTAGTTTACTGTCAATAGTTTGTTGTTTAGAGTGAACCTCCACTATTTCCTTAATTAGGGTCGTGATATGGGGTGTGGGGTCTCTAGGAATTGGTTGATATGTGGTCACATCATCAAGTTGTCTGTGGATCTCATATAAATAATATGTCTTATCCATTACGACAACTGCCCCACCTTTATCCGCCGGTTTAATAATAATGTTTTTATTATTTTTCAAATTTTGTAAGGCTCTATTTTCATCAATTGACATATTATTTTTGACTCTTAGATCGCCCTGTTCCACAGATTTCAATGTTTTTTGTACATCATTTGAGACAAGAGAAATATACGTTTCGATCGGATGGTACAGTTTTGGTGGATTGAAAGAACTTGGGATTCTTAAATTCAGACCATGTAATGAAAAACCTTGTGTACTGGTGGTTTGAAAGGATGGCATATCCTCTCTATTCAAGAAATGTGCCTTGAGTCGCAAGGTTCTGTAGAACCTCTGCAGCTCTTGATCCAATGTAAATGTGTCAAACCTGGGAGTCGGACAAAATGATAAACCCTTTTGCAATACCTTAATTTCCAATGGTGATAGATTGTATGATGATATGTTATAAACAAGACTCATCGTACCTGAGACCGTGTCTGGACTTGATAGGGTGTTGATGTCCCCGTGGCGCCTCCTCTTACTACGCCTCGTCTTCCTTTTTGGCCCTGTCTGGGTCCCAAAAAATGACTCGAGCGGGTTTGATATTGTTCTGAGTCTGAGCCAGATGAATTGGAGAAACGGTTTGTTCTGATACGGTATCCGGATGAGTCCTCTGTAGAGCGCCATCTGTACACACGGTTGTTGTTGTAGTCCTCCTGGTCTCTGATAAATTTTGTTCTTTTTCTTGTTTGAAGAGTTTTTTGAAACTCCTCAATGATTTCTTTAGTCTTGGTTCTTATCTTATCCCACTCTGTGCTTGAAAGTGTATTGGTCAGTTGTTCCTCTATAGAGACAATTTTAAGATTGGTATCTTCTATCTCTTTATGTAGATATTCTATAGTTAGTACAATGACATCCATGGAGCATTTATTGAGAATGCTTTCATACTTCTGACAGTACTCCTGATTATCTGCAAATAGGGTGGGTCGCAGTTGCACTCTCAGTCCTCTGGGAATTCTCTGAACTCTGTGGTATTCTGCGAGGGTTGTGCAGTGTAAGCTTAATGCTTTTTGTTTTCTGAGTTCCTTCTCATAGTCACGTGATCTAATTTCATCAGATGGTACAGATAGGAACGTATTTGGTATATTAACCTTTGATAGGATATTCGTGACTTCCTCTGTGTTATATGAGAACGTAGTGAAAGACATTGATAAAAAATGACGAATAGGAGCCCAGGACAAAAAAATAGTCCAATGTGATAGAGATGCCTGGCTCACTTTTTAATGAAAAGCCTAAGGTGCTCGGAAAAATATATATGTCCAGTAAATGTAAAGAATCCGGCACACTCAATAAAAATGATTTCCAAGGTGGTATTTCGTTTCAATGATTTTATTGTTCTTGTGAGGATATCAAAAGCGTAATGTGTGTACAAGTCCAACGTTTCGACCAAAATGCATATATGGCCCATTTTGAGGAATTACACGTGTTCTGTCATCCTCTATGGGTCGCTAATATCATCTCATGGAAAAGATATATAGATGATGTTTTCATCCTTTGGGGAGGGGATTTAGAGTCCTTTAATCACTTCTTCAGGGATTTGAACACCGTTAGGCCTGGGTTAACTTTCACAATGCACCATGACAGAGAAAAGATCAATTTTCTAGATACAATGGTATCTATATCCCCGGACGGTTATATCAATACAGACCTGTATGTTAAACCAACAGATAGGAATAACCTCCTACACTTTTCAAGTTGCCATCCTCCTCACACCAAAAAGTCATTACCCATCTCACAACACACACGGGTACACAGAATTGTATCGGACCCGTTACAACGTGAAATAAGACAGCACGACATGGGGCAGAAATTTATTGCCAGGGGATACCCAAGTGATGTGGCACATAATCGCATAGCTCGTAAGCCAGTTAATAATCAGGATCCTTCTCCGAGGGTAGCCTGCGTAAATACTTATCACCCATATTCACATTTGATCAAAAGTACAATCCTTAAGCATTGGCCTTTATTGAAACAAGCTTACCCTTCAATTAAGGAGTTCTCGGTACCACCATTGTTCTGTAATAAAAGGCCCAAAAATTTGAGAGATAATCTGGTACGAGCAGATATGGGATCTGAGAAAATCCTCCCCCGCCAAACATTTCTTGCAACCCCTAGAAAAGGCAATTTCCCCTGCCTTAGATGTCTACAGTGCAACAACTTGACACGTGGTGATTCTTTTACCCACCCCCTGTCTGGAAAGAGCTATCCCATCTATGACTTTTTCACATGTGACTCATCATTTGTAGTGTACCTGATCAAGTGCCCTTGCGGTCTCGGATATGTTGGAGAGACTACCCAGCATATCCGAGACCGCATTAGCAAACACAAATCAACTATCCGCTGTAAGCAGACCTTGCTCCCCATTCCCCATCATTTTATCATGCATAACCACTCTGTAGCTCAACTCCGTTATCAAGTTATAGAGCATGTACCCCCCCTAAGACGTGGGGGTAATAGGATACAAAGGCTCAAACATAGAGAGGCATATTGGATACATACTCTACAGACCCTGGAGCCCAGGGGACTGAATAGGGAATATGAGACCTTTCATTGAGACACGATTGAATGTTTTCCCGCTCATGTCATATCGCGGTTTACTTTTTGTCCTTATCTAAATTGTTTCATTTTACAGATATATGGTTGCTCCTTTAACAGATGCCTCTCATGATCAGTAAATATTGCAGTATTTATATCACCTATGTTTTGTAAAGCTGGTATATTGCCAAACACATATCATGAACATATACTGCCTACATATTTTACTAAATTTTACTAAATCTTGTTTTTTCTCTTTTTAGGCCCATCCTTCTTGATTTCATCTCTTCACGTCACGTATCACCAGCACGCAGATTATCTTGTTCTTGATGTCGCACGTACCGCCTCCACCAGCTCTCCTAATGTCTCACATTGATCTCTTGTATGCACTATAATGGTTTACTTTTGTACATGCATTGCCAATCACTTGGTGATGCATGCATGAGACCTTTTCCATTCACTTCCATTCATCTCCCATTCACATACACACAGCGACTGAGCTGCCTTCTGCGCACGCGTTGTCCGATAAACCGGACAGGGCCTGCGCATGACGCACTCATTCCCTGTCCCCCTTCTCACATGCCGAGTGATGTGCCCGATGCGCATGCGCCGCCCGACAGGGGCGGCGCATGCGTGATGTGCGCCTCGCTCGGTAAACACTCTCCTCACAGTGACGCCTGGTCCAGCCTGCCGCGCATGCGCCCTCCGGATGCCACGGGGGGCGCTTGCGCGTCATGCGCTCCAGGCCTCGCTCTCACATACACACCAGGAAATGCAGTAGACGCACGCCGGCCTCCTTATTAAACCTAGGGTATATATAACTCATTTACGGCAGTCACCAGTTACCACCAGGCACCTGTGGGCACTACGTTTTTCAGGACAGTTATAAGGTATGTGGTTGGACCGGACTCCCTAATCTTGGTGTACTTTATACACTAAATCCTCTTATTTTATTTCATATAACAGGCCCCACTTGCATACCTAGGATTTGTCCCATTATTTCACATTGTGGGTAAGATCTCTTTCATCCCTGTTTTTGATATAACACTTAGTCCATACCTTTACACTATGTCCTGCTTTTACCTAGGTGCTTTGTCACGCCTATTCAATTGAATCCAGATCAGCCCTCAATAGGTGCCACACATAGACAAGCTAACTACAGGTGATCCTGTCAATTTGTTCACTTCTGCTATTTTGATGCAGATAATCCTGGTATACTGATGTGTTTCTTTTTGGTAATATGGCAGCTACTCATACTTGTATGACGTTTTTTTCTCTCTATACGTTTTAGATCATGAGCTATAGGCATATACACCTGTGGATCTTTAATTAAATTGCTGACTCTCCCATGAGTGCTACCATTTTTTTGACATATTCTATGAGGAATATTACTTTCTCCTGCCTTGGATTGTTAGATGACCAGGCACGTAAGGGAATTCTTTCATATCCTACATGACAACATTCAGCGTTACTTTAATGTTGTTTATACACGCATATGTCTTACATTTATTCTATATGTCACAGATTATACAGCTTTTTCTATCAAACCTAATCCAGAAAAGAGGACGCTAGTCATCCTATCTACTTTAGTGAGGGTACTAAGGTAACTATACCTATCTCCCATAGGGACATTGTCCTTTCTGACAACCTACATGACTCCATTTTTCGGTACATATTCAATCATATTCCTGTATGGTCACTGATTTGTCCCTCTTTTGATCTTAGGCTATAAGAGTAACATAAAATACACGAAAGTGAATATCTCATATGATGCACGCCATACTATAACCTTTGAGGTTGGTGTTACTCTGTAAACTTCCTTTTTTATTTGTTCTTTATTATCTTTTCATTGAAAATCTGATGTATACCACTGTTATGAAATACTACTGTTGTTTTACATAAATTGTAAATTCTTGTGACGAAATTCAGCACAATCCCTGTTTTTCTATTCCCATTGGGATACATGTTTTTTTATGTTTTTTATGCCTTTTCATTTATTTTTTTCCCCTTTCATGTAAAATCATGTAATTAGCTTCCCACGTAATTATGTGTTCTAATTTCACCCTATGAAATTTGTCCTTTCTGATATATTGTTTTCTGTTCCATAGTCCTTGAAAAAGACCATATGTTTTGGTCGAAACGTTGGACTTGTACACACATTACGCTTTTGATATCCTCACAAGAACAATAAAATCATTGAAACGAAATACCACCTTGGAAATCATTTTTATTGAGTGTGCCGGATTCTTTACATTTTAAGGGAAAGAGAGACAGACAGGGAAAGAGAGACAGGGACAGACAGGGAAAGAGAGACAGACAGGGAAAGAGAGACAGACAGGGAAAGAGAGACAGGGACAGACAGGGAAAGAGAGACAGGGACAGACAGGGAAAGAGAGACAGACAGGGAAAGAGAGACAGGGACAGACAGGGAAAGGGACAGAGAGACAGACACAGGGAAATAGACAGACACAGACAGACAGAAAAAGAGAGACAGTGAAAGAGACAAGGCAAAGAGACAGACAGAAAAAGAGAGGGATATGAGACAGGGAAAGGGACGGACAGGGAAAGGGACAGAGAGGGAAAGCGAGAGACAGACCGACAAAGAGGGAGAGAGACTGACAGGGAAAAAGACAGAGAGAAAGAGAGCGAGACACAAACAAAGAGAGAAAGAGAGAGAGACACAAAGAAAGAGAGACACACACAGAGACACACAAAGAGAGAAACACAAAGCGAGAAAGAGAGACAGACACAAAAAGAGAGACAGACACAGACAAAGAGACAGACAAAGAGACAGACAGACACACCGAGACAGACAAAGAGACAGACACAGACAAAGAGAGAGAAACAGACACAGACAGACAAAGAGAGAGAGACAGAGAGACAACAAAGAGAGACAGACTGGGAAAGGAGAAAAATTACAGCATCCTCTTGGGTGAAAAAAATTATCCTTTTTTTTTATTCCATCAATGTGCAGATAAAGCGACGTTTCAACAGATTTGTCATTGTCAAGCACAAACTGGGAGAGAGACACAGAGACAATTACTATCCCAGGCAACGCCCAGTACTACAGCTAGTAGGAAAATAAAAAGGCAACACCCACTTCTTCCGTCAGTTACTGTATTTTCTGTCCTTTGCACATAGGAGCACGTAGTATGTAGCTTGAGAAAGTTAGGAAGATTGAGCTGATCCAGCAAGGACTGCAGTAAATATGTCAATCAGGATGATCTCTGGGATGTAATCTCAACTTGGATCTGCCTCTTGGGGTGGCTTGGCCCACCACTTTGTGCCTTTAGCCACACCCTATGGAGTGGTTTAGCCCACCACCTCATGGTGAGACTTGGCCCGCCACCTCATGGCGTGACTTGGCCCTCCACATCATGGCGTGACTTGGCCCTCCACATCATGGCGTGACTTGGCCCTCCACATCATGGCGTGACTTGGACCTCCACATCATGGCGTGACTTGGCCCGCCACCTCATGGCGTGACTTGGCCCGCCACCTCATGGAGTGACTTGGCCTGCCACCTCTTGGTGTGACTTGGCCCGCCACCTCATGGTGTGACTTGGCCTGCCACCTCATGGTGTGACTTGCCCCGCCACCTCATGGCGTGACTTGGCCTGCCACCTCATGGCGTGACTTGGCCCTCCACATCATGGCGTGACTTGGCCCTCCACATCATGGCGTGACTTTGCCCTCCACATCATGGTGTGACTTGGCCCGCCACCTCATGGCGTGACTTGGCCCTCCACATCATGGCGTGACTTTACCCTCCACATCATGGCGTGACTTGGCCCGCCACCTCATGGCTTGACTTGGCCCTCCACCTCATGGCGTGACTTGGCCCTCCACATCATGGCGTGACTTGGCCCTCCACATCATGGCGTGACTTTGCCCTCCACATCATGGTGTGACTTGGCCCGCCACCTCATGGCGTCACTTTGCCCTCCACATCATGGCGTGACTTGGCCCGCCACCTCATGGCGTCACTTGGCCCGCCACCTCATGGCGTCACTTGGCCCGCCACCTCATGGCGTCACTTGACCCGTCACCTCATGGCGTCACTTGGCCCGCCACCTGATGGCGTCACTTGGCCCGCCACCTCATAATGTTGCTTCATGTTTCTGCTGCGGACTAGATATAAGCAGACCCGTTGAAGTTCGGTTCGGCGGTTTCAGCGGGCTTTAGATAAAGTTTGGTTCAGAACCTGGACTTGATTTGAGCCTCATTGGAAGTCACTGATTGGGCAGTTTGGCTCACCGTCTACATACAGATAGCCATATACAGAGCACTTCCAGGGGCGGAAGGGCGTTTTTTTTTTGTTTTTTTTTTTAGCACACTACATTTGATAATGCTTTTTTTTTTTTAACCCCCCCGCACGAGCCATTCAAACACTGGAAACACCTCGCCCTGGTCCGAGCACCGAGCATATGTGAGCAGAGCAATGCTTAATCGAGTGGTGTTCATACATTTAGCACCCAACCTCGAAACTAATTTTATTGTAAAGTTCGTATTTGGTATGAACACTGTTCGGATTCACTCATCTCTACTAAGGATCATATTTTTTTCCCCTAAAAGACGTCTTTCTTCATGGATTACTGTCACACGGTGTCTGGCTCAAATCTCAGTGTCAGTACGACAGCTGACATCAGTGGCTTAACTAGAGTTTGATGGCCCCGGTGCAAAGTTTGGACCTGGGCCCCCCCCTCCATGTACACAGACATTCGGGGAATGGGATAATGACACTGACACTTGGTTCTTTCCCTCAGCACTCAGGTTTCCCATGATCTGAAATCCCTCTATCAGCACCCAACTTTCCTATATTCTGATATCCATCTTGTCCTCGGCACCCAGCTTCCCCATGCTCTGCTATATACAGTTAGGTCCAGAAATATTTGGCCAGTGACACAATTTTCGCGAGTTGGGCTCTGCATGCCACCACATTGGATTTGAAATGAAACCTCTACAACAGAATTCAAGTGCAGATTGTAACGTTTAATTTGAAGGTTTGAACAAAAATATCTGATAGAAATTGTAGGAATTGTCACATTTCTTTACAAACACTCCACATTTTAGGAGGTCAAAAGTAATTGGACAAATAAACCAAACCCAAACAAAATATTTTTATTTTCAATATTTTGTTGCGAATCCTTTGGAGGCAATCACTGCCTTAAGTCTGGAACCCATGGACATCACCAAACGCTGGGTTTCCTCCTTCTTAATGCTTTGCCAGGCCTTTACAGCCGCAGCCTTCAGGTCTTGCTTGTTTGTGGGTCTTTCCGTCTTAAGTCTGGATTTGAGCAAGTGAAATGCATGCTCAATTGGGTTAAGATCTGGTGATTGACTTGGCCATTGCAGAATGTTCCACTTTTTTGCACTCATGAACTCCTGGGTAGCTTTGGCTGTATGCTTGGGGTCACTGTCCATCTGTACTATGAAGCGCCGTCCGATCAACTTTGCGGCATTTGGCTGAATCTGGGCTGAAAGTATATCCCGGTACACTTCAGAATTCATCCGGCTACTCTTGTCTGCTGTTATGTCATCAATAAACACAGGTGACCCAGTGCCATTGAAAGCCATGCATGCCCATGCCATCACGTTGCCTCCACCATGTTTTACAGAGGATGTGGTGTGCCTTGGATCATGTGCCGTTCCCTTTCTTCTCCAAACTTTTTTCTTCCCATCATTCTGGTACAGGTTGATCTTTGTCTCATCTGTCCATAGAATACTTTTCCAGAACTGAGCTGGCTTCATGAGGTGTTTTTCAGCAAATGTAACTCTGGCCTGTCTATTTTGGAATTGATGAATGGTTTGCATCTAGATGTGAAGCCTTTGTATTTACTTTCATGGAGTCTTCTCTTTACTGTTGACTTAGAGACAGATACACCTACTTCACTGAGAGTGTTCTGGACTTCAGTTGATGTTGTGAACGGGTTCTTCTTCAAAGAAAGTATGCGGCGATCATCCACCACTGTTGTCATCCGTGGACGCCCAGGCCTTTTTGAGTTCCCAAGCTCACCAGTCAATTCCTTTTTCCTCAGAATGTACCCGACTGTTGATTTTGCTACTCCAAGCATGTCTGCTATCTCTCTGATGGATTTTTTCTTTTTTTTCAGCCTCAGGATGTTCTGCTTCACCTCAATTGAGAGTTCCTTAGACCGCATGTTGTCTGGTCACAGCAACAGCTTCCAAATGCAAAACCACACACCTGTAATCAACCCCAGACCTTTTAACTACTTCATTGATTACAGGTTAACGAGGGAGATGCCTTCAGAGTTAATTGCAGCCCTTAGAGTCCCTTGTCCAATTACTTTTGGTCCCTTGAAAAAGAGGAGGCCATGCATTACAGAGCTATGATTCCTAAACCCTTTCTCCGATTTGGATGTGAAAACTCTCATATTGCAGCTGGGAGTGTGCACTTTCAGCCCATATTACATATAGAATTGTATTTCTGAACATGTTTTTGTAAACAGCTAAAATAACAAAACTTGTGTCACTGTCCAAATATTTCTGGCCCTGACTGTATCTATACATCATAGCCCTCCAGTTATTACAATGCAACTCCCATATTCCTCTATTATAATTCACTCCATAGTCCTCCATATATTATAATGCCCCCCCTATTGTCCATGTATAATGTACCCCCATAGTCCTCCATATATTATAATGCAGCAGCCATAGTCCTATATGTATTATAATGCAGCCCCCTAGACCTTCATATTGTATTATGCAGCCCCATAGTCCTCCATGTATAATGCACCTTAATAGTCCATGTATAAGGTGTACTTCATATTGCATTATGCAGCCTCATACTCCTCCATGTATAATGCACCCCCATAGTCCTCCATATATTATAATGCAGCAGCCATAGTCCTATATGTATTATAATGCAGCCCCCTAGACCTTCATATTCTATTATGCAGCCCCATAGTCCTCCATGTATAATGTACCCCTATAGTCCATGTATAAGGTGTCCTTCATATTGTATTATGCAGCTCCATAGTCCTCCATGTATAATGCACCCCTATAATCATGTATAAGGTGTCCTTCATGTTGCATTATTCAGCCCCATACACCTCCATGTATAATGTTCCCCTATAATCCATATATAAGGTGTCCTTCAGGTTGTATTATGCAGCCCCATAGACCTCCATGCATAATGCAGCCCCATAGACGTCCATGCATAACGCAGCCCCATAGACCTCCATGCATAACACAGCCCCATAGACCTCCATGTATGATCTAGCTTCATAGACCTCCATGTATGATGTAGCTTCATAAACCTCCATGTATGATGTAGCCTCATAGACCTCCATGTATGATGCAGCCCCATAGACCTCCATGTATGATGCAGCCTCATAGACCTCCATGTATAATGCAGCCCCATGTATAATGCAGCCCCATAGACCTCCATGTATAATGCAGCTCCCTAGGTCTCTGGCCACAGTGTAATCACTGATTAAAAAAAACAAACAACAAGTACTCACCTCTCCTCGTTCACCCGCTGTTCTGGTCAGAGCGTCCTCCAGTCCTGCGCTCTGCAGTCTCAGTCAGCACAGCAGTCGCATAGGAGTGACGTCACCGTGTTTGGCTGAGACGTCAAGTGCAGACACAGGAGGAGAATGATGAAGCGTGGAGCGGTACGTGCCGCTCAATGCTTCATCACTGCTGTGTGTGACGATGGGTAAGGGGGGCCCGATGCTGCCGCTGATACCGGGCCTCCTGAGTCATGGGCCATATAGCGGCCGGCCGCCTGGTCTGCCACAGACCAGCTGTGCTCTTGTTAGTAACTGGGCTTGCAGCAGTTAATTTGTGCTAGACTGTGGATTACTGCTTGAGTCACATGTTGCAGGAGACCAATCACAGTCACCTCCACCCTTTTTAAGATGGTAGAGTTTGTTCTCCCATGCCGATGATAGGTTTATGCGATCCGGTCATTGTGCTTTGATATCCTGTTGCTGGTGAACCTGTGTGCTGTTTGGTGTGTTGTTGAATCACTTTTGTTTACTTATTTCCTCTCGTCCTTTAGTTTCCTCCTGATCACATATTGTCTATACCTTTTGTGAGTATTTGCTGTGAATTTGAGTTTTGGTTTTTCTCCCATTTGTTTATTTGTGTGGGATTAATCACTCCTGTCCTGGCCCTCTCCTACGTGGAAGGAGGGTGGCCATGAGACCAGGGTTGTTCAGGAGCTATGGTAAAGAAGGTGCCCAAACATCGCCACCTTCAGATGTACCTTTGGCTCAGGGTCAGCTAAGGTTCCCCTAGCCTCGCAGACAGCTTAGACTCCCCTATTCCTACTTATCCCCTAACACTCTGTGACATTATCATTTGCCCAATTTAACTGCTTCCCTTTCAAGGCAGTTGCAGGCGCTATCCCTCCAGGTGGCGGAATTAAGGGGCGGTTCAGCAAAGGTTCAGTCTGCTACCACGGAACAATCCGTGTTGGTTGCTGGATCACCAGAACCCAAGCTGCCGCTCCCGGAGAGGCTTTCTGTCATGGGTGTGTCATGGGTGACAGACAGTCATGTGGTGTCTGGCAATATAATGTCACAGTGTTTGTGTAAACTGCTCCCTGACCTTCTGTCATGTCTGCTTGATGTGTTTGGTATCCTATGTATCTCCTCTACTTTTGTTTTTATCTCTTGCCCTTTAGAACCCTACAGAGTTCCTCACAGTTTCAGCTGCTTTTCATCAGCACGTCCTTGGTGTCTATATATACCCACTTTTCCCCATACTAAGTGCTGGTGATCAGTCCTTGATCCTTATCAAGGCATCAGTGCAAGCACTGGACTCTTAGGGGTACTTCACACACAGCGAGATCGCTACTGAGATCGCTGCTGAGTCACGTTTTTTGTGACCTCATTAGCGATCTCGCTGTGTGTGACACTGAGCAGTGATCTGGCCCCTGCTGTGAGATCGCTGCTCGTTACACACAGCCCTGGTTCATTTTTTTATTGTTGCTCTCCCGCTGATAAGCACACATCGCTGTGTGTGACAGCGAGAGAGCAACAATCCTGAATGTGCAGGGAGCAGGAGCCGGCGTCTGACAGCCTGCGGTAAGCTGTAACTAAGGTAAACATCGGGTAACCAAGGTGGTTACCCGATATTTACCTTCGTTACCAGCCTCCGCAGCTCTCACGCTGCCAGTGCCGGCTCCTGCTCCCTGCACACGCTAAGCTAAGCTGTGTGCGCTGGTAACTAAGGTAAACATCGGGTAACCATACCCGATGTTTACCTTAGTTACCAGTGTCCGCAGCTTCCAGATGCCGGCTCCGTGCAAGCGCAGCGTCACTTGCACGTCGCTGGGGGCTGGTCACTGGTCGCTGGTGAGATCTGCCTGTTTGACAGCTCACCAGCGACCATGTAGCGACGCAGCAGCGATCCTGACCAGGTCAGATCGCTGGTAGGATCGCTGCTGCGTCGCTAAAGTGTGACGGTACCCTTATTCTTCTTTCTTCTGGTGTAATCTGGATGTTTTTTGCAGTTCCTCTTCCTGAGGCATCTGGAGATAATTTGTTGTTTTCCTTCCCTTGTTTGTTATCTCTGTGTGTTTAGAGATTAGTGGCGTTGACTAACCGCTCATCCCATCCGCTCCCTACCTAGGACCCAGATCATGGTCAGCCTAGGGCCAGGTATCCAGCCCAGCGCATAGGTGTGGAGCCTATCCAGGGCAGTGAAAGAACCCAGGGCCAAGCGGTAGGCTTGGTCAAGGGACACCATCTCCCCCTTCCTTTTCGCCATATGCTGGGTACTTCCCTGTACCTAGCATGACATTTTCAGGGGATCGCAGCCAGTTTTGTCACATTCAGGGAGGTATGTAAATTGAACTTTCACCTACGTCCTCATTCCTCCAGGGGTGAGGCGCAGTGGATGGGTATTGTGATCTCGCTCGCTTCTTCGTGAAGACCCACAAGCATGGGCTTTTTCTTTGCCTCTTGAGTCACCTGTATTTGTATCAGTGGACGGGTTTTTCTCTGCGCTCGGTCTAATCTACGGTGATCCAGATAGGGTGTCTACCGAGTCTAAGATCTGTACACTGCACCAGGGGAATCGGCTGGCAGAGGATTACGGCACTAAATGTCAGCATTGGTCTATGGACACATAGTGAAACGACTTTGCCTCAAAAATTAGTTTTTTCATGGTGTGTCCGAGAGGGTAAAGGAGGCGTTGGTCATGTATGAGATTCTTCCCTCTCAAGAGGCATCTATATCCTTGGTAATCCGTACTGATCGCTGGTTCCGTCAAACGTCTCCTATTACCAAGACTCTCTGGGAGGGAGTGTGTTGTGATCCAGTGACCGAGGTGGATCAGAAAAAGAGCAATAACTCAGAAACCCAGAAAATAACAAGAGTGGTTTGAACCTTAATGGACTGCAGACCTAATACTAACACACAACTAGAATTAGCCGTGGGAAGAGCCTACGATGACCTAGTCGTCTTGACACAGCCGGAGAACTAAATACTCTAACAGAGAGATATGTAGAAAAGTTAATCTACCTCGGAGTAGTCCCCAAAGATATAGCTAGTCCCCCACATGTAAAGGCTACAGTGATATAGGAAAACACAATACGTAGCTAGAGAACAGATTCAGCAAAGATGAGGCCCAAAACTATCTGCATACGACAGAATAGGAAAGAGCACTGACTGCAGCCGTAAAAACCCTAATAAATACCAGCACACCTGTCATGTAAAAATACTTAGCCTAAACAGGCTCTCCCCCACTATATCAGTACTCTTGTGTTACTAGGATCAAAGAAAAACATTAATATAGAGAGGAGGGACTGAATATTGTACCAAGCATGACAAAACATAATACATAACAGAACATGGAGGAAGGTACACAGATACTCCCAGCAGGGAATAATCCAATTCCACCAGGAACTCCACACAGGCAAAAATCACAAGAAAGTGAAAAACCATAAGCAAAGGTACAATACTAACTTATCTGAGAGGAGTTCTGGTATTCACAGAGAACAGGGCAGGTTTCAGGAAGTCCTTAGAACACAGGTTATACAATTGAGCACCGGCAAGGAACAAAAGGAAGATACATAGTTATATAGACCCAAACCAAATGGCCTGATTGCAAATCCTACTCAGCTGTCCAGTTCCCACTCAGTAAGTCAACTGCATTACCAGCACTGACCACAAGAGGGAGCCCCAAACTGGAATCTAATTCAAATGTATTCACAACAGGAGTGGCTGTACTTGCATTACCATCTGAGGCCTCGCCTGAGCCAATACAGTTATAACCACAAGTATTTATGATGTGTTCTCTGAAAAGGGCTGCCAGGAACTGCCTCCGCACAGACTTTGACTGCACCATAAGGTTGAAGCCAAGTTGCTCTAGTGCAAATTGCACTATTTGTCAGGCATTCAGAGACAAGCAAAGACTATATAACAGAGTTTGGCTAATGGTCACATTAGGCTGTGTTCATCCCCTGTGACTGTTGGGTTATTCTTTGCCTAAAAGGATGGTGGACTTTGTCCGTGTCTAGATTTCCGCAAGCTTAACCAGATTACCATTCACAATCTGTAACTGATGCCTCTCATCTGGACCTATTTCCTAAATGGTTCTCCAAACTCGATCTCAGGGGGGCCTATAATCTGATTTGGGTCCAACAGGGAGATGAGTGGAAGATGGTGTTAAATACACCTGAGGGTCACTTTCAGAATCTAGTGATGCATTTTGGTCTGACCAACGCGCTTGCAGTTTTTCAGCACTTTTATGAATGATGTATTTACTCACCTGTTGGGAAAGTTTACAATTTTCTTAGATGATATTCTCATTTATTCGCATGATTTTGGCTCACATTTGAAACATGTCAAACAGGTTTTACAGATCCTCAGAGGAGAACAAATTGTATGCAGAATTAGAGAAATGTGCATTTGCTGTTCAGGAACTTCCATTTCTGAGTTACAAAATTTCTGCTTCTGGTTTTAGGATGGATCCCTCTAAGTTATAGGCTACAATGAAATGGGACCATCCTGAGAACCTGAAAGCGGTGCAACGTTTCTTAGGCCCTGTGCGCACTAGGCGTTTTTACCCGCGGATTTACCCGCGGTTTTGCTGCGGAAATTTCTTGAGAAATGTTTGAAATCTTTCTACAGACATTTCCCATCAAAACCCATGGGGAAAAAAAATAGCTGTGCGCACGCTGTGTTTTTTTCTCAAGAAAATTCTTTGTGAAGATTTTCTTGAGAAAATTTCTTGAGAAAATGTGCATGTCACTTCTTTTCCGCAGGTACCTGCGGGATACCCCCGGTATTTCACTCCATTCACTGTAATGTAATCGCGAAATTCCGGGGGTATACCGCAGGTAGTAAATGATGTGCGGTATACCCTCGGTATAGCCGCGATTTACCTGCGGTAATGTTCATCGCTGCCTGCAGTTTTGCAGGAAGTGATGTCATTATGACAGAAGAGGAAGTGGAGCAGAGCAAACACAGACGTCACACTCCCTGGACGACGCCGTGTGACCTCCAGGTGCCCGTGCAGTCTGTGTTCCACTCTGGCCCCGCGGCTGCCTGCCCTGCAGTGTGTCAGTGTCTGCCTGCAGTATCAGCTGCTTGTCACCCTGCAGCGCAGGCAAACACTGACACACAGCAGTGCGTGCAGCCGCGGGGATGACGGGCGCTGCTGTCAGGAGGTGAGATGAGATCATTACCTGCTGTGACGATCTCCTGACGTCACTGCTGTCACTGCCGTCTATGCCCACGGCCCGAGACTGTCACTGGCGGTGACGTCACGGGCTCTCGCGATACTGCTGAGAGCGCGGCGGGCATAGAAGGCAGTGACAGTGCTGATGGCAGTGTCGCGGGTGGCGGGGCGCTGCGCTCACCACGCTCGGGTCCGGCGCTGCTGCTGCTGCTCGGTGGCTTGAGCAGTGGGCCGGATCTGGGGACTCGAGCGGCGCTCCTCGCCCGTGAGTGAAAGGGGGTAGTTCGGTTTGGGGATTTGGTCCGTGACGCCACCCACGGGTTGTGGTGAGGTTGGGCACCACCGCTGCTATTGACGGGGATCCCGGGAGCGATGGCAGGGAGTAGCTGGGATGTTTCTCTCTCCTCCGTGGGTAGGGGGTTGGTGGTCCCGGGGCCCCGTGAGGTGACGGGGAGGCAGGGTTGGCAAGGTGCAGGGTCGCTTGGACTGCGCAGCGCGGTGCCGGATGGCACGGTAGTACTCACTCAGCCACAAATGGATGCAAAGTCTCTGGTAAACCAAACGGCTGGATGGACGGGTGCCGCAGCCGGCTGCTGTGGTTTCTCCCGGATGGTTGGTGGTGGCTGCCTTTCCCTGCAGCTTTGTGTATGTTCGTTTCCGATGGCTTCCCACCGGTAACCCGCTCCCCAGCGTGTATATGTGCCGGAGGAGCCCTTTTGCCCGCAGGCTCTGGCCCTTGGAACTCTAGCTGTGGCGGTAGCTGTATTTCCTTTTGCTGGTTGGACGTTGCCTTCAATCGGGTCTTGGCTGTTAGGAAACCCCTGGGGTTCCGGTCACTGACGGATTTGACCTATTTAACGGCGACTCCAAGCCTGGTCAGGGTCCACAGACCCTGCCGGTTTGTGCTGGCTTCACTTTGCTCCCCGGTTCGGTACTGGTGGGGCACCGCCCGTCCCCGGTCCTACGGTTCCGCGTTTATCTGCCTCTCCTGCAGACGGCTACCACCGTCTGCCAACCTTGCTCTCGGTGCCCGGGCCACGTACCCAGACACAGTCAGTTTGCTCCTCTACTACTACTTTACTCCTCACTCTTCCACTTCCCTAACTTCACTCCGACTGACTTCCTTTTCCTGCCTCCAGGACTGTGAACTCCTCAGTGGGTGGGGCCAACCACCTGGCTCCACCCCACCTGGTGTGGACATCAGCCCCTGGAGGGAGGCAACAAGGATTTCGTGTCTGGCTGATGTGCCTATCTCGGGCTGGGGGTGTTGTGTTGTAGTACCTGTGACGACCTGGCTAGTCCAGGGCGCCACATTCCCCCTTGGTTAAATGCAGACCGTCCGCGGGCTGCCCGTCCATCACCGGTTTTATTTTTCAACTGTAAAAGGTAGAAAACATGTGAAAACATTCAACAAAAGCATATTTATAAATCTTCCCTTAACGGGAGGCACGGTACTTTAACGTTACAAACACATTTTTATTAATAACGGTCGGCTTCCGCTCTCCCACCCAAACAACCTGGCCCTGATGCTGCCCCTAAGAAAATGGGCAGCACCCCTTGACCCCAGTCCAGATCCAGGCTGCCCGAGTGGTAACGGGTACGGTGTCTCGCACCCGACTGTCACTTCAGGGGACCCCACGTCCATGGGGGACCCCTGACCCCCGGAGGATCGCCATCGGTTGCAGTAGTGGCGGGCCTGGGCCATCTCTTTCCTCCAGGCCCATCCTCCAAATCAGCCTCTCCGGAGGCGGCAACGGAAACATGCCCAACATATTTACATTTCCACCAGTTTGTGGGTGCCCTGCAAGTTCTCATGCATGTCCATGAAGAGTTCCTCATGCAACGGTACAAAGGGTCCCTACGGGGACTACTTGCCGGCAACGGCCGGATCAATCACAGTGCCAACCAATCAGGTAAAAACTTCAGTTTGATTACTTTCATTTAACAGGTAACGGTACTGGTGGTCCCAACGGGGACAACAGTGCAACGGAGGGACCGCTGCCTTACTTCAGGTCTACACCGCAGGCTGGAGAATGGGACTGGGCCGGTTCTTGGGTCTCCTGGCCTCCTCTCAACTTGGCATCTAGGGCAAACCAGCCCCTCTCTCCACAGTGCCGCGTGTATGTTACAAGATCGCCTGGGATCAAGTTACGGCCCGGGTGGCCCTCTGGCAGATGGGCATTAACGTCCCGGCGGGCCACAAACACTTCGGCCTCCAGGCCCGGCTCAAAAATCAATCCATACCCCCGGCGTGGGTCAAACCTTCTCACTTGCCCCTCGTGGATCGGGCCCCGTACCCGGAAGGTGGCTCTGCGGAGGTTCTCTTTTTCTTGTATGGTGCGGGCTATCAGCTCAGCCTTCTGCCTCTCCCTCTCCGCAATCTCTCGGCCTAGCGGGGTCGGTTCCCTGTCCCAGTAAGGGGCTGCTGCTTGCCCCTGCGCGCGGGTCGGGCCCCGCGGGACTTCCACTACACTGCCCACTACTGGCGCCCTCGGTGGAAGATCCCGCGGTGACATGGCCTGGGGCACTGCCTTACAGCAACGACCCGGCGCAGCCTCAGCCGAGGCGTGGGGGATGGGTACAGGGGTCCTCTCCCGCTTGACCTCCGCCTCCTCCTGCACGGGACGGATCACCGGAGCCTGGACGGGACTGGGCACGGTCACTTCCAGCGCCACCGGTAAGTCTTCGCGGACGGATGATGCCTTCGGGAGCTTCCAGGGAAGCGGCTCGGGGCGGCTGCGGGCTTCAGCTGCAGGCTGGTCCGCTTGGGCGGACGGGTAGGGTTCCGCTACCGGTTGTGCGGGTAGCGGGCCTAGTGGCGGGGCGGCAGCAGCGAACACGGGTAGCGGGGGAGGTAGCAGGGTGAGCGGGCGCAGATCTGGCCCCTCAGCCGCGACGACCGATCCCGTAGGAACACAGGGGCGTGGGTCGCTTACCCGCTTCTCCAAGACTTCCTCCATCTCGCGTCTCCGTATGGCCGCCACCACATCTGCCATGTCGGCCTCCCACTCCTCCAGGAGGAGCTGCATCTGCACCTGCAGACGGCTGCTCAGTTGGACTGTCCGGACTTCCACCTACGCTGCGGTGCCGGGCGCGGGCTCGGGGACTGCGGGGTTACTGGACGGACGGTACATGCTGGCAGTGGTATCTTCCAGGAACCAAATGGCGGCAGAGTCCTGGCGACCCTGCTTTTATGGCCTCGGGTTACATGCGGCCGGACGCCATCCGTCCCCCCTTGGTCTTTTCTCAGCACCTCCTCTTCAGGGGTGGGGCTTCGGCTTTCGCGCCTCCACTGCTCGAGAAGACGCTCGAGCGGGAAAATCTTCGCGCCCAAGATGGCGGCTTCTGAAATTTTTCAGCCGGACACCACCGGCGGGACACAAGGCGCACTTCTACCAGACGGCAGAATGGTAAGATCCTGTTCGTGACGCCAAGTTGTCGCGGGCGGCGGGGCGCTGCGCTCACCACGCTCGGGTCCGGCGCTGCTGCTGCTTGGTGGCTCGAGTGGTGGGCCGGATCCGGGGACTCAAGCAGCGCTCCTCGCCCGTGAGTGAAAGGGGGTAGTTCAGTTTGGGGATTTGGTCCGTGACGCCACCCACAGGTTGTGGTGAGGTTGGGCACCACCGCTGCTATTGACGGGGATCCCGGGAGCGATGGCAGGGAGCAGCTGGGATGTTTCTCTCTCCTCCGTGGGTAGGGGGTTGGTGGTCCCGGGGCCCGGTGAGGTGACGGGGAGGCAGGGTTGGCAAGGTGCAGGGTCGCTTGGACTGCGCAGTGCGGTGCCAGATGGCACGGTAGTACTCACTCAGCCACAAATGGATGCAATGTCTCTGGAAAACCAAATGGCTGGATGGATGGGTCCCGCAGCCGGCTGCTGTGGTTTCTCCTGGACGGTTGGTGGTGGCTGCCTTTCCCTGCACCTTTGTGTATGTTCGTTCCCGATGGCTTCCCACCGGTAACCCGCTCCCCAGCGTGTATATGTGCCGGAGGAGCCCTTTTGCCCGCAGGCTCTGGCCCTTGGAACTCTAGCTGTGGCGGTAGCTGTATTTCCTTTTGCTGGTTGGACGGTTGCCTTCAATCGGGTCTTGGCTGTTAGGAAACCCCTGGGGTTCCTGTCACTGACGGATTTGACCTATTTAACGGCGACTCCAAGCCTGGTCGGGGTCCGCAGACCTTGCCGGTTTGTGCTGGCTTCACTTCGCTCCCCGGTTCGGTACCGGCGGGCCACCGCCCGTCCCCGGTCCTACGGTTCCGCGTTGATCTGCCTCTCCTGCAGACGGCCACCACTGTCTGAAAACCTTGCTCTCGGTTCCCGGGCCACGTACGCGGACACAGTCAGTTTGCTCCTCTACTACTACTTTACTCTTCCCTCTTCCACTTCCCTAACTTCACTCCGACTGACTTCCTTTTCCCGTCTCCAGGACTGTGAACTCCTCAGTGGGTGGGGCCAACCGCCTGGCTCCACCCCACCTGGTGTGGACATCAGCCCCTGGAGGGAGGCAACAAGGATTTCGTGTCTGGCTTATGTGCCTATCTCGGGGTGGGGGTGTTGTGTTGTAGTACCTGTGACGATCTGGCTAGTGCAGGGCGCCACAGCAGGACTGCAGGAGATCGTCACAGCAGATAATGATCTCATCTGACCTCCTGATGGCAGCGCTCGGCAGTGACCTGGGCTGACCTATTGATGTTAGCTCAGGTCACTGCATTACTCTCCCAGCCAATGGGGAACCTTCTGTTCTTCATTGACTGGGACAGTAACTATGGTATGGATCGTCATGGGACCCCCCCCCCGCCCTTATTGGATTACGCTGGACCCGGATTTGATTGTTCTTGTCAATAAATTAGTGAAAGAGGGAATGTGGGGAGTGTTTTTTCCTCAAATAAAACTTTTTTTGTCTATTTTTTATTTCTTACTGACTGGGTTTGTGATGCCGGGTATCTGATAGACACCGTGGCATCACTAACCCCAGGGCTTGATGCCAGGTGACATTACACATCTGGCATCAACCCCATATATTACCCCGTTTGCTACCGCACCAGGGCAACGGGATGAGTTGCGGCGAAGCCCAGGATTGGAACGTCTAATGGATGCGCCACTTCTGGGGCGGCTGCAGCCTGCTATTTTTAGGCTGGGGAGTGTCCAATAACAGTGGACCTCCCTAGTCTGAGAATATCAGACCCCAGCTGTCGCTTTACCTTGGCTGGTGATCCAATTTGGGGGGGACCCCACGTTTTTTGTTTTAAATTATTTATTTAATGTAAAATAACAGTGTGGGGTGCCCTCTGTTTTGGATTACCAGCCAAGGTGAAGCTCCCAGCTGTGGTCTGCAGGCTGCAGCCGTCTGCTTTACCCTAGCTGGCTACAAAAGATGGGGGACCTCACGTCATTTTTTTTTTTAATTATTTATTTATTTTTTGGCTAAATACATGAGTCACTAAAGGGTGCCAGCTTAGAATATGCAGGGGGGAGGGACATTTTATAGGTCTTTCTCATCTATCTATCTATCTATCTATCTATCTATTCATCTATCCATTTTTCCCTCTATCCATTATCTGTCTATCTATCGATTATCTATCTATTATCTATATTATTTATTGCAGTTCAGCATAAAAAAAACGCAGGGACCAACCTGCGGAAAAACCACGGCAAAATCGCGGCAATAACGCATGCATTTTTCCCGCGGTTTTGGTGCGTTTTTTTACCGCAGGTGCGGTAATCTTCAACTCCCAGAAGTTTCTCAAGAAATTTTCTTGAGAAAAATCATTTTTCTAGTGCGCACATAGCCTTATTCTTAGTGTTGATACAGCCTAATGTGTGTCTTCTGTTCACGGTGGAAGTTGATGCATCAGAGATGGGGGTGGGAGCTGTATTGTCTCAAGGTCCATCTATTAGAAAACAATGCACATGGACAAAGTTTCCAAGACTGAATATAATTGCGACATTGGTAATAGGGAGTTACTCGCTGTTTAAGTTAGCATTAGAGGAGTGGCGACACTTTTTGGAGGGAGCTAATCATCCAGTTACTGTAATTACAGATCATAAAAATCTCCTGTACCTCAAGTCAGCAAAACATCCACACCGAGACAAGCTCGGTGATCTTTATTTTTTAATACGTTTCATTTTTTGTTAGTTATCATCCAGGTTCTGAAAACACAAAGGCTGATGTTCTGTCCAGGAGTTTCCTGGGGGGAAACCCTGTGAGGAACTGGTTACCATATTGCAAAAGGGAGTGGTAGTGTCGGCGTTCAGTACAGAGGTGGATTTTCAGATTGCAGAGGCTCAGGATGAGGCACCATCAGGGGTCCCAGCTAACAAGTAATTTGTCCATCTGAATCTTCACCTTAAAGTTCTGGGACAACATCATGATTCGGTCCTGGCTGGTCAGCCCAGGGTGAGTGAAACTCTGGATCTTCTATTATGTCGTTTCTGGTGGCCCAAAATCCAGAGGGAAGTGGTTGTCCTAAAGGGTGCGACATCGATAACGATATATCGTTGGGGTCACGTCGTTAGTGACGCACATCCGATGCCGTTAGCGACATCGCAGCGTGTGACACCAAGGAGCGACGATCAATGAGCGCAAAAACGTGAAAAATCGTTGCTCGTTGATACGCCGCTCCTTTTCCAAATATTGTTGCTGCTGCAGGTACAATGTTGTTTCCTGCGGCAGCACACATGCACATATGTGTGACACCGCAGGAACGACGAACATCTCCTTCCTGCATCCACCGACAATGAGGAAGGAAGGAGGTGGGCGGCATGTTCCGGCTGCTCATCTCCGCCCCTCCTCTGCTATTGGACGGCTGCCGTGTGACGTCGCTGTGACGCCGCACGAACCGCCCACTTAGAAAGGAGGTCGGATCGCCGGCCAGAGCGATGTCGCAGGGAAGGTAAGTCCGTGTGACGGGTGTTAGCGATGTTGTGCGCCACGGGCAGCGATTTGCCCGTTACGCACAACTGACGGGGGCGGGTACGCTCGCTAGCGATATCGGTACTGATATTGCAGCGTGTTAAGTACCCTTATGTGTTGGCCTGTGCCACCTGTGCACATTCTAAGGCATCACACTCTTGTCCGTCAGGTTGTTTGCTACCATGGAGTGTTCCTGACAAACCTTGGACCGATATTCCCATGGATTTTATTACAGATCTTCCTCAGTCTGCTGGTAATACGGTTATTTTTGTTGTGGTTGACAGGTTTACATTTTATGACTCCACCATCTTTACCCAATGCTAAGACTTTAGCGAAGGCATTTATTTGTGAAATTGTCAGACTCCATGGGGTTCCATCCAACATTGTATCTGACAATGGTGCTTGATTGATTGCCAATTTTTGGAGGGCATTTTGCTTTCACTTATAGAATAAATTGTCTCACTCATTGGCATCTTTGATGACCGGAAAAATGCTTGAGTTACCTATTGTCTTCCATTATACTCAGGTATTCGAGTCGCGAACATCTGGCATTAGCTGCTCGTTACGACTACCGAGCATGGTAGTGCTTGCTTATCACCAATCTGTATATTTAGCGAGTTGTCCCTATCTAATGTGGACGTTGGCACCCCGATGTTAGAATATCAATGACGTTACTGCTCAACATGGGCTCCTACCCAAGAAACCCTGATAAAAAAACACAACCCAGAACCTCATATCTTATAACACTCCATGATTAAAAGACTAAGGGAAGAACTCTATCACCAATAGGTAGTATATTGAGCAACATGGTGGTGTAAAATCGATTTTGGAGTCATGAGATGTGTACAAATGTACCGTTGCCATATTTTATTGGCTGTATAAAGGTTGTTGTTCTGCACGTTGAGTTCTTAATTTTGATGCTATTTAACAATATAATCTGAATATAGTTAATACTGCCGTGATCCCAACTGACTGGACAAAGGTATCTCTGTCTAAACTCTAGATGTATGACGTACTTTACCATATTATTGTTGCATTTTGACATCACAACTATAGTAATTGTATTCTTTATATGGTATTTTGTGTGTTTTTACATCAGATCATTTTCTTTCCATTCAAATTCCTTCATTATAGGACATTACTAATTGATCTATATAATTTTCCTGAGCCGTCAAGGATGGAGAGGGACAAGATGGCGGAGAGGATATTCCACCTCACCCTAGAGATCCTCTTCCGGCTTACTGGAGAGGTGAGAGATTCTGATGACGTCACATTACATCATTCTTATCTATGGGAATAACAGATGGACAGAACTGGAGAGGTGAGGACTCTGGAAATGTCTGGAGTGAGATTTATTACTGTGTCTCTCCATAACCAGGATTACACAGTAGTGAAGAAGACCTCTAGTGAGCGCTGTCAGGCCCCTGTGTCTGAGGGATGGGGAAGACCCCTGAGCCCAATCTCGGGGCCTCCACCTCACCCCCCGATACATGAGGACATCAATGACCAGAAGATCCTAGAACTCACCTACAAGATGATAGAGCTGCTGACTGGAGAGGTGACACTGCTGGGAATGCTGGGACATTATACAGTAACGCTATGAAGGGATCGGGGGTGACGCTATCATTGTATGTGTCAGGTTCCTATAAGGTGTCAGGACGTCACCGTCTATTTCTCCATGGAGGAGTGGGAGTATTTAGAAGGACACAAAGATCTGTACAAGGACGTCATGATGGAGGATCCCCAGCCCCTCACATCACCAGGTAATAGACAGGACTAAATACACACGGCCTATAATTATCTGTATGTAAGGAATGAATTCAGTCCCTGTATGTGTCTCCTCCAGGTCTATCCAGTAAGAGGACAACACCAGAGAGATGTCCCCGTCCTCTTCTCCCACAGGACTGTAAACAAGAAGATCCCGATGTTCCTCAGGATGTGTTTCCTCCATTTGTATTCAGTAAGAGGACAACACCAGAGAGATGTCCCCGTCCTCTTCTCCCGCAGGACTGTAACCAAGAAGACCCCGATGTTCCTCAGGATCATCAGGTAGATGGAGAGAAGGTGTCATGAAATCTCCCTATGATGTGTAGACGGCTGTGAAGGTCTTGTGCTCAGTCTTGTTTTATCCTCCAGTATTATATGTGTTATACTTGTGTAATGAGAGCGGTGGAGATGGCAGGATTAGAGCTGATCATAGATGAGACTTCTCCATCTGTCTGTGACTTTTACAATATTTGTTTCAGGATGAAGACCTGACCCATATTAATACTACAGAGACATATGAGAGGGATGATGAGTGGTGTAAAGAGGAAATTATTACATTTGACTACCCAGGTGAGGCTGTGTCACTTATTAGGCTGTGTGCAGTTGTTTGCTTAAAATAAAGGTTTTATCACAAGGATATAATCACTGCCTGACTACAGATCACCAATTGTGCCCCCTCCTCTGATAAGCAGTTCACTGTCAATAGACTATGTATACACAAAGCTGTGGTGTGGGAAAGGATATCTTTCTGACCTACACTACATCTAAATGGCAGTTTGCAGTCTTGCAGCACTGGGTTGAAATCCCACCAAGGACAACATCTGCAAGGAGTTTGTATGTTCTCCCTGTGTGCCACATTACAGATCCTAACACCTTACCCTATGGTTTCTCTGCTTCTGAGCTACATAGGCAGGCTCGGGCATCGACCAGCTGTGGGCTCATTCATGATCAGGCTAGCAAGAGTTCATTACTGCTAGCCTGCTTGTTACTTCTGGGATCACATGTTGAGGGAAGCCTATCACATTGGCTCCCTTCCTATTTAAGATGGTGGAATCTGTCCTCTCACGCCAACTATAGTTTATTGCTGTGTTGATCTGTGAGCTGTTGTGTCCTAGTTCTGCTAGTGATTGTATTGCTTTGTGCTTGGAGTTGTGGAAGTTCTCCCATTGTCTTGTTGTTTCCTCTCTGCTTTTATTTTCCTCCTAAGCTCTCATTGTCATATACCTCTGTGTGTGTGTGTGTGTGCAGAGAGAGAGAGTTTTGGTTTCCCCTGTTTGTCTATTTCTGTTGGCTTTATCACTCCTGCCCTCCACAGGAGCTGGGGGTATAAGATCAGGTCTGGTCAGGAGCAGGGCCATGAAGGCGGCTCAGACATCCTCACCTTCAGAGGTAACTCTGAAATCTGCAATAGCTAGGGTCCCCTAGCCTGAGGGCCAGTCTAGGAGCCCCTGTCTCCTGCTTTCTCCCCGGGTGAAAGCACCCACCTCCGTCGGTTGTGCGTCATGGGTAAATCGTTGCCCGTGGTGCACAACATCACTAGGACCTGTCACACATACTTACCTGCCTAGCGACGTCTCCTTTCTAAAGGGGCAGTTCGTGCGGCGTCACAGCAACGTTACACGACAGCCGTCCAATAGAAGCGGAGGGGCGGAGAGCAGCCGAAAGAAAGTGACACCCACCTCGTTGCCGGAGGACGCAGGTACGGTGTTGTTCCTCATTCCTGGGGTGTCACACGTAGCGATGTGTGCTGCCTCAGGAACGACGAACAACCTGCGTCCTGCAACAGCAACGATAATCGGGATTGGAACGACGTGTCAACGATCAACGATTAGGTGAGTATTTTTGATCGTTAGCGGTCGTTCGTACGTTTCACACGCAACGACGTCGCTAACAAGGCCGGATGTGCATCACGAATTCCGTGACCCCAACGACATCTCGTTAACGATGTTGTTGTGTGTAAAGCCCCCTTTACTGATAGGGAAGTTAGATCGTGAGCCCCAATAGGGACAGTGATGATCACGTATATAATGCCCTGTAAAATTAATAGTTACATACACTACTCACAAAACGTTAGGGCTATTTGGCTTTCAGGTGAACTCTATTTATAGTTCACACTACAGTGATATTTTATCATGACAGTCGGACATTTAAGTAGATGCAGCAATTTTGATTTCCTGACATCAATCAAATTATTGAAACAAAAGCCAACGCCAGTGGTGGGTATAACCCCCCCAAAAATGTCAATGTCTCAATAACTTGTCATGTGGCCTTGAGCATCAATTCCAGCTGACAACGACATCTGTTGGTCATCAGGGGAGTTATTGTTTGCGGAGGTATGGCATCCAACACTTCTTGAAGAGCGGCCCTCAGATCATTGAGGTTCTGGGGTACAGAGTTACGAGCCTCTTCACAGGGACTTAGCTGATCCCAAAGGTTTTCTATGGGATTCAGGTTTGGAGAAAGTGCAGCCACTCCATTTAAGATGCCCCAGTTTTCAGCAGCTGCTCTCTAATGATGAGACCTCAATGAGCTGGAGCTTTGTTGTCCATGAAGATGAAATTAGGTCTATGTTGTTCATGCAGAGGCACAATGACTGGATTAATGATGTTATTCAAGTAGTAGGGGCTTGTGACTATACTATTCACAAAGTGTAGGGCCGATCTATATTGACTAGACACACTTACCCTCACTATAACAACACCACTAAACAGTCGTCTGGTGACAGCAGTGGCTGATGCATAGCGCTCTTCTTAACGTCTTTATTATCGTTGGCAGCCATCATTTCTGCCCGGTGTCAATCGACTTTCATCGGTGAACAACACTGAGACCACTGGTTCCTCTTCCAGCAAGACAATGATGCCTGTGCCTGGTGGTGCGGTCAGGTACTCTTGCAGGTCGTCTAGCACACAAGCCTTATGTAAATGGTTTTAAATGGCCTGACGTGAGAATTGGGTGCCTCTCACCTCTCTTAAATGTGCCTGGAGTTATGTAGAATTTATCATCCGGTTCCAAAGGGCATTGTTCACAATTAATCGGTCATCAATGTAGGATGTGGCCAAAGGACGTCCACTTCTCTGCCTTTTTGTGAGTCTTCCAGTCTCTTTGTGTCTCTGTACAACCTGCTGGTGACACTCTGTGACACTTTAAGCTCAGTGGCCACTTCCATCTGGGAACATCCTGCTTGAAGCCTCACAATGGCGCGGTACTGCTGATCAATTGTTAGGTGTCGTCTTGGTCTCATGATGTAAAAATGTGAACAGCATGATGAGGGGGACGGTTTTATACCAATTCTAATGGAACCCGGAAATTTATTGGATGATTCACATCAAACACCTGCTGTGAATTTGTTCATTAGGCCCCTCGTTAGAAAACAGCAAATTGTGGAAAATGTCCTGAAACATTGAACAGTTGGACATTTGCTTCCAAAAGTGCAGAGAATGTGACATTAAGGTCAGCTGAAAAGGTCAGAGGGCATTTTAGGATCATCCTGAAATTTTACCCGAAAGCCGTGTAAGATAAATATATAAAAGGTCTGATTGTATCACAACGACTGCATCCAGTAAACTAAGTTATACATTATTGGAATCAGGAAAAAAAAATTTTTATATCTTTTCATGGGGCTAACATTGAAGATATGTACAGTACTCCATGTACGGCTTGATTGGTGTCCTCTAAATAAACTGATGGGAACAAAAGTGAGCCCACCACTAAGTAAAAATGACCAACTTGTTCCCTTGGTGTGGATATTTTTTGTGACCACCATTATTTTCCAGCATGGCCGTAACTCTCTTAGTCGTTGAATTCACTAGAGCTTCACAGGAGCCGCTGCATGTACTGCCATCCTCTATGATCATGACATCACGGAGCTGGTGGATGTTACATACCTTGCGCTCCTCCACCTCCTCTTTGAGGAGGCCCCACAGATGCTCCATAGGGTTTAGGTCTCGAGACATGCTTGGCCAGTCCAGCATCTTTATCTTCAGGTTGTTTTTTTACAATTCAGTTGTCATCTTGGCGGTTTGTTTATGGTCTTTAGGGCCATTTACACGCTGTAACATCACTAACGATATATCGTCGGGGTCACGGTATTGGTGACGCACATCCGCCGTCGTTAGTGACGTTGCAGCGTGTAACACGTATGAGCGACCTTAAACAATCCCAAAAGAGGCAAAAATCGTTGGTATGTGAGACGTCGTTCACTTGCCAAAAATCGTTGCCTATTCAGTAGCGAGGTTGTTTATCGTACCTGCGGCAGCACACATCGCTATGTGTGACACCGCAGGACCGAGCAACAACCTTGTACCTGCGGTCGGCCACAATGAGGAAGGAAGGAGGTGGGCGAGATGTTTGTCCCGCTCATCTTTGCCCCTCCCTTTGTATTGTACAGCTGCCGTGTGACATCGCTGTGACACCGCACGTACCCCCCCTTAGAAATGAGGCAGTTCGCCGGCCACAGCGACGTCGCAGGGAAGGTAAGTCCATGTGACGGGTGTAAGTGTGCCGCCCCCATGCCAGCAGCCTGCCACTGCTCGGGTCCGTTCCTTCCGGTGGGTGGATCGAGGGTCTCCGGACCCAGGGGATCCCGCAGACACTCCGAATGAAAAGGGGATGGGCTGGTGGATGTAAAACGTATATGTACAGACTGAGCCGTACTAAGTTCGTGACGCCACCCACGGTGTGTGTTGAGATTGGACACCACCACTGCAGTTACAGGGCTCCCGGGGGATATGTTATGCAGCAAGTTGTTAACCCCTCCGTAGGCAGGAATGGTGACCCCGGGACCCGTTGGGGGTTTGGTGCAGGGAGATGGGCGGCCGCTGGGTGCTGGTGTACTCACTATTTAGAAAACACATGAGTCTCTGGTAAACCAAGGTGATGGTGGTCGGTGCCCGCAGCCGGCTGCGTTCTGGTTCCCCCAACCGGCTGGTGGTCTCTGTCTTTCTCCTGCACCTTTTTAGAACAGTGAACTGCCTGTGCTTGCAACTTCAGGAGTCCGCTCCCAGCTGGTTGTGGCCTAAGGAGCCCTTGCCTGCAGACGCTGGCCTGTGGGATCTCTGAGCCTTGGCGGTGGCCTTTTATCCCCCTCGGTGGGCTGTTGCCTTCTATTATTGACTTTGGGTGGGACAGGACCTATAATCCTGGCCTCAATCGGTTAATTAACCAGTTCCAGTAGGTTCTGGTTCCCGGCTTCAGGGTCCGAGTACTCCCCTTTTGTGCACGGTTTCCGGTCGGGTCCCCAGTGTAGGTACCGGCGGGCTACAACCCTGTCCCGGTCCAACTCTGATCTGCCGAGCCGTCTTCCCGTCTCCTGCGGACCGAGACCACCGTCTGCCTCCTAGCCAGTGGCACCAGGGCTCCTACCCTGGCGCCGTTCAATTTTGGGGTTTTCGCCTCTGCTGGAGCTGGGCACAGCTCCAGCCCACACTCCTCTCCAACTTGAACTCTCAGCTTAAACTGTCTGTTTTCCCGCCCTGGGCTGTCTAAACTCCTCGGTGGGCGTTTCCCAACCGCCTGGTTCTGCCCCCTGGTGTGTCTATCTGTCCCTAACGGGGGGTGACTGGGGTTTTCTGGTCAGCTGCTGTTACCTGTGAGGGAAGGTGTTGTGCAAGGGCCTATTTGTGACTACCTGGCCTGGTCAGGGCATCACATAAGTGATGTTGTGCTCCACAGGCAGCAATTTGCCTGTGACGCACAACCAACGGGGGTGGGTGCGCTCGTTAGCGATATCGATAGCGATAGTGCAGCGTGTAAAGTACCCTTTAATGTTGGAATACTGCCCTGCATACCAATTTCCGAAGGAAGGAGATTATGCTTTGCTCCAGTATATCACAGTACATGTTGGTATTCATGGTTGCCCCAATGAGCTGTAGCTCTCCACAGCTGGCAGCACTCATGTAGCCCTAAACCTTGACCCTCCTGACCGTAGGCAGGATACATTTGTATTTGTGCTCCTCACCTGGTTGCTGCCACCACACATGCTTGACTCCATCTGAACCAAATAAGTTTATCTTGGTCTCATCAGACCAGAGGACGGTTCCAGTAATCCATTTCCTTATTCTGCAGCAAACTGCGGGTTTTCTTGTTCAACATTATTAGAAGAGGCTTCCTTCTAGAATGACAGCCATGCAGAGCAATGTGTTGCAGCATATGGTCTATGCACTGAGACGAGGACCCCCTACCTCTGTAACCTCTGCAGAGTGTGGTGTATGGTCTGAGCACTGAAAGGCGGAGCCCCCAGCCATGTACCCTCTCAGCAATGCTGGTAGCACTTACACATCTATTCTGAAAAGACAATCTCTGGACACGACGCTGAGTACGTGTACGCATCTTCTTTGGTTGACCATGGCATGGCCTGATCTGAGTGAATATTGTCTTGTTAAAACGCTGTATAGTCTTGGCTTGTCAAGAATTAAACAAGATGTGGTAGTTACTCCAGTGAGATTTCTGACCACGCCAATTGTGAGATGCTCTAGATTCGTGAAGAAGTTTCCACCTTTCCATGAATCGGCAGCGTCTGACTCCATCATGCCCCCTCATAAAGACCGGCAAGAAAATAACCGGTCTTGATGAATCGGGGTCAGGGATCTGTTGAAAAGGTTCATCTCAAAGAAATTAACTTTAGAAAATATCTCCTTGGTTGAATATTTTAGTTATTAAAATATACAGGGTCAGAAAGTATTTAGACAATAAGGTTTCTGGCATACAAAGGCATTATTCTACTTTGAATAATAAGGAACATAAGATGGCCATAAGAGAGCACCTTAATGTCAGCACTCCCATCAAAGTCTTTATCCCAATCATATTATGTAACACTGTGTACTTACAATTGCTCATTTTGTCCTTCTACCCAGTTAATTCTTCTATTTTCCATTAGTTCTATCACATCATGTGATTAAACAGACTAGTTAAATCCTTCTAAGATCTATGTAGACCTGGGAAGTATTTTACCCACATGAGTCATCATTAGAACTACAATGTGTTTTCAGTGACCCACATTTCTAATTCTAATGATGACTTATGCAGAGAAAAGAGACTTCTTGTTTCTATATAGAGATTAGAATGATTCAACTAGTCTTTAATCACGTGATGTCATAGACCTATAATGGCAAGTAAAAGAATTAACTGGGTAGGACAAAATGAGCAATTGTAGGTACACAGTGTTCTATAGTATGATTGAAATATTTTAAGAGGATAAAAATGTTGAGTGATTATTTAAGTATAAATGTTCTAAAATATAAATATTAGGTGACATTGTTCAAAAATAAGAACATTTGTTTCTATTCTTGGCAGGTGACTATGCGTGGAACTCAGAGGAACATTGGATGCCTTTAGATTGTGAAGCAGATGATTGTGATATCACAAAAGATACATGTGAAGAACATGTCATAATTCCAAATATAACCCCTCATAGAAAAGATCTATCATCTGATCCTTTTGAACTGGAACTGTCTTCTGATTCATCACAGAAAGTTCAGAAACATAAACAGCATGGAAAAGATGTCGTGAATCAAAGTGCTCTTACTGGAGAGAAGCTATTTTCATGCTCGGAATGTGGAAAATGTTTTGAATGGAAATCCTATCTTGTTAAACATAAGAAAACTCACTCAGGAGAGAGGCCATTTTCTTGTGAAGAATGTCGGAAATGTTTTAGAGAGAAATCGGATCTTCTTAAACATCAGAGAATTCACACGGGGGACAAGCCGTTTTCGTGTTCAGAATGTGGGAAATGTTTTAACCAAAAATGGTGCCTTGTATCACATCAGAGAATTCACACTGGAGCAACGCCATATTCATGTTCAGAATGTGGAAAACTTTATACCAAAAGAGCAAGTCTTCTTAGGCATCAGTGGGTTCACACAGGGGTGAAACCATTTTCTTGTTCAGAATGTGGGGCACTTTTTACCCATAAAGCATCTCTTGTTAAACATCGGAATGTTCATACAGGAGAAATGCCATTTTCATGTTCAGAATGTGGAAAATGTTTTAAACAGAAATCGGGTCTTGTGACACATCAGAGAATTCACACAGGAGCAAAGCCGTATTCATGTTTAGAATGTGGAAAATGTTTTACTAATAATTCAAATCTTCTTAGACATCAGTGGGTTCACACAGGGGTGAAGCCATATTCATGTTCAGAATGTGGGGCACTTTTTACTGATAAGTCATCTCTTGTTAAACATCAGAATGTTCACACAGGATCTATGCCATTTTCATGTTCAGAATGTGGGAAAACTTTTAACAATAAATCACATCTTGTAAGACATCAGTGGGTTCACACAGGGGTGAAACCATTTCCTTGTTCAGAATGTGGGAAATGTTTCAGTCAAAATTCAGATCTTCTTAGACATCAAAGATCTCACATAGGGGAGAAGGCATTTTAATGCCCAGAATGTGAGAAATGTTTTTATCAAGAAATCAATTCTTAAAGGAAACCTGATAACAGATACATGCTGCCTGATCCACAGTCAGCATGTGTGAGACTCTGCCTGTATGATATCAGCAAGGTATGTTTGACTCTGACCCACAAAAAATAATTTAAAAGCCGACAGGGACCAAGCTGTAAGGCAGAATAGTCAGACAGGGGAGTAAACAAGGAGAAACCTGCGAGGATCAGGTTGTCTGAATATTCTCCCATGTGACTTGGTCCCTGGTGGCTTTAAAGGGAATTTGTCAGCAGGTTTTTGATACCTCATTTAAGAGCAGCATAATGTACACAAAGAGACCCGGAGTTCAATGATGTATCACTTAAATTAGTGGCTGCAGCCATTCTGACACAGTGAAAGATTTGAGATTTTGTATGTAGCAGAGATCTGAGAGCTGCCCCCACCCACACCAGGCTTTCAGTGTACATTTTCATACACAGAAGTTGCTAATCACAGAGGGGGGGTGGAGTTGGACTACAACTCACACACTGCTGAGACCCACTAATGATAAAGATAAAAGGCTTTATTCACAGTGTAGGGTGGAGTTCCACTAAAACTCATGTGCTGCTGAGACCCACTAATGATAAAGATAAGAAGCTTTAATCCCAGTGGGGGGCGGAGTTGGACTGCAACTCAAGTGCTGCTAATGATGCACCCCAGGGCTTGGGGTACTTGGTCCCGGGCCTTGTATTCACTGGGATGTATCACGGGTGGCCGTTGCCTGGTTCTGTAACCCTGGGGTCGCTTAAAAAGGGGATTGTACAAGGGAAAAATAAAAATAAAGTGTTTTTTGTGACGCCACTTGCGGTATGGGTAAAGCCGCAGCTGCAAAGTCTCTCACTGCTGGGGCTGGTGGTATTGGGCAGCTTGTGTTTTATGGCTCTTCGCGAGTAGAGCTAGGCCCCAGGGAAGGATGATGGTGCTTGTACTATGGTGATGCAGACGTGTAGGAAGAATTCAGACAACACAGGGGCTGCGGTTTAACTCATGCTTTACTCACTGGTTTGGAGTGGCTGCAACCCAGCTGGTGCTGGTCTCTACCAATCCGGTATTCCCTTTGTTCCAGTGCCGGTGTAGTGACCTGGTTAGCTTTACTTCTGTGCACCCATCTTTAGTTGGTGGGTCCCCATGGCCTGGAGCGTTTTGGGGTCCCCTCCTGTTGTCACAGTCTTGGCCCATATGGCAGGCAGCTTGAACCTCCTTTGGGTTGGACCTCTGTCCCCGTTCCCAAGTTTCCTCTTTGCTGCTGTGCCCCGAACACTAATGTCGGTGAGGTCCTGGATGGTCCCCTCACCGGGCAGATTTTATCAGGTGAGCTTGTAGCGTCCTCCTGAACTAGGGCTCTGTACCTCGCCGGTGCTCGGTCCAGTGAGTACTCACTCCCTACTCTCCCTGGCAACTGTACTCCTTTTGCTCAATCAGACACTTTACACTCTCTGTCTGTGTACTGACTTCTAACTTCACGTCTAACTGACTTACTGTTTTACAAGATGTCCGTCTCCCATCACTCCACTGACTAGCCCCTCCTCCTCCCAGGTTTCTGACTAGTGGATTGGATGAGTCCCAACCAATAGGTGGCCATCCATCAGTTCCGTCTCTGGCCTGTTACCCAGTCTAGGGAAAAGGGCGTGGATTTGTGTGTGTGTTGTGGTGTTTACCGGCACTGATCTTCCAGGAATCCGGGGTTAGATGTAGTACCCTGTGGCACCTGACACTCAGGGGCGCCACACTAAGACCTGCTAATGATATAGATAAGAGGCTTTAATCACAGTGGAGGTGGAGTTGGACTATAACTCACATGCTGCTGAGACCCACGAATGATAAAGATAAGAGTCTTATACTAACATAGCAGGTAAACAAAAAAAAGACTGAAATAAGAGACACAGGGCTGAAGTCTCTGTTTTAACACTTGCAGCAAGCTGTCTTCAGGTTACATTGCAGAAATATGCTGACAGAGTCCCTTTAAAAAAAAATCAGTCAATGTCTTATACATGCTGATGATATTTGCTGTCGGGTTTCTTTGATGGTTATTAACCATCAAAAAACTGCATACAGGTTAGAATCCCCTTATTTTAATCAAAAGCCGGCTCTACTTGCACAAGAGCAGTCTTACACGGGAAAAATCTTTTTGCCCTAAATGTTTTACGCACCAATCACATCTACCTAAACGTGTAACTGCTTGCGCTATAAATTTACTTTCTTTTTTTAAAGCTTTTGTTACTAAGGCCTCATTCAGACTTGGGTGATTTTTCACATATGCAGTTATCCGTATTGTTCATCCGATTTTAACCTTGTTTTACTCACAAAAGGTAGAAGAAAAATACAACAATTCTAGTTAAAATACAGTCACATGTCGTTGACGAGATAAGAAAGGCAATTTCGAACACTCAATGTTGGGCAAGAACTTAAAAATATCTGGTGCTGTAAAATAAAGTATTTACCCTTTTGTACTGGTTTTTTTTTTTTACTATTTTGTCACATGTAAATGTTTTAGCTTATTTAACTGCTTTTACTGTAAGATAAACATGAGTAAATACAAAAAGATTTATTGAAAATCTGCTTGTAAAAAGAAAAGAAAAATACCGTATATTTTGTTTTATAAGACGCACCCCAAATTTGAAGGCGGAAAAATGAGGGTCCGTCTCATAATCCTAGTGTCTCTTATATCCGCTCAGCAGGAGGGCGTAGCAGCGGTTGAGCGGCTCAGGAAGGTCACAGGAGGCAGTGTAGGCGATGCTGCGGGTTCGGAAGTGGGGTTGTTGCGGCTCAGGAGGGTTGACAATGCTGTAGGCTCGGAGGAGTGTATGTCGCGGCTCAAGAGGGTCAGTTTGAGGAGGGTCGGCGATACTGCAAGCTCGTGGGGTGTCACGGCGGCAGGCGCCATTATTCTGCTGGTGGGCTCAGAGGAGGGGGTGTTGCGGCTCAAGAGGGTCAGTGTGCGGCAGCGGAGGGTCGAGAATACTGCAGGCTTGTGGGGTGTCATGGCGGCGAGTGCTATCGATCTGCTGGCGGACTGAAGGCTCCATTGAATCGCCGGCTGTTGACATGATGGACTTCAAGAAAATGGCCGCGGAAGCAGCACTTGTGCAGATTGGCCTCTGTGGCCATTTTCTTGAAGTCCATCGCATCAACCACTGGCGATTCAAAGCCTGCAAATCAATGTCAGCCTCCGCTGCGACACCCCACAAGCCTGTCGTTGAAACTCCGCAGCAGCACACTGCCCCACTGCAATGACACCCCTACGAGCCCTCCGTATCGCCGAACCTGCGCCACCACTGCCACCCCAGTAAGCCATATGCGGTTTGTAAGATGCACCCCATTTTTCGGAGGAAAAAAGTGCGTCTTACAAACCTCAAAATACGGTAATTGCTTTCCAAAACCAAATATTTGGTTGTGCCATCATGGAATAACAACTGCAAAACAAATGTTTGTGATCACTTGCAATGAATTCTGTAACATCACTTGGTTTTCGAGCATAAACTGCCATTTAGAGATGGATTTCACACCATCACACTGCTCCATTTGACTGTCAGCATGATGTTCCTATGGTGGGATGTAGTGTTAGTTAGATGTAATGGGAGTTTCGACTTTTAAAAAGGTTCCACCTTCAAATAATCAGTTTAATGAATGTTAGATCAAACGTTTTGGTGGTTAACTAGATATATTTTTTCTTAAGAAGTAAGTCTTGGTCAACCATGGTTTGCAACTCTTCCCATGGATGGAATTTTTGTCCAGCGTCTTTCTTGGTGTGAAATTGTGTACTCTGACTTTAAGGGAAATGAGGCCTGTACTTCTTTAGATGTTCATTAAGGTTCTTTTGTGACCTCCTGAATAATTTGTTGATATGCTTTTGTCACGTCTCCATCAGAGTCTGCGACTGTGATTTCTGCTCTGGCTACCAGGCGCCGCCGCATTCCCACTGTGGGTGGTGGCGGTGATAGAGGCAGAATCAGTACCAGCAGCTCTGGTGAGTGCAGTCTCTGCTCATCCACCAAACTTGGTAGGCCTGGGACTTGCACTACCACTGGCTGACTGTGGCGGTGTGTGCCTTCCAGGTGACATTATTAGCTTCCAGCTCCAGCCTATTGGAAGGCACTACACCCTTCTTATACCTATAGTAGTCTGCTTCTCCCTACCAGATATAGTCTAGTTTTTTACTGCTTGTCTCTGGTTCACACCCTGCCCAGTATATTTGATCCCTATGTTTCGACCTCTGCCTGCTCTCTGACGACCCTCCCACCTGCCGATTTTGTCCCTTTTCTGTATTTCCTGGTTTGACCCTGACTGACAACTACTCTTCTCGGGACTACAACCTCCTGGACTCTGTAGTAATTCCAGATCCCTGTACAGGGGCTTTGGGGTTCTCGGGATCCCACTTTGTGTGCGACTAGCCTCTAGTCTGTTACTCTGACAGCCATTCTGAGACTGTGGTGCCAGGAAGACCACACAGCTTTTGGTGAAATTTTGGTAGGCTGGGCACTTCAAGGAAGGTTCATCACAGTTCTAAGTTTATTCCATTTGTTAAAAATATTTCTTAGGCCACTTTCAGTATTTTCAGTGTGAAAATCTGAGGTTGTTAATCACCTAGATAGGGTAACAATGCAATTATTTTTATTCTTCCATCCAAGGTCTTACAGCAACTCCAGATAGATGGCCGAAACAAGATGCCCCCAGTCCACAAGACCCCAAATCGGGATCGATAGCTCCTTTGCCCCCATACCAGGCAAGCTTAACTGTATCCCAAGTTTTGGTTGGCCCACAGCTTTTATATTTTCCGCTGCTTTAGTCTGCAGTCACAGCCTACACTACTCCAGATGATTGATACCACGACCGTATCATGTGTATCCAGCTCCAGTCTGCAACAAGCCCCATCACCTTGTCAGTGGCCTAAGCTGCCCCCCGGGAAGCACCCCCAACCCAGTCAATGCTAACTCTGTACTTCCACAGCCACCATACCATTTCCCAAGTTCTGGTTGGCCCATAGCCATTGTTCTCCCAGGCACTAGTCCCATTATGTGGATAGGGATTGTAGATCCAGTGGAGCTAACACCACAAGGGTCTCACATGTAACCCGAGTTAAGGGGGCTCAGCTTTAGAAAAATAACTCCACCAATGCACAGTTAGCAGTACAGGGGGGTGTTTCCCAGGTACCGGGCTCGAACTCAAGGGGGGGGGGCGTACGGTGGCTTGGTATACTTAGAGCACTGAAGAGGAGATGTGGGGTTGTTGCCGACTGAAGCGATACACGTGCTACAGTCGTGGTAGCCATCGTCTGGAGGAGCATAGGTTGTGACTGCAGACCACACCGGCGGGAGATACAAAAACTGTGGGCCAACCAAAAGTTGGGAGTCAGTGGGTATCACCTTGTAAGGGTGCAGCGGAACTACCTTTCTCGGTTTGAGATCATCGCTTAGATCCGTGGTAGATTTCAATTACTTCGTTTAGCATCTGTATTTGAAGGTCTTTGGAACATGACATCATGGCCAGCTATTTGAGACCTTCCCATCTGCTTCACATTTCCAGACTGTCTATTGACGTCATGTTTAGATTCAATAGCTATGGCAGTAATCATGGCATTTGTCAGCTGACTGTCCAGTATAGTAAGCCTTTCCTGCATAATGTGGCTTACTGACTGCTGAAGTAATATAAACTCAACCTTGAAGCAGCATTTGCACTGTGCAAATTAGTAGTTAACTGGTTTGTAGGATGCTGAATTCCCCAAACTAATCCTCCCTGTCATTGTGTAAGCACACATTTGTGACCATGAGCGACATGATTTGGAAGAGCAAGATCATCGTTAAATCATTGCAAATCTTGTGCATGAGCGACATTTTCCCTCACTTGGAACTTGCAACGAAACGTGTACTTTACTGGCGTCATCGGAGCGCTGAACATGGCTAGGAAGGCAGCAATGGTGCTCAACTCGGACAGCTGTGGAGGAGCTCCAAATTTCCCAATAAAGAAACTTGTTAATCGTTAACATTTATCAAAGCACCCTCTTTTTATTCTAATTAGAACTTTACGCCTTCTTGGCATTCTCTCAAGCAGCTTGTGACGGGGTATGCGACAGAGCAGTGAGGGACGCCAGGCCAAGGAACAATCCAAAGAGCTTTATTGGAACCACAAAGATAAAGCACCAAACAAATATAAATCTTTAAAGTCTGCAAGGAGTCCACAACAAAACAAAAGATCCAGGGGCACCGCCTGGTATTCCGATGCCAGGGAAAATAGGGCAATGGTCCTCATATGAGTTCCTTGAGTCCAACAGGGGGAACAATAAAACACAATCCCAAATGGCCACTGATCTCCAGTCTGTAACAGTCCATACACAGGCCCTAGGATCCAGCCTCAGCTATAGATCCTAGTGCTTCTCCAGCCGAGATCCAACTAACTTAACATGGGTCTCATTGTTCTCTCTTGGGATCAGCCCCTTAGGTGGGCACACCTCCCCCTAGACATCTGATACATGAATGGACTTTAGATTCCTGGCTCTGTTCTGTTTACCAAGTTGTGGTTGGAGAAGTCCCATGCTGAGAAGAACAAACAATCCCCCAGCAGAAGCAGCACAAAGGACAGATAGACTATTACACCATGAGCACAGGTGGGGGAGGGACACGCTGTTACACAGCTCCATCAGATCATCACCTGGATTTGCTTTCCAACAGTAAGTTCCTAGAAAGACTGAGCACTTGTTGGCTGGTTTGTCTTCACTCTGAGGTCCAACTCATTCCAAACCATCTCCATTGGGCAGAGTCCGGATAATTGTGTAGGCCACATCTTCTGTTCTGACACCGAACTGCATTTCTCTCCTTCTTGAACCCATAGCCGTTATGTAGCCTTGAGGTTGGTTTGCGGTCATTGTACAAATGATGATGGTCCCACTTAGCACCAACATCATGAATGGCATGCTATTGGAGAAAACTAAGGAAACCATGCTCGGTGTGCCTTGAATTTGGAAGAAATTACCAATACTTTCACCAGCAAAGTAACCCAAATCTGTCAAACTTCCCCATCAAATGCTTCACATGGGCACCATCCACTTTTTTTGCGTCTCACAAAAGTAGAGCTATGTATAAAAAAAAGTCTCAGATTTTGATTCCTCAAACCACAGTACATATTTTCAGTTCTCTAATGTCTGGCCCTTATGTAGGCTGGCCTAAACAAATCTCCTCTTCTTGTTTGTGATCCTCAGTAATGATTTCTTTGCAGCAGTTCTACCATAAAGGCATGCTTCTCGCAGTCTTCTCTGGACAGTTGATGTTTAGATGTGTCTTCTGCTTGATGTTTGTGCACCAGAGCTGGTATCCAAATGGATTCTGGTTTCCGAGGCTGGTAACCTATGGTGGTACCCCTGCCTCTGCTAATCACTCCTTGTGGTTGGAAAGATGAACTTTTGGCAATCCATACCTGTTCATTGGAAGCCATTCCAAGTGACAACCTGATGAAGCTGTTTGAGAGTAGGCCATGAGTGTGTATCGCTGTCTTTAGAGTAAAAAGGGAGTACTTTGAGGAATCTATGGTTTAGTGCGTTATTCCTTTATTCCAGGAGTCCCTTCATTGGTTTGATTAGTGATGGGCGAATAGTAACTATTCGTGTTCAGATTATTCGGACAAATCCCAAAGTAATTTTCTGGTGTTCATCACGAGTAACAAATCAAATGTCAATAGGGAAAGGGAGCACTTTTATTGCCTTGGCGAATACTGGAATAGTACTCTGTATTCAGTAAGCATTATTCAAACACAAATAGTTACTGTGAGAAAATACAATCCATTTTGTTCTTATAGAAACCATCTTGTCTTATAACTGAATGATATGATAGGGCTCAGCTTATACTGATGGGTGGGGAGGTTACACATTTCAATACACACTCCTGTGGCTCTTATTAGTGCATAGTTCAGGGGAGTTATTTCTTTGTTTGGGGTACTATATAAACTGGTCACATGATGTAATAAAGCAGAAACCTTCAGTACACCGCAAAGCATGTGTGCTACAATGATTTCCCGAGCGCTCATAAAACAAATCTTACTAATTGGAGTTTCAAAGCATTGAAAGTTGTATTTTGCTCACAGTTACTATTTGTTCATCACTAGTTTTGATGCCTTTAGTGTGAATCTACAAGGTTCACATTCCAATAAGAAAAGGAAAAGCACTGTGTGAACGGGTGTGTCGAAACCTTTGACTGATACTGTATTTCTACTGGACAATTCCATCTATAAGGATTATTTTTTTGCTCAGGATAACAGTCTATCTCAACAGTACCATCCAAAAGGACCCCTTTTTCTCATCATCCTCCCCGGGGCCCGCTCCACCTGTGGGGAGCAGAACCATCTTTGCTGCTGCAACCATCCGCCCAGGAGGACAGCAACAGCAGAGGCAGCTAATCCCTGGTCGCATACCGCAGGTGGCGTCACGAGACAATCCTGATCAACCTCATCCACTACTACCCTCATCCTCTCCGTTCCCTCATCCATCCCTTTTATTGTACACCTCGGGGCTACAAGGTTGGTCAGGGCCACCTGTGACATCCCAGACCCGACATCATCAGCCCGGCGATGAGTATTTAACCCCTTCCCTGTAGGTGCTACAACTTTGGCGTCACAAACAGTATAACGTGCCCGCAACCAACGGTACTGTGCGCCTTACAGAACTGTGTTAAACATATTCTCCAACAATGGCAGTCGCCATTAACTGTGTCGCGCGGAAAGAAAAGGTGCGAAGAGAAACCCCGTCGCTAGAGCAACTGAAAGTTAACCCCCGATTCCACAAGTTAGATGCGGCACCTGGCTGAGGTTCACCAAGGGGGGGAAAAGATGTTCAACCAAGAAGGGGATCCAGCTTCCGCAATAGTCATAGCACCGGTGATGCCACTCTTCATGCTTTACGTACCGGGACCAGCATGGCTACCGCAATATTCAGGAGAGTCGCATACCTTGAGCGACTTCCAAGAGAGACTGGACAGTTTATTTGATGTGTATCCCTTGACGGAGAGTTAAAAAGTGAGCATACTAATTGGTCATCTAACAGGTGCGGCCCAGCGGGAAGTCAAGTCCTGGCTGGACGCCAATAAAGGGACTGTAGAGCAAGCTCTGGCTCGGCTGAAGGACACTTTGGACACTTGCACTGCAGCGGAGATAAAGGTACAATTCTTCGAGTGTAAGCAGGGGGTGCAGGACAGTGTACAGGACTATGCTTTGAACTTTCAAGAGGCACTAATGGCCGTGAAGCAAGTGGATCCTGGGAGTGTGCATGATGGGGACCGGCTGCTGACCGAGCAGTTCATTGAGGGGCTCCTGTCCAATGCCCACCGGATCCAGCTGCGCATACTGGCCTTGTAGAACCCTGACTTAGACATTGCCCACTTCAAGGACCAGGCTGTCCAGGTGCTGCGACACGCGACCCCGGATGGCGCTCCACCAACCCGGCTCCTTACCTTCACCTATCCAGAGGTGGTGCCCTCCACCCAGACCACCATGGAGGCGGATGCCCAGACCTTGGGTGGTGATTTCACTGCAGACCTGACACTTCAGGTCCAAGAACTGTCGAAAAACGTGGCCACTCTCGCAAAGGCTGTGCAAACAATGCAGACAACTCCGCAGTCCATGGCCACTGGGCTGGTCACCAGACCAGGTGGCTCCCCGAGACTACGTTAGAGGGAAAACCCATCGGCCTGGGGGCAGATTAGTCATCGCTGTGACCCTGCCGGGCGACCGCTTTACTGCCGTTGTGACAAGCCAGGACACTATGCTCAGGCCAGTCCTCCAGGCTCATAAGTAACCGGGGCTAAAGATCGACACTCGGGTATGGGGGGGGACCGGCCCAACCGACTGGCAGGACAAGTATGTGGGAGGGCGAACGGCCCTACCGATCGTACTGGATGGCATCCCAATGAACGTCCTTCTGGACACTGGGTCCCAGGTGACAACCATACTATATGTTCTTTACAAAAGGTATTGGGTTGATTCTGACATGACGCGTTGCCCAGATACAGACTTGTCCATAATTGCCAGTACTGAAGTCACTGGGGAAGATATAATTGTGGCCGTTGACCGCTGTACGCGTACTCCAATGGTGACTATTGGCACTAATGTGATAGAGAATTGTTTTTCCGAGGTAATTGTTTTATAGCAGCAGGTGGCCGAAACTGCCAGCATCAGGCAACAGCGGGCGTTACAGAAAGAGATCAGGGCCCTGATGCAGAGGCAACAGATGGAGCAAACTGGGGGAGAAATTCGTAACGTTCGGGTGAGCAACTCCTTCCCCATTGTGATTCTGTGGCGCTCCTGGCCTTGTCAGGCACTACTGAGTACTGCACCCATGCTGGGGGCAGTACAATACAGGTAATCCAGAAGGCTGACCGAGGTGTGACTACACAGGCGCATAGTAATCAGGTCTCACACATCTACCTTTGGGTGGACCCCTGGGGAATCCAGGAGCGGGCGTGGCCTTCATGTCCACTCAAGGGGTGTGGTAGAGAGCCTGGTTGCTAGGTTGCGTAGGCAGACAGAGTAGGAAGGAGTGAGCTGAGTCTGAAGTGGAGCTCAGGGAGAGCAGAGAACAGAGAGCAGACCACCACAGAGTCCGCAGCCACGTAGCAAAGAGAGGGCCCATAGTTCACAGGAGGCAAGCAGCCGGAGTGACCTGGTCCAGGCTACAAGCAAACGGGCCAAAAGAAGGGGAGAGAGGCATCAGCAACTTCCCTGGGCGACCCCAGCAGGGCTTCTAGTAGAGGTCACCTCAAAACACACAGGGCTAGGAAGGCGAGTTGGTAGTCACCCTCATCAGCCAGCCGGAAGAATACCTGGTTCCAGCCTGGTTCATCCCAGCTACGCCCGGGTTACTCACCCTGCCATCAACTGTGAGTAAAAACCCTGAAAGACTGCCTGGACTGTGTTTGAGTCACTCTGCACCTTGTGGTTCCACACACTTACATCGGGCCCTGGGGCTTGCCTCACTCTCGGGAGGCCACTACAACTGACTGCACCCACCATCAGCCCCAGGCACCCCTTAATCTGCAGTGGCGGTCACCCTGACCGCAATACCGAGAGTGGCGTCATGAAAATCCTGAAGAGAAGGTTCCCAGACTGTTCCTCCACCTGGAGTCCCTGAAGGTAATGCACCGACACAACACCTGTGGGGCTTCACATCTCCCCCAAGAAGTGAGATGATGATCTGCTGTCGGGTGGCAATAGGCCTCCAGGGTCAGGATTATCAAGCCCTCATAGAACCTGTGTATTCAGGGGATAGGCTCTATGTCCTGACAGCTAGGGGTGTAGTCGACGTTCGCTAGTGAAAGGTACCCATCTGAATTTTAAATTGCGGGGAGGAGGTTAAATTGCCCGTTTATGCCACCGTAGCTAAGCTGTTTACCGTTAACAACTGTGTCATCGAAGCAACAGGGCCCTTGGCCCCGTCCGACCTGGCGGAGGGAGACGGTGACGGGGGTCCAATGGCAGAGTGGTGCCAGCAGCTAAACATGGTCACTGATTCTACCCCTTCCCACCAAAAACAGGGGGCCCATTGTGTGGTACAGGAATATGAGTGGGTATTCAACAAAAACCCTCCAGACTTTGGGCAGGTGAAGGGGGTTCAACACCAAATACCCACTGGGAATCATCGCCCCATCAAGGAAAAGATACCGCCCTGTGCCCCCGCCTCATTATTAACGGGCCAAAGAGATGTTGCGGGAGATGAAGGAGGCTGGGGTGATCAGAGATATCTATAGTCCCTAAGCCGCTCAAATAGTCTTGGTAAAGAAAACAGATGGCTCGATGAGGATGTGTGTGGACTATAGGCAGGTTAACCGCATTACGCATAAAGATGCTTACCCGTTGCCTAGAATAGAAGAGTCCTTAGCAGCCTTGAAATCCACTAACTATTTCTCCACCCTAGATATCACCAGTGGGTACTGGCAGGTTCACATGGCAGAGGCAGACAAGAAGACCACGTTCACAATGCCCATGGGCCTCTGCGAGTTCAACTGTATGTCATTCGGACTATGCAATGCATCGGGGACATTTCAGTGGCTAATGGAGTGCTGCCTGGGGCACAGGAACTTCTAAACCGTACTGCTGTGCCTGAATGATGTCATAGTGTATTCGAAGACTTATGAGGATCATCTGTAGCACCTGGTGGAAGTGTTTGAGGCCCTGTCCGGGTTTGGCCTAAAGGTGAAACTGTCCAAGTGTCACCTGCTGAAACCAAAAGTACAGTACCTGGGGCATATGGTGAGCGCTGACAGAGTGGCCCCCGATTCAGAAAACATCACTGTCATCAAGGACTGGCCCAGACCCACCACCATCAAGGAAGTGCGGCAGTTCCTCGGCCTGGTAGGCTATTACCGAAGGTTCATTAGGGAATTTACCAAGATGGCGTCGCCTCTCCAAGACCTCCTGGTGTGTCGAGCCAAGAACCGGGGACCCCCATTCGAGTGGACCAATCAACAGGAAGAGGCATTTATCCAGCTCAAGCGGGCTCTTACTGGATAAGAAATCCTGGACTACCCGGACTACAGGCAACCCTTTGTCCTCTACACTGACGCCAGCAATGTGGGACTGGTAGCTGTGCTGTTCCAGATACAAGGGGGCAGAGAGAAGGTGATAGCCTATGCCAGCAAGAAGCTTCGGTCTACAGAATGGAACTCGGAAAACTACAGTTCATTCAAGCTAGAGTTCCTTGCTGTGGTCTGAGCAGTCACTGAACATTTTAACACTACCTGGCATCGGCAAAGTTCACGATATACACGGATAACAACCCACTGACCCACCTAGAGACAGCAAAGCTGGGGGCATAGGAACAGAGGTGGATGGCCCGGCTGTCCAACTACGACTTTACAATCAAATACCGGGCGGGGCGGAAGAATGCAAACGCAGATGCCCTGGCCCAGATGACTCATCTGCCAGAAGCTGGAGAAGACTTGGAGGAGATGGAGATGCCAGCCTTCTACCGGCCCTGTCTCTCTCAATGCTCGCACCAGGTGAAGGAGAAACAAGCGGCAGAACCAGTAGCCTCTCTTAACACGCTGCCCCACTAAAACTGAAAGGAGACACAAGACAGCGATCCGGCCGGCCGCTTAGTCAAGGAACTGTTAACCCAAGATAACTCGTATCCTGGCCCAGATGCTCCCCAGGAAGCACGACAACTGTGGAAGGAAAAGGGCAAACTCTTTTTCTACAAGAAAATGATGTGTAGAAAACACATTGACCACCGAACCAATGTGCTGGTCTGGCAGGTAATTTTTCTAAGGAGGGATGCCGCAATGGTACTGGTGGCTTACCACGATGGGGCGGGGCACTTCGGGTGGAAGAAGCTGGAGGCCCTGCTGCGTACCCGCTTCTTCTGGATCGGCATGAGACCGGCGATCGAGAAATGTTGTCAAGAGTGTGGAACATGTAGCCTGAGCAGAAGGACTGCAAAAGCCAAAGAGCTCATCTGCAACCCATTGTCACAAAGCAGCCACTTGACCTGGTGGCCCTGGATCATGTAAAGTTGGCTCCGAGTCGATCCGACTATGTTTATGCCCTCACCATAGTGGACTATTAAGGCCCTGTCACACACAGAGATAAATCTGCGGCAGATCTGTGGTTGCAGTGAAATTGTGGACAATCAGTGCCAGGTTTGTGGCTTTGTACAAATAGAACAATATGTCCATGATTTCACTGCAACCACAGATCTGCCAAAGATTTATCTCTGTGTGTGATGAGGCCTTTACTCTTTCCTGGTAGTGGTCCCAGTCAAAGACCAGACGGCCAAGACCGCAGTCAAGGCATTCCAGGAATACTTCTGTTGGCCGCATAGCTACCTGGAGCAAGTACTCACTGACCAAGGCCCAGACTTTGAAGCCGAAGTGTTCCAAGAATTCTGTCACCTGTACCGTTGTAAGAAAATAAGGACCACACCGTAACATCCACAAACCAATGGGCTGTATGTGAACCGGGTGGTGCTATATCTGCTGAAGACCCTGCCCCTGGAAGAAAGAAACCTGTGGCCAGAAAAACTGTCCGACCTGGTGGACATGTACAACCACATCCCGGTGAAGTCCACCAACTGTACCCCAGCTTATCTGATGCGGGCAAGACCTGGCAGGCTGCCCATAGACCTGGACATGGGCGTCTTGGTGCCTGAAGCAGCTCTATTAGATGCTGACTGGGACACTGTACGACAGCAGTAGTACCGCAAGGTCCAAGCATGTGTGGAAGAGAGTTTATCCCAGGCTATGCTGCGACAGGAGACGCACTACAATCAAGCGTCCACAGCCACCCCCTAGCACCAGGAGAAAAAGTCTTAAAGAGGAAACAAAGGGTGCACAAATTGGTTGACCAGTGGGAAGCTGAGCCATATACCATCCTGCCCTTGAACTTTGTCAATCCCAAGGTGTACCTCATCAGTAAGGATGAAGGAAGAACATAAGCGGCGGGTTCAAGGGATCACCTGAAGATATGCCCCAGATTGGTGAAGATTGCCCTGGAGTTTCCCAACCTAAAGCACCAGAAGAAGAGACTATCCAAACTGTCCTTGGAGCATTTCCCAAAACCTGGACACAGTGGAACCAAGCTGTTGTAGTACCGGTCTTAACCTTTCATCAAGCTGTCCCACCTGAAGCAGTAGTAACTCCAGATCAATCCGAAGACCTGCCGGCTGCCACAACAGTGACTCCAGCCCAGCCAAAAGACATACCAGCCAGTGAATTGGATGTCACACCAGCAGAGGAACCGGAGAACCTGCCTCTTGCTTGCGATGAGTCTGTCATGCCCACCGTGAGTCTAGGGAGTCAACCTGTCCTGCCAGTAAACCCAGGGCCGAGAGATGCACGTATAGAATCAGTTAGGAATATATAAATGTAAATATTTTTGTATATGTAAATTGTATTATTTGTCATGTTTTGTACTCATTGCTCTTTAAAATGTCAGTCCAGGAGTACTGAATTTAACCAAGGGGGAATATGGCACCCCAGTGGTCATGGGAGCCACAGTGGCATTGTTCTCCTCCCCGGGGGACAATGCTATGCCTGGAACAGCGGGGAGATTTCCTTGTCAGGTGCAATCACACACACAACACTTCCTAACTCAGGCCAGAAGGGGGAGCTCAAGTTCTGGTTGGGACGAGCTCCCTGTGCATTCTGGGCTGGGGAGGGGTTAGACAGGGAAACAGGAAGAGGAATGTCAGAACACAAGAGGTGAGCAAAGAGAACGGTCGCTGTAAGAGAGCTGAGTGCAAGCTTTCCAGGACCGAGCGCAAGAAGCAGGACACCGGGGTCCTTGCCTGTTGGGAGCTAACAGCCCAGCAGTAAAACCCAGACAGCAAGACATTCTGCATCTCCTGCTCACCTGAGACTCCAAAGGCAAAGTAGCACCATAGAACCTGGGACCGCAGAAATACAAGCGGGCCCTGCATCCGGCTCGCGCTGCCCGCCACAAGGGGCAAGGCAAATTGCATCTAGGAAGAGGGACGCTGTGCTGCTTCAGGCCACAGCAACCCTACACAAAGCACACTAAGGAAGGCCTCCAACTGACCCGGCAAGGAAAGATTCCCCACTGCTACCAGGCTGACCGCACCACTGTAACTCAGGACTGAAAAAACTGACCAGTCAAAGGTAAAAGAAACTACCGTCCTTTGTTGTCCAGTTACTGTCGGCATCCTCAGTCCTGCACCCCAGCACATCACCATAGACTGCCATCCCCATCATCCTCCCCAGGGCCTGCTCCACCTGTGGGGAGCAGAACCATCTTTGCTGCTGTAACCATCCATCCAGGAGGACAGCAACAGCAGCGGCGGCTCATCCCTGGCCGCGAACCGCAGATGGCGTCACAAGACAATCCTCCTCATCCTCATCCACTACTACCCTCATCCTCTCCGTTCCCTCATCCATCCCTTTTATTGTACACCTTGGGGCCACAAAGCCGGGCATGGCCACCCGTGACATCCCATACCCGACATCACCGGCCCGGCGACGAGTATTTAACCCCTGCCCCGTGGGTATTACATCATTATCCATGAACATTTGGACATGAGGAAGCGATCTGCAAAGTGGGTCCCTAAATGTTTGACAACAGATCAAAGAAGCATGCGAGTGAGAACTTCCTGATCCATTTGTCAGCGTTTCCGGACTGATAAGAACTTCCTGGATCAACTGGTCACTGTGGATGAGACCTGGATTTATTTGTATGACCCTGAAAACAAGGAGCAGTCAAAAGAGTGGAGGCACAATGGTTCTCCTTGAACAAAGAAGTTCAGGGTGGAAAAATCAGCCACTAAGGTGATGGCGTCTGTGTTCTGGGATAAGGAGGGCGTGCTGCTGGTGGACTACATTCAAAAGGGTTCCACCATCAATTCAAGGTATTATATTGAACTTTTGGACCAATTGAAGGCCAAAAGGCGCGGCAAGCTGTCCAAAGGAATCTTGTTCCTGCAAGACAACGCCTCCTTTCACACTGCACAAGCGACCACAGCAAAACTAGCAGAGCTGGGCTTCCAGCTGGTTGACCACCCACCTTATTCACCAGATCTAGCTCCCTCCGACTATCATCTGTTTCCAAACCCGAAGACACACCTCAAGGCACCAAATTTCACACCATTTTTGATGCCATGGCTGCTACGGATGCCTGGCTTGAGGCACAACCGAAATCCTTCTTTTTGCTAGGCTTACAGAACTTGGAATACCGATGTAAGAAGTGTGTTGTCATCAGTGGAGAGTATGGAGAGTGGAGAATCTTTCTGGGAAAAGCTAAACACTTATCAGCAGCCCCTCGTATGCCTTGTTCTGTTGCGAATTGCTTTTGGAGTGGAAAGAGCACATTGGCCTTGAGACGTGCCAATGGACAAGTATATAGGACCATTATTTTACAAAGAAAACCCTGCCCCAGGCTCATCTGTTCTCATTAAACCCCTATGCACATGGTCGAATTCTTTTCTGCATCCACTGATGATAAACTAAGCGATTTAGATGAGGGCAAAGCATTCGGGATGAGTGATAAAGTCTTCTTCGCATTGTCTCGAGCTTGCTTCCTCTTAGCAAACCTCACTTGATCACTATGAATTATCGAGGGAACATGGGGTGGTAATCTGTCAGCTAGAAGTTTGGAAAATAATTCGATATCAGTGTTGAACAACGATATTGGCCTGTAGTTAGAGATGACGGATGAGTCATTTGCCAGCTTGGGTGTTACGGTGATATGAGCTTCAAGGGATTGTGCAGTGAAGGGCGTAGAATGAATCGGCGGCAACATGCAGCTCCACTCCGTATACGTCGTCGTACACTGCATAAACTGATCATGTGACCCTGACTCCTCCCCTCCATGTGACATCATCACAGGTCCTGTAAGCACAGAGCAGCCATATATCTAGTGGAGGTAGGTGCAGAGTCTTCGTATTATCTGTCTGGTTTAGGCATTATTCACACTCAGGTCCATTTTCCCTCAGGAGGTTTGTGTTCGGCCTCCGCTCCGTTAATTATCTATGGGGCTGTTGGAAATATCCGCGGCCGCAGGTTTCTCTTGGTACATATGATTACTAGTGATGAGCGAGTACTAAAAAGCTCGGGTGCTCGAAGCTCGGGCCGAGCATCCCAAGATACTCGTGTACTCGGCCCGAGCACCGAGCCCAATGTTATCCTATGGGAGACCCGAGTATTTTTATGAAATGACCACCGGCAGCATGTAGAAACCCTAAAAATGTCACAAAAGTCTCAGAAGAGTGCTCAAATGACATGGCAACAGCATGGGGAAGACCCCTTGAAGCATTTATCACTCAAAAGTCACAGCTGTGAACAATTTTGTCCGCGTTTTACGCCATTTTTACGGACTCACCAGAAAACCTTCCAAAATGACACCAAAATGAATTTTCATGGCGGAAATGTTAAGGGCACATACCCAATAGTGAGATAGAGCTAATGTATGTTACTTTTGGAGATTACATGAAAGATTTTACGTGAAAACATTGTGTGGCACTCCGATGTCCCTGAGAAGAGACGTACATGAAGGCCTCTTGAGTCTAATGTGCCCATTTTGAGGAAGTGGGTCTATTGTAGTATAGCCCTTTGGCAGGGCAGTCCAAAATTGTGAGGTTCACCAATGTCCCTGCATACAGACGTGCATGAGGGCCTGTAAACCTGAAGTGCCTATTGTAAGGAAGTGGGTCTATTGTAGTATAGCCCTTTGGCAGGACAGCCAAAAATTGGGAGGCTCCACGTTGTCCCTGGATAGAGACGTGCATGAGGGCCTGTAAACCTGAAGTGCCCATTGTAAGGAAGTGGGTCTATTGTAGTATAGCCCTTTGGCAGGACAGCCAAAAATTGGGAGGCTCCACGTTGTCCCTGGATAGAGACGTGCATGAGGGCCTGTAAACCTGAAGTGCCCATTGTAAGGAAGTGGGTCTATTGTAGTATAGCCCTTTGGCAGGGCAGCCAAAAATTGGGAGGCTCCACATTGTCCCTGGATAGAGACGTGCATGAGGGCCTGTAAACCTGAAGTGCCCATTGTAAGGAAGTGGGTCTATTGTAGTATAGCCCTTTGGCAGGGCAGCCAAAAATTGGGAGGCTCCACAATGTCCCTGGATAGAGACGTGCATGAGGGCCTGTAAACCTGAAGTGTCCATTGTCAGGAAGTGGGTCTATTGTAGTATAGCCCTTAGGCAGGGCAGCCAAAAATTGGGAGGCTCCACATTGTCCCTGGATAGAGACGTGCATGAGGGCCTGTAAACCTGAAGTGTCCATTGTCAGGAAGTGGGTCTATTGTAGTATAGCCCTTAGGCAGGGCAGCCAAAAATTGGGAGGCTCCACATTGTCCCTGGATAGAGACGTGCATGAGGGCCTGTAAACCTGAAGTGTCCATTGTCAGGAAGTGGGTCTATTGTAGTATAGCCCTTAGGCAGGGCAGCCAAAAATTGGGAGGCTCCACATTGTCCCTGGATAGAGACGTGCATGAGGGCCTGTAAACCTGAAGTGTCCATTGTCAGGAAGTGGGTCTATTGTAGTATAGCCCTTAGGCAGGGCAGCCAAAAATTGGGAGGCTCCACATTGTCCCTGGATAGAGACGTGCATGAGGGCCTGTAAACCTGAAGTGTCCATTGTCAGGAAGTGGGTCTATTGTAGTATAGCCCTTTGGCAGGGCAGCCAAAAATTGGGAGGCTCCACGTTGTCCCTGGATAGAGACGTGCATGAGGGCCTGTAAACCTGAAGTGCCCATTGTAAGGAAGTGGGTCTATTGTAGTATAGCCCTTTGGCAGGGCAGCCAAAAATTGGGAGGCTCCACATTGTCCCTGGATAGAGACGTGCATGAGGGTCTGTAAACCTGAAGTGTCCATTGTCAGGAAGTGTGTCTAGTGTAGTATAGCCCTTAGGCAGGACAGCCAAAAATTGGGAGGCTCCACATTGTCCCTGCATAGAGACGTGCATGAGGGCCTGTAATCCTGAAGTGCCCATTGTAAGGAAGTGGGTCTATTGTGGTATAGCCCTTTGGCAGGGCAGCCAAAAATTGGGAGGCTCCACATTGTCCCTGCATAGAGACGTGCATGAGGGCCTGTAAACCTGAAGTGTCCATTGTCAGGAAGTGGGTCTATTGTAGTATAGCCCTTAGGCAGGGCAGCCAAAAATTGGGAGGCTCCACATTGTCCCTGGATAGAGACGTGCATGAGAGCCTCAAAACATTGTTCCCATTACAAAGGAGCGGGTCTCCTGTCGTTGTAATGTCCATTCTGAAAGAATGGGCGAAACAATTTACCACTGGGGGTATACCTGAAACAAAGGCCTAACTATTGTAACGGTCATCATGGTGGCGCATGAGGAGAAGGAGGAGCAGTCCAGCGATTATCCAAAGTCCAGAAGTGTGTACCCATGGGTGAGTGGAGGTACATCGCAAATTCCCGTTACAAACTTTAAATTCCGCTGTCATTTGCTGGTGGTGTGGTGAAGTCAGGCCCAATCCAACCCTTGTTCATCTTGATCAGAGTCAGCCTGTCAGCATTTTCAGTTGACAGGCGGGTGCGTTTATCTGTAATGATTCCACCTGCGGCACTAAAAACACGCTCTGACAAAACGCTAGCGGCAGGGCAGGCCAGGACTTCCAAGGCGTAGAGAGCCAATTCATGCCACGTGTCCACCTTGGATACCCAATAATTGTAAGGCACAGAGGAATGTCGGAGTACAGTTGTTCGATCTGCAAGGTACTCCTTGAGCATCTGGGCAAACTTAGGATTTCTTGTGGCACTACCCCGCACCTCAGGGGCTGTGGTACGTGAGGGGCTGAGAAAACTGTCCCACATCTTAAAGACTGTTCCCCTACCTCTGGCGGATTGGACTTGTGCCCCTCTCGGCTGTACGCCTTGGTTGTCCACTGATTCCTGACCTATGCCGCTAGCGTTTTGTGAGGGGAATGCTTTGCCTACTTTCGTGACTATGGCCTTCCGGAACTGCTGCATTTTGGCTGACCTCTCCGCCTCGGGAATAAGAGACATAAAGTTCTCCTTGTAGCGTGGGTCTAACAGTGTTACCAACCAGTAATGATTGTCGGCCAAGATGTTCTTAACGCGAGGGTCACGAGACAGGCAGCTTACCATAAAGTCAGCCATGTGCGCCAGACTCTTAACAGCCAGTACTTCAGTATCCTGACCAACACGATGACTGAACATGCTGTCCTCCTCCTCCTCATCTACGCTGTCCTCTGGCCAGCCACGCTGAACCGAGGATATGACTGGTGTGCATGTCATATCCTCAATTTGGCCGGAGAGTTGCTCCATGTCTTCATCCTCCTCCTCGTCATAGTCCTCCACTGCACGTTGTGATGAGACGAGGCTGGGCTGTGTGTTATCACCCACACCCACTACTGTTTCTTGCTCTAACTCATCGCGCTCCGCCTGCAATGCATCATGTTTGTTTTTGAGCAGTGACCATTTTAGAAGGCAGAGAAGCGGTATGGTGACGCTAATAATGGCGTCATCACCACTCACCAGCTTGGTGGAGTCCTCAAAGTTTTGGAGGATGGTACATAGGTCGGACATCCATCTCCACTCCTCAGGTGTTATGTGTGGAGTTTGACCCATTTCCCGACGGCTTAGGTGATGCAGGTACTCAACAACTGCCCTCTTCTGCTCACATATCCTGACCAACATGTGCAGAGTTGAATTCCAACGCGTGGGGACATCACACACCAGTCTGTGAGCCGGAAGATGCAAACGGCGCTGAAAGCCGGCAAGGCCGGCTGAAGCAGTAGGTGACTTTCGAAAATGTGCAGACAGGCGGCGAACTTTTACCAGCAGATCAGACAGCTCTGGGTATGACTTTAGAAACCGCTGAACCACGAGGTTGAGCACATGGGCCACGCATGGAACATGTGTCAGCTGGCCTCGCCTCAAAGCCGCCACCAGGTTCCGGCCATTGTCACACACGACCTTTCCTGGCTTTAGGTTCAGAGGTGTGAGCCAGTGATCTGCCTGCTGTTTCAGAGCTGTCCACACCTCTTCTGCATTGTGGGGTTTGTCACCTATGCAGATTAGCTTCAGCACAGCCTGTTGCCGCTTCGCCGAGGCAGTACTGCAGTGCTTCCAGCTTGGGACTGGTGTGGAGGGTAAAGTGGATGAGGATGCGCAGGAGGAGGAGGAGGCTGAAGAGCATGACATTCCGGAGCTGTAGAGTGTGGGTGAAACCCTGACTGAGGTAGGGCCTGCAAACCTTGGTGTGGGGAGGACGTGTTCCGTCCCTCGCTCAGACTGGGTCCCAGCTTTCACAATATTAACCCAGTGTGCCGTCAACGAGATGTAGCGGCCTTGCCCACAAGCACTTGTCCACGTGTCTGTGGTTAGGTGGACTTTGGGTGAAACAGCGTTGTTCAGGGCACGTGTGATGTTTTGTGACACGTGGTTATGCAATGCGGGGACGGCACACCGGGAGAAATAGTGGCGGCTGGGGACCGAGTAATGTGGGACAGCTGCCGCCATCAGGTCACGGAATGCTTCTGTCTCCACCAGCCTAAAAGGCAACATTTCCAGCGCAAGCAGTCGCGAAATGTTAGCATTTAGAACTGTGGCATGTGGGGCGTTGGCAGTGTATTTGCGCCTGCGTTCAAAGGTTTGCTGAATGGATAACTGAACGCTGCGCTGGGACAAGGACGTGCTTGATGATGGTGTTATTTCTGCGTAGGCAACTGCAGGTGCAGGACCAGAGGAGGCTTGTTCGCAGGCAGCATGGACAGGGGATTGGCTCGCATGCACAACAAGCGAAGACGTAGCAGTGACATCAGCAAGCACTGCTCTTCGACTCTGTTGTACTTCCCACAAAGTCGGGTGCTTGGCTGACATGTGCCTGATCATGCTGGTGGTGGTCAGGCTGCTAGTTTTGGTACCCCTGCTGATGCTGGCACGGCAGGTGTTGCAAATGGCCTTTTTAGAATCATCTGGAGCCAACTTAAAAAACTGCCAGACTCGGGAAGACCTAACACTTGTACAGGCACCTTGTGTCGTGTTGTTGTTCCGGGGAACGGTTGCCTGACTTCTGCCTGGAGCCACCACCCTGCTTCTTACTGCCTGTTGGGATGCTACGCCTCCCTCCCCCTGTGCACTGCTGTCCTCGCTCTGCATATCCTCCTGCCAGGTTGGGTCAGTTACTGGATCATCCACCACGTCGTCTTCCTCTTCCGCACCCTGCTCCTCCTCCTGACTTCCTGACAATTGTGTCTCATCATCGTCCACCCCTTGTTGAGACACGTTGCCAACTTCGTGAGAACGTGGCTGCTCAAATATTTGGGCATCTGTACATACGATCTCCTCATGACCCACTTCAACATGAGCTGGCGAGAGGCCAGAATGTGCGAATGGAAACGTGAACAGCTCTTCCGAGTGTCCAAGTGTGGGATCAGTAATGTCCGAGGACGTGTACTCAGCCTTGTGGTAGGAAGGAGGATCAGGTTCTGAAATGTGCGGTGCAGTATCACGGCTACTGACACTTGACCGTGTGGAAGACAGAGTGTTTGTGGTGGTGCCAATCTGACTGGAAGCATTATCCGCTATCCAACTAACAACCTGTTGACACTGGTCTTGGTTCAAGAGCGGTGTACTGCTGCGGTCCCCAAGAATTTGGGACAGGACGTGCGAGCGAGTAGATGTGGCCCTTTCTTGTGGCGAAATTAGAGCTTGCCCACGACCTCGGCCTCTGCCTGCACCACCATCACGTCCACTTCCTAGTTCCTTGCCAACGCCCTTGCGCATTTTGCAATGCTGTGCTGACGTGTATTCACTAGACTTGTGCGTTATATCCAAGTTTGTGCAAAACGCACACAAGTGCACCTGTACGCTGCCACCGACAGGCACACACGTGCGGTTTTTAAATGCAAGCACGGACGCACTAAGAACCTAACAGGTTTTTAGGAGCGACAATTACTGAAAAGTCTGACACTATCAGGACTGTTTTAGACTGTGTACACCAGCCCCAGATATGCTGAAGGCTGGTATACGGTCACCACTAGGAATGGCTATATACCCTGCCTGCCTGCCTGCCTGTATACTGCTACAATAGTCCTGACAAGGACTCTTCTGGTCACTAGCCTGTATTCCGACCTGGCTATACCCTGCCTGTATACAGCAACAATAGTCCTGAGAAGGACTCTGCTACTGTACTCCGACCTGGCTATACCCTGCCTGTATATAGCAACAATAGTCCTGAGAAGGACTCTGCTACTGTACTCCGACCTGGCTATACCCTGCCTGCCTGTATACAACTACAATAGTCCTGAGAAGGACTTCTGGTCACACTGTTTGCAGCCCTGCTACGGAAATAACTATAAAGGGCCGCAAACCTTTCCCTGAAGCAGCGACCCTCTCCCTGCACTGACTGTCTGGATGGCTGTGAGCAGAGCACAGCGCGCCCGCCGGTATAAAGGCTCGGTCACGCTGTGCAGGCCGGCCAATCCCTGCAATTCCACTACTAACAGGGCTGTGGCATTGCAGTGGTCTGCCAGCCAATCCCTGCATGAGGGCTGGCTCTCAAAAGAGCGCCAACATGCAGAAATTAAGACCACGAGTACAGCACGAGTATCGCGAGATTACTCGGTCCCCGCCGAGTAGCCCGAGTACAGTGATACTCGTGCGAGTACCGAGTAGTAACAAGCATGCTCGCTCATCACTAATGATTACGTGTACGTTTTTTTTTTATATTTTAGAGGTTAAAAAAAAATGTCGAAATTTCTCAGACCCAAAACTTTCTAACATTCTTGTGTTGATGGATCGGGTTGTCATGTGTTGAGTTGTGGTTTGTGTAGATTTCATTTTCGAGTACAGATCTCTTTTTTTCTGGTGATCTGTGGTCACTGACATATATTACTAAAACCCCTCTCACGCATCAGTTTTTTGCCATCAGTCACAATCTGTCGAATTTTGAAAAAAAAAAACGGATCCGGTGACTGATGCCGCTAGATCCGTTTTTTTCTCATCAACTCATATTCGCCTCACAGATCCGTCGAAAAATGTTTGGCTGTCTGACGGAGACGACGGTCAAAGTAACATTTTTTGTGTACATCGAAAAAACGGACAGTGAATGATTCGTCACCGTCCGTTGTTTGGTAAAATGGAAGCCTATGGGTGCAGGATCCGTCGTAATCTGTCAAATGATGGAATCCGGCGACGGATTCCATTTTTTTTAACTGAGCATGCTCCAAAAATCTTTGTCCATCGTACGGAGACGAAGGCCAAAGTAACATTTTGTGTACATCGAAAAAACTGACAGCGAATGATCCGTCACCGTCCGTCATTTGGTAAAATGGAAGCCTATGGGTGCAGGATTCGTCGTAATTCGTCAAATGACGGAATCCGGCGATGGATTTTTTTTTTACTTGGCATGCTCCAATTTATTATTTAGCCCCCAGCTAGTCGGATCTGCCAAAAAACGGATCCGTTGCATCAGTTTACCCACAATCTACGACGGAACCGTTGAGAAAACGGATTGTGACTGATGGCAAAAAACTGATGTGTGAAAGGGGCCTAACCTGTCGTTTCTTCCCCCGTTTCATCATATGGGAGACGTTTGTTAATATTGTATTATTTTGGTCAATAGACAATATGTAAATGTTTCTATTTATGACATTTTACTATTTATAGCTTCAACAAATTTTTCTCTTAAAAATTCGATTCTTGGCGAATCTTAATACTGCAAACTTCTGATGATCGGGAAGACTTGTATTAGGCCTCTTTCACACATCAGTTTTTTGCCATCAGGCACAATCCGTCGAATTGCGGATAAAACGGATCCAGCGTCTGATCCGTTTTTTTTCATCACAGACTTGTACTAGCGCCAGATTGTGCCACATGTCCTCGCGTTTCATCCAGCGTGTGCCGGATCTGGCAAAAATTGTCTGTGTGGCCGCCGGAAGCATTTTCCAAGAGAACATTTTTTGGGATCGGTGAAAAAACGGAAGGCAATGGATCCGGCGCCGTCTGTCTTTTTTTACAATGGAAGCCTATGGGCACCGGATCCGTCGTCATTCGTCAATTGACGGAATCAGGCGACGGCTCCGTTTTTTGTTTCTGGGTATGCCCAGTTGTGTAAATTCACTTCTGGTCGAAAAACAGCTCTCCCTCTTTGTCTGTCTGTCAGTCAGTCTCTCTATCTCTGTTGCTCGGTCTCTCTCTGTCGGTCGGTCTCTCTATCTCTCTGTCGGTCTCTCTCTCTCTGTCGGTCTCTCTCTCTCTGTCGATGTCGGTCTCTCTCTCTCTCTCTGTCGGTCTCTCCCTCTCTCTCTGTTGGTCGGTCTACCTCTCTCACCCCCTCTCTCATACTCATCGATCCACGGCGTGGCGCTGCACAGCTGTCACACTGCTCCAGCGGCTTCTCCAGCTTTTCAAAATACCGACTGCTCATTATTCCATCTTGTATTCACTGCTTCCCCCGCCCACTGGCACCTATGATTGGTTGCAGTCAGACGAGCCCCCACGCTGAGTGACAGCTGTCTCACTGCAACCAATCCCAGCTGCCGGTGGGCGGTTCTATATCTTGCAGTAAAGTAAATAATTAAAAAGAAAAAACAGCATGCGGTCCCCCCCAATTTTGATACCCAGCCAAGATAAAGCCACACGGCTGAAGGCCCGGTATTCTCAGGATGGGGAGCCCCACATTATGGGGAGCCCCCCAACCTAAAAATATCAGCCAGCAGCCGCTCGGAAATGCCGCATCCATTAGATGCGACAGTCCTGGGACTCTACCCGGCTCATCCCGATTGCCCTAATGCGGTGGCAATCGGGGTAATAAGGAGTTAATCACAGCACATAGATCCACTAAGTCCTAGCTTAGTGATGGCAGGTGTCTATGAGACCCCCCATCACTAAACTGTAGTGCAAATAAACAAACACAAACACTGAAAAATCCTTTATTTGAAATAAGACAAAAAAACACCCTCTTTCACCACTTTATTAATCCCCAAAAATACACCTGCAGGTCCGACGTAATTCACACGAGGTCCCACGATGCTTTCAGCTCTGCTACATTGTAAGCTGAAAGGAGCAGCCGTAGAGCACCGCCGCTCGCTGTGAGCTCCACGGAGCAACTGAAGTGAGTCGCGCTGTCAGTGGTGACGTTACTCAGGTTACCCGCATCCACTGCTACTACGGATCAGATTTTTTTTTTTTACGGATCCGTCCCATCAGTTTTGCCACAATCTGTGACGCATCTGTCTCATCAGGCACAAACCGGATTGTGCCTGATGGCAAAAAACTGATGTGTGAAAGTAGCCTTAGGCCATGGCCACTGGGTTTGACAAAAAAAGTGGTAAAAACACATGTGTTTTCGATGCGTTTAAACTGCATTTTGGACAGTGCTTTTTTAAAGAAGAAATAAAATATGATAGGATAATTGATAGATAGCTAGAACAGATAGATATGAACAATAGATACAAAGAATAGATAGAACATATAGAATAGATGATAAGAAAGAACATATAGAATAGATAGAAATAACATAATAGCTTGATAGAGGAATAGCTAACTTGGCCAGCTGTTTTTATATTTCTTTTTGGGTACAAAAAATGACATGGGATCCCCCAATTTTTCATATCTAGCACAGGAACAGCAGCAGGCAGCTGCAGGCTGCAACCCTCAGCTCTCTGCTGTACCTTGGTTGGTTCTGAAAAATAGAGGGGATCCCACACTTTTTTTTAATTTGATTTATTAAAAAAAAACGTGGGGTCCCACCATTTTTCTAAAACCAGCCAAAGTGCAGCAGACAACTGGGGGGGATACTATTATTAGGGTGGGAAGGCCCATCGTTATTTGGCCCTTTTCAAGCCTAACAATAGCAGCCCACAGCCACCCCAGACGTTGCGCATCCATAAGATATGCCAATTCTGGCGTTGGACACGGCTCTTCCCATTGCCCTAGTGCGGTGGCAATCGGGGTGATAAGGAGTTAATGGCAGCCTACAGCAGCCACTAAGTACTAGATTAGTGATGCCAGTCGTCTTAGACCCCGACCCATCACTAATCTGTAAGTGAAAGTAAATAAACACATACACCCCCAAAATCCTTTATTTGGAATAATATACAAAAAACACCCTCTTTCACCACTTTATTAACCCCTAAACACCCCTGCAGGTCTGAAGTAATCCACATGAGGTCCCACGACGATTCAGCTATGCTGCATCCCAGTCCTGTCACAGCAGCACCATAGAGCATGACTGGTCGCTGACAGCATACAGAGCCGCACGATGAGAATGAACTCGGAGAACCTCTGACGTCAATGTCGCGACACAGGTAGTAGTGCGAGGCCCGCAGTTGTGACGTCAGAGTTTCACCCGAGTTCATTCTCATCGCGTGGCTCTGTCTCTGTGTCACAGCCTGATTTGCGGTCACAGATGAAGGACTACAGCTGTGACCAGAAATCACCTGAGTGACAGCACCGCTGCTCATGTGGCTCACTTCAGGGTGATTTGCTGTCACAGGTGGAGGACTCCAGCTGTGGCAGCGGTTAATCTGAGTGACATCATCACTGATAGTGTGACTCACTTCAGTTGCTGCGTGGAGCTCACAGCGACCAGTCATGCTCTATGGTCACTCGCTGTGAGTGTCAGATGTAGCAATGCTGGAAGCGTCGTGAGACCTCGCGTGGATTACGTCAGACCTGCAGGGGTGTATGGGGGGGTTAATAAAGTGGGGAAAGAGGGAGCTTTTTTTGTCTTTTATTTCAAATAAAAGATTTTTCGGTGTTCATGTTTATTTACTTTCACTTACAGATTAGTGATGACGAGGTGTCTCAGATGCCTGCCATCACTAACCTAGGACTTAGTGGCTGCTGTGGGCTGCCATTAACTCCTTATTATTCTGATTGCCACCGCACCAGGGCAATCGGAATGAGCCAGGTAAACTCTCGGGACTGTCGCATCTAATGGATGCGACAATTCCGGGCAACTGCTGGCTGATATGTTCTTGGGAGCTCCCCAGCCTAAAAATAAGTATCACCAGTCTGAGAATACCAGCCCTCAGTTGTGAGGCTTTATCTTGGCCGGGTATCAAAATTGGGGGACCACACGCTGTTTTTTTAAATTATTTATTGTACTGTACAATATACACTCACCAGCGGCTGTGATTGGTTGCAGTCAGACAGTTGTCACTCAGCGTGGGGGCGTGTCTGACTCCAATCATAGGCGCCGGTGGACGGGGATAGGAGTGAATATGACATGAGGCTAATAAAAAAGAAATGTGCACATGAAATTTCTGATTTATGATTGACTTTGCTGAGGAAGCAAAATGCATGCATGTTGTCAATGACACAGTGCAGTTTAAAACGCAACCAAAATGCAAGAAAAAACGCAATGTGAGCACATGGCCTAAAACTGAGACCTTCTATGACTCTATTGAATTCCTTTCTTAGCTCTGTAATGTAAACACTGCGCCCTTTTCTGCTAAAAGTAATAGTTACTCGGTATCTTCCAATGAGACTAAGCGCAAACCATCATTTCTCAAAAGCCAGCTGGCTCCACAAGATGGTACATCAGCAATTGTACTACCAGCAACTTGCTTGCCTCAGGTGACTAAGAATAACAGGGGGACCTATACTGGCCCTATAACTGGGGCCCCAGTGCTCACCCTCTACCCGAAGGTACCCTTAAAGGTAGGAAGGTCCAGGCCCTCGATCTGACCCAATCTCATGTCTGGCCCATACCTAATACTCCCGCATCATCTACCCAGGGGTGGGATAGACACCAAGTAATAAATCTCCCACAAGACAAGGGGGTAAAACAGAAACTCACACACACAGCAAATATCCACAGAGGAGAGACAAAAAGACACCAAAGGGGATAAACCAAAGAAGAGGGAGAAAGTCACAACAGGGAACCTTCATACAGTGCAAACAACAAGTCAGTGTACACCAAGTGGAAGATCACCACGGACGCCTGGATATCGCAACAGCCAAGCAGATACTATCTTCGGCAATAACTCAGGAAACGCCCTAGTCTTAAGTAGGAGGTGACCAGCTGAAGGTGGTGATTATCAACCTGGTTCTCTGAGAAGCCACACACTGCTGCAGGAGGCATTAACTCCTAAAGTGCCCAAAGAAGTGGTGATATAACAGTCGATGCTCGGCAACAGAGCTCCTCCATAGAAGCCAGGTTGCTTGTTAGATTCTGAAGTGTGTACAGAGTCCAACGTGGTAGTAGCAAACTGTGAGAACCGATCGAGGCAGCGCATAATAGGTTGTTTGTTGGATTTAGTAGTGTGGGCAGGGTCCGACATGGTAGTAGCGAGGACAGCGCATGACATTGCTTTAGTGAGAATTTAGTTGACTCACATGCGGCTGACTGTGAGCGTTTGCTAACTTCCTTGGACAAACAATAAGGGATGGATATTTGCCAGTGTGGCAAAGAAGTAAGAGGTGGAGTACTTGGAATAAACCAAACAGTAGAAGTATCAAATCAACTGAAAGAATTAGTTCTGGTGAAGTATCTTCTGTAGCCCCCAGGGTTCTGAAAGTTAGGGAACTGAAGTGCAGAACAGGGACAGGTGGCACTGAAATTCTGCCATTAATACCATTATTGTGGCAGTGGAGCAGGTGGACTAAGCAGAACACTGACTCAAGCTGATGGTGTTGCTGTCAGAGGCTACATCATCTTGGTGTGATGTACAGTATAGATTTGTGAGGAGCTGGCTGCGGACTAAAGACTATAGTACCAATGGACGTAGAGCGGAGTCCATGGGTCTAAGGGATGCAGATTTTTTCCAGAAGGGAGCGTTGGTTAAGTGGATCTATTGTTGTATTTTATAAGATATTTTCTTGCTCGTCAGTTTAAGGTGCACAATAAAATGTTAATAGATCGGGAGAGGTGCTGTGGGAGACACAGTTCACACGTTCACATACCATGCTCATCCAGACACTGGAGCTATGAAGCACCAGACCAGGCACAAGATTGGTAATTAGAATAAAATAATCATTCCATTACTCTCGTTAGTGTCACAGGGGCCTCAATTAAGCCATTGCTTTCCTAGCCACTAGTCCCATTATGTGGATTGGGATAGGAAACCCAGTGGAGCCATCGCCACAGTGGGTCTCCCATGAAGTCTCAGGTGAGGGGCTTGGCTTCAGGAAAATAGCTCCACTAATTCACAGTTAGAATTGGGGAATATGTTTCCTGGGGGCCGAGCTTGAATCCTGGGGCTGCTTAGGGTACTTAGGACACTAACGAGGTGATAAGGGCTGTTGCCGGCTGGAGCTGGATACACTTGTTACGGTCATGGTATCCGTAGTCTGTAGGACCTTAGGCAGTGACTGCAGTCCGTACAAGCGGGATTTGCAAAAGCTGTGGGCCAACCAAAAGTTGGGAGACAGAGGGTAACTCCTAGTATGGAGGCAGTGGAACTATCGGTCTCGAACCATCTGATAGGCTTCATCAGATGCCTTTATATTAACCAAGTCCAAACAGAACACGGTGACATGGCATGGTTCAAAGTAGAGTGAGGCATCACACAAGGTCGTCCTGTCACCATTTCTCTTCAATTTATATGCCGAAGATATTTTCAAGAAGGCTGGAGGTGCCGAAAAAGAAGCAGTCAAAATTGCTGGACGAATCATCAACAATCTTAAATACGCAGATTATACAACATTGATAGCAACAAGCATAGATGGAATGAAGGACTTATTATGGAGTATCAAGATGGAAAGCTCAAACATGTGACTTCTACTCAATACAAAGAAGACAAAGATATTGACCACTGTCAGGTACGACTGGGAGACTTTTAAGATGGAGAGCGACAGACTGGAAGTTGTAAAGGTCTTCAACCTACTCGGATCAATGATCAGTCAAGATGCAGCGACGACACCAGTAGTCAATAGGAGAATAGCTATGGGCATATCAACAATTAAATCACTGGAGAAGACCCTCAAATCAAGGAATATTTCACTGGTGACGAAGTGTACATAGTCTGGTCTTTTCTGTAGTCACATATGGATGCGAAACCTGACAAAAGGAGAACCATTTCCTTTTGAAATGTGGTGTTGGAGAAGGATGTTATCAATACCATGGATGGAAGAAGTATAAACACTCAATTTTGGAACAAATCAAGCCAGACATGTTACTCGAAGAAAAGATCGGCAAGCTATGACTTACCTACTTTGGACACATCAAACGAAGAGAGCAATCACTGGAGAAGGATATCATGGTCGCAAAAATAGAAGAAACAAGGAAAAGAAGATGTCCAGGAACCCAATGGCTTTACACAATCAAGATAACAGCAGAGAAGACCCTGTTGACCCTATCTAGGCTGCACAAGATCGATCTTCCTACAGAGCTTTCATCCATCAGGTTGCCATGGCTCGCGATGGAGCAGGCGGCCGTTAAAATAAAAAGAAAGATGGCCAAAAAGGCTAAGGCAACACCAGCCTGCCCATAATATCGATGGGGCGTGATTGTACTCCGATTTGAAGATTGTGAATTAGTGTGCCAAAACACGATTGCACAGCTACATTTCTTGATTTAATGTAATAACTTCTGTTCAGATTTATTGTTACGTAAATTAATTTTCCTTTCTCCAAAAAGATGAATTAATAACTAATGTCAAAACAGGGCATCAATATGTAGCAATAACCCACAGTATACCTTGGGGTGTACAATTGGAATGTCACAGTGTTAAAAAGTATACTCTTGAATATATTTTTCTTCAAATACGTAAAAGCGCATGAAAGAAAGGACTTCAAAAATGTAAAAAATAAATAAAAATGGTTGCCAGGGTTCAGTTACAGAAAGGAAAAATAATATACTTTGTCAGCTTACGTAAAGAGAGTTCATTTAGTCCATACTGATCAATGGGAATTCTTCATCCATCTCTCCTTGGGTTCTGAATGGCAAGGCAGGGGATATACCGTAGGCTGGACAGCATGTGTTCATCTTGCAGCCTCGAGCCTTCTGAGCAGCTGACAACGTGTAGGAGCGAGCCAATAGCCCCCTCCATCGTGTGCTATATACCAACTGTTCAGTCCATATAGGGTGTTTTAGTTTAATATAGTTCCATATGACATAATCACTAGAAGCTTCCAGAAGATTTATATATATCCTTCCATGTCAGCACTTATGTATATTCAATATGGATATTTTAATACTTATTCCTTATAAAAACTTTATTAATAAACTATGCCCTCCAATATACACAGAACTGTGAACTTATATGTCCTACTATAAAATATTTGATAACTGGATGTATTAATTTTAATGTTTTTACACACAGGTGACAAAAAGTCATGTGGTTTCTGGCCATAGAAGGTCACAGTGTTTGGCTGTGTAAAATGCTCCCTGACTTTCTATTGTTCCTGCTATTAGTATTCATTGTACTGGGCTGCTTTCCTGCTGGGTTTTCATCTGTTCCCCTTTAGGACCCAGCGGAGCTCTCCTTCCATCCAGCTGTTGATTTTCAGTATACTCCTTGTGCTTAAATACTCCAATCGTCCCTGGATTTGTGCTGGTGATATTATTCAGTTTATTCAAGCTCTGGTTGCAAGCAGGTGGCTTGTACTCATCTGTAGGATCATTGCTGAAACTTTGCTGACCTTCTACCTGAGTCATCTTTGGATAGGTAGTTCATGCATTTTCTCCCTGTGTGTCCTCCTTGTGTCTTCTCTAGTGTTTAGTGGGTTTGACAAAGAGCTCATCCCATCTGTTCCCTATTTAGGGCCAGCACTAGTGATACCTAGGGTCAGGTATCCAGCTCGGCACATAGGTGTGGCACCTATCTAAAGTGGTAAGGGACCCCAGGGACCAGTGGTAGGTTTGGTCAGGGGTCACAATCTCCACCTTCCCTAGACACAAGGTTTCCCTTCCCTTTCTCTGTTTGCTGGATATTTCTCCGTATCTTGCGGAACATTGAATATTAGAAAGTAAAACGCTCAAGTAATGATGTAAAACATGTCAATTATTTTTATAAAAATCTATTTTCCCATCAAACAAAAAACTTAACTACGAATACAATGCTGGTTGGTTTTTACTTGTACGCAAAAAAAAAAAGCTTTACGCTCTCTCCCTGCTGTCCGCTATGCATGACTTACACTCTTGTGGTGTGTGTGGAAGACGCATGCGCCACTGGATGATTCATCCTCCTGCCCGGCAGATCAGCTGATTTATGATCAGCTGTTCATTGGTTTCTAGTGTGATAAATACCATCCCTCTACCCCTCCAACTTGCGCTCCATGAGGAAGTTTCTACGAAACGTACGTTGGAGTGGTGGGGGGTGGACAGAGCCTAAATCTTTATCTATGTAAGTACTGAACTTTAAACCTGTTTTTTTGATCAGAGTATGATGTTATACGCACTGTTATTTGCATAATCGGCATTCATTAGCATTGTAAGGCTATGTGCGCACGTTGCGTTTTTTTCCCACGTTAACGCTGCGTTTTGAACTGCAGCGTTTCAGTGCCAAATTGCATGCATTCTGCTTCCCCAGCAAAGTCTAGTCCGAAAATTCAATGTGCACGCTGCATTTTTATACGCAGTGTTTTGGATGCCAAAAATCGCTGCGAAATAAAGCAGCATGTTACTTCTTTTGTGCGTTGTAGCTGAGTTCTGAAATCATTGATGTGGGTCAAAACGCAACCAAAATTCACTTGGACTGCATTTTTGTTGCGTTCCGCATGCTTTTTTGACAAGCAAAACGCAGGTCTTTTCAGTCTCTCTCTGTCGATGTCGGTCAATCTCCCTCTGTCTGTCGGTCTCTTTCACTGTCAATTGGTCTCTCTGTCCGTCGGTCTCTCTCTCTGTCTGATTCCCTCTATGTCCGTCGGTCGATCTCTCCCCCTCTCTCGTACTCACCGATCACTGGCACGGCACTGCATGGCTGTCACACTGCTCCGGTGGCTTTTCCTCTTTTGAAAATGCCGGCCGCTCATTATTCAATCTTGTATTCCCTGCTTTCCCCGCCCACCGGCGCTTATGATTGGTTGCAGTCAGACATTCCCCCACGCTGAGTGACAGCCGTCGCACTGCAACCAATCACAGCCGCCAGTGGGTGTGTCTATATCGTGCAGTAAAATAAATAAATAATTAAAAAAAAAGGACGTGCGGTCCCCTCCAATTTTGATACCAGCCAGGGTAAAGCCACATGGCTGAAGGCCGGTATTCTCAGGATGGGGAGCTCCAATTAGATGAGACAGTCTACTCGGCTCATCCCGAATTGCCCTGGTGCGGTGGCAATCGGGGTAATAAGGAGTTAATGGCAGCAGCCCATAGCTGCCATTAAGTCCTAGGTTACTCATGGCAGGCGTCTCCCCGAGATACCTTCCATGATTAACCTGTAAGTTAATGAAAATAAACACATACACCCGAAAAATTACTTTATTTGGAATAAAAGACAAAAAAACCCCACCCTCTTTCACCACTTTATTAACCCGCAAATACCCATCCAGGTCCGGCATAATCCACACGACGTCCCACGACGCTCTCAGCCCTGCTACATGAAGCTGACAGGACCAGCCACAGACCACGACCGCTCTCTGTGAGGTCCACACAGCAACTGAAGTGAGCCGCACAAGCAGCGATGACGTCACTCAGGTTACCCGCGGCCACCGCTGGATCCTCCAACTGTGACAGCAAGTCGCCCGAGTGACTGAAGTGATCAGCAATAACATCACAGGTGAGTTGCGGTCTCGGTTGGAGAACTCTAGCTGGCCGCGGGTAACCTGAGTGACGGCACCGCTGATCGCGCTGCTCACTTCAGTCACTCAGGAGATTTGCGGTCACCGGTGAGTCCTTCACAGGTGATCGCTAATCAGGACGCAACACACAGACAGAGCTGCGGTAAGACAATGAAGTCGAGTGAAGTTCATCCGAGTTCATTCTCATCGCGCGACTCTGTCTGCTGTCAGCGGGCATGTAGCAGAGCTCAATGCCATGGGGCCGCACTGCAAAAAATGCATCCAAAACACATGCAAAATGCATCCAAAATACATGCGTTTTGGATGCATTTTTTTTGACAAACGCAGTGTTTACAGTTTTAGAGGATGCGTTCTTTTCCACACTACACAGAACGCAACGTGCTCACATTGCCTAATTGTGTAACCACTATGCATTTGCACCTGGTATACTAAGCCTTTTTTATGGTAATGAATTTAGCCACATGGTTGTCATTCAACCTGCACCAGCCCCAGTGCCCAGCCCCAGTGTCCAGCCCCAGTGTCCAGCCCCAGTGTCCAGCCCCAGTGTCCAGCCCCAGTGCCCAGCCCCAGTGTCCAGCCCCACCCCAGTGTGCAGCCCCAGTGCCCAGCCCCAGTGCCCAGCCCCAGTGTCCAGCCCCAGTGTCCAGCCCCAGTGTCCAGCCCCACCCCAGTGTGCAGCCCCAGTGCCCAGCCCCAGTGCCCAGCCCCAGTGTCCAGCCCCAGTGTCCAGCCTCAGTGTCCAGCCCCAGTGCCCAGCCCCAGTGCCCAGCCTCAGTGTCCAGCCCCAGTGTCCAGCCCCAGTGTCCAGCCCCAGTGTCCAGCCCCAGTGTCCAGCCCCAGTGCCCAGCCCCAGTGTCCAGCCTCAGTGTCCAGCCCCAGTGTCCAGCCTCAGTGTCCAGCCCCAGTGTCCAGCCTCAGTGTCCAGCCCCAGTGCCCAGCCCCAGTGTCCAGCCTCAGTGTCCAGCCCCAGTGTCCAGCCTCAGTGCCAACCCCAGTGCCCAGCCCCAGTGTCCAGCCTCAGTGTCCAGCCCCAGTGTCCAGCCTCAGTGTCCAGCCCCAGTGTCCAGCCTCAGTGTCCAGCCCCAGTGCCCAGCCCCAGTGTCCAGCCTCAGTGTCCAGCCCCAGTGTCCAGCCTCAGTGTCCAGCCCCAGTGTCCAGCCCCAGTGCCCAGCCCCAATGCCCAACCTCAGTGCCAACCCCAGTGCCCAGCCCCAGTATCCAGCCTCAGTGTCCAGCCCCAGTGTCCAGCCCCAGTGTCCAGCCCCAGTGCCCAGCCCCAGTGCCCAGCCTCAGTGCCAACCCCAGTGCCCAGCCCCAGTGTCCAGCCTCAGTGTCCAGCCTCAGTGTCCAGCCCCAGTGTCCAGCCCCAGTGCCCAGCCCCAGTGCCCAGCCCCAGTGTCCAGCCTCAGTGTCCAGCCCCAGTGCCCAGCCCCAGTGTCCAGCCTCAGTGTCCAGCCCCAGTGTCCAGCCTCAGTGTCCAGCCCCAGTGCCCAGCCCCAGTGTCCAGCCTCAGTGTCCAGCCCCAGTGTCCAGCCCCAGTGTCCAGCCCCAGTGTCCAGCCCCAGTGTCCAGCCCCAGTGCCCAGCCCCAGTGTCCAGCCTCAGTGTCCAGCCCCAGTGTCCAGCCCCAGTGTCCAGCCCCAGTGTCCAGCCCCAGTGTCCAGCCCCAGTGCCCAGCCCCAGTGCCCAGCCCCAGTGTCCAGCCTCAGTGTCCAGCCCCAGTGTCCAGCCTCAGTGTCCAGCCCCAGTGCCCAGCCCCAGTGTCCAGCCTCAGTGTCCAGCCCCAGTGTCCAGCCTCAGTGTCCAGCCTCAGTGTCCAGCCCCAGTGCCCAGCCCCAGTGCCCAGCCCCAGTGCCCAGCCCCAGTGCCCAGCCCCAGTGTCCAGCCTCAGTGTCCAGCCCCAGTGCCCAGCCCCAGTGTCCAGCCTCAGTGTCCAGCCCCAGTGTCCAGCCTCAGTGTCCAGCCCCAGTGCCCAGCCCCAGTGTCCAGCCTCAGTGTCCAGCCCCAGTGTCCAGCCTCAGTGTCCAGCCTCAGTGTCCAGCCCCAGTGTCCAGCCCCAGTGCCCAGCCCCAGTGCCCAGCCCCAGTGCCCAGCCCCAGTGTCCAGCCTCAGTGTCCAGCCCCAGTGCCCAGCCCCAGTGTCCAGCCTCAGTGTCCAGCCCCAGTGTCCAGCCTCAGTGTCCAGCCCCAGTGCCCAGCCCCAGTGTCCAGCCTCAGTGTCCAGCCCCAGTGTCCAGCCCCAGTGTCCAGCCCCAGTGTCCAGCCCCAGTGTCCAGCCCCAGTGCCCAGCCCCAGTGCCCAGCCCCAGTGTCCAGCCTCAGTGTCCAGCCCCAGTGTCCAGCCTCAGTGTCCAGCCCCAGTGCCCAGCCCCAGTGTCCAGCCTCAGTGTCCAGCCCCAGTGTCCAGCCTCAGTGTCCAGCCCCAGTGTCCAGCCCCAGTGCCCAGCCCCAATGCCCAACCTCAGTGCCAACCCCAGTGCCCAGCCCCAGTATCCAGCCTCAGTGTCCAGCCCCAGTGTCCAGCCCCAGTGTCCAGCCCCAGTGCCCAGCCCCAGTGCCCAGCCTCAGTGCCAACCCCAGTGCCCAGCCCCAGTGTCCAGCCTCAGTGTCCAGCCTCAGTGTCCAGCCCCAGTGTCCAGCCCCAGTGCCCAGCCCCAGTGCCCAGCCCCAGTGCCCAGCCCCAGTGTCCAGCCTCAGTGTCCAGCCCCAGTGCCCAGCCCCAGTGTCCAGCCTCAGTGTCCAGCCCCAGTGCCCAGCCCCAGTGTCCAGCCTCAGTGTCCAGCCCCAGTGCCCAGCCCCAGTGCCCAGCCTCAGTGTCCAGCCCCAGTGTCCAGCCTCAGTGTCCAGCCCCAGTGTCCAGCCTCAGTGTCCAGCCCCAGTGTCCAGCCCCAGTGCCCAGCCCCAATGCCCAGCCTCAGTGCCAACCCCAGTGCCCAGCCCCAGTATCCAGCCTCAGTGTCCAGCCCCAGTGTCCAGCCCCAGTGTCCAGCCCCAGTGCCCAGCCCCAGTGCCCAGCCTCAGTGCCAACCCCAGTGCCCAGCCCCAGTGTCCAGCCTCAGTGTCCAGCCTCAGTGTCCAGCCCCAGTGTCCAGCCCCAGTGCCCAGCCCCAGTGCCCAGCTCCAGTGCCCAGCCCCAGTGTCCAGCCTCAGTGTCCAGCCTCAGTGTCCAGCCCCAGTGTCCAGCCCCAGTGCCCAGCCCCAGTGCCCAGCCCCAGTGCCCAGCCCCAGTGCCCAGCCTCAGTGTCCAGCCCCAGTGCCCAGCCCCAGTGTCCAGCCTCAGTGTCCAGCCCCAGTGTCCAGCCTCAGTGTCCAGCCCCAGTGCCCAGCCCCAGTGCCCAGCCCCAGTGTCCAGCCTCAGTGTCCAGCCCCAGTGTCCAGCCTCAGTGTCCAGCCCCAGTGTCCAGCCTCAGTGTCCAGCCCCAGTGTCCAGCCCCAGTGTCCAGCCCCAGTGCCCAGCCCCAGTGCCCAGCCTCAGTGTCCAGCCCCAGTGTCCAGCCCCAGTGCCCAGCCCCAGTGCCCAGCCCCAGTGCCCAGCCCCAGTGTCCAGCCTCAGTGTCCAGCCTCAGTGTCCAGCCTCAGTGTCCAGCCCCAGTGCCCAGCCCCAGTGCCCAGCCTCAGTGCCAACCCCAGTGCCCAGCCCCAGTGCCCAGCCTCAGTGCCAACCCCAGTGCCCAGCCCCAGTGTCCAGCCTCAGTGTCCAGCCCCATTGTCCAGCCCCAGCGTCCAGCCCCAGCGTCCAGCCCCAGGTGTCCAGCCTCAGTGCCCAGCCTCAGTGTCCAGCCCCAGTGCCCAGCCCCAGTGCCCAGCCCCAGTGCCCAGCCCCAGTGTCCAGCCTCAGTGTCCAGCCTCGCCCCCTGCCCGCCCCCTGCACACACATTCCCTGTCAGTATATTCTACCCCAGCACCTGACCTGGTATCACTACAGCATTGCAAATAACAGCCCCACATCGGGCTCTGCACCGCACACATATGGCTCTGCACCGCACACGCACACATATGGCTCTGCACCGCACACATATGGCTCTGCACCGCACACATATGGCTCTGCACCGCACACGCACACATATGGCTCTGCACCGCACACATATAGCTCTGCACTGCACACACACACATATGGCTCTGCACCGCACACATATGGCTCTGCACCGCACACGCACACATATGGCTCTGCACCGCACACATATGGCTCTGTACCGCACACGCACACATATGGCTCTGCACCGCACACGCACACATATGGCTCTGCACCGCACACGCACATATATGGCTCTGCACTGCACACGCATGGCTCTGCACCGAACACGCACACATATGGCTCTGCACTGCACACGCACACATATGGCTCTGCACCGCACACGCACATATATGGCTCTGCACCGCACACGCATGGCTCTGCACCGAACATGCACACATATGGCTCTGTACCACACACGCACACATATGGCTCTGCACCGCACACGCACACATATGGCTCTGCACCGCACACGCACATATATGGCTCTGCACCGCACACGCATGGCTCTGCACCGAACACGCACACATATGGCTCTGTACCACACACGCACACATATTCCTCTGCACCGCACACGCACACATATGGCTCTGCACCGCACACATATGGCTCTGCACCGCACACGCACACATATGGCTCTGCACCGCACACATATGGCTCTGTACCGCCCACGCACACATATGGCTCTGCACCGCACACGCACACATATGGCTCTGCACCGCACACGCACACATATGGCTCTGCACCTCACACGCACACATATGGCTCTGCACCGCACACGCACACATATGGCTCTGTACCGCACACGCACACATATGGCTCTGTTACGCACACGCACACATATGGCTCTGCACACGCACACATATGGCTCTGCGCACGCACACATATGGCTCTGCACCGCACACATATGGCTCTGTACTGCACACGCACACATATGGCTCTGCCCACGCACCTGCACACATATGGCTCTGTACCGCACATGCACACATATGGCTCTGTACCGCACACGCACACATATGGCTCTGCACCGCACACATATGGCTCTGTACCGCACACGCACACATATGGCTCTGCACCGCACACGCACATATATGGCTCTGCACCGCACACGCACACATATGGCTCTGCACCGCAGAAGCATGGCTCTGCACCGAACACGCACACATATGGCTCTGTACTGCACACATATGGCTCTGCACCTCACACGCACACATATGGCTCTGCACCGCACACACACACATATGGCTCTGTACCGCACACGCACACATATGGCTCTGCACACGCACACGCACACATATGGCTCTGCACACGCACACATATGGCTCTGCACACGCACACATATGGCTCTGCACCGCACACATATGGCTCTGTACCGCACACGCACACATATGGCTCTGCACACGCACCCGCACACATATGGCTCTGTACCGCACACGCACACATATGGCTCTGTACCGCACACGCACACATATGGCTCTGTACTGCACACGCACACATATGGCTCTGCACCGCACACGCACACATATGGCTCTGCACACGCACACATATGGCTCTGCACATGCACACATATGGCTCTGCACCCCCACCCCCCCATAGGGAACACATGTAGGGAGTACATACTCACCTGTCCTCGGTCCCCGCCGCTCCTGCACGTTCGCGCGCTGTCTGTGCTCTGGACATATCAGCACAGTAGTGACGTCACCGCTGTGCTGAAGAGAGCACAGACAGCGGGAGGGACAGTGATGAGAAGCTGCGCTGCGCTGCTTCTCATCAGCACTTTCAAATGTACCGGCATCTGTGATCTGTGATCTGTAATGCCGGTACATTTGAATGTGTGATCCTGAGCAGGGGCCCCGGTGCTGGCGCTGACACCATGGCAGCCGCCGCCAGGCCCCTCCCCCAGGTCACGGACTCCACAGCAGTGCAGGGGGAGGTTACTGGAGAGTAAAAGAGGTGCGGGGGAATGTGTGGGAGGGTGCAAGGAAGGGGGCGGGGCTCATCGCACTGTACCCACCCAGCAGGGCGGCAACATGCTGTTCCCAGATTTGCATGTCAACATGGTCCTGCCCATGTTGACATGTTGACATGTTGACCGGAAGCAGCAAAATCGCGGTAGGAGCGGTCCCATGACCACTCTGAGCCGGGGGAGAGGGGCTGACAGCAGGGCAGGTAAGTGGTCTCGATCTACTTACCTGCCCCAATGTAGCCCAATAGGGAAATAAAAAAAAAAAAAGTCAAAGAAGCCGGATAACCCCTTTAATAGTAAAGTAAAAAAAAAAAAAGAAGAAAGCGCTTCATACTGACCGAGGCTCCGTTGCAGCTGTACACTGCTCCCGTGGCTTCTCCTTCACTTGCTGGGCCGCTAATTACTGCTCATTCATATGCACTGCTTTCCCCGTCCTCCGGCTGTCCTGTCTCCTGTGATTGGTTGCAGTCAGACGCACCCTTAGCGTATGTGACAGCATCTGCCTACAACCAATCACGGGCGCCAAGACGGTCGATGAGCGGGAAAGCAATTCAACTCTGCGGATCATTATTGTGGTATAAAACGCATACAATTTTTCACTGTGTTTTTCTCCCATATTATGACACCAAGAACAGAATAAGCATATGGCTACAGTATGCAGCCCCCAGCCGTGCACTTATCTTGGCTGTTTATCCAAATAAGAGGAACTGCATGCGGCTTTTTTCTTGATTTATAAAAATAATTTAAAAATAAACGAAATTCAGTCCCCCCGAATTTTGGTACCCAGGCATGATAAACCACAAAAGCTGGGGGCTGGTATTGTCAGGCTGGGGAGACCCCTATTTATTGAGCCTCCCCGTGCCTAAAAATAGCAGCCTGCAGCCATTCAGGATTGTCACATCCATTAGATGTGACAATCCCAGCTCTTCCTGGTTGCTCTGGGGCGGTGGCAATCAGGCTAATATGAAGTTAATCACAGCCCACAGCTGCCTCTAAGCCAGATATTAATCGTCAGGGTCTATAAGACACCCCCCCCTTAGTAATCTGTAAGTGACAGTAAATAAACACATACACCAAGAAAAAAACAGTTTTTTGTAATTAAATACATCACCCTCATAAGCCTCTTGATTAGGCTACATTCACAGGACTGCCCCGTTTTTGCGGTCCGCAAAATAATGGTCATGTTTTTTCACGGATGCAACTGTGTGGCATCCGTTCCGTTCCGTATATGGTTCGTGTGTCATCTGCGTACCTTCCTATTTTTTTCAAACTGCAAAAAAACGGAAGCAGCTAGATAGATAGAGGGATAGATAGAGACAGATAGCTAGAGGGATAAATAGAGGGATGGATGAATGAATCAAGGGATATATAGAGGGATAGATAATAGATGAGAAAGACCAATATAATGTCCTACCCCCCCCGCATATTCTAAGCTGGCACCCTTTAGTGCCTTTCATGTGGCACTAAAGGGTGCTTAGCCTTGTATTTAGCCAATAAATAAATAAAGAATTAAAAAAAAACCGATGTGAGGTCCCCCCCTATCTTTTGTAGCCAGCTAGGGTAAAGCAGACGGCTGCAGCCTGCAGACCACAGCTGGCAGCTTCACCTTGGCTGGTAATCCAAAACAGAGGGCACCCCACGCTGTTATTTAAAATTAAATAAATAATTTAAAACAAAAAACGTGGGGTCCCCCCCAAATTGCATCACCAGCCAAGGTAAAGCGGACAGCTGTGGTCTGGTATTCTCAGACTAGGGAGGTCCACCGTTATTGGACACTCCCCAGCCTAAAAATAGCAGGCTACAGCTGCCCCAGAAGTGGCGCATCCATTGGATGTGCCAATCCTGGCGCTTTGCCCCAACTCATCCCGTTGCCCTGGTGCGTTGGCAAACGGGGTAATATATGGGGTTGATGCCAGATGTGTAATGTCACCTGGCATCAAGCCCTGGGGTTGGTGAGGTCAGGCGTCTATCAGATACCCGACATCGGCAACCCATTCAGTAAGAAATAAAAAATAGACAACAAAAAAAGTTTTATTTGAAAAAACACTCCCCACATTCCCTCTTTCAACAATTTATTGACAAGAACAATCAAATCCGGGTCCGGCGTAATCCAATAAGGGGGTCGCACGGCGATCCATACCATAGTCAATGAGACTCCCAGTCAATGAAGAACAAAATGTTCCCCATTGGCTGGGAGAGCCGTGCAGTGACCTGAGCTAACATCAATAGGTCAGCCCAGGTCACTGCAGGGGATGCCGAGCGCTGCCGTCAAGAGGTTAGATGAGATCATTACCTACAGTAACGATCTCCTGCTCTGCTGACGTCAGCGCTTTCACTGACTTCTATGCCCGCCACGTTCTACGCAGTATCGCGAGAGCCCGTGACGTCACTGCTAGTGACAGTCTCGGGCCGCCCGCGAGATGGGCAGAGAAGGCAGTGACCGCGGTGACGTCAGGAGGCAGGAGATCGTCACAGCAGGTAATTATCTCATCTAATCTAACCTGCAGCTACATGTGCAGAGAGCAGGGAGCCGCGCACACTGAGCGATGGCTTCCTGCTCTCCTAGCTACAGTACACATCGGGTTAATTACACAATGTGTACTGCAGCTACATGTGCAGACAGCAGGAGCCGGCGCTTGCAGCGTGAGAGCGGCGGAGGCTGGTAACGAAGGTAAATATCGGGTAACCACCTTGGTTACCCGATGTTTACCTTGGTTACAGCTTACCGCAGCTGCCAGATGCCGGCTCCTGCTCCCTGTTCGCTTCATTTCGTCGCTCTCTCGCTGTCACACACAGCGATGTGTGCGTCACAGCGGGAGAGCGACGACCAAAAAATGAAGCTGGACATTCAGCAACGAGCGGCGACCTCACAGCAGGGGCCAGCTCGTTGCTGGATGTCACACACAGCGACAGTAACGGGACGTCGCTGCAACGTCACAGAAAATGGTGACGTAGCAGCGACGTCGTTGTTATTGTCGCTGTGTGTGACACCACCTTTAGCAGTCAGTGTCCCGCTCCCTGCCAGCCCCGCGGCGTGAGAAGCTGCTGATACTGCGGGCAGACACTGACATTGCAGTGCGGGCAGCTGCGGGGCTGGCAGGGAGCGGGACACAGACTGCACGGGCAGTGATGACAAGCAGCGCTCGTCATCCCCGTGGCTGCACGCACTGCAGGGTGAGAAGCAGCTTGTACTGCAGAGGGGGGCAAACACTGACACGCTGCAGTGCGGGCATCCGCGGAGCTGGCGCGGGACACAGACTGATGCACATACACAGATGACCCATGATGACACAGACAGCGCGCACGGGGGAGGGGGGGGGGAGACAGTTCCCAGGGCGTCAGGCAGTAAACATGATCAAGCGCTGGGGACACAGCGCTGACAGTGTATCTGACAGCAAGTGGGCAACTTTCTTGTTCCTTGCCTTATTGAACTGGACACTGAATCGGCTGGAATTCAGGGCGCACGTAGCTGGGCACAGGAGGCGGGGGAGGGAGACTACGGAGTGTGTGGGAGGTTGCGGTGAGAGTATGGGGTGCTGGGCAATGTGTGGGAGGGTGCAGGGAACGGGGGCGGTTACTCCTCGCAATGTACAGCCCAGCAGGGCGGTAACATGCTGTTCCAGATTTGCATGTCAACATGGCCCTGCCCATGTAGACATGAAATGACCGGAAGCAGCAAAATCGCGGCAGGAGCGGTCACATGACCACTCTGAGCCGGGGGAGAGGGGCTGACAGCAGGGCAGGTAAGTGGTCTCTATCTACTTACTTGCCCCAATGTAGCCCAATAGTGTAATAATGAAAAAAAGTCAAAAGAAGCCGGATAACCCCTTTAAATTATGCACTGTGCAATTTGATAAAATATACTCTGTTGGGGATTTTTTAAATCCATAGATTTTTACACTTGCAATATATTGTGTAAACATTGCTGTGATCTATACTGTAAAATTTATTTCGGGGACTAGTGAAAGGCGTAAGTGGGCACCTCCTAACCTCACCTGCAGCTGTCCCTCCTTTCCTTACCAGTCCCTATACAGTTTCCACAACTGTTGCCGAACAGGAACTTGGGACCCTAAGAAGACCCTTTAGTAACCCAGACTAGTGAGGGGCAGGTGGGGTTCACTAGACCTCACTGCTGCACTAACAACATAACAGGAAAGTAAAGACAAACAGGGGGGAAACACAACCAAAATGATATTGCTTTAGCACCGGAACAAGACTTGCAGAACCTTCCTCAAAGGTGACTAGGACACAAAAGACTTTGTATCTTCAGCAGGGAATGCTGGGATACACCCCTATTTAAAGCTGAAGGGTGTGACTATTTAGTAAGTGCAGCTGATCACTCAGCAAGAAACTGCTTTGGAAAAGCTGCAATAGCAAAACTGGCACGTAAACCATTTTAGTGCCAAGAGAAATTAAACCCAGTTAAATGAAGAGCGCCAGATGAGAGGTTCCTGTCCAAAGGCTGTCACTGGTCTCTACATGCAGGGAGATGATTGTGACAGGCGCGTATGATTGTTAAATTGGACTAAGTTGATTATTAAATTGGACTAAAACATTAACAAAAATTCCAAAACCTTAAAAAGTACTAGCAAGCATTTTCTACCCTAACTCATTTCATTTTTGTATTCATCATTATGTGTCACTAAATGCATCCATACTCTTATTATAGTAAAATAAACCTTTTATCATGCAGATATAATCACTTGGTACAGCTGCAGCTCTGATATTTACATCCATCACTTCTCCTTCCCAGGCTTACTGTGCTGTATTACTACAAGTTCCATCGTGCATTGCAGTGGCCTGTGAGAGAGCAATTAGCACACCCTCTATTCTCCATCCAAACTTAATGCCATACAAACAGTCCTGACAAAGATATTAGGAGATACCAAGTGTCAGAGAAGCCCAGGGTAGGTGGCAGGATGCCCATCTGGCAATTACCAGATGACCAGTACAGCCCTGTCACTGTGTTTATCCAAAATTTGGCATTTTTCATCTGTCCAAGGGTCCGCTCATCTCTAACCAACAGTTTTTAGGATTTCCTTAGGATTGTACAGGTTCAAGAAATCCTGAAAACATGCAGTTTGTGGGACTTGCAGGCTAGCGTTGGGAAAAACCGCTCTAGACATACAGTGCCTACAAGTAGTCTTCAACCCCCTGCAGATTTAGCAGGTTTGATAAGATGCAAATAAGTTAGAGCCTGCAAACTTCAAACAAGAGCAGGATTTATTAACAGATGCATAAATCTTACAAACCAACAAGTTATGTTGCTCAGTTAAATTTTAATAAATTTTCAACATAAAAGTGTGGGTCAATTATTATTCAACCCCTAGGTTTAATATTTTGTGGAATAACCCTTGTTTGCAATTACAGCTAATAATCGTCTTTTATAAGACCTGATCAGGCCGGCACAGGTCTCTGGAGTTATCTTGGCCCACTCCTCCATGCAGATCTTTTCCAAGTTATCTAGGTTCTTTGGGTGTCTCATGTGGACTTTAATCTTGAGCTCCTTCCACAAGTTTTCAATTGGGTTAAGGTCAGGAGACTGACTAGGCCACTGCAACACCTTGATTTTTTTCCCTCTTGAACCAGGCCTTGGTTTTCTTGGCTGTGTGCTTTGGGTCGTTGTCTTGTTGGAAGATGAAATGACGACCCATCTTAAGATCCTTGATGGAGGAGCGGAGGTTCTTGGCCAAAATCTCCAGGTAGGCCGTGCTATCCATCTTCCCATGGATGCGGACCAGATGGCCAGGCCCCTTGGCTGAGAAACAGCCCCACAGCATGATGCTGCCACCACCATGCTTGACTGTAGGGATGGTATTCTTGGGATCGTATGCAGTGCCATCCAGTCTCCAAACGTCACTTGTGTGGTTGGCACCAAAGATCTCGATCTTGGTCTCATCAGACCAGAGAACCTTGAACCAGTCTGTCTCAGAGTCCTCCAAGTGATCATGAGCAAACTGTAGACGAGCCTTGACATGACGCTTTGAAAGTAAAGGTACCTTACGGGCTCGTCTGGAACGGAGAACATTGCGGTGGAGTACGTTACTTATGGTATTGACTGAAACCAATGTCCCCACTGCTATGAGATCTTCCCGGAGCTCCTTCCTTGTTGTCCTTGGGTTAGCCTTGACTCTTTGGACAAGCCTGGCCTCGGCACGGGAGGAAACTTTCAAAGGCTGTCCAGGCCGTGGAAGGCTAACAGTAGTTCCATAAGCCTTCCACTTCCGGATGATGCTCCCAACAGTGGAGACAGGTAGGCCCAACTCCTTGGAAAGGGTTTTGTACCCCTTGCCAGCCTTGTGACCCTCCACGATCTTGTCTCTGATGGCCTTGGAATGCTCCTTTGTCTTTCCCATGTTGACCATGTATGAGTGCTGTTCACAAGTTTGGGGAGGGTCTTAATTAGTCAGAAAAGGCTTGAAAAAGAGATAATTAATCCAAACATGTGAAGCTCATTGTTCTTTGTGCCTGAAATACTTCTTAATACTTTACTGGAACCAAACAGAATTCTGGTGGTTTGAGGGGTTGAATAATAAATGACCCTCTGAATAAACTTTTCACAATTTAAAAAAAAAAAAAAAAAGAAATAACATTCTTTTTTGCTGCATTTCACACTTCCAGGCTGATCTACAGTCCAAATGTCACAATGCCAAGTTATTCCGAATGTGTAAACCTGCTAAATCTGCAGGGGGTTGAATACTACTTGTAGGCACTGTATGAAGTGCTTTTTGACATTATTACTTTATACCAGTGTCGCGGGCGGGGAGGAGGGTGTCAGCACACCGCGCTCACCCCTTCTGCTCGGGTCCGGCGGCTGCTGCTCAGTGGTGGCTCGAGCGGTGGGCCGGATCCCGGGGGTTTCTCGAGCGGCACTCCTCGCCCGTGAGTGAAAGGGGGGTTGTTGGGTGAGGGGATTGTTTATTGTCTGTGACGCCACCCACGGTTGTGGTGATTTCACCACCGCTGCTCGGTGTGGGGATCCCGGGGATGGTGATGCGGAGCAGCCAGGTGTTGTGTTGCCCCTCCGTGGGTAGGGGTTGGTGATCCCGGGGCCCGGTGATGGCTTGGGAGGTGCAGGGCCTGGTGGGCGCAGGGACGCGGGGGCAGCACTGTGTCTTGCGGCACTGTGGTACTCACTCAGCCTGAGACGTTGACACAGTTTTTACGGTAAACCAAACGGCTGGCAAGACGGTCCCACGGACGGCTGCGATTGCTCTCCCAGTAGGTGACGGTGATGTCCCTCTTCCTTGCACCTTTGTTTACTTGTTGGTTGCGATGGGTCCCCACCGGTAACCCGCTCCCCGGCTTCAAGCTGGGCCGAAGGAGCTCTACACTTTGCCCGCAGGCGCTGGCCCTCAGAAACTGGTGCCCTGGCGGTGGCGGTGTCTCTGCTGTACAGGTTGGGCTGTTGCCTTCAATCGGGACTTGGTTGTTGGGGGATCTACGTCCCCTTCACTGACGGATTCGGCAAATTTGGCGACTCCTAGCCTTGCCGGGGTCCGAGAGGCCCCTGCCCTGGTGCTGACTGTCCTTCGGAACACTGCTCCAGACCGCCGGGCACACAGCCTCCGGGGTCCTTCCAGGAACTTCCAAACGGTCCCCCTCCAGACAGTCACCGCCGTTGCTGACCTTGCTGACCTGTCCTGCACACAGCTGGACTACTTCAGGCTTTTCTCTCTCTGTCACCACTCTTGCTTTCCTCCTTTACCACTTTCCTTCCTTCACTTTCACTTAGCTGTTTACTTTAGCCCTGTCTAGGCTACTCCTCCACTCCTTCCACTTCCTCCTCCCTGACTAGACTGCCTGGTTCTTCCCGCCTCCAGAGCTGTGATCTCCTCGGTGGGCGGAGCCAACCGCCTGGCCCACCCCCTGGTGTGAATCATCAGCCTCTGGAGGAAGGCAACAAGGATTTTTGGTTCAGCTTTGGTGTTCCTAACTGGGATGTAGGGTGTGATGGTGTGTGACCTGTGTCCCCTGGCTTGCCCAGGGCGACACATTCCCCCTTAGCAAAACGCAGACCGTCCGCGGGCTGCCGTCCAACACCGGTTTTATTTTTCTGCAAAAGATAACATGGTAATTCAACAAAAATACATTTTTAATAACTCTTCCCTTAACGGGAGGCACATTTCACTTTAACGTTGCATAACGGTTTACGGTTACGGTTTCCGCTCTCTCCCACCCAAGTAACCTGGCCCTGATGCTGCCCCTAAAGCCCAGGCAGCACCCCTTGACCCACAGTCCAGCACACGGTACCCGAGCGGGATCTGTCCTTTCCCTCCAGAGGGTAGCCACCGGTTCCTTTGGTGGCTGGGCCCTAGCCTGCTCTGCTCAGGGCCCTCCCTCCAACCTGCCTCTCCGGAGGCGGCCTGTGGAAAACGGTAACGGTAAACAACATATTTACAAGCCACTAACGTCTGTGGTTGCCCTGCAAGTTCGCGGGCTTATCCATGGAAAGTTCTCCATGCAAAACAACTTTAAACGGTCCCCACGGGGACAACGGTGCCGGCTCCAGCCGGTTCAATCACAAGCAAATCAGGTGAACTTCGGATCATTTCACTTCTTATCATTCTTTCAACTTTTCAACAAACAAAGTGGTGGTCCCAACGGGGACTTTACAACGGGCATCCGCTGCCCTACTCCGGTTGCTCCAGCTCTGGTGCCGCTGCCAAGGGAGGGAGTGCTGCGCTCGCTCGGGCCTCCGGGCCCCTCCTGAGTTTGGCGTCCAGCGCAAACCACCCCCGCTCCCCAAAGTACCGGGTGTATTGTACGATGTCGCCCGGCATCAGATTGCGGCCGGGATGCTCCTCAGGCAGGTGGGTATTCACATCCCGCCGGGCTATGAACACTTCGGCCTCCAGGCCCGGTTCGTAGATGAACCCGTAGCCCCGGCGGACATCAAACCGCCTCACCTGCCCCTCGTACAACGGTCCCCGGACACGGGCTGTTGCTTGCCGGAGGTTCTCTTTCTCCCGGATGGCTCTGGCTACCAGCTCGGCCTTCTTCCGCTCCCTCTCGGCGTTCTCCAGACCCAGCGGTACCGGCTCCCTATCCCAATACGGCGCTGCTGCCAGCGCCGGCGCACGGGTCGGGCCCCGCGGGACATCCTGGACGTTGCCCACTGTCAGGAATCTGGGCGGCATGTCCCGCGGTGTCTTGGCCTTGGGCGCCGCCTTGCAACAACAACCCGGCGCTACCTCAGCCGAGGTGTGGGGGATGGGTATAGGGGCTTTCCGCTGCTGGGCCTTCGGCTCGGAGCGGGTCATCGGCTCCGGCTCGGGGAGTTTTTCAGGGGATGCCTCCGGTTCTACTTTCGGAATCTTCCACGGTAACACCTCCGGTGTACTGCGGACTCCGGCTACAGGTTGACCCGCCTGGGCGGGGACGCTGGGTACTGCTACCGGTTGCGGTGGTAGCAGGCCTAGTGGCGGGGTCACGGCCTCCGGGATGGGTGGTGAGGGAGGCAACGGGGGGAGAGGGCTTGGACCGGGCCCCACAGCCGCGATGACCGGCCCTTCAAGGGCATCGGGACGTGGGTCACTCACCCTCCCTTTCTCCGCCTCCTCCTCGCGTCTCCGCACGGTGGCTACAACGTCCGCCATGTCGGCCTCCCACTCCTCCATGAGGAGCTGCATCCTGACCTGCAGCCTTTGGTAGAGCTGCGCAGTTTGGATTTCCACCCACGCCGCGGTTCCAGGCGCGGGGGCTACGGTGTCACGGGACGGCATCCACATGATGGCTTCTTTTCCAGGAACGGTATGTTGCAGAGTCCTGGCGTCCCTGCTTTTATAGCTGCAGCTACATGCGTCCAGCCGCCATCGCGTCCCCCTTAGCTCTTTCCGGCCCCTCCTTTCTCGGGGCGGGGTTTTGGCCTTCGCGCCTCTACTACTCGAGAAGACGCTAGAGCGGGAACTTTTCGCGCCAAAGATGGCGGCTTCTGAAATTTTCCTGCCGGATACCTCCGGCGGTAACAAGGCGCACCTCTACCTGACGGCAGAGCGGTAAGATCCTGTTCGTGACGCCAAGTTGTCGCGGGCGGGGAGGAGGGTGTCAGCACACCGCGCTCACCCCTTCTGCTCGGGTCCGGCGGCTGCTGCTCAGTGGTGGCTCGAGCGGTGGGCCGGATCCCGGGGGTTTCTCGAGCGGCACTCCTCGCCCGTGAGTGAAAGGGGGGTTGTTGGGTGAGGGGATTGTTTATTGTCTGTGACGCCACCCACGGTTGTGGTGATTTCACCACCGCTGCTCGGTGTGGGGATCCCGGGGATGGTGATGCGGAGCAGCCAGGTGTTGTGTTGCCCCTCCGTGGGTAGGGGTTGGTGATCCCGGGGCCCGGTGATGGCTTGGGAGGTGCAGGGCCTGGTGGGCGCAGGGACGCGGGGGCAGCACTGTGTCTTGCGGCACTGTGGTACTCACTCAGCCTGAGACGTTGACACAGTTTTTACGGTAAACCAAACGGCTGGCAAGACGGTCCCACGGACGGCTGCGATTGCTCTCCCAGTAGGTGACGGTGATGTCCCTCTTCCTTGCACCTTTGTTTACTTGTTGGTTGCGATGGGTCCCCACCGGTAACCCGCTGCCCGGCTTCAAGCTGGGCCGAAGGAGCTCTACACTTTGCCCGCAGGCGCTGGCCCTCAGAAACTGGTGCCCTGGTGGTGGCGGTGTCTCTGCTGTACAGGTTGGGCTGTTGCCTTCAATCGGGACTTGGTTGTTGGGGGATCTACGTCCCCTTCACTGACGGATTCGGCAAATTTGGCGACTCCTAGCCTTGCCGGGGTCCGAGAGGCCCCTGCCCTGGTGCTGACTGTCCTTCGGAACACTGCTCCAGACCGCCGGGCACACAGCCTCCGGGGTCCTTCCAGGAACTTCCAAACGGTCCCCCTCCAGACAGTCACCGCCGTTGCTGACCTTGCTGACCTGTCCTGCACACAGCTGGACTACTTCAGGCTTTTCTCTCTCTGTCACCACTCTTGCTTTCCTCCTTTACCACTTTCCTTCCTTCACTTTCACTTAGCTGTTTACTTTAGCCCTGTCTAGGCTACTCCTCCACTCCTTCCACTTCCTCCTCCCTGACTAGACTGCCTGGTTCTTCCCGCCTCCAGAGCTGTGATCTCCTCGGTGGGCGGAGCCAACCGCCTGGCCCACCCCCTGGTGTGAATCATCAGCCTCTGGAGGAAGGCAACAAGGATTTTTGGTTCAGCTTTGGTGTTCCTAACTGGGATGTAGGGTGTGATGGTGTGTGACCTGTGTCCCCTGGCTTGCCCAGGGCGACACACCAGCACCACTATTTTAGTAATTGTATTTTTTCACTTAAATTTGAATTTAAATGTTTCTGCACCGTGTCGTCTTTTTTCATTTAGGCTCCTTCAATATCAGATAATAATAATTGATCTATATCATTTTCCTGACCCAGCAAGGATGGATAGAGACAGGGACAAGATGGCGGAGAGGATATTACACCTCACCCTAGAGATCCTCTTCCGGCTTACTGGAGAGGTGAGAGATTCTGATGACGTCACATTACATCATTCTTATCTATGGGAATAACAGATGGACAGAACTGGAGAGGTGAGGACTCTGGAAATGTCTGGAGTGAGATTTATTACTGTGTCTCTCCATAACCAGGATTACACAGTAGTGAAGAAGACCTCTAGTGAGCGCTGTCAGGCCCCTGTGTCTGAGGGATGGGGAAGACCCCTGAGCCCAATCACGGGGCCTCCACCTCACCCCCCGATACATGAGGACATCAATGACCAGAAGATCCTAGAACTCACTTACAAGATGATTGAGCTGCTGACTGGAGAGGTGACACTGCTGGGAATGCTGGGACATTATACAGTAACGCTATGAAGGGATCGGGGGTGACGGTATCATTGTATGTGTCAGGTTCCTATAAGGTGTCAGGACGTCACCGTCTATTTCTCCATGGAGGAGTGGGAGTATTTAGAAGGACACAAAGATCTGTACAAGGACGTCATGATGGAGGATCCCCAGCCCCTCACATCACCAGGTAATAGACAGGACTAAATACACACGGCCTATAATTATCTGTATGTAAGGAATGAATTCAGTCCCTGTATGTGTCTCCTCCAGTTCTATCCAGTAAGAGGACAACACCAGAGAGATGTCCCCGTCCTCTTCTCCCACAGGACAGTAAACAAGAAGATCCCGATGTTCCTCAGGATGTGTCTCCTCCAGTTCTATCCAGTAAGAGGACAACACCAGAGAGATGTCCCCGTCCTCTTCTCCCACAGGACTGTAAACAAGAAGCTCCCGATGTTCCTCAGGATCCTCAGGTAGATGGAGAGAAGGAGCCATGAAATCTCCCTATGATGTGTAGACGGCTGTGAAGGTCTTGTGCTCAGTCTTGTTTTATCCTCCAGTATTATATGTGTTATACTTGTGTAATGAGAGCGGTGGAGATGGCAGGATTAGAGCTGATCATAGATGGGACTTCTCCATCTGTCTGTGACTTTTACAATATTTGTTTCAGGGTGAAGATCTGACCCATCTTAATATTATAGAGACATTTGTGATGGGTGATGAGCCAAGTAAAGAGGAGAATTTTACAGATTATGATTCAGGTGAGAAGTCATTTGCCGGGTGCTACAGTTCTTCTGCAAACTGATTAGCTATATATTTATGGTTTCCGAAAGCATTTTTCAATTTAGGTGACCTCAAGTAAGGCAGCCATAGATACAGGTCTAGTTGACTGGCTCTGATCCTAGTAGTTTAGCCCTCTACAATACAGTGGCCAAAGGCCCATCATGCCCCCCCCCCCCCCACACACACACACACACACACACACACACACACACACACACACACAAGACATTCGGGCTGATGGGCTACTATGGCAGCCAGAGGATAAACAAATTATTCCACAATTAAAGAATTAATAAAGAAAAAAAAAAGTAAATTTAGCATACTGTTTATTCCCTCTTCTGTGCTAAAGTGCATTTACGTGTATCCACTGAAAGTGAAAACTCCAAGAAAATTATCTGGTGTCTTCATATTATTATCTATCAGTTCTTGCTGTACTGATAGATTCAGATTTGTTTTTTTCATCACAGTTTTAGTCCATTAACTGAATTTTACAATTTTATATAGAAATGTTATAAGTTATAACAATAACTGTAACAATATAAAAGGTAATTATTTACTTTTGTTTTATTCTTACCAGGTTTCTTTACCTGTAACTCAAAGAGACATCTGATATCCTCAGATATTAAATCAGATGATCATGGAATCACACCAGATGAATATGAAGAGTATGGCATTGTTCAAGATATACCCTCAGCTCTTCACAGTACAGAGATGTCATTTGGGCAACAAGTCCGATCTTCTGATTCATTAAAGACTGTTAAGCAAAGTAAAACTCACAAAAAAGATGGTAAAGAGCAAAAAGCTCAAACAGGGGTGAAGCCATATTCATGCTCACAATGCTGGAAAAGTTTTAATTTTAAATCAGATCTTGTTATACATCAGAGGATTCACACAGGGGAGAAGCCATATTCATGTTCAGAATGTGGAAAACGTTTTAATCGAAAATCAAATCTTGTTGAGCATCAGAGAACTCACACTGGAGAGAAACCATATTCATGTTTAGATTGTGGAAAATGTTTTACATGGAAGTCAACTCTTGCTGTACATCAGAGACTTCACACAGGGGAGAAGCCATTTTCATGCTCAGAATGTGGCAAACTTTTCAACCAGAAATCCGATCTTATTCGACATCATCGAATTCACACAAGGAAGAAACCATTTTCAGTTTCATGTTCAGAATGTGGGGCATTTTTTAAACGGAAATCAGATCTTGTTACACATCAGAGAATTCACACAGGGGAGAAGCCATTTTTATGCTCAGTGTGTGGGAAATGTTTTAACCACAAATCCAATCTTGTTACGCATCAGAGAATTCATACGGAGGAGAAGCCTTTTTCATGCTCAGACTGTGGGAAATGCTTTAAGGCTAAGTTTGATGTAATTAAACATCAAAGAAGTCACACTGGGGAGAAGCCATTTTCATGCCCAGAATGTGGGAAATGTTTTAATCGAAGATCAAATCTTGTTGAGCATCAAAAAACTCATACAGGGGAAAAGCCATATTCATGTTTAGATTGCGGAAAATGTTTTAAACAGAAATCAACTCTTGCTATACATCAGAGAATTCACACAGGGGAGAAGCCATTTTCATGTTCAGAATGTGGGAAGTGTTTTAGCCATAAATCGGCCTTTGTTATACATCAGAGAAGCCACACAGGGGAGAAGCCATATTCATGTTTAGAATGTGGGAAATGTTACAGGGGTAAAGTAGATCTTGTTAGACATCAAAGAAGTCATACTGGGGAGAAACCATATTCATGCCCAGAATGTGAGAAATGTTTTAATAGAAAATCAAGTCTTTTTGAACATCAAAAAACTCACAAACAGGCCAAGCCATAATTATGTTCTGAATGTTCAAAACAATTTACCAACACATCACTACTTTATAATTATCAATGATCGCACACTGGGTGTTAGACATTTTTCCTTTTTTTAAAATAAAATTTAATCTACATATCATAAAAAAATATACAAGTTACTGTCAAAGTCAAGTCATATGCCATAAATCAAAAGGGAATGCTCTGTAACACAGGAAATGATGACATTAAGAATTCATGTTCTATGGTGTGCAAGTGTAAAAAATAAATGAAAAAAAAAAAGTGGAAAAAATAAATCCTGTTTTCATTGGTTTTGAAAGCTTTTTTTTAATGGAGTTCCATGCAGTATACTGTATAAGATAAGATAATAAGATAACATTATTCCATGAGTTGTTGAGATTACAATGATATCAAATTATAATTTTTCAATATGTTTTTCTTCTCTTCTGTTGTCTGACATGCAGCATCTGTGTGGTGCAACTAAGTATACCTGGAACTTTGGCAAAGGGGGTTAAAGGGTTTCGGAAAACCTACACACATGGTCAAAATTGTTGGTACCTCTTCCTTAATGAAAGAAAAACCCACAATGGTCACAGAAATAACTTAAATTTGACAAAAGTTATAATAAATAAAAAAAATCTATAAAAATGAACAAATGAGAATCAGACATTGCTGCTTTTCTGCTTCCACAGAATTTAAAAAAAATAAAACTCATGAAACAGGCCTGGAGAGAAATGATGGTAGCCCTGAAAATAATGTGACAAAAGGGACTCATTAAATCAAGGTGTGTCCACAATCTGGTAATCAGTCAGTGGGCCTGTATATAGGCCGACAGATACTCACTGTGCTGTTTGGTGACATGGTGTGTGCTACACTCAACATGAACCAGAGGAAGCAAAGGAAAGAGTTGTCTCAGGAGATTAGAAAGAAAATTATAGACATGCATGTTAAAGGTAAAGGTTATAAGACCATCTCCAAGTAGCTTGATGTTCCTGTGACTACAGTTGCACATATTATTCACAAATTTAAGATCCATGGAACTGTGGCCAACATCTCTGGACGTAGCCGCAGGAGGAATATTGATGACAAATCAAAGAGACAGATAATACGAATGGTAACAAAAGAGCCCAGAAAAACTTCTAAATAGATTAAAGGTGAACTTCAAGCTCAAGGAACATCAGTGTCAGATCGCACCATCCGTCATTGTTTGAGCCAAAGTGGACTTCATGGGAGATGACCAAGGAGGATACCATTGTTGAAAAAAAAAAATCATAAAAACGCCAGACTGGAATTTGCCAAACTAGATGTTGACAAGCCACAAAACTTCTGGGAGAATGTCCTATGAACAGATGAGACAAAATTGGAACTTTTTGGCAAGGCACATCAGCTCTATGTTCAGAGACAGAAAAATTAAGTATATCAAGAAAAGAACACTGTCCCTACTGTGAAACATGGATGAGGCTCTGTTATATTCTGGGGCTGCTTTTCTGCATCTGGCACAGGGGGTCTTTAATCTGTGCAAGGTACAATGAAATCTCAAGACTTTCAAGGGATTCTAGAGAGAAATGTGTTGCCCAGTGTCAGAAAGCTTGGTCTCAGTCGCAGGTCATGGGTCTTGCAACAGGATAACGTCCCAAAACACACAGCTAAAAACACCCAAGAATGGCTAAGAAGAAAACACTGAACTATTCTGAAGTGGCTTCTATGAGCCCTGACCTAAATCGTATTGAGCACCTTTGGAAAGAGCTGAAACATGCTTTCTGGAGAAGGCAACCTTCAAACACCAGACAACTGGAGAAATTTGCTCTTGAGGAGTGGCCAAAAACCTGTCGAGAGGTGCTGAAGTCTCTGACAGTTACAGGAATCGTTTGATTGCAGTAGTTGCCTCAAAAGGTTTTGCAACAAAATATTAAGTTAAGGAAGGAGAAGGAGGGTGCCATCATTACTACTACAGGCTAAGTTCATGAGTTTTATTTTTTTTTTAAATTTTGTGAAGCAGAAAAGCAGCAATGTCTGACTTACATGTGTTCATTTTCAAAGATTATTTATTATTACTTTTGTCATATTCAAGTTATTTCTGTGACCATTGTGGGTTTTTCTTTCAATAAACGAGGGTGAGGGGTACGAACAATTTTGACGTCGTGTGTAGCTGCAATTTGTTTTTTAAAAATTAATTATGCTTTACTTGTAATCCGCAGAGCCAGCTCTAAGATTTCACCATTACACCTGTCACGCTCCCCGGGTCCCCTGCCCTGCTCCCCGGCTCACCTGCCACGCTCCCCGCTCTCCAGCCTCCATTGCCCGCGCTTCCCAGGCCCCCTGGTCCCCGCTCCCGGCGCCCGTCGGCTTCCCAGCCCCAGCCCGGCTCTGCTGCTTCCTCCTCACAGCTTCCTGCTCTGGCTTCTGGCACCCGGGCCGCGCACATGCGCATTAGGGCGCGCGCGCGGTCATTGACCCTTTCTTAAAGGGCCAGCGTCCACTGACAGGAAATGAAGCACACAGGTACAGGGTATAAAGGGGTTTAGTGTCCAAGTGGGCGGGGCCTGTTCTTCGTGTTTCCCAAGCTAGGAGTCAGGTCTCCTTGTGTTTCTGTGAGATACTCACCTCTCTCTCTTCTAGAGCCGATCCTGCCTTGCCATCCGGTCCTGCCGAATCCCGAACCCCGAACGCTGTCTATCTGCCATCCTGACAGTCTGTACCATCTCTGATCCCTGCGGTGACCCGTCATCTCGCTCCAACGGTTCCGGACTCCGCCTGACATCTTCTCGGCTTCCGAACCTGAGCTCCGTCACCCGGACTACCATCAGTGACTCCGTGGTCCCAGGGACTTCTCCATTATACTCGTGTGCACGGACTGCCCTGCTACTTGTAGTGCTCCAGCTACCGGACCCCTTACCATCATCAAGGAGTTCGGCCCAGTGGATCCACGTCCTGGGTCTGCCCGTCCACCTGGCCCTAACAACACCTCGTGTCTGTTCTTATCTACAAAGCTAAAGTTAAAGTAAGGAAGGAGTTAATGTCTTCAGGCCTGCCAAAAAATTTATAAGGAGTGGGATTCCACTTTTGAAACAAAGAGCTGTTCATTGGCTTTGTCTGTATTTACTATGCAGCTATGTATTCTGCTATTTGTTACTATTTTAGAAACACCTACATTTATTGCATGATTTATATATAGTGTATAAGAAAAAGAGTCCACCCTTCAGGGATTGAAGATCTTGAGAGAGAGTTTGAACTCACAAACTTCCTTCTCACCAGTGCGGATAGAATCCCTGAAACTTCTAAAGTAGCAAAAACTACTTCAACACTAACGTCTGTCATCTCAACAGAGCTGAGACTAATTGGTAGGCTCTGTGGCTTGAGCCAGATGATAAGGACATTACAGGGTAAACATATAATTCGGCAGCTACCAAGAAGAGTGAGTTTCCTGTTCGTAAGCTACAATCTATGAGGAAATAGGGGAGACACGAAAAGTACATAGTAAAAGTGCGTGTAGTGTCTGGTCCAGTCACAAATACACTGTGTGCAAAATTATTAGGCAAATTGTATTTTAGTGGATTTTTTTTATTATTGATCAATAACTATGTTCTCAATCAACCCAAAAGACTCATATAAATATCAAAGCTTAATATTTTCAGAAGTTGGAGAGGTTGCTCTTTTAGATTTGGCTATCTTAGGAGGATATCTGTTTGTGCAGGTAACTATTACTGTGCATAATTATTAGGCAACTTAATAAAAACCAAATATATTCCCATCTCACTTGTTTATTTTCACCAGATAAACCAATATAACTGTACAAAATTTAGAAATAAACATTTCTGACATGCAAAAACTAAACCCAAAAAATGAGTGCCCAATATAGCCCCCTTTCTTTCTGATGACACTCAGCAGCCGACCATCCATAGATTCTGTCATTGCTTAATCTGTTTATGATCCACATTGCGTGCAGCAGCCTCCAGACACTGTTCCCAGAGGTGTACTCTTTTCCCTCCCTGTAGATCTTACATTTTATAAGGGACCACAGGTTCTCTATGGGGTTCAGATCAGGTGGTGAACAAGGGGGCCATGTCATTATTTTTTCATCTTTTAGACCTTTACTGGCCAGCCACACTGTGGAGTACTTGGATGCATGTGATGGAGCATAGTCCTGCATGAAAATCATGTTTTTCTTAAACGATACCGACTTCTTCCTGTTCCAAAGCTTGAAGAAGATGTCTTCCAGAAACTGGCAGTAGGTCTGGGAGTTCAGCTTCACTCCATCCTCAACCCGAAAAGGTCCCACAAGTTCATCTTTGATGATACCAGCCCATACCAGTACCCCACCTCCACCTTGCTGGCGTCTGAGTTGGAGTGGAGCTCTCTGCCCTTTACTGATCCAGCCTCTGGCCCATCCATCTGCCCATCCAGAGTCACTCTCATTTCATCAGTCCATAAAACCTGTGAAAAATCAGTCTTAAGATATTTCTTGGCCCAGTCTTGACCTTTTATCTTATGTTTCTTGTTCAAAGGTGGTCGTTTTTCAGCCTTCCTTACCTTGGCCTGTCCCTGAGTACGGCACACCTTGTGCTTTTTGATACTCCAGTGACGTTGCAACTCTGAAATATGGCCAAACTGGTGACAAATGCCATCTTGGCAGCTTCACGCTTGATTTTCCTCAATTCATGGGCAGTTATTTTGTGTCTTTTTTGCCCAGCACGCTTCTTGCGACCCTGTTGGCTATTTGCCATGAAACGCTTGATTGTTCGGTGATCACGCTTCAAAAGTTTGGCAATTTCATGACTGCTGCATCCCTCTGCAAGACATCTCACAATTTTGGACTTTTCAGAGCCCGTCAAATCTCTCTTCTGACCCATTTTTCCAAAGGAAAGGAAGTTGCCTAATAATTAAGCACACCTTATATAGGGTGTTGATGTCATTACACCGCACCCCTCCTCATTACAGAGATGCACATCACCTGATTTACTTAATTGGTAGTTGGCTCTCAGCTTATACAGCTTGGAGTAGGACGACATGTATAAAAAGCATCATGGGATCAAAATACTCATTTGTCTAATAATTCTGCACACAGTGTATAATAGGGTATTCAAATAACGCTGCACGAACCGCTCATCAGCCTGTATGTGTACAAGTGCAGATACAGAGTTCTATTAAGTGCATGGAGGGTGTGTAAACACATGTAATGAGGGACCAGATTTGGAATAAAATTTTGTAAGGGGAAAATTTGAATAGTTACATAAGTGAGGTGATAGGCTTGTCTTAAGGAATACATTTAAAATTTTATTGGGAATTAATAGAATTGTCCTGGGTAGAGTATTCCAGAGATTTGGTGCAGCTTGTGAGAAGTCTTAGAGACTAGAGTGGGAGGTTTAGATTACTAAGGCTGTTAGCTTTATGTCATTAGTAGAACAGAGGACACAGGCAGGGTGATAGACAGAAATGAAGGAGAAGATGTAAAGCAGTGCATAACTGTGGCGGGCATTGTGGATGGTAAGTTTATATAGCGAATGGGCAACCAGTGCAATGACTGGAACAGGGTACAGGCATCGGTGTAATGGCTGGAATATGAACCTGGCTGCTGCATTCAGGATGGATTGGAGAGGGGAGAGTTTAGTAGGAGGGAGGCTGATAGGTAGAGAATTACAGTAATCCAGGCAAGAAGGAATAAGAGTGACATTAAGAGTTTTGCAGAGTCAAAGGTAAGAAAAGGTCGAATTCAAGATATGTTTTTGAGGTGGAGGTGAAATGAGTGAGGGAGTGATCAGATGTTGGGAGTCAAAAATAACCCCAAGCCTGTGGGCATGTTTCTGGGGCGTACTGATGGAATCACATACGACAATGGAAATATTGGGTTTCAGATGGAGGAAACAAAAGTAGATGGAGGAAACAAAAGGAGTTCAGGCTTTGACAGATTTGGTTTTAGACAGAGGGAGGACATGATGTTGGAGACAGCGGATAGACAATCACTGGTAATTTGTAATAATGCAGGGGTGATGTAAGGAGACGATGAGCATAATTGGGTGTCATCAGCAGAGCGAAGGTACTGAAAACCAAATCTGATGATTTGTCCAATACGAGCAGTATATACAGTAGGTAGAAGAGGAGGAGACATAGAACTAAACCCTGAGGAACCATGACAGTATGGGGAAGAGGAAAGGAAAAGGAGCCGGCAAAAGATTCAGAGAAGAGAGGTATGAAAACCAAGAGAGCAGTATCCTTGCGCCCAATAAAGCGGAGGGTAGTGAGGATGAGCTGGTGATCCACTTTGTCGAATGCTGCAAAGAGATCCAGAAAAATCAGCAGGGAGTAGTGACCATTAGATTGAGACTTTAATAAGGGCTGTTACAGTATTGTGTAAGGAGTGGAAATCGGATTGGAAAGGGTCAAGAAGGGAGTAAATAGAGATAGAGAGTGGACCAAACTGTCCAGAAGTTTAGAAATGATCGGAAGATTGGAAACAGTTCTGTAGTTAGCAGCACAATTCTGGTTGAGGGATGTTTTAAGTAATGGGTGTTTGAAGGAGGATGGAAAGATAACAGATGAGAAAGAGGATAAATATTTTAGTTAGGTAAGTGGTGACAGTCGGGGAAAGTGACTGAAGGAGGTATGAGGGAATAGGGTCATTGGTGCAGGTGGTAGGGCAAGGAGATGAGAGGAGCCTGGCAATTTCTTCTTCTGTGACCGATTCGAAGACAGAAAGTAAGATAGATTAAGAGCAAGAGGGAAGAGAAAGTCTTTGGATCCTATAAGTGCGGTACGTAGGGGTGATGTTACGAACCGGCGCCGCCATAGCTGCAAGCAGCCCGCTGCGGTTCCTGTTGCGCCCAGGCGCCGGCTGCCGTTCTTGGCTTTGCCTCAGGTCGTCCAGTTGGCTGCTCCTTCCACCACGTCTAAGTGTGGAAAGGCGGCTAGTGCGCATGCGTGCGCCGATTTACCCCAGCCAGAGTCTAAGCCCGGTGTTTTGCCTAGTGAGCATGCTCAGCCTGATTGTGTTATATCTCAGACTAAGTCCTCAGTTCAGGCTACTGAGCATGCTCCTACAATTAACCCTAACAGCCTCTTTGCACAGGTACTTGGACTTCATGCTGTGTCTAAGTTCTGGGATGTGCCTACTGAGCATGCTCAAACTGATAGTCTGCTTTCTGAGCCTGTTGCTCAGGCACTTAGTGCATCAGAGGCTAGGTCCGGTAAGGACCTCACTGAGCATATCCGTGAGGTGGCAGGCCCTGATAGGGCAGAGGGTGTCAGGTGTCCTGATGACGTGGCAACTGCGGACTGGCTCGCAGAGGCCCGCCCCTATGATCTGGCACCTCACCATTGGTCATCAGACGATGACTGGTGAAGTGTTTGGGGCGTGGCTGCCATGAGGTCATCAATGACGTGGCGGTTCCGGATAGGTCGCATGTGACGTCACTGATGACATGGCACTCTGCTATTGGACCTTGGTGGTTCCACCCTGGGTTTGGGGCGGACCCAGGTTATAAAAGGGGCTGGAGAAAACATGGAGGTGTGCAGTCTTCATTTAGAGTTCTTGGTGGCATAAGCCTTGTTGGAAGCGGTAGGTAGGGCTAGGTGAACGGTGCCTGTCACGCCAAGATTCGTGGCTCAGCACATGAGGGTCAGGTGCCGTGCTTCCTTGCTACCGTTCCTGTTGTGCTAGAGCAGTCCAGTGGCGTTAACTGGGCTGCAGCTGCTGCGTCACCTGTTCAGTTGTGCCTCCTACGCACACGGACAGAATACCTGTTGCGTCACCTGTCCGAGAGTGCCCTCTACGCACACGGACAGTGTACCTGCTGCGCCACCTGTCCGGTTGTGCCCGCTACGCGCACGGACAGCGCACCCCAGAACACCTGTGAAGTTAACAGGGTGTTCCTGGATTGGGTGTGTGAACCCTATTATCATCCTCGGCTTCCCAGTCAAATGCTACTGGTGTGACTACCTGGTCTGACGTGTCCTTTACACACGTGGCCAGTCGAGTGGTGGCCAGAAACGCTAATCGGAGGACCGCTCGGCCTGACGTGTCTTACACACGTGGCCGACAGGGCGCTGTCGCAGCGGTCTTCTCGGTCAACGCTAACTGGTTACCATCCGGCCTGACCTGTTGTTACACACGTGGTCGGAGTAGCGTCCGCTCCACCGAAACGCTAACTGGGTTGTCGTCCGGTCTGACGTGTCCCTACACACGTGACCGGTTCCTTGAGTTATCTCAGAGTCATCCAGCTCTATAGTCTCCGCCTTACCCACAGGGTGCCAGCAGCTCCATCACCATCTGGAGCATGGTGGGCCCCGACTGGCGATTGAGATATATACCCCTGGTCCTAATCTGCCGGTCCCCCCGTAACAGGTGACCTGAGAGGGTTGACAGTTCTTGACAGAGAAGGAAAGAAGGTTGTGGTCAGAGACTGGGAGAGGGAAGTTAGTAAGTCATAAATGGAGCAGAGTTGGGAGGGCCAGGTCCAGCGTATTCCCGTCTTCATGTGTAGGAAAGTTAGTAAATTGTTAAAGGCCAAGAGAGGAAGTTAGAGATAAAAGTTGAGTGTCAGCTGGGGGGAGGGGATCATCAATAGGGACTTTAAAATCCTTCATTCTGTGGGAATGTCCCAGGATAGAAAGTGTGGAAGCCAGGTGGCAAACTGACCGATGAGCGGATGGCAGGGACCTGGAGGTTGATTGACAACCACCACTCACAGGGAGAAGTGAGCTTTAATGAAACACATCCATTTTGCTTGAAAAGTTAGTCCATTTACACCTGCTACATCTCTTTGTGCAAAACTCCTGCTCCGTTTAACTATTCAAGCGAATTCAATGTGATTTCATAAAAAATTCTGTCCGTCAAAGCAGGAAGGGCTGAGGAGGGAGTATCTGTCCATGGGACGACTATTAGCCATATACTCCACAAATATGGCCTTTATGGAAGAGTGGTAAGACAGTTTGCAAAAAGCCATGCAGAGAAACAGCATGTGGAAGAAGGTGCTGTGGTTAGAGGAGACCAAAGTAGATCTTTTTGAGCTTAATGCAAAACACATGTGTTGTAAAATAATTGCACATCACCCTAAAAACGTCAACCCCACCATCACACGTGTTGGCAGCAGCATGCTGTGGGGAGGCTTTTCTTCAACAGGGACAGGGAAGCTGGTCAGAAGCGATGAGAAGGACGGAGCTAACTACAGGACAATCTTGGAGGAAAACCAACACTGCACATCATCCTTAAAACATCCTCCCCACGGTCACACATGGTGGAGGCCGCATCCTGCTGTGGGGAGGCTTTTCTCCAGCAGGGGCAAAGAAGCTGGTCAGAAGCGATGGGAAAATGGATGGAGTTAAATACAGGGCAATCCTGGAGGAAAACCTATTAGAGGTTGCAAAAGACTTGAGCCTGTGATGTAGGTTCAGCTTCCAGCAGGACAATGACCATAAATATCCTGCAGAGCTAAAATGGAGGGTTCCGAATAGTGCATATTCCTGTGTGTGAGCAGCCCAGTCACAGTCCAGACCGAAATCCCTTTGAGAATCTGTGACAAAATAAGAAAACTACTGATTACAGATGTGTCCATCCAATCTAATTGAGCGAGAGATCATGTGCAAAGAAGAAGAGAAAAATGTCAGCTCTAGATATGCAGCTGGAGAGACAGAGCCCAAAAGACGGAGAAAGGTGGTTCTACAAAGTACTGACGAGGGCAGAATTCAAATGCAAAGCACAATATGCAGATTTATATTTTGGAAATATTTAGAAAACCATGTATCATTTCATGTACACTTCACAAATACTTGTACTTAGTAGTGTTATCACATAAAATCCCAAAAAGATACTGTGATGAACAGCTGAGAGGGGTCACGTAGACATCCCACCGCTGCCACCAATATGTGACAAACAGCTGGGGTGAGGTGGGGGTCACGCAGACATTTCCACCCGACTCAGCCACAGCCCCACTCTGACGTCTCCAATACGTTGGAGTCACGAGATACGGCCTTGTCACTTCCGCCAACACACAACATTTTGCACCCCCTGGGGTATCTAAGGTCAGCTTGCCAGAGTGTTACACTGACACCCCCTGTCCATGAGGAGGCATGAGGAAGGAGACAGAGAGGTCCACGCGACCTCCGGGGCAACACCTCACTTGGTTACAACCTTGAGAGGCCGACAGACGTTTTTCACTAGCCAGTGAAACAGGGCCCTACCCGCCCAGTAGTCTGACACCAGTTTCTCATTAGATATAAGCCTGGTCTGTTAGCAAGATTATATCGGGCCAGAACCAAGCCCAGGTAGCATGTAATACTAAGTCGAGCGCACGGACATGGGATGCATGAATCGAGATAAAAGAACAACCCACAATTAAATTATATATTTAATTGCCTTAAGGGCACACTAGAAAAAAATATATACACAAGAAATATACAGATATTATTGTCAGAAATGCAGATACAAGTTAGATATAGGTGCAAGCAGATATACATATGAATCAGTTACCTGTTGTCTTGTGATTAGGCCTGGTGCTGGCTCAGCACAGGGGAGGCGCTGTGGAGCAACTGGTTTGCTTGGTACTTCCCACACGTTTACTGGACGTCACCTCTCTGAGACGAACCACCTTTAAATGTCCGCTTTGGTTTTTAATAGCTCATGTACCTCCTACATACTGCCCACCTGGTGACCTATTACAGGGCTAGACATGGGATGTGCCTTCAGGTTCCAGAGAATTATGAAATGACAGCTTTCCTCATATCTCCCCCTCTGAGCATCCCACGCAGAAGATATTACCATCATGTTTCCTCTTATGATTTTATCTAGCTAGGAAACACGATGTGTCTATTGTCCTCCTCTCCATACTCACCATATACATGCGGCTCCGCTCTGTACACACGTGGCTCTGCTCTGTAAGGCTATATGCGCACCCTTCAGTTTTAACTGCACCCAAAACTGCACCTTGTCACAGAGAGCCTCGAAATGTAAAAAAAAAAAACGCTCATAATGATGGTGCATTTTTGTCATGTTTTTGTTAATTAGTTTTTTTAAAAGGAGAAACAAAATATGATAGAATAATCGATAGATAGCTAGAATAGATAGATAGAAAAAATAGAAAGAATAGATACATAGATAGAAAGAACATATAGAATAGATAGAAAGAAATAACAGAATAGCTCGAGAGTGGGATAGCTAGCTTGGACAGCTGTTTTATTAATTTTTGCGAGGTAAAAAAATGATGTGGGGTCCCCCCATTTTTCATACCCAGCACAGGAACAGCAGCTGCAGGCTGCAACCCTCAGCTGTGTGCTGTTGTCAAGGTTGGGAATTTCGGGGAGACCACAAATGGGGTCCCTTGTTTGGGTCACAGAGACGGAGTCCAAATCAAATCTGCACAGATGTATGCATGAGGAAAAATGACCACACAGAGACGTGTTTTTATCTGGAAGAAGCTCATTGCTCTTCTAACCTGTATATTGTAAAATACACACAGTTATTCAGTTCAACATTGTCCCTGATTGGTTACAGATAAACAGCAAAGTCTATATAGTACGTCATCAGCCTGCTACTGGCTTACTAATACCAGTTTTAACCAGCTACTGAATACTTCTTTGTTCATTGTTGTACATTTTGGCTTATCCATCTTGGTTAGTAAGAGATAAAGCCCCAGCTTCACATCCCAGCTGATGAGAACCAACATATTTTGAATACAATCAGTGTGTTATGAATACTTGCATTGTTCAGCCTAGCATAATTTGTTTCACATTCCAAAGGCGCATCCTGGTATGCTTATAGCAATAATCATACAAACACAGATGATCTTATTATATGGACAATTGATTCATAGCCTGGACCTTCACACTGTATGTTGGCTGGTTATGAAAAATAGAGGGGATCCCATGCTTTGTTTTTAATTGTTTGATTTATTTAAAAAAAAAAATAAAAAAAATGACGTGGGGTCCCCCCATTTTTCTACCCAGCACAGGATCAGCAGAGCAGCTGCAGGCTGCAAGCCTCAGCTGTCTGCTGTACCTTGGCTGGTTAGGAAAAACAGAGGGGATCCCACTCTTTGTTTTTAATTATTTTATGTAACAAAAAACAGCCAAGGTGCATCAGACAACTGGAGGCTGATATCATTAGGGTGGGAAGGGCCATGGTTATTTGGGTCTTTCCAGCCTAACCATAGCAGCCCACAGTCGACCCAGAAGTGGAGCATCCATAAGATCCGCCAATTCTGGTCCTTGACTTGGCTCTTCCCTATTGTCCTGGTGCGGTGCCAATCGGGGTAATAAGGAGTTAATAACAGCCCACAGCTGCTACTAAACCCTAGATTAGTGATGGCAGGTGTCTATGAGACCCCCCCACATTACTGATGTGTAAGGGAAAGTAAATAACACAAACTGAGCGGCTCCAAAACAAGAATGAGAGGCCTCGGGAGCAGCGTGCCGGCCGTGCCAGTGATAGGCGAGTATGAAGCGCAGAGAGAGAGATATCCCCTCATTGATTTCAATGGGTGACAAAACGTCCCAAAGACGCAAGAAAATGAACATGCTGCTTCTTTTTTTGTCAGACGGTTTTCACAAATTACCTGCAACGTGCGGAAATCTGACTTCCCATAGACTTTGCTGAGAAGTCAAAAGTCAGAACTTGCGGACAACAAAACTGCACCAAAAAACGCAATAAAAAAGTGGTAAAAACTGCAGTGTGCGAATGTAGCCTAAATGCAGTTCACACGTAGCTCTGCTCCGTACACCTCGTACACACACGGCTCTGCTCTGTACAATCGTACACACACGGCTCTGCTCCGTACACCTCGTACACACACGGCTCTGCTCCGTACACCTCGTACACACACGGCTCTGCTCCGTACACCTCGTACACACGCGGCTCTGCTCCGTACACCTCGTACACACGCGGCTCTGCTCCGTACACCTCGTACACACGCGGCTCTGCTCCGTACACCTCGTACACACGCGGCTCCGCTCCGTACACCTCGTACACACGCGGCTCCGCTCCGTACACCTCGTACACACGCGGCTCCGCTCCGTACACCTCGTACACACGCGGCTCTGCTCCGTACACCTCGTACACACGCGGCTCCGCTCCGTACACCTCGTACACACGCGGCTCCGCTCCGTACACCTCGTACACACGCGGCTCCGCTCCGTACACCTCGTACACACGCGGCTCCGCTCCGTACACCTCGTACACACACGGCTCCGCTCCGTACACCTCGTACACACACACGGCTCTGCTCCGTACACCTCGTACACACACGGCTCTGCTCCGTACACCTCGTACACACACGGCTCTGCTCCGTACACCTCGTACACACACGGCTCCGCTCCGTACACCTCGTACACACACGGCTCCGCTCCGTACACCTCGTACACACACGGCTCTGCTCCGTACACCTCGTACACACACGGCTCTGCTCCGTACACCTCGTACACACACGGCTCTGCTCCGTACACCTCGTACACACACGGCTCCGCTCCGTACACCTCGTACACACACGGCTCCGCTCCGTACACCTCGTACACACACGGCTCCGCTCCGTACACCTCGTACACACACGGCTCCGCTCCGTACACCTCGTACACACACGGCTCCGCTCCGTACACCTCGTACACACACGGCTCCGCTCCGTACACCTCGTACACACACGGCTCCTCTCCGTACACCTCGTACACACGCGGCTCCGCTCCGTACACCTCGTACACACACGGCTCCTCTCCGTACACCTCGTACACACGCGGCTCTGCTCCGTACACCTCGTACACACGCGGCTCCGCTCCGTACACCTCGTACACACGCGGCTCTGCTCCGTACACCTCGTACACACGCGGCTCTGCTCCGTACACCTCGTACACACGCGGCTCTGCTCCGTACACCTCGTACACACGCGGCTCCGCTCCGTACACCTCGTACACACGCGGCTCCGCTCCGTACACCTCGTACACACGCGGCTCCGCTCCGTACACCTCGTACACACACGGCTCCGCTCCGTACACCTCGTACACACACACGGCTCTGCTCCGTACACCTCGTACACACACGGCTCTGCTCCGTACACCTCGTACACACACGGCTCTGCTCCGTACACCTCGTACACACACGGCTCTGCTCCGTACACCTCGTACACACACGGCTCTGCTCCGTACACCTCGTACACACACGGCTCCGCTCCGTACACCTCGTACACACACGGCTCTGCTCCGTACACCTCGTACACACACGGCTCTGCTACATCCACACTGTAAACCCCTCCTGACCCCACACATAAACTTCCCCTCACCCAGCACCATGACAACCAGCACAGCAGAGTCCTGCATACACTGAGGAGCTGATCATGTGACCCCTGACTCCTCCCCTCCATGTGACATCATCACAGGTCCTGTAAGCACAGAGCAGCCATATATCTAGTGTGCGGCTCTGCAGGTGGAGGTGTGTGCAGGGTATTATATATCTAGTGTGCGGCTCTGCAGGTGGAGGTAGGTGCAGGCTATTATATATCTAGTGTGCGGCTCTGCAGGTGGAGGTAGGTGCAGGGTATTATATATCTAGTGTGCGGCTCTGCAGGTGGAGGTAGGTGCAGGATATTATATATCTAGTGTGCGGCTCTGCAGGTGGAGGTAGGTGCAGGGTATTATATATCTAGTGTGCGGCTCTGCAGGTGGAGGTAGGTGCAGGGTATTATATATCTAGTGTGCGGCTCTGCAGGTGGAGGTAGGTGCAGGGTATTATATATCTAGTGTGTGGCTCTGCAGGTGGAGGTAGGTGCAGGGTATTATATATCTAGTGTGCGGCTCTGCAGGTGGAGGTAGGTGCAGGGTATTATATATCTAGTGTGCGGCTCTGCAGGTGGAGGTAGGTGCAGGATATTATATATCTAGTGTGCGGCTCTGCAGGTGGAGGTAGGTGCAGGGTATTATATATCTAGTGTGCGGCTCTGCAGGTGGAGGTAGGTGCAGGGTATTATATATCTAGTGTGCGGCTCTGCAGGTGGAGGTAGGTGCAGGGTATTATATATCTAGTGTGTGGCTCTGCAGGTGGAGGTAGGTGCAGGGTATTATATATCTAGTGTGCGGCTCTGCAGGTGGAGGTAGGTGCAGGGTATTATATATCTAGTGTGCGGCTCTGCAGGTGGAGGTAGGTGCGGGGTATTATATATCTAGTGTGCGGCTCTGCAGGTGGAGGTAGGTGCAGGGTATTATATATCTAGTGTGCGGCTCTGCAGGTGGAGGTAGGTGCAGGGTATTATATATCTAGTGTGCGGCTCTGCAGGTGGAGGTAGGTGCAGGTTATTATATATCTAGTGTGCGGCTCTGCAGGTGGAGGTAGGTGCAGGGTATTATATATCTAGTGTGCGGCTCTGCAGGTGGAGGTAGGTGCAGGGTATTATATATCTAGTGTGCGGCTCTGCAGGTGGAGGTAGGTGCAGGGTATTATATATCTAGTGTGCGGCTCTGCAGGTGGAGGTAGGTGCAGGGTATTATATATCTAGTGTGCGGCTCTGCAGGTGGAGGTAGGTGCAGGTTATTATATATCTAGTGTGCGGCTCTGCAGGTGGAGGTAGGTGCAGGGTATTATATATCTAGTGTGCGGCTCTGCAGGTGGAGGTAGGTGCAGGGTATTATATATCTAGTGTGCGGCTCTGCAGGTGGAGGTAGGTGCAGGGTATTATATATCTAGTGTGCGGCTCTGCAGGTGGAGGTAGGTGCAGGGTATTATATATCTAGTGTGCGGCTCTGCAGGTGGAGGTAGGTGCAGGGTATTATATATCTAGTGTGCGGCTCTGCAGGTGGAGGTAGGTGCAGGTTATTATATATCTGTGTGCGGCTCTGCAGGTGGAGGTAGGTGCAGGGTATTATATATCTAGTGTGCGGCTCTGCAGGTGGAGGTAGGTGCAGGGTATTATATATCTAGTGTGCGGCTCTGCAGGTGGAGGTAGGTGCAGGGTATTATATATCTAGTGTGCGGCTCTGCAGGTGGAGGTAGGTGCAGGGTATTATATATCTAGTGTGCGGCTCTGCAGGAGGAGGTAGGTGCAGGGTATTATATATCTAGTGTGCGGCTCTGCAGGTGGAGGTAGGTGCAGGGTATTATATATCTAGTGTGCGGCTCTGCAGGTGGAGGTAGGTGCAGGGTATTATATATCTAGTGTGCGGCTCTGCAGGTGGAGGTAGGTGCAGGGTATTATATATCTAGTGTGCGGCTCTGCAGGAGGAGGTAGGTGCAGGGTATTATATATCTAGTGTGCGGCTCTGCAGGTGGAGGTAGGTGCAGGGTATTATATATCTAGTGTGCGGCTCTGCAGGTGGAGGTAGGTGCAGGGTATTATATATCTAGTGTGCGGCTCTGCAGGTGGAGGTAGGTGCAGGGTATTATATATCTAGTGTGCGGCTCTGCAGGTGGAGGTAGGTGCAGGGTATTATATATCTAGTGTGCGGCTCTGCAGGTGGAGGTAGGTGCAGGGTATTATATATCTAGTGTGCGGCTCTGCAGGTGGAGGTAGGTGCAGGGTATTATATATCTGTGTGCGGCTCTGCAGGTGGAGGTAGGTGCAGGGTATTATATATCTGTGTGCGGCTCTGCAGGTGGAGGTAGGTGCAGGGTATTATATATCTAGTGTGCGGCTCTGCAGGAGGAGGTAGGTGCAGGGTATTATATATCTAGTGTGCGGCTCTGCAGGTGGAGGTAGGTGCAGGGTATTATATATCTAGTGTGCGGCTCTGCAGGTGGAGGTAGGTGCAGGGTATTATATATCTAGTGTGCGGCTCTGCAGGAGGAGGTAGGTGCAGGGTATTATATATCTAGTGTGCGGCTCTGCAGGTGGAGGTAGGTGCAGGGTATTATATATCTAGTGTGCGGCTCTGCAGGAGGAGGTAGGTGCAGGGTATTATATATCTAGTGTGCGGCTCTGCAGGTGGAGGTAGGTGCAGGGTATTATATATCTAGTGTGCGGCTCTGCAGGTGGAGGTAGGTGCAGGGTATTATATATCTAGTGTGCGGCTCTGCAGGTGGAGGTAGGTGCAGGGTATTATATATCTAGTGTGCGGCTCTGCAGGTGGAGGTAGGTGCAGGGTATTATATATCTGTGTGCGGCTCTGCAGGTGGAGGTAGGTGCAGGGTATTATATATCTAGTGTGCGGCTCTGCAGGTGGAGGTAGGTGCAGGGTATTATATATCTAGTGTGCGGCTCTGCAGGTGGAGGTAGGTGCAGGGTATTATATATCTAGTGTGCGGCTCTGCAGGTGGAGGTAGGTGCAGGGTATTATATATCTAGTGTGCGGCTCTGCAGGTGGAGGTAGGTGCAGGGTATTATATATCTAGTGTGTGGCTCTGCAGGAGGAGGTAGGTGCAGGTTATTATATATCTAGTGTGCGGCTCTGCAGGTGGAGGTAGGTGCAGGGTATTATATATCTAGTGTGCGGCTCTGCAGGAGGAGGTAGGTGCAGGTTATTATATATCTAGTGTGCGGCTCTGCAGGTGGAGGTAGGTGCAGGTTATTATATATCTAGTGTGCGGCTCTGCAGGTGGAGGTAGGTGCAGGGTATTATATATCTAGTGTGCGGCTCTGCAGGAGGAGGTAGGTGCAGGTTATTATATATCTAGTGTGCGGCTCTGCAGGTGGAGGTAGGTGCAGGGTATTATATATCTAGTGTGCGGCTCTGCAGGTGGAGGTAGGTGCAGGGTATTATATATCTAGTGTGCGGCTCTGCAGGTGGAGGTAGGTGCAGGGTATTATATATCTAGTGTGCGGCTCTGCAGGTGGAGGTAGGTGCAGGGTATTATATATCTAGTGTGCGGCTCTGCAGGTGGAGGTAGGTGCAGGGTATTATATATCTAGTGTGCGGCTCTGCAGGTGGAGGTAGGTGCTGGGTATTATATATCTAGTGTGCGGCTCTGCAGGTGGAGGTAGGTGCAGGTTATTATATATCTGTGTGCGGCTCTGCAGGTGGAGGTAGGTGCAGGGTATTATATATCTAGTGTGCGGCTCTGCAGGTGGAGGTAGGTGCAGGGTATAATATATCTAGTGTGCGGCTCTGCAGGTGGAGGTAGGTGCAGGGTATTATATATCTAGTGTGCGGCTCTGCAGGTGGAGGTAGGTGCAGGGTATTATATATCTAGTGTGCGGCTCTGCAGGTGGAGGTAGGTGCAGGGTATTATATATCTAGTGTGCGGCTCTGCAGGTGGAGGTAGGTGCAGGGTATTATATATCTAGTGTGCGGCTCTGCAGGTGGAGGTAGGTGCAGGGTATTATATATCTAGTGTGCGGCTCTGCAGGTGGAGGTAGGTGCAGGGTATTATATATCTGTGTGCGGCTCTGCAGGTGGAGGTAGGTGCAGGGTATTATATATCTGGTGTGCGGCTCTGCAGGTGGAGGTAGGTGCAGGGTATTATATATCTGGTGTGCGGCTCTGCAGGTGGAGGTAGGTGCATGGTATTATATATCTAGTGTGCGGCTCTGCAGGTGGAGGTAGGTGCAGGGTATTATATATCCAGTGTGCGGCTCTGCAGGTGGAGGTAGGTGCAGGGTATTATATATCTGTGTGCGGCTCTGCAGGTGGAGGTAGGTGCAGGTTATTATATATCTGTGTGCGGCTCTGCAGGTGGAGGTAGGTGCAGGGTATTATATATCTGTGTGCGGCTCTGCAGGTGGAGGTAGGTGCAGGTTATTATATATCTGTGTGCGGCTCTGCAGGTGGAGGTAGGTGCAGGTTATTATATATCTAGTGTGCGGCTCTGCAGGTGGAGGTATGTGCAGGGTATTATATATCTGTGTGCGGCTCTGCAGGTGGAGGTAGGTGCAGGGTATTATATATCTAGTGTGCGGCTCTGCAGGTGGAGGTAGGTGCAGGGTATTATATATCTGTGTGCGGCTCTGCAGGTGGAGGTAGGTGCAGGGTATTATATATCTAGTGTGCGGCTCTGCAGGTGGAGGTAGGTGCAGGGTATTATATATCTAGTGTACGGCTCTGCAGGTGGAGGTAGGTGCAGGGTATTATATATCTAGTGTGCGGCTCTGCAGGTGGAGGTAGGTGCAGGGTATTATATATCTAGTGTGCGGCTCTGCAGGTGGAGGTAGGTGCAGGGTATTATATATCTAGTGTGCGGCTCTGCAGGTGGAGGTAGGTGCAGGGTATTATATATCTAGTGTGCGGCTCTGCAGGAGGAGGTAGGTGCAGGGTATTATATATCTAGTGTGCGGCTCTGCAGGTGGAGGTAGGTGCAGGGTATTATATATCTAGTGTGCGGCTCTGCAGGTGGAGGTAGGTGCAGGGTATTATATATCTAGTGTGCGGCTCTGCAGGTGGAGGTAGGTGCAGGGTATTATATATCTAGTGTGCGGCTCTGCAGGTGGAGGTAGGTGCAGGGTATTATATATCTAGTGTGCGGCTCTGCAGGTGGAGGTAGGTGCAGGGTATTATATATCTAGTGTGCGGCTCTGCAGGAGGAGGTAGGTGCAGGGTATTATATATCTAGTGTGCGGCTCTGCAGGTGGAGGTAGGTGCAGGGTATTATATATCTAGTGTGCGGCTCTGCAGGTGGAGGTAGGTGCAGGGTATTATATATCTAGTGTGCGGCTCTGCAGGTGGAGGTAGGTGCAGGTTATTATATATCTAGTGTGCGGCTCTGCAGGTGGAGGTAGGTGCAGGGTATTATATATCTAGTGTGCGGCTCTGCAGGTGGAGGTAGGTGCAGGGTATTATATATCTAGTGTGCGGCTCTGCAGGTGGAGGTAGGTGCAGGGTATTATATATCTAGTGTGCGGCTCTGCAGGTGGAGGTAGGTGCAGGGTATTATATATCTAGTGTGCGGCTCTGCAGGTGGAGGTAGGTGCAGGTTATTATATATCTAGTGTGCGGCTCTGCAGGTGGAGGTAGGTGCAGGGTATTATATATCTGTGTGCGGCTCTGCAGGTGGAGGTAGGTGCAGGGTATTATATATCTAGTGTGCGGCTCTGCAGGTGGAGGTAGGTGCAGGGTATTATATATCTAGTGTGCGGCTCTGCAGGAGGAGGTAGGTGCAGGGTATTATATATCTGTGTGCGGCTCTGCAGGTGGAGGTAGGTGCAGGTTATTCTCTCTCGGGATTAGTCGTTATTCGGGTCCATTTGCTACATAGTTTTGTAATTTTTATGATATTCTGATTTTCATCCATTTTTCCTCCTGTGTCAGCTCGTGTTATTTCCCTGCACCCCTTTATTCCCCTCTTGCCCCCAAAACTATTTTAGCCGCTATACACAGGATTTGGAGTAACTCTCGAAGTGTTTGGGGAGCCCCCGGCGGTCTCCTAATCGTAGCCCTGTAACCTGTGGATGTCCCTCTGCCGTCCAGCCATGGATGAATCTGGGATTGATAGTACAGTGTCAGTCTTTGCTGATGACACCAAACTATGTAGGATATTAACTGACCTGGATAGTACAATATTACAAAAAGATCTGGATAAGATGTCAGAATGGGCAGATACTTGGCAAATGAGATTTAATGTTGATAAATGTAAAGTAATGCACCGAGGACGGAGTAATCCTATAGCTGTGTATACATTAAATGGAAGTAAACTCAGGACTACAGAACAGGAGAAAGACTGGGGGATTCTGGGTACAAGTAAGCTGAGCAGCAGCACTCAATGTCAGGCAGCAGCTGCGGAAGCAAACAAGAATTTAGGGTGCATAAAAAGAGAGATTAGATCCCGTGATCCCAACATATTGTTACCCCGCTATAGATCACTTGTAAGGCCACATCTGGAATATGGGATCCAGTTTTGGGCTCCACATTTTAAAAAGGATATTCAGAAGTTAGTCAGTTCAAAGGCGGATAACTAGACTACTACAAGGAATGGAGGCCGCTTGTATGATGAGTGATGGAGGCCGCCCGTATGATGAGAGGAACGGAGGCGGCCCGTGTGATGAGGAACGGAGGCGGCCCGTGTGATGAGGAACGGAGGCGGCCCGTGTGATGAGGAACGGAGGCGGCCCGTGTGATGAGGAACGGAGGCGGCCCGTGTGATGAGGAACGGAGGCGGCCCGTGTGATGAGGAACGGAGGCGGCCCGTATGATGAGGAACGGAGGCGGCCCGTATGATGAGGAACGGAGGCGGCCCGTATGATGAGGAACGGAGGCGGCCCGTATGATGAGGAACGGAGGCGGCCCGTATGATGAGGAACGGAGGCGGCCCGTATGATGAGGAACGGAGGCGGCCCGTATGATGAGGAACGGAGGCGGCCCGTATGATGAGGAACGGAGGCGGCCCGTATGATGAGGAACGGAGGCGGCCCGTATGATGAGGAACGGAGGCGGCCCGTATGATGAGGAACGGATGGTTGGACGGGTCCCTCGGACGGTTACGGTGCTGCGGTCCCCTGCAGTTAGCGGTGACGGTCTCTTCCCTGCACCTATGTAAAGTCTCTTGGTAGCGATGGGTCCCCACCGGTTACCCACTCCTCGGCTTCAATCTGGGCCGAAGGAGCCCTAGTTTGCCCGCAGGCGCTGGCCCTGGGAAACTGGTGCCCTGGCGGTGGCGGTGTCTCCCCTTCACGGTCGGGCTGTTGCCTTCAATCGGGACTTGGTTGTTAGGAGACAGAGGTCCCCTTCACTGATGGATTTGGCAAATTATGGCGACTCCTAGCCTTGCCGGGATCCGAAAGGCCCCTGCCCCGGTGCTGACTGTTCTTCGTATACTGCTCCAGTACCGCCGGGTCACCACCCGTCTGCGGTCCTTCCAGCAACCTCCAAACAGTCCCCCTGCAGACTATCACCGCCGTCTGCTGACCTTGCTGTCTCAGTCCGGGGCACACACCCGGACCAACTTCAGGCTTGCTTAACTGTTCCTTTTTTACTTCTTCACTCAAGCTCCTCTACCACTTCCTTCGACTTCACTCCCCTAGCTTCAACTGCCTGGTTTTCCCGCCTCCAGGGCTGTGAACTCATCGGTGGGCGGAGCCAACCACCTGGCCCACCCCCTGGTGTGGACATCAGCCCCTGGAGGAAAGCAACAAGGATTTTAGATTAGCTTAGATGTACCTGCAGGGAATGTGGGGTGCATGTGATGTTGTGACCTGTGACCCCTGGCTTGCCCAGGGCGTCACACTGGCGACTCAGACCTCGCTACTGCCAAGTGTACTTCTGAGCCAATGAACAGCGCAGTGTCCCCAGTCTGAGGGTCCTCATGACAGATATTTCACTACGTGCAACATTAATTACTGTGGCAACGAATTAGGTGGCCTGAGCAGAATTATGACTCAAGCTGATGGTGTCGCTGTCAGAGGCTACATCTTCCTGCTATGATTGCATTATGCCCTCCACTTCCTCCCAACTAATGTACTTGCCAAAAACAAAGGATACCAAATGTGACCTGCGTTTGTTGCTATTACTGCCAGGACGGTTGCTGCCTTTATTACCACATTGTATGTTTTTGGGTTTTTTTTTTTTTCTTTCTTCATTTTACGCAGTCACGTCCATAGGCGGTACAAATTTTTCGTATTTTGCGCACAAGGATAACACTTTTATGTTGCTTTGAAAAATTTTGTTACGCCCTTAATTCATGAAAAATATAGTGTCAACCAAAAATGCTGTATAAGTGATGGCCTAAAAGGATTAGGTAACACCAGCCTAACCGTAATATCGATGTGGTGTGTGTGTGCGCACCAATTTGACATTTTTTTTTTCCAATTTAAAATTTTATTGATTTTCAAAGGAATACAAAATTAAGACACTTATCCACGTTATATCAATGATGCAAATCAATAGTCAATACAACACCAAGCCTTCATGGGTTTGGGAATAATCCATGGATAGTAAAGATGGTACAAAGATAATCATTTAAGACCTTAAATAATAGTAAAACAACAAAAGGAGGTAAAGGCATAAGATCCAGAGAAGAGAGATTAGGTCAGAAAAGGAGAAGAAGAGACAAAAAGGAGAATGAGAGTAGGGTGAGGCGACCGGGACTGATACCATGCTTATTGAACTAAGATTTGTTGAAAGTGTGACATAAGCTGATCGACAAGTAAGAAACCAGAGTGTCCCCGATTCGGAGGTTAGATCAGGTCCAGAAATTTTTTACTAGATAGGAAAGTTTCCCACTGGAACCACTTGGTGGCTGTCTCAACTGTTTGCCCACGTGACTGGGCCATCACCCTTTCCATGCGGTGGATCACATTTACCTCAGTTACCCATTCGTCGAACGTCGGAGGGTTAGAGTCTTTCCAACGCCGAGGAATCACTGTCTTAGCGGCCTGAAGAAGGTGACCTAAGATAGATTTCTTAAAAACCTTTTCCGCTATATTACAAATATACAATAAAACTGCCTCCGGGCGGCTGGGGACTACGATCCCCGTGGCCTCTCGTATAGCTGCCAGTACTTTGTTCCAAAAGGCCGACAGGCCCGAGCAATGCCACCAGATGTGGGACATGGTGCCACCTTGGGCTCCACATCGCCAGCAAGTGTCAGGTATTTCGGGACACCATGCATGGAGGGTCGCCGGCACCCTGTACCACCTGGAGAGTATTTTATAGCTGGTTTCTTGCATCCTGGTGGCAACCACGGACCCGTGGGTCAGGCGGAAACAACGCTTCCATTGACTCTCGGAGATCATTTGATTAAGCTCTGACTCCCATGCTTTACAAAAGCGAGGAGGTGACGCCTCTGCTGCATTCGTCATAATCCTATACACTCTTGAGATTGCATGGCGCGTAACAGAGGGGCCAATGCACAGGTCCTCAAAGGGCGATTGGGGTAATGGATGAGCTACGACAGTGTCTTGTGAGGTCAAAAAATGTTTGAGTTGGGCATATTCGAAATGGAATCGCAGTTTGAAATTAAGGCTCTCTGTCAACTCTCGTAGTGGGAGGAGGGACCCCCTTGGGGCCACCTGATTTAGTCTCAAAGGATTCAGTTTCGTGCTGCCCAGAAAATTGTTTGATGATGCTCCCGGCAAAAACTCCGGGTTATCGGTCAGTGGCATAAGGGGCCCTCTAGGCCGGATCAGGGGATTGTGTGATGACACAGAGTGGACCGTTTTCAAAGTTTGTTTAGTACTATATGACATCTCAATCTTATGCTTGGTGAGGGACGGCCAGGTCCATGGCAACGTCAGTAATGATAAGGGGCACAGACTCTGTGCCAGGCTAACCCAAAGCTTAGAACCGGAGTTATGCAAACAGTCAAGGACCCTGGCGTGGGCGGCTGCCAGGTAATACCTTCTGCAGTCGGGTAATCCTGTTCCCCCCGCACCCTTAGTCCTAGTCAGGATGCCACCCCCTATACGGGCACGCTTTCCCGACCAGACAAAGCGACCGAGTAAGCGTTGCATCCTGGCCCAGTAGGTCGCCGGAACATAGACCGGGACCGTCTGTATCAAATATAACAGTCTTGGCAGAACCGTCATTCTAAGTGCACTAATCCTGCCAAACCATGAGAGGGTGCCCCCATGCCACAGAGCGCAATCCCCCTCGAGCCGTGCCAGGAAACTTTGGTAGTTTAGTTGAAAGAGCTTAGACAAGTCAGAAGGGATTTTGATGCCTAAATATCCAATACTACCGTGAGGTGGCCATCTGAAAGGAAAGTTTGGCTTTATAACATTCACAGTTGATTGGGGTAAGGATATATTTAGGGCCTCTGATTTATCAAAATTGATTTTAAAATTGGACCATTTGCTAAAACGGTCCAACACCTTCATTAAAGACGGGAGGGATGTAGTGGGGTTACACAGGTATAAGAGAAGATCGTCAGCGAAGGCAGCGCACTTATGCTCCCGGCCGGCGATCTTGATGCCCTGTATGTCCGGATCCGCCCGGATGGCCGACAACAAATGCTCCATAACTAGAACATATGGTAGCGGTGACAGGGGGCATCCCTGCCGTGTCCCGTTTCGAATGGAGAAGGGTCTCGACAGAGTGCCATTAATCTTAAGGTGGGCAGTCGGAGAATTATATAAAGACATAATTTTAGACGAAAAAACCGGTCCCAGGCCTATATGTTCTAGGGTCTGAGAAAGTGACTGCCAGGAGACTCTGTCGAAAGCCTTCTCAGCATCCAAAGACAGCAACATCAAGGGAAGTTTTTTAGTGTGTGCGTGATGAATTAAATCCAGAGTTTTTATGGTGTTGTCCCTTGCCTCTCTTCCAGGGACAAACCCGACCTGATCCAGGTGGATCAGATCAGGGAGTAGGGGGCCGAGTCTATTTGCCAAAAGCTTGGCATAGATTTTTAAATCTACATTAAGAAGCGATATCGGTCTAAAGCTACTACACGCCATGGGGTCTTTACCGGCTTTACGGAGCAGTGAAATATGAGCCGTGGTGGACTGGGGCGGAAAGGGGACAGATTCCGAGATTGAGTTAAAGGAAAGAAGCATTAAGGGCGCTAATTGTTCTGCAAAGGATTTATAGAATTTAGCAGGGAGCCCGTCAGGGCCAGGGCTTTTGTTGCCAGGAGTGTTACGAATCACCGCCAATAAATCCTCCAATAGAAACGGGCTCTCCAAGTTATTGATCACAGATCTATCGAGACCTCTAAAAGGTGAGGGGATTGAAGGACACCCATCCCCTGACTCAGAGGGTTCAGCAGGTATATTATATAACTTGGAATAATATTTGTGAAATGTGTTAGAGATGTCTGGGGTGGCGTAAAGAAGTTCGTCGCGTGAATTCTTAATGCAGGGGATGAGGGTATGTGCTCTCTCCTCCCTCAGCGCGTTTGCCAACAGTTTACCGGGTTTATCCCCAAACTCATAAAACCTCCCCCTTCCCACCTGCATCAGACGTTGATACGAGGAATCAAGTAATTTCTTAACCTCGAACCTGGCTTGTAAGAGGGCTTGTAAATTTGTGGCCGATAAGGCTCGCTTGTGGATGAGCTCTAGTTCAGAGACCCTATGTAGGGCTTTTACTATATCCTGGGCCTTCTCTTTCTTGATTCGGGACCCATGCTTAATAAAAATACCTCGTAGGACACATTTCAATGCTTCCCACTTATAAGTGGGGGCTGTGTCATCCGCCGAGTGGTCTTCCATGAACCCCACAATAGAGGTCTGGACATCAGAAACACAAAGCTCATCCAGTAGCAACGACTCATTCAGCCGCCATGACCCCCTAGGGGTCGAAAGAGAGGGGATCTCGATCGTGCAATAAACCGGTGCATGATCTGACCACAATATGTTATCCATTATTGTGTGTCGGACCCAGGGGAGCGCATTGTGCTGTATTAGTATGTAATCAAGACGACTATAGGAATCCTGGATGTGGGAATAGAAACTATAGTCTCTATCCGATGGGTGCTGTATTCTCCAGGTGTCGAACAATTGAATGCGCAATAACGCTTTTTTAATACGCTTAATGGTAGTGTATGCAATGCTAGATTTCCCCTTTGAGTTATCCAAGGTAGGATCTAGGGTGACATTAAGGTCACCGCACAAAATCACCGTGCCCTGTATCAGGGGAATTGCGACGTCGATCAAACGGGAAATAAAAGTGTCCTGTCTTTGATTTGGGGCGTAAGCATTAATTATTGTGAAGATATGGGTCCCCACCCTCAGTGAAAGGATTATGTATCTTCCCAGACTATCTGTCGTGCACTTTAGGATCTGATGTGGGAGGGATTTATGGATGGCTATCGCCACCCCTTTAGAGCGGGATTCAGGGTTGTCCGAGGACACCCACGTCCGGTAATATTTATTTTTAAGGGCAGGGGCATGTCCTTGTTTGAAGTGTGTCTCCTGGAGACACGCTATTCTCACCTTCCTTTTATGAAGATGATACAGTATCTGTGACCTTTTCTCCGGGACATTGAGGCCTCTGGTGTTGAAAGAAGCGATGGTTAGGTCTGCCATCTATATAAAAAAAATAAGATATTAGAAATATATAAGAAAGTGAGTCGCGCACGTTCGTCCCAGCCGCAGAAGTTAGAGGGAAAAAAAGATTCAGGGGATACACAATGTAACGGGTAAGGAAGGAAGAGAACAAGAAGAACAACAGGCAAAAAAAGCCTATCACAACAGACTAAATCTGAACAACCGTTCCTAGGGAACATATCCGCCTCATCTAGGCAGGACAGGGGATCCCAACCTATTTGGGGATAAAGGATGTCAGACATAACCGAGCTAAGCTCCATGTAAACTCAAATACATTAAAGATAACCATAGACACCGGTAAAAGTGACAAATGTTCGTGTAATATGGGCTATGAATCGACTGGAATGTAACATGCGGAAGTCCAGTAACCAAAAATACTGTAAAAAGTAGGTCATATGGACGTATCCAGCTATTGGTTTCCAGCTATTAGTTTCCTCCATATTGGTTACCGCATCTGGCCACCCCTGCGGCCCCTTACTCCTCTTGGAGGTATCCCCCTGTTGGACTCGAAAGGGGGAGAAGGTCTGGAAGAGACCAATCGTTCCCTGGGCACCCAAGGCTGGAGTAGGGTGGTTGGCCATGCTGCAATAGAGATTGTAGGCAAATTCAGACTGTCAGTAAAAGCCAGGAGGTCTTCAGGGGAACGTAGGACCATCCATCGGGAGAGGGAAAATGGGAATCCCCACCGGAACGTTAGACCCCTCTCCTTTAGGACATCAAGAAGGGGTTTAAGAGTCGCACGTTGGGCTAGAGTGTGTCGTGAAAGGTCAGGCATTATGCGGATGGTATAGCCATTGTAGGACAGATTCTTCTTCCTCCTGGCTGCTTGTAGAATGGCCTCTTTGATGGCGAAAAAATGAACTCTGCATACAATGTCTCTCGGGCGGGAGTCATTTGGATCTGGTGGGCGTAAAGCCCTGTGGGCTCTATCAAGTTCAAGGGTAGCTCCCGGTGGCCTCTTCAGCAGGTCGTTAAAAATGACACGGAGAGCAGCGGGAATATCAGGAGCAGCAATAGATTCCGGGAGCCCTCTAACTCTTAAATTGTTACGTCTATTTCTGTTTTCTAAGTCGTCCACATGTTGTTGAAGGGTAAATAATTGCTTGGCTTGGTTTTCTACAGTCTCTTGAATAGATTGAATAGACATCTGAGAGTTTGATTGTTGCTCCTCCAGGGTGTCAACTCTGTTAGTAAGTGATGAGAGATCCTGCCGCAGCTGGATAAATTCCTGCTTACACTCCGCCACTACTTGATTGGCTAGTGCTGCGATGTCTTTCTTGGTGGGGATTGCTTGCAACAATGCCCTCAGATCTGCCAGGGTTGCCGGGCGGTCCTCGTCTCTTGAGGTAGTAGCGTGAGGAATAGTGGGGTATGTATAGATAGAATCTTGCAAGGCTGGACCATAAGTTAGCGTTTGTGGGTTTTGGGGGTTCTTTACATTGTCCCAAACTTGTGGCAGAGATGTATGACAAATTGGTGGCGACCCCCGCACCCTGGGGCCCCCAGTCACGGGGAGCAATGGGCCCCCATCCAGGTCCCTGCCTGCGGCAGGTGGGCTCTCTGCCCAGGAGGATCCGGTGGACCACCGATCCGGGGATGGAGGGGGTATTTCCCTCTGGGGTATCCCCCAGGACTCATTAGCAGCTACACACAGATCATGGGTTCCTCCTCTATCTCCAGGTCCTCCTGGGGGTCGCGTGGCTCCCAAGAAGAGGCTGTTGTCGCTGCTCCCCCCTCTGGCTCTGGCCCCACTTCCCACCTCTCCCTGGAGCCCCCGCACCTGGACCTTGCAGGACAACAGGTCACCAGCACCTGCTCCCATTCTCCTCTCACCTCCGATCACTGTGTCTGTGCGTGGGAACGGGGCTGCTGGTGCCTGCGGTACAGTTTCTCCTTGCTGCGCCTGTGTCTTCTGTGCTAGGGCTCGCAGCGGTGACTCATCGTCTGAGCCTGAGCACATGTGCGCCTCGCACGCCGCTCTTCCTCCGGCTCCATCGGTGTCAGCCACAGGCAGGATGGCAGGGCTTCTTGGCTCCATCGGTAGCGTCTCGGCGGGCGAGGTGAGTGAAGCTGCGCTCGCGGTCGGCCCGGCCTCCAGCCTTGCTAGCGTCTCCTGGTCGCGGCCGCCATCTTGGCATGGCGCCGGCGGCGGCACCGCATCGGCCGTTGTGGGGGATCCACCCGCTCCCGCTGCCTTCATGATACCCTTGGGGGGTCTTCCCGGGTCGTGGGTGGCCTCTGCCGCTTCCTGTCTCACCTGGGACTCCTGGCTCGTCGCCCCTCCGAGCACCGGGGTGGTGTTGCCTTCCAGTCCTGCAGGCCGCAGTTCCCTTCCCGGCTGTGACAGGGTCCCAGGCTCCGTAGCACGGGTGAGATAGGCCCCTATTTTGCCCTGGGATGCAGGGGGTTGCCCTGAGGTGCTGGGCTTTTTCTTCTTTGGGGCAGATTTGCCCATTATAGATAAAATACCGGTGGTATGGAGGATTGTTTTGAGGAGCTCCAGCAAAAAGCGTCCTCACTCGGCCATGTGTAGCTCCGCCCCCCCCAATTTGACATTTTTAAACGTGTGCCAAAACATACCTGCACACATATTTTCAGTCCCTGGAAAAGATGACTTAACCGCAAATATCAGAACCTGGCATCAGGTGGCAACAGTCAGTATAAGTCGGCATCCCTCCAGGGACGCAGGCGCTACACATGGCCATGAGCTTGTTGCAGGTTTTTCCCTTCGCTCTCTATAAAGACACATCTGCAGGTTTTTCTCACTATCTGACATGAAATCAGAATAAACCTTTCCCATTTTCGGTCAATAAGGAACCAACATTATTTCTATTTGCCAAATGCAGAATAATAAGAGAGAGAGATTGTGTTCAGGCATTTTTATTACTTTCTGCACAGTGAAATTTTTCCATCACCCATGACAGCACCACGAGAGAAGGGATCCACCCTTCAAGGACAGGAAACCTACAGGATACAAATGGCGGCACCTATCCTCGCATCAGTTGGTTTACTGTCCTTGAACGGGGAACCTCCAGGATGCAGCAGCAGTTCAAGAGAGCTCTTAGGGGCTGAAGCATCCCAGCCCTGGCCGGTCAATTCTGGCAGCGGCACGGGTCCTGCTGCGGCCGGTTGAGGTGCTGATGGGAGAACCACAGCAAACCCACGGAGCGTCGCTATCATCCTGCTTCATAACCCCCCACGAGGGATGGGTTGGCCACAACGTGGTCTTGCCGGATAGCGGAGAATATGACGCACCGCAACAGCACATGGGGGCTATTTCTGTGGGTAGCGATGCTGCCCACGTGACACCGGCGTGCGGCGGCCAAAATCTTACCCGGTAAGTCCGGTGGGCACAGGGTAACGATGGCGCTCCAGCGTGGCTTTCAGGGTCGGCATGTGTGCGGTGGTGGCTTGTAGCACGGCAACACCTTGTGCATGATAATCTGTGCATGCACAAGAATATCCACTGCTGTTGGATGACGAACTTCTGACATCATTTCCCGAAAGTGATGTCGGGACTATGGGTGCTCGGAGAGTGTTTTACGCCACATAAACCATGGAGAGTGAACCGGTATTCTCCAGCTTAGCCCTCCAGCAAAATAGATGAGGAGCAGCCACCGCTGTTACCAGTGCCACCACAGCCACAGGCTGTCACTCAGAAGAGACAACAGAAAAGCAAGCCTCAGCGCAGTCGGGAGAGCAGTGTCCTGGCTCAGGTGAGATACACTCTGAAAGGAGGGACACCCGGTCCAGCCAGCAGAGTCTAAACTCCAATAGACCTGATTGCAGGAAAGATTTCAGAGGGAATTTGTCTGATGACATCACTCCTCTTTCCAACCCGGTACCGCCTCTTTTTGCATCTGAGTGGTAAGTGATCTTTGTGAAAGGTCACTTTGTACAGAGATCCTTTTATCTGTTTCCTTCAGGTTCAGGACAGACCTAAAATTGCACCTCTAAAACCAGAGACAGGGAATGCGCTCTCTGTAACCGGGAGCTGTCTAGTACCTGGTCTAAAAAGCATGTCCAGTTCTGTATTCAACAGACTCAGATTAAGGCTGGAGTTTGCCTCGGATCTGAGGAGGTCCATGATTAAGGCTGAGGTCAGGGACTCCCTAGGATCCCTATCAAAATAGTCATAGCCTTAAGGGTGCTTTACACGTTGCGACATCGCTAACGATATATCGACAGGGTCACGTCGTTAGTGACGCACATCCGGCAACGCTAGCGACATCGCAGCATGTGACACCAATGAGCGACGATCAACGAGTGCAAAAACGTGAAAAATCGTTGCTCATTGATACGTCGTTCATTTCCTTAATATCGTTACTGCTGCAGGTACGATGTTGTTCGTCGTTCCTGCAGCAGCACACATCGCTGTGTGTGACACCGCAGGAACGACGAACATCTCCTTACCTGCGTCCACCGGCAATGAGGAAGGTAGGAGGTGGGCGGCATGTTCCGGCCGTTCATCTCCGCCTCTCCTCTGCTATTGGACGGCTGCCGTGTGACGTCGCTGTGATGCTCCATGAACCGCCCCCTTAGAAAGGAGGCGGTTTGCCGGCCAGAGCAACGTTGCAGGGAAGGTAAGTCTGTGTGAGGGGTGTTGTGCGCCACGGGCAGCGATTTGCCCGTGTCGCACAACCAACGGGGGCGGGTACGCTCGCTAGCGATATCGGTACCGATATCGCAGCGTGTAAAGTACCCTTTATGAAATGCAGACTTGCCTATGAGGAATCATACAGGTCCAAAAGGGAGGGCAAATCTTCTGAATCCGTTTCCCCCTCCAGGTCACAGCAACTCAGGGGGTCATCAATGCCTCCCGTTGAGAACATGGGGAAGCTCGGGAAAGCGGTCAGATCCACTATGGACATTCCTGAAGAGAAAATTACCCCACCCACCCAAAAAAAAAAAAATGTTCAGGATCGTATGTTTAGTGGCCTGGAACAGAGAAAACGATGCGCCTTTCCAATAATTGATAAGTTGCAGTCCCTCACTGCAAGAGAATGGAAGAGGCAGGACAAAAAAGGTTACATCCCTGTAGCATTTAAAAGTAAATACCCCTTTGAGGAAGTAGCCTGTTCCTTCTGGGACAGGGCCCCCAAGCTGGATGTCGCTATCGCCAAGGCATCGAGAAATTTTTCTCTGCCCTTTGAGGATATGGGGACTTTAATGGACCCTTTACACAAAAGAGCTGACCACTTCCTTAAGAATGCCAGGGAACCTTGACCTGGGGCTCTAAGACCAGCCATTGCAGTTACCTGCACAACAAGGCCCCTGGCCCCTTGACCAATTTAGGGATCAGCTTAAAGAAGGAGAGATTATTGTATCATCATCTCCCTTTATTACAATGGGGCAGCGGCGTTACTTGCAGACGCATCTGCAGACTCAACCAGGCTGTCAGCTAAGTCAGCTGCCTTGTCTAGCGCAGCCTGAAGGACCCTCTGCCGGAACTGCTGACCGGGGGATATCAAATGGCAAGGGGAATATCTGTTCAGCCCAGTCCTGGATGATATTTTAGGAAAAGCAGGCGATAAGAAAAAAGGGCTTCCGAACACATTATTTTTTTCCCTTTTAAGAAGACCTTTCGGAAAAGAAGTTTAGGCTGAAGAACTTGGCGATCAAAGTTGTTAGTCTGATCAAAGGAAATAAGGGAAAGGATTTATGTTTAAGAGACCCTTTAAATATAGTAGAAGGTCCCTCCAGTGACTTGTCCACACGGGTCGGGGGTGGGGGGGAGACCTTCTCATTTCCTTCCATTCTGGGAGATGATATCTTCAAACCGATGGACCCTAACCCTTTTGAAATCTGGCCTCATACTTCCGTTCCAAAGATTTGCACAATTATAAACTTGAGAAACATCAATACTTATAGAGAGCTTCAAATGGAGTCAATGAGATCGATTGTGAAACATTTATTTCCAGGTTGTCACATGGCAGTAGTAGATCTGAAGGATGTGTATTATGTCCTGATAAGCATCACATTTCAGAAATTCCTCAGAGTAGCCTTGTATATGGAAGGGTAGATCAGACATATCCAGTATTCAGCCCTTCCATTGGTCTGGCGGTGGCACCGAGAGTCTTCACAAGAATATTGGAAATGACAGCTCAACTAAGGAAAAAGGAAGTTCTCATCATCCCGTATCTAGACAACTTCCTGGTTATCAGCAGGTTTGCCCGACATTGTGCCGAACGTCTGCAGGAGGGCTTTTAGATTCAGAAGCTCAAGAATGTTGACTTAGGGAATCCAAACTAGAGAATCTCCGGGTGCAAATGGAACAGGCAACAAAAGTCCCAAGATTGTCTCTCTGAAGAGCTATGTCCCTCATGGGCTCCCTTACATCCACAGTCTCTGCGGTTCTTTGGGCCCAGGCACATACCAGAGTCCTTCAGTTAGACCTCCTGGAGAATCAGGCAATTCTCGGAGGTCATCTGGACGAGTACGTTACTCTCCAGCCCAACACAGTGGATTTCCTGCATTGGTAGCTAAATCCAGAAGATTTACAAAGAGGCGTGCCTTGGATGACCCAAGTATCAAAGGTGCTTACCACCGAAGCAAGTTTGCAAGGTTAGGGGGCCCACTTTCAAGGTGGTTTAGTCCAGGGAGTGTGATCTGGAAGAGAAACTCATATTTCCTCAAACACCAGGGAATTGCTTGTAGTAGAGAAATCAGTGGTTCAGTTCCTAACCTCCCTAACTGGTCATCATGTAAAAGTCCTGTCTGACAATCAAGCGACGGTAGCATATCTGTGTAACCGGGGGGTTCTCTGTCCTGATCACTGATGGAAATAGTGAGCAGAGTTAGATCTTGCAGAGCAATATTTAAAATCCGTATCAGCAGCTCATATACAAGGGAAAGAGAACTGTACGGCAGATTTTCTCAGCTGCAGCAATTTGAGGCAGGTAGAATGGGCCTTAAGTCAGTTCATTTTCATTCAAATACCAGAATAGTGGGGTGTCCCAGAGATTAGATCTATTTTGCAACCCACAAAAACAGGAAAGTTCACATTCTGTTCTCTAAATCCAAGGGATCGACCTCATGCGGTGGACGCCCTGCTGATCAAATGGAACTTCAGCCTTGCTTACGCCTTCCCTCCCATAGCCCTCATTCCAGCAGTTCTGAAGAAAATACAAGAGGACAGGGCAGCAGTTCTGGCCGAATAGACCTTGGTTCTCTTGGCTAAGCAAAAGGTCGATGTCCAGGCCATCAGTTCTGCAGGAACTACCAGACCTACTCACTCAGCGTCCAGCTCTTCACCCCATGACAGGCAGGCTGCATCTAACAGCGTGGTTTTTGAAAGGTCACTTCTAAGTAATGGAGGTTTCTCCCCTGGTCTGATCACTACTCTTTTATACAATGCAAGAAGCCAATTATGACTAAAATCTACAGCAGAACTTGGATGGAATTCTTGTCATCCACAGGGGCAAATCCAGATGACCCAGCGCCAATTTCGGTAATCTTGGAGTTCCTCTAGAAGGGGTCAGAATGGAGTCTGTAAATTACCTTGCTAAAGGTTCAGGTGTCGGCCCTAGCCGCCTTGTATAATTGTGACCTAGCGGGAGAGCACTGGATTCCCGATTCACTAGGGCATGCTATAGAGCTAGACCTAAGTGCGGTCTGTCCTTTCCACTATGGGCTCTTATCCTCCTCCTGTCAGCCTTGATGAAGCCCAGTTTAAACCCTTTAGAGTCGATATCTCTTAAGAATCTATTCTCGGAAGTAATTTTTTCCAAAAGCCTTAACATCAGCATGTAGGGATAGTGACATCCAAACCCTATCTTTAGTTCCTCCATTTACTCAGGTTCTTGAGAATACAGTGGTCCTGGGACTTGACCCGGCTTACTTCTCGAAAGTAGTTTCTAACTTTCATAAGTCTCAAGAGATTGTTCTTCCATCCTTTATAGTAAACCGAAAGATCAGGAAGAGGAAGGGTGTCATTGCCTGGATGTTAGACGTTTCCTTATAGAATATCTCACAGTCAAGAGTGCCTGGAGAAGGGAAAAGTCTGTTTGTGTTTTTCAGGGTTATAGGAAAGGGCTCTAAGCGTCTAGATCTACTTTAGCTAGGTCGATCATAAAAGCCATTTCTATCGCCTACTCAGCCAGTTGTAGGGAGGTGCCTGCAGTTCTGAAAGCTCACTTCACTAGAGCAATGGCATCTTCCTGGGCCGAAAGTTCGGAAGTCACCATCGAGCAGATCTGTACAGTAACCACGTGGTCTTCACCTTCCACTTTCTGTAAGCACTATAGATTGGAATTATCATTTACTGGCCTCACCTTGGGAGAAGGCTTCTGCAAGCTGTGGTCCCTCCCTAGGTTCTACCTTTCTATGTAATTCTCTTGTGGTGCCGTCATGGGTTCAGAAAAACACATTACCGGTAAGTAATTACATATTTTTTTCTCAACCCATGATAGCACCCTTACATTCCCTCTGTTACGGGGGGCTGTCTGATAATAACCGAAAGGAGTATCAGACAGTCAGGGTCCACCGTGCAAAGACTTTGCTGCAGACTATGGCAGAGTGCAATACCTCTGTTAACTCACAGAAGGATATAATAAGTAAGTAAAGCAATTCCTCCCTTACTTGGAGGGTGTGTGGAATGATCTCTGTTAATAATCACAGAGACAAAGGCAATGTGTGCGAAATGGCACCTACCTAGGTCCGCTCTTCTAGTGGTGCAAAAGAGACGAACAGCAGCCTAAGCCGCACAAAGCTCCTACCTGCGTTCGCTCCACTAGTGTGCGAGGACACGAACCACTAGATATGGCACCTGCCTAGGTCCGCTCTTCTAGTGGTGCAAAAGAGACGAACAGCAGCGTAAGCCGCACAAAGCTCCTACCTCTGTTCGCTCCCCTAGTGTGCGAGGATACGAACAACTGCCAGACGCAGTATAAGGAACGTTACCCTAGCGGCAACGTCCACCTACGAGTAGAATCACAAGGCCCAGCCAGACCATGTGCCTCAGGCACCTGCCTATGTCCGCTCCCCTAAGAGGTAAGGATACGGACAGCAGCCGAAGCTGTAAGGTATAAGAACGCTACCCTGCCGGTAGCGCTCACCTAGCATAGACAGAGGAATGCCTAGAGGAACGCGCACAGAGCGTCTACTCATATGCATGAACCAAGAGGACTGAGCACCATGCGGCGTGTGTCAGGGTCTTATATAGACTCTGTGCCTCATCCAAGATGGAGGACACCAGAGCCAATCCGCTGCCAGAACGACAGGAGTGACGTCATGCTGGCCTATCACCGAGCAAGACGTCACAAGCACATGACCAGCGACCAATCGGCATAGAAGGTGTCAGAGACATGTGACCTCGTGTCAGCGATGATGTCACCCGCACATGTGCAATGGCTCCAAGATTGGACTTAGTCTCCGGCGCTCGCACATGTGCAGTAGCAAGAAATCTGGACTTAGTCTCCAGCGCTCGCACATGTGCAGTAGCAAGAAATCTGGACTTAGTCTCCAGCGCTCGCACATGTGCAGTAGCAAGAAATCTGGACTTAGTCTCCAGCGCTCGCACATGTGCAGTAGCAAGAAATCTGGACATAGTCTCCAGTGCTCGCAGCAATCGTAACAGTACCTCCCCCTCAAGGACCCCCCTCCCGGCGACGCAGGTAATCGGCAACTAAGTCGGGAGCATGGACAGCCTCCTCAGGCTCCCAAGAGCGATGTTCCGGGCCATAGCCCTCCCAATCTATCAAGAAGAACCTGCGCCCTCTAACCATCTTAGAACCAACTATGGCTCGTACCTCATAGCTAGAGCGAGAGGAATCAGAGGCAGGAGAGTGCACTTCACGAGCGTGAGGTAAAATAGCCGGCTTTAGCAGTGAGACATGGAATTTGTCATGAATCCTAAGATGGACAGGTAACTTCAATTGATAGACTACAGGATTTACCTGTCGAAGAACCTCATAAGGACCCAGGAAGCGAGGAGCAAATTTGACAGAGCTCACTCTAAGTCTCACGTGTTTTGCAGAGAGCCACACAAAGTCCCCTGGAGAAAAGACAGGAGCCGGGCGACGAAACCGATCGGACACCGTCTTCATACGGTCCTTAGCTGCTTGGATCGACTCTTGAGTCCGATCCCAAACCTCTCTGGCATTAGTTGCCCAGTCGGCCACAAGAGGAGGAGGTGCAGCAGCGGGAAACAGTACCGGTACCCTAGGGTGTTGCCCATTATTGAGTACGAACGGTGTCTGCCCAGTGGCCTCAGCCAGCGAATTGTTAAGGGCAAATTCTGCCCAGGGTAGGAGGGAGGACCAGTTATCGTGGTTCTCAGCAACAAAGTGTCGAAGGTATATAATCATAGATTGATTGGTACGTTCAACCAAACCATTAGTCTCCGGATGGTATGCCGAAGAGAGATTCAACTCAATTTGCAGAAGGCTACAAAGATCTCGCCAGAAACGGGAAGTAAATTGCGGGCCTCTATCACAAATGATACGATCTGGCATCCCGTGAAGCCTAAAGACATGCTTGAGGAATAGTTTGGCTAGTACCCTGGAAGATGGGATTCTCGATAACGGTACGAGATGAACCATCTGGGAGAAATGGTCCGTAATGACCCACACAAATCCATGTCCCTGTGAACATGGAAGATCACCCACAAAGTCCATGCCTACCACCTCCCATGGTCTATCTGGCACTGGTAAAGGATGCAAGAGCCCAGCCGGTCTCTGCCGTAATGGACGGTTGCGAGCACACGAGTAGCAGGAACCGACATATCTCTTGACGTGGCTGGCTAAGTGTGGCCACCAATACCACCTCTCCAGTAACTCTCGTGTCCGCCTAATACCAAAATGCCCACCCACCTTTGAGGTGTGGGCCCATGACAGTATATCATTCTGCCGATCAGGCGGAACAAAGGTCTTGCCCGGTGGGATTTGGTCTAACGTCACAGGGGAGAGCGTATGAAAAACCCTGGAGGGAAGGATAAGACGAGGTTCGTCAATCTCTTCCTGGGTAGAAAGCATAGAGCGAGACAGGGCGTCTGCCTTGTTATTCTTACTCCCAGACAGATAGTTGATGGAGAAGTGAAAGCGGGAGAAAAACAAGGACCAGCGGGCTTGGCGAGGATTCAGACGCTGAGTGGTTTGTAAGTACGTCAGATTCTTATGGTCTGTATAGACCTGGAAAGGATGTTTCGCTCCTTCCAGCAAGTGACGCCACTCCTCCAAGGCTAATCTTAAGGCGAGCAGTTCCCTATCCCCAATGGTATAGTTTCTCTCTGCCGGTGAAAAGGTTTTAGCAAAGAAGAAACACGGCCTTTTTCTACCTGCACCGTTCTTTTGATACAAGACCGTACCAGCACCCACTGAAGAGGCATCAACCTCTAAGAGGAAGGGCTTATTCTCATCGGGTCTTTGAAGAACGGGAGCAGTTGAAAAGTGTCTTTTTACTGCCTCAAAAGCCTGAGATGTCTCAGTAGACCAGGCTTTGGGATTAGCACCTTTCTTAGTCAAGGCCACCAAAGGGGCCACCAAAGTAGAAAAATGGGGTATGAACTGCCTGTAATAATTTATGAATCCTAAGAAGCGTTGCACCGCCTTCAAGGAATGAGGTTTGGACCATTGCAGGACAGCAGAGAGCTTCGCAGGATCCATAGCCAGACCCTCTTGTGAGATAATGTAACCCAAAAAAGGCAATGAGGACTGCTCGAATACACATTTCTCGAGTTTAGCAAACAATGAGTGCTCCCTTAAACGGGAAAGGACACGAACGACATCCTGACGATGAGTCTCCAGATCAGGAGAAAAAATCAGGATGTCGTCCAGATACACCACTACTGAGGATAACAGTAAATCCCTGAACACATCGTTTACGAAGTCCTGAAATACTGCGGGTGCATTACATAACCCAAAAGGCATGACGAGGTATTCATAGTGACCGTCTCGGGTGTTAAAAGCGGTCTTCCATTCGTCACCCTTTCGAATTCGTACCAAGTTATATGCACCCCGCAGATCCAACTTCGTAAAAACTTGAGCTCCTCTCAGTCTGTCAAAGAGCTCAGAAATTAAAGGTAATGGGTATTTGTTCTTTATTGTGATTGCGTTGAGACCCCTGTAATCTATGCAGGGACGCAAATCACCCTCTTTCTTCCGAACAAAGAAAAACCCAGCTCCCGCGGGAGAGACAGACTTACGAATGAACCCCTTCTCTAAGCTCTCTCTTATATAGGTCGACATGGCCTCCGACTCAGGTATCGACAGGGGGTAAACCCTGCCTTTAGGTGGAACCGAACCTGGGATAAGGTCTATGGCACAGTCATACGGCCTATGGGGTGGAAGAACCTCAGCACCCTGTTTGGAGAACACGTCAGCGAAATCCAAATAGGGTGTAGGTATGGGAGAGAGATCAGTTGATGCAACCGCAACGACCTTAGGTGGTAAGGGAAGACATCGGGACTGACATTTCGAACCCCAACTAATAATGCTGTCAGACTCCCAGTCAATGTGAGGAGCATGAGTCCGAAGCCATGGAAGACCCAGAAGGATGTCGTCTATACCCTCAGGCAAAACAAGAAAAGAAATCTCCTCTATGTGACCCTGAGACAGGGAAAGGCGCAAGGGAACTGTCCTCAATGTAATGGAGTCAGACAACATAGTTCCATTAACAACACGGACAGGAATAGGCGCCTCTAACATGATAGAGGGAATATTGTGTCCCTTTACAAATCCTGAGGACACAAAAATCTCGTCAGCTCCGGAATCCACAAAAGCCATAATAGGCCATGTATTCTCAGATAACGAGAGCTGACCTGGGATACAACACTTAGAGGGTGCAGAAGACGTCTCTAGTAACCCCCCTCTAATGGTTACTAGGCCAGGGAGTTTCCCTGACGACTAGGACACTTGTTGGCATAGTGCCCAGCCTGACGACATACGTAACATATAGAAGGACCAGACTTGCGTAGTCTGGAGAACGTATGACCTAACTCCATAGGAGTGGGAGATGTTTCAGATGCTGAGGAAGATGGTAGTGGACCCTCAACAACTGGAATAGCCCGATGCTTAGGGCGTGAGGAAGAGACCTCGAGTCTACGTTCCTTATGGCGTACATCGATCCTCGTTGCTACTGTGATCAAGTCCTCCAGAGAAGCAGGGACCTCACGAGTAGCAAGGGCATCCTTGACATAGCCTGCCAACCCTCTCCAGAAGATAGGAATCAACACCTTCTCTGGCCAATCTAGTTCTGCCACCAGAGTTCTAAAAGCAATGGCATAAGAACTAGTGGATAACGAACCCTGAGATAGATCTAACAGTCTCAGGGCCGCATCATGGGTAACCTGCGGACCCATGAATACCGTCTTAAGAGCATCAAGAAAGTCTTGATGTCTCAGAGTAACCACATCAGAGCGCTCCCATAGGGGAGTCGCCCATTCTAAGGCTTTGTCCTGAAGTAAGGAGATGATAAAGCCTACTCTGGACCTCTCCGTAGAGAAGCGAGAAGAGTTGACCTCAAGGTGTATCTGACACTGACTAATGAAACCACGACATGATCTGGCATCGCCAGAATATCTGTTTGGCAGAGCAAGTCGAGGATCATGTGCAGATGTCACCATGGTCTGAGGTTTATCCTCTATACTCTTGAGCCGTGACTCAAGTACTTGTATGTAACGGTGTAACTGCTGATATTCTGCCATAACTGCCAGACCCTTGGCTCAGTCCTAATGTTACGGGGGGCTGTCTGATAATAACCGAAAGGAGTATCAGACAGTCAGGGTCCACCGTGCAAAGACTTTGCTGCAGACTATGGCAGAGTGCAATACCTCTGTTAACTCACAGAAGGATATAATAAGTAAGTAAAGCAATTCCTCCCTTACTTGGAGGGTGTGTGGAATGATCTCTGTTAATAATCACAGAGACAAAGGCAATGTGTGCGAAATGGCACCTACCTAGGTCCGCTCTTCTAGTGGTGCAAAAGAGACGAACAGCAGCCTAAGCCGCACAAAGCTCCTACCTGCGTTCGCTCCACTAGTGTGCGAGGACACGAACCACTAGATATGGCACCTGCCTAGGTCCGCTCTTCTAGTGGTGCAAAAGAGACGAACAGCAGCGTAAGCCGCACAAAGCTCCTACCTCTGTTCGCTCCCCTAGTGTGCGAGGATACGAACAACTGCCAGACGCAGTATAAGGAACGTTACCCTAGCGGCAACGTCCACCTACGAGTAGAATCACAAGGCCCAGCCAGACCATGTGCCTCAGGCACCTGCCTATGTCCGCTCCCCTAAGAGGTAAGGATACGGACAGCAGCCGAAGCTGTAAGGTATAAGAACGCTACCCTGCCGGTAGCGCTCACCTAGCATAGACAGAGGAATGCCTAGAGGAACGCGCACAGAGCGTCTACTCATATGCATGAACCAAGAGGACTGAGCACCATGCGGCGTGTGTCAGGGTCTTATATAGACTCTGTGCCTCATCCAAGATGGAGGACACCAGAGCCAATCCGCTGCCAGAACGACAGGAGTGACGTCATGCTGGCCTATCACCGAGCAAGACGTCACAAGCACATGACCAGCGACCAATCGGCATAGAAGGTGTCAGAGACATGTGACCTCGTGTCAGCGATGATGTCACCCGCACATGTGCAATGGCTCCAAGATTGGACTTAGTCTCCGGCGCTCGCACATGTGCAGTAGCAAGAAATCTGGACTTAGTCTCCAGCGCTCGCACATGTGCAGTAGCAAGAAATCTGGACTTAGTCTCCAGCGCTCGCACATGTGCAGTAGCAAGAAATCTGGACATAGTCTCCAGTGCTCGCAGCAATCGTAACACCCTCCCTGTACATGGATGTGTTAGTAGTACTTTGGTTCTTCACTTCTCTTCACATGGCTATATGTTGGTGGTGGTTTTGTGTTATAGCAATGTTCCTTTTACCAGAGGTCCTTTCATGCTCTGTAACTAACTGATGCGGGGTTTGGTGCCGCCCCTTTTGATCCTGTAGGCTTTCTGTCCTTGAAGGGCAGATCCCCCTCTCTTGTGGTGTTGTCATGGGTTCAGAAAAAAACACATTACCGGTAAGTCATTTCGTATTTCCCTCCATTTCATTAGTATTTGGTGCCATTGCCCTTACACTGTATGACTTGGGTGAAACATTTTGGATCTCCTTCCACAAGCTTCTCACAATAGCTGGTAGAAATTTGGGCCAATTCCTCCTGACAGATCGGATGTAGTTTAGGCATGTTTGTAGGTCGCCTTGCTCACACCGGCCTTTTCAACTAAATTTTCAATAAGATTGAGATCAGGGTTTTTTGATGGCCACTCCAAAACTTTGACTTTGTCATCCTTAAGCCCTTTTGTAACCAGTTTGGCAGTAGCTTCGGGTCATTGTCCATTTGGAAGACCCATTTCTGCCCAAGCTTTACGTTCCTGGCTGATATTTTGAGATGTTGATTCAGTATTTCCATATAATCTGTTTTCCTCATGATGCCATCTATTTTGTGAAGACTTCAAAGCTTCTTCCTTTTTCTTCAAAACGTAACGCTGGTCATTATGGCCAAACAGTTCAATTTTAGTTTCGACAGATCACAGGACAGGTCTCCAAAAACTAAGTTCTTTGTTCTTTGTGCCTGTTCCAAATATAAATAATTTTGGTTCCTAATTGACCTAAAACGAGAAAGGTTTATTCTGATTTCAAGTCAGATCGTGAGAAAAACCTGCAGATGTGTCTTTTAAGATTGTGTGTGTGTGTAAACTTCTGGTTTCAACTGTTTCTCGACACTACATGAAGGGGTTACCTACCATTTTGGTATGTTTAAGAGAGTCTATTTTTTGCCTCTTGTGCTGTAACATGTGAGGACCCAGTTAGGTCCAAAATTCAATCACCAATTCTGGCATTTTTTTTCTTGTCCTACCAGACAGATACTTGAGCACCTGCACCAGCCTGGAGGGTAAAACCATGCAGGGTTTGTTTTGCATCAACATAATAAAGGCAAACTGTGGAACAAAACTCATTAGTTGGCCCCAAAACGCATGTATTGACATAACGCGGGGATTATAACTTTCTGACTAGACCTAAGCTTTAGGGTAAGGTCCACGTGGTTTCCCCTTCCGGCTTTGTCAGGGATCCAATGTAAAATCCATGTTCTAAGCACTGAGGGAAGTTTGACCTGAATAAGGCACCCATAGTTTACAGAAACTGAGAAAAAAAGGTTTTCATGAACACGTTGAAATGTAGAGAAGCTGGGGTTATAAGACCTCGTCTTTCCAGAACCCACCATGATGTGATGAGATTTATACAAATTAACCGTTGCCATATTTTATTGACTGAATAAAGAATGTTGTGCTGCACGTTTAAGTTCTTTATATTATTAAATTGTTCCAAAATTGTTATTTTTTGTTGTTTTTTTTTTTTTATTTTTTGATAGGATGTATGACCTAGATTTGTAGTGCTCTACCACATTATTGTTTTACTTCAGCATCACACGTCTAGTAATTGTATTTCTCACATTGTATTTTGTATGTTTTTACACTGACTCAACTTTATCCCATTCAGGTTCCTAAAATATCAGATACTAATATATTGATCTAAACCATCAAGGATGGAAAGGGACAGGGACAAGATGGCGGAGAGGATCTTACACCTCACCCTAGAGATCCTCTTCCGGCTTACTGGAGAGGTGAGAGATTCTGATAACGTCACATTACATCATTCTTATCTATGGGAATAACAGATGGACAGAACTGGAGAGGTGAGGACTCTGGAAATGTCTGGAGTGAGATTTATTACTGTGTCTCTCCATAACCAGGATTACACAGTAGTGAAGAAGACCTCTAGTGATCGCTGTCAGGCCCCTGTGTCTGAGGGATGGGGAAGACCCCTGAGCCCAATCACGGGGCCTCCACCTCACCTCCCGATACATGAGGACATCAATGACCAGAAGATCCTAGAACTCACCTACAAGATGATTGAGCTGCTGACTGGAGAGGTGACACTGCTGGGAATGCTGGGACATTATACAGTAACGCTATGAAGGGATCGGGGGTGACGGTATCATTGTATGTGTCAGGTTCCTATAAGGTGTCAGGACGTCACCGTCTATTTCTCCATGGAGGAGTGGGAGTATTTAGAAGGACACAAGGATCGGTACAAGGACGTCATGATGGAGGTTCCCCAGCCCCTCACATCACCAGGTAATAGACAGGACTAAATACACACGGCCTATAATTATCTGTATGTAAGGAATGAATTCAGTCCCTGTATGTGTCTCCTCCAGTTCTATCCAGTAAGAGGACAACACCAGAGAGATGTCCCCGTCCTCTTCTCCCACAGGACTGTAAACAAGAAGATCCCGATGTTCCTCAGGATGTGTCTCCTCCAGTTCTATCCAGTAAGAGGACAACACCAGAGAGATGTCCCCGTCCTCTTCTCCCACAGGACTGTAAACAAGAAGACCCCGATGTTCCTCAGGATCATCAGGTAGATGGAGAGAAGGTGCCATGAAATCCCCCTATGTTGTGTAGACGGCTGTGAAGGTCTTGTGCTCAGTCTTGTTTTATCCTCCAGTATTATATGTGTTATACTTGTGTAATGAGAGCGGTGGAGATGGCAGGATTAGAGCTGATCATAGATGGGACTTCTCCATCTGTCTGTGACTTTTACAATATTTGTTTCAGGGGGAAGATCTGCCCCATATTAATACTACAGAGACATATGTGACTGGTGATGAGTGGTGGAATGAGGAGATTCCTAGATATGACCCCCCAGGTGAGTAGTGACCACTAAATGCAGAGAAGTCACAGACTCTGATCTTAGAAAAATATATAAAAGCTTGGTGAAATATCAATCTAAAAAATGACACTGAAAAAAGGACAAGACAAATCATTTGTGGGTTTTATATTTTAAAGAAAACCTGTCGTTTTTTTATATTAAACTGTCCCCAATGTTAATTTAAATGATGTAATGTGCATCACTAACGTGGTTTGAAAAAATTCCATATATTTATCTTAAGAAAGGCTTTCTGTGCTTAGGTGAAGGTAGTACATACCTTAAGTTTCAGTTATGGGGAGGCGCTTTTGCTTGGTTCAGTCACTGTCACTCAAGTTCAGGCACGATTCTTTTTTTTATCTTAGTCATGCCCCCCGCATTGTAATTTATTACACCACAAGTCCTTCAGCATCACTTATCTGCTGAGCTCCGCCCATTACGATCACATGATCTTGACATCACCACATGTTTTTTTGTTCTTATCGGAATGTGCACATTATAGATTCAGACTGAAGGCAGCAAAACCTCAAGTGAAACAAGGAAACAACGTATGGAAACAAGGAGCAAAGAAACACAAACCAGAATATGTGTGAAAGGGGTGGTTCAACCATATTTTTTTATTTTCTAGATCGATATTATGTTGAGAAACAATGTTTCTCTCAAATACTGTACCTTATGTTGGCAATAGTGCCTGTGAGAGGTGCTATTGCGGACCACCTTTCCCCATGTCCTGACCCCCGGGCTCCGTGACCTCGGGGATCTGATGATGTCATGTCAAGTTCCTGTTAACCTAACATCACCGCGGCCAGCCGCAGTCTTCCTGACTCACTGAGCTGTGGGCAGTGTTTCACCGTTCGTCACAGCCCAGTGTGTCTCCTGCTTGCAGCGTTCTGCTGTGAGGGAGGAGGGAGCTGGTGGGCTAACATGCTGGGCTGTGCTGAGCGGTTAAACACCGCCCACAGCCTATCACTCACGGACATTGCGGCCGGCCATGGTGATGTCAGGTTAACAGGAACTTGACGTGACATCACCGGATCCCCGGGGGTCAGGCATGGGGAACAGCGGTCCGCAATAGCGCCTCTCATAGGCACTATTGCCAACATAAGGTATTTGAGAGAAATATTGTTTCTTACTTTATATTTTCTAGATCAATATTATGTTATGGGTGAACCAACCTTTTAAACCTTACATACCTGCAAGTTCTACCCTTTTTCTCTGGTGACAAGTTTACACCCTCTTAACATTTCTCAAGAAGCTTCAACAGGTTGTCACCTGGATTGGCTTTCTAACAGTCTTGAAGTTTCCAGAGGTACTGAGCACTTTGCTTTTCACACTGCATTCAACTACCCCCTGAACCATCTCAATTGTGTGGAAGTCTGGTCATTTTGAAGGCCAAGTCATCTGACACAGCCTCCGACCTTCTCCTTATCGTTCACATAGTCTTTACATAGCCTCGAAATGTGTTATGGTGCGTTGTCTAGTTGCAACACAAATAATAGTCCCACTTAGTGAAAACTAGATGGGATGGCATATCATTAGAGAGCTGTGATAGCCATGTTGGGTTATGTGCTTTTAATTTAGAATAAATCACAAACCCGGTCAACAGCAAAGCGCTCCCACACCATCGCACATCCCACGCCATGCTTCAGGGTGGACACCACATACGTAAAAACCATCTGCTTTACTTTTCTAAGACATGACAGTTAGTACCAAATATTTCTAATTTTAACACATCAGACCATAATACAGATACCAATTGATGTACTTTCCAGTCCTTATGTCGCTTGCCCACACAAGTTTTGTGGTCTTCAGTTATGGCTTCTTTGCAGCAAATTGACTGTAAAGGCCTTCTTCACGCATTCACCTTTGGATAGTTGAGGTTGAGATGTCTGCTACTTGATATCTGTGAAACATTTATGAAGGCTGTTATCTGAGGTGCTGTAAATTAGCAGATTCTCAGGCTGGTAACTCTAATGAACTTATCCTCAGCAGCAGATGTAATTCTTGGTCTTACTTTCCTTGAGGCAGCCCTCATGAGAACTAGTTTTATGATAGCAAATGATGGATAATAAAATATTGAATGATAAAATAGTTGAAATATTGGGTGGTTAATATTCAATTCCTCATTATTCTTGACAGATAAGATCAGGAGCTCAGAGGGATATTGGAGCTCAGAGGGACATTGGATTTCTTTAGATTGTAATGCAGATGATTGTGGCATCATCAAAGATACATGTGAAGAACTTGCTATGATTCCAGCTGTGGACCTTTACTGCAAAGATCTATTAAATGATAATTTTCAACAGGTCCTATCTTCCGATTCATCAACAACTATTAAAAAAGTCCTAAATCAAAGAGGTCAGACAGGGAGGAAGCCATTTTTATGTTCAGAATGTGGAAAATGTTTTAACTGGAAATCAAAATTTATTAAACATAAGAGTATTCACACAGGGGAAAAACAATTTTTTTGTCAAGAATGTGAAAAATGTTGCAGAGATAAATCAGATCTTCTTCGACATCAGAGAATCCACACAGGTGCAAAGCCCTTTTCATGTTCAGAATGTGGAAAAAGTTTCAAGCAGAAATGGAGTCTCGTAATTCATAAGAGAAGTCACACAGGAGCAAAACCATACTCATGTTCAGAGTGCGGGAAACTTTTTACCACTAAATCATCACTTGTTAAACATCAAACTATTCACACCGGAGTGAAACCGTTTTCCTGTTCAGAATGTAAAAAATTTTTTAACCGGAATTCAAGTCTTATTAAACATAAGAAAACTCACAAAGGGGAAAAGCCATTTTCTTGTGAAGAATGCGGGAAAAGTTTTAATGAGAAGTCGGATTTTTTTAGACATCAAAGAATTCACACAGGAGAAAAGCCGTATTCATGTTCAGAATGTGGGAAACTGTTTACCGCAAAATCATCTCTTATAACACATCAAAATATTCACACTGGGGAGAAGCCATTTTCATGTTCAGAATGTGGAAAATGTTTTAAGCAGAAGTGGGGTCTTGTAACACATCAAAGGATTCACACAGGAGTGAAGCCATTTTCATGTTCGGAATGTGGAAAATGTTTTAGCCAGAATTCAGATCTTGCTAAACATCAAAGAACTCACACAGGGGTGAAACCATTTTCATGTCCAATATGTTTGAAATGTTTTATGCACAAATCTCAACTTCTTAGACATGAAAGTACTCACACAGCGAGGTAGTTTTTCTTAACTTTAGGTTTACGAACAAATAGTACAATGGAGGAGTCATCAAAAGCTTTTAACTGCTCTAAGAAGAGTTGGCTTACCATATAGTCTCTTCTCTAAAAACATGCAGTTCTGAGATGCAAACAAAAACTACACTTTACCAATTTGATAATATGTTTTATAAATTGGGTTGCTGGAACTGACACCTCCAAAAATCAGCTGTCATTCATATAAAGCTTCTTCACTTATACATAATCCAATACTTACCAAAAACAAATGATGATATAGGCCGTATTATGGATGGTCAGTGGAGCATGATCTTTAGCAATAATTTTGACGATAATTCTATGCAAAGCACAGAGACTATCACAATTATCACCATTAATGCATATATGTATGCGTAACTTATTACTGCCTGATCAAGATATCATGGAGGAGCTGGATCGGAAAATAAAAATTTCTGGAACCTGATTGCTTATATTGACTGGAGCTGGACTATGCTTCCAGAGACCACAACGTCTCTAGACTCTTTACGTGAAGGGTTGTGAGGGAAAGGGGGGCCTTATTTGTTTTGTTTCTGTATATGAAAACCTGGAAAATTTTGCAAATGGTTAATAAAAATTATCTGATTACTCCTCCTCAGGTGCTTCACACCCACACTATAAGTAGTCATAGCTCCCAATAGAGGGGACCAGTTATTATAAATTCATTCTGAAGCTAGGCCTAGAGGTGGAAGGAGCAGCTGGAGCTCTTGTAGTCAGAAGCGGTGTAGGCTGCAGTCCTGGTGTCTGACTGCAGCCGTGAAGTTGGATCTTTATCCTTTTGTCGATTCCCTTGTCTGTCTTTCCTTCCATTTCCTGTTGATTAGTGCAGTGGTGAGACTAGTGTCTCTTGCTGGCCATCTCACTAGCCAGGGTGTTTGCAGGACAATTGAGAAATAAGGTATCCTGCTCGGCAATGGGTTGAAGTACCCAGTATAGGGACGATAGGGAGCTCAGGAAACAGCTTGAGGTGAGTTCAGTAGGTGTCCCCTCACTCCCCTCCCGAGCAGCAGGGCCCACCGTTGTTAAAGTGTCTCTGGTGTACCCCTTGTTTTTTTGTGTGTTTTGCCAGGTGCTAGACATCTCCTAGTTTGTGCGTGACAATAAATCAATAAGAAAGATGAAATTAAGTACCTTTTAACATGTTTTATCAGAGAATTCTGCAGTTTTCCCTGGCTGTAATGTCAGCGTCCCTGCACTGTCCCACTTCCTGAATCCGGCAGGGACTCCACCATACTCGGTGCTATGGCCACCTTGCTCGTTTCCAAGCTGCTTCTCCGGTCTCTGTGCTCCAGTGCCTGAGCACGTAATACAGGTGTCCTGACAGTGTCTTTTGGGCACCCGTGCTCCCTGTCTCTTAAAAGCGCAGTACACGCACTCTGAAGTGTTCCCCAGCCTATGGCTCAGAGGCACTGGTTATTTAAGACACATCCTCCTATAGGAAGGTGCCTGATCATTTAGGTTTCTGGTGTGTCAGTTTCTGCTAGAACTCCAGTCTGTTGCCTGCTTTCTGACAACCTACTTGTGGCTGTTACTCCGGTTCCTCTCTGTTACCAGACCTGATTGCGTCTGGTCAGTCTCCAGTTTCCTGCTTGCTGATTCATCTCCGTCCAGCCTGCCCTCCTGTACCTGCATCCCTGACCATTTGCATCAGCTGCTGCAGTACTGGAGACTGTCCTGGAGTGGTACTTGGTGTCTACCAGCAGTCCAGTCCATCCTCACCATCAGATGCTCTGATGAATACCCGGTAGGCACTTAGCAAAAACAAAGAACAGTCCAGCTCACCTGTTATAATTCATTGGAGACCAGCAATTTTTGACCGTGCACGGACCAGAAGGAGAAAGCCAACTCCAGGCAGATAAGGAGATAAAATTGTAGGATTGTCCAGCAAACAGGTCCAAAGATTAAAAGTAAAAGCATTTTTTCTTTATTTCATCGTAGATAAAATTCCATCATGTAAAGTACAAAAAATATAGAGCAGGAGGACGCGTTTCGGATATCACATCCTTATTCTGTCTCCATGGACAGAATAAGGATGTGTGGACTATATTTTATGTACTTGACATGATGGAATTTTATCTACGATGAAATAAAGAAAAAATGCTTTTACTTTTAATCTTTGGACCTGTTTGCTGGACAATCCTACAATTTTATCTCCGGTAGGCACTTAGCCATGCCACTCCAGTGAGCCCGATTGTGGCGCTGTGGGTCCACAGCCGCTAGTGTGACATTCCCCACTTATAACCCACTTATTCACTTTACCTGAACTTACTATCCAGTCTGAAAAAGAAACAGCTCAAATCCATCTTACTCTTAAGGCTAGTTTACACGCTGCGATATCGGTCTCGATATCGCTAGCGTGGGTACCCGCCCCCATCTGTTGTGCAACACGGGCAAATCGCTGCCCGTGCCGCACAACATCGCCCAGACATGTCACACATACCTGCCCGGCGACATCGCTGTGACCGGCGAACCGCCTCCTTTCTAAGGGGGCGGTTCGTTCAGCGTCACTGCGACGTCCCAGCTGCGTCACTGAATCGCCGCCCAATAGAAGCGGAGGGGCGGAGATGAGCGGGACGAACATCCCGCCCACCTCCTTCCTTCCGCATTGTAGCCGGGAGGCAGGTAAGGAGAGCTTCCTCGTTCCTGCGGCGTCACACAGAGCGATTGTGTGCATGCCGTAGGAACGAGGAACAACCTCGTTACTGCTGCAGTAACGATTTTTGAGAATGGACCCCCCCATGTCACCGATGAGCGATTTTGTACGTTTTTGCAACGATGCAAAATCGCTCATAGGTGTCACACGCAACGGCATCGCTAATGCGGCCGGATGTGCGTCACCAATTCCGTGACCCCAACGAGTTTGCATTAGCGATGTCGTAGCGTGTAAGGCCCCCCTTACTCAAACTAAATGGACTGCAGTCTCACTGTGGTGTTGTGACACAGTCAATCATGGAAATTGAAGAAGGAGCAGGGAGCAGGGAGATCACACAGGCAGTGGGAAACAAAAATTATAGTAAACTTTCTAACAAGTCTTTTACCTCATCCCAAAACTGATTCACGTCCAGATAGTTCAGCTATGCTCTGAAAATTCGGTTTCACCTGTTCGCAAGCCTTTTTTCCAGAGAAATTCGATTAGCGGAGAAGTTATTCTCTGTGAATTTAATGTTTTTTATTATGCTCTCGGGGTTATTAGACCCCAGTGCATAATGTAAAAAATCCCGCAAACAGGCAGTGGGAAACATAAAAATCATGGAATACTTTCTAACAAGTCTTTTACCTCATCCAAATACTGATTAACGTCCAAATAATATTAATATGTAAAAAAAATAAAAAAAAAATTATATGACCTCAGGAGTGCAGGAGATCGTCACAGCAGGTAATGATCTCATCTAACCTCCTGACATCAGCGCTGGTCATCCCCTGCAGTGACCTGGGCTGACCTATTGATATTAGCTCAGGTCACTGCACTACTCTCCCAGCCAATGGGGAACATTCTGTTCTTCATTGACTGGGACAGTGACTATGGTATGATCGTCGTGGGACCCTCTTATTGGATTACGCCGGACCCGGATTTGATTGTTCTTTTCAATAAATTGGTGAAAGAGGGAACGTTTTGTGGAGTGTTTTTTCAAATAAAACTTTTTTTGTTGTCTATTTTTTTTTAATTACTGACTGGGTTGGTGATGTCGGGTATCTGATAGACGCGTGACATTACTAACCCCAGGGCTTGATGCCAGGTGACAAACATCAGGCATCAACCCCATATATTACCCCGTTTGCCACTGCACTAGGGCAACGGGATGAGTTGGGGCGAAGAGCCAGGATTGGCACATCTAATGGATGCGCCACTTCTGAGGCGGTTGTAGCCTGCTATTTTTAGGCTGGGGAGTGTCCAATAACGGTGGACCTCCCTAGTCTGAGAATACCAGAGCACAGCTGTCCGCTTTACGTTGGCTGGTGATCCAATTTGGGGGGCACCCCACGTTTTTTATTTTAAATTATTTATTTAATTTAAAATAACAGCGTGAGGTGCCCTCTGTTTTGGATTACCAGCCAAGGTGAAGCTGCCAGCTGTGGTTTGCAGGCTGCAGCCGTCTGCTTTACCCTAGCTGGTTACAAAAGATAGGGGGAACCTCACGTCATTTTTTTAAATTTATTTTTATTTATTTTTTGGCTGAATACAAGGCTAAGCACCCTTTAGTGCCACATGAAAGTCACTAATGGGTGCCAGCTTGGAATATGCAGGGGGTGGGACATTATATATGTATTTCTCATATATTACCTATCTATCCCTCTATTAATTCATCCATCCGTCAATCCCTCTATCTCTCTGTCTCTATATCTATCTATCCATCTCTATATCTACCCATCTATTTATCTTTCTAGCTGTTTCCATTTTTTGCGGTCCGGAAGGCACACTGATGCCTCCGTGAAAAAAACGGACCTTTTTTGCGGACATGTGAATGTCGCCTTAACTGTTTTGTCTTTTAACATTTTGATGACCCTCTTATGGTGCAGGCAAATGTCAGTTATTGCCAAATTGGAATTTCAAAAATTGTGATTCTGGAAAATCCCAATTTTTACAAAATTTGAGAATTTAAATTGTATCTGTTATTGAAGATGGAGATCTATTCATAACCTTGTGAAAAAATAATTGCTCCCCTTAAACAAATAAGTGCCTGTGCAACACTTGACCTTTACAAATCCAAAACGTTGCGACAACTTGCTATGAACTTTTTACATCACTGTGGAGGAATTTCAGACCCTTTTATTTGCAGAACTGTTTCAATTCTGGTACATTGGAAAAGTTTCATGCAAGAACTGCCCACTGATATTCTTGTCATAGTATCTCAATGAGATGCAAGATCACACTTTGACATCAAGTCCGACTTTTTAATACCTTCCAGCCAACATGTACGTATTTTCACTTCAAGGACACCAGTGAGTTCGGAGCAAGGCAAAGTTCAAAAATGCAGTACAAGTGTGGAGAAGCGGCTAGGGCGCATGTGTGTGCCGATTTGCCCCAGCCAGAGCCTAAGTCCAGTGTTTCGCCTGCTGAGCATGCTCAGCCTGATAGTGCCACTTCTGAGGCTAAGTCCTCAGTTCAGGCTATTGAGAATGCTCACACACTTAGGCCCCCTTCACACGTCAGTGATTCTGGTACGTATGTGCTTTTTTTTTTTTTATACGTACCAGAATCACTGACATACGCAGACACATTATAATCAATGGGTCTGCTCACACATCAGTGATTTTTCACTGAACGTGTTTCCGTGCAGTGTACACGCGTGTCCATGATTCTGCACGGAGACAAGTCCGTTTTTTTCTGGCATCACTGATGACCCACGGACCACACTATGGTGTGATCCGTGTGTGATCCGTGAAACACGTACCAGAAAAACATTGACATATTAAATAATAAACATTTTCAACTAACCTTTCCAGCGATTCGCTGTGCAGCCTCCGCTCTCTGCAGCTCCTGCCCGGCTCATGAATATTCATGAAAGCAGGCACAGCCGACCCGGAAGTAGCTGCAGAGAGCCGTGGGCGGACGCTGCAGAGCCGAGGAGTTCAGCACCATGGACAGCAGGAGCGAACGCAGGTGTGTAATGTCCATTTGCAATCACGGATTGCACATGGACAACCCACGTGTGTCGTGAATCACGGAGGGACATGTGCGTGTTTTACACGTCAGTGAAGAACGTCAGTGTGTTTCACTGACATGTGAAATGGGCCTTAGTGTGAAAAGCCTCTTTGCTCAGGTACTTGGACTTCATTCGGTGTCCAGTTCTGTGTTGTGCCTACTGTGCTGTGAGGCTGATTGTCTCATTTCTGAGACAAAGTCTGTGGTTCAGGCTACTGAGGATGCTCAGGTACTTAGTGAATTGGAGGCTAAGTCTTGGAAGGACTTCACTGGGCATGTCCATGAGGTGGCAGGCCCTGAACGGCTGGACAGCGTCAGGTGTCCTGATAATTTAATGTGGCCACTCCGGACTGGCTCACGGAGGTCTGCCCCTATGACCTGGCACCCCATCACTGGTCATCAGACGATGACTAGTAGGGTGTTTGGGGTGGTGCTGCCATTGTGTCATCAGTGACATGGTGGTTCCGGATAGGCTGCTGGTGATGTCACTGATGATGTGGCCTCCACTATTGGCCCCTGGTGGTGCCATTGTGTCTCACCTTGGGTTTGGGGTGGACCCTAGGTGAATAAAGGGTGTGGAGACTGCAATGAGGTGCGCAGTCTTCACATGCACTACTCGTGTTTAGAGCCTCATTGCGGCTACAGTCACTAGTTCTGGAAGAGGTAGGCGGCCGGTGCCTGTCACGCCAAGATTTGTGGCTCGGCACATTAGGGGCAGGTTCCGTGCTTCACTCCTATCGTTTCAGTCCTGTTGTAGCAACCCAGTGCAGTTAACTGTGCTGCGGCTGCTTCGCCTATGGTCTGGGTGTGCCCCCTACGCACATGGACAGTACCCAAGGACCCCTGTAGTGGTAACAGGGGTGTTCCTGGCTTGAGTGTGTGGACCCTGTGGTGTGAACATGGTTCACAGTTATTTTGATCTGAGTGACGTTTAACTGGTCAGATTCATATTATTTTGGAGCTACCAAGCTCTGTATTATCCGCCTGATCTAAGGGTCGCCAGCAGCTCCTTTACCATCTGGGAGCATGTTGGATCCTGACTGGTGATTGGGATATACACCATCTCTCTCCTAATCCGCCAGTCCCCCCATAACAAACGTTTGGACACACCTTTTCATTCAAAGAGTTTTCATTATTTTCATGACTCTGAAAATTGTAGATTCACATTGAAGGCATCAAAACTATGAATTAACACATGTGGAATGAAATACTTAACAAAAAAGTGTGAAACAACTGAAATGATGTCTTATATTCTAGGTTCTTCAAAGTAGCCACCTTTTGCTTTGATTACGGCTTTCACACTCTTTGCATTCTCTTGATGAGCTTCAAGAGGTAGTAGTCACCGGAAATGGTCTTCACTTCACAGGTGTGCCCTGTCAGGTTTAATAAGTGGGATTTTTTGCCTTATAAATGGAGTTGGGACCATCAGTTGTGTTGTGCAGAAGTCTGGTGGATACACAGCTGATAGTGCTACTGAATAGACTGTTAGCTGCTTTTTTCTTGCAATAATACAAATTCTAAGTAAACAAAAACGAGTGGCCATCATTACTTTAAGAAATGAAGGTCAGTCAGTCCGAAAAATTGGGAAAACTTTGAAAGTGTCCCCAAATGCAGTGGCAAAAACCATCAAACACTACAAAGAAACTGGCTCACATGAGGACCGTCCCAGGAAAAGAAGACCAAGAGTCACCTCTGCTGTGGAGGATAAGTTTATCAGAGTCACCAGCCTCACAAATCTCAGATTAACAGCAGCTCAGATTAGAGACTAGGTCAATGCCACACAGAGTTCTAGCAGCAGACACATCTCTAGAACAACTGTTAAGAGGAGACTTTGTGCAGCAGGCCTTCATAGTAAAATAGCTGCTAGGAAACCACTGCTAAGGACAGGCAACAAGCAGATGAGACTTGTTTGGGCTAAAGAACACAAGGAATGGACATTAGACCAGTGGAAATCTGTGCTTTGGTCTGATGAGTCCAAATTTGAGATCTCTGGATCCAACCACCGTGTCTTTGTGCGACGCAGAAAAGGTGAACGGATGGACTCTACGTGACTGGTTCCCACCGTGAAGCATGGAAGAGGATGTGATGGTGTGGGGGGCTTTGCTGGTGACACTGTTGGGGATTTATTCAAAATTGAAGGCATACAGAACCAGCATGGCTGCCACAGCATCTTGCAGCGGCATGCTATTCCATACGGTTTGCGTTTAGCTGGTCCATCATTTATTTTTCAACAGGACAATGACCCCAAACACACCTCCAGGCTGTGTGAGGGCTTTTTGACTAAGAGTGATTGGGTGCTATGCCAGATGACCTGGCCTCCACAGTCACCAGACCTGAACCAAATCAAGATGGTTTGCGGTGAGCTGGACCGCAGAGTGAAGGCAAAAGGGCCAACAAGTGCTAAGCATCTCTGGGAACTCCTTCAAGACCATTTCCAGTGACTACCTCTTGAAGCTCATTAAGAGAATGCCAAGAGCGTGCAAAGCAGTAATCAAAGCAAAAGGTGGCTACTTTGAAGAACCTAGAATATAAGACATATTTTCAGTTGTTTCACACTTTTTTGTTAAGTATTTCATTCCACATGTGTTAATTCATAGTTTTGATGCCTTCAATGTGAATCTACAATTTTCAGAGTCATGAAAATAAAGAAAACTCTTTGAATGAGGTGTGGCCAAACCTTTTGTCTGTACTGTATGTTATATCATTTATATTAAAAGAAGCAATATAAGCGATATAGTTATAGATACAGCTCTGTTGGATGCTCAAAAGACACGGTTGCCTTCTATGTACAGACTTAGTGGTTTTACGTGGACATTAGCACAGCTGCATATACCCATAGCCCCCAAGATTCGCGATACACAACAGCACTAATACGAGTGCACTACACTCAGAATTCTGCCTACATAACATACCCACCCCTTTACAGTTTCCTTGCTGATGAAGGAGTGATTCCACTTTTAAACGCATAGATTAATAAAACGCTTTTGTTCTACACCGTCATCTTCATTGATCGGGACCCAACAATAAGAGGTCGCCTTGGCGTTGGATGTTGGGCTCGTATAAAACTGGGCATTTTTGTGTGCTGGGTAATTCTATTTTCATAGCAGTACTGCATGTCTATATTCCTATATTCATTGTTACACAGATCTTTGCACTCTTTGTCACTATGTTTCATGCTCATTATCCACCTGTTCACATTACAAAGTTAGGAAGTGCCATCAGTCTTTTTCTTAGATAATATCTCCATCTTCTTGTCCATCCACGCTGCAGGCCTATTCTTATATCTCTTTCCACTATTACACACCCACGTGAGGCATAAACAGGCAGCTCTGCTATACACAGTGTCGTATATGGCTTCCCGGGGCTCAGCTATAACACTGACTCCAGAGGTCCACTATGGTCGCTACATACAAATATTACATTACCCTCAGTCACGTGTTTACCTTTCTTCCATAAAGTAATAAATTGGATAGTTTCTTAAATTAATAATACAAAACTGTCTTTGTCAGTACATAGCGAATCAAGTGATGGACCTAGGTCTTTTTTCAACCTATGTAACTAAGTATACTGTTCCAGCTACTGCTCATTTAGGGAGATACATGGAATATTCCTGCACAGGGGCCCCCCGGGGAATTCACCGGCTCCCCGGTGTGCCAGTCCGAACCTGGTTGTACACGAACTACCTTATAAACCTCTCCTGACCCCACACACAAACTCCACCTCTTCCAGCACCATGACAACCAGCACAGCAGAGTCCTGCATACACTGAGGAGCTGATCATGTGACCCCTGACTCCTCCCCTCCATGTGACATCATCACAGGTCCTGTAAGCACAGAGCAGCCATATATCTAGTGTGTGGCTCTGCAGGTGGAGGTAGGTGCAGGGTATTATATATCTAGTGTACGGCTCTGCAGGTGGAGGTAGGTGCAGGGTATTATATATCTAGTGTGCGGCTCTGCAGGTGGAGGTAGGTGCAGGGTATTATATATCTAGTGTACGGCTCTGCAGGTGGAGGTAGGTGCGGGGTATTATATATCTAGTGTGCGGCTCTGCAGGTGGAGGTAGGTGCAGGGTATTATATATCTAGTGTGCGGCTCTGCAGGTGGAGGTAGGTGCAGGGTATTATATATCTAGTGTGCGGCTCTGCAGGTGGAGGTAGGTGCAGGGTATTATATATCTAGTGTGCGGCTCTGCAGGTGGAGGTAGGTGCAGGGTATTATATATCTAGTGTGCGGCTCTGCAGGTGGAGGTAGGTGCAGGTTATTATATATCTAGTGTGCGGCTCTGCAGGTGGAGGTAGGTGCAGGGTATTATATATCTAGTGTGCGGCTCTGCAGGAGGAGGTAGGTGCAGGGTATTATATATCTAGTGTGCGGCTCTGCAGGTGGAGGTAGGTGCAGGTTATTATATATCTAGTGTGCGGCTCTGCAGGTGGAGGTAGGTGCAGGGTATTATATATCTGTGTGCGGCTCTGCAGGTGGAGGTAGGTGCAGGGTATTATATATCTAGTGTGCGGCTCTGCAGGTGGAGGTAGGTGCAGGGTATTATATATCTAGTGTGCGGCTCTGCAGGTGGAGGTAGGTGCAGGGTATTATATATCTAGTGTGCGGCTCTGCAGGAGGAGGTAGGTGCAGGGTATTATATATCTAGTGTGCGGCTCTGCAGGTGGAGGTAGGTGCAGGGTATTATATATCTAGTGTGCGGCTCTGCAGGTGGAGGTAGGTGCAGGGTATTATATATCTAGTGTGCGGCTCTGCAGGAGGAGGCAGGTGCAGGGTATTATATATCTAGTGTGCGGCTCTGCAGGTGGAGGTAGGTGCAGGGTATTATATATCTAGTGTGCGGCTCTGCAGGAGGAGGCAGGTGCAGGGTATTATATATCTAGTGTGCGGCTCTGCAGGTGGAGGTAGGTGCAGGGTATTATATATCTAGTGTGCGGCTCTGCAGGTGGAGGTAGGTGCAGGGTATTATATATCTAGTGTGCGGCTCTGCAGGTGGAGGTAGGTGCAGGGTATTATATATCTGTGTGCGGCTCTGCAGGTGGAGGTAGGTGCAGGGTATTATATATCTAGTGTGCGGCTCTGCAGGTGGAGGTAGGTGCAGGGTATTATATATCTAGTGTGCGGCTCTGCAGGTGGAGGTAGGTGCAGGGTATTATATATCTAGTGTGCAGCTCTGCAGGTGGAGGTAGGTGCAGGGTATTATATATCTAGTGTGCGGCTCTGCAGGTGGAGGTAGGTGCAGGGTATTATATATCTAGTGTGCGGCTCTGCAGGTGGAGGTAGGTGCAGGGTATTATATATCTAGTGTGCGGCTCTGCAGGTGGAGGTAGGTGCAGGGTATTATATATCTGTGTGCGGCTCTGCAGGTGGAGGTAGGTGCAGGGTATTATATATCTAGTGTGCGGCTCTGCAGGTGGAGGTAGGTGCAGGGTATTATATATCTGTGTGCGGCTCTGCAGGTGGAGGTAGGTGCAGGGTATTATATATCTAGTGTGCGGCTCTGCAGGTGGAGGTAGGTGCAGGGTATTATATATCTAGTGTGCGGCTCTGCAGGTGGAGGTAGGTGCAGGGTATTATATATCTAGTGTGCGGCTCTGCAGGTGGAGGTAGGTGCAGGGTATTATATATCTAGTGTGCGGCTCTGCAGGTGGAGGTAGGTGCAGGGTATTATATATCTAGTGTGCGGCTCTGCAGGTGGAGGTAGGTGCAGGTTATTATATATCTGTGTGCGGCTCTGCAGGAGGAGGTAGGTGCAGGTTATTATATATCTGTGTGCGGCTCTGCAGGAGGAGGTAGGTGCAGGTTATTATATATCTGTGTGCGGCTCTGCAGGAGGAGGTAGGTGCAGGGTATTATATATCTAGTGTGCGGCTCTGCAGGTGGAGGTAGGTGCAGGGTATTATATATCTAGTGTGCGGCTCTGCAGGTGGAGGTAGGTGCAGGGTATTATATATCTAGTGTGCGGCTCTGCAGGTGGAGGTAGGTGCAGGGTATTATATATCTAGTGTGCGGCTCTGCAGGTGGAGGTAGGTGCAGGGTATTATATATCTAGTGTGCGGCTCTGCAGGTGGAGGTAGGTGCAGGGTATTATATATCTGTGTGCGGCTCTGCAGGTGGAGGTAGGTGCAGGGTATTATATATCTAGTGTGCGGCTCTGCAGGTGGAGGTAGGTGCAGGGTATTATATATCTAGTGTGCGGCTCTGCAGGTGGAGGTAGGTGCAGGGTATTATATATCTGTGTGCGGCTCTGCAGTTGGAGGTAGGTGCAGGGTATTATATATCTAGTGTGCGGCTCTGCAGGTGGAGGTAGGTGCAGGGTATTATATATCTAGTGTGCGGCTCTGCAGGAGGAGGTAGGTGCAGGGTATTATATATCTAGTGTGCGGCTCTGCAGGTGGAGGTAGGTGCAGGGTATTATATATCTAGTGTGCGGCTCTGCAGGTGGAGGTAGGTGCAGGGTATTATATATCTGTGTGCGGCTCTGCAGGTGGAGGTAGGTGCAGGGTATTATATATCTAGTGTGCGGCTCTGCAGGTGGAGGTAGGTGCAGGGTATTATATATCTAGTGTGCGGCTCTGCAGGAGGAGGTAGGTGCAGGGTATTATATATCTAGTGTGCGGCTCTGCAGGTGGAGGTAGGTGCAGGGTATTATATATCTAGTGTGCGGCTCTGCAGGTGGAGGTAGGTGAAAAAAAAGAGAAAAAAAGGGAACCAGCACGATCTGAAATTGGCATGCATCATATAAAAAGTGAAAATTCACAAATTTATTCCAACTGTACTATAATAAAAAAAATGAGATTTTTAGCAAATAATTGATCAATTTTTTGAGCCACCCCTGCCAACGTCACGGCAAATCTCAATAGGGGGGTCCTACTCTACATTCTGTATTTCATGTGCCATGCGGCCTCCTAGATAAAGTTAAAAGCAGAACCATAATGGAGCACACATACCTGCAACCTGTATATAGCCGCTTCCATGTTGCAAAAAAGGCACTTGTGGATAGAGACCAGCCCAGGTCCCAGCATGTGGAGCAAGCCCTACACATACCAGGACTATATCAGAACTGATCCTCCCAGTGTCAAACAGCAACCATTGATAAAGGCGGACCAGATCCAAGAATGGTGCTTAATTAGCATTGCCTGTGGAAAGGGGTGAGGTAACTGAGTCTGAACAGCTACCAACAGGAGGAATATATTGCAAGACAAAATCAGGCGTGCATGGTATGGTGTTGGTCAGACACCAGATTTGTAGCATTTGCTAAAAATCTCATTTTTTTTATTGTAGTACAGTTGGAATAAATCTGTGAATTTTCACTTTTTATATGATGCATGCCAATTTCAGATCGTGCTGGCTCCCCTCTCTCTCTGTTTGGTCGTAGTTATGCTACAAATTCTGGTGGCCGGTCACCACCATGCCATGCACGCCTGATTTTGGTTTGCTATGTATTCCTCCTGTTGGTAGCTGTTCAGATTCAGTTACCTCACCCCTTTCCACAGGCAATGCTAATTAAGCACCATCTTGGATCTGGTCCGCCTTTATTATATTATATATTTATTATATATCTAGTGTGCGGCTCTGCAGGAGGAGGTAGGTGCAGGGTATTATATATCTAGTGTGCGGCTCTGCAGGTGGAGGTAGGTGCAGGGTATTATATATCTAGTGTGCGGCTCTGCAGGTGGAGGTAGGTGCAGGGTATTATATATCTAGTGTGCGGCTCTGCAGGTGGAGGTAGGTGCAGGGTATTATATATCTAGTGTGCGGCTCTGCAGGTGGAGGTAGGTGCAGGGTATTATATATCTGTGTGCGGCTCTGCAGGTGGAGGTAGGTGCAGGGTATTATATATCTAGTGTGCGGCTCTGCAGGTGGAGGTAGGTGCAGGGTATTATATATCTAGTGTGCGGCTCTGCAGGTGGAGGTAGGTGCAGGGTATTATATATCTAGTGTGCGGCTCTGCAGGTGGAGGTAGGTGCAGGGTATTATATATCTAGTGTGCGGCTCTGCAGGTGGAGGTAGGTGCAGGGTATTATATATCTGTGTGCGGCTCTGCAGGTGGAGGTAGGTGCAGGGTATTATATATCTAGTGTGCGGCTCTGCAGGTGGAGGTAGGTGCAGGGTATTATATATCTAGTGTGCGGCTCTGCAGGTGGAGGTAGGTGCAGGGTATTATATATCTAGTGTGCGGCTCTGCAGGTGGAGGTAGGTGCAGGGTATTATATATCTAGTGTGCGGCTCTGCAGGTGGAGGTAGGTGCAGGGTATTATATATCTAGTGTGCGGCTCTGCAGGTGGAGGTAGGTGCAGGGTATTATATATCTAGTGTGCGGCTCTGCAGGTGGAGGTAGGTGCAGGGTATTATATATCTAGTGTGCGGCTCTGCAGGTGGAGGTAGGTGCAGGGTATTATATATCTAGTGTGCGGCTCTGCAGGTGGAGGTAGGTGCAGGGTCTCTATTAGTCTCTATATGGATTAGTCGTTATTCACATTCGCCTCCATTGTGTTTTTGTTTTGTTTTCGAAGTCATCCATTTTTCATGGTCATTGAACAAAACTGTCTAAGTTCTAGATATTTGATATTTGGCGTCATCCCTCCTGTATTTTTTATACATGGTACTTTGTATGTTTTTACATGGGTTCATTTTCTTTACATTTAGGCTCTTATTACATAGGATACTAAAATTAATCTATATAATTTTCAGAACTATCAAGGATGGAAAGGGACAGGGACAAGATGGCGGAGAGGATATTCCACCTCACCCTAGAGATCCTCTTCCGGCTTACTGGAGAGGTGAGAGATTCTGATGACGTCACATTACATCATTCTTATCTATGGGAATAACAGATGGACAGAACTGGAGAGGTGAGGACTCTGGAAATGTCTGGAGTGAGATTTATTACTGTGTCTCTCCATAACCAGTATTACACAGTAGTGAAGAAGACCTCTAGTGAGCGCTGTCAGGCCCCTGTGTCTGAGGGATGGGGAAGACCCCTGAGCCCAATCACGGGGCCTCCACCTCACCCCCCGATACATGAGGACATCAATGACCAGAAGATCCTAGAACTCACCTACAAGATGATTGAGCTGCTGACTGGAGAGGTGACACTGCTGGGAATGCTGGGACATTATACAGTAACGCTATGAAGGGATCGGGGGTGACGGTATCATTGTATGTGTCAGGTTCCTATAAGGTGTCAGGACGTCACCGTCTATTTCTCCATGGAGGAGTGGGAGTATTTAGAAGGACACAAAGATCTGTACAAGGACGTCATGATGGAGGATCCCCGGCCCCTCACATCACCAGGTAATAGACAGGACTAAATACACACGGCCTATAATTATCTGTATGTAAGGAATGAATTCAGTCCCTGTATGTGTCTCCTCCAGTTGTATCCAGTAAGAGGACAACACCAGAGAGATGTCCCCGTCCTCTTCTCCCACAGGACTGTAAACAAGAAGCTCCCGATGTTCCTCAGGATCATCAGGTAGATGGAGAGAAGGGGCCATGAAATCTCCCTATGATGTGTAGACGGCTGTGAAGGTCTTGTGCTCAGTCTTGTTTTATCCTCCAGTATTATATGTGTTATACTTGTGTAATGAGAGCGGTGGAGATGGCAGGATTAGAGCTGATCATAGATGGGACTTCTCCATCTGTCTGTGACTTTTACAATATTTGTTTCAGGGTGAAGATCTGACCCATATTAATACTACAGAGACATATGTGAGGGGTGATGAGCGGAGTAAAGAGGAGATTCCTACAGATAACCGCCCAGGTGAGTAGTGACCACTAAATGCAGAGAAGTCACAGATTCTTCTCAGTCACCGGCTGTGGCTGCTTTATCAGGGTTGTAGTCTGGTCATAGAAAATGGTCACCATTCTGCTGCTAGTCCACATCATACTCCTCCAGAAAATAAAAGGTCTAGTATTTCTTCAAGAAACTCATCTGACAGAAAATATTGGCCCCTACAATAGTTTGGATTGCCGAGAGCCAATGAGCTATAGGCTGAGAGGCACTTTTGGGTTAGAGGACAGGGACAGAGGAAACTGAAGCTATAGCTGGGTGGCCAGGAGGGTAAGTGTGCCGTCATCTCCACCTGGTAAAAGGGACAGTACCGTGCAGTAACGCCGGTAACCGCTTTACAGTGCCCCCCCCCTTATGCTCCCCTTTTTACAAGCCTGAAAAAAATCTTTTCAGGACATGATGGGCATTAATGTTCTCCTTGCGCTCCCATGACCTCTCCTCGGGCCCAAACCCCATTCAATCAACTAAAGAGAGTTTTGCCTTTCACCTTTTTCAGAGCAAGGATGCCTTTTGCCTCAAACATGTCCTCCGCACTTACTGATGAAAGAAGGGTACCCCGATTTCTAAAGTAGAGGCTCAGGACAACAGGCTTGAGGAGAGACACATATAGGAGTTGGCGTTTCACAAGGAGGCCAAAAGCTTCAGCTTATAGGACACAATGTTAATCTTTTGAAGCACCTCAAAGGGACCAATTAAGCGGAGACCCAACTTGAAAGAAGGCATCTAACGGCGGACATATCTAGAAGAGAACCACACCTTGTCCCTGGGATGGAACAAAGGAAATTCATGTTGCCTTTTATCCGCATGCTTTTTCATCCTGATGGGGGACAGCTTCAGGGATGCCTTGGTCTGCACCCTGACCTGGTCAGGCACCACAGAGTATTGCACCCATGCTGGGGCAATGCTTCCAGGTAATCTCCAAAGGCCAGGATGAGGTGCACACACAAACACATAGTGACCAGGTCTCCCACACCATTAGAAGGGGTTAACTTTCAACTCCCATCAAGGGGTGTGCCAGAGGCTGGTTGCTAGCAAGCAGGGCATACAGGAAGGGAATTAGGAGCAAGGAGTCTGGAGCAGAGTGTGCAGGAGTGTGGAAGGGAGCAGAGGGGCTCTCATGCTAGTCAGGCCCTGCGGAATGTGGTAGCTGAAAACGGGGGAGAAAGGGTACCTGTGGGTCAGCCTGAAAGACACCTAGAGAGAGACGTGGCTGAGTAAGGGGATCCCTGGTATTCCAGCACGCAAGGGGAGACAGGTCCCCAGAGCAGACAGCTAATCATCCAGAGCTGCTCAACCTTCAGGTGGGGGTACTTCAGGCCCTCACCACCACAACACAGAGTTCGAGCCAAGCAGCAATCAGGAGGCCCATAAGGGGACAGGGCCAGAAGCTATCCCACCAAGGTCACGCTGCCGGCAGATGGGCCAGAGAGGGGAGCGGGGTTGAAAACAGCTTCCCTGGAAGAATCCTACCATACTTCAAGTAAGGGGTCCTCCCAAACAAAAGGAGTGCAAGGAGGGCGAGTGGACAGCCACCCTCAGAACGGCCTTCTGGAATTCCTGGTTCCACCTGGTTATCGCAGTGTCACCCGGGCATCTCACAGTGACCACCAAACAGTGAGTAAACACGTTAAAAGACTTCTTGGACTGTGTTTGAGTCATTCTGCGACCTGTGGTCCCACACACTTACACAGGGCCCTGGGGCTTGCCTCACTCTCGGGAGGCCACTACAACTGACTGCACCCACCATCAGCCCCAGACACCCCTTAATCTGCAGTGACGGTCACCCTGACCGCAATACCGAGAGTAGCGTCACGAAAATCAAAAGAGAAGGTTCCCTACCTGTGACCAGACCGTCCCGTGGAGTCCCTGAAGGTAACGCACCAGCCCGCTGCAGCAGCCCTGGGCTCCACATGATTATTATAGGAGAACTCCGCCTATGGTAGAATCTTGATCCAATTGCCGTGGTGTTCATTGACAAAGTGCCATAGGAAATTTGTCAAAACAGATGTGAATTGTATGCTTCTATTGGACACAATGTGGAGAGTAAAGCCGTGCAGGCAAAAGATGTGCTGAATGAAGTGTTTGGTGTACATAGAAGCAAAAGGAAGACTAGACAACAAAGTGAAGTGGGCCATTTTAGAAAACCTGTCTACTACTACCCAGATGATGGAGCAACCAGAGGACACCAGTGGGTCATTGATGAAGTTCATAGATATGTATTGCCAAGGAGCGGACGACACAGGTAGAGGTTGTAGTCGCCCAGCCGGAAGGATCTTAGGGGTCTTATTACAGGCACACGAGAGACAAGCTGAGACAAACTCTATAACCTCTTTACACAGCATTAGCCACCAGTAGTGCTTTGAGATAAGCAGAGTTATCTTTTTCTGACTGGAGTGACCGGCCAGCTTAGAGGAGTGACCAAACTGCAACACACACTTCCTGTCCTGTCCGCCTCTGCCATAAACGTTTTTCTGGATGATACCCGAGACACGCTTCCTGGATCTATGGTTAGCATCTTCAAGGGCTGAATAATGTGTTGAGGGTCTTCCTCCTGGCTACTTGACAGAAAAGACCTGGCGAGTGCATCCGCCTTGACGTTCTTTTTGGTCGGCTGGAAATGTAGAACAAAGTCAGAATCAGTGAAGAACATCGGGCATGGCGCAGATTCAGCCTTTGAGACGACTTTAGGTAGGCCAAGTTTTTGTGGTCAGAGTAGATGACAACGGGGAGCACTGCTCCTGCCAGTAGGTATTTGTCACGTTGGGTTTCGGAAAATACCAGGCAAATGACGAAAAGGGATCGTAGGAAGGAGGGGAACCCTGTCTCTAGGGAAGGGGAAGATGGTGACTCTTGATAAAACCTTCCGCTAGCCCCTGGCTCACCTGAAGTTCCTAGATCAGTTCCACACACGAGGATACCTAGACCCTAGCTGACACTGAAATTAACCCTAGGAAGTGACCAGATGGAATGAGCACTAGTCAACCTCACTAAGTGCTAAAGAACATAAAGCAAAAACAAAGATGGGAACACAAACGGACAACTTATCTCTAGGATGACTTTGGGAAAAGTACAGCAACAAGCTTCACAGCATAGGAGTAGTTCTATCACCTGCAACAAACCAAGGTGAAATGCAAGTATACATAGACACAGGGAGTGGAGATAAGGATTAGCAGTTGAATTGCCAAGGTGTCCGCAGGGTCCTAAAGGGGAAAGCGTTAACCCTGACAGAAGATACATGGAACTCAATTCACATTAGGGAAGAAAGAATGAAATATCAAGGAGCAACATGCGCAGCAAAACGCAGCGACCTTCTGCAGCCAAACAGTACAGGGTTGTCGTCAACCGTGACAGTTTTGTCATACCTCCAGAGCTATCTTCATCACCAACAATTCTTCAATTGACTAGTTGCACTCAGGAGCAGAGAAGGCCATGGAGAAGAAGCAGCAGATTGCCCTCTTACCGCAAGCCGACTTCTGCGTGAGAATAACACTGGCCCCAGAGGACAAAGCATCCTTTTCCAAGAAGAACTGTTTCTTAATCTCCGCCCTATGCAGCACCGGACCCGATAAGAATGCCTGCTTGACGGCGATGAATGCACTCCGCTTCAGAAATCCACATCTTAGGATGCGCCCCCTTGTGAGTCAGGGCCATGATAGGGAAAATTTGGGACAAGAATTGCGGAATGAATTGGCAGTAATAATTGGTGAAACCCAGGAACCGCTGAATCACATTCACTCTGTCAGGACAAAGCCACAATTCAGAACCGCTGACACCTTCTCTAGATCCATCATAAAACCGGTGTCAGAGATTATGTAGCCCACGAAAAGAAATGTAGTGCATTCAGAAAGGTACTTCTCGAATTTATCGTATAAACTTCTCCCTCAAGCTCTGTAGAACCTGGCCAACATTCCTCCTGTACGTTGTCAGATTGGAAGAGATTACAGGAATGTCATCCAGATACACCACTGCGCATGAGTAGAGCAGATCTCCAGAAGATATGGTTCACAAATTCCTGGAAAACTGACGGAGCATTGCTGAGCCCAAATCGTATTAACCAATACTCCTAGTAGCTGTCATGGGTATTAAAGGCAGTCTTCCCTTTGTCTTCTGACCATATACGGACAAAGTTGTATGCACCACGGAGGTTGAGCTTGGAGAAGATTCTGGAACCTTGGAGATGGTCGAACAATTGTGGTATAAGCAGCAGCGGATACTTATTCTTTACCTTGATTTGGTTGAGACCTCTATAATCTATACAGGGGTGCAGGGAACAATCCTTTTTCTTTACAAAGAAGAACTCGTTCCGGCCAATAAAGAGGATTTTTGGATAAATCCCCTTGCCAGATTTTCCTTGATTTACTCTGGCATTTCTTGGGTTTCTGCCTGGGACAGAGGCTAGACACGGCCGCAGGGAGGTGAGAAACCAGGAAGTATGTCGATAGCGCTATCATGTGGCCTTTGTGGAGGTAGAGTGTCAGCCTCCTTCTTGTCAAAGATGTCAGCGTTAAGCGGGCTTTACACGCTGCGATATCGGTACCGATATCGCTAGCGTGGGTACCCGCCCCCATCTGTTGTGCGGCAAATCGCTGCCCATGGCGCACAAAATCGCTCAGACTCGTCACACATACTTACCTGCTTAGCGACGTCGCTGTGGCCGGCAATCCGCCTCCTTTCTAAGGGGGCGGTTCGTTCAGCGTCACAGCGACGTCACAGCAGCGTCACTGAACCGCCGCCCAATAGAAGCGGAGGGGCGGAGATGAGCGGGACGTAACATCCCGCCCACCTTCTTCCTTCCCCATAGCGGCCGGGAGGCAGGTAAGGAGAGCTTCCTCGTTCCTGCGGCGTCACACGGAGCGATGTGTGCTGCCGCAGGAACGAGGAACAACTTCGTTACTTGTGCAGTAACGATAATTGAGAATGGACCCCCATGTCACCGATGAGCGATTTTGCACGTTTTTGCGACGATGCAAAATCACTCATCGGTGTCACACGCAACAACATCGCTAATGCGGCCGGATGTGCGTCACAAAATCCGTGACCCCCAACGACTTTGCATTAGCGATGTCGTTGCGTGTAAAGCCCCGTTTAGCCGAGCAAGCGGATGGCAGACCTAGAAGATTTCAGGGCATCACTGATCATCAGGCGGAATCGACTGGAATGAGACATTTTTCCTGACAGGGCTGACCTCATCTAAGTGGATCTCCAGTCCAAGACAGACTTGTTAATCTGAAGACACAGCAGACCCAATAGCAGAGGTTGCGAAGGCCCTGCAAATTTATGCAAGGTGATCTCCAATGAGTGCAGCATTTCCACCTAGAGCTCAACTTTCTTGGTGACAAACAGGATAGCCTTCGACAGACGTTTTCCATCCAAGGATTAAACTGCTATAGGAGCTTGAAGTCATTGGATTGGAATCTGTTACTGATCCACAATGGCTTGTTGAATGAAGTTCCCAGCAGTACCAGAGTCAAGATAGGCCAACTCAGTGAATCGAGTGCTGCCACATGATACAGACGCAGATATGGATAAGGACAGAGAGAACTTGCTCTCACCTAGGGTAGCCTCTCCTACGGACCCTAGGCTTGGAAGTTTACCAGCTTTAACCCCTTCACCCCCGGCCACTAAAACACCCTAATGACCGGGACATTTTTTGCAATTCTGACCAGTGTCACTTTGACAGGTTATAACTCTGGAACGCTTCAACGGATCCTGGGGATTCTGAGATTGTTTTTTCGTGACATATTGTACTTCATGTCAGTGGTAAATTTAGGCTGATATTTTTTGCGTTTATTTGTGAAAATTTAGGAAATTTTGCAAAAATTTTGAAAATTTCGCAATTTTCAAACTTTGAAAATTTAAGTCTATAAATCTGAGAAATATGTCACACAAAATAGTTACTAAATAACATTTCCCACTTGTCTACTTTACATCAGCGCAATTTTCAAAACAATTTTTTTTTTTCGTTAGAAGGGGTCAAAGTTCATCAGCAATTTCTCATTTTTCCAACAAAATTTACGAAAGAATTTTTTTTAGGGACCACATTACATTTGAGGTGACTTTGAGAGGCCGAGGTGAAAGAAAATACCCAAAAGTGACCCCATTCTAAAATCTGCACCCCTCACTCTGCTCAAAACCACATCCAAGAAGTTTATTAACCCTTTAGGTGCTTCACAGCAACCAAAGCAATGTGGAAGGAAAAAATGAAAATTTTACTTTTTAACACAAAAATGTTACTTTAGCCATAAAATTTTAATTTTCACAAGGGAGAAAAGAGAAAGTGCACCCTACAATTTATTGTGCATTTTCTCCTGAGTACGCTGATACCCCATATGTGGTAAAAATCAATTGTTTGGGCGCACGGCAGAGTTCGAAAGGCAAGGAGCGCCATTTGAATTTTTGAACACAAAATTAGCTGCACTAATTAGCGGACGCCATGTCGGGTTTGAAGACCCCCTGAGGTGCCTAAACAATTGAGCTACCCCACAAGTGACCCCATTTTGGAAACTAGAGCCCTCAAATAATTTTTCTAGATGTTTGGTGAGCACTTTGAACCTCTGGGGGCTTCACAGAAGTTTATAACGTTGAGCCGTGAAAAGAAAAAAAAAATGTTTACCACAAAACTGTTGCTTCAACTAGGTAGCTTTTTTTTTCACAAGGGTATCAGAAAAAATGCACCATAAAATGTATTGTGCATTTTCTCCTGAGTACGCAGATACCCCATATGTGGTGGAAATCAAATGTTTGGGCACACGGCAGGGCTCGGAAGGCAAGGAGCGCCATTTGAATTTTTGACTGCAAAATTAGCTGCATTCATTAGCGGACGCCATGTCGGGTTTGAAGACCCCCTGAGGTGCCTAAACAATGGAGCTACCCCACAAGTGACCCCATTTTGGAAACTAGAGCCCTCAAATAATTTTTCTAGCTGTTTGGTGAGTACTTTGAACCTCTGGGGGCTTCACAGAAGTTTATAACGTTGAGCCGTGAAAAGAACAAAATAAAATTTTTATCACTAAACTGTTGCTTCAACTAGGTAGCTTTTTTTTCACAAGGGTATCAGGAAAAAATGCACCATGAAATTTATAGTGCATTTTTTCCTGAGTACGACGATACCTCATATGTGGTGGAAAGTAATTGGTTGGGCGCATGGCGGGGCTCAGAAGAGAAAGAGCACCATTTGATAGCAAAATTGGTTGGAATCATTAGCTGATGTAATGTTGCATTTGGAGACCCCCTGAGGTGCCTAAACAATGGAGCTCCCCCACAAGTGACCCCATTTTGGAAACGAGACCCCTCAAGGAATTAATCTATATGTTTAGCGAGCCCCAAGGGGCTCCACACAAGTTGATAATGTTGAGCCATGAATACAATTTTTTTTTTCACCACAAAACTGTTACTTGAACCACGTAGCTTTTTTTTCACAAGGTTATCAGGAAAAAATGTACCATAAAACGTATTGTGCAATTTCTCCTGAGTACGACGATACCTCACATGTGGTGGAAAGTAATTGTTTGGGCGCATGGCAGGGCTCAGAAGAGAGAGCGCACCATTTGACAGCAAAATTAGTTGGAATCATTAGCGGACGCCATGTCATGTTTGGAGACCCCCTATGGTGCCTAAACAGTGGAGCTCCCTCACAAGTGACCCCATCCCCTCAAGGAAATTATCCAGATGTTTGGTGAGCCCCTTGCACCCCCAGGGGCTCCACAGAAGTTGATAACATTGAACCGTGAAATTTTTTAGTTTTTTTTTACCACAAAATTTTTGCATCAACCAGGTAGCTTTTTTTTTTTTTTTTTTTTACAACAGTATCAGGAAAAACTGCACCATAAAACGTATTGTGCAATTTTTCCTGAGTACACAGATACCTCATATGTGGTGGAAATCAAATGTTTGGGCGCATGGTGGGGCTCAGAAGAGAAGGAACGCCATTTGACTTTTCAAACGCACAGACGCGGTGCACTGATCCGGTGATACGGAAAAAAAGAAAAAGTCACGCCAAAAATTGAGCAGGGATGCAGATCCGTTATCTGCATCCCTGATCAGCACTCGGTGGGACGCACGGACGGATGCGATACAAAAAGCGTCGGGGATACGGAAAAAGTCGCACCAAAAATTGAGCAGGGATGCAGATCCGTTATCTGCATCCCTGATCAGCGCTCGGCGGAACGCAGGGACAGATGCAATACAAAAAGCGTCGGGGATACGGAAAAAAGTCACGCCAAAAATTGAGCAGGGATGCAGATCCGTTATCTGCATCCCTGATCAGCGATTGGCGGGACGCACGGACAGACGCGATACAAAACGCGTTGGGATACGGAAAAAAAAAAGTCACGCCAAAAATTGACCACGGATGCAGATCCGTTATCTGCATCCATGATCAGTGCTCGGCGGGACGCACGGACAGATGAGGTGTAAAAATGGACAGGATACAGGGGAAAAAAAAAAAAAAAAGTTATACTCACAGTACCCAGAGGAGTAGCAGGAGGAACAGAAGGCAAGCGAGATAGACATCTGTACAGGAGCAGCAGGCAGGACGTTGGACAGATCAGCAGAAGACCCAGGAAGAAGGACCCAGAGATGGAGGCAGATGTGATCGGGCCAGTGAAGAAATCGGACGACCCGGTGAAGGCAGGTAAGAGGACGTCAAGGGGAGAGCAGAGGGGGTGCGGGAGAGCAGAGGGGGATACCGGAGAAGCAGCAAAGAAGGAAGGAAGCAGAATAGAGATGACAGAGGAGGCAGGCAGATCGCAGGGCGAGCAGATCGGGATGTCGGGGGGCAGATCGGGGCGTGGGGGGGCAGACCGCAGAGGGCACGGGCAGGGGCCATAACGGGAGCGCGCAGGGGCCATAACGGGAGCGCGCACGGGCTGCAAGGGGAGTGGAATACTCACGTGGAGCAGGCGCAGAAGCGGTGACATCAGCGGTGGCGTGGTACCACAAGTACCAGCCACTCCACGCTGCAGACATATTGGGGGAGGGCTCACAGGCCAGCACAGGCTTGGGGAGGGCGGCCACCCGCAGATCAGACCGCCCCACTGCACACTGATTGGAGTGATTGCGCGTCATAGCACGATCGCTCCAATCAGTGCTGCAGGGTTGGGGGCGACATGTTTGAGATCCACCTATGATCTGCTGTACCTTCTACGGCATCTCATAGCAGGATCTCATAGTATCGCACTAATTCGGGCATTATTTTTTGACTAAATCAGTGCGAATGATGTGGTTGGCGGTTCAGATTTGAACAGCCAATCACATCGATCGTCGATGGGTGTTGGCGATGCCACCCCCCCTGGGGTCAAGCAAAGGTCCCCTGCTGTAAGAAACAGCAGGGGACATCATTTGAAAGCCGTTGCTATGGCCACGGCAATCAAATGAAGTTTAGGCAGTAAAATTACGTCCCTGGTCGTTAAGTCACGATAGGACGTAATTTTACTGCCCGCGGTCGTGAAGGGGTTAAAGGGTAGAAACATATGCAACTGCGTTGCAACCGTTCACAGGATTAGGCTTTGCCAGGTTCACAAGATCTACCTCCATTCGCTTGGAGGAAGCAGCAGGAACTGCGTATCACAACATGATGGGTCTCTGTACGTTAGGAGCCAGTGGCACTGATCTCTCACAGTTCACCTCTCTAGAGCGTTCTTGGAACCTGAGATCGATGCAGATAGCCAAAGATACCAATTTGCACAGGGAAGATGGTACAATACGGCTGGCTAATTCGTCCTTCTTTCTTCTGGACAAACCCTCCCAGAATGAAGCTACCAGCGCCACATTATTCCAGCCAAGTTTGGAGGACAAGGTGCGGAAATCAATGGCATAGTGGCTTATGTTGAGAATTCCATGGCAAGGTTTAAGGAGTGAAGATGCTGCCAAGGAAACTCAACCAGATTCTTCGATTTATCTTGCAGAAGGCTCCCTGAAAGGTTTGCAGGTCCAAGACAAACTAGATAGCAAGATACCACTGTACGTGGAATAAAGATTCCTGACACCACAAAAGTTGGTATAACACAATAGCAAATAGGTGTATAATACAGAAAAAAGACTTAAAATATAACTTTTAATAGATTTATGTAAAATGACCTAGGTCCATTCTCTAAAAAGACACACTAAACGAACATGAAGCATTACACAATGGATCACCAAGCTCAAATGGGTCCAAGTGTATGCTGTGGCACAATAAAAGGGCACTGACCCCAAACTGTGTACTAGACTAGACCCACTATACAGTTGTCCTGTTAAAGGACCAACAGTTGTCCCATTCTAGGACCAAAAGACCTCAATTAATCTCCAACTCACAATAAAGAGATATAAAGTTTCATAGACCTATGGGAACCGCCCATCAGGTGAATGTATAACTAGATACAGGGCCAGTACATATAAGTAACACACTGAAGAGAGCTGCCTTCATGAAAATATTTATCAATCACTCATTACATTATGTAATAAAAGAACGCTCTCACCCATGTGTATAGCTGTGATCCCAGCAGGATTTCCCACATTCATAGAATCGGATGGTGTAAACGCTCCCGACGCGTTTCTTCTGGGCAGATTCATCAGGGGAGCAAAACCCTTATGCACTAAAATTGCGCCAAAATCAGCCATATAACATGGTCACCGCTTGCTGGGCACTTCCAACAGTCCTCAGTTCATCTGTGGTTAAGCACACTCCCAGGAGACCTGCATGGCATGCACAGGTCCTGGAAGACGGTGGCAGGGACCGGGCCATGGAATCCACCGTTGGGCAGCTAAGAAGGTAAGTATGTAGGGACGCTGGTAACAATGTTACAGGCTATATTATAAACTATATCCTTCAATCTATATATATATATATATATATATATATATAATTAAAAATATTTTTTATTCTTGACAGATGACTGTACCAGGAGATTAGAGGCACAGCTGACATCTTCAATTTTTAAAGCAGATGATCTTGATATCACACAAGATATAACTGAAGTGAATGCCTCTATTCTAGATATACCATCATCCCTTCACAGCAAAGATCTATCATCCGATTCTTTTAAACAAGTCCAATCTTCTGATTTATTGACTATTAAGAAAAATAAAAGTGCTCTTACAGCAAAGAATCCGTTTTCAACTTCAGAATATGGAAAAATCCATAAAAAAATTCACACAGGGGAGAAAAGATTTTCTTCAGAGTCTGTAATGATCCAGAGCACTGACACAGGGGAGAAGCCCTATTCATGTTCGGACTGTGGGAAATGTTTTATCCAGAAATCAACTCTTATTACACATCAAAGAACTCACACAGGGGAGAAGCCATATTCATGTTCGGACTGTGGGAAATGTTTTATCCAGAAATCAACTCTTATTACACATCAAAGAACTCACACAGGGGAGAAGCCATATTCATGTTCGGACTGTGGGAAATGTTTTATCCAGAAATCAACTCTTATTACACATCAAAGAACTCACACAGGGGAGAAGCCCCATTCATGTTCAGAATGTGGGAAATGTTTTAGCCGAAAATCACATCTTCTTAGACACCAGAGAACTCACACAGGGGAGAAGCCTTTTTCATGTTCAGAATGTGGGCAATGTTTTTCAGAGCATTCAAGTCTTGTTATACATCAGAGAATTCACACAGGTCAGAAACCCTTTTTATGTTCAGAATGCGGGAAATGTTTTTCAAATAAATCAAATATTGTTACACATCAGAGAACTCACACAGGGGAGAAGCCATATTCATGTTCAGAATGTGGGAAATGTTTTGCAGATCATTCAAGTCTTGTTATACATCAGAGAATTCACACAGGTCAGAAACCCTTTTCATGTTCAGAATGCGGGAAATGTTTTTCAAATAAATCAAATATTGTTAAACATCAGAGAACTCACACAGGGGAGAAGCCATATTCATGTTCAGAATGTGGTAAATGTTTTACAGATCAATCAGATCTTGCTAAACACAAAAGAATTCACACAGGGGAGAAAAGATTTTCATCAGAGTCTGTATCACTGGTATCGGTACCCTTTACATTAAATTAGTATGGAAACACATTTTGACTCACCTGTGGTATATCACAAATGAGAACCTGTAATTGTCAGTGTCCATATGATATGAATTAGCCAATGAATGATGACTTCAGTATTTTTAAAAAAAAACAACACATCTTAGGCCCTGTAACTTTGTCACGATGGTGAAAACAAAGGAGTTGCCTGAAAACATCAGAACTGCTATTATTAGCAAACACAAGATTTCCAAAGGGTATAAGGTTATCTGCAAAGACATTGGTATCCCAGTTTAAACAGTGTGCAATGTTATTAAGTATGGTAAGCATGGAACCATCAAGAGCCTCCAGGGACTTGTGGAAAACACTGTAGGAAAATTTACAAGAGATGTCTTCTGGTGCGAATGGTGGAAAAACCACCATGTCAAACAATCAAAGACCTGAAGACCAACCTGAAACAGTCTGAGATAATGGTTTCAACAAGTACTATATGCCACACACTAAAACAAGCAGAGGTTTATGGCCAAAGGCCAATGTAGAAATCATTTCTTAAGAAAAAAACATAAAAAGGAAAGACTGAACTTTGCTAAAGAGTATATTGACAAACTACACTCCTGAGAAAATATTCTGTGGACAGATGGTACAAAAATACACCAATAAAGCTTTTAAAGAAAATAACACCTTACAAATCGCTAAGCATAGTGGAGGATCCATAATGCTGTGGGGTTGCCTTGTTACGTCTGATACTGGAGGCCTTGACCTTATCACAAGAATCATGAAATCAGAGAAATGTCAAGAGATTTTCGAGGAAAACGTCCTACCCAGTGTAAGAAAACTTGAGTCCTCCAGCAAGACAATGACCAAAAAGCACACAACCAAAAGTACACAGGAATGTGTGAAAAAGAAAAAATTGTCTTTTAAAATGGCCAGCAATGAGTCCTGACCTCAATCTTGTTGAAAAACTTTGGAGTGAACTGAAATCTGCCATTGGGAAAAGGAACCCTGCAAACATTCAAGAGCTTGACCAAAATATATGGAAAGAGTGGGAGAAAATACCAGAGGAGAAGTGCAAGAAGCTTAGAGATGGCTACAAGAAATGTTTGGCTCATCAATGTGAAAGGGTATGCAGCCAAGTATTAATTAGGGGTGCAACCAAGTATTAATTAGGGGCCTTTATTGCTGCACATGCTGTTTATTCTGTTTCTTCTTTGAAATTGCAACATGTAAGTGACAAACAATGTTTTATTGTTGTATTACTTTGGACCACTAATTAAAACATTCTGCGGATATAACTTTTCTACATTTCCATTTATTTCTGAAGATATTGTACAGTGTATGAAAAAATGAAAAGGTGCTAATAATAGTGAGCAGCAGTGTATATGGCAAACTGAGCAAGAAAACACAAAAGAGACAAAATAAAGGCAAAGTAAAGAAGGGAAAGTACGTTAGAAGTTACATTAGATTATAATATATACAGTTACTAATAGACGTCTGTTTTCTAAAAATCAAATAATAAGCAATATTCCATATGTATTGTGCATTTCACATTATTTATATACTAGCTGTACTACCCGGCTTCGCCCGGGTTAATAACTGCTGTTAACAAAATAGAATGTATTAACAATAATGTATTCTGCACACAAAACCACAAAACAAATAGATAGAAATGTAATTATTTAATTGTTGCCTATATTAACCAATCAGAGCTCAGATTAATGAACTAGCAAAATAGAAGCTAAGCTGTGATTGGTTGCTATTGGCAGACTGATAAATCTCCAGGCAACAGAAAGCCCTCCCCCCTGACAGTATATATTAGCTCACACATACACATATAGACAGGTCATGTGACTGACAGCTGCCGTATTTCCTATGTGGTACATTTGTTGTTCTTGTAGTTTGGCTGCTTATTAATCAGATTTTTATTTTTGAAGGATAATACCAGACTTGTGTGTGTTTAGGGCGATTATGTGGCGAGGTTGGTATATGTGTGGTGAATTGTGTGCTGAGGGTGGTATATGTGTTCAAGTACGTGGTACTGTGTGGCGCATTTTGTGTGTGTGTTCATATCCCCGAGTGTGGTGAGTATCCCATGTCAGGGCCCCACCTTAGCAACTGTACGGTATATACTCTTTGGCGCCATCGCCTCATTCTTTAAGTCCCCCTTGTTCACATCTGGCAGCTGTCAATTTGCCCCCAACACTTTTCGTTTCACTTTTTCCCCATTATGTAGATAGGGGCAAAATTGATTGGTAAAGTGGAACGCGCGAGGTTAAAGTTTCACCTCACAACATAGCACCCGACGCTGCCCGGGATAGTAACTGTCTCTCTGTTTCTCTCCCATTCTCTGTCTGTCTCCCCCTCTGTATATATCTCTCTATCTCTTTGTCTGTCTGTCTCTTTCCCTGTCTGTCTCTGACTGTCTCTATTTCCCTGTCTATCTATCTGTCACTTTCCCTGTCTGTCTCTTTCCCTGTGTCTGTCTTTTTGTCTGTCTCTTTACCTGTCTGTCTCTTAACCTGTCTCTCTCTTTCCCTCTCTTTCCCTGTCAGTCTGTCTCTTTGTCTGTGTTTGTCTCTTCGTGTCTGTCTCTTACCCTGTCTATGTCTGTTTCTTAGCCTGTCTGTGTCTGTCTCTTTTCCTGTCTGTATCTGTCTCTTTCCCTGGCTGCATTGTGACATGCCAACATTCCATATAAGGGCGTGGCTGCGCATTCTTCTGAAGTTCTGGCTACACTGTGGCTCCCAGCTCCATTCGCTTTAATGGAGGCAGGTTTTTTGGTGAATAACTGTAAAGAGCGGGGTTAAAATTTCCCTTCAAAACATAGCCTATGACGCTCTCGGGGTCTAGAAGTGTGCGTGTGCAAAATTTTGTGGCTGTAGCTGCGACGGTGCAGATGCCAATCCCGTACCGTCCCATACACACACACACACACACACACACACACACACACACACACACACACACACAAATTCAGCTTTATATATTAGATTTATATATTCACTATATGGACAAGAGTATTACAACCCTCCCTCCAAAATACCCAACATTCCTCCTCCCTCTTCTTCCTAACTCCCAATCTCAGCGATCTGCCATTCATTACAGTTAAGGCCGCTTTACACGCAGCGACATCGCTAGCAAAAGCACCTGCCCCCATCGTTTGTGCGTCACAGGCAACTCGCTGCCCGTGGCGAACAATATCTCCGGTACGCGTCACACATACTTACCTTACTAGCGATGTCACTGTGGGTGGCGAACAACCTCTTTTTTAAAAGGAGGTTCATGCGCTGTCACAGCGACATCACACAGCGGCCTGCCAATAGAAGAGGAGGGGCGGAGACCAGCCGCATTAACGACACGCCCACCTCATTGCCGGAGGACGCAGGAATGCTGTTGTTCGTCGTTCCCGGGGTGGCACACATAGCGATGTGTGCTTCCTCAGGAACGACGAACAACCTGCGTCCAAAATGAGCAACGATTTTTGGGAAAGGAATGACGTGTCAACGATCAACGATTAGGTGAGTATTTTTGATCGTTAGCGGTTGCTCATAGGTGTCACACGTAACGACGTCGCTAACGAGGCCGGATGTGTGTTACGAATTCCATGACTCCAGCGATATCTCGTTAGCGATGTTGTTGCGTGTAAAGCGGCCTTTACTTTCAGCGCACAATCTCCATGTCTGAACAATGTCTGTAACTTCACTATACTACAATAATAAACATGTTCATATTACAAATTACTATTTCCATCTACCATCCATTCCTTCTTTGTGGGAACATCTGATGTGATCGAGTTTTATAAAATCACTTTCCGCTAAGTTTAATAATTTTTTCATCATCATTGAGAACTGACCCCCTTCTCTATTCCCCTATACACAGATTATAGCGTCTAAGGGGACTTCGATTTTAAATTCTTACTGAATTGTCCCAATAACCTGACACCAGAAACATTTCTCCAATAAAGTATAAGTATCTAAACTAATGTTCTTCATTTCTTCTTCCTCCATTTCCTTTTTGCTGGAGCAGAGGTCAGCCAACCTGTTCCCTCATTATGGCATTAAAGGGAACCTGTCATCAGAAATTTAGCTATAAAGCTAAAAGTTTCCCCCTCTGCAGCTCCTGGGCTGCATTCTAGGAAGCTTCCTATAGTTCTTGTGGCCCCTTTTATACCAAAATAAACACTTTATAAACTTGTACCTTTTCTTATGCAAATTTCGTAAATCTTCCATGGGGGCGGGCTGCCTGGGGTCCGTTGCTGTCCTCCTGTCGATTTACGCCGCCCCGAACGCTGAATATCAAAGCTCAGGACGCCGCCCCTGGGTGCCCGTGGTCCCGCGCATGCGCTGTTCCACTGTAGCGGTGCCGTGCACTGTGTGCACGTGTGACCGCTGGTGACGCTTTGCGCGGGCACGAGGTTATGGGCGGCGCTGTGAGTGTCATCAGCAAGTGCAGCCCATAACCTCGTGACCGCACTTTCCCCTATTACTCCAGCGTTATGCGCAAGCGCTTGCTGGCCCGATGACCGGACGTCACCTCCTTCCCATCCTGCTCAGCAGCAGGAAATAGATGGGAGGAGCGGACAGAGCAGGAGAGCATGACACTCACAGCGACGCAAAGCGTCACCAGCGGTCACATGTGCACACAGTGCACGGCACCGCTACAGTGGAACAGCGCATGCGCGGGACCACGGGCACCCAGGGGCGGCGTCCTGAGCTTTGAAATTCAGCGTTCGGGGGCGGCGTAAATCGGCAGGAGGACAGCAACGGACCCCAGGCAGCCCGCCCCCATGGAAGATTTACGAAATTTGCATAAGAAAAGGTACAAGTTTATAAAGTGTTTATTTTGGTATAAAAGGGGCCACAAAAACTATAGGAAGCTTCCTAGAATGCAGCCCAGGAGCTGCAGAGGGGGGAACTTTTAGCTTTATAGCTAAATTTCTGATGACAGGTTCACTTTAAATATCTTAAACACAAAACTCTTATTACTGCAATTTCTCACTAACAAAGCTTTAACTGTTCATTTTTCCAAAAGTATATCCGTTTTTCCTCTCTAAGGCCTGACATTTAAGCCTATACTCTTGTTTTTTGTTTTTCTTTAGACAGTATGAACTCCTCATCCTTTTCCTTCCTTTCCTCGGTTGTTTACGTCTCCACACAATATTTTAAATACTTTTTTAAAATTCAAATTTAGATTTGAGTGCACATACAAAATTGTGGGAAAAAGTATCATTTATTTTTTTTTTCAAATAGATAATTCTATTTTTTTTTATAAGAGAAATTACGATAAAAAGCCCCCCCCATCCCCTGTTTCCACCTTTTCCCAATCTGGAATGCTGGGGTAAGATTATCTATACAGAGACGTCATGTACAGAAATATTAGGGCTACAGCGACATCACATATTTTATACAGAAGAATAGCGCTGCAGAAGGGGGTGTGGCCTGCTGATAATATAAGAGGCAGGAAGAGTGAGCTCCAACCGCCATCCAAGGAAAATAACTAAATAAGCAACAAATTGGATTATTTTCTTACAGGAGACTTCTGAATATGATCCAGAAATACTGTCGCACATCCGGATCTTCACTTTATACATGTCAAACACACACGGTTCCACTGTGTATACGTCGTGCACACACGGCTCCGCTCTGCACACATCATACAGACACAGCTCCGCTCCTTAAACTTCGTACACACACGGTTCTGCTCCGTACAAGTTGTAGACACACGACTCTGCTTCTTATGCGTTGTACAGACATGATCCCGCTCTGCACACGGCTCTGCTCACATTGTACACACATGTGACACGCCCACGGGGTCAGGGCTTTTCTCATTCTGGGGAAGTCCCGTGGCTTTGCTCCGTACACCTCGTACACACACGGCTCCGCTCCGTACACCTCGTACACACACGGCTCCGCTCCGTACACCTCGTACACACGCGGCTCCGCTCCGTACACCTCGTACACACGCGACTCCGCTCCGTACACCTCGTACACACACGGCTCCGCTCCGTACACCTCGTACACACACGGCTCCGCTCCGTACACCTTGTACACACACGGCTCCGCTCCGTACACCTCGTACACACACGGCTCCGCTCCGTACACCTCGTACACACACGGCTCCGCTCCGTACACCTCGTACACACACGGCTCTGCTCCGTACACCTCGTACACACACGGCTCCGCTCCACACACCTCGTACACACACGGCTTTGCTCCATACACCTCGTACACACACGGCTCTGCTCCATACACCTCGTACACACACGGCTCCGCTCCGTACACCTCGTACACACACGGCTCCGCTCCACACACCTCGTACACACACGGCTTTGCTCCATACACCTCGTACACACACGGCTCCGCTCCATACACCTCGTACACACACGGCTCCGCTCCGTACACCTCGTACACACACGGCTCCGCTCCGTACACCTCGTACACACACGGCATTGCTCCATAGACCTCGTACACACACGGCTCCGCTCCGTACACCTCGTACACACACGGCTCTGCTCCGTACACCTCATACACACACGGCTCCTCTCCGTACACCTCGTACACACACGGCTCCGCTCCGAACACCTCGTACACACACGGCTCCGCTCCGTACACCTCGTACACATACGGCTCTGCTCCGTACACCTCGTACACACACGGCTCCGCTCCGTACACCTCGTACACACACGGCTTTGCTCCGTACACCTCGTACACACACGGCTCCGCTCCGTACACCTCGTACATACACGGCTTTGCTCCGTACACCTCGTACACACACGGCTCCGCTCCGTACACCTCATACACACACGGCTCTGTTCCGTACACCTCGTACACACACGGCTCTGTTCCGTACACCTCGTACACACACGGCTCTGCTACATCCACACTGTCTGTAAACCCCTCCTGACCCCACACATAAACTTCCCCTCATCCAGCACCATGACAACCAGCACAGCAGAGTCCTGCATACACTGAGGAGCTGATCATGTGACCCTGACTCCTCCCCTCCATGTGACATCATCACAGGTCTTGTAAGCTCTGAAGCTTCCTGATTGCCCCGTGAAGGATGGATATGGACAGGGACAAGATGGCGGAGAGGATATTCCACCTCACCCTAGAGATCCTCTTCCGGCTTACTGGAGAGGTGAGAGATTCTGATGACGTCACATTACATCATTCTTATCTATGGGAATAACAGATGGACAGAACTGGAGAGGTGAGGACTCTGGAAATGTCTGGAGTGAGATTTATTACTGTGTCTCTCCATAACCAGGATTACACAGTAGTGAAGAAGACCTCTAGTGAGCGCTGTCAGGCCCCTGTGTCTGAGGGATGGGGAAGACCCCTGAGCCCAATCACGGGGCCTCCACCTCACCCCCCGATACATGAGGCCATCAATGACCAGAAGATCCTAGAACTCACCTACAAGATGATTGAGCTGCTGACTGGAGAGGTGACACTGCTGGGAATGCTGGGACATTATACAGTAACGCTATGAAGGGATCGGGGGTGACGGTATCATTGTATGTGTCAGGTTCCTATAAGGTGTCAGGACGTCACCGTCTATTTCTCCATGGAGGAGTGGGAATATTTAGAAGGACACAAAGGTCTGTACAAGGACGTCATGATGGAGGATCCCCAGCCCCTCACATCACCAGGTAATAGACAGGACTAAATACACACGGCCTATAATTATCTGTATGTAAGGAATGAATTCAGTCCCTGTATGTGTCTCCTCCAGGTCTATCCAGTAAGAGGACAACACCAGAGAGATGTCCCCGTCCTCTTCTCCCACAGGACTGTAAACAAGAAGACCCCGATGTTCCCCAGGATCATCAGGTAGATGGAGAGAAGGTGCCATGAAATCTCCCTATGATGTGTAGACGGCTGTGAAGGTCTTGTGCTCAGTCTTGTTTTATCCTCCAGTATTATATGTGTTATACTTGTGTAATGAGAGCGGTGGAGATGGCAGGATTAGAGCTGATCATAGATGGGACTTCTCCATCTGTCTGTGACTTTTACAATATTTGTTTCAGGGGGAAGATCTGCCCCATATTAATACTACAGAGACATATGTGAGGGGTGATGAGCGGAGTAAAGAGGAGATTCCTACAGATAACCGCCCAGGTGAGTAGTGACCACTAAATGCAGAGAAGTCACAGATTCTTCTCCGTCACCGGCTATGGCTGCTTTATCAGGGTTGTAGTCTGGCCATAGAAAATGGTCACCATTCTGCTGCTAGTCCACATCATACTCCTCCAGAAAATAAAAGTTCTAGTATTTCTTCAAGAAACTCATCTGACAGAAAATATTGGCCCCTACAATAGTTTGCATTGCCGAGAGCTAATGAGCTATAGGCTAAGAGGCACTTTTGGGTTAGAGGACAGGGACAGAGGAAACTGAAGCTATAGCTGGGCGGCCAGGAGGGTAAGTGTGCCGTCATCTCCACCTGGTAAAAGGGACAGGACCGTGCAGTAACACCGGTAACCGCTTTACAGTGCCCCCCCCTTATGCTCCCCCTATTACAAGCCTGAAAAAAATCTTTTCAGGAGATGATGGGCATTAATGTTCTCCTTGAGCCCCCATGACCTCTCCTCGGGACCAAACCCCATTCAATCAACTAAAGAGAGTTTTGCCTTTCACCTTTTTCATGGCAAGGATGCTTTTTGCCTCAAACATGTCTTCTGCACTTACTGATGAAAGAAGGGTATCCAGATTTCTGAAGTAGAGGCTCAGGACAACAGGCTTGAGGAGAGACACATATAGGACTTGGCGTTTCACAAGGATGCCAAAAGCGTCAGTTTATAGGACACAGTGTTATTCTTTTGAAGCACCTCAAAGGGACCAATAAAGCGGAGACCCAACTTGAAGGAAGGCATCTAACTGCGGACATATCTAGACGAGAGAGACACACCTTGTCCCTGGGACGGAACGAAGGAAATTCATGTTGCCTCTTATCCGCATACTTTTTCATCCTGATGGGGGACAGCTTCAGGGAGGCCTTGGTCTGCACCTAGACTTTGGAGAACCCCTTGACAAGAATATCAGAGGCAGGGTTGCCGGAGGTGGTTTCCACAAGGAGAGTGTTTTGGGCTGCTGCCAAGATACGATGAGAAATGGAGAGTTAGGGGAAGACTCACATGATTATTATAGGAGAACTCCACCAATGGTAGAATCTTGATCCAATTGCCGTGGTGTTCATTGACAAAGTGCCATAGGAAATTTGTCAAAACAGATGTGAATTGTATGCTTCTATTGGACACAATGTGGAGAGTAAAGCCGTGCAGGCAAAAGATGTGCTGAATGAAGTGTTTGGTGTACATAGAAGCAAAAGGAAGACTAGACAACAAAGTGAAGTGGGCCATTTTAGAAAACCTGTCTACTACTACCCAGATGATGGAGCAACCAGAGGACACCAGCGGGTCATTGATGAAGTTCATAGATATGTATTGCCAAGGAGCGGACGACACAGGTAGAGGTTGTAGTCGCCCAGCCGGAAGGATCTTAGGGGTCTTATTACAGGCACACGAGAGACAAGCTGAGACAAACTCTATAACATCTTTACACAGCATTAGCCACCAGTAGTGCATCGAGATAAGCAGAGTTATCTTTTTCTGACTGGAGTGACTGGCCAGCTTAGAGGAGTGACCCCACTGCAACACACACTTCCTGTCTTGTCCGCCTCTGCCATAAACGTTTTTCTGGATGACACCCAAGACACGCTTACTGGATCTATGGTTAGCATCTTCAAGGGCTGAATAATGTGTTGAGGGTCTTCCTCCTGGCTACTTGACAGAAAAGACCTGGCGAGTGCATCCGCCTTGACGTTCTTTTTGGTCGGCTGGAAATGTAGAACAAAGTCAGAATCAGTGAAGAACATCGGGCATGGGACAGATTCAGCCTTTGAGACGACTGTAGGTAGGCCAAGTTTTTGTGGTCAGAGTAGATGACGACGGGGAGCACTGCTCCTGCCAGTAGGTATTTGTCACGTTAGGTATGGGAAAATACCAGGCAAATGATGAAAAGGGAACGTAGGAAGGAGAGGAACCCTGTCTCTAGGGAAGGGGAAGATGGTGACTCCTGATAAAACCTTCCGCTAGCCCCTGGCTCACCTGAAGTTCCTAGATCGGTTCCACACACGAGGATACCTAGACCCTGGCTGACCCTGAAATTAACCCTAGGGAGTGACCAGATAGAATGAGCACTAGTCAACCTCACTAAGTGCTAAAGAACATAAAGCAAAAACAAAGATGGGAACATAAACGGACAAATTATCTCTAGGATGACTTTGGGAGAAGTACAGCAACAAGCTTCACAGCATAGGAGTAGTTCTATCACCGGAAACAAACCAAGGTGAAATGCAAGTACACATAGACACAGGGACTAGGGATAAGGATTAGCAGTTGAATTGCCAAGGTGTCCGCAGGGTCCTAAAGGGGAAAGCGTTAACCCTGACAGAGAAGATACATGGAACTCAATTCACATTAGGGAGGAAAGAATGAAATATCAAGGCGCAACATGCGCAGCAAAACGCAGCGACCTTCTGCAGCCGAACAGTACAGGGTTGTCGTCAACCGTGACAGTTTTGTCATACCTCCAGAGCTATCTTCATCACCAACAATTCTTCAATTGACTAGCTGCACTCAGGAGCAGAGAAGGCCATGGAGAAGAAGCAGCAGATTGCCCTCTTACCGGAAGCAGACTTCTGCGTGAGAATAACACTGGCCCCAGAGGACAAAGCATCCTTTTCCAAGAAGAACTGTTTGTTAATCGATAAGAATGCCTACTTGATGGCGATGAATGCACTCCGCTTCAGAAATCCACATCTTAGGATGCGCCTCCTTGTGAGTCAGGGCCATGATAGGGAAAATTTGCGACAAGAATTGCGGAATGAATTGGCAGTAATAATTGGTGAAACCCAGGAACCGCTGAATCACATTCACTCTGTCAGGACAAAGCCACACTTCAGAACCGCTGACACCTTCTCTAGATCCATCTTAAAACCGGTGTCAGAGATTATGTAGCCCAGGAAAATAAATGAAGTGCATTCAAAAAGGTACTTCTCGAATTTATCGTATAAACTTCTCCCTCAAGCTCTGTAGAACCTGGCCAACATTCCTCCTGTACATTGTCAGATTGGAAGAGATTACAGGAATGTCATCCAGATACACCACTGTGCATGAGTAGAGCAGATCTCAGAAGATATGGTTCACAAATTCCTGGAAAACTGACGGAGCATTGCTGAGCCCAAATCGTATTAACCAAAACACCTAGTCGCTGTCATGGGTATTAAAGGCAGTCTTCCCTTTGTCTTCTGACCATATACGGACAAAGTTGTATGCACCACTGAGGTTGAGCTTGGAGAAGATTCTGGAACCTTGGAGATGGTCGAACAATTGTGGTATAAGCAGCAGCGGATACTTATTCTTTACCTTGATTTGGTTGAGACCTCTATAATCTATACAGGGGTGCAGGGAACAATCCTTTTTTCTTTACAAAGAAGAAGTCGTTGCGGCCAATAAAGAGGATTTCTGGATAAATCCCCTTGCCAGATTTTCCTTGATTTACTCTGGCATTTCTTGGGTTTCTGCCTGGGACAGAGGCTAGACACGGCCGCAGGGAGGTGAGAAACCAGGAAGTATGTCGATAGCGCTATCATGTGGCCTTTGGAGGTAGAGTGTCAGCCTCCTTCTTGTCAAAGATGTCAGCGTTAAGCGGGCTTTACACGCTGCGCTATCGGTACCGATATCGCTAGCGTGGGTACCCGCCCCCATCTGTTGTGCGACACGGGCAAATCGCTGCCCGTGGTGCACAAAATCGCTCAGACCCATCACACATACTTACCTGCTTAGCGACGTCGCTGTGGCCGGCGATCCACCTCCTTTCTAAGGGGGCGGTTCGTTCAGCGTCACAGCGACGTCACAGCAGCGTCACTGAACCGCCGCCCAATAGAAGCGGAGTGGCGGAGATGAGCGGGACGTAACATCCCGCCCACCTTCTTCCTTCCGCATAGCGGCCGGGAGGCAGGTAAGGAGAGCTTCCTCGTTCCTGCGGCGTCACACGGAGCGATGTGTGCTGCCGCAGGAACGAGGAGCAAGTTCGTTACTTGTGCAGTAACGATAATTGAGAATGGACCCCCATGTCACCGATGAGCGATTTTGCACGTTTTTGCGACGATGCAAAATCACTCATCGGTGTCACACGCAACAACATCGCTAATGCGGCCGGATGTGCGTCACAAAATCTGTGACCCTAACTACTTTGCATTAGCGATGTCGTAGCGTGTAAAGCCCCGTTTAGCCGAGCAAGCGGATGGCAGACCTAGAAGATTTGAGGGCATCACTGATCATCAGGCGGAATCGACTGGAATGAGACATTTTTCCTGACAGGGCTGACCTCATCTAAGTGGATCTCCAGTCCAAGACAGACTTGTTAATCTGAAGACATGGCAGACCCAATAGCAGAGGGTGCGAAGGCCCTGCAAATTTATGAGGTGATCTCCATTGAGTGCAGCATTTCCACCTAGAGCTTATCTTGCTTGGTGACAAACAGGATAGCCTTCGACAGACGTTTTCCATCCACGGATGAAACTGTTATAGGAGCTTGAAGTCATTGGATTGGAATCTGTTACTGATCCACAATGGCTTGTTGAATGAAGTTCCCAGCAGTACCAGAGTCAAGATAGGCCAACTCAGTGAATCAAGTGGTGCCACATGATACAGACGCAGATATGGATAAGGACAGAGAGGACTTGCTCTCACCTAGGGTAGCCTCTCCTACGGACCCTAGGCTTGGAAGTTTACCAGCTTTAAAGGATAGAAACATATGCAACTGTGTTGCAACCGTTCACAGGATAAGGCTTTGCCAGGTTCACAAGATCTACCTCCATTCACTTAGAGGAAGCAACAGGAACTGCGTATCACAACATGATGGGTCTCTGTAAGTTAGGAGCCAGCGGCACTAATCTCTCACAGTTCACCTCTCTAGAGAGTTTTTGGAACCTGAGATCGATAGCCAAAGATACCAATTTGCACAGGGAAGATGGTACAATACGGCTGGCTAATTCGTCCTTCTTTCTTCTGGACAAACCCTCCCAGAATGAAGCTACCAGCGCCACATTATTCCAGCCAAGTTTGGAGGACAAGGTGCGGAAATCAATGGCATAGTGGCTTATGTTGAGAATTCCGTGGCAAAGTTTAAGGAGCGAAGATGCTGCCAAGGAAACTCAACCAGATGCTTCGATTTATGTTGCAGAAGGCTCCCTGGAAGGTTTGCAGGTCCAAGACAAACTAGATAGCAAGATACCACTGTACGTGGAATAAAGATTCCTGACACCACAAAAGTTGGTATAACACAATAGCAAATAGGTGTGTAATACAGAAAAAAGACTTAACCCCTTAACGACCCATGACGTACTGGGTACGTCATGGATCGTGTGCTGGTAAGCCCCGCCCCCTGCCGCCGGCAGGCGGCGGCGATCCGCGCACATATCAGCTGTTATCAACAGCTGCCATGTGTGCCTGCTAGCCGCGGGTGGGATCGCTTCCACCCGCGGCCATTAACCCCTTACATTTCGCTGCCAAAATCTTGGCAGCGATATGTATATGGGCGCCGCCATGACAGTCACTTACCCCGCCCCCACCGGAAGTCACGTGACATGATCACGTGACTTTCGACGGTGGCCATGGTAGCACAGGGTTATGTGATGACGCCTGTAGCTAACATGACTCACTTCCTCTCAATGCCGGAATACAGCCGGCATTGAAAGTGAAGCAGCAAATCTGCAGTTCTCAACTCTGTAGCTGAGATCTGCAGATAGTGCAGAGCGATCTGATTGCTGATCGCTATAGCCCCCTAGGGGGACTAGTAAAATAAAAAAAAAAAAAAAAGTTTTCAAAAAATAAAAAAACCTAAAAGTTTAAATCACCCCCCTTTCACCCCATTGAAAATTAAAGGGTTAAAAAAATAAAAAATACACACATTTGGTATCGCCACGTTCAGAAATGCCCAATCAAAATATAAAATCAATGAATCTGATCAGTAAACGGCGTAGCGGCAAAAAAATTCCAAACGCCAAAATTACGTTTTTTGGTCGCCGCAAATTTTGCAATCAAAACGTAGCATCTGCGCAAAAATGGTACCTTTTAAGAACGTCGGGTCGAGACGCAAAAAATAAGCCATCACTGAGCCTCAGATCCTGAAAAATGAGAACGCTACGGGTTTTGGAAAATGGCGCAAAACGTGCGCCACGTTTTTTGGACAAGCTTGTGAATTTTTTTTAACCCCTTAGATACAAGTAAACCTATACATGTTTGGTGTCTACAAACTCGCACCGACCTGAGGCATCACATAGATACCTCAGTTTTAGCATATAGTGAACACGGTGAATAAAATATCCCAAAATCTATTGTACGATCCCACTTTTTTTGCAATTTTTCCGCACTTGGAATTTTTTTGCCGTTTTCCAGTACACTATATGGTAAAAATTATGGTTTCATTTAAAAGTACAACTCGTCCCGCAAAAAACAAGCCCTCATATGGCAAGATTGATGGAAAAATAAAAAAGTTACGCCTCTCGGAAGAAGGGGAGCAAAAAACAAAAACACAAAATCGGAAAGTGCCCGGGGGCTGAAGGGGTTAAAATATAACTTAATAGATTTATGTAAAATGACCTAGGTCCATTCTCTAAAAAGACACACTAAGTGAACATGAAGCATTACACAATGGATCACCAAGCTCAAATGGGTCCAAGTGCATGCTGTGGCACAATAAAAAGGGACTGACCCCCAAACTATATACTAGACTAGACCCACTATACAGTTGTCCTGTTAAAGAACCAACAGTTGTCCAATTCTAGGACCAAAAGACCTCAATTAATCTCCAACGCACAATAAAAAGACAAAGTTTCATAGACCTTTGGGAACCGCCCATCAGGTGAATGTATAACTAGATACAGGGCCAGTACATATAAGTAACACACTGAGGAGAGCTGCCTTCATGAAAATGATATTTATCAATCACTCATTACATTATGTAATAAAAGAACGCTCTCACCCATGTGTATAGCTGTGATCCCAGCAGGATTTCCCACATTCAGAGCATCAGATGGTGTAAACGCTCCCGACGCGTTTCTTCTGGGCAGAGTCATCAGGGGAGCAAAACCCTTATGCACTAAAATTGCGTCAAAATCAGTCATATAACACGGTCACCGCTTGCTGGGCACTTCCAACATTCCTCAGTTCATCTGTGGTTAAGCACACTCCCAGGAGACCTGCATGGCATGTGCAGGTCCTGGAAGACGGCGGCAGGGACCGGGGCCATGGAATCCACCGTTGGGCAGCTAGGAAGGTAAGTATGTAGGGACGCTGGTAACAATATTACAGGCTATATTATAAACTATATTCTTCAATCTATATATATATATAATTAAAAATATTTTTTTATTCTTGACAGATGACTGTACCAGGAGATTAGAGGCACAGCTGACATCTTCAATTTTTAAATCAGATGATCTTGATATCACACAAGATATAACTGAAGTGAATGCCTCTATTCTAGATATACCATCATCCCTTCACAGCAAAGATCTATCATCTGACTCTTTTAAACAAGTCCAATCTTCTGATTTATTGACTATTAAGAAAAATAAAAGTCACAAAAGAGGCATGAAAAATCAAAGTGCTCTTACAGCAAATAGTCCATTTTCAACTTCAGAATATGGAAAAATCCATAAAAAAATTCACACAAGGGAGAAAAGATTTTCTTCAGAGCCTGTAATGATCCAGAGCACTCACACAGGGGAGAAGCCCTATTCATGTTCAGAATGTGGGAAATGTTTTAGCCGAAAATCAGATCTTCTTAGACACCAGAGAACTCACACAGGGGAGAAGCCTTTTTCATGTTCAGAATGTGGGCAATGTTTTGCACAGCATTCAAGTCTTGTTATACATCAGAGAATTCACACGGGTCAGAAACCCTTTTCATGTTCAGAATGCGGGAAATGTTTTTCAAATAAATCAAATATTGTTACACATCAGAGAACTCACACAGGGGAGAAGCCATATTCATGTTCAGAATGTTTGAAATGTTTTGCAGATCAATCAGATCTTGCTAAACACAAAAGAATTCACACAGGGGAGAAACCCTTTTCATGTTCAGAATGCGGGAAATCTTTTTCATATAAATCAAGTATAGTTAAACATCAGAGAACTCACACAGGGGAGAAGCCATATTCATGTTCAGAATGTTTGAAATGTTTTACAGATCAATCATATCTTGCTAAACACAAAAGAATTCACACAGGAGAGAAACCCTTGGCTCAGAATGAGAGAAAATGATAAACAACAATTAAAAAACAATGGGAAGGAAAAATAAAAAAAAACTAAAGCTGCTGTGACACTGGTATCGGCACCCTTTACATTAAATTAGTATGGAAACACATTTTAACTCACCTGTGGTATATCACAAATGAGAATCACCTGTGATTGTCAGTGCCCATATGATATGAATTAGCCAATGAATGATGACTTCAGTATTTAAAAAAAAAAAACCAAACACATCTTAGGCCCTGTAACTTTGTCACGATGGTGAAAACAAAGGAGTTGCCTGAAAACATCAGAACTGCTATTATTAGCAAACACAAGATATCCAAAGGGTATAAGGTCATCTGCAAAGACCTTGGTATCCCAGTTTCAACAGTGTGCAATGTTATTAAGTTTGTTAAGCATGGAACCATCAAGAGCCTCCAGGGACTTGGGGAAAACACTGTAGGAAAATTTACAAGAGATGTCTTCTAAGGTTGGTGCGAATGGTGGAAAAACCACCATGTTAAACATTCAAAGACCTGAAGACCAACCTGAAACAGTCTGAGATAATGGTTTCAACAAGTACTATACGCCACACACTAAAACAAGCAGAGGTTTATGGGCAAAGGCCAATGTAGAAATCATTGCTTAAGAAAAAAACATAAAAAGGAAGGACTGAACTTTGCTAAAGAGTATATTGACAAACTACACTCCTGAGAAAATATTCTGTGGACAGATGGTACAAAAATACACCAATGAAGCTTTTAAAGAAAATAACACCTTATAAATCGCTAAGCATAGTGGAGGATCCATAATGCTATGGGGTTGCCTTTTTACGTCTGATACTGGAGGCCTTGACCTTATCACAAGAATCATGAAATCTGAGAAATGTCAAGAGATTTTAGAGGAAAACATCCTACCCAGTGTAAGAAAACTTGAGTCCTCCAGCAAGACAATGACCAAAAAGCACACATCCAAAAGTACACAGGAATGTGTGAAAAAGAAAAAATTGTCGGTTTTAAAATGGCCAGCAATGAGTCCTGACCTCAATCTTGTTGAAAATCTTTGGAGTGAGCTGAAATCTGCCATTGGGAAAAGGAACCCTGCAAACATTCAAGAGCTTGACCAAAAAGGAAAGAGTGGGAGAAAATACCAGAGGAGAAGTGCAAGAAGGTTAGAGATGGCTACAAGAAACGTTTGGCTCATCAATGTGAAAGGGTGTGCAGCCAAGTATTAATTAGGGGTGCAACCAAGTATTATTTAATTAGGGGCCTTTATTGCTGCACATGCTGTTTATTCTGTTTCTTCTTTGAAATTGCAACATGTAAGTGACAAACAATGTTTTATTGTTGTATTACTTTGGACCACTAATTAAAAAATTCTGAGGATATAACTTTTCTACATTTCCATTTATTTCTGAAGATATTGTACAGTGTATGAAAAAATGAAAAGGTGCTAATAATAGTGAGCAGCAGTGTATATGGCAAACTGAGCAAGAAAACACAAAAGACAAAATAAAGGCAAGAAAGTAAAGAAGAAAGGGAAAGTACGTTAGGAGTTACATTAGATTATAATATATACAGTTACTAATAGACGTCTGTTTTCTAAAAATCAAATAATAAGCAATATTCCATGTGTATTGTGCATTTCACATTATTATATATTTATACATTCACTATATGGACAAGAGTATTACAACCCTCCCCCCAAAATACCCAACATTCCTCCTCCGTCTTCTTCCTAACTCCCAATCTCAGCGATCTGCCATTCATTACAGTTAAGGCTGCTTTATACGCAGCGACATCGCTAGCGAAAGCACCCGCCCCCGTCGTTTGTGCGTCACGGGCAAAATCGCTGCCCGTGGCGAACAATATCGCCGGTACGCGTCACACATACTTACCTTACTAGCGACGTTGCTGTGGGCGGCGAAGAACCTCTTTTTTTAAGGGGGAGGTTCGTGCACAGTCACAGCGACGTCACACAGCGGGCTGCCAATAGAAGAGATGGGGCGGAGACCAGCTGCATTAACGACATGCCCACCTCGTTGCCGGAGGACGCAGGTACGCTGTTGATCGTCATTCCCGGTGTGCCACATGTAGCGATGTGTGCTGCCTCAGGAATGACGAACAACCTGCGTCCAAAATGAGCAACGATATTTGGGAAAGGAACGACGTGTCAACGATCAACGATTAGGTGAGTATTTTTGATCGTTAGCAGTCACTCGTATGTGTTACACGCAACGATATCGCTAACGAGAACAGATGTGCATCACGAATTCCGTGACCCCAACGACATTTCCTTAGCGATGTCGTTGCGTGTAAAGCAGCCTTAAGGCCTGACATAACAATTTAAGCCTATACTCTTGGTCTTTTTTTTTTTTTTAGACAATATGAACTCCTCATCCTTTTCCTTCCTTTCCTCAGTTGTTTACGTCTCCACACAATATTTTAAATGCTTTTTTAAAATTCAAATTTAGATTTGAGTGCACATACAAAATTGTGGGAAAAAGTATCATTTATTTTTTTTTTTCAAATAGATAATTCTATTTATTTTTTTAAGAGAAATTACGATAAAAAGCCCCCCCCCCCCATCCCCTGTTTCCACCTTTATCCAATCTGGAATGCTGGGGCAGGTTTATCTATACAGAGACATCATGTACTGAAATATTAGGGCTACAGCGACATCACATATTTTATACAGAAGAATAGCGCTGCAGAAGGGGGTGTGGCCTGCTGATAATATAAGAGGCAGGAAGAGTGAGCTCCAACTGCCATCCAAGGAAAATAACTAAATAAGCAACAAATTGGATTATTTTCTCACAGAAAACTTCTGAATATGATCCAGAAATACTGTGGGTTCATTTTGAGACTAATAGTGACCATTTTCGTGAAGAAAAAGTAAAACTACTAAAGAGTAGGGCCGGTGAGCCCTTCTGAGGTGATCATGTTTTTCCAGGGGTGAGTTATCTCCCTACTACAATATATTGTATAGGTTAAAGGGTACTTTACACGCTGCGATATCTGTACCGATAACGCTAGCGAGCGTACCCGCCTCCGTCGGTTGTGCGTCACGAGCAAATCGCTGCCCGTGGCGCACAACATCACTAACACCCGTCACATGGACTTACCTTCCCTGCGACGTCGCTCTGGCCGGCGATCAGCCTCCTTTCTAAGGTGGCGGTTTGTGCGACGGCACAGCGACGTCATACGGCAGACGTCCAATAGAAGCGGAGGGGCGGAGATGAGCGGCCGGAACATGCCGCCCACCTCCTTCCTTCCTCATTGCCGGTGGACGCAGGTAAGGAGATGTTCGTCGCTCCTGCGGTGTCACACATAGCGATGTGTCCTGCCGCAGGAACGATGCACAACATCGTACCTGCAGCAGCAACGATGTTTTGAAAAGGAACGACGTATCAACGAGCAACGATTTTTCACGTTTTGCGCTCGTTGATCATTGCTCCTTGGTGTCACACGCTGCTATGTCGCTAACGGCGCCAGATGTGCGTCACTAACGATGTGACCCCGACGATATATCGTTAGCGATGTCGCAGCGTGTAAAGCACCCTTTAGACTATCCTATGAACTCCTTAATGATCAACACCAGCCCTCTATGGGGTTAAAAAGAGGAGATATTAATTAATAAAGCCGGCTGGATCGGGAGCTGCGGGTCTGTTAAGTGACTTTGGCATCTGACAGTTTTTTGCGATCTATTGCTGTTGCCCTACGTATGTCGAACTACAAGTCTATTATACACCATAGGAGTCCTATTCAAACCCCCCTTTAACTAAATAATTACTATTAAACCGCTGTATCAGGATAAAAAAAAGGTGAAGTCGCCATTTCTCTGACCGGGAAGAGGAGGGAGTAGAGCGTTGTCTAGAGGTTGCCGTGATAACTCCCTATACATTGCATCATACTCTGTTTATGGGCATATACAGCGTCATTCAAGCAAACTGTGCCTTATTAAAACTCATTTTATAAACTGTTGTACCCTGAAGATTTCTGCAAATAACATACTTGTCGCTGTGAAATTTCCAAGATTAAGAGATAAGTGTCAAAATAAGTACACCTCTCTTGCGGAGTCAACATTGACATTTATAACTTCTACATTTAATGACTTGAGCAGAGCAAAACCCTTCATTGGAAGATAACATACCAAATACTCCTTCACCTTATAGAGATACAACGCTCTTAAACGGACTCTCTAAAGGGTGCTTTCTGTACCGCCCAGCGAGCTCGGCTGCGACCGCCGAGCCGCTCGGATCCGTGCTCGTACTGCAGGTGGTGGCTCGAGCCTCTCACGGACCCGGGGGTCACGTCGCTCTGCAAGGAAGTTGGCGCTACACGCGGGGACTTGGGTGAGGAATTCCACGGCCGGGTCGTTGTTTGGTTTGAATTGTAAGTTCGTGACGCCACCCACGGGTTGTGGTGAATGGATGGACACCACCGCTGCCGTTAACTAGGCCTCCCGGGGATGGTGTTGCGCAGCTTGGTGTTGACCCCTCCGTGGGTAGGGGATGGTCCCGGGGGCCCGAGGGAGGTGTTGAGGCGAGGGAGCGGGTTGGACGCTGGTGCAGCGCGGTGCGGTGCGCGGCCCGAAGGCACTGGTGTACTCACTCTGACACAATACACTGAAGTCTCTGGTAAACCAAACGGAGCGATGAACGGGGCTCGCAGCCGGCTGCAGCTCCTCCTGGTATAGGTTGGTGGTTTCCGCCTTTCTCCTGCACCTCTGTGTGTAAATGTTTGACTCCTATGCCTAGACACTGGTAGTCTGCTCCCCGACTTGTATATGCCGTAGGAGCCCGTTTGCCCGCAGACGCTAGCCCTTTGGGTCTCTATGCCTTGGCAGTGGCTCTACCCTGTATGGTTGGGCTGTTGTCTTCTAACGGGTCTTGTGTGGGATAGGTCCTTAAGTCCAGTCCGCAATCAGTTGATTTGACTCGGCCCTGTCGGTTCGGGGCTTCGTCTGGGTCTGAGTACCCCTCCTGGTGCTCCGGTTTCCAATCGGTTCCCCGGTTCGGTACTGGTGGGCCACCGCCTGACCCCGGTCCCTACGGTTCCACCAGCTGTAATCCCAGCTCCTGCAGGCGGCCACCACCGTCTGCCTCCTTGCCAAAGGTGACTGGGCTCCGACCCAGCCACCGGAGTAGTCTATGGCAGACCTGGGCGCAGGTCAGCCCTTGGACTCAACCTCTCCCCTTCACTGTCAAAACTACTCTGCACTGTTAACTTGAACTTGTGTCTGTGTTTTCCCGCCTCCAGGCCTGTGAACTCCTCGGTGGGCAGAGCCAACTGCCTGTCCCCACCCCCCTGGTGTGGACATCAAACATGGAGGGTGGAGACAAGGTTTTTAGTTTGACTGATGTCACCTAATAGGGAGGGGATGTGGTGTTGTGTGTGACTACCTGGGACGACCTGACTAGTCCAGGGCGTCACATTCCCCCTTGGTTTAATGCAGACCGTCCGTGGGCTGCCCATCCATCACCGGTTTATTTTTGTTTTCTGAAAAATAGAAAAACGGGAACATAGTACAAGTATACTAACATTTGTACAAACTTTTCAACACTTTTACATTTTTTTTTTATTAATACGGGAATCGGGTCCTCCAGTCACCCACCCAAACAACCTAGCCTTGATGCTGCCCCTAAGAAGTGGGCAGCACCCCTTTTCCCCAGTCCAGGAACGGGCCCAGGTGTGTTTAACGGGACGGGTGTAGGTTTCACAGTCCTTTCAGAGGCCCCACTTCCAGGGGACCCCTGACTCGGAGGATGGCCACCGGTTGTAGTGTTGGCGGGCCTCGGCCAACAGCTTCCCGCAGGCCCATCCTCCAGTCTGCCTCTCCGGAGGCGGTAAAACCGGACGGACTGTTAAGGGAAGGGTTATTTACACGCCCAATAGTTTTTGGGTGGCCTGCCAGTTCTCGGCCTTGTCTTTTGTAAAAACAGGGGCAAAACAACTACGGGCAGTAGGGTCCCAACGGGGACTGTGTCACTTGGGCAGCCGGGTTCCGCTGCCTTTAACTTTCATTTTCTTCATCTGGTCGGTGGCGAGGGATTTCATCCTCTGAGTCAGACTCTACCTCGCCCTCATACAGATCCAGCACACAGCAGGCGCGGCGGGAGAGGACTACCCGGTACCCGTTGCCTCCGCACCGTGGGATGTACGTGGCCTCCATGTCGATCAGGCCGGGGGTCTCCTCACCTTCCGAAACCGGCTTCTTGTCGGGCCCCGAGTCATTGCTATCCGACTCTTCGGGACTGGCGACGGGATCCACCCCTTTTTCAGCTGCAGGCCGCTCACCGCCAGCTGTCGCACCGGGGGCCGCAGCTGGCACCTCCGGGTCTGACGCTCCCTCACCTTCAGCGGGCACTGCCATGCCCTCTACCGGGCCAACGATCTTAATGGTATCTGGATCCTCTCGGGCCAGGATCGCGGACTCCGCTTCCGGTGGAGGTAGCAGCGGGCCGGGTGAGGAAGCAACGGCGGCGGCAACGGCGGCCGGCACGGGCAACGGGGAAGGCCATATAGGGGCCAGGGGCAGACCAGGTCCCTCAGCCGCAGCGGCCGGTCCCCCAGGGACATAGGGGCGTGGGTCACCTACCAGCTCTGCAAAAATGGTCTCCAACTCGTTCGACCGCGCGACCGCAGCCAGCTCCTCCACCTCGGCTGTCCATTGGTCCATCAGGAGGTGCACTTCGGCTTGGTTTCGGCGACACAGTAGCATCGTCTGGGCCTCCAGCCACGCCGCTGTTTCGGGCGCAGACTCCGGGAATTTGGGCTTCTCAGACGGGGCGGACATGTTGGCACCCTTTAGTGACTTTCATGTGGCACTAAAGGGGGCTTAGCCTTATTTTTAGCCAAAAAATAAATAAATAGTTTTAAAAAAACGACGTGGGGTCCCCCCTATCTTGTAGCCAGCTAGGGTAAATAATAATAATATTAATCTTTATATCTATAGCACCAACATATTCCGCAGCGCTTTACAATTCAGGAGGATAATATACAAACAAGTAACAGTTACAGAAAATACAATATTTAGAGGGAAAAAAAAGAATAGAAAAACAACCCTGCTCGTGAGAGCTTACAATCTACTATGAGATATGGGGGGGGAGGGGGTGGAGGTACAAGTGCTTATTTACAATGACAATCCAGCTATCTCACGGAAATGGGGGATGGTTTCCTGGACCAGTTGGCCAGAGCCTTGAGATGCATTTGGGTGCCATGGAGTTTGATGTGGAGTTATGTTGTGAGAAGTTGTAGAGGGACTATGTGAAATGAATCTGATTAGGGAGTGTGATAGGCCGCCCTAAAAAGATGCGTCTTCAGGGTGCGCCTGAAGCTGAGTAAGTTGTGATTTGTCCTAACTTCTTGGGGTAGTGCGTTCCAGTGGGTTGGTGCAGCTCGGAAGAAGTCTTGGATCCGGGAGTGGGAGGTTCGAATTAGTGTGGATGTTAGTCGAAAGTCGTTTGCAGAGCGTAGAGAACGGGTGGGGTGATAGATAGAGAGGAGGGTGGAGATGTAGGGGGGTGCCGCACTGTTGAGAGCTTTGTGGGTGAGAACAAGCAGTTTGAATTGGATCCTGTGATATATGGGCAGCCAGTGCAATGACTGGCACAGAGCAGAGGCATCCGAGTAGCGGTTAGCCAGATAGGTGACCCTGGCTGCTGCATTAAGGATGGACTGTACAGGGGAGAGTCTAGTTAGGGGGAGACCAATTAATAGAGAGTTACAGTAGTAGCTTTTGTCGTTTCCTTTGTGAGAAAGGGGCGGATTTTAGAGATGTTCTTGAGGTGGAAGCGGCAGGTGCGGGCAAGAGATTGTATGTGGGAGGTGAAGGAGAGATCAGTGTCAAGTATAACACCCAGACAGCGGGCCTGCTGCCTAGGACTTATCGTTGTGCCACACACAGAGAGGGAGATGTCAGGTTTAGGAAGGTTGGAAGATGGAGGAAAAAGAAGAAGTTCAGTTTTTGAAAGGTTAAGTTTCAGATAGAGAGCAGACATGACATTGCAAACTGCAGTCAGGCAGTCACTTGTGTTCTGTAGTACAGCGGGGGTGAGCTCAGGGGATGAGGTGTATAGCTGTGTGTCATCAGCATAAAGATGGTATTAAAAGCCAAATCTGCTGATGGCCATTCCAATTGGGGCAGTGTAGAGGGAGAAAAGAAGAGGGCTGAGGACGGAACCTTGAGGGACCCCAACGGTGAGAGGAAGAGGAGAAGATGTGGAGCCAGCAAATGATACACTGAATGAACGGCCAGAAAGATAGGAAGAGAACCAGGAAAGAACAGTGTCCTTTAGGCCGATAGAATGGAGCATAGAGAGAAGGAGATGGTGGTCAACAGTGTCAAAGGCGGCAGAGAGGTCAAGAAGAATAAGCAGAGAGTGGTCACCATTACGTTTTGCTGTCAAAAGGTCATTGGTCACTTTGACAAGGGCAGTTTCTGTTGGGTGTAAAGGGCGGAAGCCAGACTGTAAAGGATCTAGAAGAGAGTGAGTGGAGAGGTAGTGGGTGAGACGAGAGTAGATCCGGCGCTGCAAGAGTTTGGAGATGAAGGGGAGATTGGAGACTGGTCTGTAGTTGCTTGTGCAGGACGGATCAAGAGAAGGGTTTTTTTTAATAATGGAGTAATGATAGAGTGTTTGAGGGAGGAAGGGAAGATACCAGAAGAGAGAGAGAGAGATTGAAGATTTTAGTTAGGTGAGTGGTGACAACTGGAGAGAGGGACTGGAGTAGAGGTGAGGGGAAGGGATCAGTAGGGCAAGTGGTGGGATGAGAAGAAGAGAGGAGCCTGGAGACTTCCTCCTCTGTGACTGGGTCAAATGTGGAAAGTGACCTGGATGGGATAAGGGGAGGGATCGGATTCACAACGCTTGGTGGCTGGGAGCTGATCTCTCTGCAGATGTTTTCTATTTTCTCTGTGAAATACATGGCCAGGTCATCAGTATGAAGGTCTGTGATAGGGGTCTGTACTTTGGGACTGAGGAGGGAGTGAAAGGTGTCGAAGAGCTTTTTTGGATTGTTGGCTAGTGAGGAGATAAGGGTGGTGAAGTAGGTCTGTTTGGCGAGGTGAAGGGAAGAGTTGTAGGTCCTTAACATGAACTTGTAGTGGATGAAGTTTTCTGGTGTGCGAGTTTTCCTCCATAGGCGTTCGGCACTCCTGGAGCATCGCTGAAGAAATAGAGTTTGGGATGTGAGCCAGGGCTGTTTTACTCTGTGTTTGGTCTTTCTGAAGGTGAGGGGCACTACTTGGTCTAGTGTACTCCTGAGTGTGTCATTGTAGTTCTTTACAGCCAGATCAGGACAGGAAAGGGAGGAGATAGGGGACAGTGTTGAGTGTAGAGAGTCTGTAAGTGTTTGAGAGTCAATAGCCTGTAGGTTTCTCAATATGTGATACGTGGGAGTGTGCTGGGGTGGGCGAGGCTTTGTGAGCTTGAAGGAGAGGATGTTGTGGTCAGAGAGGGGAAGAGGTGAGTTGTCAAAGTAAGACATTGAGCAGAGGCGGATAAAGACCAGGTCAAGGTTGTTACCATCTTCATGTGTCTCAGTGGATGAGAGCTGTGAGAGGCCAAGTGAGCTAGTGAGAGATAGAAGCTGGGATGCAGATGGGGAGTAGGGGCTGTTTATGGGGATGTTAAAGTCTCCTAGGATAAGGGTTGGTAATTCTGAGGACATGAAGTGCAGCAGCCAGGCAGAAAAGTGGTCAAGAAACTGGGTGGGTGAGCCAGGTGGACGGTATATGACCGCCACTCTGAGGGAGAGGGGATGGAAGAACCTGATGGTGTGGACCTCAAAGGATGGGAATGAGAGTGATGGAGCTGGGGGGATGACCTGGAAAGTGCATTGTGGGGACAGGAGTAAACCGACTCCACCACCATGTCTGTTTTCAGGTCTTGGTGAATGGGAAAAATGTAAACCACTGTGAGAAATAGTGGCAGGGGAAGTAGTGTCAGAATCCTGAATCCAGGTTTCAGTGAGGGCTAGAAGGTTAAGAGAGTTATTGAGAAAGAGATTGTGGATGTAAGGAAGCTTGTTACATACAGACCGTGGATTCCAGAGAGCACAATTAAAAGAGGGAAGTGAGGGTGTACAACTAATGCTAATAAGGTTAGCAGGGTTTCTATGGGAGATGGGGGTGGGGGTAAAGTTATCATGGGGTGGCCCGGGATTAGGAGAGATATCACCTTCAAGAAGTAGGAGTAGAAGGAGAAAGATCAGATGGTTTTTGAACTTGTGGCATGGCTTTTTGTGTAAGACCCTGGAGCATGAGGGATTGAGATTTATTAAATAGGTGAAAAGAGCCTGGGAGCTGTACATAGGACAGGGGAGGAGAGAGGGGCTGATGTGGATGAGTGGGGATGGAGGGGTGACAGGGCGGTGAAAGTGGACAGTAAAGGCACATAGAATGATGGTGAGGGTAAAGCAGACGGCTGCAGCCTGCAGACCACAGCTGGCAGCTTCACCTTGGCTGGTAATCCAAAACAGAGAGAACCCCATGCTGTTATTTTAAATTAAATAAATAATTTAAAACAAAAAACACGGGGTCCCCTCAAATTGGATCACCAGCCAAGGTAAAGCAGACAGCTGTCATCTGGTATTCTCAGACTAGGGAGGTCCACTGTTATTGGACCCTCCCAGCCGAAAAATAGCAGACTACAGCTGCCCCAGAAGTGGCGCATCCATTAGATGTGCAAATCCTGGCGCTTTGCCCCAACTCTTCCAGTTGCCCTGGTGCGGTGGCAAACGGGGTAATATATGGGGTTGATGCCGGATGTGTAATGTCACCTGGCATCAGGCCCTGGGGTTAGTGATGTCAAGCGTCTATAAGATACCTGACATCACAAATCCAGTCAGTAATAAAAAAAAAATAGACAACAAAAAAAGTTTTATTTTTAAAAACACTCCCCAAAACATTCCCTCTTTCACCAATTTATTGAAAAGAACAATCAAATCCGGGTCCGGCGTAATCCAATAAGGGGGTCCCACGACGATCCATACCATAGTCACTGTCCCAGTCAATGAAGAACAGAATGTTCCCCATTGGCTGGGAGGGTAGTGCAGTGACCTGAGCTAACATCATTAGGTCAGCCCAGGTCATTGCAGGGGATGACGAGCGCTGCTGTCAGGTCAGAGGAGATCATTACCTGCTGTGACAATCTCCTGCACTCCTGACGTCAGCGCTGTCACTGATTTCTATGCCCGCCGCATTCACACCGAAGGATTGCGGGAGCCCGTGACATCACCGCTAGTGACAGTCTTGGGCCACCTGCGAGACGTGACATGAGAACGCGGCGGGCATAGAAGGCAGTGACAGCGCTGACGTCAGGAGTGCAGGAGATCGTCACAGCAGGTAATGATCTCATCTAATCTCTTGACAGCAGTGCTCGTCATCCCGCGGCTGCCCGCACTGCAGTGTGAGAAGCTGCTGATACTGCTGTGCTGTGCGGAAGCTGCTGATACTGCAGTGCTGTGTGGAGGCTGCTGATACTGCAGTGTGCGCAGCCGCGGGGCTGGCGGGGAGCGGGACACAGACTGCACAGGCAGTGATGAGAAGCAGCGCTGCGCTCCCTCTGATCAGTGCTTTCAAATGTATTGGTATCTGTGATGCCGATACATTTGAATGTGCCATCCTGAGCAGGGGGCCCGCTGCTGGTGGTGACATCGTGGGCAGCCGCCGCCAGGCCCCTCCCCTAGGTCACAGACCCCACACCAGTGCCGGGGGAGGTTGCGAGGAGAGTACGGGGTGCAGGGGAATGTGTGGGAGGGTGCAGGGAAGGGGGGCGGTGACTCCATGAAGTGTACCCGCCCAGTAGGGCAGCAACATGCTATTCCCAGATTTGCATGTCAACATGGTCCTGCCCATGTTGACATGAAATGACCGGAAGCAGCAAAATCGCGGCAGGAGCGGTCACATGACCACTCTGAGCCAGGGGAGAGGGGCTGACAGCAGGGCAGGTAAGTGGTCACTATCTACTTACCTGCCCCAATGTAGCCCAATAGGGAAATAATAAAAAAAAGTCAAAATAAGCCGGATAACCCATTTACTGACTTGAGCAGAGCAAAACCCTTCGTTGGAAGATAACATACCAAATACTCCTTCACCTTATAGAGATACAACGCTCTTAAAGGGATTCTCTTATACTCAATTGATATTGGACTATAGAGGCATTAAACAAGCTAAAATGGAAAAAGGAGCTAACAACCATGCGAAAACTAATCATAATAAACAGATAAGGGGAAAAAAATAACCCAATAATACAAAAAAGAACCCCTGCGCTAGACACCATAAAATATTATTGTTTCAAACTAAACAAGAAGATGGCAGGAGGGTTGATCGCTGATTGTGATAAGGGCACTTTACACGCTACGTTATTGATATCGCTAGCAAGCGTACCCGCCCACGTCGATTGTGCGACACGGGCAAATCGCTGCCTGTGGCGCACAACATCGCTAACACCCGTCACATGGACTTACCTGCCTAGCGACGTTGCTGTTGCCGATGCGTGTAAAGTGGCCTTTACTTTCAGCGCACAATCTCCATGTCTGAACAATGTCTGTAACTTCTCTATACTACAATAATAAACATGTTCATATTACAAATAACTATTTCCATTTACCATCCATTCCTTCTTTGTGGGAACATCTGATGTGATCGAGTTTTATAAAATCACTTTCCGCTAAGTTTAGTAATTTTTTCATCATTATTGGGAACTGACCCCCTTCTCTATTCCCCAATACACAGATTATAGGGTCTAAGGGGAATTGATTTTAAATTCTTACTGAATTGTCCCAATAACCTGACATCCAAAACATTTTTTCCAATAAAGTATAAGTATCTAAACGAATGTTCTTCATTTCTTCTTCCTCCATTTCCTTTTTGCTGGAGCAGAGGTCACCCAACCTGTTCCCTCATTATGGCATTAAATATCTTGGACACAAAACTCCTATTACTGCAATTTCTCACTAACCAAGCTTTAACTGTTCATTTTTCCAAAAGTATATCCGTTTTTCCTCTCTAAAGGCCACTTTCCATGCTGCGATCTCACTAGCGAGATCGCTAGCGAGCGTACTCGCCCCCGTCGGTTGTGCGGCACGGGCAAATCGCGATTTGCCCGTGGTGCACAACATCGCTCGGACCCGTCACACTACTTACCTGCCTAGCAACGTCGCTGTGACCAGCAAACTGCCTCCTTTCTAAGGGGGCGGTTCGTTCGGCGTCACAGCGACGTCACACGGCAGCCATCCAATAGAAGCGGAGGGGCGGAGATGAGCTGGCGGAACATGCCGCCCACCTCCTTCCTTCCTCATTGCCGGTGGACGCAGGTAAGGAGATGTTCGTCGTTCAGAGTAGATCTCATTTATACAGTGTTCACCCATATCCTGTCCACCGCCATTAACTTGAGAACAGCAGCAGCTATTGGCATAGAAGTGGTGTCTAGGTATAGTAAAGTAGCCATGCGCTACGCAATGAAACCACCTATAGCACCACCTGGTGGAAAACAACGGAGTTAGCATTGTTATCTCGAAAACGGAACGAGATAGAGAAAAAAAAATGAATTACAAAGTTGTAGGGCATCATCAATTCAATACGAATCGACACCTTGCATACAGAAATGCAAAGTGGTTTCATTGTGTAGCGCATGGATACTTTACTATACCTAGACACTACTTCTATGCCTATAGCTGCCGCCGTTCTCAAGTTAATGGAGGTGGACAGGATATGTATAAATACATGTATGGTCAATACAAAAGGACTGGCACATGACTTATTCCTTCCAAAGACAATACTAAGGACCAGGGGGCACTCACTGCGAGTGGAAGAAAAGCAATTATGGCAGCTAAATAGGAAAAGGTTCAGATTATTGGCTGATGTGAATTTCCTTTCAAAACCATGGTTTCTATCAGGACCATTATCTAGTTCCTATTTGTTATGTCTGAAGCCACTAAAATGATAAGTGCTTGTCTCTTGAAACTTTAGCCTGATGGGATTGAACATGAATTGCTCCTTTTCCACATAAGTTCACCAAACCTTTATGTGGTGGTGATATTTCAAAAATGTTACGGCCATACTTGTTCAATCTTTAAAAAAAAAGAAGCCTTTTAGACAGTTCCTGAAGGTGTGCTCCCGAGACAGTTCCTGAAGGTGAGCTGCCGAAACAGTCCTGGAAGGTGAGCTCCTGAGACAGTTCCTGAAGGTGAGCTCCCAAAAGAGTTCCTGAAGGTGAGCTCCCGAAACAGTTCCTGAAGGTGAGCTCCCGAAACAGTTCCTGAAGGTGAGCTAGCGAACCAATCATTTCAATGCTCTTGGACAGAGAGTGAATCCACTTTACCAGGTGAGCCCTAAGCCTCAGGGAAAACTAAACACATGGACCATAGTCTATGGCACAGTTGACTGGTCTTGCTATATGGCATGTGGAACAGCGAGGAGAAATCCAGATTACAGTTCGTTATGCTTACAGCATACAAGGGTTAACCAGCAGAAATAGAATGTAGATGATGATTGTAGAAGCAAAGTAGTTTGATGAGATGACACCACCTGAGTAAACTGTTGGGAAAGACTCCAAGGCAAAATATAAACACAAGGCTTAATTAATACTCCGAAACGTCTGTCCAAGTCAGCCTTAAAATCTTAAATGAATCCAAGAGAGCTTCAAACGTGAGACAACCTTCATTTTATAGACAATCACCTTGGCTATCTCATACATAAATTGGGCTTGAACTTTTTACATAGTTGCATAGGTTCAAAAAAAGACCTAGGTCCATGTAGTTCAATTTTCCCCCACCAGTCACTAAATCATTTATAACCACCACAGTCTGACTGCTCTAACTGTAAAGAACCCTTTCCTATTTAGCTGCCAGAATCAATTTTCTTCCACTCACAGTGAATGCCCCCTGGTCCTTAGTATTGTCTTTGGACGGAATAAGTCATGTGCCAGTTCTTTATATTGACCACACATATATTTATGCATATAAATCAGATCTTCTCTGAGACATCTTTTTTCTAAGCTGAACAAGCCCAACTTTCCAACCTCTCATCATACGGCCAGCCTCCAAATCTTGGAATAATCTAGTTGCCACCTTTGAACTGACTATCTTCTGAATGTTCTTTTTAAATGTGGAGACCAAAACTGGATCCCATATTCCAGATGTGGCCTTACAAGTGATTTATAAAGGGGTAACAATACGTTGGGATCACGGGATCTAATCTCTCTTTTTATGCACCCTAAATTCGTGTTTGCTTTAGCAGCTGCTGCCTGACATTGAGTGCTGCTGCTCAGCTTACTTGTACCCAGAATCCCCCAGTCTTTCTCCTGTTCTGTAGTCCCAAGTTTACTTCCATTTAATGTATACACAGCTATAGGATTACTCTGTCCTCGGTGCATTGCTTTACATTTATCAATATTAAATCTTATTTGATAAGTGTCTGCTCATTCCAACATCTTATCCAGATAGTTTTTCTTTGTTAAATATCGGTACCAGGGCAGCAATCCTCCAAACCTGAGGCACCAACCCTGTTACAAGAAGATGACATGCAGCGGTCTGTCAGTTACCGAGCTCAATTCCCTCAATATCAGTGGATAGATGCCATCTGGCCGTGGAATTTGTCAATATTTCATTTACCCAAATGCAGGCATACTTCTTCTTGTGTCAAATTGTTAAGGACGTGACTTAACCGGTCATTCAGGATCTGACCGCTGTTCCAAATTAAAATGTCGTGTGTGCGCAACGAGAAAGAATAATAATTAATTGAATCAATTATAACACTCTCTCACACGACAGAAGCTGAGGCAAGACTGACTTTATTCTTAGACCAAACCCCTAGACCAAGAAGCAAAGGGGTGTAAACAAAAGTTTTAGTCCAATCGCGTATCGTAGGTCGGGGCTTCAAGATATATAGAAATCTGCATATCCTCTTCTTGATTGGTTCAGTTCTGTCTCTTAAGCGGGCTTTACACGAGGCGATAGATTGTGCGATATGTCGTTGGGGTCACGGTTTTCGTGACGCACATCCGGCATACCGCACGACGTCGTCTCGTGTGACACCTCCTAGCGACGCAGTAACGCTCACAAATCGTGAGTCGTGTACTCGTCGCTAGGTTTCATAAAATTGTTTAATTAAAATGGTGGAGGTTGTTCATCGTTGACGTGGCATCACACGTCGCTCGGTGTGACACCACGGGAACGATGAACAGCAGCTTTACCTGCCTCCCGCGGCACCCGACGGCTTAATGGAAGGAAGGAGGTGGGCGGGATGTTTACATCCCGCTCATCTCCGCCCCTCCGCTTCTATTGGCCGCCTGCCGTGTGACGTCGCTGTGACGCCGAACATCCCGCCCACTCCAGGAAGTGGACGTTCGTCGCCTACAGCGAGGTCGTCCGGAAGGTAAGTATGTGTGACGGGGGGTAAACGAGTTTGTGCGCCATGGGCAACTAATTGCCCGTGACGCAAAAACGACGGGGGCGGGTACGATCGATTGTGCTATCGCACAATCTATCGTCTCGTGTAAAGCAGGCTTTAGGAATTCCTTTGTCCATCATCCCGGGTGTAGACAGGATATAGCAGCCATCTTTAAAATTACATGTGCTGGTATATACTGTGTTTAAGCAAAATGACTAAAAATGCAATATACACATATACGTATTAGTAAAAGAGAACAAAGACATGCATAGATATGTGTGTTAGTTTACATCTACTAAACTATATACCTTAGTCTATGAAATGGATGAATTAAGTATTTCTGGTTACTTAATTCTCATCACCAACAGTCCCCCCTAAAGACTTATTTCTGCCATTTCTGAATTCTAAGGGTACTGTGTTCCCTTAGGAAGAGAGGTAGAAAGACCTGTTGGAAAACCTGCCTAACTGAACATTGAGGCATGGGTGGAGAGGGGAAAGGGGTTTTCTTCACCAGTTTGAGACCAAGGACTCCTAGGCGAGTCCTTACCCTTTTTGTAGTTGGACTTTCCCATGTCCCAAGGTTCTCTAAGTCCTCTCTTCTAACTGTTTTGGCAGTAATGTACAGGTTTTTTGAAAAGGATAAGTATAAGCAGAACGCTCAGTGCAGCTCTGGTTGGTCGACCCTTTTGCAATGCGAGGTGTGGATCCATAAATTTTTCTGCGGATTGGATCGGCTCATCTAGTATTGACTCATGGCTCTTTTTTCGCTTGTTCTTTAGGATCAATCAGTCTCCTGACTGGAGACCATATGCTAATAGCTCTGATTTAAGATCTGGAATTGGAAAATACACCTGATTATCACACTATTCAGTCGTCAATCATATAAAAATTGTACATTCCTGTGCTAAACCAAAATATATCTTACATAAAGACCTGTTTATTACGAAAAGAAAACAAAACATACATTTTGTACACGATTTGCCAGTTTCCACTTTTCAGTACAATATACACTTTTTTGTAAACCCATTTTTTTTTTTTTTTAACATACCACCTTCATGTGCTTCTCAGCAATAATGTCGTTTTCTGCACTGGAATGCCTCTGACCAAACCTGGAGAGAAATTTACACAACATGCACAGATTTGCATACATCGTGCTCATGATATACCTCTATAATCAGTTTGCAGTCTCTAAAAATGGGCAGAGCAGGTGCAGGGTGTTTCTGCGGATTTTTTACAGTTCTTTTTTCCTCACTTCCTTTTAAGCACATGTCTTACAAGACTGGGTGAGTCTGCCCACCTGGGTACTTAACCCGGTGTCACCAAAGCGCACACTGATAACTGTCTTTCACAGATTTTAGTCCATAGGTTACCTGGGCCATCATTAAGAAGAGCTCTCATGGCAGAGAAAGCTTACCGCCCTTTTTCCACAGACCTTGCTGAGTCAGTTGGCTCCCTGCATGTCACACTTCATTCCTTGTTGTATCGCCCGTTCCTGTAGGGATTTAAGAACACAAGGAGTGACAAAAGTCACTGATGTGACAAGTGCCACCGAGGTATGGTACTGGTCTTGGTGAAAGACTCTCAACTCTAGGCCCGTTCACTGCTTCTTGGTCAGCTGCACCTGTGCGGGGATCTACATCCGATTTCGTCAACTCAGATCTAGACTTTCTCTTCAGCATACCTAATTCATTTGACAACAGGAAAAAAAATCTACAACCTACAAACACCTCTAAAGACTCTTACCCACTCCTGTTCTACCCATCTAGAGAGGCATTTAATTAGTCACTGCCTCCTGTACCCATAGGATGGGAGGGAGTGGTCAAATTTAGACTACCTCATGTTGTGCGAACCGCAGCATATCCAGTGTAGAATCGCCCAACATCTTGTTCCATCTATAAAAACAAAAAACTAAAAAATATACATTAGATCATTCTTATAACTTTAACTCTGACCATAATACAGTTAGTGGTCATCTATACTTCACATGACTGAGAATACTAAATAAATAAACAAATAAACATATAAGACAAGACTTTCCTATTTCAGTTAACAGATATGCCTCATAGGTTTTGAAACTGGTTTTATTACTATCTAATATGCCTGCTGCGCCCTTGTAATACTATTGTATGTTCTGAGGATTTCGATAGCGTTAGGGCAATGACAACCAGAGACGAGTTCTTGGTACAAATATGTTTATAATATGTAACCACGATAGGTACACAACGGAACAAACACAGTAGAACAATAACACACGAAATACCTTCCCGAATCGGAGCGAAGGGAATTCCCGGGGCCACGCACCGGACTCCCCCAGGGAGACCACCAAGAGCGAACCCCTATACAGGGACTGTCTGGCAATCACCCCGGAAGGCCTAAATGCGCAGCAGCCGGGACACAAGGGGCAAGTGGTAAAGTCCAGAAGTGTCCGTACGGGATGATAGTCCAGAGTGGTTACGAACCGGAAGGAACCGGGCAGAAGTGCTGACCAAAGACGGCAGACGGAGTCCGGGCACAGCTTGAAGAAACCGGGTACGGTCCAGAGTCGGTGTCGGTAGTCTTTCAGGAGGATCCAAAGGCAATCAGGAATTAGGAGCAGCAAAGCAGGAGCACACAGCAAGCAGTATACTCAGGCACTGGACTAGGCTTAGAGGCGGCCTTTTAAGCAGCTGGACAGGAAGTAGGGCAACAGAACAGTAAACTCCATGTTAACCGAGGGCAAGCTCTTTCAAAAGAGAACTGGAAATCCCGGAAACCTGACAGCCCTCTACTGTTGGGGAATATAATTAATACCTTCCCCCTTGGTTAATTTTTTATTTACCAATGTAACAAAATTCAGAGTTTTTATACTGGTATTCCCTAAAAGAAAAAATAAAACAGCAGGTAATAAATTAGCTACATACTAAAAACTAAAATTGGACAAATACCGAAAATAACGTATATCTTACAACAATATACATTGCTGGGGAATTTTAAAACCTTACGATAAACAACACAGAAATTAAATCGCACATCTCATGAAATCTAATTTTCCCTATTCAGGTATAAGCAGTAAACTAAAAATGTGAAATCCTAAACTCTAAAGCGGGCTTTACACGCTACGACATCGCTAATGCGGAGTCGTTGGGGTCACGGATTTTGTGACGCACATCCGGCCGCATTAGCGATGCCGTTGCGTGTGACATCGATAAGCGATTTTGCATCGTTGCAAAACAGTGCAAAATCGCTAATCGGCGACACGGGGGTCCATTCCCAATTATCGTTACTGCAGCAGTAACGAGGTTGTTCGTCGCTCCTGCGGCAGCACACATCGCTGCGTGTGACGCCGCAGGAGCGAGGAAGCTCTCCCTACCAGCCTCCCGGCCGCTATGAGGAAGGAAGGAGGTGGGTGGGATGTTACGTCCCGCTCATCTCCGCCCCTCCGCTGCTATTGGGCGGCGGTTCAGTGACGTTTCAGTGACGTCGCTGTGACGCCGCACGGACCGCCCCCTTAGAAAGGAGGCGGTTCGCCGGTCACAGCGACGTCGCCGGACAGGTAAGTATGTGTGACTGCTCTGGGCGATGTTGTGCGGCACGGGCAGCGATATGCCCGTGTCGCGCAACAGATGGGGGCGGGTACCCACACTAGCGATATCGGGACCGATATCGCAGTGTGTAAAGTAGCCTTAAGGGTTAAACAGAACTTACGTCAATATTGGGGGAAAAAAACACATTCTATTCTTATCACTTAGTAAAAGCCAGAGAGAGAGAAGGAAAAAAAATCTCATCTTTTTGTTTTAAACTCTGGACAAACTTTTCGCTCGCTCCGCTCCTCGGACACACTGCTCAATGCTCTTACAAATGGATATAATAGCTCCTAACATCAGTAGGGGTAAGTCGTTTACAAATTTTATTTTAAATTAACTAACACAGTACAAAGATATATATTTACCTACCTCTATTCTATTTTATGATATAATGTTGCATGACTTCTAAAATACCAATTGATTTTATGTGAACAGATATCTTTCTATTTATCAATTCTGTAAAAGTTTCACTTACTTATCTTTGACTTGCATTTATGGGATAGCCGAGTAAACAAATATACTGTTTTATACTTATTCAAATGTGTTAGTCATATATACCAGAGAACACCTCCCACCGGGGATGGGTGGAGAGCTTTGGACAAAGAGCCATTGCGAGGGATGTGGCTTATGAGGTGTACTGCCATCAGTGGGTGTAGCAAGATGGCCGCCACAGAAAGTTCCAGGCACCTGACTTCTGGGTGTACGTCCATATTAGGACTCCATGGGTGTAATGTGAGTGGCTGTAACTACGCACGGAGCCAGGGGTGTTAGTGTTAATGGCTGTAAACTAGTTCGCATTCCAGTATAGAAAGGAGAGATTTGTTTAGTACCAGAAATAATGACTTCTAAAGGAAAATAATGAGGCACAGCTAGAGGAAAACACTTGTAATTCTACAAACAGCAACAGACAGTGAATGGGGTCTTTGTTCTTCATTATAAACTCACTGCAGATTAATATGGACTTCCGTACATGGGTTGCAGCCTGCCACCTGGTGGTAATCCAACTACTTTACACAATTTGTTACAATTTTTCGTATATTTTTTCCCTTCCCGTCTACCAACTAGGACAATAGCGCCTTCAGCATTTTCCGGAAAAACGGATTTCTTTCTGAACAGAGTATACATGGTGCTCTAATTGGATCGGCCGGTTCCAACGGAATTCTGTCTCGCGTCTGTATGTCCAACACAGACAGTGGCTCACGTGTAATACGCAGGAGAATACGCTAATTTCAACAACTTAAATTACCTTAACATCCAACTGGAATTCTTTCTTACAAATCACTACAGCTCCTTCGTTTGCTTTTGCTACATAACAACTGCAGCTACATGGGTAATTGCTAGGCCACTGACCCCCCTTTCTCCTTCTTCACAGAACAAAGACAGCAGCTGCGTGGGTAAGTGACCCCTCCTTCCTCTTCCCCTTCGGCTGCTCCTAAAGAATTCCTCTCAGTCACTCACAGGCATGTAGCTGCGTAATTCAACTCCCGCTCTCTGTCCCTGTGTAAGCAGCTAGTGAGCACATGACCCCCTGCTTTTTTTTTTCTTTCAATGTAAAGACTGCAGGCAGTGGGGGATTGCTAACACACTGACCTCCCTCTTCGCTCTCAGTGAAGAAGAAAGACTGCAGGCACGCTGGGCTTCTCTCCACCGTCTCTATAGCTAGCAGCAGGCAATTAACTCTTTGAAAACTAAGTCAGAGCGAAGAATTTACAGGCTTTCTATGAGGCTAAAAAAAAAACGTTCACAACTCAGAAATATAGACAGACAGTCAGATCCATTAACCCTTGCCCAACACCTATGGGTGTGGGGGTTTTTTTTCCCTTTGTTCTAGACTACCAGCAAAAGATAATAGCCTATGTTGGGGTCTACAATGTCAAAATCCCCCTCAGTTCAGAAGTCAAACCTCTCGCCAAAGACCGTCGAGTCACAGGTAAATCATCATATACATTATATATGACACTTACCTGTGATATTTGAGTGATCAGCTCTGTCGGCGGTCTCCGGGTACTGGGAAATTATCTCCTCGATCCGACAGAGAAGTTCGGCCAATCTTTCTTACGGTAATCTCAGCAGTGCCTCCAGCTGTTAAGGACGTGACTCAACCAGTTACTCAGGATCTGACCTCTGTTCCAAATTAAAATGTCGTGTGTGCACAACGAGAAAGAATAATTAATTGAATCAATTATAACACTCTCTCACACGACAGAAGCTGAGGCAAGACTGACTTTATTCATAGACCAAACCCCTAGACGAAGAAGTAAAGGGGTGTAAACAAAAGTTTTAGTCCAATCGAGTATCGTAGGTCAGGGTTTCAAGATATATAGAAATCTGTATATCCTCTTCTTGATTGGTTCAGTTCTGTCTCTTAGGAATTCCTTCGTCCATCGTCCCGGGTGTAGACAGGATATAGCAGCCATCTTTAAAATGACATGTGCTGGTATATACTGTGTTTAAGGAAAATCACTAAATATGCAATATACACATATACGTATTAGTAAAAGAGAACAAAGACATGCATAGATATGTGTGTTAGTTTACATCTACTAAACTATATACCTGAGTCTATGAAATGGATGAATTAAGTATTTCTGGTTACTTAATTCTCATCCCCAACAAAATGAGTTATATCAGGTGGTGAATTTCAATTTTTCACTTGTTGAATGACCCCTGAAACAGACAGTTCCTTGGTGACAAGGATGAAAAGTGCTTGTTTAATATCTCAGCCTTTTCTATGTCTTCTATAATCATTCTGTTATTTCCTTTAACATTAACATTCCTTTAACATCAAAACCACCTGGGCTGGTTTCTAGCCCGATATAGTCCTATTAATGAACCAGGCCTATGTCTAACGAGACACTGGTGGCAGACTACTGTACTTGAGAGGCTGAGTCCTGTTCCACTGGGGCTAGTGGAAAGGTTCTGGCGGCCGGTCGGGGTTGTGAGAAAGCTGGGTGCCACACCACAGTTTGAGTGGCCTGCTTTGTCTCTCTCCCCATGCCTCCCTGTGCCCGAGGGTACAAGAGGTGTCAGTGTTACAATGCACCAAGAAGACCTTACTCATACCCTGGGGACGGGGAACGTCTCGTGTTGGAGGAAGAGACGAGGTTGTATTGCGTGACTCTGATGTACTAGAGATATCAGGGTGGGGCTGTTAGGTGCGCTTTTGTCACAGATTGACAGGTCAACGATGAAGCAGACAGATGTGTGCGTGACCCCCCTGTCTCGGTTCCTGACAACACGTCATACACACATGGCTCCATTCTATGTAAGTCGCACAACCGGATCTTCACTTTATACATGTCAAACACACACGATTCCACTCTGTATATGTCGTGCACACACGGCTCCGCTCTGCACACATCATACAGACACAGCTCCGCTCCTTATACTTCGTACACACACGGTTCTGCTCCGTACAAGTTGTAGACACACGGCTCTGCTTCTTATGCGTTGTACACACATGATTCCGCTCTGCACACGGCTCTGCTCACATTGTACACACATGTGACACGCCCACGGGGTCAGGGCTTTACTCGTTCTGGGGAAGTCCCGTTACTATGGTGACCACCTCTCGCCCAGTTTCTGTGTCTGGCAGCTAAGCTGGGACAGCACTTAGGCTGGTTTCAGACGTCCGTGTTTAATCAGGTACCACTCACACGCATGGTTATGGTCATACGTGTGACATCCGTGTTTGCATACGTGTGACACGTACCGGGTAAAACACGTGTCTCTGTAATGAAAAGATGTTCTATATTTACCTGTATCCAGCGATGCTGTCTTCTACTCTGCTGCCCCCTGCTCCTGATCCCCGCTCATTATTTTCATTGATTATTCACTGCCTGAGGATCTGGAAGCCGGAACATTGCGGGGACAGGCTGTGTACAGCACAGCTGAGGACAGCACCGCCGGGGACATCACCGGTACGTGTCACACGTGTCAGTGTGCGATCCGTGTGACACCCGTGCTGCTGCAGAAAAAACGGGCACATCTCCGTGTGAAATAGCGGGGCCACACGGTCCGTGTGAAAACACGGCCGTGTGAGAGTGCACAATAGGGTAACATGGGTACGTGTGACATCCGTGTTAAAAACGGATGTCGCACGTACCTAAAACACGGACGTCTGAAACCAGCCTGAAAACCAGTGGTTAACCTCTTCCTCCCCCAGGATGAGTACTGCACCTTAAGTGAGATTAAATACCGTGTGGCGACTGAGCCTCATTGGCGCCACACATGGATCTCCTCCATACACCTCGTACACACGCGGCTCCGCTCCGTACACCTTGTACACACGCGGCTCCGCTCCGTACACCTCGTACACACGCGGCTCCGCTCCGTACACCTCGTACACACGCGGCTCCGCTCCGTACACCTCGTACACACGCGGCTCCGCTCCGTACACCTCGTACACACGCGGCTCCGCTCCGTACACCTCGTACACACGCGGCTCCGCTCCGTACACCTCGTACACACGCGGCTCCGCTCCGTACACCTCGTACACACGCGGCTCCGCTCCGTACACCTCGTACACACGCGGCTCCGCTCCGTACACCTCGTACACACGCGGCTCCGCTCCGTACACCTCGTACACACGCGGCTCCGCTCCGTACACCTCGTACACACGCGGCTCCGCTCCGTACACCTCGTACACACATGGCTCTGCTCCGTACACCTCGTACACACACGGCTCCGCTCCGTACACCTCGTACACACGCGACTCTGCTACATCCACACTGTAAACCCCTCCTGACCCCACACATAAACTTCCCCTCATCCAGCACCATGACAACCACCACAGCAGAGTCCTGCATACACTGAGGAGCTGATCATGTGACCCCTGACTCCTCCCCTCCATGTGACATCATCACAGGTCCTGTAAGCAAAGAGCAGCCATATATCTAGTGTGCGGCTCTGCAGGTGGAGGTAGGTGCAGGGTATTATATATCTAGTGTGCGGCTCTGCAGGTGGAGGTAGGTGCAGGTTATTATATATCTAGTGTGCGGCTCTGCAGGTGGAGGTAGGTGCAGGGTATTATATATCTAGTGTGCGGCTCTGCAGGTGGAGGTAGGTGCAGGGTATTATATATCTAGTGTGCGGCTCTGCAGGTGGAGGTAGGTGCAGGGTATTATATATCTAGTGTGCGGCTCTGCAGGTGGAGGTAGGTGCAGGGTATTATATATCTAGTGTGCGGCTCTGCAGGTGGAGGTAGGTGCAGGTTATTATATATCTAGTGTGCGGCTCTGCAGGTGGAGGTAGGTGCAGGTTATTATATATCTAGTGTGCGGCTCTGCAGGTGGAGGTAGGTGCAGGGTATTATATATCTAGTGTGCGGCTCTGCAGGTGGAGGTAGGTGCAGGGTATTATATATCTAGTGTGCGGCTCTGCAGGTGGAGGTAGGTGCAGGGTATTATATATCTGTGTGCGGCTCTGCAGGTGGAGGTAGGTGCAGGGTATTATATATCTAGTGTGCGGCTCTGCAGGAGGAGGTAGGTGCAGGGTATTATATATCTAGTGTGCGGCTCTGCAGGTGGAGGTAGGTGCAGGGTATTATATATCTGGTGTGCGGCTCTGCAGGTGGAGGTAGGTGCAGGGTATTATATATCTAGTGTGCGGCTCTGCAGGTGGAGGTAGGTGCAGGGTATTATATATCTAGTGTGCGGCTCTGCAGGAGGAGGTAGGTGCAGGTTATTATATATCTAGTGTGCGGCTCTGCAGGTGGAGGTAGGTGCAGGGTATTATATATCTAGTGTGCGGCTCTGCAGGTGGAGGTAGGTGCAGGTTATTATATATCTAGTGTGCGGCTCTGCAGGTGGAGGTAGGTGCAGGGTATTATATATCTAGTGTGCGGCTCTGCAGGTGGAGGTAGGTGCAGGGTATTATATATCTAGTGTGCGGCTCTGCAGGTGGAGGTAGGTGCAGGTTATTATATATCTAGTGTGCGGCTCTGCAGGTGGAGGTAGGTGCAGGGTATTATATATCTAGTGTGCGGCTCTGCAGGAGGAGGTAGGTGCAGGTTATTATATATCTAGTGTGCGGCTCTGCAGGTGGAGGTAGGTGCAGGGTATTATATATCTAGTGTGCGGCTCTGCAGGTGGAGGTAGGTGCAGGGTATTATATATCTAGTGTGCGGCTCTGCAGGTGGAGGTAGGTGCAGGTTATTATATATCTGTGTGCGGCTCTGCAGGTGGAGGTAGGTGCAGGGTATTATATATCTAGTGTGCGGCGCTGCAGGTGGAGGTAGGTGCAGGGTATTATATATCTAGTGTGCGGCTCTGCAGGTGGAGGTAGGTGCAGGGTATTATATATCTGTGTGCGGCTCTGCAAGTGGAGGTAGGTGCAGGGTATTATATATCTAGTGTGCGGCTCTGCAGGTGGAGGTAGGTGCAGGGTATTATATATCTAGTGTGCGGCTCTGCAGGAGGAGGTAGGTGCAGGGTATTATATATCTAGTGTGCGGCTCTGCAGGAGGAGGTAGGTGCAGGGTATTATATATCTAGTGTGCGGCTCTGCAGGTGGAGGTAGGTGCAGAGTATTATATATCTAGTGTGCGGCTCTGCAGGTGGAGGTAGGTGCAGGGTATTATATATCTAGTGTGCGGCTCTGCAGGTGGAGGTAGGTGCAGGGTATTATATATCTAGTGTGCGGCTCTGCAGGTGGAGGTAGGTGCAGGGTATTATATATCTAGTGTGCGGCTCTGCAGGTGGAGGTAGGTGCAGGGTATTATATATCTAGTGTGCGGCTCTGCAGGTGGAGGTAGGTGCAGGGTATTATATATCTAGTGTGCGGCTCTGCAGGTGGAGGTAGGTGCAGGGTATTATATATCTAGTGTGCGGCTCTGCAGGTGGAGGTAGGTGCAGGGTATTATATATCTGTGTGCGGCTCTGCAGGTGGAGGTAGGTGCAGGGTATTATATATCTAGTGTGCGGCTCTGCAGGTGGAGGTAGGTGCAGGGTATTATATATCTAGTGTGCGGCTCTGCAGGTGGAGGTAGGTGCAGGGTATTATATATCTGTGTGCGGCTCTGCAGGTGGAGGTAGGTGCAGGGTATTATATATCTGTGTGCGGCTCTGCAGGTGGAGGTAGGTGCAGGGTATTATATATCTAGTGTGCGGCTCTGCAGGTGGAGGTAGGTGCAGGGTATTATATATCTAGTGTGCGGCTCTGCAGGTGGAGGTAGGTGCAGGGTATTATATATCTAGTGTGCGGCTCTGCAGGTGGAGGTAGGTGCAGGGTATTATATATCTGTGCGCGGCTCTGCAGGTGGAGGTAGGTGCAGGGTATTATATATCTGTGTGCGGCTCTGCAGGTGGAGGTAGGTGCAGGGTATTATATATCTGTGTGCGGCTCTGCAGGTGGAGGTAGGTGCAGGGTATTATATATCTGTGTGCGGCTCTGCAGGTGGAGGTAGGTGCAGGGTATTATATATCTAGTGTGCGGCTCTGCAGGAGGAGGTAGGTGCAGGGTATTATATATCTGTGTGCGGCTCTGCAGGTGGAGGTAGGTGCAGGGTATTATATATCTGTGTGCGGCTCTGCAGGTGGAGGTAGGTGCAGATTATTATATATCTGTGTGCGGCTCTGCAGGTGGAGGTAGGTGCAGGGTATTATATATCTGTGTGCGGCTCTGCAGGTGGAGGTAGGTGCAGGGTATTATATATCTGTGTGCGGCTCTGCAGGTGGAGGTAGGTGCAGGGTATTATATATCTGTGTGCGGCTCTGCAGGTGGAGGTAGGTGCAGGGTATTATATATCTGTGTGCGGCTCTGCAGGTGGAGGTAGGTGCAGGGTATTATATATCTGTGTGCGGCTCTGCAGGTGGAGGTAGGTGCAGATTATTATATATCTGTGTGCGGCTCTGCAGGTGGAGGTAGGTGCAGGGTATTATATATCTAGTGTGTGGCTCTGCAGGTGGAGGTAGGTGCAGGGTATTATATATCTGTGTGCGGCTCTGCAGGTGGAGGTAGGTGCAGGGTATTATATATCTGTGTGCGGCTCTGCAGGTGGAGGTAGGTGCAGGGTATTATATATCTGTGTGCGGCTCTGCAGGTGGAGGTAGGTGCAGGGTATTATATATCTAGTGTGCGGCTCTGCAGGTGGAGGTAGGTGCAGGGTATTATATATCTAGTGTGCGGCTCTGCAGGTGGAGGTAGGTGCAGGGTATTATATATCTAGTGTGCGGCTCTGCAGGTGGAGGTAGGTGCAGGGTATTATATATCTGTGTGCGGCTCTGCAGGTGGAGGTAGGTGCAGGGTATTATATATCTAGTGTGCGGCTCTGCAGGTGGAGGTAGGTGCAGGGTATTATATATCTGTGCGCGGCTCTGCAGGTGGAGGTAGGTGCAGGGTATTATATATCTGTGTGCGGCTCTGCAGGTGGAGGTAGGTGCAGGGTATTATATATCTAGTGTGCGGCTCTGCAGGTGGAGGTAGGTGCAGGGTATTATATATCTGTGTGCGGCTCTGCAGGTGGAGGTAGGTGCAGGGTATTATATATCTGTGTGCGGCTCTGCAGGTGGAGGTAGGTGCAGGGTATTATATATCTAGTGTGCGGCTCTGCAGGTGGAGGTAGGTGCAGGGTATTATATATCTAGTGTGCGGCTCTGCAGGTGGAGGTAGGTGCAGGGTATTATATATCTAGTGTGCGGCTCTGCAGGTGGAGGTAGGTGCAGGGTATTATATATCTAGTGTGCGGCTCTGCAGGTGGAGGTAGGTGCAGGGTATTATATATCTGTGCGCGGCTCTGCAGGTGGAGGTAGGTGCAGGGTATTATATATCTGTGTGCGGCTCTGCAGGTGGAGGTAGGTGCAGGGTATTATATATCTAGTGTGCGGCTCTGCAGGTGGAGGTAGGTGCAGGGTATTATATATCTGTGTGCGGCTCTGCAGGTGGAGGTAGGTGCAGGGTATTATATATCTGTGTGCGGCTCTGCAGGTGGAGGTAGGTGCAGGGTATTATATATCTAGTGTGCGGCTCTGCAGGAGGAGGTAGGTGCAGGGTATTATATATCTGTGTGCGGCTCTGCAGGTGGAGGTAGGTGCAGGGTATTATATATCTAGTGTGTGGCTCTGCAGGTGGAGGTAGGTGCAGGGTATTATATATCTAGTGTGCGGCTCTGCAGGTGGAGGTAGGTGCAGGGTATTATATATCTCGTGTGCGGCTCTGCAGGTGGAGGCAGGTGCAGGGTATTATATATCTGTGTGCGGCTCTGCAGGTGGAGGTAGGTGCAGGGTATTATATATCTAGTGTGCGGCTCTGCAGGTGGAGGCAGGTGCAGGGTATTATATATCTGTGTGCGGCTCTGCAGGTGGAGGTAGGTGCAGGTTATTATATATCTGTGTGCGGCTCTGCAGGTGGAGGTAGGTGCAGGGTATTATATATCTAGTGTGCGGCTCTGCAGGTGGAGGTAGGTGCAGGGTATTATATATCTGTGTGCGGCTCTGCAGGTGGAGGTAGGTGCAGGGTATTATATATCTAGTGTGCGGCTCTGCAGGTGGAGGTAGGTGCAGGGTATTATATATCTAGTGTGCGGCTCTGCAGGTGGAGGTAGGTGCAGGGTATTATATATCTAGTGTGCGGCTCTGCAGGAGGAGGTAGGTGCAGGTTATTATATATCTAGTGTGCGGCTCTGCAGGTGGAGGTAGGTGCAGGTTATTATATATCTAGTGTGCGGCTCTGCAGGTGGAGGTAGGTGCAGGTTATTATATATCTAGTGTGCGGCTCTGCAGGTGGAGGTAGGTGCAGGGTATTATATATCTAGTGTGCGGCTCTGCAGGTGGAGGTAGGTGCAGGGTATTATATATCTGTGTGCGGCTCTGCAGGTGGAGGTAGGTGCAGGGTATTATATATCTGTGTGCGGCTCTGCAGGTGGAGGTAGGTGCAGGGTATTATATATCTAGTGTGCGGCTCTGCAGGTGGAGGTAGGTGCAGGGTATTATATATTAGTGTGCGGCTCTGCAGGTGGAGGTAGGTGCAGGGTATTATATATCTAGTGTGCGGCTCTGCAGGTGGAGGTAGGTGCAGGGTATTATATATCTGTGTGCGGCTCTGCAGGTGGAGGTAGGTGCAGGGTATTATATATCTAGTGTGCGGCTCTGCAGGTGGAGGTAGGTGCAGGGTATTATATATCTAGTGTGCGGCTCTGCAGGTGGAGGTAGGTGCAGGGTATTATATATCTAGTGTGCGGCTCTGCAGGTGGAGGTAGGTGCAGGGTATTATATATCTGTGTGCGGCTCTGCAGGTGGAGGTAGGTGCAGGGTATTATATATCTGTGTGCGGCTCTGCAGGTGGAGGTAGGTGCAGGTTATTATATATCTGTGTGCGGCTCTGCAGGTGGAGGTGTGTGGAGATTCCCCATTACTGGCCTCAGGCTCCATACACATTAGATGCTGGGGGAGAACAGTCGCTCTATAGAAGAGAATCCTCCTGATTGCCCCGTGAAGGATGGATATGGACAGGGACAAGATGGCGGAGAGGATATTCCACCTCACCCTAGAGATCCTCTTCCGGCTTACTGGAGAGGTGAGAGATTCTGATGACGTCACATTACATCATTCTTATCTATGGGAATAACAGATGGACAGAACTTGAGAGGTGAGGACTCTGGAAATGTCTGGAGTGAGATTTATTACTGTGTCTCTCCATAACCAGGATTACACAGTAGTGAAGAAGACCTCTAGTGAGCGCTGTCAGGCCCCTGTGTCTGAGGGATGGGGAAGACCCCTGAGCCCAATCACGGGGCCTCCACCTCACCCCCCGATACATGAGGACAACAATGACCAGAAGATCCTAGAACTCACCTACAAGATGATTGAGCTGCTGACTGGAGAGGTGACACTGCTGGGAATGCTGGGACATTATACAGTAACGCTATGAAGGGATCGGGGGTGACGGTATCATTGTATGTGTCAGGTTCCTATAAGGTGTCAGGACGTCACCGTCTATTTCTCCATGGAGGAGTGGGAGTATTTAGAAGGACACAAAGATCTGTACAAGGACGTCATGATGGAGGATCCCCAGCCCCTCACATCACCAGGTAATAGACAGGACTAAATACACACGGCCTATAATTATCTGTATGTAAGGAATGAATTCAGTCCCTGTGTCTCCTCCAGTTCTATCCAGTAAGAGGACAACACCAGAGAGATGTCCCCGTCCTCTTCTCCCACAGGACTGTAAACAAGAAGACCCCGATGTTCCTCAGGATCATCAGGTAGATGGAGAGAAGGTGCCATGAAATCACCCTATGATGTGTAGACGGCTGTGAAGGTCTTGTGCTCAGTCTTGTTTTATCCTCCAGTATTATCTGTGTTATACTTGTGTAATTTTATATATATATATATATATATATTTCCTCCCCACCATCACCGAAGGAGAACTTGCGCATCTTCTCTCAAAAGCGCACCTCACAACCTGCGTACTTGACCCGATCCCATCCCGCCTCCTCCCCAACCTCACCGCTATGCTTATTCCAGCCTTAACCCATCTCTTCAACCTATCTTTAACGACTGGTACCTTCCCTTCTGCCTTTAAACATGCAACAGTCACACCCATCCTAAAGAAACCTTCCCTTGACCCAACCTCTACTACCAGCTATCGCCCCATATCGCTACTCCCATTCGCCTCAAAACTCCTGAAACAGCACGTCCATGCTGAACTTTGCTCCCACCTCTCCTCTAACTCTCTCTTTGACAACCTACAGTCCGGCTTCCGTCCACATCATTCTACTAAAACTGCTTTAACCAAAATCACAAATAACTTGCTTACTGCCAAAGCTAACAAGCACTTCTCTATACTCCTACTTCTAGACCTGTCCTCATCCTTTGACACTGTTGACCACTCCCTCCTACTACAGATCCTCTCTTCCCTTGGTGTCAGAAACCTCGCCCTCTCTTGGATCTCTTCATACCTCTCCAACTGCACTTTTAGTGTCTCCCACTCTCACACAACCTCTTCATCCCACCATCTTTCTGTTGGCGTCCCTCAAGGCTCTGTCCTGGGACCATTACTTTTTTCTATCTATACATTTGGCCTGGGACAACTCATAAAGTCCCATGGCTTCCAGTACCACCTATATGCCGATGACACTCAGATCTACCTCTCTGGCCCAGATGTCACATCTCTGCTGTCCAGAATCCCAGAGTGTCTATCGGCTAAATCTTCCTTCTTTTCCTCTCGCTTCCTAAAGCTCAGTGTGGCCAAAACTGAACTGATCATCTTTCCTCCATCTCACCTACACTCTCTACCTGATCTACCTGTTACAATAAATAACATCACGCTCTCCCCAGCACACAAAGTTCGGTGCCTCGGAGTGACCTTTGACTCTGCCTTGTCCTTCACACCACACATCCAATCCCTCACCACCTCCTGCCGTCTTCAACTCAAAAATATTTCGAGAATCCGCCCTTTCCTCAATTCCCAATCTACAAAAATGCTAGTGCATGCCCTCATAATCTCCCGCCTCGACTACTGCAACATCCTCCTCTGTGGCTTCCCTGCTAACACGCTCGGCCCTCTCCAGTCCATCCTTAACTGTGCTGCCCGACTGATCCACCTCTCTCCTCAATACCACCCCGCTTCTCCTCTCTGCAAATCCCTCCATTGGCTCCCAATCTTTCACCATATTCAATTCAAACTACTAACACTGATCTACAAAGCCGTCCATAATCTGTCTCCTCCGTACATCTCCGAACTAATTTCTCACTACTCCCCAAAACGCAATCTCCGATCCTCCCAAGATCTCCTTCTCTCCTCCTCACGCAACCGACTCAAAGACTTATCCCGAGCATCCCCAGTCTTCTGGAACTCGCTGCAATCAACATGTCAGACTATCTACTACACTTGCAAACTTCAAACAGATCTTGAAAACTCATCTGTTCAGAAATGCCTATAACCTTCAATGACCTCACTGCTTCACCACCACCGTGCGGAGCTGCCGCCTCACCACCGTGCGGAGCTGCCACCCCACCACCGTGCGCAGCTGCCGCCCCACCACCGTGCGCAGCTGCCGCCCCACCACCGTGCGCAGCTGCCGCCCCACCACCGTGCGCAGCTGCCGCCCCACCACCGTGCGGAGCTGCCGCCCAACCTACACCCCACCTACTGTCTCCTCCCCAAAATCCTATAGAATGTAAGCCCGCAAGGGCAGGGCCCTCTTCCCTCTGTACTAGTCTGTCTACTGTAACTTGTATATGTATTCTGTATGTAACCCCCTTCTCATGTACAGCACCATGGAATCAATGGTGCTCTATAAATAATAATAATAATAATAATGAGAGCGGTGGAGATGGCAGGATTAGAGCTGATCATAGATGGGACTTCTCCATCTGTCTGTGACTTTTACAATATTTGTTTCAGGGGGAAGATCTGCCCCATATTAATACTACAGAGACATATGTGAGGGGTGATGAGTGGTGTAAAGAGGCAATTCCTACAGATAACCGCCCAGGTGAGTAGTAACCGCACAGGTGAGTAGTGACCGCTCTCGCTCTGTCAGTATGTCCAAGACCATTTGTTTGACTATTACATAATTACATTATTTGGCAATTTAAAAGAAATCAAAACAGGCAAATTCTGGACAAATCACAGTCTTCAAAATGACTAATTTAGAACTTGTGACCTCAAAGTCAAAGAAGTCTTCATTTTTTAAAACAGACATGTGGTGAACACATTTGGTCTTGAGTCATTGTGTCACTCCATTGACAATCAAAAATCCATCTCTAAAAATCTGTCGCTGACCGCAGCAATGGAGTTCATTGAAGTCGAAAGAGGCTGATAACCATCCTATTTTCGCTATTAATCTCTGACATTGGCATTTAAATAGAGCAGTTGCCAATACACACATCCAGTTTTCATCAGCTTTTCAAGACATGATCATGGGGCACCGATGAGTTACTACCACAACCGGGGGCCTGATGAAAGGCCTTATTTCTGCCATTTTAGTCCTACAGTGAAGCTCAGCCACGGACTGAGCTTCATAGGAATGCACAGTTTTCGCTATATGCTGGAATACCTTGACAACACAGTACATAGCATAAGCAACCAGACAACAGCAGGTTAAAAAAATAAAAATATGCAAAATATTGAAAAATAAAAATCTCTCAAATTAGAAAAAAATAGATAACTGAATTTTCGACGGGCATTTTTATAGAGAAAGTCATGAAATAACCATTAATTTTCACAATATAAAGTTACTGTTATACTGTTGAAAAATGATCCAATCTATTTTATTCTTGGCAGATCAATTTGCCACCCGATCAACAAGACATCGAATATCCTCAGATTGTAAAGCAGAAGTCTGTGGTGTCACACAAGATACAAATGAAGAACATGTCATTATTCCAGATATATGTGAAGCCCTTCACAGAAAAGATCTATCATCTGATCGTTTTAAAAAGGTTCTATCTTCTGATTCAGCAAAAACGGTTAAGAATAATAAAGTTCAAAGAAAGTATGTTGAACATCAAAGTTCACGTACAAGGAAGAAACCATTTTTATGTTCAGAATGTGGGAAATATTTTACAGATAGATCAAGTCTTGCTATACATCAGAGAACTCACACAGGGGAGAAGCCATTTTCATGTTCAGAATGTGGGAAATGTTTTAGTCGAAAATCAATAGTTGTTGACCATCAAAAAACTCACACAGGAGAGAAGCCATATTCATGTCCAGAATGTGGAAAAGGCTTTAACACAAAGTCAAATCTCGTTTCACATAAAAGAACTCACACACGGGAGATGCCATATTCATGTTCAGAATGTGGGAGAAGTTTTAACCACAAATCGACTCTTGTTGCACATAACAGAATTCACACAGGAGAGAAACTATTTTCATGTTCAGAATGTGGGAAACGTTTTAACCGGAGATCACATTTGGTTTCCCATGAAAGGACTCACACAGGGGAGAAGCCTTTTACATGTTCCGAATGCGGGAAAAGTTTTAAACAAAGATCAAATTTTGTTGACCATCAAAAAATTCACAGAGGAGAGAAACCTTATTCATGTTTAGAATGTGGGAAAGGTTTTAGCCAGAATTCAACTCTTATTACACATCAAAGAACTCACACAGGGGAGAAGCCATATTCATGTTCGCACTGTGGGAGATGTTTTATCCAGAAATCAACTCTTATTACACATCAAAGAACTCACACAGGGGAGAAGCCATATTCATGTTCGGACTGTGGGAAATGTTTTAGCGACAAATCAAATCTTGGTATACATCAGAGAATTCACACAAGGGAGATGGCATTTTCATGATAAGAATGTAGGACATTATTTAACCGAAATTATATATTTTTTTAAACATCAGAGAATTTACACAGTCAAGAAGCCATATTCATGTTTAAAATGCTAAAATGTCCTTTTTTTTGCAGGTAGACTGATGGCTTTTACGTTTCATAAATCTTGTTAAATAAAACCACTTTAATATATATTTAATGGACTCATCTGTGCTCAGACTTTTTTTTTTTTTTTTTGCATGATGACTTTTTATTGCCATCATACATATACATTACTTTCTATTCTATTTTACTAGAGATAAATAAAAATTGGAAAGACAAAGGCGCAAATAGAGTCTTATTCTAGATGGTGGATAGGTGTCACACAGAGTTTTCCTCAAAACTCGACAAGTGTCATCGTGGCATCAGACGCTGTTCACATTACAGATTCTGACATCCTACACTATACTATTCTCTGATGTTTTTGAGTTACACAAGGAAGCTCGGACGTCGACCAGCTGTGTGCTTATTAATGGACAGGCTAACAACCTCTGCTAGCCTGCAGGTTACCTCTAGAATCATATGTTATTGAAAGCCTATCACATTTACTCCCTGCTTTTTTAAAATAGTAGAATCTGTCTTCCCACGCTAAATATAGTTTATTGCTCTGTTGGTTTGTGTGCTGTTCTGTCCAGTCCTGCTGGTGATTATATTATGTGGTGCTTGGAGTTGTTGTGAAATTCTCTTGTTGTCTTGTTGTTTTCTCCCTGCTCTTATTTTCCTCCTTCTTATTGTCTTATACCTTTTGTGTGAGCATGTTGTGAGATGAGTTTTGGCATCGCCTGTTTGTCTATCTCTGTTTCTTTTTAGTACACTCCTGTCCTGCCGTCACGTGGAGTAGGGTCAGGAGCAGGGTCAGGAAGGTGGCTCAGACATCCTCACCTTCAGAGGTAACTCTGAGATAAGGGATAGCTAAGGTCCCCATAGTCTTCAGGCACTTTATTATTGCTTTCAAATGTTGAAAAAACGCTGAAGGAGTTGACATCTAGTTCTTTCAAAAATGCAGCAGTTTTCCAATTCAGTCAGGAAAAAAAACAATTGTGTGCTTTAGATATATCAATCACCTAGCTTTTGCTGGTACTGTAAAAATCAGATTTTTATTAGCATTTTTTGCAGCATTTTTTCATGAGTTGAGCAATGTGTGAACGTAGCCTTAATAGCTGGGCCATCTCTCACTGTATTATCCTGTCTCCTATAACTATGGTAGATGACTTAGTAGAGGGGGAAACAAAACTATACCCATCAGTAGTCACCGGTAAATGTAATTTTAACATTTTACTACCTTATCTGGGCATGTGGTCAGACACATCCTGTTTAAATTTATGAAGGCAGGACGCTTAACCTAAAAGCCCATGCAGACAATGCAAGAACTGCCAAAAATTAGAAGGAAGAGGGACTCCTGATACACCCTGTTGTAGCCATAAAGTAGAGCCTAATACACATTCTGGTAAAATTGTTACGTACTATTGGGACTACTAACGCCTATGCACTGACTGCCAAAAATTTAATGGAGGGACTCCGATATACCCTGGAAGACCCATAGAGGAGGGCCACCGAACACAATTTTTTTCCAGTTATTAAGGAAAATCCTATTCACTATGTTCAAGGGCTGCCAAAAATTTAAAGGAGGGACTGCAACACACCCTCAAAGACACATACAGGTGGGCCTCAATAAACTATTTTTTCCCATTATAAGTAGTGGGACACCTAGACTAGTAAAGCCTCTGCAGTATGTGCAAGGGCCGACAAAAATTAGGAAGGACTCATGGAAGATGGGTCTCGTGGATGACTGCGTTTCTTGTGCTCCTGCAGAAGGCGTTGTTTCAACTGGCCCACGGCCTCAGTCTGTGCCTCCACCATCAGCAGCACGTCCACTTCCCCTTCCCTTACCGCACGCCTTGCGCATATTAAATTATAAATTAGATTGATGATATACAGTCATATGAAAAAGTTTGGGCACCCCTATTAATGTTAACCTTTTTTCTTTATTACAATTTGGGTTTTTGAAGCAGCTATTTCAGTTTTTATATATCTAATAACTGATGGACTGAGTAATATTTCTGGATTGAAATGAGGTTTATTGTACCAAGAGAATATGTGGAATCCAAATTTGACCGGTGCAAAAGTATGGGCACCTCAACATAAAAGTGACATTAACCTTTGTCAGGCTGCATAATTTTGCCAAAATTTCTCGACTCCTTATCTCGGAAGGGGGTGGAGATATTTTATTGAAATTTGGCCAATATATTCTGGATCAAAACTGCTGAGATGTCACGAAATTTCAGCCCTCTACGGCTTTTCGAAAAAAAAAATTATTGCAATTTAAAAAGGGAATAGTTACAATTGTACCTATTCAGCCGGACGAAGGTTAATATTTTGTAGATCCTCCTTTTGCAAAAATAACAGCCTCTAGTCACTTCCTGTAGCTTTTAATGAGTTCCTGGATCCTGGATGAAGGTATATTTGACCATTCCTGTTTACAAAACAATTCCAGTTCGGTTAAGTTTGATGGTCGCCGAGCATGGACAGCACGCTTCAAATCATCCCACAGATTTTCAATGATATTCAGGTCTGGGGACTGGGATGGCCATTCCAGAACATTGTAATTGTTCCTCTGCATGAATGCCTGACTAGATTTGGAGCGGTGATTTGGATTATGGTCTTGCTGAAATATCCATCCCCTGCGTAACTTCAACTTTGTCACTGATTCTTGAACATTATTGTCATTGTTACTGCTGATACTGAGTTGAATCCATGCGAACCTCAACTTTAGCAAGATTCCCGGTGCCGGCATTGGCCACACAGCCCCAAAGTATGATGGAACCTCCACCAAATTTTACTGTGGGTAGCAAGTGCTTTTCTTGGAATGCCGTGTTTTTTTGCCTCCATGCATAACGCCTTTTTGTATGACCAAACAACTCAATCTTTGTTTCATCAGTCCACAGGACCTTCTTCCAAAATGTAACTGGCTTGTCCAAATGTGCTTTTGCATACCTCAGGCTCTGTTTGTGGCGTGCTTGCAGAAACGGATTCTTTTGCATCACTCTCCCATACAGCTTCTCCTTGTGCAACGTGCGCTGTATTGTTGACCGATGCACATTGACACCATCTGCAGCAAGATGATGCTGCAGGTCTTTGGAGGTGGTCTTTGGATTGTCCTTGACTGTTCTCACCATTCTTCTTCTCTGCATTTCTGATATTTTTCTTGGCCTGCCACTTCTGGGCTTAACAAGAACTGTACCTGTGTTCTTCCATTTCCTTACTATGTTCCTCACAGTGGAAACTGACAGTTTAAATCTCTGAGACAACTTTTTGTATCCTTCCCCTGAACAACTATGTTGAGTAATCTTTGTTTTCAGATCATTTGAGAGTTGTTTTGAGGAGCTCATGATGCCACTCTTCATAGGAGATTCAAATAGGAGAACAACTTGCAAGTGGCCACCTTAAATACCTTTTCTCATGATTGGATACACCTGCCTATGAAGTTCAAAGCTCAATGAGGTTACAAAACAAATTTAGTGCTTTAGTAAGTCAGTAAAAAGTAGTTAGGAGTGTTCAAATCAAGAAATTGATAAGGGTGCCTATACTTTTGCACCGGTCAAATTTTGTTTAAATGCGGATTGCCGATTTTCTGTTAGTACAATAAACCTCATTTCAATCCAGAAATATTACTCAGTCCATCAGTTATTAGATATATGAAACTGAAATAGCAAAAACCCAAATTGTTATAAAGAAAAAAGGTTAACATTAATAGGGGTGCCCAAACTTTTTCATATGACTATGTCTGCAAGCTTTACAATATTAACCTCTTTACGACACATGACTTACTGGTTATGTCATGGATCGTGTGAAGTTAATCCCCGCCACCTGCCGTGGGCAGTCCACGGCGATCCACACACATATAAGCTGATTTCAACAGCTAACGTTTGTCTGCCAGGCGCGAGTGGAATCGTGTTCCACCCGTGCCTATTACCCCATACATCTTGCTGCCAAAATCTGACAGTGAGATGTATCAACATGCCGCCATAAACTTAACTTACCCAGCCCCATCTAAAATCACGTGATGTCCGGTGGTTGCCATAGTAGCACAGGGTGATGTGATGACTCCTGTAGCTATCATGACTCACTTTCTCTCACTGCTGGCAGACTGCTGTGTGTGAGATGAGAGCAGCTTTTCTCCAGATCTCAGCTGTGTAGCTGTGATCTGGAAAAATTGAAGAGTGATCAGACTGCTGATCGTTATAGTCCCCTAAGGACTTAGTAAAATAAAAAAAAAGTTTTAAAAAAATTAAAATTTGAAATCACCTTCCCCCCCATTCGGTACATTAAACATTAAAAGGGATAAAAAAATTACACATATTTGGTATTGACGCGTTCCGAAACCCGATCTATCAAAATATAAAATGAATTAATCTGATTGGTAAACGACGTAGCGGCAAACAAATTCCAAACAACAAAATTATGTTTTTTGGTTGCCACAAATTTTGCGCAGAATGCAATAACAGGCGATCAAAACAGTGCATCTGCACAAAAATAGTACTGTTAAAAGCGTCAGCTCAAGACGCAAAAAATAAGCTGTCACTGAGCCATAGATCCCGAAAAATGAGAACGCTACAGGTTTTGGATAATGGCGCAACTTTTTTTTGTCAAACTTGTGAATTATTTTTAACCCCTTAGATAAAAGTAAACCTATACATGTTTAGTGTCTACAAACTCGTGCTGACCTGAGGCATCACACTGACTCATGAGATTTATCATATAGTGAACACTGTGAATATAACATCCCAAAAACTATTGTGTGATTGCTAGTTTTTTTGCAGTTTTTCCACACTTGAAATTATTTTTCTGTTTTCCACTACACTAAATTTTAAAATTTATGGTTTCATTTCAAAACAAGCCCTTATATGGCAAAAGTGACGGAAAAATAAAAAATTTACGGCTCTCGGAAGAAGGAGAAGAAAAAAAAAAAGGAAAGACGCCCAGGGGTAAAGGAGTTAATAGATGTAGTCCTGACACTTTTTGTTTTCGGTTGCAGCAACAAGGACTGTAAGACTGTAATCCCTACCTATATGCTTGTAATCCAAACCTATCCCTTCTCCAGCAGCTATCCCTACACTAAAATGCAACAAACAGCGATATCAATAGGGAATAAACCTCATTAGGTGAGCGTAAAAGGATCTAAGGACTTACAATTATTTCATCCTCAGACAAAAATTCAGGATAAGGACCGTCAAATCTGCAGTCTCAGAATTAGATCAAGGAGGGACTCCCATATCATGAAAGGTTGAAAAAGTTGGGCTTGTTTAGCTTAGAAAAAAGACGTCTCAGAGGAGATCTCATTTATACAGTGTGTCCGCCCATATCCTGTCCACCGCCATTAACTTCAGAACGGCGGCAGCTATAGGCATAGAAGTGGTGTCTAGGTATAGTAAAGTAGCCATGACAGTCATTGTCTTTCCCAACTGTAAACTGTTGGGAAAGACTCTAAGGCTATGTGCGCACGTTGCGTTATATTACCGCCGAAAAGCTGCGTTCTGAGACGCATTCGGCAGAACGCAACGTGCGCACATTCCTGCAGAATTCATGCGTTCTGGATGCTTTCTCTGCCATGGGAAAAGCATCCAGAGCACACATTTTTGACAGTGCGGTCCCACTCGGCTCTGCAGCATCCCCATAGGCTTGCAGCAGAGCCGACTGGGACCGGAATGTCAAAAAGAGCACATGGCTGGCTGCGGGAGACAGCCGCGCGATCAGAATGAACTCGGGTGAACTTCACCCGACTTCATTGTGATCGCGCGGCTGTCTGTGTGCCGCGGCTTGATTTGTGGTCACAGGTGAAGGACTCACCTGTGACCGCAAATCTGAGTGAATGCAGTGAGCCACGCGATCACCGGTGCCGTCACTCAGGTAAGGTTAACCTTAGAGACGTCCCCGCACACAACCCGACATCCCCGCACACATCCTGACATCCCCGCACACATCCCCGCACACAACCCGACATCCCCGCACACAACCCGACATTACCGCTGACATCCCCGCACACATCCTGACATCTCCGCACAGATCCTGACATTACCGCTGACATCCCCGCACACAACCCGACATTACCGCCGACATCCCCGCACACAACCCGACATCCCCGCACACATCCCGACATCCCCGCACACATCCCGACATCCCCGCACACATCCCGACATCCCCGCACACATCCTGACATCCCCGCACACATCGCCGCACACAACCCGACATCCCCGCACACAACCTGACATTACCGCCGACATCCCCGCACACATCCTGACATCCCCGCACAGATCCTGACATTACCGCCGACATCCCCGCACACATCCCGACATCCCCGCACACATCCTGACATCCCCGCACACATCCTGACATTACCGCCGACATCCCCGCACAAATCCCGACATCCCCGCACACATCCCGACATCCCCGCACACTTCCTGACATCCCCGCACACTTCCTGACATTACCGCCAACATCCCCGCACACAACCCGTCATTACCGCCGACATCCCCGCACACAACCCGACATTACCGCCGACATCACCGCACACATCCCGACATCCCCGCACACATCCTGACATTACCGCCGACATCCCCGCACACATCCCGACATCCCCGCACACATCCCGACATCCCCGCACACATCCCGACATTACCGCCGACATCACCGCACACATCCCGACATCCCCGCACACATCCCGACATCCCCGCACACAACCCGACATTACCGCCGACATCACCGCACACATCCCGACATCCCCGCACACATCCTGACATTACCGCCGACATCCCCGCACACATCCCGACATCCCCGCACACATCCCGACATCCCCGCACACATCCCGACATTACCGCCGACATCCCCGCACACAACTCGACATTACCGCCGACATCCCCGCACACATCCTGACATTACCGCCTACATCCCCGCACACATCCTGACATTACCGCCGACATCCCCGCAAACAACCCGACATCCCCGCACACATTCCGACACTACAGCCCTCATCATCACCGCACACACACACCGGCATTACCTCAGTGACGTCCCCGCTGACAGCACGACTCACTTCAGTTGCTGCATGGAGCGGACAGGAGTGGGGGTGTTCTACTGCCGCTCCGGTCAGCTTCATGTAGCAGAGCTGGATGCGTCGCGGGACCTCGTGGATTACGCCGGACCTGGAGGGGTTTTTGGGGATTAATAAAGTGGTAAAAGAGGGTGGTTTTTGTCTTTTATTTCAAATAAAGGATTTTTCGGGTGTTTGTGTTTATTTACTTTCACCAGGTTAATCATTGGGGGTGTCTCATAGACGCCTGCAACGATTAACTAGGACTTAGTGGCAGCTATGGGCTGCTGCCATTAACTCCTTATTACCCAGATTGCCACCGCACCAGGGCAGTTCTGGATGAGCCGGGTACAGTCCCGGGACTGTCGCATCTAATCCATGCGGCAATTCCTGACGGCTGCTGGCTGATATTTTTAGGCTGGGGGGCTCCCCATAACGTGGGGCTCCCCATCCTGAGAATACCAGCCTTCAGCAGTGTGGCTTTTTCCTGGCTGGTATCAAAATTGGGGGGGACCGCACGCCGTTTTTTTTTAATTATTTATTTATTTTACTGCACTACATAGACCCGCCCACCGGCGGCTGTAATTGGTTGCAGTGAGACAGCTGTCACTCAGCATGGGGGCGTGTCTGACTGCAACCAATCATAGGCGCCGGTGGGCGGGGGAAGCAGGGAATACGAGATTGAATAATGGGCGGCCGGCTTTTTCAAAAGCAGGAGAAGCCGTCGGAGCAGTGTGACAGCCGTGCAGCTGATCGGTGAGTATGAGAGAGGGGGGAGAGGGATAGACCGAGAGAGAGAAAGAGACCGACCGTCAGGGTGACACAGAGACCAACAGACAGACAGAAAAAGAGACTGACATTACAACCAATACGCACAAAAGAAGTGACATGTCACTTCTTAGAACGCGCGCTTCGGGCAGGAGCCAGAGCGCTGCGCTTTAATACGCCACGTGCGCACGGCTCCTGCATAATCTTCATAGATTATGCTGGGGACGCAGGACGCATGCAGTTACGCTGCGGTGCAGATCGCAGCGTAACTGCATGCAAATACGCAACGTGCGCACATAGCCTAAGGCAAAATATAAACACAAGGCTTAATTAATACTCTGAAACGTCTGTCCAAGTCAGCCTTAAAATCTTAAATACATCCAAGAGAGCTTCAAACGTGGGACGACCTTCATTTTATAGACAATCACCTTGGCTATCTCATACATAAATTGAGCTTGATACTTTTTACATAGTTGCATTAGTTCTAAAAAAGACCTAGGTCCATGTAGTTCAATCTTCCTCCGCCAGTCTCTAAATCATTTATAACCAGCAATGTTTGTACTGAGGAAATCATCCGCCCTGATATAAAGCTGTTATAGTATCTGCCATTACTACCTCTTGTGCTCGGCATTCCACAGTCTGACTGCTCTAACTGTAAAGAACCCTTTCTTATTTAGCTGCCAGAATCAATTTTCTTCCACTCGCAGTGAGTGCCCCCTGGTCCTTAGTATTGTCTTTGGAAGGAATAAGTCATGTGCCAGTCCTTTATATTGACCACACATGTATTTATACATATAAATGAGGTCTCCTCTGAGACATCTTTTTTCTAAGCTGAACAAGCCCAACTTTCCAACCTCTCATCATACGGCCGGCCTCCAATCCTTGTAATAATCTAGTTGCCACCTTTTGGACTGATTATCTTCTGAATGTTCTTTTTAAATGTGGAGCCCAAAACTGGATCCCATATTCCAAATGTGGCCTGACAAGTGATTTATAAAGGGGTAACAATACGTTGGGATCACGGGATCTAATCTCTTTTTATGCACCCTAAAATCTTGTTTGCTTTAGCAGCTGCTGCCTGACATTGAGTGCTGCTGCTCAGTTACTTGTACCCAGAATCCCCCAGTCTTTCTCCTGTTCTGTAGTCCTGAGGTTACTTCCATTTAATGTATACACAGCTATAGGATTACTCCGTCCTCGGTGCATTACTTTACATTTATCAACATTAAATCTTATTTGATAAGTGTCTGCTCATTCCAACATCTTATCCAGATAGTTTTTCTTTGTTAAATATCGGTACCAGGGCAGCCATCCTCCAAACCTGAGGCACCAACTCTGTTACAAGAAAGTCTAAGAAGATGACATGCAGCGGTCTTTCAGTTACTGAGCTCAATTCCCTCAATATCAGTGGATAAATGCCATGTGGCCGTGGAATTTGTCAATATTTAATTTACTCAAATGCAGGCGTACTTCTTCTTGTGTCAAGTGAGTTATAACAAATGGTGAAGTTCAATTTTTCACTTGTTGAATGACCCCTGAAACAGTCAGTTCCTTGGTGACGAGGATGAAAAGTGCCTGTTTAATATCTCAGCCTTTTCTATGTCCTCCATAATCATTCTGTTATTTGCTTTAACATTAACATTCCTTTAACATCAAAACCACCTGGGCTGGTTTCTAGCCCGATATAGTCCTATTAATGAACCAGGCCTATGTCTAACGAGACACTGGTGGCAGACTCCTGTTCCACTGGGGCTAGGGGAAAGGTTCTGGCGGCCGGTCGGGGTTGTGAGAAAGCTGGGTGCCACACAAGAGTTTGAGTGGCCTGCTTTGTCTCTCTCCCCATGCCTCCCTGTGCCCGAGGGTACAAGAGGTGTCAGTGTTACAATGCAGCAAGAAGACCTTACTCATACCCTGGGGGTGGGGAACGTCTTGTGTTGGCGGAAGTGACGAGGTTGTATCGCGTGAGTCTGATGTATTAGAGATATCAGGGTGGGGCTGTGAGGTGCGGTTTTGTCACAGATTGACAGGTCAACGACGAAGCAGAGGGATGTGTGCGTGACCCCCCTGGCTCGATTCCTGACAACACGTCATACTCACATGGTTCCATTCTATGTATGTCGCACATCCGGATCTTCACTTTATACATGTCAAACACACGCGGTGCCACTCTGTATATGTCGTGCACACACGGCTCCGCTCTGCACACATCATACAGACACAGCTCCGCACCTTATACTTCGTACACACACGGTTCTGCTCCGTACAAGTTGTAGACACACGGCTCTGCTTCTTATGCGTTGTACACACATGATTCCGCTCTGCACACAGCTCTGCTCACATTGTACACACGTGACACGCCCAAGAGGTCAGGGCTTTACTCGTTCTGGGGAAGTCCCGTTGCTATGGTGACCACCTCTCGCCCAGTTTCTGTGTCTGGCAGCTAAGCTGGGACAGCACTTATACTGTGTGTGTTGTGTAAGTGAAAACCAGTGGTTAACCTCTTCCTCACCTGGGATGAGTACTGCACCTTAAGTGAGATTAAATACCGTGTGGTGACTGAGCCTCAGAGGCGCCACACATGGATCTCCTCTGTACACTTTGTTCACACGCGGCTACGCTCCATAAACGTCGTACACACACGGCTCTGCTCCGTACACCTCGTACACACATGACTCCGCTCCGTACACATCGTACACACTCGGCTCCGCTCCGTACACCTCGTACACACACGGCTCTGCTCCGTACACCGTGTACACACGGCTCCGCTCCGTACACCTCGTACACACACGGCTCCGCTCCGTACACCTCGTACACACGCGGCTCCGCTCCGTACACCTCGTACACACACGGCTCCGCTCCGTACACCTCGTACACACACGGCTCTGCTACATCCACACTGTAAACCCCTCCTGACCCCACACATAAACTCCCCCTCATCCAGCACCATGACAACCAGCACAGCAGAGTCCTGCATACACTGAGGAGCTGATCATGTGACCCCTGACTCCTCCCCTCCATGTGACATCATCACAGGTCCTGTAAGCACAGAGCAGCCATATATCTAGTGTGCGGCTCTGCAGGTGGAGGTAGGTGCAGGGTATTATATATCTAGTGTGCGGCTCTGCAGGTGGAGGTAGGTGCAGGGTATTATATATCTAGTGTGCGGCTCTGCAGGTGGAGGTAGGTGCAGGGTATTATATATCTGTGTGTGGCTCTGCAGGTGGAGGTAGGTGCAGGTTATTATATATCTAGTGTGCGGCTCTGCAGGTGGAGGTAGGTGCAGGGTATTATATATCTAGTGTGCGGCTCTGCAGGTGGAGGTAGGTGCAGGGTATTATATATCTGTGTGCGGCTCTGCAGGTGGAGGTAGGTGCAGGTTATTATATATCTAGTGTGCGGCTCTGCAGGAGGAGGTAGGTGCAGGGTATTATATATCTAGTGTGCGGCTCTGCAGGTGGAGGTAGGTGCAGGGTATTATATATCTAGTGTGCGGCTCTGCAGGTGGAGGTAGGTGCAGGGTATTATATATCTAGTGTGCGGCTCTGCAGGTGGAGGTAGGTGCAGGTTATTATATATCTGTGTGCGGCTCTGCAGGTGGAGGTAGGTGCAGGGTATTATATATCTAGTGTGCGGCTCTGCAGGTGGAGGTAGGTGCAGGGTATTATATATCTAGTGTGCGGCTCTGCAGGTGGAGGTAGGTGCAGGGTATTATATATCTAGTGTGCGGCTCTGCAGGTGGAGGTAGGTGCAGGGTATTATATATCTAGTGTGCGGCTCTGCAGGTGGAGGTAGGTGCAGGGTATTATATATCTAGTGTGCGGCTCTGCAGGTGGAGGTAGGTGCAGGGTATTATATATCTAGTGTGCGGCTCTGCAGGTGGAGGTAGGTGCAGGGTATTATATATCTAGTGTGCGGCTCTGCAGGTGGAGGTAGGTGCAGGGTATTATATATCTAGTGTGCGGCTCTGCAGGTGGAGGTAGGTGCAGGGTATTATATATCTAGTGTGCGGCTCTGCAGGTGGAGGTAGGTGCAGGGTATTATATATCTAGTGTGCGGCTCTGCAGGTGGAGGTAGGTGCAGGGTATTATATATCTAGTGTGCGGCTCTGCAGGTGGAGGTAGGTGCAGGTTATTATATATCTGTGTGCGGCTCTGCAGGTGGAGGTAGGTGCAGGGTATTATATATCTAGTGTGCGGCTCTGCAGGTGGAGGTAGGTGCAGGGTATTATATATCTAGTGTGCGGCTCTGCAGGTGGAGGTAGGTGCAGGGTATTATATATCTAGTGTGTGGCTCTGCAGGTGGAGGTAGGTGCAGGGTATTATATATCTAGTGTGCGGCTCTGCAGGTGGAGGTAGGTGCAGGGTATTATATATCTAGTGTGCGGCTCTGCAGGTGGAGGTAGGTGCAGGGTATTATATATCTAGTGTGCGGCTCTGCAGGTGGAGGTAGGTGCAGGGTATTATATATCTAGTGTGCGGCTCTGCAGGTGGAGGTAGGTGCAGGGTATTATATATCTAGTGTGCGGCTCTGCAGGTGGAGGTAGGTGCAGGTTATTATATCTAGTGTGCGGCTCTGCAGGAGGAGGTAGGTGCAGGGTATTATATATCTAGTGTGCGGCTCTGCAGGTGGAGGTAGGTGCAGGGTATTATATATCTAGTGTGCGGCTCTGCAGGTGGAGGTAGGTGCAGGGTATTATATATCTAGTGTGCGGCTCTGCAGGTGGAGGTAGGTGCAGGGTATTATATATCTAGTGTGCGGCTCTGCAGGTGGAGGTAGGTGCAGGGTGTTATATATCTAGTGTGCGGCTCTGCAGGTGGAGGTAGGTGCAGGTTATTATATATCTAGTGTGCGGCTCTGCAGGTGGAGGTAGGTGCAGGGTATTATATATCTAGTGTGCGGCTCTGCAGGTGGAGATAGGTGCAGGGTATTATATATCTAGTGTGCGGCTCTGCAGGGGGAGGTAGGTGCAGGTTATTATATATCTGTGTGTGGCTCTGCAGGTGGAGGTAGGTGCAGGGTATTATATATCTAGTGTGCGGCTCTGCAGGTGGAGGCAGGTGCAGGGTATTATATATCTAGTGTGCGGCTCTGCAGGTGGAGGTAGGTGCAGGTTATTATATATCTGTGTGTGGCTCTGCAGGTGGAGGTAGGTGCAGGGTATTATATATCTAGTGTGCGGCTCTGCAGGTGGAGGTAGGTGCAGGGTATTATATATCTAGTGTGCGGCTCTGCAGGTGGAGGTAGGTGCAGGTTATTATATATCTGTGTGCGGCTCTGCAGGTGGAGGTAGGTGCAGGGTATTATATATCTAGTGTGCGGCTCTGCAGGAGGAGGTAGGTGCAGGGTATTATATATCTGTGTGCGGCTCTGCAGGTGGAGGTAGGTGCAGGGTATTATATATCTGTGTGCGGCTCTGCAGGTGGAGGTAGGTGCAGGTTATTATATATCTAGTGTGCGGCTCTGCAGGTGGAGGTAGGTGCAGGGTATTATATATCTAGTGTGCGGCTCTGCAGGTGGAGGTAGGTGCGGGGTATTATATATCTAGTGTGCGGCTCTGCAGGAGGAGGTAGGTGCAGGGTATTATATATCTAGTGTGCGGCTCTGCAGGAGGAGGTAGGTGCAGGGTATTATATATCTGTGTGCGGCTCTGCAGGTGGAGGTAGGTGCAGGGTATTATATATCTAGTGTGCGGCTCTGCAGGTGGAGGTAGGTGCAGGGTATTATATATCTAGTGTGCGGCTCTGCAGGTGGAGGTAGGTGCAGGGTATTATATATTTAGTGTGCGGCTCTGCAGGTGGAGGTAGGTGCAGGGTATTATATATCTAGCGTGCAGCTCTGCAGGTGGAAGTAGGTGCAGGTTATTATATATCTAGTGTGCGGCTCTGCAGGTGGAGGTAGGTGCAGGGTATTATATATCTAGTGTGCGGCTCTGCAGGTGGAGGTAGGTGCAGGGTATTATATATCTAGTGTGCGGCTCTGCAGGTGGAGGTAGGTGCAGGTTATTATATATCTAGTGTGCGGCTCTGCAGGTGGAGGTAGGTGCAGGGTATTATATATCTAGTGTGCGGCTCTGCAGGTGGAGGTAGGTGCAGGGTATTATATATCTAGTGTGCGGCTCTGCAGGTGGAGGTAGGTGCAGGGTATTATATATCTAGTGTGCGGCTCTGCAGGTGGAGGTAGGTGCAGGGTATTATATATTTAGTGTGCGGCTCTGCAGGTGGAGGTAGGTGCAGGGTATTATATATCTAGCGTGCAGCTCTGCAGGTGGAAGTAGGTGCAGGTTATTATATATCTAGTGTGCGGCTCTGCAGGTGGAGGTAGGTGCAGGGTATTATATATCTAGTGTGCGGCTCTGCAGGTGGAGGTAGGTGCAGGGTATTATATATCTAGTGTGCGGCTCTGCAGGTGGAGGTAGGTGCAGGTTATTATATATCTAGTGTGCGGCTCTGCAGGTGGAGGTAGGTGCAGGGTATTATATATCTAGTGTGCGGCTCTGCAGGTGGAGGTAGGTGCAGGGTATTATATATCTAGTGTGCGGCTCTGCAGGTGGAGGTAGGTGCAGGGTATTATATATCTGTGTGCGGCTCTGCAGGTGGAGGTAGGTGCAGGGTATTATATATCGCCTCCATACTCCGCGGCGCTGTACACACTATTATCACCGTCTGGCATACAGCTATTGCTTTCTCTCATCATAAACTCTAATATCTCCAGTAATTACATTGTTGTTTTTCCATCGTCATCTCCTTCCCATTCAGGTCCTTATAATATCGGATCCTCTTAGTGGAGATCTTCTATAGAAGAGAATTCTCCTGATTGCCCCGTGAAGGATGGAGATGGACAGGGACAAGATGGCGGAGAGGATATTCCACCTCACCCTAGAGATCCTCTTCCGGCTTACTGGAGAGGTGAGAGATTCTGATGACGTCACATTACACCATTCTTATCTATGGGAATAACAGATGGACAGAACTGGAGAGGTGAGGACTCTGGAAATGTCTGGAGTGAGATTTATTACTGTGTCTCTCCATAACCAGGATTACACAGTAGTGAAGAAGACCTCTAGTGAGCGCTGTCAGGCCCCTGTGTCTGAGGGATGGGGAAGACCCCTGAGCCCAATCACAGGGCCTCCACCTCACCCCCCGATACATGAGGACATCAATGACCAGAAGATCCTAGAACTCACCTACAAGATGATTGAGCTGCTGACTGGAGAGGTGACACTGCTGGGAATGCTGGGACATTATACAGTAACGCTATGAAGGGATCGGGGGTGACGGTATCATTGTATGTGTCAGGTTCCTATAAGGTGTCAGGACGTCACCGTCTATTTCTCCATGGAGGAGTGGGAGTATTTAGAAGGACACAAAGATCTGTACAAGGATGTCATGATGGAGGATCCCCAGCCCCTCACATCACCAGGTAATAGACAGGACTAAATACACACGGCCTATAATTATCTGTATGTAAGGAATGAATTCAGTCCCTGTATGTGTCTCCTCCAGTCCTATCCAGTAAGAGGACAACACCAGAGAGATGTCCCCGTCCTCTTCTCCCACAGGACTGTAAACAAGAAGACCCCGATGTTCCTCAGGATCATCAGGTAGATGGAGAGAAGGGGCCATGAAATCCCCCTATGATGTGTAGACGGCTGTGAAGGTCTTGTGCTCAGTCTTGTTTTATCCTCCAGTATTATATGTGTTATACTTGTGTAATGAGAGCGGTGGAGATGGCAGGATTAGAGCTGATCATAGATGTAACTTCTCCATCTGTCTGTGACTTTTACAATATTTGTTTCAGGGGGAAGATCTGCCCCATATTAATACTACAGAGACATATGTGGGGGGTGATGAGCGGAGTAAAGCGGAGATTCCTACAGATGACCGCCCAGGTGAGTAGTGACCGCTCTCGCTCTGATAAGTCACATAACCAAGACCATTTGTTTGACTAAAAACTATTTTAGTCGTCAGTTTGGCAAAAATATAAAACAAATCAGAACAGGCAATGATCACAAGTCGTAGTGTTACCGTACTCACTACTCATTCTTTCTAAAACATTCAGGCTGCTTTGGACTTTTTGTCACACAGTCGGAATCTGTCAATAACAACAACAAGTGGGACTGAGCTGCTAACCTTCTTAATGCCTCTGTTAATCTGACATTGGCATATAAATAGAGGAGACACATGCGTCCAACAGCCCCTCAAAACATGATCATGGGGCACTAATTGGATTGGTTACTTTCGCAGCTGAGAGCTTACTGAAAACTGTGTCTGCCATCTTGCTCCTCCTGTGAAGCTCAGTCACGGGCTGAGCTTCATAGGAGTCATCAATTTTGACCATATACTACAATACCTTGTCTTTCCAGCACCCTGCCTTAAAAAATATTAACGCCTGCATGATCCTTCACGTACCCTTATGTCATGGTTGGGTAGGAGTTCCCAGCTTATGACGTAGTTGTAAGTCATGGTGATTGTGCGGTGCACATTAGATGTGCCCACGCAAACGTTGCTGTGAGCATGACTTACGTGTCAGCCGGGCTCCAGCTCTAACAGCCAGAAGTGGTGCCTGCCCAGGTGTTTAACAATCCAGTACCCAGTATCTATATCGATCGCAGTATTTAGAAGAATTTAGGAGGCTGGGAGACTAAGAGAATTCAACTCAACCCTCAAAAAAGCAAGTCCCTACTCAGGACCATCATCTATTAACAGAAATTTATGGGGCTTCCACATTACTGGCAGCACAAAGGCTCTGGAAAACTGCTCTGGCTCCCCCCAAAAAAAGAAATCCAGGAAAATCTACACTCCCAAATCTAAATGCCCCTTTCTCTTCTGAGCCCCACAATCTGTATGAACCACAGTTTACGTCCACATGTTTGGCATTATTGAAGTGAGGATACTACACTTAATGTACGGGGTGCAGGTTTCCAGAAGCACAAGCTGCGCACAATGTACAGGCACTACAATTTGAGAGCACTACAATGTTCTTTTCTCATCTAGAGGTGACATTTTCCCTTCTTCTTTGCACACAAGCTCTTCTTCAGAGAGATTGGATGGGTTTAGGACTAGACTGTGCCTGGGTTGTTCACTCACATGAATATGCTCCAATGTAAACCCTCCCTTGCAGCTTGGGAAGGATGTTTAGGGTCATTGTCCTGCTGAAAGGTGAACCTACACCCCAGCCTCAGGACTTCTGCAGCCTCTAACAGGTTTCCCTCCAGGATTGCCCTGTATTTAGCTTCATCCATCTTCTCATCACCTCTGACCAGCTTCCCTGCCCCTGCTGAAGAAAAGAATACCCACAGCAGGATGTGGCCTCCACTATGTGTGACTGTGGGGAGGGTGTTTTCAGGGTGATGAGCAGTGTTCGTTTTCTACCACACACAGCCTCTTCTTCCATGTGCTCACTATTTCCCTACATGGCTTTTTGGAAACTACACACGGGATTTCTTATGGCTTTCAAAAATGTCTTTCTAGTAATGACTAGTAATCATCCTGTGGACAGATTCTCTCCCTGAGCTGTGATCTCTGTGGCTCTGTGACCATGGGCCTCGTGGCTGCTCTCATTGCCAGGAGCGGGGCTTGGATCGCTCCAGGCATTTTAACACCCCAAATGCTGTGATCGATAGCAATACCATGCAAAAACATTTTTTTCTATAAAATTGTTTTTATGATGTAAAAGTCGCAAAACATATAAAACCCCCAATACAAATGGTGTATCAGTGTAATCTTACTGACGCAAAGAATAAAACTGTCTTATCACTTTTATTAAACAGTGACCGGCTTAAAAAGAACAAACAAAAAAACAATTCCTATGTTGCTGTTTCTTCTTGATTCTGCCCCACAAAAAGTGGAATAGAAATCAATCAAAAATTCTGCGCCAAAATGGTATCAATCAAAACTCCAACTCATCCCGCAATAAACAAATGCTAACGTGACTCTGTCGGGAAAAAAAGTTTAAAAAAAAACTTCAAAAAATTTATTTTGTAAAAAAAAAAGTGTTAGTAGCCAAAGCTAAAAAAAATAAATCTGGAATCGCTGTAATTGTACTGAATTGAGACATAAAACCACCTAATCACTAATACCGCAAGGTGTACGGCGTAAAAAATAAAGCCAATTCTTCAGCTGTTGTTGATTTGTTCATTCTGTCTCCCAAATATCGCAGTATGGCGCGGCTCACATTTATCCTGCGCTCTACGCTGAGCGCTTACACTGGGGATTACGTGTAATTCTCTGATAAATGTCATTCAGATAAAATTCCCAATGGGAAATTCACTGTAATGAGGCAGAGAGAGTCATTTTGACTTCACATCTGACCTGGGATTCGGCGGTGTCCATCTTTTTATGCATCCTTTTAGGCGTGCACAAAAGTGCGGTCATCAACACTTTTGTTCACCTTTGAAAAGACTGACACCACTTAAGAGTACGAACGGAGATCGTATTAACTCTGCTGTCTCATTATAGTGAATGAATCCGTCCGTGGGGAGTTTCACTTGAATCATGTATTTTGGATATGTAGATGGAAACCCCAATGTAAGTGCTCAGCATAGAGCTCAGGATAAATGTGAACTGATGCAAAATATTGTGTACCTCAAATTGCCACAAAATAGCATTCAACTCAACCCACAAAAACACAAGTCCCCACTTATATCCATCAATTGTTAATGAAAATATAGGTACCACAAAAGCTCTTGAAAAGCACTATGGCTCCCCCCCCCCCCCCCCAAAAAAAATAAAACCAAATCCAAATGCCTCCCCTCCATCTGAGCCCCAAAATGTGCCTATAACACATATATATATATATATATATATATATATATATATATATATATATATATATATATATATAATACTTGACTTTATTGTAGTGAGAGGAGCTTGCTTAATTTACGCAGGTTTCCAGAAACACGAGCTAGGACCAATGTATGAGCACTACAATGTACTGGGCACAACAAGGCCTTATTTGCAATTTTTAATTCTGCAACATTCACTGCATTTGACTCCATGGGTGTTTTCCAGAGACTGAATCATCACTACCCGTAATGAGGTATCCGCATACACACAATTTGTCGTATAATTTCTTCTGCTTCCCTTGTTAGACTGCAAAATTTGGGGCTAAAGTAACATTTTTGTGGGAAAAAGCTAAGTTTTCATTTTTTATTTTTTCCGTCCACAATGTTTTAGTTCCTGTGAAACACCTAAAGGGTTAATGAACTTCTTGAATGTGGTTTTGAGCAGTGTGAGGGGTGCAGTTTTTAGTGTTTTCTATCACCCGGCCTCTCATAGTGTCACATGTATAGGGACAGGCTCAGGGCTAGCGCTTACCTTTCCATATGGGACCATGCACTTTAAAAGTAGTTTTTCATTTTGGGACATTAAGGCTGGAGTCACACTTGTGAGAGACTCGCGCGAGTCTCACATCGCATCACCCGACATGGCCTGCAGCTCTCCGGACAGGAGAATCTCATCTGCAAAGAAATACATGCAGCTGACCCGCTCCTGTCGGGAGAGTGTGTGGCCATGCCGGGTGATGCGATGTGAGACTCGCGCGAGTCTCTCACAAGTGTGACTCCAGCCTAAGAGATAAATCCTTCTCTGGTGCAGCAGCAGACTGGCTCAGCTGGCAGAAGTTAATCATCTTCCAGTCAGGATTTCAGCCCTCTGCTTCCTGGACTTGATGCTGGTTATTCTATTCAGTTAGGAGCTAGCCTGGGAGCAGAGAGGACGTCGTTGTTGCTGCTGTGGTTTGTTGCAAGTTTTGTTTTTGTACTACTTCCTTTCCTGTGTTATCCCTTACCCGTATACTTTTTCTTTGGTGCAGGTTTTAGGTGTGTATGTGTTTTTATTTTTCCCCTGTCTGTAGTTCGCTCTTGTAAGGGTTTTGAGGATCACTTTCCTGGTCAGTCCCCTAGGTGGTGGGTGTGGTGGGGACATGTCATCAGGGTCAGGAGAGGAGTAGCTAGAGCCAGGTCGGGGGCCTGGACCTTCCTACCTTCAAGGATATCTCCGGGTGTAGGTTACCCTATCTTGCCTTGTCATCCGTTACACCCAATCCCTGACACAAAGTCACTTGAAATGTAATTTGGTCCTAAAAAAAAATAATTCAAAATTTTGTTGTAAAAATTAGAAATAACTGATTAAACTTTGAACCCTTCTAACTTCCTAACAATGAGGCTTCAAAAACTGTTCCGGTGTAAAGTAGACATGTGGGAAATGTTATTGATTAACTATTTTGTGCTACAAAAGTCTCTGGTTTAAGGTCAGAAAAGTTCAAAGTTTTACAATTTTCAAAATTTTCGCTAAATTTCTAATATTTTCACATATAAATCCAACAACTATCGTCTTAAATTTACCACTATCATGAAGGACAATGTGTCATGTAAAAAACAATCTCATAATCACCGGGATCTGTTGAAGCTCCAGATATAACCTCATAAAGTGACACTGGTCAGAATAGCCCAAAAAAAAAAAAAAAAAATGGCTCGGTTATGAAGGTGAAAATGGGCTTGGGGGTGAAGGGGTTAAGTAAAAAAAATCTACACACGTTTGGTATTTCCGTTATTGTATTGACTTGGGGAATCATATTTTAGGTCACTTTTCCCATTTACTGAACAACGATAATGTCTAACATCATGATCTACTGGTTCTTCCTCTAACGTCTTCTGTTAGATTGTGATCTATTTTGTTTTTAATCATGGTTTTAATTGGATAACAACTCAGTTTGCTACATGACTTTCAACTTGCATGGAATGTTTTTTAGACAATGTCCTAAAATAACCATTAACTTTCACAATATAATGTTACAGTTTTAATGTTAAAAAAATAATCCAATCCATTTGATTTTTGGCAGATCAATTTGCCACAAGATCAACAAGACCACTGATACCCTCAAATTGTATGGCAGATGTTCGTGGTGTCACAAAACATGCACATGAAGAACTTGTCCTTATTCCAGATATATGTGATGTCCTTCACAACAAAGATCTATCATCTGATTTATCAAAAACGGTTAAGAAAAATAAAAATTGCGGAAAGGATGTTGAACATAAAAGTTTGCACACAAAGGAGAAGCCGTTTTCATGTTCAGAATGTGGGAAAGGTTTTAATAGAAAATCAGGTCTTATTGAACATCAATTAAATCACACAGGAGAAAAGCCATTTTCATATTTGGAATGTGGGAAAGGTTTTAATAGAAAATCAAGTCTTGTTGAACATCAAATAACTCACACAGGAAGGAAGCCGTTTTCATGTTCGGAATGTGGGAAAGGTTTTATTAGAAAATCAAACCTTGTTGAACATCAAAAAACTCACACAGGAGAAAAGCCGTTTTCATGTCCAGAATGTGGGAAAAGTTTTATTCGAAAATCAAATCTTGTTGAACATCAAAAAACTCACACAGGAGCGAAGCCATATTCATGTTCAGAATGTGGAAAAAGCTTTAACCATAAATCAACTCTCGTTACACATAAATTAACTCATACACAGGAGATGCCATATTTATGTTTAGAATGTGGGAGAAGTTATAACAAGAAATCATCTCTTGTTATACATCAAAAAATTCACACAGGAGAGAAACCATTTTCATGTTCAGAATGTGGAAAACATTTTAACCGGAGATCATATTTGGTTTCCCATGAAAGGATTCACACGGGGGAGAAGCCATTTATATGTTCTGAATGCGGTAAAGGTTTTAAATGGAGATCAATCCTTGTGGACCATCAACAAACTCATACAGGAGAGAAACCTTATTCGTGTTTAGAATGTGGGAAAGGTTTTAACCAGAAATCAAATCTTTTTATACATAAAAGAACTCACACAGGGGAGAAGCCATATTCATGTTCAGAATGTGGAAAAGGTTTTAAAAGGAGAGCAGATCTTACTAAACATCTAAGAATTCACACAAGGGGGAAGCCATTTTCATGATAAGAATATGGAACATTTTTCAACACAAATCAGATTTTAATCATCAGAGAATTCACACAGGGTAGAAGCTATATTCATGTTTAAAATGCAGGAAATGTTATACCCAGAATTCAACTGGAAAGATATATCAGTGAATTTGTACAGGAGATGAGCCATATTCTAGTTCAGAATGTGGAAAATATCGTAGGTCTAAAATTGATCTCATTAATGTACATCAGAGAAGTTAAACAGGGGAGCAGCCATTTTCATGCTTAAAGGGAACCAAACATCAGGATTTTCCTATATAACGTAAAACCAGTGCTATGCTGGCACGATCAGGCTGATTCTATACATACCTGTAGTGGTCAGCTCGGATGTATAGGTTTTGAAACCTAAGAAAGTAAAGTTTATAAAATCACCAGCTTCTTGAGTGACAGCAGCTGAGGATCAGATAATAATATCTGGGGGAATTTATAATTAGCATAAGTATTATACAATCGACTTAACTTTTCACTAGGAAGAACCTCTGTGAGGTCATACCCATGCAACCAGAAGGGGCGGGGCCTCAGCAAACAAAATATTGCTTCGTGGTATCATCTTTGTTGGCTGAGGCCCCGCCCCATCTGGTTACATGGCTATGACCTCACACAGTTCCTTCCTAGTGGAAAGTTAAATTGATGGTATAATACTTATGCTAATTCTAGCAGGGGGAGGGGATAACTATGAATTCCCCCCTCAGATATTATCTGATCCTCAGCTGCTGTCACTCAAGAAGCTGATGATTTTATAAACGTTACATTCTTGGATTTCAAAATCTATACATCTGAGCTGACCACTACAGGTATGTATAGAATCAGCCTGATAGTGCCAGTATAGCACTGGCGTTAGGTTATATATGAAAATCCTGATGATTGGTTCCCTTCAAAAGGGGATTAAATGTTTTAATAGGATGTAAAATGTTGTTGACTCATCAATAAATTTATATAATTGCCAAATCATAATTATTTTCTTTCTATATTTTGCAAATGTTTTATTTAAACGTCTGAAGTTCTTAAGAATCTAAGATCTCAAAGAAAAAAGTCACAAAAATATTAGAAAAAGTAGCAATAATTCCATTATTTTGGGAAATTATTGTTATGGTGTTAATCACATGGAAGAAAACGCATAACTTTTTCTTTTACGTTTACTATTTTGTTAAATAAAACCACTTTAATATTCATGTCATGAACTCATCTGTGTGAAGCCTTGTTTTTTTCGAGTGATGACTTCTTTTTATTGCCACCTTTCGGTGCCACGGATACATTTTAATCATCTTCTATTTTGTTATACTGGTGGTTAGTTAACAAAAACAGCATTAGGGATTTAGGCATTGTTGTTTTTTACAGTGTTCTCCATGTAGGATAAATGTTTTCTGCTCATAATACACACACCTTTCTTAACCGTAATTACGAAGTGATGCGTCCGGAGACTTAAAGCACTGGCAGATATAAAGGGAAGAGAACTATTTCTCTAAAACATTTTATCATTTGTGATTGTATTTTTTAAGTCATTTATTTTTTTGTTGACTTGGGTTATTCGCTATCCAAAATAATCAAAATAGCGCTTGTACCAGTGATCTGACTCAAAACCTTCGCAACGTTATACTGATGGCATTGGTTACAGAAGAATTTCTAAACTACTGAAGGTTCCAGTCAGTGCTGTTGGGGCCCATAATCCGGAAGAGGGAAAAAAACATAATTTCACCATAAACCAGCCATGACCAGGTGCTGCCCATAAGATTTCAAACAGAGGGGTAAAAAGAATTATCAGAAGAGTTGTCCAAGAGCCAAGGAAGACTTGGGAAGAGCTACACCACACAAGACTCCACTGCTGAACAAAAAGCAGGTTCAAGCACTTTTTAAGTTTGCTCAGTAACATTTAGACAAGCCTGTGAAATACTGGTGTCATGGTTCTACCTCCCCATCCACATGGCTAGGGGGCGGAGCCTCCTCTCGGGACTCACTTCCGGAGTTTGGATGTTTTAAATTCTGTCATCTCTGGTGAACCAGTGCGGCTATAAGCTTAGCACTGCTTTGCCTGTGATTGCTGGTCCCTGTAAGTGTTTCCTGATTCGTCCTTCCCCTGTGCTCTGTCTGTGTTCTGTCCCACCTCCTTCATTCCCACAATAGCCCCAGTCGTTCCCCCTGCTCCCCCAGCTCTGTGTAGTGTCTTTTCCTGCAGGGCTCCAGCTCCCCCTGGTGGTAGCCTGACAACTGGGAGAATATAGTCTGGTCAGATAAGACCAAAATCGAACTTCTTGGATGCCATAATACACACCATGTTTAGTCCTTTAACACTATACAACAGTGAAGTGTGGAGAAGTGTGGCGGTGGGAACATCATGGTGTGGGGCTGTTTTTCAGCATCCAACACTGGCAAACTTAATATACTTGAAGGAAGGATGATGGGACAAATGTACCAAGACCTTCTGGATAAAAATCTGCTGCTATCTACCAGGATGATAAAGATGAAATAAAGGTAAACATTTTAGCAAGACAATGCTCTCAAACATAAAGCGAAGGAAAAACCTCAATTGGTTTCAGAGAAAGAAAATCTGCTCAAATGGCCGAGCCGATCACAAGAGCTGAATCCAATACAAAATGTATGGAAGGAACTACAGCTTGGAGAACATAGAAGAAACCCACGGGACCTTCAGGATTTGAAGGCCAAAATCCTACCTGAGCAATGCAGAAGACTAGTTTCTCCATAGAGGGGGCGTCTTGAAGCTTCATCACCAACAAAGGCTTTTGTACAAGATATTGTTTAAATTTCAGTAAGCGTGTTCAATACTTTTTTTCCTGTATCATTTCTCATTAGTACACACAACTTAATTTATGGACAGAACAGGACTCGAATTACTCGGAATTAGCGAACTAAGATGGACATTTCCAGTCAAGCAAACATTGGGTCTTCTACTCTGGCAATGCTAACCGAAAGATAAACGGTGTTGCTTTTATTCTCAACCAAAAATTGTCCGGTACTGTACTGAAGTATAATGCAGTAAGTGATTGAGTCATCTCAAGATGACTACAAGGAGCGCCAATTTATGTCAACAACAAATGCTGAGGAGAAGGACGTTGAACGTTTCTATGATCAAATTCAAGAAGAAATCGACAAGATACCAAAACAAGACTAACTTATTATATTTGGAGACTTGAATGCCAAAGTGGGCTATAGCAAACATGGAACCTTTGACAACATGGCTGCTCAACTGTTATACTTCCGATAAATTGCCGCTGTAAGGCATGTATCGGGTGGGCTCTTTAGGATACAGCGAAGTCACGAACGGGAAATAAACGGCTCCAAAACTGGATCAACCAGCAAAAGTACTTTACTACAATTTGGATATGAATGTAATTAAAACATGGGATAACTCTCAGGGAAAATCCACAGAAACTCAGCGAAGAGGCTGAGACCGTTGTGCTGTACAGCGTGGCGCTTTACAATATGTGTCAACTACATTATCTACACTATGTGTTATCTACAGGCGTGACTAGCTAATCCAACTGCCAACTACCTATAAATAACCTTTAATCTGAAAGAATTGAATGGGTGTGTTATACGCGGTCGCCTGCGGTACAGCACAACAGCTTACAAACTTACAATAAATTCACTCTAGACCACCTATGCCAAACATGGTATCCATCCACAGACAGCTGTTTCGGGGTATTTGCCCCTCATCAGTGTGGAGTAGGAAACTGGCTAGTGGGAGCATTACCTAGTAGAAGACTACATAAGCAAAGATGGTTGACCTTCGAACATCCAACACCGCAGAGATATCATCACGTGTTTCTCAACGCAGTGATGAGGGGCAAATACCCCAAAACAGCTGTCTGTGGATGGATACCATGTTTGGCATAGGTAGTCTCCTTGACTGGAGACTGCCCTTCCCGTGGTTGATCCTTCCCGGTGAAAGACCTGGCTAGTTTTCTGCCAGTGTTGAGAAACATGTGATGGTGTCTCCGCAGGCTTTCTTGTTTTGCTCTGGCAATATGACTGAAGTACACAGACGGATGAGAGGCCTCTCCAACAGATGAGCAGTACAGCTGGTAACTGTGGCTTGATTCCTCGGCAACATCCTATCAACTCCACGACAGCGTCCTATCAGCAATCTTCTTCATTCTGGTGAGGATTTGGATATGTACGGGGTCAGCTCCGCTCTGTCATGGCTCTGGTCAAAATGATTAATTTCTATTTGCAGATATTATTGACATTCCATCCTGCACGTCCTTTGTCTCTGTCTTCAGTCACTGCTAACTGTTAACTGTTCCCAAGATGGCCGCCGCTTTACTTCCTGTGATGTACTGCTCATTTTATATCAGCCTATATCTCGAGCTAGCTATTGCAGTCTTTCATCTGTGCTGAGAAACCCAAACCCTAACCCTTCACCCATTTTGTTATAGGGTTGTCTCCTACAACATGGCCGCCTCCAAGTGCACTGTGGGAAGATAGCCGCCGATGTACACGCACGCACTATGCCCTGATGCAGGGTCATTCTGAGATGGACATCAATTAATCACTGCACAAATGTTTCTGACATCACTGGGACAAACTCTAGTGCCACCTATTGGAAGTAGCAATACTAAAAGTCAAAAGTGGCCCTTTAACGAAGGGCAATCACCCCAAAACACCGTGTCTGCAAATTGAGGTTCTGATCTGGCATAAATCCTAAGTCTTATGAAAAGGCTCATTAAAGGGCCACTTTTGACTTCTAGGATAGCTACCTCCAATAGGTGGCACTAGAGTTTGTCTCCTTCCTTCCTGAAGAGACAATTTGAATATTTCACAGAGGAGCATTCAGCTATAAGACCCCTCACTGGCAGCCAGACTAGTTTGTTAGGTCTCCGCAAGGAGAAAAGTTTTCCCCTTTGACATCACTGGGTTACAGTTTACCCGCAATGTGTCACACTAGGTACAGGGAAGTACGCAGCATATGGCAAAAGAGAAGGGTATCCCTGTGTCTAGGGGACGGGAAGATGGTGACCCCTGACCAAACCTACTGCTGGGGCCTGGGTTCCCTTTCCGTCCTAGATAGGTTCCCCACCTATGCAGCGAGCAGGATACCGGACACTAAGCTGACTCTACATCTGGGCTTTAGGTAGGGAGTGGATGGGATGAGCTCTTCATCAACCCCACTAAGCACTAAAGGATACACAGGGATAGTAAAAAAGGGAAGAAAACAACAGCTTACCTCCAGATGCATCAAAAAGAGGAAGTGCAAACAACAACCAGGTTACACCAGCCGACTGCTTGCACTCAACACTTGTAAAGAGTAGAGGACTTATCACCAGCACTGAGTATGGGAAAATGAGGGTATATATAGACACCAAGGAAGTGCTGATGAAAAGCAGCTGAAAGGGTAACTTCGGCAGGGTCCTAAAGGGAAAGGGATGAAAATAAAGCAGAGGCGATATGTAGGATATAAAATACATCAAACAGGCATGATAAAAAGTCAGGGAGCAGTTTGCGCAGCCAAACACGGTGACCTTGTATTTCCAGACACCACATGACTGTCTTACACCTGTGACAGATTATTATTTATTATTATTGCACCATTTATTCCATGGCGCATTACATGTAACAAGGGGTATACATAATAAAACAAGTACAATACTCATGAACAACACAAGGCAAAGGCTGGTACAGGAGAGAGCACTCTGCCCGCCTGCCCATGAGAGCTCAGGCTATTAAATAAATTGAAATGGGGGCTTTACCGCGCATGCAGCACTTAATTGGCCCCCTCCCTGTTGTGTATTTAAAAGTATCGCTGGACAGTCATTGAGTGGCACTTCCCCAGATGAAGCATCAGCGAAACGTGCGTGGGGCAGTGGGGAGGACATTACCATGGGTAAGCTGCATACTTTATGCACATTGATTCCTTGCCTTATATCTGTACTTGGATTATAGAAACACTTGATACTCATACTAAGGTTATGCAGCTCCCTATAGATGATTTATTATTGTATGTATGGGTACTTTGACCTGTATTGATAATGCTATGCCAATGTGATGTGTTTGTTTCTCCTCCTTACTCTATGCCTTTACTGAAATATGATTTACATTCACTCTAGCTTTTTGATATGATGATTTATAAACTTTTTTTGATTTTATGATATTTTGTTTTCCTATTAATCCATTTTATTTTGCCTGTATTTCTCTGCTTGTATAGGAGTGCTCAACCCTGACGTAGATTTCTGTACAATTTTTGGGGGGTAACTTGTCTTTTTTGGTTATATGGTTCCCGACCCTGTTATATATTGTGTTTTATGTACGCCTTGGTTTTATTGGAATCATTGTTGGAAACTTTGGACTTCGTGAACAAAACAAGACTGGAGAAAGAATCATTGACTTTTGTACAACAGATCAACTGTCCATCATGAACACCTTCTTCCAAAATTACTAACAGAGACTCTACACATGGACATGACCGAATGGAGACTATAATAATTAGATTGACTACATACGGTATGTGTCTGCCAAAGATGGAGGTCGTCTGTCATTACTGCGAAAACAAGGCCAGGAACTGATAGTGGAACTGATCATGAGCTTTTGACAGTAAAGATTAGATTTAGGCTGTGCAAACAGATAACACGACAGGTCGTTTCCAACTTTTATTTGACCATGCTGTGAAGAGCAAAAGGGTAACAATGCTTTGAACTTTTGCCTTTCAGGCTCCTTATCTCAATATCCACTACAGCATTAAGCGTGGGACTACCCTTATTTTATAGACAATCTTCTTGGCTATCTCATACATAAATTTGATGTGCAACTATTTAGCATGTGATTAGTTATGCAGATTCTTATCCTAAAATCTAAATTTAAATTTGTATAATATTGTTAGTATTATGTAAATCTACCTTTGGCTTTCAGCACTGTCTGAATCCTCTGAAACTCTCGATCAGATTCAAACATGTCTCAACAGAAATCTGATCCCAGGTCTCTTCTCCACGTTCACAGTGTTGGTGTATACTGGTCAGGTCTCTTCTCCACGTTCCCAGTGTTGGTGTATACTGGTCAGGTCTCTTCTCCACGTTCCCAGTGTTGGTGTATACTGGTCAGGTCTCTTCTCTACATTCCCAGTGTTGGTTTATACTGGTCAGGTCTCTTCTCCACGTTCCCAGTGTTGGTGTATACTGGTCAGGTCTCTTCTCCACATTCCCAGTGTTGGTTTATACTGGTCAGGTCTCTTCTCCACGTTCCCAGTGTTGGTGTATACTGGTCAGGTCTATTCTACATGTTCCCAGTGTTGGTGTGTACTGGTCAGGTCTCTTCTCCACGTTCCCAGTGTTGGTGCATACTGGTCACTCACTTGGGGATGTATACAGCTTTTTCTTCAACTCTACCCACAAGTATTCGATTGGGTTGAGGTCTGGGTACTGTGGGGCCAATCCTACATCTCTACTTCATTGTCATTGAACCATTTCTTCGCCAATCTCTATGTATACTTTGGGTCACTACATCATCCTTTTCATACCCATAAAATAACATGCCTTGTAGGATACTCCCATATAGTTCAGCATTGAGACCACCATCAATCCTGGTCAAGTATCCAATGCCATTAGCTGTGAAACAACCTCATATCATCAGGTATAAGGCAAAGTAAGACAGATGAGAAAACCGTCATAATAAAGAATATCCAAGACTACACCCCAAACTCAATATATACTGTACAAGGAGGACAAGGGGGCAAAAGTAGTTGGAGCCATAAAATAACTCACTAACAAACAAATCACATAAAACCTTATTGCAAAAATAGAAAAACATTTTATTGTTCAAAATTTTTTTACATCAAGAGGTAAAATACAATAAACAATTCATAATTCATATAGGTATCACAGATCAGGTGTACAAATAAAGTCCCTGGACAAAACACTGGATGGAAAACTCCACATAGTGAGTGAAATATCCTAAAACATTTTGTTCGTAGTCAAAAATGATGTAAACATATCTAATATAGTAAGTTGAGGGCCTCAAAGTCACTAAATGACACTAGATGGCGATATATGTCCCAAGTGAACACAGAACCCAATAATGTATGCAAATAGATCACTATATATCCACAAAGTAATTCAATAAATTAAGGATCTAAAATCAGCTGTATAGCACTAAATAGTGATAAAGGTCCCAGGTGAACACATGACCAAGTAAAACATGATGATAAACCGCTAAATATAGCAATTATACAAGATTCATATCCCCAGTTTAATATAACCTGGACATCTCAAACTCACCTATATCAGGTTAACCGTTCAGTGTAACGTGTCCCGACGCGCACGTTTCGTGGTCTTCTTCACGGCTCCCCCCGAATATTTATTCACTCCCTGATGAAATTCCTACGAAACGTACAGTCCAGACCAAAAGTTTGGACACACCTTCTCATCTCTAGAACAACTATTAAGAGGAGACTTTGTGCAGCAGGCCTTCATGGTAAAATAGCTGCTAGAAAACCACTGCTAAGGACAGGCAACAAGCAGAAGAGACTTGTTTGGGATAAAGAACACAGGGAATGGACATTAGACCAGTGGGAATCTGTGCTTTGGTCTGATGAGTCCAAATTTGAGATCTTTGGATCCAACCACCGTGCCTTTGTAGAAAAGGTGAACGGATGGACTCTATATGGCTGGTTCCCACTGTGAAACATGGAGGAGGAGGTGTGATGGTGTGGGGGTGCTTTGCTGGTGACACTTGTGACGCCCTGGACTAGCCAGGTAGTCACAGACATAACAACATACACACCCCCCACCCTAGACAGTTACAACAGTCAGACAAAAACCCTTGTTGCCTCCCTCCAGGGTCTGATGTCCACACCAGGTGGGGCGGAGCCAGGCGGTTGGCCCCACCCACTGAGGAGTTCACAGGCCTGGAGGCGGGAAAAGCAGTTAGTGAGAGTGGTAGTTAGAGTTTGGAGGTGAAAGTGAGAGGTCAGAAACTGCAAGTGTCTGGGTCGGAGCCCAGGCACTGACAGCAAGGTTGGCAGACGGTGGTGGTCGTCTGCAGGAGTTAGTGGAACTCTGCAGAGCCGTAAGGACTGGGGCCGGGCGTTGGCCCGCCGGTACCGAACCGGGGAGCGGAGTGAAGCTAAGCACACAGGCAGGGCCATCGGACCCCGACCAGGCTTGGAGCCGCCGACAATAGTCAAATCCGAGTGTGACAGGAACCCCAGGGGTTTCCCAACAACCAAGACCCGACAGAAGGCAACATCCCACACCGTGAGGATATACAGCCACCGCCACAGGCTAGAGATCCAAGGGCCAGCGCCTGCGGGCAAAACGGGCTCCTACGGCACCTATACGCCAGGGAGCGGACTACCGGTGGGCATCCACAGGAGTCAGAACATTCTAACAGGTGCAGGGAAAGACAGCCACCATCACACCGTCCGGGGAGAGCACAACAACACTGCAGCTGGCTGCGGGACCCGTCCATCCGGCCGTTTGGTTTACCAGAGACTCTGTCATTGACTGTCTGAGTGAGTAGACCAGTGCCGTCCGACACCACGCCACGCTGTCCCTGCAACCCTGCACCCCCATCCATCCAGCCATCCCGTATCACCACCGGGCCCCGGGATCACCAACCCCTACCCACAGAGGGGACAACATCCTAGCTGCTCCCTACCATCTCTCCCGGGATCCCCGTCACCAGCAGCGGTGGTGCCCTCATCACCACGTCCCGTGGGTGGCGTCACGAACTCTCTACCCAAACCAACCATCCCCTTTCACTCACGGGTGAGGAGCGCTGCTCGAGTCCCCGGGTCCGGCCCACTGCTCGAGCCACCGAGCAACAGCAGCAGAAGCCCCGGAAGCGAGTGTGGCGAGCGCGTCCCCTCCACCCGCGACACACTGTCGGGGACTTATTCAAAACTGAAGGCATACAGAACCAGCATGTCTACCAAAGCATCTTGCTGCGGCGTGTTATTCCATCCTGTTTGCGTTTAGTTGGACCATCATTTATTTTTCAACAGGACAATTACCCCAAACACACCTCCAGGCTGTGTATGGGCTATTTGACTGAGAAGGAGAGTGATGGGGTGCTACGCCAGATGACCTGGTCTCCACAGTCACCAGACCTGAACCCAATCGAGATGGTTTGGGGTGAGCTGGACTGCAGAGTGAAGGAAAAAGGGCCAACAAGAGCTAAGCATCTCTGGGAACTCCTTCAAGACTGTTGGAAAACCATTTCCGGTGACTACCTCTTGAAGCTCATCAAGAGAATGCCAAGAGTGTGAAAATTAGTAATGAAAGCAAAAGGTGGCTACTTTGAAGAACCTAGAATATAAGACATATTTTCAGTTGTTTCACACTTTTTTAAGTATTTCATTCCACATGTTTTAATTCATAGTTTTGATGCCTTCAATGTGAATCTACAATTTTCAGAGTCCTGAAAATAAAGAAAACTCTTTGAATGAGGTGTGTCTAAACTTTTGGTCTGTACTGTATGTTGGAGTGGATGAACAGAACCTGTATTACAACTATTGTAAGTACTATACTTGAATCCTAATTATGTACTAATGGATCACTCTTAGGGTGGTGTCACACACAGCGACGACGACAACGATGTCGCTGCTACGTCACCATTTTCTGTGACGTTGCAGCGACGTCCAGTCGCTGTCGCTGTGTGTGACATCCAGCAACGACCTGGCCCCTACTGTGAGGTCGCCGGTCGTTGCTGAATGTCCAGCTTCATTTTTTGGTCGTCACTCTCCCGCTGTGATGCACACATCGCTGTGTGTGACAGCGAGAGAGCGACGAAATGAAGCGAGCAGGGAGCAGGAGCCGGCATCTGGCATCTGCGGTAAGCTATAACCAGGGTAAACATCGGGTAACCAAGGGAAGACCTTTCCCTGGTTACCCGATATTTACCTTCGTTACCAGCGTCCGCCGCTCTCTCTGCCAGTGCCGGCCCCCTGCTCTCTGCACATGTAGCTGCAGTACACATCAGGTAATTAACCCGATGTGTACTGTAGCTAGGAGTGCAGGGAGCCAGCGCTAAGCAGTGTGCGCGGCTCCCTACTCTCTGCACATGAAGCACAGCGACGCGTGTCGTTATGATCGCTGCTGCTTCTGCTGTGTTTGACAGCTAAGCAGCGATCATAAAAGCGACTTCCAAGGTCGCTGTCGCGTTACAGAAAATGGTGACGTAACAGCGACGTCATTGTCACTGTCGCTATGTGTGAACCCAGCTTTAGGTGTTCACTATACACAGCTTGCTTTTGATTTGTGTGCTCTGGATACTTATCTTATCGCTCTTTCAGCTCCCCCTGCTGTATAAATAACTGTGGAAAAAGAAAGAGCAATAGGGTCTTACCACAATAGGGAAGGGGTTCATTAATAAGATTAGACTCGCCTATAGAAGTTGTGCCAGTACCAACTCCTATATAAGCATGTACACTCCAGGTCAAGCCTGCAGTCCCAGAATTGGCTGATAGCAGAAGGTAATAGAGATGGGTTTTCAGCACCCCGCCAATGACCAAAGACGGCTTGAATATAGGATTAATGTTACTTTATTTTACTAAATATTTTTTTTTTTAATAATTCTTTATTAAAAAAAGTAACATTAATCCTATATTCACGCCGTCTTTGGTCATTGGTGCGGTGGTGAAAACCCTTCTCTATTACCTTCTGCTAGGTCCCCCTGCTGGGCACTTTTTGAAATTTTTAGAATTCAGAACCGGAACCAAGCGGACTGGTTAATTCACCAATTGAGGCCAGGACTAGAGGTCCTGTCCCACCCAAAGTACCTCATAGAAGACAACAGGCCACCGATAGGGATAAGAGGTCACCGTCAGGGCCCGTAGATCCCACGGGCCTGCGTCTGTGGGCACGGCTCCTTAGGCCACATCCAGCCAGGAGCGGACTCCTGAGTTTCACGCTAGGAAGTCCACCTTACACAAAACAGTGCAGAGAAAAGGATAGAGACCACCAGCCTGGTGGGGGACCCGAATGCAACCAGCCGCGGCACCGGCCACCAGCACTTTGGTTTTCCAGAGACTTGTGTGGTTTATTAACTGTGAGTACACAAACACCCCCTGCGGTCGCTATACCCTGCACTGAGACACCGGGTCCCAGGGCCACCATCCCTACCCACGGAGGGGTTAACAACTTGCTGCCACAACATCTTCCCCGGGTGCCCCATAACAGCAGCAGTGGTGTCCCACCTCACCACACACCGTGGGTGGCATCACAATCTTAACACGGCCTAGCCGTACATTTACGTCCCCGGGTCCGGAGACCCTCGAGCCACCCCCTTAGAAGGTCCAGATCCGAGCAGCGGCGGCTGCTGGCACGGGGGCGGCACATATTCTCTCAGTCCTCCTCAGATAAATGGAGTATACTCCCTTTCGCTCTTCCTCAGTTTACCTCAGATAAGATCAGGGATGTTTTCTCTCAGTCTACCTCGGATAAATGGAGTATACTCTTTCGCTCTCCCTCAGTTTACCTCATGAGATGAGGGATATTTTCTCTCACTCCACCTCAGATAAATGGAGTATACTCTGTTTCGCTCTCCCTCAGATAAGATGAGGGATGTTTTCTCTCAGTCCACCTCATATAAATGGAGTATACTCTGTTTCGCTCTCCCTCAGATAAGATGAGGGATGTTTTCTCTCAGTTTACCTCAGATAAATGGCGTATACTCTCTTTCGCTCTCTGTCGCGGGCGGGGAGGAGGGTGTCAACACTGCGCTCACCCCACTGCTCGGGTCCGGCTGCTGCTGCTGCTCTGTGGTGGCTCGGGCGGTGGGCCGGATCCCGGGGGCCTCGAGCGGCACTCCTCGCCCGTGAGTGAAAGGGGGGTTTGTTGGTGGGGGAATTTGGTTAATGTCCGTGACGCCACCCACGGTTGTGGTGATTGTGTGGACACCACCGCTGCTCTGTTTGGGGATCCCGGGAGTGGTGGTATGGAGCAGCTGGATGTTGGTTTACCCCTCCGTGGGTAGGGGTTTTGATGGTCCCGGGGCCCGGTGATGGGGTTGGAATGGTTGACAGGCGGGTTATGGGGCCTGTGGAGGTGCAGGGACGCAGGGGCAGCGCTGTGCCGCACGGCACGGAGGTAGTCACTCAGCCCAAAGATGATGACACAGTTCACGGTAAACAAACGGCTGGTTGGACGGGTCCCTCGGACGACTGCGGTGCTGATGTTCCCTGCAGTTAACGGTGACAGTCTCTTCCCTGCACCTAAGTTCAATGTTGGTAGCGATGGATTCCCACTGGTAACCCGCTCCCCGACTTGGATATGGGCCGGAGGAGCCCCACTCTTGCCCGCAGGCGCTGGCCCTGGGAAACTGGTGCCTTGGCGGTGGCAGTGTCTCCCCTTCACGGTTGGACGGTTGCCTTTACTTGGAACTTTGCTGCTGGGAGACCCGGAGGTCCCCTTCACTGACGGATTTGGCAAATTCGGCGACTCCTAGCCTTGCCGGGATCCGAAAGGCCCCTGCCACTGGTGCTGACTGTTCTTCGTATACCGCTCCGGTACCGCCGGGTCACCACCCGCCCACGGTCCTTTCGGCAACCTCCGAGCAGTCTCTCCTGCAGACGGTCACCGCCGTCTGTCAACCTTGCTGTCTCAGTCCGGGGCACACACCCGGACCAACTTCAGGCTCTTTGCTGTCACTGTCTTTACTTCCACTCCTGTCACTTTCACTGCCCTAGCTGGACTCTCCAACTACTCTCAACTTCAACTCAACACTATCTGCCTGGTTTTCCCGCCTCCAGGGCTGTGAACTCCTTGGTGGGTGGAGACCAACCGCCTGGCTCCACCCCCTGGTGTGAACACCAGCCCCTGGAGGAAGGCAACAAGGGTTTCTGGTCTGACCTAGGTGTTCCTGCAGGGAATGTGGGGTGTGTGTGGTGTTATGACCTGTGACCCCTGGCTTGCCCAGGGCGTCACACTCTCCCTCAGATAAGATGAGGGATGTTCTCTCTCAGTCCACCTCAGATAAATGGCATATACTCTCTTTCGCTCTTCCTCAGTTTACCTTAGATCAGATGAGGGATATTTTCTCTCCTTCCACCTCAGATAAATGGAGTATACTCTGTTTCGCTCTCCCTCAGATAAGATGAGGGATGTTTTCTCTCAGTTTACCTCATATAAATGGCGTATACTCTCTTTCGCTCTCCCTCAGATAAGATGAGGGATGTTTTCTCTCAGTTTACCTCAGATAAATGGCGTATACTCTCTTTCGCTCTCCCTCAGATAAGATGAGGGATGTTTTCTCTCAGTTTACCTCAGATAAATGGCGTATACTCTCTTTCGCTCTCCCTCAGATAAGATGAGGGATGTTCTCTCTCAGTCCACCTCAGATAAATGACGTATACTCTCTTTCGCTCTTCCTCAGTTTACCTTAGATCAGATTAGGGATATTTTCTCTCCTTCCACCTCAGATAAATGGAGTATACTCTGTTTCGCTCTCCCTCAGATAAGATGAGTAATGTTTTCTCTCAGTCCACCTCAGATAAATGGAGTATACTCTGTTTCGCTCTCCCTCAGATAAGATGAGGGATGTTTTCTCTCAGTCCACCTCAGATAAATGGAGTATACTCTGTTTCGCTCTCCCTCAGATAAGATGAGGGATGTTTTCTCTCAGTTTACCTCAGATAAATGGCGTATACTCTCTTTCGCTCTCCCTCAGATAAGATGAGGGATGTTTTCTCTCAGTTTACCTCAGATAAATGGCGTATACTCTCTTTCGCTCTCCCTCAGATAAGATGAGGGATGTTCTCTGTCAGTCCACCTCAGATAAATGGCGTATACTCTCTTTCGCTCTTCCTCAGTTTACCTTAGATCAGATGAGGGATATTTTCTCTCCTTCCACCTCAGATAAATGACGTATACTCTCTTTCGCTCTTCCTCAGTTTACCTTAGATCAGATGAGGGATATTTTCTCTCCTTCCACCTCAGATAAATGGAGTATACTCTCTTTCACTCTCCCTCAGTTTACCTCAGATAAGATGAAGGATGTTTTCTCTCAGTCTACCTCGGGATACTCTATCCCGTATGCTCAGAAAAATGGAGAATACTCATTCTCTCAGTCTGCCTCAGATAAATTTAGTATGTACTCTATTTCAAGAAGATACAGTGGCAGACATGTATTCTGGGGTGAGATGTAGTTCTTCTGTCTCCTGCAGGTTTACGACAGGACTCTGGTCACAACCAGTCTGCCCGTATAACAAGCTCGGAATTGTTATATATACTCCTCCCCTGATCACATGACTGTGACATCATCACAGGTCCTGTAAGCACAGAGCAGCCATGTATCCAGTGTGCGGCTCTGCGGGTGGAGGTAGGTGGGGATCCCTGGGAGCGGATACCGTTTACCCCGTGCGGTGCCAAGCATTGCCTTTCTTCTCTGATTTGCTATATGAGGTCTTGTTTTTTGCAGGACGAGTTATATTTTTCAATGTTTAGGCTTATATACAGGGCCGGCTCCAGGTATTTGTGGGCCCCGGGCGAAAGAGTCTCAGTGGGCCCCATCCACACATAGACATGCACAGATACATGCACATACAGGTAAACGTACACATATATATTTAAAGGGAAATTCACAAAAACACATATAAATAGACATAAATCTAGACACAGTCACATACGTACACTGACACACATATATACACATCATACATGCACATACAGACACATTATTTTTATATAGTTATATATATTTCTAATATTCGGAAGCCGTCAACAGTTTCATTCACCTCCCCGCCTGTCTCCATCCAGCTCCTCCTGGCATGTGTCTGTGCCAGGCTGATTGGTGGCTGTCACTAACAGACATGGCCGCACATAGAGCACACTAACACTGCTGTATATACATCACAAGAGAGGCTGGGAACATACACATTACTGGGGGGCATACATGTTACTGAGGAAAGGGGTATACAGCTCTAGAGGGGGTCAGTGGCTCTGAGGTGGGGGGACAAATAGCTCTGAGGTGGGGGGGTGACATACAGCTCTGGGGGTGTACAGCTCTTTGGTGGTGGGGACATACAGCACTGGGGTGGGGGGACATACAGCTCTGAAGGGGTATACAGCACCAGGGTGGAGGGGACATACAACTCTGGGGGTATAGTAGTATGCAGCCCCCATATTCCTCCATATAGTGTTATGAAGCCCCCATAGTCCTCCTTATAGTATTATGTAGCCCCCATGTAGCATTATGCAGCCCCCATATGGCATTATGCAGCCCCCATATGGCATTATGCAGCCCCCATATGGACATATACAGCTGCCATATGGCACTATGCAACCCCTATATAACATTAAGCAGCCCCAATATAGCACAATGCAGACCCATATAGCACTAGGCACCCTCATGTAGTATACAGCCTACATATAGCACAGACAAAACAATCACTGATCCTGGGGAGACCAGCCAGAGAAAACACTGCCAGCAGCCAACAAGGGCGCTCATGACAGTGAAATCCTAGGTGCATTGCCCCCTGGGAAATATGCAAATCAAAAAAAGTTTGTGGAGCCTCTGTTAGGAGTCTCAACACAGAAAACTAGCCAAATATGACAAGGGAATTACCAAGGCCAGGTGTCCATCGATGTGTGTGTGTGGATGGATACCTGGCCTTGGTAATTCCCTTGTCAAATCTTTAAACTTGTCAAAAAGTTGGATATTGACTAAAAGGGCCACTTAATATGGTGGTTATTGTGGTTTCCTAAAAAAAGCCACTCCTTGGCTAGGTCCTTCCCAGAGGGATATCTGGCTAGTTTTCTGTGTTGAGACTCCTAACAGAGGTTTCACGGACTTTTTTGATTCACATATATCAAAGTACAGACCCAGATAGCATTAGGCACCCTCATGTAGTACACAGCCCCTATATAGCACAGTGCAGACCCAGATAGCATTAGGCATCCTCATGTAGTACACAGCCCTCATATAGCACAATGCAGACCCATATAGCATTAGGCACCCTCATGTAGTATACAGCCCGCATATAGTACAGTACAAACCTAGATAGCATTAGGCACCCTCATGTAGTACACAGCCCTTATATAGCATATAGCACAGTGCAGACCTAGATAGTATTAGGCATCCTCATGTGTAATACAGCCCGCATATAGCACAATGTAGACCCAGATAGCATTAGGCATCCTCATGTAGTATACAGCCCGTATATAGCACAGTGCAGAGCCAGATAGCATTAGGTACCTTCATGCAGTATATAACCCGTATATAGCACAGTGCAGAGCCAGATAGCATTAGGCACCCTCATGTAGTATACAGCCCATATATAGCACAGTGCAGAGCCAGATAGCATTAGGCACCTTCATGTAGTATACAGTCTGTATATAGCATAATGTAGACCCAGATAGCATTAGGCACCTTCATGTAGTATATATCCCGTATATTTCACAGTGCAGAGCCAAAAGCATTAGGCACCCTCATGTAGTATACAGCCCCTATATAGCACAGTGCAGAGCCAGACGGTATTAGGTATCCTCATGTAGTACACAGCACCTATGTAGCACAGTGCAGAGCCATATAGTATTATGAACCCTCGTGTAGTATACAGCCCCTATATAGCACAGTGCAGACCCAGATAGCATTAGGCACCCTCATGTAGTATACAGCCACCATATCATTTAATGCACCCCCATCGTTGTCTGGCCACAGTGATGAAATACATACTCACTTTTCCTCGTTCCCCTGCTACTTCGGTCTCCTCGGCGCGTCCACTGCTGTCGCTCTTGCCTCTCAGCAGGCACGCAGTGATGACGTCAACGCACTCCGCTGCTGATCTGTCAGAGCACCAACAGTCACAGCGGGGAGAATGATGAGGGAGGGAGCTCGCCGCTCCATCTCATCATTGCTTTCAATTGTATTGGCAACTGCAATGCCAATACAATTGAAAGCATGGTCCTCGGCGGGGGGGAGGCCAGTGACAGCGCGGTCACTGGGCCCCCCTGAGTAGCGGTATACCACTTCTACCACCGCGAGTGGGCCCCCCAGCAGCACAGGGGTCCGGCATTTGACCGGGTTTGCCGGGTGCTGATGCTGGCACTGCTTATATATACCTTACTAGGTTGCTTGTAATACTTTTATTTTTAAAGATTTGGGAGATAATCTACAGAACTCGGCAGGTTGGCTGTGTAAATATCCTTACATCCGACCTGATCTCAGCTGTTTAGTGGGACTGACCGGTGTCATACACCAACTGTTCAAATATTCATTTAGTAATACGTCATCAATATGTGAGTTCTGGATGATCCCTTTAAGTTCTTGTTTTATATTAAAATGCTTCATGATCTGATCTACTGACCATGTATATGAATAGGTCTAAATAGTTGCACAGCCAGTCATGATTGCTTCCACATGGTACCCTAATGTCACCAGTACTTATATTGTTACTTGGGATTCTTTATGTTTTTACATTGGCTCATCGTCTTCCCATTCAGGTTCCTATAATATGGGATCCTCTCAGTGGAAATTTGACTTTGACCCATCAAGGGTGGATAGGGACAAGGAGAAGATGGCGGAGAGGATATTACACCTCACCCTAGAGATCCTCTTCCGGCTTACTGGAGAGGTGAGAGATTCTGATGACGTCACATTACATCATTCTTATCTATGGGAATAACAGATGGACAGAAATGGAGAGGTGAGGACTCTGGAAATGTCTGGAGTGAGATTTATTACTGTGTCTCTCCATAACCAGGATTACACAGTAGTGAAGAAGACCTCTAGTGAGCGCTGTCAGGCCCCTGTGTCTGAGGGATGGGGAAGACCCCTGAGCCCAATCACGGGGCCTCCACCTCACCCCCCAATACATGAGGACATCAATGACCAGAAGATCCTAGAACTCACCTACAAGATGATTGAGCTGCTGACTGGAGAGGTGACACTGCTGGGAATGCTGGGACATTATACAGTAACGCTATGAAGGGATCGGGGGTGACGGTATCATTGTATGTGTCAGGTTCCTATAAGGTGTCAGGACGTCACCGTCTATTTCTCCATGGAGGAGTGGGAGTATTTAGAAGGACACAAAGATCTGTACAAGGACGTTATGATGGAGGATCCCCAGCCCCTCACATCACCAGGTAATAGACAGGACTAAATACACACGGCCTAATTATCTGTATGTAAGGAATGAATTCAGCCCCTGTATGTGTCTCCTCCAGGTCTATCCAGTAAGAGGACAACACCAGAGAGATGTCCCCGTCCTCTTCTCCCACAGGACTGTAAACAAGAAGACCCCGATGTTCCTCAGGATGTGTCTCCTCCAGTTCTATCCAGTAAGAGGACAACACCAGAGAGATGTCCCCGTCCTCTTCTCCCACAGGACTGTAAACAAGAAGACCCCGATGTTCCTCAGGATGTGTCTCCTCCAGTTCTATCCAGTAAGAGGACAACACCAGAGAGATGTCCCTATCCTCTTCTCCCACAGGACTGTAAACAAGAAGCTCCCGATGTTCCTCAGGATTATCAGGTAGATGGAGAGAAGGGGCCATGAAATCTCCCTATGATGTGTAGACGGCTGTGAAGCTCTTGTGCTCAGTCTTGTTTTATCCTCCAGTATTATATGTGTTACTAGAAGGTGGCCCGATTCTACGCATCGGGTATTCTAGAATTTACGTATTGTGTAGTTAATGTATGATTTTTGTTATATATATATATATAGATGTTGTTGTGTGTAGCTACCAAGTGTTTGTGTAGGGCGCTGTACATGTTCTGGGTGTTGTCTGGGTGTGGCGGGGGGTGTGAGCAGTGTTGTTTGTGTGTTGCGTTGTGTGTGTTGCGTTGTTTGTGGAGTGCTGTGTGTGTGTGTGTTGCGCGGTTTGTGTGGGTGTGGGGTGTGTGTGTGTATTGGTGGGAGGTATGTTATGTGCAATTGTCGCGGGCGGGGAGGAGGGTGTCAGCACACTACGCTCACCCCTTCTGCTCGGGTCCGGCGGTTGCTGCTCAGTGGTGGCTCGAGCGGTGAGCCGGATCCCGGGGGTTTCTCGAGCGGCACTCCTCGCCCGTGAGTGAAAGGGGTTTGTTGGGTGTGGGGATTGTTTATAGTCCGTGACGCCACCCACGGTTGTGGTGATTGCACCACCGCTGCTCTATATGGGGATCCCGGGGATGGTGATGCGGAGCAGCCAGGTGTTGTGTTGCCCCTCCGTGGGTAGGGGTTGGTGATCCCGGGGCCCGGTGATGGCTTGGGAGGTGCAGGGCCTGGTGGGCGCAGGGACGCGGGGGCAGCGCTGTGCCTTGCGGCACTGTGGCATACACTCAGCCTGAGACGTTGACACAGTTTTTACGGTAAACCAAACGGCTGGTAAGACGGTCCCACGGACGGCTGCACTTGCTCTCCCGGTAGGTGACGGTGATGTCCCTTTTCCTAGCACCTTTGTGTACTTGTTGGTTGCGATGGGTCCCCACCGGTAACCCGCTCCCCGGCTTCAAGCTGGACCGGAGGAGCTCTACTCTTTGCCCACAGGCGCTGGCCCTAAGAAACTGGTGCCTTGGCGGTGGCGGTGTCTCTCTTACACTGGCTGGGCTGTTGCCTTCAATCGGGACTTGGCTGTTGGGGGATCTACGTCCCCTTCACTGACGGATTCGGCAAATTATGGCGACTCCAAGCCTTGCCGGGGTCCGAGAGGCCCCTGCCCTGGTGCTGACTGTCCTTCGGAACACTGCTCCAGACCGCCGGGCACACAGCCTACGGGGTCCTTCCAGGAACTTCCAAACGGTCCCCCTCCAGACAGTCACCGCCGTTGCTGACCTTGCTGACCTGTCCTGCACACAGCTGGACTACCTCAGGCTTTTGTACACTCCTTCTGTTCTGTCACCACTCTTGCTGTCCTCCTTTACTACTTTTCTTTCTTCACTTTCACTTAGCTGTTTACTTTAGCCCTGTCTGGGCTACTCCTCCACTCCTTCCACTTCCTCCTCCCTGACTAGACTGCCTTGTTTTTCCCGCCTCCAGAGCTGTGATCTCCTCGGTGGGCGGAGCCAACCGCCTGGCCCACCCCCTGGTGTGAATCATCAGTCTCTGGAGGAAGGCAACAAGGATTTTTGGTTAGCTTAGATGTTCCTACCTGGGATGTAGGGTGTGGTGGTGTGTGACCTGTGTCCCCTGGCTTGCCCAGGGCGACACACAATGTGTGTGTTGTGCGGTATGTGCGTATATTTGTGTGTGCCGCGCTGTTTGTGTGTTGGGTGTTGTGTGTGTGCGGCGTTGTCTGTGTGTGTGGGTGTCTGTGTAGGGCGGTGTTTGTGGTTCCCAGTGTGTGTGTGGTATGTTGTGCAGTGCGTGTGTGGCAGTGTGTGTGTGTGTTTTGGGGGGAGGTGTGTACCCCCCATCGTGCTCCATCCCCCATGCTGCGCACCCCCCATCGTGCTCCATCCCCCATGCTGCGCAATCCCCATCGTGCTCCATCCCCCATGCTGCGCGTTCCCCATCGTGCTCCATCCACCATGCTGCGCACTCCCAAACGTGCTCCATCCCCCATGCTGCGCACTCCCCATCGTGTTCCATCCCCCATGCTGCGCATTCCCCATCGTGCTCCATCCACCATGCTGCGCATTCCCCATTGTGCTCCATCCCCCATGCTACGCACTCCCAAACGTGCTCCATCCCCCATGCTGCGCACTCCCCATCGTGCTCCATCCCCCATGCTGCGCACTCCCCATCGTGCTCCATTCCCCATGCTGCGCACTCCCCATTGTGCTCCATCCCCCATGCTGCGCACCCCCCATTGTGCTCCATCCCCCATGCTGCGCACCCCCCATTGTGCTCCATCCCACATGCTGCGCACTCCCCATCGTGCTCCATCCCCCATGCTGCGCACTCCCCATCGTGCTCCATTCCCCATGCTGCGCACTCCCCATTGTGCTCCATCCCCCATGCTGCGCACCCCCCATTGTGCTCCATCCCCCATGCTGCGCACCCCCCATTGTGCTCCATCCCCCATGCTGCGCACCCCCCATTGTGCTCCATCCCCCATGCTGCGCACCCCCCATTGTGCTCCATCCCCCATGCTGCGCACTCCCCATCGTGCTCCATCCCCCATGCTGTGCACTCCCCATCGTGCTCCATCCCCCATGCTGCGCATTCCCCATCGTGCTCCATCCCCCATGCTGCGCAATCCCCATCGTGCTCCATCCCCCATGCTGCGCATTCCCCATCGTGCTCCATCCCCCATGCTGCGCACTCCCCATCGTGCTCCACAGTCACACATCAGACAGTATACACGCACACATCTGATCGCATACACTCACACACACACCCCACTTCTCCCTGTGCCCACCAGTGGGCGGTCCCAGCAGCTGTGCTGCACGCCGTGCTCCTCTGCCGACACTCACAGATCCGATCGCATACACTCACACATCACACTCACACACATCCGATCGCATACACGCACACAGACACTGACGATATCGCACATACGCGCTCACACAATCACAACATCCGGAGATACCACATGCTTCCGGCCATGTGATCCTCCGGCAGGTCCTGGAAGGTCGCTGCATGCACAGGATCGCCGCCGAGAAGCAAGCGATATCACGGGATGATGTGAGTGTGTGGATGCGATCTGATGTGTGTGTGAGGTGTGTGTGTGTGTGTGTGTATAGATGCGATCTGATGTGTGTGTGTGTGTGTGTGTCTGTTCTTATGTGTGTGTGTGTGTGTCTGTTCTTATGTGTGTGTGTGTGTTCCGCCGCTGCAGGACCTTGATGCGCTCACCTAGGGGCGAGAGGCCATTCCGTGTGGGGGGCGGAGCCTGGGCGAGCGGCCATTCCTCCCGGGGGGGTCGGAGGCGAGGCGAGCGGCCAATCCGTGCGGGGGGAGGAGGCAAGGCGAGCGGCCAATCCGTGAGGCCGAGCGGCCAATCCGTGCAGGGGGCGGGGCCATGGCGAGCCCAGCGGCCAATCCGCTGTTTGTCACCGTAAGGACATGGCCAATCCGTGGGGGGGGGCGGAGCCGAGGCAAGCGGCCAATCCGTGCGGGGGGAGGAGGCGAGGCGAGCGGCCAATCCGTGCGGGGGGCGGGGCCATGGCGAGCCCAGCGGCCAATCCGCTGTTTGTCACCGTAAGGACATGTCACCGTAAGGACACAATTTTGGAGCAAGACAGACAGACAGACAGACAGACAGAAAGAATAAGGCAATTATATATATAGATACTTGTGTAATGAGAGCGGTGGAGATGGCAGGATTAGAGCTGATCATAGATGGGACTTCTCCATCTGTCTGTGACTTTTACAATATTTGTTTCAGGGGGAAGATCTGACCCATATTAATACTACAGAGACATATGTGAGGGGGGATGAGCGGAGTAAAGAGGAGAATTGTACAAATTATGATTCAGGTGAGTAGTGACCGCTCTCGCTCTGACAAGACACATATCCAAGATCATTTGTTTCACTATCAAATAACAAAATATAAAACAAATCCAAACCGGCAAATCACAGATAAGTCACAGTCTTCTCAATGGCAAAGTCATAAATCTGTTACACTAGTTAACCGCTTCAGTGAACATAGTAAAAAAAAAAGTAGCCAAAATGTCTTTTCATCATACAGCTGACAAAAAAGTGGAATAAAACACGATCAAAAAGCCTTATGTAAATAAAAATTGTATTGCTAAAGACGTCCTCTTGTCTCGTAAAAAATAAGCTGGCATGCAGCTCCATCAGAAGAAAAATAAAAAGTTATAGCCCTCAGGAATGCAAAAACTATTTTTGTTAAAACAACTAAACACAAAAACCTATATAAATCTGGTATCACTGTAATTATACTGACCTGAGGAATAAATCCACCTAATTACTTTTACTGCAAAATGAGCAGTGTAAAAAATAACTAATTCTTCAACTGCTATTGATTTGTTTATTCTGCCTCCTAAAACTTGCAGTACGGTGCGGCATTTATCCAGCGCTCTGGGCTGAGCGCTTACATTAGGGATTACATGTATATCTCTGATAAACGTGATTCAGGCAGAATTTGCTGTAATGAAGCAGAGGGGGTCACTTTTACCTTACGTTTGGTCTGTGGTCCTGCGGTGTCTATCTTTTCCACTTCTTTTTAGATATGAACAAAAGTGCGATCAAGAAATCTGTTGTTCACCTTTGAAAAGATAGACCCATGAAACAGAGGCCGAACGAAGTCCGGAGTAACTCTGCTGCCTCATTATAGGGAATGGATCTGTTGGGGGTTTCACCTGAATCACATATTACAACGCTAATGTAAGTGCTCAGCAATAGAGCACAGGATAAATGTGAGCTGATCCAAAATGTTCTGTACCCATATTGCCACAAAATAGGATTCAAGACCAGATCTGTTAATGGAAATACTATATAGGGGGCTTTCAAATGACTAGCAGCACATAGGCTCTGGTAAAGTGCTATGGCTTCCCCCTCTCAAAAAAGAAATCCAGCAAAATCTGCACTCTAAAATCCAAATGCCCCCCTAGTTTCTGAGCACTATAATGTGCCTAAACCACAGTTAACATCCACATGTTTGGCATTGTTGTAGTGAGGGCCTGTTTAATTTACAGGGTGCAGGTTTCCAGAAGCACGAGCTGGGCACAATGTACGTGCACTACAATGTACAGGCACTACAATGTACTGGCCATGACAAGGGCTTATTTGCAATTTTTATTTCTGCAACATTCAAAGTGTTTGAGTCCATAGTTGTTTTCCAGAGACTAAATCATCACTGCATGTATAGATAAATTGCCAGAGGGGTGTAATTTCCAAAATGTGGTCACTTGTGGGGGTTGCTGCTGTTCTGGCACTTAGATGCTCTCTAAATGGAGTCTGCAAACTATTCTAGGAAATCTGTGCTCCAAAAATCAAATGGTGCTCCTTCCCCTCTGAGCCCTGTGGTGCAGCCAAACTGTACTGTACAGTCACATGTGGGGTATTGTCACGTTCAGGAGAAATTGTGTAACAGATTAAGGGGCCTTTTTTACCTATTCCCCTTGTGAAAACTGAAAATCTGGGGTTAAAGTAATATTTTTTTCTTCTTCTAGTTTACAATGTTATGACACAGCAGTAGTGTCAATTTGCTCACTGCACCCCTAGATGAATTGATTGAGGGGTCTAATATTGTAAAATGGGGTCACTTACGGAGGTTCTGCTTTACTAGCATGTCATGGGTTCTGCCAACGTGACATGGCACCCGCAAACTATTCCAACTAATTCTCCGATATGGAGAATATTCTTTAATATTCCCGTTTCAGCTTTGCACTGTGCCCAAAAAGAACTGCCAGTGGTTTAGCAAACTCAGGAGAAATTGTGTAACAAATTGTACTGATTACCCTTTTTGAAAATTAAAATTTTGGGGCCAAAGCAATATTTTAGTGGAAAAAATAAATATATTTTTTTTATTAAAACAGCCCAATGTTATACAATTCCGTAAATCACCTTGTTACGGGGGGACTGGCAGATCAGGATAATGTGTTAAATATCCCAATCGCCAGTCGGGGCCCACCGTGCTCCAGATGACAAAGGAGCTGCTGGCAACCCGAAGGTTAGGTGGAGAATACAGAGCTGGGTGGCTCTGAAATAGCACAGGAGACCTGGGAACCGGTCACGTGTGTAGGGACACATCAGACCGGACGACAACCCAGTTAGTGTTTCGGTGTGCCTGTAGCGCTACACCAATGACGTGTGCAGGGAACACTATGGGGAGATAAGGTATGCACACCAGTGACTATGGAAGGGGAATACATGGAATAGCAGAAACTGCTGTGTGAATACTGACATGAAAAATTCAATAGCTATTTGTTAGAATGAAATGTGAAAAATGGAACCTGCATTACTGCCATGAATATATGAATAAAGAGAAATTTAGCTACTGAATTGATCAATGCAGAAGAGCCCCAACACTACGCCAAAGTATTTCTCTACGTTGGGGTCCCTAGCTTGTGTGTGTCCTCTCATGCAGTTAAAAAACTTACCGTGTATGGGACGCTGAGACCCGGGCTATATATGCGTATAATGTGGATTGGCAATAGGTGTGTATGGGGAGGGTTCACAAACGAAAAACTACTAACATTAAGGAATAACGTTTGGAACTCCATTCTATGTCTGAACTGGGTGCAAAAAACCTAAAAAAACATCACTATGGGGAGATAAGGTATGCACACCAGTGACTATGGAAGGGGAATACATGGAATAGCAGAAACTGCTGTGTGAATACTGACATGAAAAATTCAATAGCTATTTGTTAGAATGAAATGTGAAAAATGGAACCTGCATTACTGCCATGAATATATGAATAAAGAGAAATTTAGCTACTGAATTGATCAATGCAGAAGAGCCCCAACACTACGCCAAAGTATTTCTCTACGTTGGGGTCCCTAGCTTGTGTGTGTCCTCTCATGCAGTTAAAAAACTTACCGTGTATGGGACGCTGAGACCCGGGCTATATATGCGTATAATGTGGATTGGCAATAGGTGTGTATGGGGAGGGTTCACAAACGAAAAACTACTAACATTAAGGAATAACGTTTGGAACTCCATTCTATGTCTGAACTGGGTGCAAAAAACCTAAAAAAACATCACTATGGGGAGATAAGGTATGCACACCAGTGACTATGGAAGGGGAATACATGGAATAGCAGAAACTGCTGTGTGAATACTGACATGAAAAATTCAATAGCTATTTGTTAGAATGAAATGTGAAAAATGGAACCTGCATTACTGCCATGAATATATGAATAAAGAGAAATTTAGCTACTGAATTGATCAATGCAGAAGAGCCCCAACACTACGCCAAAGTATTTCTCTACGTTGGGGTCCCTAGCTTGTGTGTGTCCTCTCATGCAGTTAAAAAACTTACCGTGTATGGGACGCTGAGACCCGGGCTATATATGCGTATAATGTGGATTGGCAATAGGTGTGCAGGGAACACGTCAGGCCGGGTGGTGTCCAGGTAGCGTTGACCAGAAGACCGCTGTGAAAGCGCCCTGTCGGCCATGTGTGTATGACACATCAAACCGAGCGGTCCCCCGATTAGCGTTTCTGGCCACCAAGGCTCTCAACTGGCCACGTGTGTACAGGACACGTCAGGCCAGGTGGTCACACCGGTAGCGTTGACTGGGAAGCCGATACGAAGGGAACAGGGTCCACACATCCAGCCCAGGAACTTCCTGTTAACGCCACAGGGGTCCTGGGGTATGCTGTCCATGTGCGTAGGGGGCACAACCGGACAGGTGGCACTGCAGCCGCAGCCCAGTTAACTCCACTGGGCTACACTAGCAGGACTGGACGGTAGGAGGTGGAAGCTCAGCGCCTGACCCTAACGTGCTGAGCCACTGGTGTCTTGGCATAACAAGCACCGGACGCCTAACCCTACCTACCGCTTCCAAACTAAGGCTTATGCTGCAATGGGCTCTATACATGGAGGTGTCCTCTGTCTGAGCAAATGTTAAGACTGCGCACCTCCATGTTGTCTCCAGCCCCTTTTATAACCTGGGTCCGCCCCAAACCCAGGGTGGACCACAATGGCACCTCCAGGAGCCAATAGCAGAGTGCCATGTCATCAGTGACATCACCAGCGGCCTATCCGATACCGCCACATCACTGATGACCTTATGGCAGTCATGCCCCAAATACCTCACCAGTCATCATCTGACGACCAATGGTGGTGTGCCAGTTCATAGGGGCGGGCCTCCGCGAGCCAGTCCGGAGTGGCCACATCATCAGGACACCTGATGTATGTCTGCCTTTTAGAGCCTGCTAATTCACGGACATGCCCAGTGAGGTCCTTACTGGACCTAGCCTCTGATGCAGTAAGTGCCTGAGCATGCTCAGTAGCCTGAACAACAGTCACAGAAATCAGACTATCTGCCTGAAAATGCTCAGTAGGAACAATACAGGACTTAGACACGGCACGATGTCCAAGTACTTGTGCAAAGAGGCTTTTCGCACTAAGTGTAGGAGCATGCTCAGTAGCCTGACCCGAGGACTTAGGCTCAGAAATGACATTATCAGGCTGAGCATGCTCACTAGGCAAATACTGGACTTAGGTACTGGCTGGGGTAAATCGGCGCGCGCATGCACACTAGCCGCTTCTCCACACTTAGACGTGGAGGAGGAAGCAGCCAGCTGGACGACCCGAGGCACGGCCAGAAACGACAGCCGGCTCCTGGGTGCAACAGGAACCGCAGCAGGCTGCTTGCAGCTATGGCGGCGCCGATTCGTAACACACCAGAGGGTTACATTTGCTCACTACACCCCAAGTGAATAGGGTCACTTGTGGTGGGTTTCTGCTGTTTTGACATGTCAGGGGATCTTCATATGTGACATGGCGTCTGTAATCTGTTCCAGCCAAAATAGTGCTCCTTCCCACCTGAGCCATGCCATGCGCCCAATCAGTAGTTTTCCATTAGGGGTGGGGTATCGGTGTATGCAGAAGAAATTTCACAACAAATATGGTTGCGTTGTCTTCTTGTGAAAATACAAAATTTGGGGCTAAACAATATTTTGGTGGGGATTTTTTATTTATTTATTTATTTTCATGGCTCAACGTTATAAAATTCAGTGAAGCCCCCAAGGTGCTCACCACTTATATAGATAAGTTCCTTGAGGGGTCTATCTTCCAAAATCGATTAACTTGTGGGGGGTTTCCACTGTTTTATGCACATTAGGGGCTCTACAAGTGCCACATGGCATCCGTTATTGATTCCAGCCAATTTTGCTTTCCAAAAGTCGAATGGTGCTCCTTCTTTTCCAAGCCCAGCTGTGCACCCAAACAGTAGTTTTCCACCACATATGGCATATCTGTGTTCTCAGGAGAAATTGCACAACAAATCTGGTCCATTTTCTCCTGTCACCTTTGTGAAAATTAAAACAAAATTGGGTTAAAGAAACATTTTTGTGGGTAAAATGTATTTTTTTTCATGTCTCAACATTATAAAATTCTGTGAAGCAGAGAGGTGTAGTTTCCACAGTGGGGTAACTTCTGGCAGGGTTTCCACTATTTAGGCACATCAGCCACATGGCGTCCGCTATCTATTCCAGCCACTTCTGTTCTCAAAAAGTCAATTGGCGCTCCTACCATTCTGAGCCGTGCCATGCGCCGAAACAGTAGATTTTTTACAACATATGGGGTACCTGCGTACTCAGGAGAAATTGCACAACAAATTGTATGGAGCATTTAATCCTGTTACCCTTGTAAAAATGTAAAATTTGGGGCTAAAAAAATATTTTTGTGGGAAAAAGTTACCGTATTTTTCAGATTTTACTCAGAAAATTTGGGAAGAACATGAGGGGTGCGTCTTAAAATCCGCATATAGCTTACCGGAAGGTGGAGAATTGGTGGGGGGGCTGTCTGCCTCTCTGTGCGGGCGTCTCTGTGTGGTCAGCAGTGTGCGCGGGCAGCTGGCTGCCTCTCTGTGTGGGTGGAGGGCTGCCTCTCTGTGCGGGTGGGCGGCCGGCTGGCTGCCTCTCTATGTGGGCGGCTGGATCTGCGGGCTGCGGTGGCTGTGCTGGCAGCAGAAACTGCAGGGGCTGTGCGGTGGGTGTCCGAGATGCTCTGGCTTCAGATGATGCCGCCCGGAGTCAGCGCGTTCGCAGATGGCCATTTCCTTGAAGCCTGGACCACCGACAGAGCATCTGGGACACCCACCGTACCAAGCTGCTCCACACAGCCACCGCAGCTTCCGCTCCCACCGCAGCCTCCGCTGCCAGCACAGATCCACCGCTGCCAGTACAGACCCAACCGCTGTCAGCACAGACCCCACCAGCACCACCGCCTCCTGTGACTCCAGTCCGCCTCCACTGCAGCCCCTTCTTTGGTAAGACAAAACCCGGAGTAAAGGATTGACCCCATTTTTTTTTACCTTTTTCTATCTCTAAATTTGGGGTGCGTCTTATAATCCGGTGCGTCTTATAAAATGAAAACTACGGTACGTTTTCTTTTTTTTTTCCCATCCACATTGCTTTAGCTCCTGTGAAGCACTTGAAGGGATGTGGTTTTTAGCAGTTTGAGTGGTGCAGGTTTTTCAGTAGTGTCACTATTTTAGTATTTTCTGTTCATAAAAAAATATTTACCCCTAACATGAAGTACACTATGTCACGAAAAAGCAATCTCAGAATCACCGGGATCCGTTTGAATTCGTATCTCATAAAGTGACACTGGTCAGAATTGAAAAAATTGTCCTGGTGCAGAATGTGAAAACATGCTCGGGGATGAAGTGGTTAATTCCCCGTGAACATTTCCACATTTTTTTAACTTTCCACCCAAGAACTTAAATTTATTTTATTGGGATTTTATATCATCTATCAACTCTTAAGTAGCGAGCATTCGGAAGTGTAAAGGAAATCGTTTTCTAAATGTTTTAAAAATATTAATCTGGTAATTGTGAGGTGCATTTATATTCATTCCCCTGAGTCAATACTTTGTAGACCCACCTTTGGCTGCATTTACTGCTGCAAGTCGTTTAGGGGATGTCTCTCCAGCCTTGCACATCTAGAGGATGACGTTTTTTCCCCTTTTTCTTTGCACACAAGCTCTATCTCAGGCATCCAACAAACATCCGTGCCGCCGGTACGTGTTTGGTACTTTTTTGCACGTACCGGCGGCACATGCACACGTGCACCAATGTTACCCTATGGTAACAGGCACACACTCGTAAAAGCACACGGAACGTGTGTCCGTGTGGTTTGTACTTGTGCGCGTTTTTTTTCACGGATGACATGTCCGTGTTTCTCCGGCATCACGCAGACACGGACCCGCTAAAGTCAATGACATGACATGTACGTATCTCACACATACACGGACATTCTACACGCACACACGGCGAGCATACACCATCACACGGATGTTACACGTACCGGCAAAACGGACATGAAAAACGGAACGCACACCCGAAAAACGGAACGTGAGACACGTATGTTTTTAATCCTGAAGTGTGGCAGAGGCCTCAGTAAGTTTGTGTTGAGACGTCTGTGAACAGCAATTTTCAAGTCTTGTCATAGATTTTTAATGGTATTTGGGTCTGGACTGTGAATGGGCTGTTCACACATATGAATATTCTTTGATTTAAACCCTCTATTGTAGCTCTGGCAGGATGTTTGGGGATGTTGTTTTGTTGGAAGGTGAACTTATGCCCAAGACTCAATTCCTTTGCAGCCTCTAACAGGTTTTCCTCCAGAACTACCCTGTATTTAGCTTCATCCATCTTCACATCAACACTGACCAGCTTCCCAGCCTCTGCTGAAGAAAGTCCTCCCCACAGCAGAATGCAGCCTCCACCATGTATGACAGTGGGGATGGTGTTTTCAAGGTGCTGTACAGTGTCCATTTTCCACCACACAGAGCTCCTTCTTCCACATGCTTGCTGTGTTTCCTACATGGTGTTTTTCAAACAGGACTTCTTATGACTGGCTTTCAAAAATGTCTTTTATCTTGCCATTCTTTCATAAACGACAGACTTGTACAGTATATGACTAATATTTGTTCTGTGAACAGATTCTTGCCCTTAGCTATGATCTCTGCAGCTCCTCCAGAGTCACATGGGCCTCTTGGCTTCTTCACTAATTAGTGCTCTTCTTCTTGGGATATCAGTTTAGGTGGACGGCCATGTCTTAGTCGGTTTTCAGTTGCGCTGTATTCCTTCCATTTTCGGATGATGGTTTGAGTAGTTCTCCTTGAGATGTTCAGAGCCTGGGCTATTTTCTATAACCTGACCCTGCTTTACTCTTGTCCACAACTTTATCAATGACCTGTCTGGTGTGTTCCTTGGTTTTCATGATGCTTTTTGATCCCTAATGTTCTCACACAAACCTCTGAGGCCTTCACAGAATGGCTATGGTTATATGAAGAAGAAATTACATATACACACGGAGACTTAATCTAATAATTAGGTAAATTCTGGAGGCATTTACTCACACAAGATTTTATTATTTATTTAAAGATATCAGACTACAGGGGGCTGATTACAAATGTATTTTGCAATTTCCAGATTTATATTTTAAAAATATTTGGAATACCATGTATCATTTCCTTTACAAATCACAAATACTTGCTATTTTTTGTTGGTATATCACATCAAACATCAAGAAAATACATCTACATGTTTCTAGGTCGTTTTTACAATATAATGAACAACAATAATGCTTAACATCATGATCTACTGGTTCTTGCTCTGAGGTCTACTGTTAGATTATGATCAATTTTGGCAACATAGTTTTAATGAGATAACTGAATTTTCTACATGACTGGTAACTTGCATGGACATTTTTTAGAGAAAGTTATAAAATATCCATTAATTTTCACAATATAAAGGTAGTTATATTGTTAAAATAATCCAATCTATTTGATTCTTGGTAGATCAATTTGCCACAAGATCAACAAGACATCTGGTACCCTCAAATTGTATGGCAGATGTTTGTGGTGTCACAAAACATGTACATGAAGAAGATGTCCTTATTCCAGATATACGTGATGTCCTTCACAACAAAGCTCTATGTTCTGATCTATCAAAAACAGTTAAGGAAAATAAAAGTTACCGAAAGGATGTTGAACATAAAAATGTGCACACAAGGAAGGAACCATTTTTATGTTCAGAATGTGGGAAATGTTTAAAAAATAAATCAACTCTTGCTACACATATGAGAACTCACACAGGAGAAAAGCTGTTTTCATGTTCAGAATGTGGGAAAGGTTTCAATCAAAAATCTAATTTTGTGGAGCATCAAATAAATCACACAGGAGAGAAGCCGTTTTCATGTTCGCAATGTGGGAAAAGTTTCAATAGAAAATCAAGTCTTGTTGAGCATCAAATAAATCACACAGGAGAAAAGCCATTTTCATGTTCAGAATGTGGGAAAGGTTTTATTCGAAAATCAAATCTGGTTGAACATCAAATAACTCACACAGGAGGGAAGCCGTATTCATGTTCAGAATGTGGGAAAGGTTTTATTCGAAAATCAAATCTTGTTGAACATCAAATAACTCACACAGGAGAGAAGCCATATTCATGTTCAGAATGTGGAAAAGGCTTTAACCATAAGTCAACTTTCGTTACACATAAAAGAACTCACACACGGGAGATGCCATATTTATGTTTAGAATGTGGAAGAAGTTTTAACCAGAAATCAACTCTTGTTATACATCAGAGAATTCACACAGGAGAGAAACCATTTTTATGTTCAGAATGTGGGAAACATTTCAACCGGAGATCAAATTTGGTTGCCCATGAAAAGATTCACACAGGGGAGAAGCCATTTATATGTTCTGAATGCGGGAAAGGTTTTCAACGGAGATCAATCTTTGTGGACCATCAAAAAACTCATACAGGGGAGAACCCTTATTCATGTTTAGAATGTGGGAAAGGTTTTAACCAGAAATCAAATCTTATTGTACATAAAAGAACTCACACAGGGGAGAAGCCATATTCATGTTCAGAATGTGGGAAAGGTTTTCAACGGAGATCAATCTTTGTGGACCATCAAAAAACTCATACAGGGGAGAACCCTTATTCATGTTTAGAATGTGGGAAAGGTTTTAACCAGAAATCAAATCTTATTGTACATAAAAGAACTCACACAGGGGAGAACCCTTATTCATGTTTAGAATGTGGGAAAGGTTTTAACCAGAAATCAAATCTTATTGTACATAAAAGAACTCACACAGGGGAGAACCCTTATTCATGTTTAGAATGTGGGAAAGGTTTTAACCAGAAATCAAATCTTATTGTACATAAAAGAACTCACACAGAGGAAAAGCCATTTTCATGTTCAGAATGTGGGAAAGGTTTAAAAAGGAGATCAGATCTTATTAGACATCTAAGAGTTCACACAAGTCTTGATAAGAATATGGAACATTTTTCAACTTTAAAAAAATAGGTTTTAAACATAGAGAATTCACACAGTGTAGAAGCCATATTCATGTTTAAAATGCAGTAAGTGTTATACCCAGAATTTAACTGGATTGATATATCAGTGAATTTGCACAAGAGATGAGCCATATTCTTATTCAGAATGTATATTTTGCAAATGTTTTTTTCAAACGTCAGAAGTTCTTAAGAATCTCATAGTTCAAAGAAAAAAGTCACAAAACTATTACAAAAGTAGTAATAATTCATTTTTTTGTGGAATTTATTGTTATGGTGTTAATCACATGGAGTAAATTGTTTTAAATTTATTTTGTTAAATAAAACCACTTTAATATTTATTTCCTGAACTCATCTGTGTGAAGGATTGTTTTTTAAGTGATGACTTGTGTTTATTGCCACCATTCGGTGCCACAGATACATTTTAATCATCTTCTATTTTGTTATGCTGGTGGTTAGTTAACAAAAACAGTATTAGGCATTTAGCCATTGTTTCTTTTACAGTGTTCTCCATGTAGGATAAATGTCCTCTACTCATAATACACACAACTTCCTTAACCGTAATTATGAAGGAATGCTTCCCGAGACTAAGGGGCACTTTGCACACTGCGACATCGCAGGTGCGATGTCGGTGGGGTCAAATTGAAAATGACGCACTTCCGGCATCGCATGCGACATCGCAGTGTGTAAAGGCTCGATGATACGATTAACGAGCGCAAAAGCGTCGTAATCGTATCATCGGTGCAGCGTCGGCGTAATCCATGATTACGCTGACGCGACGGTCCGATGTTGTTCCTCGCTCCTGCGGCAGCACACATCGCTGTGTGTGAAGCCGCAGGAGCGAGGAACGTCTCCTACCGGCCTCACTGCGGCTTCCGTAGGATATGCGGAAGGAAGGAGGTGGGCAGGATGTTTACATCCTGCTCATCTCCGCCCCTCCGCTCTGATTGGCCGCCTGCCGTGTGACGTCGCAGTGACGCCGCACGACCCGCCCCCTTAACAAGGAGGCGGGTCGCCGGCCACAGGGACGTCGCACGGCAGGTGAGTGTGTGTGTGAAGCTGGCGTAGCGATAACTTTCGCTACGCCAGCTATCACCACATATCGCTGCTGCGACGGGGGCGGGCACTATCGCACTCGGCATCGCAGCATCGGGCTGCGATGTCGTAGTGTGCAAAGCCCGCCTTACTGCACTGGCAGATATATAGGGAAGAGAACCATTTCTCTGAAACTTGAAGGGCCCAATTTATAATTTGTAAATTTTTTTAAGTCATTTTCTTTTGTTTTTGTCTTGAGAGTTATCTGCTATCCAAATTAATCAAAATAGCACTTGTACCAGTGAGCTGTCTCTAGACCTTCGCAACTTCTCAACTACTAAAGGTTCCAGTGAGCCCTGTTGGGGCCATAATCCGGAGGTGGAAAAAAACATAATTTCACCATAAAATGGCCACAACCAGGTGCTCCCCACAAGATTTCAGACAGAGGAGTAAAATAAATTATCAGAAGAGTTGTCCAAGAGCCAAGGATGACCTGTGGAGATCAAAAGAAAAACCTGAAATCAGCAGGGACAATTGTCAAAAAGAAAACAATAACTAATGCACTCCCCCTGCATGGCCTGTAGGCACGCTCCCCACGCAACACTCCACTGCTGAACAAAAAGGAGGTTGAAGCACTTATTAAGTTTGCTCAACAACATTTAGAGAAGCCTGTGAAATACTGAGGAATTTAGTCTGGTCAGAGGAGACCAAGATTGAACTCCTTGGATGCCATAATACACATCATGTTTGCAGACCTTTAACGCCATACAAAAATGAAGTGTGGAGGTGGGAATATCATGGTGAGGGGCTGTTTTTCAGCAGATGGCACTGGCAAACCTCATATAATTGAGGGAAGGATGAATGGACAAATGTACCGAGACATTGTGGCTAACAATCTGCTGCTATCTACCAGAATTATGACGATGAAATGAAGGTGAACATCCCAAACACACAGCCAAGGAAACTCATTACTGGTTCAGAGAAAGAAAATAAATCTGATAGAATGGCGGAGCCGATCACCGGACCTTAATACAAAAGAAAATGTATGGAAGGAACTAAAGCTCAGAGTTCATAGACCTAACCCACGTAACCTTTAGGATTTGAAGGCCAAAATCCTACCTGAGCAATGCAGTTTCTCCATACGGGGGGCGTCTTGAAGCTTCATCATCAACAAAGGCTTTGTTACAAACTATTATTTAAATTTCAGTAAGCGTGTGCAATACTTTTTTTCCGCGTATGATTTCTCATTATTACACATAGTTTATGGACAGAACAGGACTCAAATTACTTGAAATTAGCGAACTAAGATGGACATTTCCAGTCAAACAAACATTGGGTCTCTAACTCTGGCAATGCTAACTGAAGGAGAAATGGTGTCTCTTTTTGCTCAACCAAAAATTGTCCAGCACTGTACTGAAGTACGAGGGGCGATCCAAAAGTAAAGATAATCAATAATAAACACAATGAATATATTAAAAAAAATATATATTTTTCTACATAGTCTCCTAACAAGTCTATACATTTAGTCCATCTCTTTTCTAAACTTAGAATTCCCTTCGAAAAAAATTCTTGATCTTGACCCTCAAAAAAATCCCCAACAGCGGTTATCACATCGCTATTGTTGTCAAATTTCATGCCCCGGAGGTGTTCCTTGAGGCGAGGAAAGAGAAAGAAGTCACTGGGGGCTAGATCTGGCGAATAGGTGGGGTGTTCCATCAGTTCAAAGCCCGCTTCTTGAATGGTTGCCATGAGTGAAATAGAGAGACAGGTGCAATATGAGAAGCATCTGTGGAAAAATTCAAGATAAATAATTTAAGTCTGCTCACCTTTTCAGGTTGTGCGCCCCCGCACAACCCCAGTGAAAGCGTCTCAGTCAGGGATAATCTCCGTTCTGAATGCAGTGTCCACACTTGTTGAATCCAGACTTTTGGTATCGTTGTCGGCTCCTGAACTCCACCGGCACCTTGGGATTCAGGTTTTACTCCACGATCCTCCAGTCTCCAGCTGGATTCTATAATGGGCTGGCAGGTCCTTTGCAGCTACTACCGAAATCCCAGGTAGGGAGTGGGTATATAGGAGAGAGTTCTTTCGGTCTAATTGTAGCGCTTAAGGAACCACTTGCTGATATTAATTGTTGTATTTTTATTTTTTCAATATTTTTATTTTTTCAATTATAAGCTCCTATTAGGAGCTTATAATTGAAAAAATAAAAATACAACAATTAATATCAGCAAGTGGTTTCTTAAGCGCTACAATTAGACCGAAAGAACTCTCTCCTACGAATGGTTCCCATGGCAATTGCAGCTTTGTTAGCCGGCGCGTTATCTTGGTGAAACAGCACTCCTACATGCCTGATGGTCACTCTTCGATCTACCAATACAACTTCTTCAACTTTTTTCACGTTTTCTTCATTGAGGGATATGGATGGGCGTCCTTCCCGATGTTCATCTTCCGTCGATGTTCTTCCCAGCTTAAATTCCTTGGCCCAGCGTGCAACTGTGGAATATGGAGGAGAAGAGTCCCCCAATGTTTCCACCCAGTTGCTGTCTATGTCTTTGGTAGTCATTTTTTTTCAAGCAGAGGTATTTGATGACAGCTCTGAGCTCGTTTTTTTCCATTTTGATGTTCACTCCTCGGCAGTTCATATTCAAATGAATGTAGCTCCCGGGAATCGTGGCCTATTTAAGTGATTTTTTTTCCTGGACTAGTGGGTACCTAAGAGAGAAGAAAACATTTTATTTTAATTTCCGTGTGCAATAGAAATAACCGATCATTACTTTTGGATCGCCCCTCGTACAATGCAGTAAATGATTGAGTCATCTCGATACAACTACAAGGCGTGCCAATCTGTGTCACAGTCTATTCACCAACAACAGATGCCGAGGAGGACGTTGAACTTTTCTATGATCAATTTCAAGAAGAAATCGACAAGATCCCAAAACAAGACTTGCTCAATATCATGGGAGACTTGAATACCAAAGTGGGCCATGGCAAACATGGAACCTTTGACAATATGGCTGCTCAATTTTCGTACTCCTGAAAAATTGCTGCCGATGCCCGCACGGGTATCATATTGTTCCCTTCCCTTAACCGATTTTGTTATAGTGTTGTCTCTTACAAAATGGCCGCCTCCATCTGCACAAAGCTGAGGAGATACATAGAATACCAAATACATCAAGCAGGAATGATTAGTCAGTGAGCAGTTTGCGCAGCCAAACGCTTTGACCTTCTATTGTTGGACATCACATGACTGTCACCCATGACACACCCTGTTACCATACATACGGGAAAGTACCAAGCGAAAAGCGAAAGGGAGGGAAACCCTGTGTCTCAGAAAGGGGGAGAAGGTGACCCCTGACCAAACCTACTACTGGTCTTTGGGGTCAATCACCACTCTAGATAGGTTCTGCACCTATATGCCGATCCGCATACCTGACCCTAGGTATCCCTTGTGCTGGACCCTAAATAGGGAACGGATGGGATGAGCTCTTCGTCAACCCCACTAAACACTAGAGAAGACACAAAGAGAACACACGGGGGGAAAATGCATGAACTACTTATCCACAGATGACTGAGGTAGAAGTTCAGCAAAGTTTCAGCAACAATACTACGGATGAGCACAAGCCACCGGCTTGCATCCAGAGCTTTAGTGAGCTCAATAATATCACCAGCACAAGTTCAGGGAAGATGGGAGTATTTAAGCACAAGGGGAATACTGATCAGCGGCTGGATGGAAGGAGAGATGAAAACCGACAGGAAACTACCCAGTACAATGAATACTAAGGCTACTTTCACACTTGCGTTGAACGGTTTCCGTTGCATTGCGTTGTGTGACGGATGCAACGGATGTGTTGCATATAGTGGCACAACGGATGCAACGGATGCTGCAAAACATCGCAATTCGTTTTGGGTTTTTTACAGTTTTACCGTCTGCAGACTATTGTGAACGATCAGCTGATCGCTAACAGTAGTCGGCCGACGGGTAATCAGCCGATCACTCACAGTAGCCGGCCGATCAGCTGATCGTTCGGCGTTCGGTCGCTGACAATGTGTGCGGGGGGCAGAGTGCGAAATGGGTGGAGCCGAGCGGGGCCATGGCTGAGGACGTCAGGGCCGCGGGGACTGCATCGCTGGGGGACAGGTGAGTGAGTGTGAGAGTGTGTGTGTGTGTGTATACATACGGAGTGCAGGAAGGGGCGGAGCCGAGCGGGGAAGTGTCGGGCTCCCGGCACACGTAACCAGGGTTCCTTGGTTACCCGATGTGTACCCTGGTTACGGGTGCAGGGAGCCAGAGAGCATGCGCAGTGAAATCCAAAGGATTCCGCTGCTCAAAAAAAAATACATGCTGCTTTCCTTCCGCCCGACGCAGAGTCAAAATAACAACGCTGCGTCGTCCGGCGGATGCAACGCTGACACTTGCGTTACAGTGTGTCATCCATACAAGTCTATGGAGAATAGCGCAGTGCGTTAATGGACCGCGTTATTCTCCATAGTGACGGACTCCGCTGAACGCAAGTGTGAAAGTACCCTAACAGCAGTAACAATAGAAAGTCAGACAGCATTTTGTGCAGCCAAACACTACTACCTTCTATTGCCAGAAACCACATGACTGTCTGTCACCCGTGACACAGCCATGACACAATGTGAGTGGTGTGATAATGGCAATGGGCTGATTATTATTATTTATTATTATTGCATCACTTTTCTATGGCGCATTACATGTAAAAAGGGGATACATAATAAAACAAGTAAAATACTCATGAACAATGCAAGGCACAGACTGGTACAGAAGGAGAGAAGTCCCTGCCCGCGAGGGCTTACAATCTACAGGATAAACTGAAATGTTGGTTTTACCATGCATGCGCCCCTGTTGTGTATTTAAAACCTTAGCAGGACAGTCATTGACTGGCACCTCCCCTTGATAAAGCATCAGCGAAACGTGCGGGGAGCAGTGTAGAGAACATTACCATAGGCACACTTTATGCACATTGATTCCTTGACCTATTAATTGATGGTCAGCAACCAAGTAGCCAATTGGCAGGTTTTTAGTGTTATTATTGTTATATATTATTATAGCGCCATTTATTCCATGGTGCTGTACATGTAAAAAGGGGTAATAATAAAAATAGAGACAAGTACAATACAAGTAATACAAGTAATCACGAATACAAGGCATAGTCTGGTACAGGAGGAGAGAAGACCCTGCCCATGAGGGCTCACAGTCTACAGGAGATGGGTGAGGATACAGTAGGTGGGGACAGAGCTGGTCGTGCAGCAGTATAGTTAAGTGAGGGGGATGAGTGAGGATACAGTACGTAAGGGTAGAGATGGTTGTGCGGTGATATGGTGGACTGAGGGTAACTGCAGGTTTTAGGCTTGTCAGAAGAGGTGGGTCTTCCGGTTCCTTTTGAAGCTTTCCAAGGTAGGCAAGAGTCTGATATGTTGGGGCAAAGAGTCCCTGGGTGGTTCATGAAAATGGACCCATTTTCGTAGCCAGTCATGATTTGCCATATTTGTGTTCCGAGTTTTAGATGCTTTCAGCTCTTGCTCCAACAAGTGTGTAAGGCCATGCTCAAAAGGGGTATGGCCTTCAGCGAGATACTATGCCAAAAGTGCAGCAAAAGTGTGGCAAATACACCAAATTTATCAAACAGCACGAGACACTTTTATAAAGATTAGACATAAACTAGACTTAAAGAAATGCAGAAATATAATTCTATCTCCGACTACCTCATGTACATCAAGGATGCCCTCCCTACCGATTTGGAAATGGATGCTGCTCTCTTTCTCATTCCACCTCAGATAAATGGCGGGATTCTCTATCAGTCCACCTCAGATAGAGGAAGTATACTCTCTTTCTCAGTACATCGCCAATAAATAGATTATACTCTCTTTCACTCTCCCTCAGTTTACCTCAGATAAGATGAGGGATATTTTCTCTCAGTCCACCTCAGATAAATGGAGTATACTCCCTTTCACTCACCCTCAGATAAGATGAGGGATATTTTCTCTCAGTCCACCTCAGATAAATGGAGTATACTCCCTTTCGCTCTCCCTCAGATAAGATGAGGGATGTTTTCTCTCAGTCCACCTCAGATAAATGGAGTATACTCTCTTTCACTCACCCTCAGTTTACCTCAGATAAATGGAGGGATGCTCTATCAGTCCACCTCAGATAAATGGAGTATACTCTCTTTCGGTCTCCCTCAGATAAGATGAGGGATGTTTTCTCTCAGTCCACCTCAGATAAATGGAGTATACTCTCTTTCGCTCACCCTCAGTTTACCTCACATAAGATGAAAGATGTTTTCTCTCACTATACCGCAGATAAATGGAGTATACGCTCTTTGGCTCTTCCTCAGTTTACCTCAGATAAGATGAGGGATGTTTTCTCTCAGTCTACCTCAGATAAATGGAGTATACTCTCTTTCACTCACCCTCAGTTTACCTCAGATAAATGGAGGGATGCTCTATCAGTCCACCTCAGATAAATGGAGTATACTCTCTTTCGCTCTCCCTCAGATAAGATGAGGGATGTTTTCTCTCAGTCCACCTCAGATAAATGGAGTATACTCTCTTTCGCTCACCCTCAGTTTACCTCACATAAGATGAAGGATGTTTTCTCTCACTATACCGCAGATAAATGGAGTATACGCTCTTTGGCTCTTCCTCAGTTTACCTCACATAAGATGAGGGATGTTTTCTATCAGTCCACCTCAGATAAATGGAGTATACTCTCTTTCACTCATCCTCAGTTTACCTCACATAAGATGAGGGATGTTTTCTCTCAGTCCACCTTAGATAAATGGAGTATACTCTCTTTCGCTCTCCTTCAGTTTATGAGATGAGGGATGTTTTCTCTCAGTCTCCCTCAGATAAAGGGGGGATACTCTGTCCCGCTTTCTTAGAAAAATGGAGAATACTCATTCTCTCAATGTACCGCAGATAAATTTAGTATATATCTATTTCAAGAAGATACAACGGCAGACATGAATTCTGCTTCCTCTTTTCCTCACTTTTCTAGTTCCTTCATGTCTGAGTCCTGGAGATTGATGGGAGATGTATTTTTGTCCCCTGCAGGTTTACGACAGGACTCTGGTCACATCTGGTCTGCTGGTATAACAGGCTCGGTACTGTTACATATACTCTTCCCTGATCACATGACTGTGACATCATCACAGGTGCTGTAAGCACAGAGCAGCCATATATCTAGTTTGGCTCTACAGGTGGAGGTAGGTGGGAATCACCATTAACCCCTGTAGTACCGAGCATTGCCTTTTTCCTCTGATGTAGCTGTATAAGCTCTTGTTTTTTGCAGGATGAATTATATTGTTCAACGTTTAGACGTGTATTTACTTTACGAGGTTGTTTTTAATACTTTTTTTTTTTTAATGATTTGTGATTTGGGAGATAATCTACAGAACTCGGCAGGTTGGCTGTGTAACTATCCTTACATTTCTTACTTCCGACCTGATATCAGACACCAACTGATCGAATATTCATGATCTATATAGCAATACGTTATCAATATGTGAGTTCTGAATGATCCCTTTAAGGGCGGCTTTGCACGTTGCAACATCGCACGTGCGATGTCGGTGGGGTCAAATCGAAAGTGACGCACATCCGGCGTCACTTTCGACATCGTAGTGTGTAAATCCTAGGTGATACGATTAACGAGCGCAAAAGCGTTGTTATCGTATCATCGTTGCAGCCTCCGACATTTCCATAATGCCGGTGCAGAGACAGGTACGATGTAGTTCCTCATTCCTGCGGCAGCACACATCGCTGTGTGTAAAGCCGCAGGAACATCTCCTACCTGCCTCCCGGCTGCAATGAGAAGGAAGGAGGTGGGCGGGATGTTTACATCCTGCTCATCTCCGCCCCTCCACCGCTATTGGCCGCCTGCCGTGTGACGTCGCTATGACGCCGCACGACCCACCCCCTTAGGAAGGAGGCGAGTCGCCGACCAGAGCGACGGTCGCAGGGCAGGTGAGTGCATGTGAAGCTGGCGGAGCGATAATGTTCGCTACGCCAGCTATCACAAGATATCGTACCTGCGACGGGGGCGGGGACTATCGCACTCGACATCGCAGCATCGGCTTGCGATGTCGTAATGTGCAAAGCCCGCCTAAGTTTTTGTCACATTTTTATATTAAAATCCTACAAGAGGATTCATGATCTGATCTGCTGACCATGTATATAAATCTACTGTATATACAGTACTATATATGTCCAAATAGTTGCACATCCAGTCATGATCGCTTCCATATTTTACCCTAATATCGCCAGTAATTATATTATTACATGGTATTCTTTATGATTTTACATTAGCTCCTCGTCTTCACATTCAGGTCCTTATAAAATGGGATCTTCTCAGTGAAAAATCTTCTAGAAAATTGACTTTGCCCCATCAAGGATGGATAGGGACAGCGAGAATATGGCGGAGAGGATATTCCACCTCACCCTAGAGATCCTCTTCCGGCTTACTGGAGAGGTGAGAGATTCTGATGACGTCACATTACATCATTCTTATCTATGGGAATAACAGATGGACAGAACTGGAGAGGTGAGGACTCTGGAAATGTCTGGAGTGAGATTTATTACTGTGTCTCTCCATAACCAGGATTACACAGTAGTGAAGAAGACCTCTAGTGAGCGCTGTCAGGCCCCTGTGTCTGAGGGATGGGGAAGACCCCTGAGCCCAATCACGGGGACTCCACCTCACCCCCCGATACATGAGGACATCAATGACCAGAAGATCCTAGAACTCACCTACAAGATGATTGAGCTGCTGACTGGAGAGGTGACACTGCTGGGACTGCCGGGACATTATACAGTAACGCTATGGAGGGATCGGGGGTGACGGTATCATTGTATGTGTCAGGTTCCTATAAGGTGTCAGGACGTCACCGTCTATTTCTCCATGGAGGAGTGGGAGTATTTAGAAGGACACAGAGATCTGTACAAGGACGTCATGATGGAGGATCTCCAGCCCCTCACATCACCAGGTAATAGACAGGACCAAATACACAGATACAGAATCCTAGGGCAGATAGACTTCACGTTATCTACAAACTCTGGAAGGGTCACTGGGAACAGCTAGAACAGTCACCAGTTCCGTCCCAACGAGTCTGCAGCCAAATTGCATATAGGATCCGAGGTTGAGGACTGGCCCATAACGGAACCGTGCAATCAGCATACAAAACGGGACACTATACTGACACCGGGACCCTCAAGTGCTTCACGTCACGGGCATCCGATACTTAGCAAAGTAAAAGAGTAAAGACCTTGAGCCGCAGCCCCTGCCTCTGCCTCTCCTTTAAGCGTCGCCGTCGCTCAGAGCTGCAGCGCCAACAGGGACTACCACCACCCCCGTCCTCCATCATCCTCTCCGGGGTAATCCCACTCCGCCTGTGGGGAATGACACCATACCGGCTGCACCCAATATCTGCCCCGACGAGAGACCCTGCAGTGGCGGCCGCAAACCTGGCCGCGTACCACAGGTAGCGTCACGATCATCATATAGACTTTCCTAACCATCACCCCCGTCCTCCACCTCCAACTACCACCCTCATCCCCCATTCCTGCCTCCCGTCCACCGCCATCCTTCACTTTCTATGCGCCTCGGGGCAAATGCACCGGGCCAAGCCACCCCGTGACGACGCAGAGGATCTGCACCCTCGGCCCGGCGACGAGTAGGTTAAAACACCTGCCCCGTGGGCCACTACATTTGGCGTCACGAACAGGATCATCATGCCAATTAAACCGGGTACTGTGCGCCTTATGGACATGGGACTGTTTATTTAAAGTCTGGAACTAGCCGCCATTACAGAATACCAGTGGCGGGAAAATTACCGCCCTTTGCGGGCTGGCAGGCTGGAGTGGTGCGAAAAGTTAAGCTCCGACCCCGGATGCTAACAGAGAGAAGAAACGAAACTAGAGATGACCAAGACAGGGAGTCGTCCCTGGAGCTCCAAGGAGGTGGTTGCACCTTGACTACCTGTGCTGAGGAGCTTTCAGGATGGCAGAACCCGACCGCCAAGGGGCCAAACCCGTGCACCTCTGCTTGCGGGTACCGTAGGACCTGGAGGTGGAGGTGCTGCGCCTAACCCAACAACTGAGGCAAGAGCAGCTAGACGCCATCAAGGAATGGGAGGCTTTCATGATGGGTGCAGTGGCGGTGATGCGGGCCTATGCTCGACCAAGACCACCAATACTGGAGGAAGAGCATAGCGGAGGGGTGACAACTGACCTGGTTGCCCCTGCCAAAAGCGTCGCCGTCCAGAACCCACCGACCTGTCTGCCTGCTCTAGCCCTTGATCTGGAGGTCTTTGACTAGACCCTGGAACCGGCCGCCGATGACCAGGCAGCTGAGGACCCGGCCGCCAACATCCCGGTAGCCGACGACACCGCTGCTTCGAACCTGGCAGCCAACGCCCAGGCCGACGACGACCAGAGTGGGGAAGACCAGATCGCTGATCTCGACCAAGACACAGCTACTGCACACCTGGAAACCACAGAACAGGCTACCATCTACCAGACTGCCTGCAACGTTTCCCGAGCACCGGCAGCAGAGGAAACTGTTGCTTTTGAATGGGGAGCTATTGGAGAACCGGAAGCTGGGCTTATACCGGACAACTGGAGGACACCCACCTTTGACTGGTGTGGGAGAGGTCCTACTACACCTCCTTTGCGGATGCAACGGAGGAGTCCATGTTTGTGGACTCAGATGATGTGGAGTACCGTTGGGCCACCCTTGTCCAGCTGGCCGCTGAAGAAAGTAAGCAGTGGGCTAGGCTGGCAGAGGTGGAATGGAGGAATCTGTCAAACAAGGAGCGCCTCTGGCGGGCCCATCCATCGACCCGTTGAGAGCTCCATAAAGGTACTGTCACCAAATTTGACCTTAACAAGGGGTGGGGTTCATCGCTGAAGCGGGACTGGGAAGGGAGGTGTTTGTGTGACGCCCTGGACTAGTCAGGTCGTCCCAGGTAGTCCCATGCATACACATACCCCCTCCCCTTAGTAAGGTGACAGCAGCCAAACTACAAAACCCTTGTCACTACCCTCCGGGTTTGATGTTCACACCAGGGGGGCGGAGCCAGGCGGTTGGCTCCACCCACTGAGGAGTTCACAGTCCCGGAGGTGGGAAAGACAGTAGATGAGTTTGAGTCAAGTTCAAGGGCAGACCTGTGCTCAGGCCTGCCAAAAGTCTACACCAGGTGTCTGGGTTGGAGCCCAGTCACCTCTGGCAAGGAGGCAGACAGTGGTGGCCGCCTGCAGGAGCTGGGATTACAGCTGGTGGAACCGTAGGGACCGGGAACGGGCGGTGGCCCGCCGGTACCGAACCGTGGAACCGATTCGAAACCGGAGCACCAGCAGGGGTAGGTACGTACCCAGTACGAGGCCCAGAAACAACTAGGCTAAGTCAAATCAACTGATTGAGGACTGGACTTTAGGACCTTTCCCACACAAAACCTGACTGAAGACAACAGCCCAAACATTAGGGTAAAGCCACCGCCAAGGCATAGAGACCCAAGGGGCCAGCGTCTGCGGGCACACAGGGCTCTCCCGACACACAGCAAGCCGGGGAGCAGACTACCGTTGCTTAGGCATAAGAGTCATAACTTTTACACAAGAGAGGTGCAGGAGGAAGGCGGAAACCACCAACCGTGTGGCCCGTGAAGTTTCGACAGGGTTGTAGGAAAGGGTACGCGACCCATGCCCCTGTGTCCTGAAGGGACCGGCCGCTGCGGCTGAGGGACCCGGTCTGCTCCCGTCCAACATGCTGCCTCCCCCCACTGCCCGTAACGGTCGCCGCTACCTCTCCGCTCGGATCACCACCCCCCTCACCGGTGGCGGAGTCTGTCCCAAACGCCTCCGAGGAGCTGCCTGCGGCCGCAGCACGCGGTCAGCCGCTCGATCGGCCCGCACTACCCCCGCTCCCGTGAAAGGTCAATTCCCGGAAGGTGCCCGTGCCTGACGTGATCCCGCCAGTCCCGGAGGAGCCTGTCCCCAAGGAGAACCCGGCCCCGGCAGTCCGCCCGGCCAAGAGGGAGGAGAAGGGCGCTGCCCGGAAGAAGGCCCAGCAGGTGAGGCTGGTTGTCTCCGGGTCTCAGACCTCGGCTGAGGTCCCACAGGGTGGCCACTGTCAAGCAGCAGGGCCGGCTGTGACACAGCAGGGTTCCCCACGGAGGGTGTCGGTCGTCGCCGGCTCCGGGGAGCACCGACTGGGCCAGACCCCCGCATCAAGAGACCCTGGGCAGGTAGACGCCCCGTACTGGGAGCGGCCGCCAAACCAGCTGGGCTGGGAGATCGAGGCCCGGGAGAAGAGGAGAGCCAAGATCCTGGCCCCTACCATCCGGGAAAAGGATCTAAGAAGCGCCACCTACCGGGTGCCTGAAGTACGAGGGCCAGGTCCGGCGATTTGACCCCGACCGTGGATGGGAATTTATCTACGAGCCCGGCCTGGAGGCTGAAGTCTTTGTGTCCCGTCGGGACGTGTACCCGCACCTCCCGTGGGTCACCCGGACCGTGACCTGGCACCCGGCGAACTGGTTACTTACACCCGCCATTGCGGGGAGAGGGGCTGGTTTGCCCTTGACGTGCAGAGGAGGGAACACCAAGAAGGCCCAAGGCGCTCCCGGTCCCCTCCCCCACTGTACAGCTCTGAGATTACCGTGGAGGAGGAATACGAAGAAGATGAACGTTAAACTCAGCGGATCCCGGCTGCCAAGTTGAACACAGTCCCCGTTGGGACTTTGTGTTTGCCCCGTCCAAAAGAGACAAGGCCGAGAACTTGCAGGCCACCCAAAAACTTTTGGGTTTGTAAATAGTCCCTCGACCAGCATGTCCCGTTTCCCAACCTCCGGAGAGGTAGACTGGAGGATGGGCCTGCGGGAAAGAGATGGCCGAGGCCCGCCACCACTGCAACCGCTGGCGATCCTCCGGGTCAGGGGCCCCCTGGATGTGGGGCCTCTGAGAGACAAGCAGGTGTGAAACCCTGCACCCATCCCGTACAACAACACCTGGGCCCGTTCCTGGACTGGGGAAAAGGGGTGCTGCCCATTTCTTAGGGGCAGCATCAGGGCTAGGTTTGTTTGGGTGGGTGACTGAATGACCTGTTCCCGTGTTAATAAAACTGTTATGTTTGCAACGTTTAAGCATGTGCCTCCCGCAAGGGAAGAATTAAAACAAATCCTTGAAGTTTATACCAATGTTATTATACTTGTAACATGTTTCAAATCTTTTACAGTTATAAAGAAAATAAACCGATGGTGGACAGACAGCCCGCGGACGGTCTGCATTAAACCAAGGGGGAATGTGACGCCGTGGACTAGTCAGGTCGTCCCAGGTAGTCCCATGCATACACACCCCCCCCCTCCCCTTAGTAAGGTGACAGCAGCCAAACTACATAACCCTTGTCACCACCCTCCGAGTTTGATGTTCACACCAGGGGGGCGGAGCCAGGCAGTTGGCTCCGCCCACGGAGGAGTTCACAGTCCCGGAGGCGGGAAAGACAGTAGATTAGTTTGAGTCAAGTTCAAGGGCAGACCTGTGCTCAGGCCTGCCAAAAGTCTACACCAGGTGTCTGGGTTGGAGCCCAGTCACCTCTAGCAAGGAGGCAGACGGTGGTGGCCGCCTGCAGGAGCTGGGATTACAGCCGGTGGAACCATAGGGACCGGGGACGGGCGGTGGCCCACCGGTACTGAACCGCGGAACCGATTCGAAACCGGAGCACCAGGAGGGGTACTCAGACCCAGTACGAGGCCCAGAAACAACTAGGCTAAGTCAAATCAACTGATTGAGGACTGGACTTTAGGACCTTTCCCACACAAAACCCGACTGAAGACAACAGCCCAAACATTAGGGTAAAGCCATCGCCAAGGCATAGAGACCCAAGGGGCCAGCGTCTGCGGGCACACAGGGCTCTCCCGACACACATCAAGCCGGGGAGCGGACTACCGTTGCTTAGGCATAAGAGTCATAACTTTTACACAAGAGAGGTGCAGGAGAAAGGCGGAAACCACCAACCGTGTGGCCCGTGACGTGGCGACAGTGTTGTAGGAAAGGGTACGCTACCCACGCCCCTGTGTCCTGGAGGGACCGGCCGCTGCGGCTGAGGGACCCGGTCTGCTCCCGTCCTCCATGCTGCCTCCCCCCATTGCCCGTAACGGTCGCCGCTACCTCTCCGCTCGGATCCCCACCCCCCTCACCAGTGGCGGAGTCCATCCCAAACGCCTCCGAGGAGCCGCCTGTGGCCGCAGCACGCGGACAGCCGCTCGATCGGCCCGCACTACCCGCTCCCATGAAAGGCCAATTCACGGAAGTGCCCGTGCCTGACGTGATCCCGCCAGTCCCGGAGGAGCCTGTCCACGAGGAGAACCTGGCCCCGGCAGTCCGCCCGGCCAAGAGGGAGGAGAAGGGCGCTGCCCGGAAGAAGGCCCAGCAGGTGAGGCTGGTTGTCTCCAGGTCTCAGACCTCGGCTGAGGTCCCACGGGGTGGCCACTGTCAAGCAGCAGGGCCGGCTGTGACACAGCGGGGTTCCCCACGGAGGGTGTCGGTCGTCGCCAGCTACGGGGAGCACCGACTGGGCCAGACCCCCGCATCAAGAGACCCTGGGCAGGTAGACACCCCGTTCTGGGAGCGGCCGCCAAACCAGCTGGGCTGAGAGATCGAGGCCCGGGAGAAGAGGAGAGCCAAGATCCTGCCCCCTACCATCCGGGAAAAGGATCTAAGAAGCGCCACCTACCGGGTGCCTGAAGTACGAGGGCCAGGTCCGGCGATTTGACCCCGACCGTGGATGGGGATTTATCTACGAGCCCGGCCTGGAGGCTGAAGTCTTTGTGTCCCGTCGGGACGTGTACCCGCACCTGCCCGTGGGTCACCCGGACCGTGACCTGGCACCCGGCGAACTGGTTACTTACACCCGCCATTGCGGGGAGAGGGGCTGGTTTGCCCTTGACGTGCAGAGGAGGGAACACCAAGAAGGCCCAAGGTGCTCCCGGTCCCCTCCCCCATCGTACAGCTCTGAGATTACCGTGGAGGAGGAATACGAAGAAGATGAACGTTAAACTCAGCGGATCCCGGCTGCCAAGTTGAACACAGTCCCCGTTGGGACTTTGTGTTTGCCCCGTCCAAAAGAGACAAGGCCGAGAACTTGCAGGTCACCCAAAAACTTTTGGGTTTGTAAATAGTCCCTTGACCGGCCTGTCCCATTTCCCAACCTCCGGAGAGGTAGACTGGAGGATGGGCCTGCGGGAAAGAGATGGCCGAGGCCCGCCACCACTGCAACCGCTGGCGATCCTCCGGGTCAGGGGCCCCCTGGATGTGGGGCCTCTGAGAGACAAGCAGGTGTGAAACCCTGCACCCATCCCGTACAACAACACCTGGGCCCGTTCCTGGACTGGGGAAAAGGGGTGCTGCCCATTTCTTAGGGTCAGCATCAAGGCTACATTTGTTTGGGTGGGTGACTGAATGACCCGTTCCCGTGTTAATAAAAATGTTATGTTTGCAACGTTTAAGCATGTGCCTCCCGCAAGGGAAGAATTGAAACAAATCCTTGAAGTTTATACCAATGTTATTATACTTGTAACATGTTTCAAATCTTTTACAGTTATAAAGAAAATAAACCAATGGTGGACGGGCAGCCCGCGGACGGTCTGCATTAAACCAAGGGGGAATGTGACGCCCTGGACTAGTCAGGTCGTCCCAGGTAGTCCCATGCATACACACACCCCCTCCCCTTAGTAAGGTGACAGCAGCCAAACTACAAAACCCTTGTCACCACCCTCCGGGTTTGATGTTCACACCAGGGGGTGGAGCCAGGTGGTTGGCTCCGCCCACCGAGGAGTTCACAGTCCCGGAGGCGGGAAAGACAGTAGATTAGTTTGAGTCAAGTTCAAGGGCAGACCTGTGCTCAGGCCTGCCAAAAGTCTACACCAGGTGTCTGGGTTGGAGCCCAGTCACCTCTAGCAAGGAGGCAGACGGTGGTGGCCGCCTGCAGGAGCTGGGATTACAGCCGGTGGGACCGGAGACGGGTGGTGGCCCGCCGGTATAGAACCGAGGAACTGATTGGAAACCGGAGCACCAGGAGGGGTACTCAGACCCAGTACGAGGCCCAGAAACAACTAGGCTAAGTCAAATCAACTGATTGAGGACTGGACTTTAGGACCTTTCCCACACAAAACCCGACTGAAGACAACAGCCCAAACATTAGGGTAAAGCCATCGCCAAGGCATAGAGACCCAAGGGGCCAGCGTCTGCGGGCACACAGGGCTCTCCCGACACACATCAAGCCGGGGAGCGGACTACCGTTGCTTAGGCATAAGAGTCATAACTTTTACACAAGAGAGGTGCAGGAGAAAGGCGGAAACCACCAACCGTGTGGCCCGTGACGTGGCGACAGTGTTGTAGGAAAGGGTACGCTACCCACGCCCCTGTGTCCTGGAGGGACCGGCCGCTGCGGCTGAGGGACCCGGTCTGCTCCCGTCCTCCATGCTGCCTCCCCCCATTGCCCGTAACGGTCGCCGCTACCTCTCCGCTCGGATCCCCACCCCCCTCACCAGTGGCGGAGTCCATCCCAAACGCCTCCGAGGAGCCGCCTGTGGCCGCAGCACGCGGACAGCCGCTCGATCGGCCCGCACTACCCGCTCCCATGAAAGGCCAATTCACGGAAGTGCCCGTGCCTGACGTGATCCCGCCAGTCCCGGAGGAGCCTGTCCACGAGGAGAACCTGGCCCCGGCAGTCCGCCCGGCCAAGAGGGAGGAGAAGGGCGCTGCCCGGAAGAAGGCCCAGCAGGTGAGGCTGGTTGTCTCCAGGTCTCAGACCTCGGCTGAGGTCCCACGGGGTGGCCACTGTCAAGCAGCAGGGCCGGCTGTGACACAGCGGGGTTCCCCACGGAGGGTGTCGGTCGTCGCCAGCTACGGGGAGCACCGACTGGGCCAGACCCCCGCATCAAGAGACCCTGGGCAGGTAGACACCCCGTTCTGGGAGCGGCCGCCAAACCAGCTGGGCTGAGAGATCGAGGCCCGGGAGAAGAGGAGAGCCAAGATCCTGCCCCCTACCATCCGGGAAAAGGATCTAAGAAGCGCCACCTACCGGGTGCCTGAAGTACGAGGGCCAGGTCCGGCGATTTGACCCCGACCGTGGATGGGGATTTATCTACGAGCCCGGCCTGGAGGCTGAAGTCTTTGTGTCCCGTCGGGACGTGTACCCGCACCTGCCCGTGGGTCACCCGGACCGTGACCTGGCACCCGGCGAACTGGTTACTTACACCCGCCATTGCGGGGAGAGGGGCTGGTTTGCCCTTGACGTGCAGAGGAGGGAACACCAAGAAGGCCCAAGGTGCTCCCGGTCCCCTCCCCCATCGTACAGCTCTGAGATTACCGTGGAGGAGGAATACGAAGAAGATGAACGTTAAACTCAGCGGATCCCGGCTGCCAAGTTGAACACAGTCCCCGTTGGGACTTTGTGTTTGCCCCGTCCAAAAGAGACAAGGCCGAGAACTTGCAGGTCACCCAAAAACTTTTGGGTTTGTAAATAGTCCCTTGACCGGCCTGTCCCATTTCCCAACCTCCGGAGAGGTAGACTGGAGGATGGGCCTGCGGGAAAGAGATGGCCGAGGCCCGCCACCACTGCAACCGCTGGCGATCCTCCGGGTCAGGGGCCCCCTGGATGTGGGGCCTCTGAGAGACAAGCAGGTGTGAAACCCTGCACCCATCCCGTACAACAACACCTGGGCCCGTTCCTGGACTGGGGAAAAGGGGTGCTGCCCATTTCTTAGGGTCAGCATCAAGGCTACATTTGTTTGGGTGGGTGACTGAATGACCCGTTCCCGTGTTAATAAAAATGTTATGTTTGCAACGTTTAAGCATGTGCCTCCCGCAAGGGAAGAATTGAAACAAATCCTTGAAGTTTATACCAATGTTATTATACTTGTAACATGTTTCAAATCTTTTACAGTTATAAAGAAAATAAACCAATGGTGGACGGGCAGCCCGCGGACGGTCTGCATTAAACCAAGGGGGAATGTGACGCCCTGGACTAGTCAGGTCGTCCCAGGTAGTCCCATGCATACACACACCCCCTCCCCTTAGTAAGGTGACAGCAGCCAAACTACAAAACCCTTGTCACCACCCTCCGGGTTTGATGTTCACACCAGGGGGTGGAGCCAGGTGGTTGGCTCCGCCCACCGAGGAGTTCACAGTCCCGGAGGCGGGAAAGACAGTAGATTAGTTTGAGTCAAGTTCAAGGGCAGACCTGTGCTCAGGCCTGCCAAAAGTCTACACCAGGTGTCTGGGTTGGAGCCCAGTCACCTCTAGCAAGGAGGCAGACGGTGGTGGCCGCCTGCAGGAGCTGGGATTACAGCCGGTGGGACCGGAGACGGGTGGTGGCCCGCCGGTATAGAACCGAGGAACTGATTGGAAACCGGAGCACCAGGAGGGGTACTCAGACCCAGTATGAGGCCCAGAAACAACTAGGCTAAGTCAAATCAACTGATTGAGGACTGGACTTTAGGACCTTTCCCACACAAAACCCGACTGAAGACAACAGCCCAACCATTAGGGTAAAGCCACCGCCAAGGCATAGAGACCCAAGGGGCCAGTGTCTGCGGGCACACAGGGCTCTCCCGACACACAGCAAGCCGGGGAGCGGACTACCGTTGCTTAGGCATAAGAGTCGTAACTTTTACACAAGAGAGGTGCAGGAGAAAGGCGGAAACCACCAACCTGTTAAGGGGAAACTGCAGCCGGCTGCGGGTACCGTTCACCATCTTGTTTGGTTCACCAGAGACTCCAGCATGTTTATCATGGTGAGTACACCAGTGCCTTCGGGCCGTTCACCGCACCGGCACCCCAGCATGCATCCATCCCCTTGCCTCAGCACCTTTCTCGGGCCCCCGGGACCACCGTCCCCCTACCCACAGAGGGGGTCAACACCAAGCTGCGCAACACCGTCCCCGGGAGCCTAGTCAACGGCAGCGGTGGTGTCCATCCACAACCCGTGGGTGGCGTCACGAACTTAAATCCCCTACAAACCACCGCGGCTCCGGCCGTGGACCTCCCCACCGAAGTCCCTACGTGTAGCGCCAACCCCCTTTCAGGGCGTCGTGACCCCCAGTGTTACGAACCGGCGCCGCCATAGCCGCAAGCAGCCTGCTGCGGTTCCTGTTGCGCCCAGGCGCCGGCTGCCATTCTTGGCCGTGCCTCGGGTCGTCCAGTTGGCTGTTCCTTCCACCACGTCTAAGTGTGGAGAGGCGGCTAGTGCGCATGCGTGCACCGATTTACCCCAGCCAGAGTTTAAGCCCGGTGTTTTGCCTAGTGAGCATGCTCAGCCTGATTGTGTTATGTCTGAGACTAAGTCCTCAGTTCAGGCTACTGAGCATGCTTCCACAATTAACCCTAACAGCCTCTTTACACAGGTACTTGGACTTCGTGCTGTGTCTAAGTGCTGGGATGTGCCTACTGAGCATGCTCAAACTGATAGTCTGCTTTCTGAGCCTGTTGCTCAGGCTACTGGGCATGCTCAGGCACTTAGTGCACCAGAGGCTAGGTCCGGTAAGGACCTCACTGAGCATGTCCGTGAGGTGGCAGGCCCTAATAGGGCAGAGGGTGTCAGGTGTCCTGATGACGTGGCAACTCCGGACTGGCTCGCAGAGGCCCGCCCCTATGATCTGGCACCTCAGTATTGGTCGTCAGACGATGACTGGTGAAGTGTTTGGGGCGTGGCTGCCATGAGGTCATCAATGACGTGGCGGTTCCGGATAGGTTGCATGTGACGTCACTGATGACATGGCACTCTGCTATTGGACCTTGGTGGTTCCACCCTGGGTTTGGGGCGGACCCAGGTTATAAAAGGGGCTGGAGACAACATGGAGGTGCGCAGTCTTCACTTTTGCTCAGTCAGAGCACACCTCCATGTTAGAGCTTCATTGCGGCAGAAGCCTATGTTGGGAAGCGGTAGGTAGGGTTAGGCGAACGGTGCCTGTCACGCCAAGATTCGTGGCTCGGCACATCAGGGTCAGGCGCCGTGCTTCCCTCCTGCCGTTCCAGTCTTGCTATAGCAGCCCAGTGGCGTTAACTGGGCTGCGGCTGCTGTGCTTCCTGTCCGATTGTGCCCCCTACACACACGGACAACGCACCTGCTGCGCCACCTGTCTGATTGTGCCCCCTACGCACACGGACAACGCACCTGCTGCGCCACCTGTCTGATTGTGCCCCCTACGCACACGGACAACGCACCTGCTGCGCCACCTGTCCGATTGTGCCCCCTACGCGCACGGACAGCGTACTCCAGGACCCCTGTGGAGTTAACAGGGTGTTCCTTATTTTCCTCGGCTTCCCGGTCAACGCTACTGGTGTACCCATCTGGCCTGACGTGTCCTACACACACGTGGCCAGTCGAGAGGTGGCCAGAAACGCTAATCGGAGGACCGCTCGGCCTGACGTGTCCTACACACGTGGCCGACAGGGCGCTTTCGTGGCGGTCTTCCGGTCAACGCTACCTGGTTACCACCCGGCCTGACGTGTTTCCTGCACATGTGGTTGGTGTAGCGCTAGGTGCACCAAAACGCTAATCGGGTTGTCGTCCGGTCTGACGTGTCCCAACACACGTGACCGGTTCCCAGAGTTCCTGGGTTATCTCAGAGCAGTCCAGCTCTATAGTCTCCGCCTAACCCTCAGGTGCCAGCAGCTCCTTTGTCATCTGGAGCACGGTGGGCCCCGACTGGCGATTAGGATATATACCCCCTGGTCCTAATCTGCCGGTCCCCCCGTAACAGTAAGACTGCGCCAGGGTCTGGCTGGCATGGCGGAGATGGAGCAGCTACGTCAGTTCATGCTGCAGCTTGATGCCAGAGTGAGGTCTCTGGAGAAGTCTGCTCTTGCTGCTGATATGAATGATGTGGTGGCTCAAGCGGCTGCAATGGTGTCAGTCACCAAGCCTACTCCAACCCTCCCTCACCTCTCGCTGCCCAACAAGTTTACGGGGAACAGCAAGGCATGTAGGGGATTCGTGAACCAGTGCTCAGTCCATCTAGAGCTGTTGGCTGCACGGTTTCCTACAGAGAGGTCGAAGGTGGGGTTTATCATCTCCTTGCTCTCTGATAGAGCACTGGAGTGGGCTACACCATTGTGGGAGAGGAATGACCCCGTAGTACAGGACTCTAAGGAGTTTTTGGAGTCCTTGCGACAAGTGTTCCTGGGGCCTCAGGTCACTCACGACTCGGCCCTACAGCTACTGACTTTGGAGCAGGGGCGTACCTCCTCAAGTCAATATGCTGTGAGTTTCAGGACACTTGCTGCAGAACTGGGGTGGTCAGAGAGGACTCTCATTCCACTGTTCTGGAGGGGATTAGCCTCGCACGTGAAGGACGCATTAGCGTCGCGTGAGGTACCAACTACCCTTGAGGGCCTCATGACTCTGGCTACCCGCATTGACCTGCGGACTTCCGAACGTCAGCTGGAGCGCAGGTCAGAGGGCCGTTCAGCCACTGTAGTGGTCTCTCCTACTGCACCTCCCTTAGAGGACATCTCTGTCCCTATGGACATCTCTAGGGTTGGTGTTGCTAGGTCTTCGAGTCGCAAGGGCATTTCCTGTTTCACTTGTGGGCAGTATGGTCATTATGCCAACCGTTGCCCAAAGCGTCAGGGTAAGCGACCGCGATTGGTGACCATAGCTGGAAGTAAACTGGACTCTGCGTCATCCATTAGGGTGACGTTTCCCGCATCCATTTCCTTTAAGGGGTCAACATGGTCCACAAGGGCAAGTGTGGACACAGGTGCTGGGGATAGTTTCATCTCCTCCTCTTTTGCCCGGCGGCATGCCATCCCGCTGGTGCAAATGCCAAGGCCAGTGAGAGTCCGTGTGGTGGATGGGTCCTTGTTGCCCAAGGTAATTCACCAGCGGACAGTACCAATTACCCTTGCCATGTCATCTGGGCATAGGGAGACCATTTCATTTCTGGTTCTCCCTAAGGGTGCAGATGATATTCTGCTGGGTATTCCTTGGTTGAAGCGGCATTCCCCACATATCGACTGGTCGTCTGGGGTGATTACGCGCTGGAGCGAGTCTTGTAGCTCCCACTGCATGTCTCCATCTTCTGTCCGTCACTCAGTGGTATCTGTGGCGACTATAGACCATTCGAGTGGGAGGGCCGCTAGAGGGGGGGGTACTGTTACGAACCGGCGCCGCCATAGCCGCAAGCAGCCTGCTGCGGTTCCTGTTGCGCCCAGGCGCCGGCTGCCATTCTTGGCCGTGCCTCGGGTCGTCCAGTTGGCTGTTCCTTCCACCACGTCTAAGTGTGGAGAGGCGGCTAGTGCGCATGCGTGCACCGATTTACCCCAGCCAGAGTTTAAGCCCGGTGTTTTGCCTAGTGAGCATGCTCAGCCTGATTGTGTTATGTCTGAGACTAAGTCCTCAGTTCAGGCTACTGAGCATGCTTCCACAATTAACCCTAACAGCCTCTTTGCACAGGTACTTGGACTTCGTGCTGTGTCTAAGTGCTGGGATGTGCCTACTGAGCATGCGCAAACTGATAGTCTGCTTTCTGAGCCTGTTGCTCAGGCTACTGGGCATGCTCAGGCACTTAGTGCACCAGAGGCTAGGTCCGGTAAGGACCTCACTGAGCATGTCCGTGAGGTGGCAGGCCCTAATAGGGCAGAGGGTGTCAGGTGTCCTGATGACGTGGCAACTCCGGACTGGCTCGCAGAGGCCCGCCCCTATGATCTGGCACCTCAGTATTGGTCGTCAGACGATGACTGGTGAAGTGTTTGGGGCGTGGCTGCCATGAGGTCATCAATGACGTGGCGGTTCCGGATAGGTTGCATGTGACGTCACTGATGACATGGCACTCTGCTATTGGACCTTGGTGGTTCCACCCTGGGTTTGGGGCGGACCCAGGTTATAAAAGGGGCTGGAGACAACATGGAGGTGCGCAGTCTTCACTTTTGCTCAGTCAGAGCACACCTCCATGTTAGAGCTTCATTGCGGCATAAGCCTATGTTGGGAAGCGGTAGGTAGGGTTAGGCGAACGGTGCCTGTCACGCCAAGATTCGTGGCTCGGCACATCAGGGTCAGGCGCCGTGCTTCCCTCCTGCCGTTCCAGTCTTGCTATAGCAGCCCAGTGGCGTTAACTGGGCTGCGGCTGCTGTGCTTCCTGTCCGATTGTGCCCCCTACACACACGGACAACGCACCTGCTGCGCCACCTGTCTGATTGTGCCCCCTACGCACACGGACAACGCACCTGCTGCGCCACCTGTCTGATTGTGCCCCCTACGCACACGGACAACGCACCTGCTGCGCCACCTGTCCGGTTGTGCCCCCTACGCGCACGGACAGCGTACTCCAGGACCCCTGTGGAGTTAACAGGGTGTTCCTTATTTTCCTCGGCTTCCCGGTCAACGCTACTGGTGTACCCATCTGGCCTGACGTGTCCTACACACACGTGGCCAGTCGAGAGGTGGCCAGAAACGCTAATCGGAGGACCGCTCGGCCTGACGTGTCCTACACACGTGGCCGACAGGGCGCTTTCGTGGCGGTCTTCCGGTCAACGCTACCTGGTTACCACCCGGCCTGACGTGTTTCCTGCACATGTGGTTGGTGTAGCGCTAGGTGCACCAAAACGCTAATCGGGTTGTCGTCCGGTCTGACGTGTCCCAACACACGTGACCGGTTCCCAGAGTTCCTGGGTTATCTCAGAGCAGTCCAGCTCTATAGTCTCCGCCTAACCCTCAGGTGCCAGCAGCTCCTTTGTCATCTGGAGCACGGTGGGCCCCGACTGGCGATTAGGATATATACCCCCTGGTCCTAATCTGCCGGTCCCCCCGTAACACCCAGGTCCATGGAGTGCTCGAGCCACCCACCGACGAGCACGGATCCGAGCGGCTCGGCAGCCGGCCGAGCCCCGGGGCGGTACATTTGTGTCCCGGCGAGATGTGGAAGCCCATCTCCCTAGAGGTCATCCTGGCAGAGACCTGTACCCCGGTGATGGGGTCATTTACACTGGGCAAAAGGGGGAGCGGGGATGGTATGCCCTGGATGTGGGACTGTGTCGTCCGGATGCGGCAGCTGCAGCAACAGCCCTCATACCAGCAGCAAAGCCAAAACCAGCACCTGTTGTGCCCAAAAAGTCTTGCAAGGAGGGGTATTGTGATAAAGCCACCCAAACCTCAAGGGAGAGTCACCTGACACAGGCTGGTCAGGAACTGCCATACTCCCAGTAGATAATGTTTACAATGTTCCCTGTTTGAAATGATGGACAACCGGGCCACTGGACATTTTGTGGTCGGAACTGTACCTGTAAATAATTGCACCTGTTGTGCACCCTTTCAGAATTGTTGCAACCTTTTTGGTCTCTTGGGACATCTGCAAAACTGGTGGCACACTAGACTCCAACGTCATCCGTTAATGACCGATTTTCCCTTAGTAAAGGTGTGATAATGCCCAGTTGAAAAATGTAAATAATGCTGAACCTGTGTACAGAATATAAATAGCGTGTAATTATGCTCTGGTAACAAGTGTAAATGCTGCCATGTTTCTACCATGTCAAAAATTGTCTAAATTGTATGTGGTTGTGATGATAATGCTAGCTAAGAAAACGTACGGAGTTAACTGTTTGCAATGTTTAATATGATGTGCCTCCCATAAAGGGAAGAAATAATATTTTGGTTTAATGCATAACAAAAATGCGGCGATCACTGTAAAATGTTGCAGCACAGGAGTGCTGTCATTTGCCACTGGGGAATGTGGCGCCCCTGAGGCTTCAGGCGCCACAGGGTACTGCACCCCTATTAGGGTGTAGTACTTATCCTGGGTCTCGGGAAGCTCGGTACCGGTTTCCACTCACACAAACATACAGTAACACCGGGTTGCCCTCCCCAATGGGGACTGGGCCAGGGTCGGATCAGACTAGGCGGTCACTACAGTGGTGGGTTTACAGGATGCCATCGCACCAGGGACTCCCCGGATCCACTGGAACTGGGGACTCCGGATCAGGGAGCAGCAACCACAAAGGGGAGTCAGGAGCAGACAGTGGGAAGAGCAGGTTTACCTGGTGAGAGCAGTGAACCGGCCGGTGGCAGTGGCTGGGGGCAACAGCTTGGACCACACAACACAAGTTCCACACTAGGAGAGAACAGCTTCAGATGCAGAGCGGACGTATCGTATTTTTCCCTTTTTTTTTGCCTGAATCTTTTTATTATTCCATCCTTTCTAACTTTTTAAGCACTGTACTTCTTTTGTATATTAAATCTAAAAATAAAATTAAAAATTAATAAGTTTGCTTATGCTGCTCTAAACATACCCATAACCATGGAGAGGGTGAGAATAGCTTGGTTGTGTTACCCTTTGTGTGATACAGTCAAAAAACAGTACTTACCAGGTGCTCGGAAAAGCTGGGCGGCATGTGTACTAGTGAGTGACCCAGTCTCGCTGGCGCATCAAACTGGCAAATGGTGGTAATGAAAAGTGTGGTGCAGAACTGGCCATTTTACACAATTAAAATCCCAACAATCGAGCAGTGTAACTAGGCAGCTGATCATCCGACGAATTAGCAAAATTGTTGTTCGTTGGGTGAAATGATCTTTTGACTTCCTTGAAAAGATCACTGCTTTAAGCCACACATCTAAAGGGTACTTTACGCGCTGCGATATCGGTACCGATATCGCTAGCGAGCATACCCGGCCCCCGTCGGTTGTGCGTCATGGGCAAATCGCTGCCCGTGGCGCACAACATCGCTAACACCCGTCACACGGACTTACCTTCCCTGCGACGTCGCTGTTGCGGCGAACCGCCTCCTCTCTAAGGGGGCGGTTCGTGCGGCGTCACAGCGACGTCACACTGCAGCTGTCCAATAGCAGAGGGGGGGCAGAGATGTGCGACTGGAACATGCCGCCCACCTCCTTCCTTCATCATTGCCGGTGGACGTAGGTAAGGAGATGTTCGTCTCTCCTGCGGTGTCACACACAGCGATGTGTGCTGCCGCAGGAACGATGAACAACATCGCTACTGACCAGACAACGATTTTTCATAAAAAAACAACCTCTTTCAGACAAACGATTTTTGTCTCTTTTGCAATCGTTTAAGGTCGCTCCAGCCTATTAAACTACGCTGATTGGCAGACATGTTGGCGCTTGGTGGCCATTCAATGCTAAGGTTTGAATGGTGTAAAACCGACCTTCGATAAAATAAAATAGGCTCGCTGTCAGTATTATTCTGACAAAATGATATATTTTTTGTCAGCCTACCGCTGATAAATCGAAGATGCTCTCAGTCTATCTCAGTCTACTTCAGATATATTTAGGATATCCTCTTTATCTCTTTGTATACCTCAGATAAAATAGAGGGTGCCCTCTCTAGGCCTACCTCAGATAACATGGAGGATACTCTGTCTAGCTCTGATGAAATGGAAGATTCTTTAACTAAACCTACCTCAGATAAAAAGTAGGATGCTCTCTTCTATGTCTGTCACAGATAAAATAGAGGATGCTCTTGTCGCGGGCGGGGAGGGCGCGATGCGCTCAACACGCTCGGGTTCGGCGCTGCTGCTGCTGCTCGGTGGCTCGAGCGGTGGGCCGGATCCGGGGACTCGAGCGGCGCTCCTCGCCCGTAAGTGAAAGGGATGGTTTGGTTTGGGGATGTTGACCGTGACGCCACCCACGGTTTGTGGTAATAATGGGACACCACCGCTGCTCTGGACGGGGATCCCGGGAGCGATGACAGGGAGCAGCTGAGATGTTTCTCTCCCCTACGTGGGTAGGGGGGTTTGGTGGTCCCGGGGCCCGGTGATAGCGACTGGAGGGGTGGATGGCAGGAGTTGGGGAGGTGCAGGGTCGCGGGGCAGCGCGGTGCCAGACGGCACGGTGGTACTCACTCAGCCAGTAACGTACACGGAGTCTCTGGTAAAACAAACGGCTGGATGGACGAGTCCCACAGACGGCTGCGGTGGTCACTCCCGGTAGGTTGGCGGTGACTGTCTCCCCCTGCACCTTTGATGTGTTTTCGGCCCCGATGACTTCCCACCGGTGACCCGCTCCCCAGCGGTGTAGTTGCATGAGGAGCCCCTGTTGCCCGCAGGCTCTGGCCCTGGGAACTCTAGCTGTGGCGGTAGCTGTATTTCCCTTCACGGTTGAGCGGTTGCCTTCAGTCGGGTCTTTGCTGCTGGGAAACCCCGGAGGTTCCCGTCGCTGACGGATTTGACCGGTTTAACGGCGACTCCAAGCCTGGTTGGGGTACGTAGGCACTGCCGAATGGTGCTGGCTTCTCTTCGCTCCCCGGTCCAGTACCGGCGGGCCACCGCCCGTCCCCGGTCCTTACGGTTGTGCGTCAATCGACCTCGCCTGCAGACGGTCACCACCGTCTTCCAACCTTGCTGTTTCTGTGCCCGGGCCACGTACCTGGACACGGCCAGTCTGCTCCACTACCACTTCCCTCCTTCCACTTCACTCTCCCTAACTCCACTACTGTCCTTTCCCGCCTCCAGGACTGTGAACTCCTCGGTGGGTGGAGCCAACCACCTGGCTCTGCCCCACCTGGTGTGGACATCAGCCCCTGGAGGGAGGCAACAAGGATTTGTGTGTGACTCTGATGTTCCTAACCGGGGTGTGGGGTGTGTTGTTGTAGTACCTGTGACGTCCTGGCTTGTCCAGGGCACCACACTCTCTTTCTCCATCTCCCTCAGATAAGTCAAGGATGATCTATATCTCAATCTACCTCCGATAAGATGAAAGATTCTTTTGTCCTCTGCATCATATAAGATATGAAAAGCTACATCAGTCTGTCTCAGAAACATGGAGGATATGTTCTCTCTCTTTTCCTCACATAAGTGGAGGATACTCTCTGTTTTCCTCCAATAAGTGGAGGATACTCTCTCTGTTTTGCTGAAATAAGTGGAGGTTACTCTCTTTTCATCAGATAAGTGGAGTATACTCTCTTCTTTTCGTCACATAAGTGAATGATTTTCTCTCTTGTTTCATCAGATAAGTGTAGGTTACTCTCTTTTTTTCCTCAGATAATTGTTTTTTTTCTCTTCCTCAGATAAGTGGAGTATATGCATTGTTTTTTTCTCAGATAAGTGGATACTCTCTTTTCATCAGATACAGTTAGGTCCAGAAATATTTGGACAGTGACACAAGTTTTGTTATTTTAGCTGTTTACAAAAACATGTTCAGAAATACAATTATATATATAATATGGGCTGAAAGTGCACACTCCCAGCTGCAATATGAGAGTTTTCACATCCAAATCGGAGAAAGGGTTTAGGAATCATAGCTCTGTAATGCATAGCCTCCTCTTTTTCAAGGGACCAAAAGTAATTGGACAAGGGACTCTAAGGGCTGCAATTAACTCTGAAGGCGTCTCCCTCGTTAACCTGTAATCAATGAAGTAGTTAAAAGGTCTGGGGTTGATTACAGGTGTGTGGTTTTGCATTTGGAAGCTGTTGCTGTGACCAGACAACATACGGTCTAAGGAACTCTCAATTGAGGTGAAGCAGAACATCCTGAGGCTGAAAAAAAAGAAAAAATCCATCAGAGAGATAGCAGACATGCTTGGAGTAGCAAAATCAACAGTCGGGTACATTCTGAGAAAAAAGGAATTGACTGGTGAGCTTGGGAACTCAAAAAGGCCTGGGCGTCCACGGATGACAACAGTGGTGGATGATCACCGCATACTTTCTTTGGTGAAGAAGAACCCATTCACAACATCAACTGAAGTCCAGAACACTCTCAGTGAAGTAGGTGTATCTGTCTCTAAGTCAACAGTAAAGAGAAGACTCCATGAAAGTAAATACAAAGGGATCACATCTAGATGCAAACCATTCATCAATTCCAAAAATAGACAGGCCAGAGTTAAATTTGCTGAAAAACACCTCATGAAGCCAGCTCAGTTCTGGAAAAGTATTCTGTGGACAGATGAGACAAAGATCAACCTGTACCAGAATGATGGTAAGAAAAAGGTTTGGAGAAGAAAGGGAACGGCACATGATCCAAGGCACACCACATCCTCTGTAAAACATGGTGGAGGCAACGTGATGGCATGGGCATGCATGGCTTTCAATGGCACTGGGTAACTTGTGTTTATTGATGACATAACAGCAGACAAGAGTAGCCGGATGAATTCTGAAGTGTACCGGGATATACTTTCAGCCCAGATTTAGCCAAATGCCGCAAAGTTGATCGGACGGCGCTTCATAGTACAGATGGACAATGACCCCAAGCATACAGCCAAAGCTACCCAGGAGTTCATGAGTGCAAAAAAGTGGAACATTCTGCAATGGCAAGTCAATCACCAGATCTTAACCCAATTGAGCATGCATTTCACTTGCTCAAATCCAGACTTAAGACGGAAAGACCCACAAACAAGCAAGACCTGAAGGCTGCGGCTGTAAAGGCCTGGCAAAGTATTAAGAAGGAGGAAACCCAGCGTTTGGTGATGTCCATGGGTTCCAGACTTAAGGCAGTGATTGCCTCCAAAGGATTCGCAACAAAATATTGAAAATAAAAATATTTTGTTTGGGTTTGGTTTATTTGTCCAATTACTTTTGACCTCCTAAAATGTGGAGTGTTTGTAAAGAAATGTGTACAATTCCTACAATTTCTATCAGATATTTTTGTTCAAACCTTCAAATTAAACGTTACAATCTGCACTTGAATTCTGTTGTAGAGATTTCATTTCAAATCCAATGTGGTGGCATGCAGAGCCCAACTCGCGAAAATTGTGTCACTGGCCAAATATTTCTGGACCTAACTGTATGTAGAGGATATTCGCTCTTTTCATCAGATATGTAGAGGATACTCGCTCTCTTTTCATCAGATATGTGAACGATACTCTCTTTTCCTCAGATAAGTGGAGTTAAGGCCGCTTTACACGCTACGACATCGCTAAAGCGATGTCGTTGGGGTCACGGAATTTGTGACGCACATCCGGCCGCGTTAGCGATGTCGTTGCGTGTGACACCTATTAGCGATTTTGAATCGTCGCAGAAATGTTCAAAATCGCTAATCGGTGACATGCCCCCCTATTCCCAATTATCGTTGCTGCTGCAGGTACGATGTTGTTTGTCGTTCCTGAGGCAGCACACATCGCTACGTGTGACACCGCAGGAACGAGGAACCTCACCTTACCTGCGTCCCGCCAGCAATGAGGAAGGAAGGAGATGGGCGAGATGTTCGTCCCGCTCATCTCCGCCCCTCCGCTTTGATTGGACGGCCGCTTAGTGATGTCGCTGTGACGAAGAACGAACCGCCCCCTTAGAAAGGAGGCGGTTCGCCGGTCACAGCGACGTCGCTAGGCAGGTAAGTAGTGTGAAGGGTACGCGCAATTTTGCCCGTGACGCACAACCGATGGGGGCGGGTACACACACTAGCGATTTCGGTACCGGTATCGCAGCGTGTAAAGCGGCCTTTACTCTCTTTCTTTTCCAAACATACGTGAAGGATACTCTCTGTTCCTCAGATAAGTGGAGAATACTCCCTCTGTTTTCTTCAGACAAGTGAATAATTCTCTTCTCAAAAAAGTGGAGGATACTCTCTCTTTTCCTCATATAAGTGGAGAATACTCTCTCTGTCTCTCATATAAATTCTCTTTCTATCTACCTAAGTTTACCTCAAATAATAATTCTGTCTCAGTTTTCCTCAGATAAATGGGGGATATCGTAGCCAGTTTCCTCAGGCAAATGTTATATTCGCTCTGCCTATCGTAAAAGAATACAATGGCGGATGCTCAGTCAGTCAACTACAGAGGATTCTCCTGTTTTTCCATAATCTTCCTGACAGGACTGATATCGATTATTCTTCCTATTTTACTCACTCCTCCATCCTCCTCTCTAGCGCCCGGGGGTTGATGGGAGATGTAGTTCTGACTCCCGCAGGTTTATATAAAGTAGAGAATATTTCTGACAGGACTCCGGTCACATCTGATCTGCTGGTATAACAGGCGCCGTACTGTTATATATACTCCTCTTCTGATCACATGACTGTGACATCATCACAGGTCCTGTAAGCACAGATCTATGTGGAGATTCTCCATTAAACTACTCAGTACCGAGTATTAGCTCCTCAAATGTAGTGGTATCAAGTCATGCTTTTTTCAGTGGAGATCTTCTATAGAAGAGAATTCTCCTGATTGCCCCGTGAAGGATGGAAAGGGACAGGGACAAGATGGCGGAGAGGATCATACACCTCACCCTAGAGATCCTCTTCCGGCTTACTGGAGAGGTGAGAGATTCTGATGACGTCACATTACATCATTCTTATCTATGGGAATAACAGATGGACAGAACTGGAGAGGTGAGGACTCTGGAAATGTCTGGAGTGAGATTTATTACTGTGTCTCTCCATAACCAGGATTACACAGTAGTGAAGAAGACCTCTAGTGAGCGCTGTCAGGCCCCTGTGTCTGAGGGATGGGGAAGACCCCTGAGCCCAATCACGGGGCCTCCACCTCACCCCTCGATACATGAGGACATCAATGACCAGAAGATCCTAGAACTCACCTACAAGATGATTGAGCTGCTGACTGGAGAGGTGACACTGCTGGGAATGCTGGGAAATTATACAGTAACGCTATGAAGGGATCGGGGGTGACGGTATCATTGTATGTGTCAGGTTCCTATAAGGTGTCAGGACGTCACCGTCTATTTCTCCATGGAGGAGTGGGAGTATTTAGAAGGACACAAAGATCTGTACAAGGACGTCATGATGGAGGATCCCCAGCCCCTCACATCACCAGGTAATAGACAGGACTAAATACACACGGCCTATAATTATCTGTATGTAAGGAATGAATTCAATCCCTGTATGTGTCTCCTCCAGGTCTATCCAGTAAGAGGACAACACCAGAGAGATGTCCCCGTCCTCTTCTTCCACAGGACTGTAAACAAGAAGATCCCGATGTTCCTCAGGATCATCAGGTAGATGGAGAGAAGGTGCCATGAAATCTCCCTATGAGGTGTAGACGGCTGTGAAGGTCTTGTGCTCAGTCTTGTTTTATCCTCCAGTATTATATGTGTTATACTTGTGTAAGGAGAGCGGTGGAGATGGCGGGATTAGAGCTGATCATAGATGGGACTTCTCCATCTGTCTGTGACTTTTACAATATTTGTTTCAGGGGAAAGATCTGCCCCATATTAATACTACAGAGACATATGTGAGGGGTGACGAATGGTGTAATGAGGAGATTCCTACAGATGGCCGCCCAGGTGAGTAGTAACCACTAACTGCAGAGAAGTCACAGATTCTTCTGTAATTGTAATAAAATATTTTAGGGTATGTTAAGGCCCCCTTACACGCATCGATTTATCTGGCAATATGTCGTCGGGGTCACGAATTCCATGACGCACATCCGGCATCGTTTGCGACGTCGTTGCATGTGACACCTACGAGCGACTCTGAACGATCGCAAACAGGATGAAAATCGTGGATCGTTGACACGTCGTTCATTTTTAAAAAATTGTTTGTTTTGGGGAAGCAGCCGACATATTGCTCCGTTTGACACCCTGCCAAAATCAAACAACATTCAAACGACCGCCTGAGTCTAACAATATATCGTTGCTCACTGATGCGTTGATTTTGAGATCGTTACGTGTTACAGCAAATAAATGACCTATAAGCGATACCGGCAAATCATAAATACGTTCTGGGCGTGTCACGTCGCACATGCGATCGCACGATAAATCGACGCGTGTAACGGGCCCTTTATACCATTATTTTACTTTGACGTATTTGATGTTTACACAAAAATCAAGCTATATTACATTTTTTATAACACATTTTAGCTGTAAAATTTCAATGTCCAAATTGAAATAAAACTTTTTTCATATCAAGAAGTCACCAGGTCACAAATTTTAATGTAGATGTGGAATATCAGTTGACAGGTGAAGAAGTGATGATAGAGAATGAGCTGGATCACACACAAAGTCAGACACATGGGCATCTAGACATTGCAAAATCAGATTATGAGCAAGTAAAGGTCGATATCGAGCAGTAGTACAATCTATGGAAGGGCATGAAAAAGAGAAGTAAAACAGTCTGGAGATCAGCCGCAATGGTATAGATGGATTGGGGCAGGAATTAGAAGTAGGGCTGAGTAACAAGTTGAGTCAAAACCAATTAGCAACACTTTCTATTTAAACTAATAACTGACAACTGGGTGTGTACACAGATGGACCTGGTTCTTAGTGATGGGCGAGCACTAAAATGCTCGAATGCTCGTTACTAAATTTTAACTGGTCAGATGCTTGGATGAGCTTGACGCAAGTAAGTAGATGTTATGCTTGCGGGGCGAGCGCTGTATTAGTGGATCCACTAGACCAAAGGTATAGCTCACTTGCCTGGGGAAGCCAATTGGATCGGCTGCCGAGTCTTCTCCTGGCGCTGGTAAGCAGCCGGCAGAGGGCAGCCCCAGGGGATCAGTCTCTAGGTAGAAGGCAGCAGCAGGCAGAGGAGTGAATCCATCCGGGATGGATGGATGAAACGGGAGCAGCAACCAGCGTGGATACTTGCGGTGGCGGGTATTGTGATAGCCGACCAGTGTGGATGGAAATGGCAGCAGCACAGCAGACTGGCACAGCACTTAAATTGCAAAGAGATGTCAGTCAGCCGCAGTCTACAGCACAAAGTACCACTAAGGGACCTGACAACTAGCAATGTAAATAACTCATTGCCCAGGCACCTCCCATAAGGCAGAGGTGCCTTAAGTACCTGCAGCCTCTCAGATAACCTGAGAAGCACTTGCGGGATAGGAGACACAGGCCCTTTAAGAAAGGGGGCGTGGTTGCGCATGTGCTCTTAGAACAGATCCAAGAAGCCTGTGATATGTGCACAGGCTCCGGGAGACAGCAGCATGAGCTGGGGAAGGGGTAACCACTGCAGGACAGCCAGATGGGTAAGAGTGCCGGTGTCCTCGCCGGGGGAGGGGGGCAGGAGAGTGCGACGACATCGGTGTGGGTGTTACACTAGCGTTATGGAAAGTCAGTGATTGGCTTGTTCAGGTCTCCGCCCACATACAGCCAGCCATAAATAGAGCATTTCCGGAGGAAGTGAGGGCAGGATATTTTTTTTTTTTTTTTTTTATGGTCACACTACGTCCGAGAACGCTGTTTTATTCCCCGGGAGAGCCATTCAGAGACTGCAAATGGCTCTTACTGGGCTGCTGGTTCCCATCATACAGTGAAGCAAAGCTATGAATTGTTCTCATTGTTTCATGGATGACACATCCAAGCACCTGTGATACTCGGCAGAGCACCGCGACTACCCAAGCACCTCGATGCTCGATTGAGTACTGAGCAGTGCGGAGCACGTTCGCTCATCACTATTGGTGATCCTTTACATTTCATAAGGCTTCATTGTGCCATCGTGGTGTCCAATTCTGTGAAAACTTATTCTAAGCATATAAGTATAAGCTATACAATGTACATTCATTAATATATAATATATATATATTCAATTATACAGCGCTATTAATTCCACAACACTTTACATACATCAGCGATACTCACCAATTGCCGACTTCCCCAGTTTCCAGCACTGCTCCAGTCCTCTTCTGGGTGGCATTACAGCTATTGTGACTTGCCGACTTACACTGCGCTCTAAATGTGAGACAAAAGTTGCTTTTAAATTGTAAGGATATGGAGTCCTGTTCTGACACTCCATGCTGTCACGAGTTTGTCACAGCCTGATGTAATCTCAGGGGAATCTGTGATCAGCAGGTCATGGCGTGTTGTTGATCACAGATCTGCTTTAGTGCCCGCTCGTTGTTTACCCTTAGTTGGAATTTAATTCTGTCCGGTAGTGAAGGGGTTAAGGTTCATTTTATCCTGCTGTGATCTAACAGGTTGTTGTAACCTCAGCTGCAGCCACTCCCTTCTCCTATAAGTATACAATCTTAACTCCTCCCTATGCCAGCTATAGCTCATACCCATGCTGTCTACTTGGAAAGCACCAGTCTCTGGAGAAAGATGATTTGTCGCTTCAGTTGCAGCTGAGAAGTTCCTGCTGGAGTTTTATCTGTTGTATTTTTCCCCATCTGTTTGCCTTTCCTACCTCGTGTTGTCTCAGAGCAGTAGTGAGACTAGCGTATCGCTGGTTTTGACTAGTGAGGGCGAGTTCATGGCCAGCGAGGGCCTAGGCATGTGATCGGTGTACAGAGGTAAGGACCGTCTAGGGATGTTAGGAAGTGAAGTGATCAGACTCAGGTGAGTGTTAGGAGGTGACCCCGCACCCCTCACCCTAGCGCCAGTGCCTTCTGTTGTAGTGTTACCTCTGTGTTTCCTCCGTGTTACACCGTTCGCCAGGTGTCTTCACATGCAGTTGTGACAGATACACTTACATTGTAAACGCAACTTCCGGCTCACACATAGAGCTCAGTGGGACCTGGCAAGTCAGAATACCAATCAGAAGAGGACTGGAATAACAGGGAAGCTGAAAACCAGGGAAGATGGCAATCGGTAATTTTATCAATACACCTGCACTACACTACATATATGTTTAGTCAATAAACACTTTAATACAAGAGCTTCTTACAGGTTTTTATAGTGCTTGTTTCTATCTGTTGCTTTAAATTGTGTTTTAATAGACTATTTTTAACCTCTATATTGTATCGCACATTTGTATGTATATGCGTTACGTTCGGTAATTCTAGGTTAGATGTTGAAGTCCAGGGGGATTGTAAATGGGTGGTTGACCACTTTCTTATTCAGATCATAATAAGTTATACTTCAATTTGTATAGAAATCTGTATACAGAAATGTTGTAAAATATACAATATAAGTTAAATAATATCAAATCATGGCAATGTTGAAAATAATAAAATTTGTTTTCGGATTTTATAGCAGATGATCACGGTATCACACCAGGCCCATACGAAGACCATGGTGATATCCCACATATGCCCTCAGCCTGTGACAGTGAAGATTTATCATCTGATCCTTTTCAAGAGGTTCAATCTTCTGATTCTTCAAAGACTGTTAATCAAAACAGAAGCCACCAATCGGATGTTGAACATCAAATAGTTGACACAACAGAGAATACATTTTCATGTTCAGAATGTGGGAAATGTTACAGCATTAAATCAAATCTTGTTAGGCATCAGAGAATTCACACAGGGGAGAAACCATTTTCATGTTCCAAATGTGGGAAATTTTTTAACCAAAGATCAGATCTTCTTTCACATCAAAGAACTCACATAGTGGAGAAACCATTTTCATGTTCAGAATGTGGGAAAAGTTTTAAATGGAAATCTGTTTTAATTAGACATGTGAGAGTTCACACTGGGGAGAAGCCATATTGTTGTTCAGAATGTGATAAATGTTTTAACCATAAATCCTGTCTTCTTACACATCAGAGAATTCACACAGGGGAGAAGTCATTTCCATGTTCTGAATGCGGGAAATGTTTTACAGAGAAATGCCATCTTATTCGACACCAGAAAATTCACACAGGGGAGAAGCCATTTTCATGTTCAGAATGTGGGAAATGTTTCATGGTTAAATCAACGCTTGTTAGACATCAAAGAAGTCACACGGGGGAGAAGCCATTTTCGTGTTCCGAATGTGGGAAATGTTTTACAGAGAAATCAAGTCTTGTTACACATCAGAGAAGCCACACAGGGGTGAATCCATTTTCATGTTCCGAATGTGGGAAATATTTTACCCACAAATCACATCTTTCCCAACATCAAATAGTTCATATAAGGGACTAGCAATTTTCTTGTTGTTTTATTGCCAAATTGTTCAAGAAAAAAAGTCAAGCATCTACAAGACAAAGAAAAACCAACTTTCAACACTAAATGATAATCATGAAACACAGGTAAGCAAATTTCTTATAATCTGATTCGGATTTCATTGACTGAAGGGAAGTTGTTTAGGTAGAACCTTTTTTCTCCAAGATGTATCTGGAGCCATTTTTCAACACGACAACACCAGGCTATTGTGAGCAGCCTTTGTGGCCTAAACGTGCTACAATGACCTGCAGTGTTGTGACTTGTCTCCTATCCAGCCCATCTGAGACCTCATTGGTCGGTAATTGCAAAGGAAGCTGCCAGCAGTGGATCTTGATGAACATTCCTAAGATGACTATCATTAACCTCACTGACCAAGGCTGGTCATACTTCGATACTGAATAAATCGAGATGTTTTGAAAATGTTGTTTCTATGATTTTATTATTTGCAAATCTTTTACATGTCTATCAATCATGTGATTTCAATCATTCCATGACTTTTCCTCCTTGATGTTGCAAACTTTATTTGAGGAATGTATCTCGTGAGATTAAAAATTATAGTTGAAATTGAAATGGGTATTCCTATAGCAAGAAATTACTGTCACGGGTGTGTCACAGCCTGATGTGACCTCTAGTTGACATGTTATCAGAAGATCACAGCGCATTGTGGATCCCTCATCATTTGTAGCGTATTTAATTCCATCTGGTATTGAAAAGTTTAATGTTTCTTTCTATCCCGCAGTGATTTAACAGGTAGTTGGAACCTTGGCTGCAACCACTCCCTTGTAATATAAATATCGACGCCTCACTCCTCCTTATGCCGGCTATAGCTCATTCCTATGCTGTCCATATTGAAGAAGCTAGTCGCTGCATAGCAGTGGTGTCATTAATTGTCATGCTCCCGGTCCAACAGCGCCACTCACCACCCATCACTCCAACCCCTGGGGTCCCCGCTCCCCGTCGAGCCCGCTCTGCTGCTGACATACCTTTTTCCCGTCGGTCCCGGCCCTGCGTCGCTCACTCACTGCAGCCACCTGTGCCCCAGCGTCCTGCCTCTCCTGAGGTCTCGGCTCTGACATCCGGGTTGCGGCCCTCACACATGCACACTAGGGGGCGCACGCGTACACTCTCTCTGACTTAAAGGGCCAGCACAGCTGTCCAGAATATCACTAATAAGTAACCTTAGGTATTTAAGACTTGCTACTCCCCATGGCCAGTGCTTGTTCAACGTGTCCCTGTAGCTTGTCTCTTGTACTAGTTGTTCATGCCCCTCTATGCCTGTGCTTGGTGTAACCCTGTTTCTGCTTGCAGATCCTGAGTACCGTTCTGAGCACACACTCCAGCCTGGTCCCAGTAACCTGCACCAGTTTCCGGTTCTGTACTTCAGCCTGATCCCGTTAACCCGCACCAGTCTCCGGTTCTGGACTTCTGCCTGATCCTGTTAACCTGTACCTGGTCCAGATCGGATCCTGCATCCAGTGACTCTTGCTGATCCCGACTTTCGTGCATCTAGGCCCTCTGCTGTTACGCCCGACAGTCCCTGTATAGCGGCACGCTCGAGGCGGCGTCGCAGGGGAGTCCGGTGCACGGTCCAGAGGGTTCACTCCCAGGACTATCCTTACATTAATATTGCAGATACAAAGTTTCCTACTGAGGAATCCAAGGAATGCTTTTTTTTGTGTCTTTGCTTCTTTGTGTTGTCTCATTGTAGTGGCGCTGACCTGCACTAGTCAGGGTAAGTTCAGGGCCAGCAAGGGTCAAGGCACATGATCAGAGAATGGGGGGAAGGACCCGTCTAGAGGTGTTACGGAGTGCAGGGATCAGCCTCAGGTGAGTATTAGTAGGTGACTCCGCTCCACTCCTTTTAGAGCCATTGCCTACTGTAGTATTGTGTACCCTTTGTGTTGCGTCACTTGCCGGAGGTTTTCCCATCCCCAGTGTATCACTACTCAGGTGTTGCCTATGGGGTGTGCTGGGAATCCTCTCGTACCTGGCGCGACACCTGTAGTCACATCATGACAATGACATCTTTACCATAACTGAAATCAAATTAAATGGTAAACATTATGTGGTATTTAAGGGTAAGTCTATAGACAGTGGTTGTTTTTAGGGAGCTTTTATTTCAGCTTAGGTTTTTCTTTTAATCACGTTATTAGAGTATTATTAAAGGGGTAGTCCACTACTGAGCATTAGTGGTCACATTGATGTAAAGCTCATAGAGAAGGCTTTTGTCAAATACCTTGTATAGTAAATTCTGACTCTGAGCAGCACTATTGCGGTCCGCTCAGCCACATCATGTGACCTCCACCAGGCTCCATGACCTCTGATGTCCGGTGATGTCACGTCAACTTCGAGGTGGGCCCCAGTCTCCGCCAGTGACTGGGCTGTTGGAAGAGTTTCACCGCTAGTCTCGACCCAGCATCGCTCCTGCTTGTGGCACTCTGCAGCAAAGGAGAGAGTACGTGAGATGCTGGGCTGTGGCAAGTCCAGATAACTGCAGATTCCACATACTAAGGTTCAGGATTCCACTCTGCTTATACTCAGAGCAGCAGAGAGGAGGTCTGTTACCGCAAAACACAGAACAAAGTGATTCCAAAGACCTTACTTTTACCTACTGGACCACACCGGAGGTGAAGATATGGTGAACAGTCGTCCCCCTCTTCTCTGGGACGTCCTTGGTCGCCTCCCTCCGAATACCGTGGGTTCCGGCAGCGAGCCTGCTATATTCCCCTCACATGTCTGCTGATCTGATTAGCAGACATGTGCGGTTAACAGGCACTGGTGGATCAAAGATCCACCCCTGCCTATTAACCCATTAAATCGTGCTGGCAAACACCGCGATTTAAAGGGCCGTGGCAGGAATCATGCCGTTCCCCGCCATCATCATGCTGTCATGGTAGTGTGGGGTCAGCTGATGACCCCTGACACAGCAATGACTCACCTTCTGTGAGAGCCGACAAAGCGCCGACACTCACACGACATGAGCATTTCTCTTGAAGGCGTGACACTGCAGCATCGCTCTGATCAGTAGAAGCGATCAGATTGTGCAGTCATAAAGTCCCCTAGGGAGACTAGTAAAATCAATAAAAAATTTAAAAAAAAAAAGTTTGAAAAAATAAAAAAAAAACCCTAAAAGTTCAAATCACCTCCCTTTTGCCCCATTAAAAATAAGAGTTAAAAAATGCACATATTTGATATCATCACATTCAGAAATGCCTGATCTATCAAAATATAAAATCAATTAATCTGATCGGTACATGACGTGGCGAGAAAAAAATTCCAAATGCCAAAATTACGTTTTTTTTGGTCACCGCAACATTATAATGCACGGTGAATAAAAAAATCCCAATACTATTGTGTAATTTCTCTTTTTTCACTGTTTCTCAACACCTGGAATTTTGTCCCCATTTTCCAGCACACAATATGGTAAAATGAAGGGTCTCTTTCAAAAGTGCAACTCGTCCCACAAAAAATAAGCCCTCATATGGCTATACGGACTGAAAAATAAAAAAATTATGGCTCTCAGAAGAAGGGGAGGAAAAAACAAAAATGAAAACTGCCCGGCGGTGAATGGGTTAAACCTCCACTCCAGCTTTTTTTATGTTAGTACTGGAGTGGGGCGTTAAATCTAAGTCATCTGACTTCTGTCTCATACTCACCATCTGGCGGCTTCACCTTTTTTCAGCGTCACTCTGGTTCTGTGGCGCCATTTTGTGGCCTTAACTTCTGATTGGCCGGAAGTCAGACGTTGCATCACGAGCTCTTAATGAAAGTCTATGAGAATCAGAACAAAGTCAGAACGATGCTCTCATAGACTTGGTATTTATTTGTGACCTCTGGCACGCTCCATGAAACACTAGAGCTGCCAGCAGGTCGCAAATTACCCAAGACCAACAGTGATCGAAGGTGAAGACGCCGGAGGTTGGTGATGACAACTTCAAGATGCCTCCTGTATGTAGAAACTAGTGACCTCCATTGCTCATGTGGTATTTTGGCCAATTCTTCCACACAAACACTGTTCACATCCAGTAGGTCTCAGCTCCTTCTATGATATCTGACCTTTAGTTCCTTTCATACATTTTCTCTTGGATTCAGCTCCGGTGATCGGCTTGGCCATTCTAGCAGATTTTTTTTCTCTCTCCTTGGCGAGAGTGTGTTTGCGATCTTTTTTTCTTGCTGAAATGTCCTCCCTCGTTTCATCTTGATCATCCAGGTAGATGGCAGAAGATTTTCATCAGGAATGTCTTGGTACATTTCTCCATTCATCCTTCAATTATATGAAGTTTGCCAGTGTCGTATGCGGAAAACCTGCCCCACACATGATGTTCCCACGTCCAAAGTTCACTGGTATTGGTGCTTTTAGGGTATTTTGCCTTTTGGCCTCCAAACATGGTGTGTATCATGGCATCCAAGGAGTTAGATTTTGGTGTAATTTGACCAGAGTATATTCTCCCAGTATTTCACAGGCTTCTCCAGATGTTGTTAAGCAGACTTTAAAGGTGCTTGAACCTGCTTTTTTGTTTAGCAATGGAGTCTTATGTGGTGAGCGTGCCCATACAGGTCATGGGGAGCGAGTGCATTACTTGTTGTTTTCTTTGATACTATTGTTTCTGATTATTTCAGGTCTTTCTGTAGCTCTTCACAGGTGGATCTTGGCATCTGGACAACTGTTCTGATAATTCTTTTCATGCCTCTTGCTGAAATCTTGCGGGGAGCACCTGATCGCGGCCTGTTTATAGTGAAATTATGTTCTTCTCACTTCCTGATTATGGCCCCAACAGTGGTCACTGGAACCTTCAGGAGTTTACAAATTCTTATGTAACCAATGCCATCAGTATGTTTGGCAAAATAAGGTTGCGAAGGTCTTGAGACAGCTCACTGGTTTTACCCATCATGAGATGTTTTTTTGTGTGGCACAATCATCTTGACTGTCTCAAACATTGTTGTGGTTTTGCTCCTAAAAATCGAAATATTAATTTTTCTTATTTAGTATTTTGTAAATTTACCTTTGGCTTTCACCACTGCTTGAATCCTTCTGGGCATACTCTCGATCAGATTCAAGCATGTTGCGATATGTTGCATATGATCCCAGGTCTCTTCTACACATTGCCAGTGTTGGTGCATACTGGTCTTGGAAGCAAATAGAAAAAAATTCCAGCGTCTCCAGAAGATAAAATAACAATTTCTTTATTAATGTAAAAATCTTCTTACCATCCGATAAAATTGACATATGAGGACATATGGACATGTGGATAGAGGAGCTCTTTCCTACGCGTTTCACCCTGTGAAGGGCTTAATCATGGAATGCGTACAAAAGGTCTCAGAGCAAGTATTTAAATGCAATGCACGTCAGGAAACAAATGGTTCAATTACAAGGAACACACCCTTTACATTCAGTATAAACAGCATTGAATTTGAAACAATGTGAAAAAAAACAAAAAGGAAGAAAAAATTAGAAAATGCAGAGACCAACACACAAAAAGGGAAAGAAAATTAACTAATCTCTCCCCCTGTGTGTGAATGCAGACAGATCAAAACAAAAATGAAAGTATAAATGTAACAGTTAAAAACAAACTTTTGATGCTAGAGAAAGCCATAATATATTTGGGTTAAGTACAAAAAGGTATTTCTTTATAATATATTTGTGTACAGACAAAGAAGGACGCATCTGCGATATAGTATTAGCGCAGAGAGGAAAAGACAAAAAATGTGCACATATCAATGTAGATATAAAAATACCACTAAAGAATTGAACGCTCCAAGAGCCCTCCATTAATAGGAGGCAAAAAAAGCTGTAGATTACAATAAATATTATAAACTCAAATGGAAAAAAGAAAAATTCAGACAACTGGAGTCAGATAAAACTCACATGCTAGCAAGGTAATGGGGAGAAAGATCGCTATGAATACTGCATGATCAGATCCCTCCTCTTGTTCATACCGTGCGGTATTCTGGTGCCTAATTTGTATATCCAGAAAGACTCTCTGTTGAGAATCTTTCTGCGAAGGTCCCCTCCCCTGACAGGTTTATAAACCCTTTCAATGCCAGTGAACGTGAGAGAATCCAGGCACCTATTATGAGCCGTAATAAAGTGCCTAGAGACTGCTGAGACATTCACTGCAGAAGGGTTTAGTGTATCAGACATATGTCTGCGTATCCGTTGCTTTAAAGGACAACTTGTGCAACCCACATATTGAATTGAACACAAAGAACACTCGATTAAATACACAACATTAGGGGTATTACAATTTATAAAATCCCTAATGTTGTAAGAGAAACCAGTATGTGTGGAAGTGAATGATTTGCATTTCCTGACATGTTTGCAGGAAATGCAGAAATTGTGTCCACATCTATAAAACCCAATACAGGATAGCCAGTTTTTTGTATTACTTGAACCATTATTACTAATTACAAGACTGGGTGACAACATGTTAGCTAAACTGGGCGCTCTCTTGGCCACAAAATTGATCTTATTTTTTTCAAGGATGTGATTCAATAAATCATCTTGTGAAAGAATAGGTAGATGTTTTTGTATTATTCTTACAATATCCCGAAATTGTGGGGAAAAATTAGCAGTGAAAGTCACCTGATAATTAGTTTTATATTTGTTTTTATGGTGATTTTTGAAAAGATCAGATCTATCAATTTGATTCACTATTTTTTGGGCTCTATTTAGACTCCAGTTGGAGTAACCTCTGTCTTTTAATTTGGCTAGAGCTTTGTTGGTTTCAGACACCTGGAGCAGTTACGTTACAGTCTGATCAGCTCCCCAATAGAAATATTTTTTACCGTATGTGGGGGGTGACATGAACTGGCTAGGAGTATTGAGTTAGAATCAGTTTCCTTGTGATAGGGAAGAATATCAATTGTATTGTGGTTGCCGATCAATGTTACGTCCAGATAATTAATAAAAACAGGATGTGTATGAAAAGTAAATTTAAGATTAAAGGAGTTCTTATTGAGATGATTAATAAAGGAGTGTGCGGTATTTACATCTCCTTTCCAAATAAACAGTAAGTCATCAATATAACGAGTCTAAAAAATAATATGTTCTGAAAAATTATTATTATCATCAAAAATATAAAACTCCTCAAAGATAGCAACCACGACATTAGCAAGGGAGGGGGAGAATTTCCCCCCCATGCTAACGCCGCATTTTTGTAGAAAAAAATTCCCCATCAAAAGAAAAATAATTGTGGGTCAACAGAAAATTGATAGCTGTAATGATGAAATTTTGTATGTGTAGGGGGTAAGAGCTGTGCTTTCTGAGGAACACTTGAAGCCAATCAATGGCCACATATTTATTGAATCACATCCTTGAAACTAATTATCAGGTGACTTTCACTACTAATTTTTCCCCACAATTTCGGGATATTGTAAGAATAATACAAAAACATCTACCTATTCTTTCACAAGATGATTTATTGAATCACATCCTTGAAAAAAATAAGATCAATTTTGTGGCCAAGAGAGCGCCCAGTTTAGCTAACATGTTGTCACCCAGTCTTGTAATTAGTAATAATGGTTCAAGTAATACAAAAAACCGGCTATCCTGTATTGGGTTTTATGGATGTGGACACAATTTCTGCATTTCCTGCAAACATGTCAGGAAATGCAAATCATTCACTTCCACACATACTGGTTTGTCTTACAACATTAGGGACTTTATAAATTGTAATACCCCTAATGTTGTGTATTTAATCGAGTGTTCTTTGTGTTCATTTCAATATGTGGGTTGCACAAGTTGTCCTTTAAAGCAACGGATACGCACATGTCTGATACACTAAACCCTTCTGCAGTGAATGTCTCAGCAGTCTCTAGGCACTTTATTACGGCTCATAATAGGTGCCTGGATTCTCTCACGTTCACTGGCATTGAAAGGGTTTATAAACCTGTCAGGGGAGGGGACCTTCGCAGAAAGATTCTCAACAGGGAGTCTTTCTGGATATACAAATTAGGCACCAGAATACCGCACGGTATGAACAAGAGGAGGGATCTGATCATGCAGTATTCATAGCGATCTTTCTCCCCATTACCTTGCTAGCATGTGAGTTTTTTCTGACTCCAGTTGTCTGAATTTTTCTTTTTTCCATTTGAGTTTATAATATTTATTGTAATCTACAGCTTTTTTTGTCTCCTATTAATGGAGGGCTCTTGGAGCGTTCAATTCTTTAGTGGTATTTTTATATCTACATTGATATGTGCACATTTTTTGTCTTTTCCTCTCTGCGCTAATACTATATCGCAGATGTGTCCTTCTTTGTACACAAATATATTATAAAGAAATACCTTTTTGTACTTAACCCAAATATATTATGGCTTTCTCTAGCATCAAAAGTTTGTTTTTAACTGTTACATTTATACTTTCATTTTTGTTTTGATCTGTCTGCATTCACACACAGGGGGAGAGATTAGTTAATTTTCTTTCCCTTTTTGTGTGTTGGTCTCTGCAATTTCTAATTTTTTCTTCCTTTTTGTTTTTTTTCACATTGTTTCAAATTCAATGCTGTTTATACTGAATGTAAAGGGTGTGTTCCTTGTAATTGAACCATTTGTTTCCTGACGTGCATTGCATTTAAATACTTGCTCTGAGACCTTTTGTACGCATTCCATGATTAAGCCGTTCACAGGGTGAAACGCGTAGGAAAGAGCTCCTCTATCCACATGTCCACATGTCCTCATATGTCAATTTTATCGGATGGTAAGAAGATTTTTACATTAATAAAGAAATTATTTTATCTTCTGGAGACGCTGGAAATTTTTTCTATTTGCTTCTGTGATTACACACCTGGGTCAGGGTGTTTCCGTGCGTCGGGGTTGAGATCAGGAGTGAAGAGGGGTGAGCTGAATATCCTCTGTTTTTTTGCATACTGGTCTTGGGTATGTATACAGATTTTTCTTTAACTCTGCCCACAAGTGTTGGATTGGGTTGAGGTCTGGGGACTGTGGGGCCAATTCAGCACCTCCACTTCATTCTCTTGAATCATTTCTTCACCAATCTCGACATATGCTTTGTGTCATTGCCCTTCTGGAATACTAGGTCATCCTTTTCATATCCATAGTATTCAGCGGTAGAAAGTATCTCATCTTGTAAAATATGAAATAAAAATATAAAATAGGTCAGCTTACGATGGAAGTTCAATCCAGGAATAATCACAGGGTCCGCCTGGAGCCACCCTGGCCAGGGCCAAAGAAAAAACTGAAGCAAATTAGGATCTAACGAAGCCACAGGCACAATATATAAAACTTGAATGTATTAGCATTATTAAAAGCAACCACTGCAGTGGCACCGTCAGACCACAGATAGATAAAACCAACGGGTTTATGTATGAGATAGCCAAGATGATTGTCTACAAAATGAAGGTTGTCTCACGCTCAAAGCTGTAGTGCACAATGAAATTTGGAGTCTGAAAGTCCAAAGTTCAAACCATTGTTACCGTTTTGCTTGTCAGTGTATCTATAAATCCCTTGTAAAACTACAGACATTCCTGATAAAATGTAAATAGACTCAAGCAGGGGCTTCGCTAGCATAAAAAATCCAGGCCTCTGGCCCCAAAATTCTTGCCCAGGGTCCCAGCGCTCCAATGAGCAACACTTTAAAATGTGTCAGCATCAACATGAGCATAAGCTACCTACCACATTACCCTCTGTCTTATAGGATGCTGTAAGCCTGAAACTTACGAGATGTCAATGCAGCACAATTTATAGGGGTCTGTGATGGCCATTATACAGTATATAGACGTCTGTGGGGGATATTATACTGTACATCAGGAGTTGTGCATATATGAGGCTGCGGGGGCCATCATACAGTATATACACTGTGTGCAGAATTATTAGGTAAATGAGTATTTTGATCACATGATAATTTTTATACATGTTGTCCTACTCCAAGCTATATAGGCTGAGAGCCAACTACCAATGAAGTAAATCCGGTGATGTGCATCTCTGTAATGAGGAGGGGTGCGGTGTAATGACATCAACACCCTATATAAGGTGTGCTTAATTATTAGGCAACTTCCTTTCCTTTGGCAAAATGGGTCAGAAGAGAGATTTGACGGGCTCTGAAAAGTCCACAATTATGAGATGTCTTGCAGAGGGATGCAGCAGTCTTGAAATTGCCAAACTTTTGAAGCGTGATCACCGAACAATCAAGCGTTTCATGGCAAATAGCCAACAGGGTTGCAAGAAGCGTGCTGGGCAAAAAAGGCGCAAAATAACTGCCCATGAATTGAGGAAAATCAAGCGTGAAGCTGCCAAGATGCCATTTTCCACCAGTTTGCCCATATTTCAGAGCTGCAACATTACTGGAATATCAAAAAGCACAAGGTGTGCCATACTCAGGGACATGGCCAAGGTAAGGAAGGCTGAAAAACCACCACCTCTGACCAAGAGACATAAGATCAAACGTCAAGACTGGGCCAAGAAATATCTTAAGACTGATTTTTCACAGGTTTTATGGACTGATGAAATGAGAGTGACTCTTGATGGGCCAGATGGATGGCTAGATCAGTAAAGGGCAGAGAGCTCCACTCCGACTCAGACGCCAGCAAGGTGGAGGTTGGGTACTGGTATGGCCTGGAATCATCAAAAATGAACTTGTGGGACCTTTTCGAGTTGAGGATGGAGTGAAGCGCAACTCCCAGACCTACTGCCAGTTTCTGGAAGACAACTTCTTCAAGCAGTGGTACAGGAAGAAGTCGGTATCGTTCAAGAAAAACATGATTTTCATGCAGGACAATGCTCCATCACATTCATCCAACTACTCCACAGCGTGGCTGGTCAGTAAAGGTCTAAAAGATGAAAAACTAATGACATGACCCCCTTGTTCACCTGATCTGAACCCCATAGAGAACCTGTGGTCTCTCATAAAATGTAAGATCTACAGGGAGGGAAAACAGTCCACCTCTCGCAGCAGTGTCTGGAGGCTGTGGTGGCTGCTGCATGCAATATTGATCGTAAACAGATCAAGCAATGACAGAATCTATGGATGGTCGGCTGTTGAGTGTTCATCATAAAGAAAGGGGGCTATATTGGGCACTCATTTTTTTGGGTTTTGTTTTTGCATGTCAGAAATGTTTATTTCTAAATTTTGTGCAGTTATATTGGTTTACCTGGTGAAAATAAACAAGTGAGATGGGAATAGATTTTGTTTTTATTAAGTTGCCTAATAATTCTGCACAGTAATAGTTACCTGCACAGACAGATATCCTCCTAAGATAGCCAAATCTAAAAAAAACCCACTCCAACTTTCAAAAATATTAAGCTTTGATATTTATGAGTCTTTTGGGTTGATTGAGAACATAGTTGTTGATTAATAATAAAAAAAATCCTCTAAAATACAACTTGCCTAATAATTCTGCACACAGTGTATGGGTCTAAAGGGACATCATACTGTATATAGGCCATTATACTGAATAATGAGGGCTGTGTGGTCAATGTACTTTATATAGGGAGCAATGGGGTGTTATACTATATATAGGGAGCTGTGTGGACATCACACTGTATATAGGGAGATGTGGAGGCATGCACTGTATAAAAGGATCTGTGGAGATATAATGTATATAGGGGGCTGTGTGGCCATCATAGTGTGTTTAGTAGGCTGTGGAGGCCACATATTGTATATAGGGGCCATGGGCATATCATACTGTATATAGCTAGATGCAGAGTTATGTACTAAAAGTTATTTATGTACAAAAGCAGCTATTGAAATGTTATACTGTACATAGGGGCTGTGAGGTCATCATACAGTGTACAGTGGAGGACTCATATGGTATATAGGGGTGATCATACTGTATATAAGGAGCTATTCAGCCATCATACTTTATATAGAGAGATATGGGGCCATCATACTGAGGACGGTGTTAAAAACATCAGAAGTCAAATGTGTCTTTCTTATAAACTCTCCAGATGGCTCACGGCTCCAATATGTAGCCATGGTCATCTGGGCCAGATGGAAAAATAACATGAGCTGTAAAACATTATAAGATATACAGTATGTAAGTCCCGTACCTGATTCCCAGCGCTGTCCTGCCCCTCCCCCGGCGGGGACATTGGCACTTTCTCCTTCCCGGCCACCCAGCAGTGACTGCTCTGTCCCCAGATCTTGCTGCTGTCTCCCAAGACCTGTGTACAGGTCCTGGGAGCCTCCCGGGAGTGCCTATAAGGTGTGCACACGGACACACCCCTTTTCTTAAAGAGCAAGTATGCCCTGACCCGGAAGTTCCTTTCAGGATGGCTAAGCAGCATCAGATATTTCAGGCACCTTCCCCTTAAGGGAGGTGCATGGGCAACGAGTTTTATACGTTGCTAGGTCTCAGGTCCCTTTATGTGCTACTCCTGCTGTGTACTCTTGCTGATTCCTATCTGTGTTTCAGTGCATGACAAGTCCGATGCTGCAACTATCCGCATTGACCGCTTCTACAATATCTGCTGAGGCCACAAAATTCCAAGCTAGCCATTCCTACAATGCCAGACGCTTCTGCTGTAACTACACATACCGGTCGCTGCTACTGCATCCATCCATCCATCCCAGCTGAATCTACAACACCGGCTGCTGCTTCTGCTATCAGAGACTGTGTCCATATCTGTGGCGCCAGCCTGCTGAGGTACTGTTGATCCTCTGGGGATGCTGCTATGGTCAGGAGACCGCAAAAGATCTTGCAAAAAAAAAACATAAAAAATGATGGATGATAATGCACAAGAGCAGTTGGAGACTTAGCTGGCTGCAATCCATTAACTGCACGAACACAACTAGAAGTAGCAGTGGAGCGTTCCTAACCAACCCAGGATGACATAGAAACAAAACCAATTCAAAGGAAAAAAAAAGCGCTACAGAAATCATTCCTGGAGAATCCAAAAAGGAGCAGAAAAATGCAAAAACAAGAACCTACAGGGAAAGGCCTAAACCTCAAAGCTGGAGGATAAAATTCAGGACATTTTCTCATGGAGCAGAAACAATTATCACTGGCAAAGGCTAGACAGAAACTGCCTTCTGTTATTTCCCCCAGGCTGAATTCCATAGGCTTCTTGGAACAGCAATCGACTCCTACACCTGTCTGAGAGACAGATGCAGAATCAGACTCACTACCTGCACTAGCCACCAGAGGGAGCCCTGTGACGGGGTATGCGACAGAGCAGTAAGCGACGCCAGGCCAAGGAACAATCCAAAGGGCTTTATTGGAACCACAAAGATAAAGCACCAAACATAAATATAAATCCTTAAAGTCTGCAAGGAGTCCACAACAAAACAAAAGATCCAGGGGCGCCTCCCGGTGTTCCAACGCCAGGGAAAATATGGCAATGGTCCTTATATGAGTTCCTTGAGTCCAACAGGGTGAACAACAAAACACAATCCCACGTGACCACTGATAACCAATCTGTGACAGTCCATACACAGGCTCTAGGATCCAGCCTCAGCTATAAATCCTAGTCCTTCTCCAGCCGAGATCCAACTAACTGACCTAACATGGGTCTCATTGTTCTTCTCTCCTGGGATCAGCCTCTAAGGTGACCCCACCTCCCCCTGGACATTTGATACATGAATGGACTTTTGATGTCCTGGCTCTGTTCTGTTTACCAAGTTGTGGATTGGAGGAGTCCCATGCTGAGAAGAACAAACAATCTCCCAGCAGAAGTAGTACAAAGGAGGGACAAACTATTACACCATGAGCACAAGCGGGGGAGAAACACGCTGTTACAACCCCTTCCCCCCTCAATTTGTGTACGGACTAGTGACCTCAACAGGTCGCTTGTCAAGTACACATAAACATGTCGACCCTGACTCAGGGCTCCTCCTGTCTGGACAATCCGTCTGCATTTCGGGTCTTGGTTCCAGGTTCTTTAGTTTATGGTGAAGATGTAGGGTTGAATGTTCGGCTCCAGTTTGTGTCCTCCTTCACTTAAACTCTGCTTCCTGCACCCACAAATTGGCATTTGTTAGGGCCAGGTGGACGGGCAGACCCAGGAGGTGGATCCACTGGGCTGAACACCTCACCGAAGGCAAGGTGCCCGGTAGCCGGAGCACTACGGGTAGCAGGACAGTCCGTTCAGAGGAGTGGAGTGTAGAAGTCCCTGGGACCACGGAGTCTCTGAAGGTAGTCTGGGTGACGGAGCTCAGGTTCGGAGGCCGAGATGACGTCAGGCAGAGTCCGGAACCAACGGAGCGGGAAGATGGGTCACCACAGGGATCGGAGATGGTATGAACTGACGGGATGGCAGATCGTCACCGTTCGGGGTTCAGGTATCGTCAGGACCGGTTGGCGTGGCAGGAGCGGCTCTACGAGAGAGATAGGTAAGTATACCACAAAACACAAGGAGACCTGACTCCTTAGCTTAGCAAAACACGAAGAACAGGCCCCGCCCACTTGGAAAGGATCCCTCTATATACCCTGTACCTGATTCTTCAATATCCTGTTGGAGGACACTGGCCCTTTAAGAGAGGGTCAATGACCGCGCGCGCGCCCTAATGCACATGCGCGAGGCCCGGGTGCCAGAAGCCAGAGCAGGGAGCGGTGAACAGGAGGCAGGAGTGCCGGGCTGGAGCAAAGTTGCCGACGGGCTCTGGGAGCGGGGACCGGGCTGCCTGGGGACCGCAGGTGATGGGGCATGGAGGCTGTGGAGCGGGGGACGCCTGGCAGAGGAGCCGGGGAGCGTGGCAGGGGAGCCGGGGAGCGTGGCAGGGGAGCCGGGGAGCGTGGCACGGGAGCCGGAGAGCGTGGCAGGGGAGCCGGAGAGCGTGGCAGGGGAGCCGGAGAGCGTGGCAGGGGAGCCGGGGAGCATGGCAGGGGAGCCGGAGAGCGTGACAGCATTGTATATCTCCCACATCATTGCCTAGGAGAATGTCTGCAGGAAGGCTGCTCATCACACAGATTATGCCTTGTTTTGCCCCAAAGCCATAATCCAGGGTTACACTTGCTCTTGGAATATATCTCTGAGTACCTCTAGCCAATTCAATGGCAATTCCTGGTCCCTTTTGAATTGCTTCTGGTTGAATTACTCGGGGATCTGCTATGGTGAGTAAAGCCCCGGTGTCACGAAAGCCAACAACTTTTTGGCCATCTAGCACGACCTCCTGTAGATGTTTATGCTGAAGATCATAAGAACGGGTGGCTGTGGCTCGCACCCCATAGACACCTGGTAGGGAAGTCAACATATCAGAGTCACTTGGCAAATCATCAGGGCCTTAATCCAGCTCTTCTCCTGCTGAGGGTGTCTGTAGATAATGGACAGACAAAGGTGGTCAGCAGCTGTTCTGCCTCCGAACACCTGGACAGTGAGCTTGCAGATGATCAGGTTGCCCACATCGATAACATCTGCGCTGCGTCTCACTCCTTCCAGTTTGCCATCTGGAGAAGTAGGTAGGAGACCTTGTTGACTGATAGGGAGGTGCAGGTGCTGGAGGTGGTTGTCGATTTGGAGGATGACTCCACTGGATAGATGGGCATGTGGCCCGCAGATGCCCGGGATGCCGGGGGGGCAATGCTCTAGAATCACTGCGTTGAGAAACACGTGATGGTGTCTCCGCAGTGGATATGTTGATCTCCCTAAGGTCAACAATGCTTGCTTAAGATGCCTGGGATGCCCACAGCTATAACATCTTCGCTCTTCTACTTTCTCTCCTCATTGTATTCCAGAAAATACACACGGGTATGCACATGAGGTAGTGATCTAGGAGGTCGAGGAACATTGGGCACTGAAGGACAAGGAACCTCTGGTGGTGGGGAGCTGGTCAATTTTGCTCCCTCTGCTAGCAGCTTCTTCCACTGAGGTTTGATAGTGAGCACCTCATCAGCTAGAGCAGCAGCTTGTTCCACTGTCTCTGGTCTCCTCTCGCGCACCCATTCCCGGATCTCAGTAGGGCACTTGGCATAAAACTGTTCTTTTAGGATGAACTGGACGAACGTCTCCCAAGTTAAGGCCCCCTCTCCCTCCAGCCAGCGATGGCATACTTGTATCAGTCTGTGGGCATACATCTTGAAAGACACTTCCCCATCATAGGCTAACGTACGGAACTGAGTCCTATAAGTATCTGGGGTCACGGCACAATGTTCTAGAATGGTCTGTTTTATCTCCCCATACTCACAATTCCACTGAGGGTCCATAGCTCTATAGGCGTCAGCAGCTCCACCCTCCAAGAGGCCCACCAGGTGTCAGACTCACTCTCTTTCTGGGACTTAATTAATCGGCACTGATGCTCAAAGTCCTGGAAGAAGCCCTCAATGTCGCTTGCAGCCTCATTAAATGGCTTAAAGTCCTTGCGGGACACTCTGGAGAATTCCCTCATAGTTGGTGGTGTGGGTAAAGTCTGTCTGGAGTCTCTAGCTGCTTCCACAGCAAACCTCCTCTCCAGCAATGCCCTCTCTTGAGCTCTGTGAATGGCATCCCTCTTATCTTCTATGGTGGCCTCATCTCCAAGCAGTGCCATCTCCTCCTCATACCACACAACCCACTGACTTTTTTGGGTATTTACCTCCAGCTCTCGTCTTTCCTCCTTTTTCTGTTGAAATCCTTCCTCGGTGCCATCTTGCAGGCAAGCTCCTTCCAAAGCCTCAATTAGTTGCTCCTTGGAGAGTCCTTTGTAGCCAACTCCTAATTCACGCGCCTTTGTTTTGAGGTTCGACATAGTCCAGTTCCTGTATCCTGAGGTTCTGCTTTCAGACGTTGATGGGCCGTTGTCCTCGATTTCATCTGCTCTGATCCCGCCGCTGCCACCAGTTTGTGACGGGGTATGCGACAGAGCAGTAAGGGATGCCAGGCCAAGGAACAATCCAAAGGGCTTTATTGGAACCACAAAGATAAAGCACCAAACATAAATATAAATCCTTAAAGTCTGCAAGGAGACCACAACAAAACAAAAGATCCAGGGGCGCCTCCCGGTGTTCCAACGCCAGGGAAAATATGGCAATGGTCCTTATATGAGTTCATTGAGTCCAACGGTGAACAACAAAACACAATCCCACGTGGCCACTGATCTCCAATCTGTGACAGTCCATACACAGGCTCTAGGATCCAGCCTCAGCTATAAATCCTAGTCCTTCTCCAGCCGAGATCCAACTAACTGAACTAACATGGGTCTCATTGTTCTTCTCTCCTGGGATCAGCCCCTAAGGTGGCCCCACCTCCCCCTGGACATTTGATACATGAATGGACTTTCAATGTCCTGGCTCTGTTCTGTTTACCAAGTTGTGGATTGGAGGAGTCCCATGCTGAGAAGAACAAACAATCTCCCAGCAGAAGTAGTACAAAGGAGGGACAGACTATTACACCATGAGCACAAGCAGGGGAGGGACACGCTGTTACAAGCCCAGAAACACTCTCGCAAACAGCACCATCAATGATGATATTCACAACAGGCTGCACTCTGTCGGCTACCTACCAGCATGTCTATCGCCATCACCGGTGGCTTTTGTGAAGCCTCGGTAGCTATTCTAATTCGCTCCTGCAGGTCAGTGATCGGTACCTTCGGTCCAGAGGATCCACTAATCCAATGCTCACCCGACGACCGTTACACAGTATGCCTGTAGTGTACTTGTAAATGTGGAGAAGTTATTCAAACACCCTCCCTGCCAAATTCTTACATGTGATCGTATTGACCTGATGTTTTAAATGTGGTTTTACATATCCTGTGCATGTAGTTAGCCGTTTAGTGACAGGGTAACCTGTCAGTAGCCCGCCCAGGTTGGAGGGAATGACATGGGCACACATGGAGCGAGTTTCTGTGAGACTGGGCTCTGATCTTCCATTCTATCCTTGGCAGGTACTCACTGATGATGCAAAGAGCCTTCTTATACTTTCACTTCACTCTCTTCCCTTCCGCAGTCTAAGGAGTCAGTTATTGTAGTGAAGCACCCCACGGGGCTGGGATTTCTTTACTCGTCACTGGGCCGGTGATGACGGGAGGTCTTTTGGATGTCACCGAGGCCTGGCCCGGCTTCGTGCTCCCGAAAGGATGAAGGGGAAGATGGTGTGGATGTTGGGAGCAGTTGTCTCGTGACGCCACCTGTCGTGTGCAGCCAGGGATTAGCCGCCATTGTGGGTGCTGTCCTCTGGGGCGGATGGTGTCGCATCTCTGATGGTTTGGCTCCCCACAGGTAGAGCCAGGCCCCAGGGGAGGATGATGGAGGCAGTATTGGCTTTTGGCGCCGAAGCGCGGGTCGACGGCACCAGCAAGGATGGGCTGACACAGTGGTTGGAGTTCAAGGTCTTTACTCACTGTATAATAGCCGCCCACAATGTGCCGGTTTCTGCCGAGATGGGCCCCAGCCGATCCCGGATAAGTCGGAGGTCACCACCGGTGTCAGAGTGAGTGACTCACCCGCCCCAGGGCCTTAGGTGACTCGGTGTCGGTTCGGACTAGTCCGGGGTGGTCAGTGGTAGCGGGGCCCGACTCCGTGACCCTGGTGGAGTCAATTAAAATGGCGGTATGGGGGTAGATGGTAATAAAGTTTATATAAGATTCGCGACGCCACCTGTGGTAATTTGCAGCTATGGAGCCGCAGCTGCTGGAAGGGACCTCCGGGGCTGATGTTATGGCAGCTGAGGTGTTTCTTGCTCTCCACAGGTAGAGCGGGTACCCCGGGGCAACCTTTGGTGCTTGGTAAAGTCTATGGTGTTTTTGTGGACGAGGTGCAGGATAAAGCAGACGACACAGGGCTTGCAGTTAAGATGTTTACTCACTGTTCAGTTCAGTGCGGTAGCTAACCGGTTACCCACGGAATGTCAGGATCCGGTGTCAGGGATCTCCGCCGATCCCGGATAGTTCAAGGGTCAGTACCGGTGCACCCCTCTATGTGTCCTTTCTGGCTGTCTCTTTAGCGCCAAACTGTGCTATGCTGTCTTGCGCCTCCACCACAGGGCCTGTACAAAGGTGGCTGACCTCAGTCGTATCTTGCTCACCTTTACCGGTGATCTGTGGCGGGTTGTGGCCCTGGGCGCCTGCAACGATCTCCTAGGCCTTCGGTTTCACTGAAAATAATGTCTTTCTTCTTTCAGTCTAGGGACCGTCCCTGTATTGCAGCCAGATCCCTCCACCCGATCTTCTAGTGGAACAGGTCACGGGACAATTGCCCTTCCGTGGCCCTGGAATCCTTTCGTTCGGTGTCACATGGGCCTAACAAGACCCCAGGATCTCCACCAGGAACCTCCTTCTGTACTCAGACTCCTCGACTCCATCCTCCTCTCCTCACTCTCTCTGAGGCCTTCGACACACATCCGTGCCACCGGTACGTGTTTGGCAGTTTTTTCACGTACCGGCGGCACGGAGACACGTGGACCTATGTTTTCGCTATTGTATGGACACACGTAAGTATTTTGGAATGGAACGTATGTCCGTTTCGTACTTACGTGTGTCCGTGATTTTTGCACGCTGACATGTCCACGTATTCTCCGGCAGCACGGGTGTCACACGTCCCGCACCCGTACCACACGGATGTAGTGTGGCTGTGGTTCCGTGTGACACGCGCCGGAGAACACGTGTCATTAATTTTAAAATAAAAAACACAAATACTCACCTCCACCAGCCCCGTAGATTCTACCGCTGCAAACTGTTCCTGCCGGCCGCCGCTCGTTATGAGCGTGTAAAGGAGGTGGGCGTGCTGTCCCGAGCGCTGATCTCCGCCCCTCCACTCGGCCAGAAGCAGCGTCAGCGGGGAGTGGGCGGGGCTGGAGCCGAAGATCAGGACCCTGGACAGCAGCACGGACCACGTGAGTATGTAAATTGCCTGTTCTCTGTGTGCTATCGCGGATAGCACACGGAGAACACACGTGGACCGCACGTACCTGAAACACGTACTTACCTCACGCAACACGCAGGGAAAATACGTGTCTCGCGGCACGTGCGTGTTTTTAACAGATGTGTGTTTAAAGGCCTGACAGACTGCCTAAACTTGAACTTCCTGATTCCTCTTTCTACCACCTGACTCCTCCCACACTCCCTCTGGCTAGGCCCCACCCCACACCATTGGGACCAGTGGATGGGACTTACGGCCCCATGACCGGATCATCTATGGGGGTTACTGCCACTATCCCTGACCCGATGTATGCCTACCAATTGGTGTGTGCAGGTTTTGTTTGTGAACCGGTAGATGACCCCATTCTTACCCGGGATGGGATAACACACCTCTGGCTGAGGTGCAATATCTCTGTGGCGACGGAAGCCTCAGGGGCGCCACATGAGTCCTTTCCTCAACGGTTGCCCCTCAAAGAAGTGAAGAACCCGGGATGAGCTTCCTGCTCCAAGCCTCAGGCTCTGAGAAGTTGAAGAAAGTGGTGTCTTTCTGCCAGAACTGTGGTCCCGACTTGACTGACGATTGTGTGTAGGTTGCTCCTACTTCTACCCCAAGTGGTGCCAACCCACCAGGTGGTTGTCCTAGTGACCGGGAAAGTCCCATGTCTCGTGATGGCCACCCCCCTGCCTACCCTAGTCCAGTCCCCAGTGGAAAGGTATCTAAGCTGTATGTAAGGTGAAATATAGAAACACCGGTGATTAACCTCTTCCTCACCAGAGACAAATACTGCACCTTAAATGAGATGCAGTACCCTGTGGCGACTGAAGCCTCAGGGGCACCACAGTAGAAGTTGCTCTATAATTTTTTTTCGCCCTTTTGTTCTTCTGTCGCTAACACACTTCTGACATGTGTCCTTATTCTCTCTACTTGTCACACTCGGGAAAGGAATCGCCCAGTGCTCCGTACAGGGTGTACACACACGTCTCCGTTTCATAAACACGCGGCTCTGATCTGTACGCGTCATGCACACACGGCTCCTCTCCAAACACATCGTACACACATGGTTCCGTTTTATACACACATGGTTCAGCTCCGTACACCTCGTACACACACGGCTCCGCTCCGTACACCTTCTACACACACAGCTCCGCTCCGTACACATCGTACACACGCGGCTCAGCTCTGTACACCTCGTACACACACGGCTCTGCTCCGTACACCTTCTACACACACGGCTCCACTCCGTACACGTCGTACACACGCGGCTCTGCTCTGTACACCTCGTACACACGGTTTTGCTTTGTACACCTCGTACACACACGGCTCCGCTCCGTACACCTCGTACACACGTGGCTCCGCTCCGTACACCTCATACACACGCGGCTCCGCCCCGTACACCTCGTACACACACGGCTCCGCTCCGTACACCTCGTACACGTGGCTCCGCTCCGTACACCTCGTACACACGTGGCTCCGCTCCGTACACCTCGTACACACACGGCTCCGCTCCGTACACCTCGTACACATGCGGCTCTGCTCCGTACACCTCGTACACACACGGCTCTGCTCCGTACACCTCGTACACACACGGGTCTGCTAAATCCCTCCTGACCCCACACATAAACTTCCCCTCATCCAGCACCATGACAACCAGCACAGCAGAGTCCTGTATACACTGAGGAGCTGATCATGTGACCCCTGACTCCTCCCCTCCATGTGACATCATCACAGGTCCTGTAAGCACAGAGCAGCCATATATCTAGTGTGCGGCTCTGCAGGTGGAGGTAGGTGCAGGGTATTATATATCTAGTGTGCGGCTCTGCAGGTGGAGGTAGGTGCAGGGTATTATATATCTAGTGTGCGGCTCTGCAGGTGGAGGTAGGTGCAGGGTATTATATATCTAGTGTGCGGCTCTGCAGGTGGAGGTAGGTGCAGGGTATTATATATCTAGTGTGCGGCTCTGCAGGTGGAGGTAGGTGCAGGGTATTATATATCTAGTGTGCGGCTCTGCAGGTGGAGGTAGGTGCAGGGTATTATATATCTAGTGTGCGGCTCTGCAGGTGGAGGTAGGTGCAGGGTATTATATATCTAGTGTGCGGCTCTGCAGGTGGAGGTAGGTGCAGGGTATTATATATCTAGTGTGCGGCTCTGCAGGTGGAGGTAGGTGCAGGGTATTATATATCTAGTGTGCGGCTCTGCAGGTGGAGGTAGGTGCAGGGTATTATATATCTAGTGTGCGGCTCTGCAGGTGGAGGTAGGTGCAGGGTATTATATATCTAGTGTGCGGCTCTGCAGGTGGAGGTAGGTGCAGGTTATTATATATCTAGTGTGCGGCTCTGCAGGTGGAGGTAGGTGCAGGGTATTATATATCTAGTGTGCGGCTCTGCAGGTGGAGGTAGGTGCAGGGTATTATATATCTAGTGTGCGGCTCTGCAGGTGGAGGTAGGTGCAGGGTATTATATATCTAGTGTGCGGCTCTGCAGGTGGAGGTAGGTGCAGGGTATTATATATCTAGTGTGCGGCTCTGCAGGTGGAGGTAGGTGCAGGGTATTATATATCTGTGTGCGGCTCTGCAGGTGGAGGTAGGTGCAGGGTATTATATATCTGGTGTGCGGCTCTGCAGGTGGAGGTAGGTGCAGGGTATTATATATCTAGTGTGCGGCTCTGCAGGTGGAGGTAGGTGCAGGGTATTATATATCTAGTGTGCGGCTCTGCAGGTGGAGGTAGGTGCAGGGTATTATATATCTAGTGTGCGGCTCTGCAGGTGGAGGTAGGTGCAGGGTATTATATATCTAGTGTGCGGCTCTGCAGGTGGAGGTAGGTGCAGGGTATTATATATCTAGTGTGCGGCTCTGCAGGTGGAGGTAGGTGCAGGGTATTATATATCTAGTGTGCGGCTCTGCAGGTGGAGGTAGGTGCAGGGTATTATATATCTAGTGTGCGGCTCTGCAGGTGGAGGTAGGTGCAGGGTATTATATATCTAGTGTGCGGCTCTGCAGGTGGAGGTAGGTGCAGGGTATTATATATCTAGTGTGCGGCTCTGCAGGTGGAGGTAGGTGCAGGGTATTATATATCTGTGTGCGGCTCTGCAGGTGGAGGTAGGTGCAGGGTATTATATATCTAGTGTGCGGCTCTGCAGGTGGAGGTAGGTGCAGGGTATTATATATCTAGTGTGCGGCTCTGCAGGTGGAGGTAGGTGCAGGGTATTATATATCTGTGTGCGGCTCTGCAGGTGGAGGTAGGTGCAGGGTATTATATATCTAGTGTGCGGCTCTGCAGGTGGAGGTAGGTGCAGGGTATTATATATCTAGTGTGCGGCTCTGCAGGTGGAGGTAGGTGCAGGGTATTATATATCTAGTGTGCGGCTCTGCAGGTGGAGGTAGGTGCAGGGTATTATATATCTAGTGTGCGGCTCTGCAGGAGGAGGTAGGTGCAGGGTATTATATATCTAGTGTGCGGCTCTGCAGGTGGAGGTAGGTGCAGGGTATTATATATGTAGTGTGCGGCTCTGCAGGTGGAGGTAGGTGCAGGTTATTATATATCTAGTGTGCGGCTCTGCAGGTGGAGGTAGGTGCAGGGTATTATATATCTAGTGTGCGGCTCTGCAGGTGGAGGTAGGTGCAGGTTATTATATATCTAGTGTGCGGCTCTGCAGGTGGAGGTAGGTGCAGGGTATTATATATCTAGTGTGCGGCTCTGCAGGTGGAGGTAGGTGCAGGGTATTATATATCTAGTGTGCGGCTCTGCAGGTGGAGGTAGGTGCAGGGTATTATATATCTAGTGTGCGGCTCTGCAGGTGGAGGTAGGTGCAGGGTATTATATATCTAGTGTGCGGCTCTGCAGGTGGAGGTAGGTGCAGGGTATTATATATCTAGTGTGCGGCTCTGCAGGTGGAGGTAGGTGCAGGGTATTATATATCTAGTGTGCGGCTCTGCAGGTGGAGGTAGGTGCAGGGTATTATATATCTAGTGTGCGGCTCTGCAGGAGGAGGTAGGTGCAGGGTATTATATATCTAGTGTGCGGCTCTGCAGGTGGAGGTAGGTGCAGGGTATTATATATCTAGTGTGCGGCTCTGCAGGTGGAGGTAGGTGCAGGGTATTATATATCTAGTGTGCGGCTCTGCAGGTGGAGGTAGGTGCAGGGTATTATATATCTAGTGTGCGGCTCTGCAGGTGGAGGTAGGTGCAGGGTATTATATATCTAGTGTGCGGCTCTGCAGGTGGAGGTAGGTGCAGGGTATTATATATCTAGTGTGCGGCTCTGCAGGTGGAGGTAGGTGCAGGGTATTATATATCTGTGTGCGGCTCTGCAGGTGGAGGTAGGTGCAGGGTATTATATATCTAGTGTGCGGCTCTGCAGGTGGAGGTAGGTGCAGGGTATTATATATCTAGTGTGCGGCTCTGCAGGTGGAGGTAGGTGCAGGGTATTATATATCTGTGTTCGGCTCTGCAGGTGGAGGTAGGTGCAGGTTATTATATATCTAGTGTGCGGCTCTGCAGGTGGAGGTAGGTGCAGGGTATTATATATCTAGTGTGCGGCTCTGCAGGTGGAGGTAGGTGCAGGGTATTATATATCTAGTGTGCGGCTCTGCAGGTGGAGGTAGGTGCAGGGTATTATATATCTAGTGTGCGGCTCTGCAGGTGGAGGTAGGTGCAGGGTATTATATATCTAGTGTGCGGCTCTGCAGGTGGAGGTAGGTGCAGGTTATTATATATCTAGTGTGCGGCTCTGCAGGTGGAGGTAGGTGCAGGGTATTATATATCTAGTGTGCGGCTCTGCAGGTGGAGGTAGGTGCAGGGTATTATATATCTAGTGTGCGGCTCTGCAGGGGGAGGTAGGTGCAGGGTATTATATATCTAGTGTGCGGCTCTGCAGGTGGAGGTAGGTGCAGGGTATTATATATCTAGTGTGCGGCTCTGCAGGTGGAGGTAGGTGCAGGGTATTATATATCTAGTGTGCGGCTCTGCAGGTGGAGGTAGGTGCAGGGTATTATATATCTAGTGTGCGGCTCTGCAGGTGGAGGTAGGTGCAGGGTATTATATATCTAGTGTGCGGCTCTGCAGGTGGAGGTAGGTGCAGGGTATTATATATCTAGTGTGCGGCTCTGCAGGTGGAGGTAGGTGCAGGGTATTATATATCTGTGTGCGGCTCTGCAGGTGGAGGTAGGTGCAGGGTATTATATATCTAGTGTGCGGCTCTGCAGGTGGAGGTAGGTGCAGGGTATTATATATCTAGTGTGCGGCTCTGCAGGTGGAGGTAGGTGCAGGGTATTATATATCTGTGTGCGGCTCTGCAGGTGGAGGTAGGTGAAGGGTATTATATATCTAGTGTGCGGCTCTGCAGGTGGAGGTAGGTGCAGGGTATTATATATCTAGTGTGCGGCTCTGCAGGTGGAGGTAGGTGCAGGGTATTATATATCTAGTGTGCGGCTCTGCAGGTGGAGGTAGGTGCAGGGTATTATATATCTAGTGTGCGGCTCTGCAGGTGGAGGTAGGTGCAGGGTATTATATATCTGTGTGCGGCTCTGCAGGTGGAGGTAGGTGCAGGGTATTATATATCTGTGTGCGGCTCTGCAGGTGGAGGTAGGTGCAGGGTATTATATATCTAGTGTGCGGCTCTGCAGGTGGAGGTAGGTGCAGGGTATTATATATCTAGTGTGCGGCTCTGCAGGTGGAGGTAGGTGCAGGGTATTATATATCTAGTGTGCGGCTCTGCAGGTGGAGGTAGGTGCAGGGTATTATATATCTGGTGTGCGGCTCTGCAGGTGGAGGTAGGTGCAGGGTATTATATATCTAGTGTGCGGCTCTGCAGGTGGAGGTAGGTGCAGGGTATTATATATCTAGTGTGCGGCTCTGCAGGTGGAGGTAGGTGCAGGGTATTATATATCTGGTGTGCGGCTCTGCAGGTGGAGGTAGGTGCAGGGTATTATATATCTGTGTGCGGCTCTGCAGGTGGAGGTAGGTGCAGGGTATTATATATCTAGTGTGCGGCTCTGCAGGTGGAGGTAGGTGCAGGGTATTATATATCTAGTGTGCGGCTCTGCAGGTGGAGGTAGGTGCAGGGTATTATATATCTAGTGTGCGGCTCTGCAGGTGGAGGTAGGTGCAGGGTATTATATATCTAGTGTGCGGCTCTGCAGGAGGAGGTAGGTGCAGGGTATTATATATCTGTGTGCGGCTCTGCAGGTGGAGGTAGGTGCAGGGTATTATATATCTAGTGTGCGGCTCTGCAGGAGGAGGTAGCTGCAGGGTATTATATATCTAGTGTGCGGCTCTGCAGGTGGAGGTAGGTGCAGGGTATTATATATCTAGTGTGCGGCTCTGCAGGTGGAGGTAGGTGCAGGGTATTATATATCTAGTGTGCGGCTCTGCAGGTGGAGGTAGGTGCAGGGTATTATATATCTGTGTGCGGCTCTGCAGGTGGAGGTAGGTGCAGGGTATTATATATCTAGTGTGCGGCTCTGCAGGTGGAGGTAGGTGCAGGGTATTATATATCTAGTGTGCGGCTCTGCAGGTGGAGGTAGGTGCAGGGTATTATATATCTAGTGTGCGGCTCTGCAGGTGGAGGTAGGTGCAGGGTATTATATATCTAGTGTGCGGCTCTGCAGGTGGAGGTAGGTGCAGGGTATTATATATCTGTGTGCGGCTCTGCAGGTGGAGGTAGGTGCAGGGTATTATATATCTAGTGTGCGGCTCTGCAGGTGGAGGTAGGTGCAGGGTATTATATATCTAGTGTGCGGCTCTGCAGGTGGAGGTAGGTGCAGGGTATTATATATCTGTGTGCGGCTCTGCAGGTGGAGGTAGGTGCAGGGTATTATATATCTAGTGTGCGGCTTTGCAGGTGGAGGTAGGTGCAGGTTATTATATATCTAGTGTGCGGCTCTGCAGGTGGAGGTAGGTGCAGGGTATTATATATCTAGTGTGCGGCTCTGCAGGTGGAGGTAGGTGCAGGGTATTATATATCTAGTGTGCGGCTCTGCAGGTGGAGGTAGGTGCAGGGTATTATATATCTAGTGTGCGGCTCTGCAGGTGGAGGTAGGTGCAGGGTATTATATATCTGTGTGCGGCTCTGCAGGTGGAGGTAGGTGCAGGGTATTATATATCTGTGTGCGGCTCTGCAGGTGGAGGTAGGTGCAGGGTATTATATATCTAGTGTGCGGCTCTGCAGGTGGAGGTAGGTGCAGGGTATTATATATCTAGTGTGCGGCTCTGCAGGTGGAGGTAGGTGCAGGGTATTATATATCTAGTGTGCGGCTCTGCAGGTGGAGGTAGGTGCAGGGTATTATATATCTAGTGTGCGGCTCTGCAGGTGGAGGTAGGTGCAGGGTATTATATATCTAGTGTGCGGCTCTGCAGGTGGAGGTAGGTGCAGGTTATTATATATCTGTGTGCGGTTCTGCAGGTGGAGGTAGGTGCAGGTTATTATATATCTAGTGTGCGGCTCTGCAGGTGGAGGTAGGTGCAGGGTATTATATATCTGTGTGCGGCTCTGCAGGTGGAGGTAGGTGCAGGGTATTATATATCTAGTGTGTGGCTCTGCAGGTGGAGGTAGGTGCAGGGTATTATATATCTAGTGTGCGGCTCTGCAGGTGGAGGTAGGTGCAGGGTATTATATATCTGTGTGCGGTTCTGCAGGTGGAGGTAGGTGCAGGGTATTATATATCTGTGTGCGGCTCTGCAGGTGGAGGTAGGTGCAGGGTATTATATATCTAGTGTGCGGCTCTGCAGGTGGAGGTAGGTGCAGGGTATTATATATCTGTGTGCGGCTCTGCAGGTGGAGGTAGGTGCAGGGTATTATATATCTGTGTGCGGCTCTGCAGGTGGAGGTAGGTGCAGGGTATTATATATCTGTGTGCGGCTCTGCAGGTGGAGGTAGGTGCAGGGTATTATATATCTAGTGTGCGGCTCTGCAGGTGGAGGTAGGTGCAGGGTATTATATATCTAGTGTGCGGCTCTGCAGGTGGAGGTAGGTGCAGGGTATTATATATCTAGTGTGCGGCTCTGCAGGTGGAGGTAGGTGCAGGTTATTATATATCTGTGTGCGGCTCTGCAGGTGGAGGTAGGTGCAGGGTATTATATATCTAGTGTGCGGCTCTGCAGGTGGAGGTAGGTGCAGGGTATTATATATCTGTGTGCGGCTCTGCAGGTGGAGGTAGGTGCAGGTTATTCTCTCTCAGGGTTGTTTGTACGTTTATCTGTTTTGAATTTACAGGAATGATGGATCTGGGGAGTTTGTTTGTCATCTAATTTTCATGTAAATTAAAGGGACTGTGTCTCCACATTTGAGGTATCTAACATTAATATGGGCAGACAAGGTATAGATTGCCGAAAATAGCCCCTGTGCCCCTCATATCAAAGGCTTCTTGTTAGAAAATCGTCTTATATTCCTTTATGTAAATGAGCTTTTCCAGGTTATGGGGTGGATGCAGCCTGGAAGATGGAAAATGGAGGCAGCGCTGTCTTCTAGGTTATGGGGCGGATGCAGCCTGGAAGATGGTAACTGGAGGCAGCGAGCGATGTCTTCTAGGTTATGGGGCGGATGCAGCCTGGAAGATGGAAAATGGAGGCAGCGCTGTCTTCTAGGTTATGGGGCGGATGCAGCCTGGAAGATGGTAACTGGAGGCAGCGAGCGATGTCTTATAGGTTATGGGGTGGATGCAGCCTGGAAGATGGTAACTGGAGGCAGCGCTGTCTTCTAGGTTATGGGGCGGATGCAGCCTGGAAGATGGTAACTGGAGGCAGCGAGCGATGTCTTCTAGGTTATGAGGTAGATGCAGCCCGGAAGATGGAAACTGGAGGCAGCACTGTCTTATAGGTTATGGGGTGGATTGAGAAACATTCTCTTTTAGGAAGTTTGTTTGATTGGCTCAGAGCTGTGGCAAAGTCGAAACAAAAACTGTGTGACCATACCCATAGTCTGTGGCATAAAGTGTATTAATGGCAACGCAGGATAGTCAAGATTATACCCACATGTTTCCTCTTCCGGCATCGTCGAGAGTCAGTCAAAGAATCCAAGTTTTCAGGACAGAGGAAAGCTTGACCTGAGTGGTTCACACACAGTTGACAAAAACGGAGAACAAACGTCAAACTGGAACATGAAGAAACACGGAGTAGAAATTATGGTGGAGGTTTATTGGTTGTACAAAGACCTTTGATGTTTAAACCTTGAGTTCCTATATTATTAATTATCTCCATGATCAGTACGTGGAGACACACGAGGGTCAGTGGGTGCTCACATCTGCTGGCTGGCTGTCTTCATAAAGACCGCACCGACCAGGTCTGATCGCACTGAACGCTCACACTCTTTCCTCGTGGGCAAAACACTACTCAAACAACTCAGTGTGAGGGAATCACACATTGGTAAGACTTTATTGGTTCACCAACAGTCAAAAATATATTGTACATTTCCAGAAAAACACAAGATGGTGCAAGCGGCAGAGTCTTACCCTTTCGCTAGCACGCCAGGAAATAGAATCCTCATGATTTCAAGGGCCAGCAATCCCAGTCCTGCAGCACCCAGTGAGACGAGATAGCGTCAAGCTTAGGAAGCTGACCGAGCACAGCAAGATATGTAGCCAGGCGACCGAGTTGTCACAAATTGGGTTTTCCAAGCTAATTTGTGGGCTTATCATTGAGCAGTGAAGCAGTTCTGTTATCCTTCAGGTGGAACTGTGGATCCCGGGCTGAAATTCTGCAGAAGGAATCTTAAAGCAGTTTTGTCTTCCTCCAGCTGCAACCGTAGCTCCTTAGCTGGGGTCATGTAGAATAACTCTCTGGTGACAGAAGCAAGATCCTTTTTATACCCCTCAGTTCTCTTACAGGATTGGGAATATGGCTGTTTTCATTGGTCAGAAGTTCAATCTGACTATATAATTTTCCTTTGAACTATGTAGTCAGAAGGGCTAAGGCATATTTACAGACAATAAAGGCTCTGGATTAGTCTCACAGAGACAATAACGTCTTTTGATTTACCAAACAAGGAACCATATGTCTGGCCTAATTGAGAATAGTTCACCCCCCACACAAGTGGCCAAACACACACTATAGTCATTCATTTAACTCTTGTGATCCCAAATTACAGACCATAGGTACACAATGTCTGAGCTCTATGTTTTTGTTGTTTTTTTTTTTAAATGGTATTTTTTGTGAGTTTTACATCTACTCATCTTCTTTTGATTCAGGTTCCTAGTAAATTTGATTGTTTTAATTGATATCTTCAACAAACTTTACCTTGACCCATCAAGGATGGAGAGGGACAGGGACAAGATGGCGGAGAGGATATTACACCTCACCCTAGAGATCCTCTTCCGGCTTACTGGAGAGGTGAGAGATTCTGATGACGTTACATTACTTATCTATGGCAATAACAGATGGACTGGCTTAAAAGTTTGTGAACCCTTCAGAATTTTCCAAATTTTTGCATAAACTTGATTTAAAATGACATCAGATTTTCACTTGAAGTAGATAACCAAATGAGTAAAAATTTTTAGACTTTTTTATTGAGGAAAATTGTCCAGTATTACATGTCTGTGAGTTACAAAAGTATGTGAACCTTTGATTTCATCATCTGGTGCAGTAATGCATCTGAGTGTTTCCTGTTACTAACAAGTTCGTCATGTCGGATGGAGGAATTTAGGCGCTTCCTTTTTCTTTCTGCAGTCATAACACTTTTTAGTTAAACCAGAAAGCTTTATTTTGGTCTCGTCCATCCACATAACATTGTTACAATAGCTTTCTGGCTTGTCCAAGTGACCTTTAGCAAACTGCAGAGTGGCAGCAATGTACATTTTAGAAAGTAGTGTTTTTTCCTTACAATCCTGCCATACACACCATTGTTGTTCAGTGTCTTTCTGATGGTGGACTCATGAACATTAACAGCTAATGTCAGAGAGGCCTTTAGTTGCTTAGGGGTTACCTTTGGTTCTTTTGTATCCTACTAGGCCTCTTTTGCACGTGAGTGCTTTCTATCAGCGTTTCATCGATATTTGTATGCCAAAACCAGGAGTGTCTCCAAAACACAGAACAGGTGTCAGACTTTCAATTATTGTTCTTCCCTGTAAGTTCCACTCCTGGTTTTGGCATACAAATAGTGTTGAAACACTGATGTGTGAAAGAGGCCTTTATACTAATTTTGTTCTTTTTATGTACTTTTAGTCATCTCCGGCGCCATGTTTCTGAAGCCCACAGTATTATTGTGCATGAGAGGGCGGCGCATGCGCCCTCGCTTCTTCAGATCTGTTGTGACCGCGGGAGCGCGCGCGGTCACAACAGGACTGGAGAACTGCTGATCTTACCAATTAGCTGCAGCAGACGATATCGTAGCAGACAAAGAAAGAAATAATGTTTGGAACACCATTCTAAGTCTGAACTGGGTGCAAAAACCTAAAAAAACATCACTATATGGAGAGAAGGTATGCACACCAGTGACTATGTAAGGGGTATACATGTAATAGCAGAAACTGCTGTGTGAATACTGACATGAAAAATCCAATAGCTACTTGCAAAAATGAAAAAATGAGAGTGGAATCTGCATTACTGCCATGAAATATGAATAAAGAGAAATTTAGCTATTGAATTTATCAATGCAACAGAGCCCCAAAACCTCTTCACGGTATTCTCTTATTCTTGGGGTCCCTAGCTAATGTGTGTCCTCTCATGCAGTTAAAAAAAAAACTTACCAAGTATGGGAAGCTGAGACCCAGGCTATATATGTATAATGTGGACCGGCAAGGTATGGGTGGGGTCGGGTTCACAAAACGAAAGACTACTAACAAATAAAGAAATAACGTAGCAGACGTCTGCTGCAGCTAATCGGGGTAAGATCAGCTGTTCTCCAGTCCTGTTGTGACCGCGCGCGCTCCTGCGGTCACAACAGATCTGAAGAAGCGAGGGCGCATGCGCCGCCCTCTCATGCACAATAACACTGTGGGCTTCAGAAACATGGTGCCGGAGATGAGCGCTATGCGCAGGCGCTAACTCCGACGCCGTGTAACAGAAGATTAGAAATTTACATACAGCCAGAGGGAGGGAGGAACAGGCGGCGGGGGGGCGGGAATCCACGTGCATAACCCGCCCGGACATTAGCAGCAGAGGTGCGCACGTCAATCAAAAAGATGATGAATTTTAAAACTTTATAAATTTGGATTTCACAGCCTAAACACCCGAGCTGCCCACTAATGGTATGTACAGCCTGTGCCTGATAGTGCCAGTACTGCCCTGGCTGCACCTTATACACGAAAATCCTGATGTTTGGTTTCCTTTAAGGTCAGATTTATGTACAAATATAAAAAATTCTGAAGAGTTCACAAACTTTTAAGCACCACTGTAACTGGAGAGCTGAGGACTCTGGAAATATCTGGAGTGAGACTTATTACTGTGTCTCTCCATAACCAGGATTACACAGTAGTGAAGAAGACCTCTAGTGAGCGCTGTCAGGCCCCTGTGTCTGAGGGATGGGGAAGACCCCTGAGCCCAATCATGGGGCCTCCACCTCACCCCCCGATACATGAGGACATCAATGACCAGAAGATCCTAGAACTCACCTACAAGATGATTGAGCTGCTGACTGGAGAGGTGACACTGCTGGGAATGCTGGGACATTATACAGTAACGCTATGAAGGGATCGGGGGATGACGGTATCATTGTATGTGTCAGGTTCCTATAAGGTGTCAGGACGTCACCGTCTATTTCTCCATGGAGGAGTGGGAATATTTAGAAGGACACAAAGATCTGTACACGGACGTCATGATGGAGGATCCCCAGCCCCTCACATCACCAGGTAATAGACAGGACTAAATACACACGGCCTATAATTATCTGTATGTAAGGAATGAATTCATTCCCTGTATGTGTCTCCTCCAGTCCTATCCAGTAAGAGGACAACACCAGAGAGATGTCCCCGTCCTCTTCTCCCACAGGACTGTAAACAAGAAGATCCCGATGTTCCTCAGGATGTGTCTCCTCCAGATCTATCCAGTAAGAGGACAACACCAGAGAGATGTCCCCGTTCTCTTCTCCCACAGGACTGTAAACAAGAAGATCCCGATGTTCCTCAGGATCCTCAGGTAGATGGAGAGAAGGTGCCATGAAATCCCCCTATGATGTGTAGACGGCTGTGAAGGTCTTGTGCTCAGTCTTGTTTTATCCTCCAGTATTATATGTGTTATACTTGTGTAATGAGAGCGGTGGAGATGGCCGGATTAGAGCTGATCATAGATGGGACTTCTCCATCTGTCTGTGACTTTTACAATATTTGTTTCAGGGGGAAGATCTGCCCCATATTAATACTACAGAGACATATGTGAGGGATGAGGAGTGGTGTAATGAGGAGGTTTCCTCAGACAACTGCCCGGGTAAGTAGTGACCACTAAATGCAGAGAAGTCACAGATTCTACTTGAATTATATTTCGGGTTTTTTATGGTTTAGTCACACATGAATTTTTCTCACTGACAGAATTTAAATGTGAACAAAAACCTCTTAACTGCACTTTTTTCCAGCTCTAAAATAGTGCTGACTTTCTGGCCCCTTTTTGATTTTCCATTGAAGATTTAACTAGTAAAGCTCAGGATCAGGTACCGTGAATCTACGACAAAGCTGGTTCGGAGAAGTAGAAAATTGAAAATGAACCTGGTGGCCGAACGTCTCAATGTATTCGCCTTTACTTTAACATCTACTGTTGTCCCCACTGTCTGATATAAAGTATTTATAGAGGAACATGCTCAGCCATAAAATCATTTAAAATTCACTTTAAAAGATTACAATTGAAAACAACAGATAAAAATACAAACCAGGAAAATCATGTAAGGCCTCCTTTACTCATTTGTGTAAAAAACGCATATGTTGCACTGTCCATTTTGGACATCCTTATGGCCGTCTGTGTGTATCACCTTGTGTAGTCTGTGCGACCATTACCTAAAGAATGCATAATATTGAAATGAATGTTTTTTTGTGTAAAAGATGTGCAAAGCCAGAAAAAATGATAACTTGTATAGCTATTTAGCAGAGTTAATATATAATTTTTGAAAAACAATTATGTGGGGTACCCCCTAATATTCATAATGAGCACAGGTACAGCAGCAGCAGGCTGCAACCCCCAGCTGTCAGCTGTACCTTGGGTGGTTTTGTAAAATAGAGGGGATCCAACGCTGATTTTTTTTTTTTTTTTTTTTTTTTTTTTTTTAGGGACAGCAACCATGGTTAATTGGCCCTTCCCAGCCTAAAAATAGCAGCCCCCAGCTGCCCCAGGAGTTTAGATTACACCAATTCTGGAGCTGTACTCTGCTCTTCACGTTGCCCTGGTGTGGTTGCAAATGGGGTAATATATGGGGTTGATGCTAGCTGTGAAATGACAGTTGGCATCAAGCCATGGTATTAGTAATGGGTGGGCATCTAGCAGACACTCCCATTACTAATCCAGCAGTTGTAAATAGAAAAAAATATATTTGAAAAAACACCCCGCAACTAAAACCGTCATTTATCAATTTATTTATTTATTTAAAAAAAAAAAAAAATCCATATGGAGATCCCACGATGTTCCACAAAAGCAAACCTGAAAGACATAAAAGAGAAAATTCGTAAAGGAATAAGGACAAGAGACACCCTCATTTACCAATTTATTTCCCACCAAAATCCCAATGCAGTCCTCCGTAATCCATATAGCAGTCCCACGACGTCCGCAGACTCACTGTTCCAGCCTATGAAGAACAGTACATTTCCCATTAGCTGGAACAGCAGTTGAGTTATAGTTATAGTTGAGTTATACTACAATTTTGTATATAAATATGTATACAGAAATGTTCTAAAATATAAGGCACTGTTATATAAAGATAATAAATTCAGTTTTATTTTTGGCAGATGATGACTGTACCAGAAGCTCAGAGGGACATTTAATATATTCAGATTTTAATACATTTGATTGTGATCTCAACCAAGATACATTCGAAGAGTATGCCGTTATTCCAGATATACCTTCAGCTTTTCAGATCGAAAATCAATCATCTGATCCTTCTCAACAAGTTCTCACCTCTACTGATTCATCACAGACTGTTAAGCAAAATGAAAACCACACAAGGGATGGGGAACATGAAATAATTCCCACAAGAGTGAAGCCATTCTTATGTTTAGATTGTGGGAGATGTTTTAGCATTGAAGCTGGACTTGTTAAACATCAGAAAATTCACACAGGAGAGAAGCCATTCTCATGTTCCGAATGTGGGAAATGTTATGGTATTAAATCCAATCTTGTTAGACATCAGAAAAGTCACACAGGGGAGAAACCATTTTCCTGCGCTGACTGTGGGAAATTTTTTAACCACAGATCAGATCTTGTTGCACATCAAAGAACTCATACAGGGGAGAAACCATTTTCATGTTCAGAATGTGGGAAATGTTTTAGGTGGAAATCAGTATTAGTTAGACATGTGAGAGTTCACACTGGGGAGAAGCCATATTCTTGTTTAGAATGTGGGAAATGTTTTAACCATAAATCATATTTTCTTGCACATCAGAGAATGCACACAGGAGAGAGACCATTTTCTTGTTTAGAATGTGGGAAGTGTTTTAATCACAAATCATATCTCCTTACACATCAGAGAATTCATACAGGAGAGAAGCCATTTTCATGTTTAGAATGTGGGAAATGCTTTACAGAGAAATACCATCTTATGAGACATCAGAGAATTCACACTGGGGAGAAGCCATTTTCATGTCCAGAATGTGGGAAATGTTATAGGGTAAAATCAAAACTTGTTACACACCAAAGAAGTCACACAGGCGAGAAACCGTTTTTATGTTCGCAATGTGGGAAACGTTTTACAGAAAAATCAAGCCTTGTTGGACATCAAACAAGTCACACAGGGAAGAAACCGTTTTTATGTTCTGAATGTGGAAAATGTTATTCTCGGAAATCACATCTTCTTAACCATCTAAAAACGCACTTGGAGGTACAGTTACAGTTAAATTAAAGTCACATGTTTAGGGGAGAAAAAGAAAAAAAAAATCACCACTGAATGATGATTGAGCCTCCGAAACTGTTACTACAAGCTGACTTGATGTTACCCTTTTTTTCCCCATTCTATTAATTGCAACTAGAATTCACTGTACGGTCTGTGGTGTTTAATTGGTAATAGCTTGCTGTTGGGAATATAAAAATAGTATTGTGGGAAAAGAAAAATGCATAGGTGAATGCAAATAATGAGTGCTGTGTGAAGCAGACTGAATTGCAGTAGCTCCGATAGCATTAGCAGCAGATCCATGTAACAAAGTGACATTTGCAGCAGATGCATGTAACAAAGTGTCATTAGCAGCACATCCATGTAACAAAGGGTCATTAGCAGCACGTCCATGTACTATACAGTGTCAATCTCCCTCTCTCTATCAATTTTCTTGTAATTTAATTTATTATCTGCTCACACTATATATCATGTGCACTATATCTCTGAGCTCAGACGTCCAGTCTCCTATAAACATTCACCACACAATAGCAGCAGCATTTCCTTGGGCTTTTATAGTGGCTCTGACTCCTTCCCTATGTGTAGTGCCTGCTACAATGTTTCACGGGGGAAGTCCGGGATACTTTACCCATTTCGTCTGAATTAAACTGAGAATTATTTGTATTCATAAGCTTCAACAAATTGCGCCAGCTGAGAATGGGATGGGTGCGTCAACCATTGCCCAGGTGTATGAGAATGGTGTCCGACAACGACTTGAAAATAACATATATTTTAATAATGATAAAATAATGTATGGTGTAAAGGTAACACCATACTGCATAAAGTGAGCCGCCCTAAAATAGTTAAAAAATCATGTTCTAAGTACCATATTTTTCGTTTTATAAGACGCACCAGATTATAAGACGCACCCCAAATTTAAAGGAAAAAAAAGCTAAAAAAAATGTCCGTCTTATAATCCGGTGGTGTCTCACCGGAGTGTGGAGCGGCAGCGGTGGTGGAGTGGGGTCACAGGAGGCAGGGGCAGTGGTCAAGTAGGGCGGTGTGGCAGGTGTCCCGGATGCTCACTGCCTCCTGTGACCCCACTCCACCACCGCTGCAGCTCCACACTCTGGTGAGACACCCTCTGTCTCACCACACTGTGAGGTACGAACATCCAGAAACTGTCGGCGGTGCAGACTTCAAAGAAATGGTGCCTGTAGTCGGTGTGTGCGCAATTAGAGCAATTGGCTCAATGCTGAGCCGAGATCTCATCTGCGCACGTGCCACTTCTGGGCGCCATTTTCTTTAAGTTCACTAGTGGGAGATCAATCGGAGGTGGTGCGTGCGCAGATGAGATCTTGACCCGTTGGCGCTCAATGACGAGCCAAGATCTCATCTGAGCACGTGCCACTTCTAGGCACCATTTTCACTGATGGGAGATCAATGGGCAGGAGGCCGCGCATGCACAGATGAGATCTAGAGCCAAAAGTTCAATCTGCGCATGAGCCGATTTTGGGTGCCATTATTTGAAGCCTGCACCACAGACCTTTTCAGGATGGCCCCTGCGAGCACTAGCACCACCCACAACATTGCCTCTGCCTCCCGTGACCATTCTCCACCACCCCACAGTAAGCTACATTCGGATTATAAGCCGCACCCCTCATTTCCCTCACAAATTTTTGGGAGGGGAGGAAAAGTGTAACCCAAAAAATATGGTACTCATCTAAGCATTTTTTAAGCCATTGCCTGTGGAAAAAAGGAAAAAACCATTCGGAGATTTTTTTTTTTTTCTCAGATAGTGGGAATAAACCTTGTTTACCGAGGGGATTTTACATGGAACAGCTTTTCACCATTTTACTGTATGGGCTATTTATGTACTTGTGTAAGTGAATCATGTACCCCCTTAGTTGTCTGTTCTAAAGACTAAATAAAATGTATTTCTTTTAGTCCTTCCTAATAAGATCCAACATGTCCCTCTGTTTTTTTTTTTTTTGTTTTTTTACTCTAATTTCTACTTTGTGTAACTCCGGTGAATGCTTCCCGTGAAGCTAGTGACCAGAAGTGCATATTGTAGATGATACTGCATGATGACTTTGTAAAGTGGTAGTATTATGTCGCTGTCCTGCGTGTCCATGCCTCTTTTAATACATGACCAGATCCTGCTGGCCTTAGAAGCAGCTCATTGACATAGTATGGTGGTTTTTAGTCTGTGATCTCCAAGTATGCCCTGATCCTTCTCTAGAAGTGACTCTCCTAGTTTTACTCCTCTAGAACATATTCCTGCAGAACATTACACCGACCGGTGCATCTCAACTAGAATATCATCAAAAAGTTAATTTATTTTAATAATTCAATACAAAAAGGGAAACGCATATATTATATAGAGTTATTACACACAGAGTGATCTATTCCTATATACACTGTGTGCAGAATTATTAGGCAAATGAGTATTTTGATCACATGATACTTTTATACATGTCGTCCTACTCCAAGCTGTATATGCTGAGATCCAACTACCAATTAAGTAAATCGGGTGATGTGCATCTTTGTAATGAGGAGGGGTGCGGTGTAATGACACAACACCCTATATAAGGTGTGCTTAATTATTAGGCAACTTCCTTTCCTTTGGCAAAATGGGTCAGAAGAGAGATTTGACGGGCTCTGAAAAGTACAAAATTGTGAGCTGTCTTGCAGAGGGATGCAGCAGTCTTGCAATTGCCAAACTTTTGAAGCGTGATCACCCAACAATCAAACGTTTCATGGCAAATAGCCAACAGGGTCGCAAGAAGCGTGTTGGGCAAAAAAGGCACAAAATAACTGCCCATGAATTGAGGAAAATCGTGAAGCTGCCAAGATGCCATTTGCCACCAGTTTGGCCATATTTCAGAGCTGCAATGTTACTGGAGTATCAAAAAGCACATACTCAGGGACATGGCCAAGGTAAGGAAGGCTGAAAAACCACCACCTCTAAACAAGAAACATAAGATCAAACGTCAAGACTGGGCCAAGAAATATCTTAAGACTGATTTTTCAAAGGTTTTATGGACTGGTGAAATGAGAGTGACTCTTGATGGGCAGATGGATGGGTCAGAGGCTGGATCAGTAATAGGCAGAGAGCTCCACTCAGACTCAGGCACCAGCAAGGTGGTGGTGGAGTACTGGTATGGGCTGGTATCCTCAAAGATGAACTTGTGGGAAATTTTCGGGTTGAGGATGGAGTAAAGTTCAACTCCCAGACCTACTGCCAGTTTCTGGAAGACAACCTCTTCAAGCAGTGGTACAGGAAGAAGTCGGTATCGTTCAAGACAAACATGATTTTCATGCAGGACAATGCTCCCATCACATGCATCTAACTACTCCACAGCGTGGCTGGCCAGTAAAGGTCTAAAAGATGAAAAAATAATGACATGGCCCCTTTTGTTCTTCTGATCTGAACCCCATAGAGAACCTGTGGTCCCTCATAAAATGTAAGATCAACAGGGATGGAAAACAGTACACCTCTCGGAACAGTGTCTGGAGGCTGTGGTGGCCGCTGCACGCAATGTTGATGGTAAACAGATCAAGCAATGACAGAATCTATGGATGGTCGGCTGTTGCATGTCATCATAAAGAAAGGTGCTATATTGGGCACTCATTTTTTGGGGTTTTGTTTTTGCATGTCAGAAATGTTTATTTCTACATTTTGTGCAGTTATATTGGTTTACCTGGTGAAAATAAACAAGTGAGATGGGAATAGATTTGGTTTTTATTAAGTTGCCTAATAATTCTGCACAGTAATAGTTACCTGCACAAACAGATCCTCCTAAGATAGCCAAATCTAAAAAAAAAACCTACTCCAACTGCCAAAAATATTAAGCTTTGATATTTATGAGTCTTTTGGGTTGATTGAGAACCTAGTTGTTGATCAATAATAAAAAAAATCCTCTAAAATACAACTTGCCTAATAATTCTGCACACAGTGTATATATTATGTAGTCATTACACACAGAGGGATCTATTTCAGGTGTTTATTTCTGTTAATGTTGATGATTATGGCTTACAGCCAATGAAAACCCAAAAGTCATTATTTCAGAAAATTTAAATATTATATACAAGACCAACTGACAAAATGATGTTACACTCAGAAATGTTGGCGCTTACTGAAAAGTCTGTGCAGTAAATGCCTCAATACTTGGTCGCGGCTCCTTTTGCATGAATTCCTGCATCAATGCAGCAATGTGGCATGGAGGCGATCAGCCTGTGGTACTGCTGAGGTGTTATGGAAGCCCAGGTTGCTTTGATAGCCGCCTTCAGCTTGTCTGCATTGTTGGCTCTGCTGTCTCTCATGGATTCTCTATGGGATTTAGGTCAGGAGAGTTTGCTGGCCAATCGAGCACAGTGATACTCTGGTTAGTAAACCAGGTATTGGTACTTTCATCTGAAAACAACACCTTGGACACTGAGAACAGTCCAGTTCTTTTTCTCCTTGGCCCAGGTAAGACTCTTCTGGCGTTGTCTATTGGTCATGAGTGGCCTGACACAAGGAATGTGACACTTGTAGCCCATATCCTGGATACGTCTGTGTGTGGGGGCTCTTGAAGAACGGACTCCAGCAGCGTCCACTCCTTGTGAATCTCCACCAAATTTTTAAATGGCCTTTTCTTAACAATCCTTTTAAGACTGCGGTTATCCTGGTTGCTTGTGCACCTTTTTCTACCACACATTTTCCTTCCACTCAACTTTACATTAATATGCTTGGATACAGAACTCTGTGAACAGCCAGCTTCTTTAGCAATTAACATTTGTGGCTTACCCTCCTTGTGGAGTGTGTCAATGACTGCCTTCTGGACATCTGTCAAGTCAGCAGTCTTCCCCATGATTGTGTAGCCTACTGAACCAGACTAAAGGACTATTGTAAACGCTTAGGAATCCTTTGCAGGTGTTTTGTGGTAATTATTCTAATTTTCTGAGATAATGACCTTTGGGTTTTCATTGGCTGTAAGCCATCAACATTAACAGAAATAAACACGTGAAATAGATCCCTCTGTGTGTAATGACTCTATATAATATATATAAATAGATTCCTCTGTGTGTAATTACTATATAATATATATAAATAGATCCCTCTGTGTGTAATGACTCTATATAATATATAGAAATAGATCCCTCTGTGTGTAATGACTATATAATATAAATAGATCCCTCTGTGTGTAATGACTATATAATATAAATAGATCCCTCTGTGTGTAATGACTATATAATATAAATAGATCCCTCTGTGTGTAATGACTCTATATAATCTATAGGAAGAGATCCCTCTGTGTGTTTGACTATATAATATATAGGAATAAATCCCTCTGTGTGTAATGACTCCATATAATATATAGGAATAGATCCCTCTGTGTGTTTGACTATATAATATATAGGAATAAATCCCTCTGTGTGTAATGACTCCATATAATATATAGGAATAGATCCCTCTGTGTGTTTGACTATATAATATATAGGAATAAATCCCTCTGTGTGTAATGACTCCATATAATATATAGGAATAGATCCCTCTGTGTGTTTGACTATATAATATATAAGAATACAGTTAGGTCCAGAAATCTTTGGCCAGTGACACAATTTTGGCGAGTTGGGCTCTGCATGCCACCACATTGGATTTGAAATGAAACCTCTACAACAGAATTCAAGTGCAGATTGTAACGTTTAATTTGAAGGTTTGAACAAAAATATCTGATAGAAATTGTAGGAATTGTCACATTTCTTTACAAACACTCCACATTTTAGGAGGTCAAAAGTAATTGGACAAATAAACCAAACCCAAACAAAATATTTTTATTTTCAATATTTTGTTGCGAATCCTTTGGAGGCAATCACTGCCTTAAGTCTGGAACCCATGGACATCACCAAACGCTGGGTTTCCTCCTTCTTTTTTTTTTTAAACTCGTTTTATTGAAAGTTAAGTAAAACATTACATAAAAGAATAAATCAGCAAATTGTTCAGTGAGACAGTGTACATGTAAACTGGTTGGTCATCAGGATAATAAAGTAACAACAATCAAATCAGCGTCCATTATTTTCAGCATATCCAAAGAGCATCAAACATAGCAAAGGTGTTAGCTCGCGAGACACATCCAACTTAAGGCAAAAGAACCCATATCGTCAAGGAGAGTGCAACCCAAGCTTCGGGGAACTCGTGGTATCCCTCATATAGTGTATCACGAATCACATGTGTCTCCTTTCTGCCTACCAGGGCACTACTGGCTATTATTACGATAATACCGATTGTAGGTTATCAGCAAGAGAACCAGGAGATCCGCCAGTCAAGGGCGACCTCATCCATCTACCCCAGATTTTGTCAAATTTAGTTGAAGAGCCTCTTGACTTGTAAACAAATTGTTCTGACGGGATTATTGCATTTACCAATGCAATCCAAGAGGCTCTAGTTGGGGAATGAGTGCTCATCCAATTTAGTATAATGCCCTTCCGGGCCAGAAAAAGGACCTTCTTTATTAATAGATTCTCATCTTGGGACCAGGAGCGTACATCTACCACCCCAAATAGACACAGGACTGGGCACATAGCAACCGTTTTTTGAAATATGGCGGAAAGAGTCATTACAATCTAACTCCAATAGGAGAGAATGACTCGGCAATCCCATATCATGTGCCAGAAATCAGCACCGTCTCTCCCGCATCTCGGACAGCCCATCCCCACCGAATTATTCAGCTTTTTCATTTTGTTCAATCTCTGGGGAGTAATATAACTTTGGTGTATTATATATAATTGGATCAATCTATTGTTAACAGCAGGAGAGACCAATGTGTGGGATTCGACAATGTCGTCCCACACTACATCATCAATTTCAGGGATCCTGGCACTCCACCTCTCACGGACAGAAAGAGGATTATTCATGGCCTTGGCCCGAATGAGGGAGGAGTATAGTTTAGAAATAAGACCACCAGGGCCCTGTGATCTAATAATTCCAATGACTGGGAAGGAAGAGAATCTAACCCCACGACCAGAGAACTGAGCTCGAAAGGTGTGCCTAATCTGGAGATACTGAAACCCATGAGATTCCGGCAAGTCGAATTCTGTCCGCAGTTGTGCAAAGGGGCGGAGTTCACCATCCCGGACCAGTGATCCCAGGGAGATTATTCCGCGATTCCTCCATTCACCAAACCCCGGCAACCCACAAAAATGTGGAAGGTCCAAGTTATCCCATAAGGGTGTCTCAGTTGGTACATCATAAAATCCAAATACGGCTTTAGCCTCTTTCCAGATCCTGGCCCCCAATTTGTGTATCGGGAGGACACGACCCTCAGGGGACCTCCTGTGATCCGTCAGTAACGGCCACAGGAGATCCACACCTGTGAACTCTGCCAGGAGCCCCTCCGGAGAACCCCCAACTCGGGGAAGTGTCCATGGACCCAAATATTTCAATTGTCCGGCCAGATAGTAAATAAAAAGATCAGGAAGGGCCATACCCCCCATATCCTTGGGTCTTTGTAATTTGGCCAATTGGACCCTTGATCTGGACGAACCCCAGACAAAGGTAATCATTAGAGATTCCAGGGACCGGAAGAAAGAGCGAGGAATCTGCACGAATACATGCTGGGTAATATAGAGACACTTTGGTTGCACTATCATTTTAAGGAGGTTAATCCTTCCCGCCACTGACAGTGGGAGTTGGCTCCATCTATTAAATTTCTCCCCGAAGTACGCTAGTAAGGGGGCTATATTTCTCGCTATCATCTCCGCAGGGCTTCCCGCCAGTATAATTCCGAGATATTTGAAATGATCCACCACCGGAACCCTGCATATGTGGTCGTACACCAGATCCTCTCTGTTCCGAGACAGAAAGAGGAGGTACGATTTTGACCAGTTTATTGACAGACCTGAGAACTCCCCAAATCGATCAATCAATTGCACGGCTCTGGGAATGGAGGAATCCGGATCAGATGCAAACAGTAACAAATCGTCTGCGTACAAAGATAAACGTTCATCTCCCTTACTATGTCTCACCCCCCGGTAGACTGGGTCCGCCCGAATGCGCACCGCCAGCGGTTCCATGGCAAGAGCGAACAGGAGAGGGGATAGGGGACATCCCTGTCTGGTTCCCCTCCCCAAAGAGAAAGTTTCCGACACACCACCGCCCACCTGAATATTAGCAGACGGAGCTTTATATATGATCTCAATCCATCTGATAAATTCGTTGCCAAAACCAAATGCCCGCAGCACCTCCAGCAGGTATGGCCATTCTATAGAGTCGAAGGCTTTGGCTGCATCCAGGGAGACCAGAGCCCAATCCTCCTCTAACTTGGTGCCCATCTGTAAGACCACCTGCGCCCTCCTCAGATTATCCGAGGTACTCCTACCCGGGATGAATCCTGACTGATCCTCATGTACTATAGAGGAGACCACTTTTTTGAGTCTATTTGCTAGAATTTTGGTGAGAATTTTGTAATCGGAGTTCAACAAAGAGATCGGTCTGTACGAGCCACAATCCAATGGGTCCTTATCTGGTTTCAATAGCAGGATGATGGTTGCCTCATAGAAGGAATCAGGCAACCGTCCCCTGCTGAACGAGGCTTCAACCGTTTCCAGGAGGGCTGGGGCTAGCTCCCCCTGATATTTGTCAAAGATCTCAATCGGGAGTCCGTCTGGCCCAGACGCCTTACCCTTATTGAGGGTCTTCATCGCCTCCACCATCTCTTCCATACTAATGGGCTCATCCAAGGCCGATCTCTGATCCAAAGTCAACCTGGGAAACTCCAGATCTCGTAAGTACTCGGCAATCTCCTCCCTTGACACGGTCAGCCTGGACTCATACAGGTTCCTATAGAAGTCCAAAAATACCTCCAAAATACCATTGACGGAAGTAACTGTTCCTCCACGGGGGTCTCTAATCTTAAGGACAGCAGGTGAGCTATTGGATTGACGCACCAGGAACGCCAGTAAGCTACTGGATTGGTTCCCTTGCTCAAAATACCTCTGGCTCGTGAAGAATACATGTCTCTTAGCCTTGTCTTGCAAATACAAGAGATATTTCCTCCCAGCCTGAAGCCAATGAGATCTATTTTCCTCAGAAGGGTCTGAGGTGAATCTATGTTCAAGCACTCTATTTTGGGGGGTTTCCTCCTTCTTAATGCTTTGCCAGGCCTTTACAGCCGCAGCCTTCAGGTCTTGCTTGTTTGTGGGTCTTTCCGTCTTAAGTCTGGATTTGAGCAAGTGAAATGCATGCTCAATTGGGTTAAGATCTGGTGATTGACTTGGCCATTGCAGAATGTTCCACTTTTTTGCACTCATGAACTCCTGGGTAGCTTTGGCTGTATGCTTGGGGTCATTGTCCATCTGTACTATGAAGCGCCGTCCGATCAACTTTGCGGCATTTGGCTGAATCTGGGCTGAAAGTATATCCCGGTACACTTCAGAATTCATCCCGGTACACTTCAGCTGTTATGTCATCAATAAACACAAGTGACCCAGTGCCATTGAAAGCCATGCATGCCCATGCCATCACGTTGCCTCCACCATGTTTTACAGAGGATGAGGTGTGCCTTGGATCATGTGCCGTTCCCTTTCTTCTCCAAACTTTTTTCTTCCCATCATTCTGGTACAGGTTGATCTTTGTCTCATCTGTCCATAGAATACTTTTCCAGAACTGAGCTGGCTTCATGAGGTGTTTTTCAGCAAATTTAACTCTGGCCTGTCTATTTTTGGAATTGATGAATGGTTTGCATCTAGATGTGAACCCTTTGTATTTACTTTCATGGAGTCTTCTCTTTACTGTTGACTTAGAGACAGATACACCTACTTCACTGAGAGTGTTCTGGACTTCAGTTGATGTTGTGAACGGGTTCTTCTTCACCAAAGAAAGTATGCGGCGATCATCCACCACTGTTGTCATCCGTGGACGCCCAGGCCTTTTTGAGTTCCCAAGCTCACCAGTCAATTCCTTTTTTCTCAGAATGTACCCGACTGTTGATTTTGCTACTCCAAGCATGTCTGCTATCTCTCTGATGGATTTTTTCTTTTTTTCAGCCTCAGGATGTTCTGCTTCACCTCAATTGAGAGTTCCTTAGACCGCATGTTGTCTGGTCACAGCAACAGCTTCCAAATGCAAAACCACACACCTGTAATCAACCCCAGACCTTTTAACTACTTCATTGATTACAGGTTAACGAGGGAGACGCCTTCAGAGTTAATTGCAGCCCTTAGAGTCCCTTGTCCAATTACTTTTGGTCCCTTGAAAAAGAGGAGGCTATGCATTACAGAGCTATGATTCCTAAACCCTTTCTCCGATTTGGATGTGAAAACTCTCATATTGCAGCTGGGAGTGTGCACTTTCAGCCCATATTATATATAGAATTGTATTTCTGAACATGTTTTTGTAAACAGCTAAAATAACAAAACTTGTGTCACTGTCCAAATATTTCTGGACCTAACTGTAGATCCCTCTGTGTGTAATGACTCTATATAATATATAGGAATAGATCCCTCTGTGTGTAATGACTCTATATAATGTGTTTCACTTTTTGTAGTGAATTACTGCAATGAATTAACTTTTTGATGATATTCTAATTTATTGATATGCACTTGTAGATCCTTCTTTACATGTGACTCTTCTAGTTTGACTCCTCTAGAACATATTCCTGCAGATTCTTACGAAGAGATTCTCAGTCTTTAAAGAAGAGACCCTGAATCCAACGATGTATCATTTAGATGACGGGATGCAGCTATTGTGACACTGTGCGGTCCAGCTATCCTCTGTGAGGTCACATCCACTTATGGCTATCTATTTAATGTGATATGTTTTCATCCATTAATTGTATATATAGTGTACAGTGTTTCTTGTACTTTGCTTCCATCTACTTTCTGTATTGTCCCTGTAATTTCCCATAATGCCTGTCTCTCTTTTCCTCACATCCTTTCTATGTGGTGAGTACCATCTTGGCAGCACGTGCATCAGCAGTGAAGAGAAGATTCTCCTGTTACCTCTATCTTTCATCTTGAAACCCTCATGTGACGGGGTATGCGACAGGGCAGTCAGGGATGCCAGGCCAAGGAACAATCCAAGTTTTAATGAGGCAGGGAGCATAAAACGTCCAATATCCAAATGGTTCTTTAGAGTCCACAAGGAGTCCACACAAGGAAAACAGATCCGGGGCGCCACACAGCAATCCAATGCCAAGGAAAATGCAACAACAGTCCTTAGATGTGTTCCTTAAATCCGGTAGTGAGACTGGGACAACACAATCCCAAATAGCAGCTGCTCTTCAATGTCCCATAGTCCATACCCGGGCGGCAGGATCTGCCCTCAGCACAGATCCTCATCCTTCAGCCAGCAAAGCATCAACTAAACTCAAAAACATGTGGCTGATTCTTCCACCTCTCCTTAGATCCACCCACTAGTTGGGAAAGGGTTAACACACACTTTTTAGTATGTGACTTTATATGGAAAGGATTCCAGGAACTGCAGGCTTGTATTGGTTGAGTCCCATGCAGAGAAGAACAAAGACACAGTAGCCCACTAGATGTTGACCTAGGCCTGATTACATTAAAGTCCAGATACATAGGCCAGGGAGGGACACACTGGTACAACCCCTTCCCCCCTCAAGTGGTGTACGGACCAGTGACCTCAACAGGTCGCTTGTTAAGTGCACGTAAACATGGCGGACCTGACTCAGGGCCCCTCAAGTGGTGTACGGACTAGTGACCTCAGCAGGTCGCTTGTTAAGTGCACGTAAACATGGCGGACCTGACTCAGGGCTCCTCTTGCCTGGACAATCCATTTGCATTTTGGTGTTGGCTCCATCTTCTTTAGTGTATGGTGTAAGTGTAGAGTTGAAGGGTCGGGCTCCAGTTTGTATCCTCCTTGACTTAAACTCTGCTTCCTGCACTCACAAATCGGCATTGTAGATCTCCCACATCATTGCCTAGCAGAATATCTGCAGGCAGGCCACTCATCCCCCCAACCACACATTGCTTGACCCCCAAAGCCAAAGTCCAAATCTACAATTGCTTTTGGGATATTTCTCCTTTGTCCTCCAGCCAATTCAATGGTAAACCCTGGCACTGGCTGTATCACCTCTGGCCGAACCACTTGGGGATCAGCTATTGTGATAAATGGCCCAGAGTCACAAAACCCAAGAACTCTGTCCATCCAGTATAACCTCCTGTAAGTGCTTTCTTGGATGATAAGAAGAACTCGGGGCTGTGGCTCGCACCCCATATACACCTAGTGGTCGAACATGATTGTCTGAGTCATTAAGCAAGTCCACTTGAAGGAGTGACATCTCTTCCCTCATTGTACTTGGATGTAGATAGTTAACAGGTCGATTTGGTGCAGGGTCATTCCTTAGTTGACCAGCCGGGCAAGTGTCTTGTAGATGGCCAGGCTGCCCACATCGATAGCATCTGCGCTGCGTCTCACTCCTTCCAGTTTGCATTCTAGAGAAGTAGGTAGGAGATTGATATGGATGTGCAGGTGCTGGAGGTGGTTGTCGATTTTGGAGGATGCCTCCACTGGATAGATGGGCATGTGGCCTGCAGATGCCCACAGCTATAACATCTTCGCTCTTCTACTTTCTTTCCTTGTCGCATTCCAGAAAATGTGATAGGAGCAACTGGAGGCACATTCACACTGGTATCCACATGAGGTGGTGATCTAGGAGGTCGAGGGACCATTGGGCACTGAAGGACAAGGAACCTCTGGTGTTGGGGAGCTGGTCATTTTTTCTCCCTCCGCTAGCAGCTTCTTCCACTAAGGCTTGATAGTGAATACCTCATCAGCTAGAGCAGCAGCTTGTTCCACTGTCTATGGTCTCCTCTCACGCACCCATTCCCGGATCTCAGTAGGGCACTTGGCATAAAACTGTTCTTTTAGGATGACCTGGATGAACGTCTCCCAAGTTAAGGCCCCTCTCCCTCCAGCTAGCGATGGCATACTTGTTTCAGTCTGTGGGCATACATCTTCAAAGACACTTCCCCATCACAGGCTAACGTACGAAACTGAGTCCTATAAGTATCTGGGGTCATGGCATAATGTTCTAGAATGGTCTGTTTTATCTCCCCATACTCACAATTCCACTGAGGGTCCATAGCTCTATAGGCGTCGGCAGCTCCCCTCTCCAAGAGGCCCACCAGGTGTCTGACTCGCTCTCTTTCTGGGACTTCCATTATTCGGCACTGATGCTCAAAGTCCTGGAAGAAGCCCTCAATATTGCCTGCAGCTTCATTAAATGGCTTAAAGTCCTTGCGGGACACTCTGGAGAATTCCCGCATAGTGGGTGCTGTGGTTATAGTCTGTCTGGAGCCTCTAGCTGCTTTCACGGCAAGCTGCCTCTACAGCAATGCCCTCTCCTTAGCTCCACGAGTAGCGAATAGCCTCCCTTTTATCTTCTATGGTGGTCTCCTCTCCCAGCAGTGCCATCTCCTCCTCATACCACACAACCATTGACTTTTTTGGGTATTTACCTCCAGCTCCCGTCTTTCCTCCCCTTGCTGTGGAAATTTTTCCTCGGTGCCATCTTGCAGGCAAGCGTTTTCCAAAGCCTCAATTAGTTGCTCCTTGGAGAGTCCTTTGTAGCCAACTCCTAATTCACGGGCCTTTGTTTTGAGGTTCGACATAGTCCAGTTCCTGTATCCTGAGGTTCTGGTTTCAGACGTTGATGGGCCATTGTCCTCCATTCTTTCTGCTCTGATCCCGCAGCTGCCAACCAGTTTGTGACGGGGTATGCAACATAGCAGTCAGGGACGCCAGGCCAAGGAACAATCCAACACGTTTTAATGAGGCAGGGAGCATAAAACATCCAATATCCAAATGGTTCTTTAGAGTCCACAAGGAGTCCACACAAGGAAAACAGATCCGGGGCGTCACACAGAAATCCAATGCCAAGGAAAATGTAACAACAGTCCTTAGATGTGTTCCTTAATCCGGTAGACTGGGACAACACAATCCCAAATAGCAGCTGTTCTTCAATGTCCCATAGTCCATACCCGGGCGGCAGGATCTACCCTCAGCACAGATCCTCGTCCTTCAGCCAGCAAAGCATCAACTAAACTCAAAAACATGTGGCTGATTCTTCCACCTCTCCTTAGATCCTCCCACTAGATGGGAAAGGGGTAACACACACTTTTTAGTATGTGACTTTATATGGAAAGGATTCCAGGAACTGCAGGCTTGTATTGGTTGAGTGTCATGCAGAGAAGAACAAAGACACCGTCGCCCACTAGATGTTGACCTAGGCCTGATTACATTAAAGTCCAGACACATAGGCCAGGGAGGGACAAACTGTTACATCTCATCCTTCCCTTCATCATCTTCACTGATGTCCTACCTCATCACACCAAGGTACTGTGCAAAGATAAGTTGACGTTCATCCACTACATCATCCTTCCTGGATTTACTACATGCAGCCGGTCAGGCATCGGAGGAAGGATAGCGAGTAACTTACCTACCATTGCTTGCACAGAGATGAGTGCTCACATTCCTCAGACACACCTCGCTCATGTGCATCGGTGGCAGACTTTTTAGATTTAACCATCAAGCAGAGCTGAGTGGGCTGTCCCCACCCACACCAGGGTCTCACTAGAGATTGTATATTGACAGTGAGATGTCAATCAGAGGAGGGGGCATGTTGTCGTGTCATGGGTTTGACATTATCGTCTGAGTAATGAGAAGTCTTGCTGGTTAAACATACGTAACAAAAAATAGATTGGACCTTGACAAGTCAGGCATCCCTGAACTCTATGTGTAAACCCTTGCAGCATGCTGGCTTCAGTTAGCAAAAACCTGCTAACAGATTCTCATTAAGACCTTCACTACCGAGGATGTACCGGTACGTCCTAAATCATGAAAGGGTAATCACTGCTGGCTGCTATGGTGAGCCGGCAGTGATCCCTGATCTGAACAGCAGACATGAGTGGATTGTGGATCCACCTGCGCCTGTTAACCCCTTAAATTGCACTGTCAAAATGTGACTGCGCGATTTAAATGGCCACAGTGGGGAAAGGCGACCGATGATTGCCATGGTAGCGACGGGTCATGTGATGACTCCTGTCGCTATCATGATGTAGTTCCTGTTGTAGAAGGCAGAGCAGCGGATGTAACAGGAACACAGCATTTCTGCTGATCTGAGCTGTGCAGCTCTGATCAGCAGAAAGGAATCAGCAATCAGACCGCTGATCCTTATCCCTAGGGGGACTAGTAAAATAAAAATAAAAAAAAGTTGTGTCCCTGACTTTGATACGTGCTGAGTCTGCATGTTTCCCAGCAGACGATAGCTGAATTATTAAGCCATCTCAGCTTTTAACACTACCCTTTGCTGTGAACTTGTTAAATGCAACCGTCAATCTCTGACAGTATCATTCTTTTCGCACCGCCATCATTTTATATTTGAATACCGCTTCTGTCCTCCCTTTTGATGACAACACAGCAATCACTGAGCGCTACATGCTTTGACACTGATAATATTTTTTATTATAACCCACAAATAGAGCTGCTGTAACCAGGATCAGCTCTGCTATTCACTTGCGTTCATACAATGGGCTGCTTACCCCTGTAACTGGGGCTCTCGTGGAGGTTACAGTGGAAAAAAAATGAACAATAAAGGACAAAAAAAAGTCTTATATCAATATTATGATTTCTTTGGTGCCATATTTCTGAAGATAATAAATATTATTATTATTATTACTACAATAATATTATTTCTAAGTAATAAAATAGTGATACGGATTTGTTTTAAATCTTTAACCTTTTCAAGACCTTTGGCGTATATTTATGCCAAAGGTCGTGTCTCTGCCTTTGATGTGGGCTGACACGCTGAGCACGCACCTTTCCCTGCACATGACACCTGATCTGATCAGCCGTCATGTGCCACTAACAGCCATGGGTGGGTCAGAGATCTACCCGTAGCTGTTAACCAGTTAAATCCCGCTGTCATTTTCTGCTTCCATGTGCACTCTCATAACGTGATGGATTGTCAGGACAGCCAGGGGTCTGTTAATGAACCCTGTGTCAGTCATGACTATCTTCCTATGAACGCTAGCTGTGAGGCGATGTTCATAGGAGATGATTATTCCTGCTGTACATAGCAGTGCTGATGCAATGCTGGGTATAGGATGATCGCAGCTTCAATTCCCCAAACTATACATGTTTCTTATCTACGTACTTTCTACAGGTCAGTATAAACATAATGCCGGGTCAGTTTTACCATAGAGTGAACATGGTAAATAAAAGACCCCCAAAATAATTGTGGAATTGCACTATATGATAAAATGAATGGTTTCATTCAAGAGTAAAACTCGTCCCACAAAAAATAAGTCCTCATACGACTCTAAGAACAAAGGAGGGAAAATGAAAAGGCCATGAAGGGGTTAAGAATATTTAAACAGCACCATCATAGTCCGCAGCGCTTTACACACATCATCATCACTGTCCCCATTGGGGCTCACATTCCCTATCAGTATGTCTATGGAATGTGGAGGAAACTGGAGGAAATGCAGGCAAACACGGGGAGAACAAACAAACTCCTTATAGATGTCCCTGGTGGGATCGGAACCCAGGACCCAGCGCTGCAAAGCAACAATGCAACTGATTGATATATGTTGTACACACACGGCTCCGCTCTGTACACCTCGTACACACACGGCTCTGCTCCGTACACCTCGTACACACAAGTCTCTGCTCCGTACACCTCGTACACACACGGCTCCGCTCTGTACACCTCGTACACACACGGCTCCGCTCTGTACACCTCGTACACACACGGCTCTGCTCCGTACACCTCGTACACACACGGCTCTGCTCCGTACACACACGGCTCCGCTCTGTACACCTAGTACACACACGGCTCTGCTCCGTACACCTCGTACACACACGGCTCCGCTCCGTACACCTCGTACACACACGGCTCTGCTCCGTACACCTCGTACACACACGGCTCCGCTCCGTACACCTCGTACACACACGGCTCCGCTCCGTACACCTCGTACACACACGGCTCCGCTCCGTACACCTCGTACACACACGGCTCCGCTCCGTACACCTCGTACACACACGGCTCCGCTCCGTACACCTCGTACACACACGGCTCCGCTCCGTACACCTCGTACACACACGGCTCCGCTCCGTACACCTCGTACACACACGGCTCCGCTCTGTACACCTCGTACACACACGGCTCCGCTCCGTACACCTCGTACACACACGGCTCTGCTCCGTACACCTCGTACACACACGGCTCCGCTCCGTACACCTCGTACACACACGGCTCTGCTCCGTACACCTCGTACACACACGGCTCTGCTACATCCACACATAAACTTCCCCTCATCCAGCACCATGACAACCAGCACAGCAGAGCCCTGCATACACTGAGGAGCTGATCATGTGACCCCTGACTCCTCCCCTCCATGTGACATCATCACAGGTCCTGTAAGCACAGAGCAGCCATATATCTAGTGTGCGGCTCTGCAGGTGGAGGTAGGTGCAGGGTATTATATATCTAGTGTGCGGCTCTGCAGGTGGAGGTAGGTGCAGGGTATTATATATCTAGTGTGCGGCTCTGCAGGTGGAGGTAGGTGCAGGGTATTATATATCTAGTGTGCGGCTCTGCAGGTGGAGGTAGGTGCAGGGTATTATATATCTAGTGTGCGGCTCTGCAGGTGGAGGTAGGTGCAGGGTATTATATATCTAGTGTGCGGCTCTGCAGGTGGAGGTAGGTGCAGGGTATTATATATCTAGTGTGCGGCTCTGCAGGTGGAGGTAGGTGCAGGGTATTATATATCTAGTGTGCGGCTCTGCAGGTGGAGGTAGGTGCAGGGTATTATATATCTAGTGTGCGGCTCTGCAGGTGGAGGTAGGTGCAGGGTATTATATATCTAGTGTGCGGCTCTGCAGGTGGAGGTAGGTGCAGGGTATTATATATCTAGTGTGCGGCTCTGCAGGTGGAGGTAGGTGCAGGGTATTATATATCTAGTGTGCGGCTCTGCAGGTGGAGGTAGGTGCAGGGTATTATATATCTAGTGTGCGGCTCTGCAGGTGGAGGTAGGTGCAGGGTATTATATATCTAGTGTGCGGCTCTGCAGGTGGAGGTAGGTGCAGGGTATTATATATCTAGTGTGCGGCTCTGCAGGAGGAGGTAGGTGCAGGGTATTATATATCTAGTGTGCGGCTCTGCAGGTGGAGGTAGGTGCAGGGTATTATATATCTAGTGTGCGGCTCTGCAGGAGGAGGTAGGTGCAGGGTATTATATATCTAGTGTGCGGCTCTGCAGGTGGAGGTAGGTGCAGGGTATTATATATCTGTGTGCGGCTCTGCAGGTGGAGGTAGGTGCAGGGTATTATATATCTAGTGTGCGGCTCTGCAGGTGGAGGTAGGTGCAGGGTATTATATATCTGTGTGCGGCTCTGCAGGTGGAGGTAGGTGCAGGTTATTATATATCTGTGTGCGGCTCTGCAGGTGGAGGTAGGTGCAGGGTATTATATATCTGTGTGCGGCTCTGCAGGTGGAGGTAGGTGCAGGGTATTATATGTCTAGTGTGCGGCTCTGCAGGTGGAGGTAGGTGCAGGGTATTATATATCTAGTGTGCGGCTCTGCAGGTGGAGGTAGGTGCAGGGTATTATATATCTAGTGTGCGGCTCTGCAGGTGGAGGTAGGTGCAGGGTATTATATATCTAGTGTGCGGCTCTGCAGGTGGAGGTAGGTGCAGGGTATTATATATCTAGTGTGCGGCTCTGCAGGTGGAGGTAGGTGCAGGGTATTATATATCTAGTGCGCGGCTCTGCAGGTGGAGGTAGGTGCAGGGTATTATATATCTAGTGTGCGGCTCTGCAGGTGGAGGTAGGTGCAGGGTATTATATATCTAGTGTGCGGCTCTGCAGGTGGAGGTAGGTGCAGGGTATTATATATCTGTGTGCGGCTCTGCAGGTGGAGGTAGGTGCAGGGTATTATATATCTAGTGTGCGGCTCTGCAGGTGGAGGTAGGTGCAGGGTATTATATATCTAGTGTGCGGCTCTGCAGGTGGAGGTAGGTGCAGGGTATTATATATCTAGTGTGCGGCTCTGCAGGTGGAGGTAGGTGCAGGGTATTATATATCTAGTGTGCGGCTCTGCAGGTGGAGGTAGGTGCAGGGTATTATATATCTAGTGTGCGGCTCTGCAGGTGGAGGTAGGTGCAGGGTATTATATATCTAGTGTGCGGCTCTGCAGGTGGAGGTAGGTGCAGGGTATTATATATCTAGTGTGCGGCTCTGCAGGTGGAGGTAGGTGCAGGGTATTATATATCTAGTGCGCGGCTCTGCAGGTGGAGGTAGGTGCAGGGTATTATATATCTAGTGTGCGGCTCTGCAGGTGGAGGTAGGTGCAGGGTATTATATATCTAGTGTGCGGCTCTGCAGGTAGAGGTAGGTGCAGGGTATTATATATCTGTGTGCGGCTCTGCAGGTGGAGGTAGGTGCAGGGTATTATATATCTGTGTGCGGCTCTGCAGGTGGAGGTAGGTGCAGGGTATTATATATCTAGTGTGCGGCTCTGCAGGTGGAGGTAGGTGCAGGGTATTATATATCTAGTGTGCGGCTCTGCAGGAGGAGGTAGGTGCAGGGTATTATATATCTAGTGTGCGGCTCTGCAGGTGGAGGTAGGTGCAGGGTATTATATATCTAGTGTGCGGCTCTGCAGGTGGAGGTAGGTGCAGGGTATTATATATCTAGTGTGCGGCTCTGCAGGTGGAGGTAGGTGCAGGGTATTATATATCTGTGTGCGGCTCTGCAGGTGGAGGTAGGTGCAGGGTATTATATATCTAGTGTGCGGCTCTGCAGGTGGAGGTAGGTGCAGGTTATTATATATCTGTGTGCGGCTCTGCAGGTGGAGGTAGGTGCAGGGTATTATATATCTGTGTGCGGCTCTGCAGGTGGAGGTAGGTGCAGGTTATTATATATCTAGTGTGCGGCTCTGCAGGTGGAGGTAGGTGCAGGTTATTATATATCTAGTGTGCGGCTCTGCAGGTGGAGGTAGGTGCAGGGTATTATATGTCTAGTGTGCGGCTCTGCAGGTGGAGGTAGGTGCAGGGTATTATATATCTAGTGTGCGGCTCTGCAGGAGGAGGTAGGTGCAGGGTATTATATATCTAGTGTGCGGCTCTGCAGGTGGAGGTAGGTGCAGGGTATTATATATCTGTGTGCGGCTCTGCAGGTGGAGGTAGGTGCAGGGTATTATATATCTAGTGTGCGGCTCTGCAGGTGGAGGTAGGTGCAGGTTATTATATATCTAGTGTGCGGCTCTGCAGGTGGAGGTAGGTGCAGGGTATTATATATCTAGTGTGCGGCTCTGCAGGTGGAGGTAGGTGCAGGGTATTATATATCTAGTGTGCGGCTCTGCAGGTGGAGGTAGGTGCAGGGTATTATATATCTAGTGTGCGGCTCTGCAGGAGGAGGTAGGTGCAGGGTATTATATATCTAGTGTGCGGCTCTGCAGGTGGAGGTAGGTGCAGGGTATTATATATCTGTGTGCGGCTCTGCAGGTGGAGGTAGGTGCAGGGTATTATATATCTAGTGTGCGGCTCTGCAGGTGGAGGTAGGTGCAGGGTATTATATATCTGTGTGCGGCTCTGCAGGTGGAGGTAGGTGCAGGGTATTATATATCTGTGTGCGGCTCTGCAGGTGGAGGTAGGTGCAGGGTATTATATATCTAGTGTGCGGCTCTGCAGGTGGAGGTAGGTGCAGGGTATTATATATCTAGTGTGCGGCTCTGCAGGTGGAGGTAGGTGCAGGGTATTATATATCTAGTGTGCGGCTCTGCAGGAGGAGGTAGGTGCAGGGTATTATATATCTAGTGTGCGGCTCTGCAGGTGGAGGTAGGTGCAGGGTATTATATATCTAGTGTGCGGCTCTGCAGGTGGAGGTAGGTGCAGGGTATTATATATCTAGTGTGCGGCTCTGCAGGTGGAGGTAGGTGCAGGGTATTATATATCTAGTGTGCGGCTCTGCAGGTGGAGGTAGGTGCAGGGTATTATATATCTAGTGTGCGGCTCTGCAGGTGGAGGTAGGTGCAGGTTATTATATATCTAGTGTGCGGCTCTGCAGGTGGAGGTAGGTGCAGGGTATTATATATCTAGTGTGCGGCTCTGCAGGTGGAGGTAGGTGCAGGGTATTATATATCTAGTGTGCGGCTCTGCAGGTGGAGGTAGGTGCAGGTTATTATATATCTAGTGTGCGGCTCTGCAGGTGGAGGTAGGTGCAGGTTATTATATATCTGTGTGCGGCTCTGCAGGTGGAGGTAGGTGCAGGGTATTATATATCTAGTGTGCGGCTCTGCAGGTGCAGGGTATTATATATCTAGTGTGCGGCTCTGCAGGTGGAGGTAGGTGCAGGGTATTATATATCTAGTGTGCGGCTCTGCAGGTGGAGGTAGGTGCAGGGTATTATATATCTAGTGTGCGGCTCTGCAGGTAGAGGTAGGTGCAGGGTATTATATATCTGTGTGCGGCTCTGCAGGTGGAGGTAGGTGCAGGGTATTATATATCTAGTGTGCGGCTCTGCAGGTGGAGGTAGGTGCAGGGTATTATATATCTAGTGTGCGGCTCTGCAGGTGGAGGTAGGTGCAGGGTATTATATATCTAGTGTGCGGCTCTGCAGGTGGAGGTAGGTGCAGGGTATTATATATCTAGTGTGCGGCTCTGCAGGTGGAGGTAGGTGCAGGGTATTATATATCTAGTGTGCGGCTCTGCAGGTGGAGGTAGGTGCAGGGTATTATATATCTGTGTGCGGCTCTGCAGGTGGAGGTAGGTGCAGGGTATTATATATCTAGTGTGCGGCTCTGCAGGTGGAGGTAGGTGCAGGGTATTATATATCTAGTGTGCGGCTCTGCAGGTGGAGGTAGGTGCAGGGTATTATATATCTAGTGTGCGGCTCTGCAGGTGGAGGTAGGTGCAGGGTATTATATATCTAGTGTGCGGCTCTGCAGGTGGAGGTAGGTGCAGGGTATTATATATCTAGTGTGCGGCTCTGCAGGTGGAGGTAGGTGCAGGGTATTATATATCTAGTGTGCGGCTCTGCAGGTGGAGGTAGGTGCAGGGTATTATATATCTAGTGTGCGGCTCTGCAGGTGGAGGTAGGTGCAGGGTATTATATATCTGTGTGCGGCTCTGCAGGTGGAGGTAGGTGCAGGGTATTATATATCTGTGTGCGGCTCTGCAGGTGGAGGTAGGTGCAGGGTATTATATATCTGTGTGCGGCTCTGCAGGTGGAGGTAGGTGCAGGGTATTATATATCTAGTGTGCGGCTCTGCAGGTGGAGGTAGGTGCAGGGTATTATATATCTAGTGTGCGGCTCTGCAGGTGGAGGTAGGTGCAGGGTATTATATATCTAGTGTGCGGCTCTGCAGGTGGAGGTAGGTGCAGGGTATTATATATCTAGTGTGCGGCTCTGCAGGTGGAGGTAGGTGCAGGGTATTATATATCTAGTGTGCGGCTCTGCAGGTGGAGGTAGGTGCAGGGTATTATATATCTAGTGTGCGGCTCTGCAGGTGGAGGTAGGTGCAGGTTATTATATATCTAGTGTGCGGCTCTGCAGGAGGAGGTAGGTGCAGGGTATTATATATCTAGTGTGCGGCTCTGCAGGTGTAGGTAGGTGCAGGGTATTATATATCTAGTGTGCGGCTCTGCAGGTGGAGGTAGGTGCAGGGTATTATATATCTAGTGTGCGGCTCTGCAGGTGGAGGTAGGTGCAGGGTATTATATATCTGTGTGCGGCTCTGCAGGTGGAGGTAGGTGCAGGGTATTATATATCTAGTGTGCGGCTCTGCAGGTGGAGGTAGGTGCAGGTTATTATATATCTAGTGTGCGGCTCTGCAGGTGGAGGTAGGTGCAGGGTATTATATATCTAGTGTGCGGCTCTGCAGGTGCAGGGTATTATATATCTAGTGTGCGGCTCTGCAGGTGGAGGTAGGTGCAGGGTATTATATATCTAGTGTGCGGCTCTGCAGGTGGAGGTAGGTGCAGGGTATTATATATCTAGTGTGCGGCTCTGCAGGTGGAGGTAGGTGCAGGGTATTATATATCTAGTGTGCGGCTCTGCAGGTGGAGGTAGGTGCAGGTTATTATATATCTAGTGTGCGGCTCTGCAGGTGGAGGTAGGTGCAGGTTATTATATATCTAGTGTGCGGCTCTGCAGGAGGAGGTAGGTGCAGGTTATTATATATCTGTGTGCGGCTCTGCAGGTGGAGGTAGGTGCAGGGTATTATATATCTAGTGTGCGGCTCTGCAGGAGGAGGTAGGTGCAGGGTATTATATATCTAGTGTGCGGCTCTGCAGGTGGAGGTAGGTGCAGGGTATTATATATCTAGTGTGCGGCTCTGCAGGTGGAGGTAGGTGCAGGGTATTATATATCTAGTGTGCGGCTCTGCAGGTGGAGGTAGGTGCAGGGTATTATATATCTAGTGTGCGGCTCTGCAGGTGGAGGTAGGTGCAGGGTATTATATATCTAGTGTGCGGCTCTGCAGGAGGAGGTAGGTGCAGGGTATTATATATCTGTGTGCGGCTCTGCAGGTGGAGGTAGGTGCAGGGTATTATATATCTAGTGTGCGGCTCTGCAGGTGGAGGTAGGTGCAGGGTATTATATATCTGTGTGCGGCTCTGCAGGTGGAGGTAGGTGCAGGGTATTATATATCTAGTGTGCGGCTCTGCAGGTGGAGGTAGGTGCAGGTTATTATATATCTAGTGTGCGGCTCTGCAGGTGGAGGTAGGTGCAGGGTATTATATATCTAGTGTGCGGCTCTGCAGGTGGAGGTAGGTGCAGGGTATTATATATCTAGTGTGCGGCTCTGCAGGTGGAGGTAGGTGCAGGGTATTATATATCTAGTGTGCGGCTCTGCAGGAGGAGGTAGGTGCAGGGTATTATATATCTGTGTGCGGCTCTGCAGGTGGAGGTAGGTGCAGGGTATTATATATCTAGTGTGCGGCTCTGCAGGTGGAGGTAGGTGCAGGGTATTATATATCTGTGTGCGGCTCTGCAGGTGGAGGTAGGTGCAGGGTATTATATATCTAGTGTGCGGCTCTGCAGGTGGAGGTAGGTGCAGGGTATTATATATCTGTGTGCGGCTCTGCAGGTGGAGGTAGGTGCAGGGTATTATATATCTAGTGTGCGGCTCTGCAGGTGGAGGTAGGTGCAGGGTATTATATATCTAGTGTGCGGCTCTGCAGGTGGAGGTAGGTGCAGGGTATTATATATCTAGTGTGCGGCTCTGCAGGTGGAGGTAGGTGCAGGGTATTATATATCTGTGTGCGGCTCTGCAGGTGGAGGTAGGTGCAGGGTATTATATATCTAGTGTGCGGCTCTGCAGGTGGAGGTAGGTGCAGGGTATTATATATCTAGTGTGCGGCTCTGCAGGTGGAGGTAGGTGCAGGGTATTATATATCTAGTGTGCGGCTCTGCAGGTGGAGGTAGGTGCAGGGTATTATATATCTGTGTGCGGCTCTGCAGGTGGAGGTAGGTGCAGGGTATTATATATCTAGTGTGCGGCTCTGCAGGTGGAGGTAGGTGCAGGGTATTATATATCTGTGTGCGGCTCTGCAGGTGGAGGTAGGTGCAGGTTATTATATATCTAGTGTGCGGCTCTGCAGGTGGAGGTAGGTGCAGGGTATTATATATCTGTGTGCGGCTCTGCAGGTGGAGGTAGGTGCAGGTTATTATATATCTAGTGTGCGGCTCTGCAGGTGGAGGTAGGTGCAGGGTATTATATATCTAGTGTGCGGCTCTGCAGGTGGAAGTAGGTGCAGGGTATTATATATCTAGTGTGCGGCTCTGCAGGTGGAGGTAGGTGCAGGGTATTATATATCTAGTGTGCGGCTCTGCAGGTGGAGGTAGGTGCAGGGTATTATATATCTAGTGTGCGGCTCTGCAGGAGGAGGTAGGTGCAGGGTATTATATATCTAGTGTGCGGCTCTGCATGTGGAGGTAGGTGCAGGGTATTATATATCTAGTGTGCGGCTCTGCAGGTGGAGGTAGGTGCAGGTTATTATATATCTAGTGTGCGGCTCTGCAGGTGGAGGTAGGTGCAGGTTATTATATATCTAGTGTGCGGCTCTGCAGGTGGAGGTAGGTGCAGGGTATTATATATCTGTGTGCGGCTCTGCAGGTGGAGGTAGGTGCAGGTTATTATATATCTGTGTGCGGCTCTGCAGGTGGAGGTAGGTGCAGGTTATTATATATCTGTGTGCGGCTCTGCAGGTGGAGGTAGGTGCAGGTTATTATATATCTAGTGTGCGGCTCTGCAGGTGGAGGTAGGTGCAGGGTATTATATATCTAGTGTGCGGCTCTGCAGGTGGAGGTAGGTGCAGGGTATTATATATCTAGTGTGCGGCTCTGCAGGTGGAGGTAGGTGCAGGTTATTATATATCTGTGTGCGGCTCTGCAGGTGGAGGTAGGTGCAGGGTATTATATATCTAGTGTGCGGCTCTGCAGGTGGAGGTAGGTGCAGGGTATTATATATCTAGTGTGCGGCTCTGCAGGTGGAGGTAGGTGCAGGGTATTATATATCTGTGTGCGGCTCTGCAGGTGGAGGTAGGTGCAGGGTATTATATATCTGTGTGCGGCTCTGCAGGTGGAGGTAGGTGCAGGGTATTATATATCTGTGTGCGGCTCTGCAGGTGGAGGTAGGTGCAGGGTATTATATATCTAGTGTGCGGCTCTGCAGGTGGAGGTAGGTGCAGGGCATTATATATCTAGTGTGCGGCTCTGCAGGTGGAGGTAGGTGCAGGGTATTATATATCTAGTGTGCGGCTCTGCAGGTGGAGGTAGGTGCAGGGTATTATATATCTAGTGTGCGGCTCTGCAGGTGGAGGTAGGTGCAGGTTATTATATATCTAGTGTGCGGCTCTGCAGGTGGAGGTAGGTGCAGGGTATTATATATCTAGTGTGCGGCTCTGCAGGTGGAGGTAGGTGCAGGGTATTATATATCTAGTGTGCGGCTCTGCAGGTGGAGGTAGGTGCAGGGTATTATATATCTAGTGTGCGGCTCTGCAGGTGGAGGTAGGTGCAGGGTATTATATATCTAGTGTGCGGCTCTGCAGGTGGAGGTAGGTGCAGGGTATTATATATCTAGTGTGCGGCTCTGCAGGTGGAGGTAGGTGCAGGGTATTATATATCTAGTGTGCGGCTCTGCAGGTGGAGGTAGGTGCAGGGTATTATATATCTAGTGTGCGGCTCTGCAGGTGGAGGTAGGTGCAGGGTATTATATATCTAGTGTGCGGCTCTGCAGGTGGAGGTAGGTGCAGGGTATTATATATCTAGTGTGCGGCTCTGCAGGTGGAGGTAGGTGCAGGGTATTATATATCTAGTGTGCGGCTCTGCAGGTGGAGGTAGGTGCAGGGTATTATATATCTAGTGTGCGGCTCTGCAGGTGGAGGTAGGTGCAGGGTATTATATATCTAGTGTGCGGCTCTGCAGGTGGAGGTAGGTGCAGGGTATTATATATCTAGTGTGCGGCTCTGCAGGTGGAGGTAGGTGCAGGGTATTATATATCTAGTGTCCGGCTCTGCAGGTGGAGGTAGGTGCAGGTTATTATATATCTAGTGTGCGGCTCTGCAGGTGGAGGTAGGTGCAGGGTATTATATATCTAGTGTGCGGCTCTGCAGGTGGAGGTAGGTGCAGGGTATTATATATCTAGTGTGCGGCTCTGCAGGTGGAGGTAGGTGCAGGGTGTTATATATCTAGTGTGCGGCTCTGCAGGTGGAGGTAGGTGCAGGGTGTTATATATCTGTGTGCGGCTCTGCAGGTGGAGGTAGGTGCAGGGTATTATATATCTAGTGTGCGGCTCTGCAGGTGGAGGTAGGTGCAGGGTATTATATATCTAGTGTGCGGCTCTGCAGGTGGAGGTAGGTGCAGGGTATTATATATCTAGTGTGCGGCTCTGCAGGTGGAGGTAGGTGCAGGGTATTATATATCTGTGTGTGGCTCTGCAGGTGGAGGTAGGTGCAGGGTATTATATATCTAGTGTGCGGCTCTGCAGGTGGAGGTAGGTGCAGGGTATTATATATCTAGTGTGCGGCTCTGCAGGTGGAGGTAGGTGCAGGGTATTATATATCTAGTGTGCGGCTCTGCAGGTGGAGGTAGGTGCAGGGTATTATATATCTAGTGTGCGGCTCTGCAGGTGGAGGTAGGTGCAGGGTATTATATATCTAGTGTGCGGCTCTGCAGGTGGAGGTAGGTGCAGGGTATTATATATCTAGTGTGCGGCTCTGCAGGAGGAGGTAGGTGCAGGGTATTATATATCTAGTGTGCGGCTCTGCAGGTGGAGGTAGGTGCAGGGTATTATATATCTGTGTGTGGCTCTGCAGGTGGAGGTAGGTGCAGGGTATTATATATCTAGTGTGCGGCTCTGCAGGTGGAGGTAGGTGCAGGGTATTATATATCTAGTGTGCGGCTCTGCAGGTGGAGGCAGGTGCAGGGTATTATATATCTAGTGTGCGGCTCTGCAGGTGGAGGTAGGTGCAGGGTATTATATATCTAGTGTGCGGCTCTGCAGGTGGAGGTAGGTGCAGGGTATTATATATCTAGTGTGCGGCTCTGCAGGTGGAGGTAGGTGCAGGGTATTATATATCTAGTGTGCGGCTCTGCAGGAGGAGGTAGGTGCAGGGTATTATATATCTAGTGTGCGGCTCTGCAGGTGGAGGTAGGTGCAGGGTATTATATATCTGTGTGTGGCTCTGCAGGTGGAGGTAGGTGCAGGGTCTCCTTTATACCTCATTTCTGTGCCTGTAGGTTAAGAATTCTCCGCTCGCGTCTTCTAACTTTGTAAACCTGAGGTGAGTAGAAGAAGTTGAATCGTTTCCTGTCACATTGTTGTGCGTTTAGTTTATTTTCGGTGTTTACGGTCCATTTAGCGTTTTTGCAGTGAGGTAATGAATGGTCCCCCGCCTGAAAAAGATGTCGTGTGTAGTGATGAGCGGACCTGGGCTGTAAAAGTCCGGACCCGCGAGGTTTCAAAGGTACCCTGCACAGATGAAGCCCACAGCCTCAGGCTGAAGCCCCCGGACCTGCGCTTATCTTGTCTGTCTAGCAAAATAAGGGGAACCACATGTAGTTTTTTTTTTTAATTACGGTATTTAAATAAGTGATTTTAAAAAAAACATGTGCAGTCCCTCCCAATTTTCATACCCAGCCAAGATAAAGCCCAACAGCTGGGGGCTGCAACTCTCAGACTGGCGAGGTCCATGCTTATCGATCACCCCCAGCCTAAAAATAGCAACCTGTAGCCACCCAAGATTGTCAGATCAATTAGATGCGACAAGCCCGGCGCTTTACTCGGCTCTTACCGATTGCCTTGGTGCAATAGCAATCGGGGTAATGAGGGAATTAATGGCAGCCCACAGCAGCCACAAAGTCCTAAATTAGTAGTGGGAGGAGTCTATGAGACACCCCCATCACTAATCTTTAAGTGAAAGTAAATAAACACAAACACGGAAAAAAATCCTTTATTTGGAATAAAATACAAAAAACAGCCTCTTTCACTACTTTATTAACCACCAAAACACCCCTGGAGGTCTGACGTAATCCATAGGAGGACCCTCAATGATTCAGGTCTGCTACAGGTAAGTCACAGCAAGTGGTCATAGACCATGACTGCCTGCTGTGACTGCAGGCAGAGAATGAATGAGCCGCGTGATCATCGGTGACGTCACTCAGGCTATTTGCGGTCATAGGTGTGTTATGATTCGGAACCATGGAAGATCACAATGTATCATTGGCAAAAAGGTGACAAGAGCATTGGCAACTAATCTGGCCGCCATTCCCTTACTAACCACCAACACTAGAAGTAGCTGAGGAGTGAACATCCTATATACCGCGAACCCAGCCGGAGAACTAGCTATCCTAAAGGAAGGAAAGATGAATAACTCTCTGCCTCAGAGTAGACCCCCAAAGGTATAGCAAGCCCCCCACATTCAAAAACTACGGTGATATAGGAAAATACAATACACTGATGGAGGATAGGATTAGCAAAGGTGAGGCCACACTAACTAAATAGGAAAGGATAGGAAAGGGGCTGATTGTGGCCAGAGAAAAACCTTACAAAAACCCAAATACCCGATAGTACAAAAAGTTCCTCAGATAGCACGATCTGCACTCCGTCCTGTCATGATGTATTTTACCTTCTCACTGTATTTGCTGTAATACTATGTCAGGATGTGATGTCACTTTCCTTTGGTTGTACTTACTGAACACTTTGAAATGTCTTGGGATGTAAGTAACCATACCTTCCCCCCATCTCCTGTGTCTCTGGGCCCATAATGCAATTATCTCTTGTCCACACAGCCAGGGGAACTTCTCATTGTTTCGTAAGCAGTGGATAACGCCAACTACACAAACCTGTAGACATCTCGAAGCCAACCTTCTAGAATCTTCTAGTGGGCCCAACCATTGCATAGACCCCTACCCTTGAGGGGCGGGCCCACGAGCTCAAACAATTCACTCCTGTTTCTAAATGCAGTTGGGAGTTGAGTTTTTGAAGAGGAAGGGAGCGAGATCTGAATCTGCGGACAGACCTCGCCGTCCAGTGGATTGTGTGGGATTTCTGGGACTCTGAAAAGGACTATTACGTTGTGATCTGGCACTTTGGATTATCGGGAGGTGCCCCCGAATCTGTTTTATTTGGACTTGTCGTGTGCTGTTCCTGTATTCCTGTTAGTAAACCTGTTGGATCATCCTCCGGCCTGTTGTCTCTCTTTGCTCTGATGTACACCCCGTCACAAACTGGTGGCAGCGGCGGGATCAGAGCAGAAGAAATGGAGGACAACAGCCAATCGACGTCTGAAACCAGAACCTCAGGATACAGGAACTGGACTGTGGCGAGTCTACAAACAAAGGCCCGTGAATTAGGTGTCGGCTACAAAGGACTCTCTAAGGAGCAACTAATTGAGGCATTGGAACACGCTTGCCTGCAGGATGGCACCGAGGAACAATTTCCACAGCAAGGGGAGCAAAGACGGGAGCCGGAGGTGAATACCCAAAAAAGTCAATGGGTTGTGTGGTACAAGGAGGAGATGGCACTGCTTGGAGATGAGGCCACCATAGAAGATAAGAGGGAGGCCATGCGTGGAGCTAAAGAGAAGGAGCGCAGGATGGAGGAGATGGCATTGCTGGATAAGCAGCTCGCTGTGGAAGCCGCGAGAGGTTCCAGACAGACTGTAACCCCAGCACCCATCATGAGGGAACTTCCCAGAGTGTCCCGCAAAGACTTCAAGCAGTTTAATGAGGCTGCTGGTGACATTGAGGGCTTCTTCCAGGACTTTGAGCATCAGTGTCGATTAATGGAAGTCCCAGAAAGGGAGCGCGTCCGGCATCTGATTGGGCTCTTAGAGGGTGGAGCTGCTGCAGCCTATAGAGCTATGGACCCTCGGTGGAACTGTGAGTATGCGGATATTAAACAGACTATTCTAGAACATTATGCTGTAACGCCAGACACTTACAGGACTCAGTTCCGTACTCTAGCATGTGATGAGGAAGTGTCCTTCAAGATGTATGCCCACAAACTCAAACATCTGTGGCATCGTTGGTTGGAGGCAGAGGAGGCCTTAACCTTGGAGACCGTCCTCCAGGTCCTCCTAAAAGAGCAGTTTTACTTCAAGTGCCCCGCTGAGATCCGGGAATGGGTGCGTGAAAGGAGACCAGCCACTGTGGAGGAAGCTGCAGCTCTAGCTGATGAGGCTCTCACCATCAAGCCTCAGTGGAAAAAACTACTACCCAGTGAGAAAAAAACCCACCAACCCCCCAACGCTGGCGGCCCCTGGTCCTTCTGGCCCCAATGTTCACCATCACCCTAGACCGTCAACTCATGGGGACCTTCGTGTGACTGTGCCTCGCATTACTCATGCTCCACCTTTGGGAATACGACGCGGAGGAAGAATCCCAGAGCGCAGATGTTATGGATGTGGGCAGCCTGGGCACATGCAATTCCAATGTCCAGGTGTTCGTAGACAGAACAGCTACAGACCGCCTTTGCCTGTTCATTACCTACAGACACCTTCACCAGGAGAAGAGCTGGATTCTGTGCCTGATGACTTGCCAAGTGACTCAGATATCCTGGCTCTCCTACCCGGAGTCTATGGGGTGCGAGCTCCAGCCACCTGTTCTTCTGATCTTCAGGACAAACATCTACAGGAGGTCGTGCTGGATGGCCAAAAAGTTGTTGGCTTCCGTGACACTGGGGCTTTCCTCACCATAGCCGATCCCCGAGTAATTCAACCACAAGCAATTCAAAAGGGACCAGGAATTGCCATTGAACTGGCAGGAGGTACCCAGAGATATATTCCAAGAGCGAGTGTGACCCTGGATTATGGCTTTGGGGCAAAACAATGTGTGGTCGGTGTGATGAGCGGCCTCCCTGCAGACGTTCTTCTAGGAAATGATGTGGGGAATCTTCATTGCCACTTTGTCGGTGCGGTAACCAGAAGTCAAGCCAAGAGAGCAGCCCATGTGGACGTGTACAACCCATCCATGGAACTGAGGCCACCAGAACTGCCATTACAGCCGGTGAGTGATTCTTCTTGTGGGGATAATATGAATGTTACTTGGGATAAAGTTCAGTTTAGACAAGAAGTAGAGACTGACCCCACCCTTGCTAGTTTTAGAACTCGGGCTGAAATAGGGCAGCTAGGGGAGAACGGAGAAAGAATTATCAGAGAAAATGGACTTCTGTATCGGGTTGCCAATGCCGACTCCCTAGATAAGCCCTGGACTTATAGCAAACAGCTGATTGTTCCTCAGAAGTACAGAATTCCCCCATTACACCTGGCTCATGACATTCCTACGGCTGGCCATCAAGGCAAAACCCGCACCGAGAGACGATTGACTCAAACTTTTTATTGGCCGGGGATTTCCCAAGCAGTGGCGCATTTCTGCCGAACTTGTGACATATGTCAGCGTAGAGGGCGACCCGGAGATCACCCAAAGGCACCCCTGCAACCGCTCCCTATAATAGAAGAACCCTTTCAAAGAGTAGCTGTTGATATCATTGGACCTCTGGCTAAACCAAGTAAATCTGGAAAGCAGTACATTCTCACTGTTGTGGACTACGCCACCCGATATCCAGAAGCCGTGGCCTTGTCAAGTATCTCTGCAGCCAAGGTGGCCGAGGCCTTGGTTATTATTTTTACCAGAGTAGGATTCCCCAGTGAGATCTTGTCGGACCAAGGCTCCCAGTTTATGTCAGAGTTGGTCCAGTGTCTGTGGCGCACCTGTGGAGTACGAGCGATCCGAACGACCCCGTATCATCCCCAAACAAATGGACTTTGTGAACGATTCAACGGCACTCTGAAGAATATGCTGAGGGCCTTCACGGACCGAGATTCAGACTGGGAGAAGTACCTACCCCATCTCTTGTTTGCCTATCGGGAAGTTCCCCAGGAGTCCACTGGGTTCTCCCCCTTTGAACTACTCTATGGAAGAAAGGTCCGAGGACCCTTAACCCTGCTCAAGGAATACTGGGAGGGGCAAGTTGAAGATACAGGAACCCCTGTTGTCCCTTATGTCCTAAAGCTGCGAGAAACCTTGGCCCAACTTGCTAGTTTTGCCCAGAGTCATTTGCGTATGGCTCAAACCAGACAGAAGACATGGTATGACCGTAACGCACGCTATCGGGAGTTTGTAGAAGGACAACAAGTCTTAATGATTGTTCCCCATCGGCAGAATAAACTGCAGACCACATGGGAGGGTCCCTTCCGGGTTCTCAGAAAACTGAATGATACCAATTACCTTCTTGCTTTAGATGATCAGGGGCTAAGGCAAAAGACTGTCCATGTGAATATGATTAAGGAGTACCATGACCGGAACATTCCAATGATAGCAAGCTGTCGGTTGGCTTCAGAAGATGGTCAAGAGGATGAGGACTCTCTACCTGATCTCGTGGAAGCAGCGAGAGCCCCATCCACTGTGGAACAGGTTCCCCTGGGAGATTACCTGGACTCCTTACAGAAAATCCAGATGCTGGAAGTGCTTCAACAGAGACGGGCTGCTTTCTCATCCCAACCAGGTCGAACCACCGTCACCCAACATCATGTGGACACTCAGGGCATCCGTCCCATACAACTGGCTCCTTACCGGGTACCTGAATCAGTTCGAAACACCATGCAGCACGAACTGGAGGAGATGTTACAGCTTGGGGTAATCCAGGCCTCCCATAGCCCTTGGGCCTCCCCTGTGGTGTTAGTACCCAAGAAGGATGGGAGTACTCGATTTTGTGTGGACTATCGGCGACTAAACGACCATACCGTCAGCGATCCTTACCCAATGCCTCGTATTGACGAACTTCTAGACCGACTGGCTGGGTCCCGATATGTCACTACCTTGGATCTCAGTAAGGGATACTGGCAGATCCCTCTAACGGATGAAGGGAGAGAACGGTCCGCTTTTATAACCCCCTTTGGTCTGTATGAATCTCTAAGCATGCCTTTTGGAATGAAAAATGCCCTGGCCACCTTCCAGAGAATGGTGGATCAGATCCTCCGGGGATGTGGTGACTTTGCTTGTGCCTACTTGGATGATATCGCCGTCTTCAGCCACACATGGGAGGAACATCTGAATCAAGTAGCCATTATTTTGGACCTGATTTCTTGCAGCTGGCCTAACTATTCGACCCGATAAATGCCAATTGGGGATGGGGGAAGTCCAGTACCTAGGACATAGAGTGGGAGGAGGGAAGCTCCGACCTGAGCCTGCCAAAATCCAGGCTATTAGAGACTGGCCTGTACCCCAAACTAAGAAACAAGTTATGGCTTTTCTGGGCACTGCCAGTTATTACCGAAAATTTGTTTCTCATTTCAGTACTGTGGCCAAGCCTCTTACCGACCTGACCAAGAAAACAATGCCCCGGCTGGTGATCTGGACTCCAGCCTGTGATGAGGCTTTTAACCGGCTGAAGGATGCTTTGATCTGCGATCCTGTCCTGGCTGCTCCAGACTACAAGAGGAGATTCATTGTGCAAATGGATGCCTCTGCTTATGGACTGGGAGCTGTCCTCAGCCAGGTGAATGCAGCTGGGGACGAGCACCCCATCGCCTATCTCAGCCGGAAACTGCTGGACCGAGAAGTGGCCTATGCAACTGTTGAGAAGGAATGTCTGGCTGTAGTGTGGGCCCTTAAGAAACTACGGCCGTATCTGTATGGACGGGAATTCACTGTGGTTACTGATCACAATCCCCTCACCTGGCTGAACAGAGTCTCTGGGGACAATGGACGATTACTGCGATGGAGCCTGGCTCTGCAGCCCTATAACTTTACCATACAATATAGAAGGGGCAGCCAACATCAAAATGCAGATGGACTGTCCAGGCAAGAGGAGCCTTGAGTCCTGTCAGCCATGCCTGCGTGTACTTAACCAGCGACCTGTAGAGGTCCCTAGTACGTACACAAGTTGGGAGGGGAAGGAATTGTCATGATGTATTTTACCTTCTCACTGTATTTGCTGTAATACTATGTTAGGATGTGATGTCACTTTCCTTTGGTTGTACTTACTGAACACTTTGAAATGTCTTGGGATGTAAGTAACCATACCTTCCCCCCATCTCCAATTGTCTCTGGGCCCATAATGCAATTATCTCTTGTCCACACAGCCAGGGGAACTTCTCATTGTTTCGTAAGCAGTGGATAACGCCAACTACACAAACCTGTAGACATCTCGGAGCCAACCTTCTAGAATCTTCTAGTGGGCCCAACCATTGCATAGACCCCTACCCTTGAGGGGCGGGCCCACAAGCTCAAACAATTCACTCCTGTTTCTAAATGCAGTTGGGAGTTGAGTTTTTGAAGAGGAAGGGAGCGAGATCTGAATCTGCGGACAGACCTCGCCGTCCAGTGGATTGTGTGGGATTTCTGGGACTCTGAAAAGGACTATTACGTTGTGATCTGGCACTTTGGATTATCGGGAGGTGCCCCCGAATCTGTTTTATTTGGACTTGTCGTGTGCTGTTCCTGTATTCCTGTTAGTAAACCTGTTGGATCATCCTCGGCCTGTTGTCTCTCTTTGCTCTGATGTACACCCCGTCACACGTCCTATATCAGGTGCACTTGTCAAACCAATGAACAGAAAAACAGGGACAATTACAAATTCAAGAAGAAACAAACACATGGACTTATAGGAGCAAAACTCCAAACATGGCTGCAGGGAGCTTGCCAGTTAACCAATCTGAGTAAGAGAAGGGCACCACCCAATGGGATCTCCTGGTATACAGACTGCACACAATAGGAAAAACAAGAAAAAGAGTATACCTTTCAGGGATCACCAAAAACTCAATGGTTTGAAAAATAGAAAAAACCTTTACTAAGAGAGCAGCATAAACATGTCCCAGCACTGGGAGTGATGGGAGCACACAATTGTGTTTTTTTCTATTTTTCAAACCATTGAGTTTTTGGTGATCCCTGAAATGTATACTCTTTTTCTTGTTTTTCCTATTGTGAGCTTCCCAGTTAAGCAACAAAGAGGGAAGATTCCTGCATGCAAATAAACTGACAATAACCACAGTAAATGACAAATCCAGATAAGAGCACAAAGAACAAAACAACTAAGGGGCACTTTGCACATTACGACATCGCAAGCCGATGCTGCGATGCCGAGCGCGATAGTCCCTGCCCCCGTCGCAGCTGCGATATCATGGTGATAGCTGCCGTAGCGAACATTATCGCTACGGCAGCTTCACATGCACTTACCTGCCCTGCAACGTCGCTCTGGCCGGTGAACCGCCTCCTTCCTAAGGGGGCGGGTCGTGCAGCATCATAGCGACGTCACACGACAGGCGGCCAATAGAAGCGGAGGGGCAAAGATGAGCGGGACGTAAACATCCCGCCCACCTCCTTCCTTCCGCATAGCCGGTGGACGTAGGTAGGAGATGTTCCTCGCTCCTACGGCTTCACACACACTGATGTGTGCTGCCGCAGGAACGAGGAACAACATCATAACATCGGTCTTTCCCAATTCATGGAAATGACCGACGCTACACCGATGTTGCGATTACGACGCTTTTGCGCTCGTTAATTGTATCAAAAATGCTTTGCACACTACGATGTCGACAGCGATGCCGGATGTGCGTCACTTTCGATTTGACCCCACCAACATCGCACCTGCGATGTCGTAGTGTGCAAAGTGCCCCTAAGAAAGAACCAAGCACTTATCTGGGGTAGATGTGGTCAGAAGCAAGATGAAAAGGCTGGTGAGCTACAAGACAATGATAACCGGCTCAGACTGCCAGGAGGCCAAGGCTTAAATAGGCAGAGAGTTAGCTGTTATCATACGATGTTCAACAACTACCATGGAGCAGTTTACCCGAGCCGTCGGGCCCTAATGCTCACTGCAACCCTGAACCTAACGCCAACTAGAAGCAGCCGGACGTCCTAATGCTCCCCATGTAGCTCAAATCCAGCCGGAGAACTACATAAACCTAAAAGGCAGAAAGTGGAAAAGCTATCTTGCCTTGGAGCAGATTTTCCACAAAGGAGATAGAAAGACCACCACATATAATAACGGTTAGCAAGATGAAAGGACGCACACACAGATTGAGCAAAGTGAGGCCATGTGCTAATCTCTAGACTACAAAAAGGACAGGATATGGAACTCTGCAGTCAGCATAAAAATCCTAATATCCTACACAGAGTATGCAAAAGGAGCAAGTAACCTAGTACTCATATATACAGTACAGACCAAAAGTTTGGACACACCTTGTCATTCAAAGAGTTTTCTTTATTTTCATGACTAAAAATTGTAGATTCACATTGAAGACATCAAAACTATGAATGAAAACATGTGGAATGAAATACTTAAAGTGTGAAACAACTGAAATATGTCTTATATTCTAGGTTCTTCAAAGTAGCCACCTTTGATTACTGCTTTGCACACTCTTGGCATTCTCTTGATGAGCTTCAAGAGGTAGTCACCGGAAATGGTTTTCCAACAGTCTTGAAGGAGTTCCCAGAGATGCTTAGCACTTGGGTCTTTTGCCTTCACTCTGCGGTCCAGCTCACCCCAAACCATCTCGGTTGGGGTCAGGTCTGGTGACTGTAGAGGCCAGGACATCTGGCGTAGCACCCCATTACTCTACTTCTTAGTCAAATAGCCCTTACACAGCCTGGAGGTGTTTGGGTTCATTGTCCTGTTGAAAAATAAATGATGGTCCAACTAAACACAGACCGGATGGAATAGCACGCCGCTGCAAGATGCTGTGGTAGCCATGCTAGTTTAGTATGTCTTCAATTTTGAATAAATCCCCAACAGTGTCACCAGCAAAGCACCCCCACACCATCACACCTCCTCCTCCATGCTTCACGGTGGGAACCAGCCATGTAGAGTCCATCCATTCACCTTTTCTACAAAGACACGGTGGTTGGATCCAAAGATCTCAAATTTGGACTCATCAGAGCAAAGCACAGATTTCCACTGGTCTAATGTCCATTTCTTGTGTTCTTTAGCCCAAACAAGTCTCTTCTGCTTGTTGCCTGTCCTTAGCAGTGGTTTCCTAGCAGCTATTTTACCATGAAGCCCTGCTGCACAAATTCTCCTCTTAACAGTTGTTCTAGAGATGAGATGGTGTGTCCAAACTTTTGGTCTGTACTGTACGTACTCCGTGCAATGCTCGGGTAACACTGCAGAAAAAATGACTAACAAAAAACCCTGCAACTAAGATGTCCAACATGAAATACCAGGGAGAAAATTCCCCCTTTCTGAAGGCAGCAAAAACAATTCTAGGAAAAACACAAATACCTTCAGAAATAAAATGCAAACGCGAGAATCACATAGCATACAAAATGTATGAAACAAAACTTATGGACTTATCTTAGTACAGTAGAAGGCAGGAGAGCAAAACCACTCTGGCCTAAAGGGGGCTTTACATGCTACGACATCGCTAATGCGAAGTCGTTGGGGTCACGGAATTGGTGACACACATCCGGCCGCATTAGCGATGCCGTTGCGTGTGACACCTATGAGCGATTTTGCATCGTCGCAAAAACGTGCAAAATCGCTCATCGGTGACATGGGGGTCCATTCTCAAATATCGTTACTGTAGCAGTAACGAAGTTGTTCCTCGTTCCTGTGGCGGCACATATCACTCCGTGTGACACCGCAGGAATGAGGAAGCTCTCCTTACCTGCCTCGCGGCCGCTATGCGGAAGGGAGGAGGTGGGCGGGAAGTTACGTCCCGCTCATCTCCGCCCCTCCGCTTCTATTGGGCGGCGGTTCAGTGACGCAGCTGTGGCAGGTAAGTACGTGTGACGGGTCTGGGCGATGTTGTGCGGCACGGGCAGCGATTTGCCCGTGTCGCACAACAGATGGGGGCGTGTACCCACGCTAGCAATATCGGTACCGATATTGCAGTGTGTAAAGCGGCCTTTAGGCTATCAGACGACTGAAGTCCAAACACACCTATATCCAGATCAAGCCAGCACTGAAAATCAGGTGTGCAACAATCCAGTCATGGCTAACCTTGGATGTCGCACTCTGCTCATTTGTCGATGTCCCACCTCCTGCCGACTCAGTGGGTATTTCCAATCCGAGCCATCTCTCACCACTTACATCATATGCTCCCTCCTTTTCCCAACCTCTAAAGTGCTGCATCAGTCAAGCAGTAAAATATAAATACGGGTTCGGTACTGCCAGCCCCCCTCTTCTTTCCCTCTCTGTAGTACCTCTAATCGAATCCTAGCATGCTTTTTCTTCCATATAAGTTCGCTAAATAAGGTGTCAATTTTGGTAATGAAGTCCATATTAACAGCTGCGGCATCATCACCATTTTAGTTAAGAGCTTGATATTCTTAGTGGATAACTACACCCAATCACCCACACACAGGTCCGGACCCGACACAAGTCTACAGTCAGCCACACGTCTATACCTAGAGCCCATGCTAAGCAAATGTTCTTGAACGTTTCTACAAGTAGATGATAATGCTGAGCTTAACTGGTCCTCATCAGGGACCCCAGAAGAGGGACCATTACGTAAAGTACAGAATTGAGGATGTTGACCATAGACACACAAGAAAGGAGACCCACCAGAGGACTCATGTCAGTGGTTATTAAAAGCAAACTCCACTAGAGGAAGGAATGAGGACCACTCCTCGTAGTTATTAGAGACAACACAGTGTAAATACTGCTCTAGTTTCTGATCCATTATACTGTGGATGGAAAGCTGATAAGTGAGATAACTTAATCTCCAAGGGAAAGCAGAATGACCTCCCAAATGACCTCCGAAAATTAGCAATAAACTGAGTACCTCTACCAGAAACCATCTCAGAAGGAACTCCATGAAGTCTAACAATCTCCCAAATAAATACCTCGGCTAACGTCATAGCATTAGGCAAAGAAGGTAAGGCAATAAAATGAGTGATTTTGAAAAATCAACAACCAAAACAACTGTATTACCAGCAGAAGGAGGCAGATCTGTAATTAAGTCCATGGAAATATCCATGCAAGGTTTACCTTGTCCCGGAGACAGGCGCTTTGCTGACTCGAGATACAAGAGATTTTTATGATCCGTAATTACAATGACCGGGTGAATAGCTCCCTCCAAAAAGTGTCGCCACTCCTCTAATGCCAATTTGATGGTGAGCAATTCCCTATTACCTATGTCGTAATTACGTTCGGTTGATGACAACTTCTTAGAAAAGAAGGCACACGGACGAAGCTAACCAATTGACGGACCCTGAGACGAAACAGCCCCCTACCTCAGAAGCATCAACCTCCACAGTAAAGGGAAGTGACACATTCATCTGTTTAAGTACCAAACACGTATAAAGCTTTCTCAGACCAGTCAGAAAAGTCCATACTTTTCTTTCTCATATTGGTCAAACGTCTCGCCATAGCAGAAAAATTCCTAATAAACTTTCTTTAATAGCTGGCAAACCCGAAGAACTGTTGTGGAGCCTTAAGATTTTCAGGAAGCTCCCATTTTAGTATAGCCTGTACCTTGGAGGGATCCATCCTAAACCCATAGGCGGAGATAATATAAGTTTAACTCCAAAACGGCAATTCCTGAATGGCGAATAGACATTTCTTAAGCTTAGCGTACAGTTTGTTTGTCTTGAGTATCTGCAATACATGTTTAACATGTTCCATGTGTGACCTGCGGTCTAGAGAATAAATGAAAATGTCATCCAGGTATGTGATAAATATCCCCACAAAGTGAGCAAATACATAATTTATGAAATGTTGAAATATCGCAGGCGCGTTGGTTAGATTGAAGAGCTTTACCAGATTTTCGAAGTGGCCCTCAGGTGTATTAAATGCCGTTTTCCACTTATCCCCCTGATGGACCCTGATAATATTATAGGACCCCCAGAGATTGAGTTTAGAGAACCACTTTGCATCAGAAATCTGGTTAAATACATCCGGAAGCAGAATGTGAGCAAAATATTCTGCTTTTATGCCATTGAAACTCGAAATTAATAAGATTTCTTTTACAAGCGCTTGGAGAAATCAAAACAGCACAGCCAAGTATGGTGTACTGAGAATTTCTGCTTTATTACATCATGTGAGCAGCTTATATAGTATCCCAAACAAAGAAATGACTATGCACTAATAAGAGCCGCAGGGGTGTGTGTAGAAATGGCCAAACTCTCGGTTATGTACTCCTTGAGAGCTTGTCTCTCTGGACTGGACAGATTATACATTCTGCACTTGGACAGCTGGGCCCCAGGCTTCAACCTTATGGTGCGGTCATAAGTTCTGTGCGGTGGCAGCTCTTGACAACCCTCTTCAGAGAACGCATCAGTAAACTCTGACAAGGGCTCAAGTAAAACAGAGGTTAAAGTGGAGACATGGGTCCCCAGACAGTGTTTCTTACATTAAGAGCTCCAATGAACAGTGTCCTGGTGTAACAGTGTGTCCCTTCCCCGCCTGTGCTCATAGTGTAATAGTCTGTCTCTCCTTGACTGTCCTGTATGTACTACTGGTAGGGGATTGCTTGTTCTTCTCAGCATGGGACTCCTCTAATCCCCAACTTGGTAAACATAACAGACCCAGGAGTCTAAAGCTGGGTTTACACACTGCAACATCTCAAACGACATCGCTGTAACGTCACCGGTTTTGTGACGCAATAGCGATGTTGTTTGCGATGTTGCAGTGTGTGAAACCTATCAGCGACCTGGCCCCTGCTGTGAAGTTGCTGGAAGTTGCTGATCACTACAAGTCGTTCAGGACCATTCCTAGGTCCTTTGTTTCCCGCTGTGCAGCATGAAGTTTCAGTGTGTGAATCCTTTTCAGCGACTTTGTTAGCAACTTCCCTTTCAAAAGGCTGCTTACCAACGTCCCCAACAACCAGCTAGGTCGCTCTGCAGGTCCGGATCGCTGGTAAGTTGTTGGCCAGGTTTGCCGGTTTGACTGCTCACCAGCGACTTAGCAGAGACTTAGGGAGGTCGCTGTTACGTCACAAAACCGGTGACGTTACAGCGATGTCCTTTGCGATGTTGCAGTGTGTAAACCCAGCTTATAGTCCATTCATGTATCAAATGTCATCAAATGTCCAGGCGGAGTTGGGCCCACCTTAGGGGCTGATCCCAGGAGAGAAGAACAATGAGACCCATGTTAGGTCAGTTAGTTGGATCTCGGCTGGAGAAGGACTAGGATCTATAGCTGAGGCTGGATCCTAGTGCCTGTGCATGGACTGTTACAGACTGGAGATCAGTGGCCACGTGGGATTGTGTTTTGTTGTTCACCCTGTTGGACTCAAGGAACTCATATAAGGACCATTGCCATATTTTTCCTGGCGTTGGAATACCGGGCGGTGCCCCTGGATCTTTTGTTTTGTTGTGGCCTCCTTGCAGACTTTAAGGATTTATATTCATGTTTGGTGCTTTAGCTTTGTGGTTCTAATAAAGCTCTTTGGATTGTTCCTTGGCCTGGCGTCCCGCACTGCTCTGTCGCATACCCCGTCACACCTGGGTCTTCCAAACAACTACCGGGTTGTGTGATGTGAACCATGGAAATCCTAACACAATTTGTGCAGGTAGATCCTTAGGCACATGGCAAGTAATACACTCAGAATGGAGTTCCCCATTGTGGAGCTCCAATCCCTGTACACACTCCTTGAAGACCTCTTGGTAGAGGGGTGACGAGTCAATGGCAAAAATCTTTATAGGACTGGGTAAATCATCAACCCTATGACTGAAATCCACTCCTTCTACGCCTCTGTAACTCCAAATTAGTAAGATTTGTTTTATAGACGCTTGGGAAATCAATACAGTACACACATGCTCTGTGGTGTACCGAAGGTTTCTGCTTTATTAGTAGATGTGACCAGTTTATATAACGTCACAGACAAAGGAAAAATTGGCTCCAACTTATGAGCTAATAGGAACAAAAGGCGCGTGAAAAGAAATGTGAAACTTCCCCGCCCATCAGTGTTTAGCTCTTTCCTCTGACATCATTAGCTATAGGACAAGATGGACATTACAGGAACAAAATGGAATCTCTTCTCTCTCAACCCTTAACCCTGAGGAGCGGGCACACTGTTCATCGATAATATTAGCCCCAGAACCACTATCAAGAAACACCTTCATAGAAACCTCTCCCCCCCTTATTTTTACCTTGGCAAGTAAAAGCCACTGATACACTATTATTATGCGTATTACACACGTGGCTCTGCACATGTGGTACCAATGTGGCTCTGCTCTGCACACCTCGTACATGAGTGGCTCAGCTCTGTACACCTCGTAAACACACGGCTCCGCTCCGTACACCTCGTACACACACGGCTCCGCTCCGTACACCTCGTACATGAGTGGCTCAGCTCCGTACACCTCGTACACACACGGCTCCGCTCCGTACACCTCGTACACACACGGCTCCGCTCCGTACACCTCGTACACACACGGCTCTGCTCCGTACACCTCGTACACACACGGCTCTGCTCCGTACACCTCGTACACACACGGCTCTGCTCCGTACACCTCGTACACACACGGCTCCGCTCCGTACACATACACACACACGGCTCCGCTCCGTACACCTCATACACACATGGCTCCGCTCCGTACACCTCGTACACACGCGGCTCTGCTCCGTACACCTCGTACACACACGGCTCCGCTCCGTACACCTCGTACACACACGGCTCCGCTCCGTACACATACACACACACGGCTCCGCTCCGTACACCTCATACACACATGGCTCCGCTCCGTACACCTCGTACACACGCGGCTCCGCTCCGTACACCTCGTACACACGCGGCTCCGCTCCGTACACACGCAGCTCCGCTCCGTACACCACGTACACACACGGCTCCGCTCCATACACCTCGTACACACACGGCTCCGCTCTGTACACCTCGTACACACACGGCTCCGCTCCGTACACATACACACACACACGGCTCCGCTCCGTACACCTCATACACACATGGCTCCGCTCCGTACACCTCGTACACAAGCGGCTCCGCTCCGTACACCTCGTACACACGCGGCTCTGCTCCGTACACCTCGTACACACACGGCTCCGCTCCGTACACATACACACACACGGCTCCGCTCCGTACACCTCATACACACATGGCTCCGCTCCGTACACCTCGTACACACGCGGCTCCGCTCCGTACACCTCGTACACACGCGGCTCCGCTCCGTACACCTCGTACACACGCGGCTCTGCTCCGTACACCTCGTACACACACGGCTCTGCTCCATACACCTCGTACACACACGGCTCTGCTCCGTACACCTCGTACACACACGGCTCCGCTCCGTACACATACACACACACGGCTCCGCTCCGTACACCTCATACACACATGGCTCCGCTCCGTACACCTCGTACACACGCGGCTCCGCTCCGTACACCTCGTACACACACGGCTCCGCTCCGTACACCTCGTACACACACGGCTCCGCTCCGTACACCTCGTACACACACGGCTCCGCTCTGTACACATACACACACACGGCTCCGCTCCGTACACCTCATACACACATGGCTCCGCTCCGTACACCTCGTACACACGCGGCTCCGCTCCGTACACCTCGTACACACGCGGCTCCGCTCCGTACACACGCAGCTCCGCTCCGTACACCACGTACACACACGGCTCCGCTCCATACACCTCGTACACACACGGCTTCGCTCTGTACACCTCGTACACACACGGCTCCGCTCCGTACACATACACACACACACGGCTCCGCTCCGTACACCTCATACACACATGGCTCCGCTCCGTACACCTCGTACACACGCGGCTCCGCTCCGTACACCTCGTACACACGCGGCTCCGCTCCGTACACCTCGTACACACGCGGCTCTGCTCCGTACACCTCGTACACACGCGGCTCTGCTCCGTACACCTCGTACACACACGGCTCCGCTCCGTACACATACACACACACGGCTCCGCTCCGTACACCTCATACACACATGGCTCCGCTCCGTACACCTCGTACACACGCGGCTCCGCTCCGTACACCTCGTACACACGCGGCTCCACTCCGTACACCTCGTACACACGCGGCTCCGCTCCGTACACACGCGGCTCCGCTCCGTACACCTCGTACACACGCGGCTCCGCTCCGTACACCTCGTACACACATGGCTCCGCTCCGTACACCTCGTACACACACGGCTCCGCTCCGTACACCTCGTACACACGCGGCTCCGCTCCGTACACACGCGGCTCCGCTCCGTACACCTCGTACACACGCGGCTCCGCTCCGTACACCTCGTACACACGCGGCTCCGCTCCGTACACCTCGTACACACGCGGCTCCGCTCCGTACACCTCGTACACACGCGGCTCCGCTCCGTACACCTCGTACACACGCGGCTCCGCTCCGTACACCTCGTACACACGCGGCTCCGCTCCGTACACCTCGTACACACGCGGCTCCGCTCCGTACACCTCGTACACACGCGGCTCCGCTCCGTACACCTCGTACACACGCGGCTCCGCTCCGTACACCTCGTACACACGCGGCTCCGCTCCGTACACCTCGTACACACGCGGCTCGGCTCCGTACACCTCGTACACACGCGGCTCGGCTTCGTACACCTCGTACACACGCGGCTCGGCTCCGTACACCTCGTACACACGCGGCTCGGCTCCGTACACCTCGTACACACGCGGCTCCGCTCCGTACACCTCGTACACACGCGGCTCCGCTCCGTACACCTCGTACACACGCGGCTCCGCTCCGTACACCTCGTACACACGCGGCTCGGCTCCGTACACCTCGTACACACGCGGCTCGGCTCCGTACACCTCGTACACACGCGGCTCCGCTCCGTACACCTCGTACACACGCGGCTCCGCTCCGTACACCTCGTACACACGCGGCTCCGCTCCGTACACCTCGTACACACGCGGCTCCGCTCCGTACACCTCGTACACACGCGGCTCCGCTCCGTACACCTCGTACACACGCGGCTCCGCTCCGTACACCTCGTACACACGCGGCTCCGCTCCGTACACCTCGTACACACGCGGCTCCGCTCCGTACACCTCGTACACACGCGGCTCCGCTCCGTACACCTCGTACACACGCGGCTCCGCTCCGTACACCTCGTACACACGCGGCTCCGCTCCGTACACCTCGTACACACGCGGCTCCGCTCCGTACACCTCGTACACACGCGGCTCCGCTCCGTACACCTCGTACACACGCGGCTCCGCTCCGTACACCTCGTACACACGCGGCTCCGCTCCGTACACCTCGTACACACGCGGCTCCGCTCCGTACACCTCGTACACACGCGGCTCCGCTCCGTACACTTCGTACACACACGGCTCTGCTCCGTACACCTCGTACACACACGGCTCCGCTCCGTACACCTCGTACACACACGGCTCCGCTCCGTACACCTCGTACACACACGGCTCCGCTCCGTACACCTCGTACACACACGGCTCTGCTACATCCACACTGTAAACCCCTCCTGACCCCACACATAAACTTCCCCTCATCCAGCACCATGACAACCAGCACAGCAGAGTCCTGCATACACTGAGGAGCTGATCATGTGACCCTGACTCCTCCCCTCCATGTGACATCATCACAGGTCCTGTAAGCACAGAGCAGCCATATATCTAGTGTGCGGCTCTGCAGGTGGAGGTAGGTGCAGGGTATTATATATCTAGTGTGCGGCTCTGCAGGTGGAGGTAGGTGCAGGGTATTATATATCTAGTGTGCGGCTCTGCAGGTGGAGGTAGGTGCAGGGTATTATATATCTAGTGTGCGGCTCTGCAGGAGGAGGTAGGTGCAGGGTATTATATATCTAGTGTGCGGCTCTGCAGGTGGAGGTAGGTGCAGGGTATTATATATCTAGTGTGCGGCTCTGCAGGTGGAGGTAGGTGCAGGTTATTATATATCTAGTGTGCGGCTCTGCAGGAGGAGGTAGGTGCAGGGTATTATATATCTAGTGTGCGGCTCTGCAGGTGGAGGTAGGTGCAGGGTATTATATATCTAGTGTGCGGCTCTGCAGGTGGAGGTAGGTGCAGGGTATTATATATCTAGTGTGCGGCTCTGCAGGTGGAGGTAGGTGCAGGGTATTATATATCTAGTGTGCGGCTCTGCAGGAGGAGGTAGGTGCAGGTTATTATATATCTAGTGTGCGGCTCTGCAGGTGGAGGTAGGTGCAGGGTATTATATATCTGGTGTGCGGCTCTGCAGGAGGAGGTAGGTGCAGGGTATTATATATCTAGTGTGCGGCTCTGCAGGTGGAGGTAGGTGCAGGGTATTATATATCTAGTGTGCGGCTCTGCAGGTGGAGGTAGGTGCAGGGTATTATATATCTAGTGTGCGGCTCTGCAGGAGGAGGTAGGTGCAGGGTATTATATATCTAGTGTGCGGCTCTGCAGGTGGAGGTAGGTGCAGGTTATTATATATCTAGTGTGCGGCTCTGCAGGTGGAGGTAGGTGCAGGGTATTATATATCTAGTGTGCGGCTCTGCAGGTGGAGGTAGGTGCAGGGTATTATATATCTAGTGTGCGGGTCTGCAGGAGGAGGTAGGTGCAGGGTATTATATATCTAGTGTGCGGCTCTGCAGGTGGAGGTAGGTGCAGGGTATTATATATCTAGTGTGCGGCTCTGCAGGTGGAGGTAGGTGCAGGGTATTATATATCTGTGTGCGGCTCTGCAGGTGGAGGTAGGTGCAGGGTATTATATATCTAGTGTGCGGCTCTGCAGGTGGAGGTAGGTGCAGGGTATTATATATCTAGTGTGCGGCTCTGCAGGTGGAGGTAGGTGCAGGGTATTATATATCTAGTGTGCGGCTCTGCAGGTGGAGGTAGGTGCAGGGTATTATATATCTAGTGTGCGGCTCTGCAGGTGGAGGTAGGTGCAGGGTATTATATATCTAGTGTGCGGCTCTGCAGGTGGAGGTAGGTGCAGGGTATTATATATCTAGTGTGCGGCTCTGCAGGTGGAGGTAGGTGCAGGTTATTATATATCTAGTGTGCGGCTCTGCAGGTGGAGGTAGGTGCAGGGTATTATATATCTAGTGTGCGGCTCTGCAGGTGGAGGTAGGTGCAGGGTATTATATATCTAGTGTGCGGCTCTGCAGGTGGAGGTAGGTGCAGGGTATTATATATCTAGTGTGCGGCTCTGCAGGTGGAGGTAGGTGCAGGGTATTATATATCTAGTGTGCGGCTCTGCAGGTGGAGGTAGGTGCAGGGTATTATATATCTAGTGTGCGGCTCTGCAGGTGGAGGTAGGTGCAGGGTATTATATATCTAGTGTGCGGCTCTGCAGGTGGAGGTAGGTGCAGGGTATTATATATCTAGTGTGCGGCTCTGCAGGTGGAGGTAGGTGCAGGGTATTATATATCTAGTGTGCGGCTCTGCAGGTGGAGGTAGGTGCAGGGTATTATATATCTAGTGTGCGGCTCTGCAGGTGGAGGTAGGTGCAGGGTATTATATATCTAGTGTGCGGCTCTGCAGGTGGAGGTAGGTGCAGGGTATTATATATCTAGTGTGCGGCTCTGCAGGTGGAGGTAGGTGCAGGGTATTATATATCTAGTGTGCGGCTCTGCAGGTGGAGGTAGGTGCAGGGTATTATATATCTAGTGTGCGGCTCTGCAGGTGGAGGTAGGTGCAGGGTATTATATATCTAGTGTGCGGCTCTGCAGGTGGAGGTAGGTGCAGGGTATTATATATCTAGTGTGCGGCTCTGCAGGTGGAGGTAGGTGCAGGGTATTATATATCTAGTGTGCGGCTCTGCAGGTGGAGGTAGGTGCAGGGTATTATATATCTAGTGTGCGGCTCTGCAGGTGGAGGTAGGTGCAGGGTATTATATATCTAGTGTGCGGCTCTGCAGGTGGAGGTAGGTGCAGGGTATTATATATCTAGTGTGCGGCTCTGCAGGTGGAGGTAGGTGCAGGGTATTATATATCTAGTGTGCGGCTCTGCAGGTGGAGGTAGGTGCAGGGTATTATATATCTAGTGTGCGGCTCTGCAGGTGGAGGTAGGTGCAGGGTATTATATATCTAGTGTGCGGCTCTGCAGGTGGAGGTAGGTGCAGGGTATTATATATCTAGTGTGCGGCTCTGCAGGTGGAGGTAGGTGCAGGTTATTATATATCTAGTGTGCGGCTCTGCAGGTGGAGGTAGGTGCAGGGTATTATATATCTAGTGTGCGGCTCTGCAGGTGGAGGTAGGTGCAGGGTATTATATATCTAGTGTGCGGCTCTGCAGGTGGAGGTAGGTGCAGGGTATTATATATCTAGTGTGCGGCTCTGCAGGTGGAGGTAGGTGCAGGGTATTATATATCTAGTGTGCGGCTCTGCAGGTGGAGGTAGGTGCAGGGTATTATATATCTAGTGTGCGGCTCTGCAGGTGGAGGTAGGTGCAGGGTATTATATATCTAGTGTGCGGCTCTGCAGGTGGAGGTAGGTGCAGGGTATTATATATCTAGTGTGCGGCTCTGCAGGAGGAGGTAGGTGCAGGGTATTATATATCTAGTGTGCGGCTCTGCAGGTGGAGGTAGGTGCAGGGTATTATATATCTAGTGTGCGGCTCTGCAGGTGGAGGTAGGTGCAGGGTATTATATATCTAGTGTGCGGCTCTGCAGGTGGAGGTAGGTGCAGGGTATTATATATCTAGTGTGCGGCTCTGCAGGTGGAGGTAGGTGCAGGGTATTATATATCTAGTGTGCGGCTCTGCAGGTGGAGGTAGGTGCAGGGTATTATATATCTAGTGTGCGGCTCTGCAGGTGGAGGTAGGTGCAGGGTATTATATATCTAGTGTGCGGCTCTGCAGGTGGAGGTAGGTGCAGGGTATTATATATCTAGTGTGCGGCTCTGCAGGTGGAGGTAGGTGCAGGGTATTATATATCTAGTGTGCGGCTCTGCAGGTGGAGGTAGGTGCAGGGTATTATATATCTAGTGTGCGGCTCTGCAGGTGGAGGTAGGTGCAGGGTATTATATATCTAGTGTGCGGCTCTGCAGGTGGAGGTAGGTGCAGGGTATTATATATCTAGTGTGCGGCTCTGCAGGTGGAGGTAGGTGCAGGGTATTATATATCTAGTGTGCGGCTCTGCAGGTGGAGGTAGGTGCAGGGTATTATATATCTAGTGTGCGGCTCTGCAGGTGGAGGTAGGTGCAGGGTATTATATATCTAGTGTGCGGCTCTGCAGGTGGAGGTAGGTGCAGGGTATTATATATCTAGTGTGCGGCTCTGCAGGTGGAGGTAGGTGCAGGGTATTATATATCTAGTGTGCGGCTCTGCAGGTGGAGGTAGGTGCAGGGTATTATATATCTAGTGTGCGGCTCTGCAGGTGGAGGTAGGTGCAGGGTATTATATATCTAGTGTGCGGCTCTGCAGGTGGAGGTAGGTGCAGGGTATTATATATCTAGTGTGCGGCTCTGCAGGTGGAGGTAGGTGCAGGGTATTATATATCTAGTGTGCGGCTCTGCAGGTGGAGGTAGGTGCAGGGTATTATATATCTAGTGTGCGGCTCTGCAGGTGGAGGTAGGTGCAGGGTATTATATATCTAGTGTGCGGCTCTGCAGGTGGAGGTAGGTGCAGGGTATTATATATCTAGTGTGCGGCTCTGCAGGTGGAGGTAGGTGCAGGGTATTATATATCTAGTGTGCGGCTCTGCAGGTGGAGGTAGGTGCAGGGTATTATATATCTAGTGTGCGGCTCTGCAGGTGGAGGTAGGTGCAGGGTATTATATATCTAGTGTGCGGCTCTGCAGGTGGAGGTAGGTGCAGGGTATTATATATCTAGTGTGCGGCTCTGCAGGTGGAGGTAGGTGCAGGGTATTATATATCTAGTGTGCGGCTCTGCAGGTGGAGGTAGGTGCAGGGTATTATATATCTAGTGTGCGGCTCTGCAGGTGGAGGTAGGTGCAGGGTATTATATATCTAGTGTGCGGCTCTGCAGGTGGAGGTAGGTGCAGGGTATTATATATCTAGTGTGCGGCTCTGCAGGTGGAGGTAGGTGCAGGGTATTATATATCTAGTGTGCGGCTCTGCAGGTGGAGGTAGGTGCAGGGTATTATATATCTAGTGTGCGGCTCTGCAGGTGGAGGTAGGTGCAGGGTATTATATATCTAGTGTGCGGCTCTGCAGGTGGAGGTAGGTGCAGGGTATTATATATCTAGTGTGCGGCTCTGCAGGTGGAGGTAGGTGCAGGGTATTATATATCTAGTGTGCGGCTCTGCAGGTGGAGGTAGGTGCAGGGTATTATATATCTAGTGTGCGGCTCTGCAGGTGGAGGTAGGTGCAGGGTATTATATATCTAGTGTGCGGCTCTGCAGGTGGAGGTAGGTGCAGGGTATTATATATCTAGTGTGCGGCTCTGCAGGTGGAGGTAGGTGCAGGAGGGTATTATATATCTAGTGTGCGGCTCTGCAGGTGGAGGTAGGTGCAGGGTATTATATATCTAGTGTGCGGCTCTGCAGGTGGAGGTAGGTGCAGGGTATTATATATCTAGTGTGCGGCTCTGCAGGTGGAGGTAGGTGCAGGGTATTATATATCTAGTGTGCGGCTCTGCAGGTGGAGGTAGGTGCAGGGTATTATATATCTAGTGTGCGGCTCTGCAGGTGGAGGTAGGTGCAGGGTATTATATATCTAGTGTGCGGCTCTGCAGGTGGAGGTAGGTGCAGGGTATTATATATCTAGTGTGCGGCTCTGCAGGTGGAGGTAGGTGCAGGGTATTATATATCTAGTGTGCGGCTCTGCAGGTGGAGGTAGGTGCAGGGTATTATATATCTAGTGTGCGGCTCTGCAGGTGGAGGTAGGTGCAGGGTATTATATATCTAGTGTGCGGCTCTGCAGGTGGAGGTAGGTGCAGGGTATTATATATCTAGTGTGCGGCTCTGCAGGTGGAGGTAGGTGCAGGGTATTATATATCTAGTGTGCGGCTCTGCAGGTGGAGGTAGGTGCAGGGTATTATATATCTAGTGTGCGGCTCTGCAGGTGGAGGTAGGTGCAGGGTATTATATATCTAGTGTGCGGCTCTGCAGGTGGAGGTAGGTGCAGGGTATTATATATCTAGTGTGCGGCTCTGCAGGTGGAGGTAGGTGCAGGGTATTATATATCTAGTGTGCGGCTCTGCAGGTGGAGGTAGGTGCAGGGTATTATATATCTAGTGTGCGGCTCTGCAGGTGGAGGTAGGTGCAGGGTATTATATATCTAGTGTGCGGCTCTGCAGGTGGAGGTAGGTGCAGGGTATTATATATCTAGTGTGCGGCTCTGCAGGTGGAGGTAGGTGCAGGGTATTATATATCTAGTGTGCGGCTCTGCAGGTGGAGGTAGGTGCAGGGTATTATATATCTAGTGTGCGGCTCTGCAGGTGGAGGTAGGTGCAGGGTATTATATATCTAGTGTGCGGCTCTGCAGGTGGAGGTAGGTGCAGGGTATTATATATCTAGTGTGCGGCTCTGCAGGTGGAGGTAGGTGCAGGGTATTATATATCTAGTGTGCGGCTCTGCAGGTGGAGGTAGGTGCAGGGTATTATATATCTAGTGTGCGGCTCTGCAGGTGGAGGTAGGTGCAGGGTATTATATATCTAGTGTGCGGCTCTGCAGGTGGAGGTAGGTGCAGGGTATTATATATCTAGTGTGCGGCTCTGCAGGTGGAGGTAGGTGCAGGGTATTATATATCTAGTGTGCGGCTCTGCAGGTGGAGGTAGGTGCAGGGTATTATATATCTAGTGTGCGGCTCTGCAGGTGGAGGTAGGTGCAGGGTATTATATATCTAGTGTGCGGCTCTGCAGGTGGAGGTAGGTGCAGGGTATTATATATCTAGTGTGCGGCTCTGCAGGTGGAGGTAGGTGCAGGGTATTATATATCTAGTGTGCGGCTCTGCAGGTGGAGGTAGGTGCAGGGTATTATATATCTAGTGTGCGGCTCTGCAGGTGGAGGTAGGTGCAGGGTATTATATATCTAGTGTGCGGCTCTGCAGGTGGAGGTAGGTGCAGGGTATTATATATCTAGTGTGCGGCTCTGCAGGTGGAGGTAGGTGCAGGGTATTATATATCTAGTGTGCGGCTCTGCAGGTGGAGGTAGGTGCAGGGTATTATATATCTAGTGTGCGGCTCTGCAGGTGGAGGTAGGTGCAGGGTATTATATATCTAGTGTGCGGCTCTGCAGGTGGAGGTAGGTGCAGGGTATTATATATCTAGTGTGCGGCTCTGCAGGTGGAGGTAGGTGCAGGGTATTATATATCTAGTGTGCGGCTCTGCAGGTGGAGGTAGGTGCAGGGTATTATATATCTAGTGTGCGGCTCTGCAGGTGGAGGTAGGTGCAGGGTATTATATATCTAGTGTGCGGCTCTGCAGGTGGAGGTAGGTGCAGGGTATTATATATCTAGTGTGCGGCTCTGCAGGTGGAGGTAGGTGCAGGGTATTATATATCTAGTGTGCGGCTCTGCAGGTGGAGGTAGGTGCAGGGTATTATATATCTAGTGTGCGGCTCTGCAGGTGGAGGTAGGTGCAGGGTATTATATATCTAGTGTGCGGCTCTGCAGGTGGAGGTAGGTGCAGGGTATTATATATCTAGTGTGCGGCTCTGCAGGTGGAGGTAGGTGCAGGGTATTATATATCTAGTGTGCGGCTCTGCAGGTGGAGGTAGGTGCAGGGTATTATATATCTAGTGTGCGGCTCTGCAGGTGGAGGTAGGTGCAGGGTATTATATATCTAGTGTGCGGCTCTGCAGGTGGAGGTAGGTGCAGGGTATTATATATCTAGTGTGCGGCTCTGCAGGTGGAGGTAGGTGCAGGGTATTATATATCTAGTGTGCGGCTCTGCAGAGGTAGGTGCAGGGTATTATATATCTAGTGTGCGGCTCTGCAGGTGGAGGTAGGTGCAGGGTATTATATATCTAGTGTGCGGCTCTGCAGGTGGAGGTAGGTGCAGGGTATTATATATCTAGTGTGCGGCTCTGCAGGTGGAGGTAGGTGCAGGGTATTATATATCTAGTGTGCGGCTCTGCAGGTGGAGGTAGGTGCAGGGTATTATATATCTAGTGTGCGGCTCTGCAGGTGGAGGTAGGTGCAGGGTATTATATATCTAGTGTGCGGCTCTGCAGGTGGAGGTAGGTGCAGGGTATTATATATCTAGTGTGCGGCTCTGCAGGTGGAGGTAGGTGCAGGGTATTATATATCTAGTGTGCGGCTCTGCAGGTGGAGGTAGGTGCAGGGTATTATATATCTAGTGTGCGGCTCTGCAGGTGGAGGTAGGTGCAGGGTATTATATATCTAGTGTGCGGCTCTGCAGGTGGAGGTAGGTGCAGGGTATTATATATCTAGTGTGCGGCTCTGCAGGTGGAGGTAGGTGCAGGGTATTATATATCTAGTGTGCGGCTCTGCAGGTGGAGGTAGGTGCAGGGTATTATATATCTAGTGTGCGGCTCTGCAGGTGGAGGTAGGTGCAGGGTATTATATATCTAGTGTGCGGCTCTGCAGGTGGAGGTAGGTGCAGGGTATTATATATCTAGTGTGCGGCTCTGCAGGTGGAGGTAGGTGCAGGGTATTATATATCTAGTGTGCGGCTCTGCAGGTGGAGGTAGGTGCAGGGTATTATATATCTAGTGTGCGGCTCTGCAGGTGGAGGTAGGTGCAGGGTATTATATATCTAGTGTGCGGCTCTGCAGGTGGAGGTAGGTGCAGGGTATTATATATCTAGTGTGCGGCTCTGCAGGTGGAGGTAGGTGCAGGGTATTATATATCTAGTGTGCGGCTCTGCAGGTGGAGGTAGGTGCAGGGTATTATATATCTAGTGTGCGGCTCTGCAGGTGGAGGTAGGTGCAGGGTATTATATATCTAGTGTGCGGCTCTGCAGGTGGAGGTAGGTGCAGGGTATTATATATCTAGTGTGCGGCTCTGCAGGTGGAGGTAGGTGCAGGGTATTATATATCTAGTGTGCGGCTCTGCAGGTGGAGGTAGGTGCAGGGTATTATATATCTAGTGTGCGGCTCTGCAGGTGGAGGTAGGTGCAGGGTATTATATATCTAGTGTGCGGCTCTGCAGGTGGAGGTAGGTGCAGGGTATTATATATCTAGTGTGCGGCTCTGCAGGTGGAGGTAGGTGCAGGGTATTATATATCTAGTGTGCGGCTCTGCAGGTGGAGGTAGGTGCAGGGTATTATATATCTAGTGTGCGGCTCTGCAGGTGGAGGTAGGTGCAGGGTATTATATATCTAGTGTGCGGCTCTGCAGGTGGAGGTAGGTGCAGGGTATTATATATCTAGTGTGCGGCTCTGCAGGTGGAGGTAGGTGCAGGGTATTATATATCTAGTGTGCGGCTCTGCAGGTGGAGGTAGGTGCAGGGTATTATATATCTAGTGTGCGGCTCTGCAGGTGGAGGTAGGTGCAGGGTATTATATATCTAGTGTGCGGCTCTGCAGGTGGAGGTAGGTGCAGGGTATTATATATCTAGTGTGCGGCTCTGCAGGTGGAGGTAGGTGCAGGGTATTATATATCTAGTGTGCGGCTCTGCAGGTGGAGGTAGGTGCAGGGTATTATATATCTAGTGTGCGGCTCTGCAGGTGGAGGTAGGTGCAGGGTATTATATATCTAGTGTGCGGCTCTGCAGGTGGAGGTAGGTGCAGGGTATTATATATCTAGTGTGCGGCTCTGCAGGTGGAGGTAGGTGCAGGGTATTATATATCTAGTGTGCGGCTCTGCAGGTGGAGGTAGGTGCAGGGTATTATATATCTGTGTGCGGCTCTGCAGGTGGAGGTAGGTGCAGGGTATTATATATCTAGTGTGCGGCTCTGCAGGTGGAGGTAGGTGCAGGGTATTATATATCTAGTGTGCGGCTCTGCAGGTGGAGGTAGGTGCAGGGTATTATATATCTAGTGTGCGGCTCTGCAGGTGGAGGTAGGTGCAGGGTATTATATATCTAGTGTGCGGCTCTGCAGGTGGAGGTAGGTGCAGGGTATTATATATCTAGTGTGCGGCTCTGCAGGTGGAGGTAGGTGCAGGGTATTATATATCTAGTGTGCGGCTCTGCAGGTGGAGGTAGGTGCAGGGTATTATATATCTAGTGTGCGGCTCTGCAGGTGGAGGTAGGTGCAGGGTATTATATATCTAGTGTGCGGCTCTGCAGGTGGAGGTAGGTGCAGGGTATTATATATCTAGTGTGCGGCTCTGCAGGTGGAGGTAGGTGCAGGGTATTATATATCTAGTGTGCGGCTCTGCAGGTGGAGGTAGGTGCAGGGTATTATATATCTAGTGTGCGGCTCTGCAGGTGGAGGTAGGTGCAGGGTATTATATATCTAGTGTGCGGCTCTGCAGGTGGAGGTAGGTGCAGGTAATTATATATCTAGTGTGCGGCTCTGCAGGTGGAGGTAGGTGCAGGGTATTATATATCTAGTGTGCGGCTCTGCAGGTGGAGGTAGGTGCAGGGTATTATATATCTAGTGTGCGGCTCTGCAGGTGGAGGTAGGTGCAGGGTATTATATATCTAGTGTGCGGCTCTGCAGGTGGAGGTAGGTGCAGGGTATTATATATCTAGTGTGCGGCTCTGCAGGTGGAGGTAGGTGCAGGGTATTATATATCTAGTGTGCGGCTCTGCAGGTGGAGGTAGGTGCAGGGTATTATATATCTAGTGTGCGGCTCTGCAGGTGGAGGTAGGTGCAGGGTATTATATATCTAGTGTGCGGCTCTGCAGGTGGAGGTAGGTGCAGGGTATTATATATCTAGTGTGCGGCTCTGCAGGTGGAGGTAGGTGCAGGGTATTATATATCTAGTGTGCGGCTCTGCAGGTGGAGGTAGGTGCAGGGTATTATATATCTAGTGTGCGGCTCTGCAGGTGGAGGTAGGTGCAGGGTATTATATATCTAGTGTGCGGCTCTGCAGGTGGAGGTAGGTGCAGGGTATTATATATCTAGTGTGCGGCTCTGCAGGTGGAGGTAGGTGCAGGGTATTATATATCTAGTGTGCGGCTCTGCAGGTGGAGGTAGGTGCAGGGTATTATATATCTAGTGTGCGGCTCTGCAGGTGGAGGTAGGTGCAGGGTATTATATATCTAGTGTGCGGCTCTGCAGGTGGAGGTAGGTGCAGGGTATTATATATCTAGTGTGCGGCTCTGCAGGTGGAGGTAGGTGCAGGGTATTATATATCTAGTGTGCGGCTCTGCAGGTGGAGGTAGGTGCAGGGTATTATATATCTAGTGTGCGGCTCTGCAGGTGGAGGTAGGTGCAGGGTATTATATATCTAGTGTGCGGCTCTGCAGGTGGAGGTAGGTGCAGGGTATTATATATCTAGTGTGCGGCTCTGCAGGTGGAGGTAGGTGCAGGGTGTTATATATCTAGTGTGCGGCTCTGCAGGTGGAGGTAGGTGCAGGGTGTTATATATCTAGTGTGCGGCTCTGCAGGTGGAGGTAGGTGCAGGGTGTTATATATCTAGTGTGCGGCTCTGCAGGTGGAGGTAGGTGCAGGGTATTATATATCTAGTGTGCGGCTCTGCAGGTGGAGGTAGGTGCAGGGTATTATATATCTAGTGTGCGGCTCTGCAGGTGGAGGTAGGTGCAGGGTATTATATATCTAGTGTGCGGCTCTGCAGGTGGAGGTAGGTGCAGGGTGTTATATATCTAGTGTGCGGCTCTGCAGGTGGAGGTAGGTGCAGGTTATTATATATCTAGTGTGCGGCTCTGCAGGTGGAGGTAGGTGCAGGGTATTATATATCTAGTGTGCGGCTCTGCAGGTGGAGGTAGGTGCAGGGTATTATATATCTAGTGTGCGGCTCTGCAGGTGGAGGTAGGTGCAGGGTATTATATATCTAGTGTGCGGCTCTGCAGGTGGAGGTAGGTGCAGGGTATTATATATCTAGTGTGCGGCTCTGCAGGTGGAGGTAGGTGCAGGGTATTATATATCTAGTGTGCGGCTCTGCAGGTGGAGGTAGGTGCAGGGTATTATATATCTAGTGTGCGGCTCTGCAGGTGGAGGTAGGTGCAGGGTATTATATATCTAGTGTGCGGCTCTGCAGGTGGAGGTAGGTGCAGGTTATTATATATCTAGTGTGCGGCTCTGCAGGTGGAGGTAGGTGCAGGGTATTATATATCTAGTGTGCGGCTCTGCAGGTGGAGGTAGGTGCAGGGTATTATATATCTAGTGTGCGGCTCTGCAGGTGGAGGTAGGTGCAGGGTATTATATATCTAGTGTGCGGCTCTGCAGGTGGAGGTAGGTGCAGGGTATTATATATCTAGTGTGCGGCTCTGCAGGTGGAGGTAGGTGCAGGGTATTATATATCTAGTGTGCGGCTCTGCAGGTGGAGGTAGGTGCAGGGTATTATATATCTAGTGTGCGGCTCTGCAGGAGGAGGTAGGTGCAGGGTATTATATATCTAGTGTGCGGCTCTGCAGGTGGAGGTAGGTGCAGGGTATTATATATCTAGTGTGCGGCTCTGCAGGTGGAGGTAGGTGCAGGGTATTATATATCTAGTGTGCGGCTCTGCAGGAGGAGGTAGGTGCAGGGTATTATATATCTAGTGTGCGGCTCTGCAGGTGGAGGTAGGTGCAGGGTATTATATATCTAGTGTGCGGCTCTGCAGGTGGAGGTAGGTGCAGGGTATTATATATCTGTGTGCGGCTCTGCAGGTGGAGGTAGGTGCAGGGTATTATATATCTAGTGTGCGGCTCTGCAGGTGGAGGTAGGTGCAGGGTATTATATATCTAGTGTGCGGCTCTGCAGGTGGAGGTAGGTGCAGGGTATTATATATCTGTGTGCGGCTCTGCAGGTGGAGGTAGGTGCAGGGTATTATATATCTAGTGTGCGGCTCTGCAGGTGGAGGTAGGTGCAGGGTATTATATATCTGTGTGCGGCTCTGCAGGTGGAGGTAGGTGCAGGGTATTATATATCTAGTGTGCGGCTCTGCAGGTGGAGGTAGGTTCAGGGTATTATATATCTAGTGTGCGGCTCTGCAGGTGGAGGTAGGTGCAGGGTATTATATATCTAGTGTGCGGCTCTGCAGGAGGAGGTAGGTGCAGGGTATTATATATCTAGTGTGCGGCTCTGCAGGAGGAGGTAGGTGCAGGGTATTATATATCTAGTGTGCGGCTCTGCAGGTGGAGGTAGGTGCAGGGTATTATATATCTAGTGTGCGGCTCTGCAGGAGGAGGTAGGTGCAGGGTATTATATATCTGTGTGCGGCTCGCGCAGGCGCAGTTCTCTCTGCCATATCTCGGGCAGAGCGCCGGTGAGCTAAATGCGCAGGCGCGAGATTATGGACGGGTACTAGGGTACTAGGATGACGCTGGTGAGGTGTTTGCTGTGCATGACCTCACCAGCGTCATCCTAGTACCCACCCATAATCTTTAGCTCACCGGCGCTCTGCCCGAGATATGGCAGAGAGAACTGCGCCTGCGCGAGCAGACCTAACTGCACAGGCGCGAGATTTGAAAATGCGACGAGGAGGATTACGGAGGGCGTCAATCAAGGAAGGAGGCCGGCGATCAGAGGCAGGAGGGGGGAACGGAGCAGAAAATGAGCCAACCCCTGTGGCCCACCAAGGTAATTAGCATACCTAAGGGCCAAGTTTTATAAAGTTATTTTTGGGGTCTAAAAGGGGAGTCAGGGCCAAGGTGCACCTTTCTAGAATGCAGCCCAGGAGCTGCAGAAGGTGATTCTTTTAGTTTCATAGGGAAAAATCTGGTGACAGGTTCCCTTTAAATCCAAGTCCCCTGCCCTCTTAATATACTCCTCCCTCCACTGTCATCCTCTGCTACCATCGCCGCTCTCGTCGGTCTACGCTTTGTGACCTGCCGGCAACTCCAGCGTTTCATTGCAATTGTGACTGAAAAAAATTGCAGATGGCATGTTACATTTTGAAGATCCTCTGATTTGTCAAAACATCAGAAACCCCCACAAGTAACCTCATTTTGGAAACTACCCTCCTCACGGAATTCATCTAGGGGTGTGGTGAGTATGTCGACCCCATAGGGGCTTTACAGAATTTTATAACATTGGGATGTGAAAGTGAAGAATGTTGTTTTGTTGCAAAAATGTGTTGTCATGCGGTGTTCTGTATTGCACTTGCTGGGTGTCATGGCGGTGTCGGACTCTGTTCACACTGCAAAGCCCAACACAATGCCTGGGATTCTTTAGTTGCACAACCTGCCATGAGCGTCGGCTGGTTCTGGCTTTGAAAGATGTCCAGCTCACTCACACCTGGTCTCACCGTGCCTCAGTCTCAGATATTGGCCCTGCCCTGGCCACACAGCAATAGAAAGAAAGAGTAATCCAGCTGAGTGTTCACGGTGATTTATTGGTTATGATTAAGGGCGTCAAGCCAGAAACGCGTTAACGTCTTCTGTGCACTGTCTGTATTGCGCTAATAAATCACCGTGAACACTCAGCTGGATTACTCTTCCTTTCTGGTTCTGGGTTTACTGCTCTCCGGCACAGTTGGAGTTAATTTCGGCAGGCCTGTGATCAGCTCCTAGGAGCTCAGACTGCTGATCACCTTCTCCAGCTTTTATAAAGTTCTGGATTCTTGGGCTCAGTGCCGGATATAGCTTCTTCTACCTCAGTTCCTGTGGTTTTCCTGCTGTATGGTGATCTTCAAGTTGCTGTTCTGCGTAATGTGTGAGTTCGCCAGTTGGGCATTTATTTCCTTCCTCTTTTTGCATTGCTCCCAAGTTCACATACTGTCCCTCCTTTGTGTTTGAGTGCAGTGTGCATTCATTTACCTTAGTCTGTGCTTGTTTGTGGGTTTTCTTTTACTGAGTTTCTAGCCCGCTCCCTGGGTGAGGGTGGAGTAGTATCAGGGCTCAGTTCACAAGGTCACTGTTGTGAATACGTTTTCGAGTTTGGGGCTCCCTCTTGTGGTCAGTGCTGGCGGTGCAGTTGATGTGTGGAATGAAAGCAACACACCTGCAGAGGACTGGCAATCAGGGTCAGATTGGGCTATTTAACTTAGTAGCTTTCTCTTGTTACTTGCCGGTGGTCAATTACTCTTCTGTGTTAAGAACATTCTGTAACCAGCTCTGCTCACTACCAGAACTCCGCTCAGATAAGTGGTCTTTGTACCTCTGCAGTTTGCTTTCTACTTTCTTGTTGCTTTTTCTGCTTTGATACCAATGCATGATTCCTATTTTGTCTGTGTGGAGTTCTTGGTGGAAAAGGATCATTCCCTGCTGGGAGTGTCTGTATACTTAGCTCCATGATTATGCAATGTATTGTGTTTGTCATGCTTGGTATTAATTCAGTCCCTCATCTGTATTAGTGTTTTTGGATCCCAGTAACATCTGAGTGCTGATACAGTGGGGGAGAGGTTGTTTGACCTCAGGATTTTTCCATATCAGAAGTGCTGGTATATATTAAAGTTTTTACGGATGCAGCCAGTTGCTCTTTCCTATCATTTTCTACAAAGATAGTTTGGGCCTCAACTTTGCGGAATCTGTCTTTTCTGGCTTTGTATTGTGTTTTTCTATATCACCGTAGTCTTTACATGTGGGGGGGCTATCTATCTATCTTTGGGGACTACTCCGAGGCAGATTAGCGTTCTTATATTTCTATCTGTGAGGTTATTTAGTTCTCCGGCTTTGTCGAGGCATCCAGGTCATCGTAGGCACGCCCCACGGCTACTGTTAATTGTGTGTAAGGATTAGGTCTGTAGTCCTTTAAGTTTCCAGCCACTCTGTTACCTTTTTGGGATTCCGCATTTTTTGATCCTCCCCAGTCCCTGAATCATAACAGGTCACTCTGGGGGCTCGAACTTGGCTACTATTGAGCCTACCTTTTTGAAATAAGGGGCAGCGCAGGGGCCCCAGTCTTAGGGTCAGCCTAGGAGTCCCAGTTCCATCGTTCCATACCCTATGACAAGTATTTTCATTTTCACAAGGGTAGTAAAAGAGCAAAGAATATAACAAGGACATCTATTCCTGCTTCATTGACTACAACTAAGCCTTTGACTGTGTTGATCACCAGAAGGTTTGGAATGCCATGAAGGATGTGTGTCCGAACCATCTGATCCGCCTCATCAAGAACCTTTACATCAACCAAGAAGCAACAGTCCGAACAGAACACGGTGATACGAATCATCAACAACTTTAACTATGCAGATGAAAAAACATTGATAGCAACAAGCGTAGGTGGAATAAAGGACTTATTACGGAGTGTCAGGATGAAAAGTTCGAACATGGGACTCCTACTCAACACAAAGAAGACAAAGATATTGACTACTGCCAGGTACGACCGGGACACATCTGAGATGGATGGTGACAAACTGGAAGTTGTAAAGGGCTTAAACCAACTTGCATCAGTGATCACTCAAGAGGCAGCAATGGCACCAGAAGTCAATAGGAAAATAGCTATGGGCAAATCAACAATAAGGTCCTCAAATCGAGGAACATTTCACTGGTGATGAAGATGCGGCTCGTACATAGTCTTGTCTTTTCTGTAGTAACATATGGATGCGAAACCTGTACGATGAAGAAAAAAGACAGAAGATGTATCAATGCCTTAGAAAAATGGTGCTGGAGAAGGATGTTATCAATAGCATGCATGGCAAGAAGTACAAACAAATCAATTTTGGAACAAATCAAGCCAGACATGTCACTCGATGCAAGGATCACCAAGCTACGACTTGTGTACACTTCATACTAAGAAAGCAATCCCTGGAGAAGGACATCATAGTCGGAGGAATAGAAAGAACAAGGCGAAGAGGAAGACCAGGAACCTCGATGGCTTGATACAATCAATCGATATCAGCAGAGAAGACCCTAATGGACCTATCTAGGCTGCACAAAATCGATCTTCTTACGGAGTGTTCAACCATCAAGATCCCATGGCTCGCGATCAAGCTGAAGGCAGTTAAATAATGTTAATAAGTAGAAGAAAATGTACTCCACAATTTGATGCCCAAATATTCTTGACTTCACCATTATGTGGATGGAAACTAATATTCATTTCATCAGGACTTGATTTGAGAAATCTAGACCCCCATGAATTTATGATGATCCAGGATACTATCTAGTTTTGTGACTTCTGTTGTAGTGTCTCAGACAGTGACCGTGGTGAGGTCGCCACAGTGTATTGTGGTCAAGGTAAGGACATCCCTCTTGTCCTTAAACTTGAGGGCCATCATGTTGTTGCTACATGTGCCCTGCTCTCACACTTTCTGAGCGTTTGCTCAATTAGCGGTTTAGGGAGCCAACCTGATTTTTTTTGCAAGGTGCCACATGCAACAGTACCTCTGTCAGAGGCGGATATCGTGGAAGGTTTAATTGCCACAATAAAAATAGACTACTCATTAGCTTCCTTCTGGCATCATACAGGATCAGATCATCAGATTACTGCTTTGTACTGGAATCACCACTTCAGTAAGTATTTTTTACATGGGATGCTTTATGATTTTCCATTTTCTCATCTTCTCCCTATTCAGGTCCGTACAATATCTGATCCTCTCAGTGGAGATCTTCTATATAAGAGAATTCTCCTGATGACCCATCAAGGATGGATATGGACAGGGACAAGATGGCGGAGAGGATCTTACACATCACCCTAGAGATCCTCTTCCGGCTTACTGGAGAGGTGAGAGATTCTGATGACGTCACATTACATCATTCTTATCTATGGGAATAACAGATGGACAGAACTGGAGAGGTGAGGACTCTGGAAATGTCTGGAGTGAGATTTATTACTGTGTCTCTCCATAACCAGGATTACACAGTAGTGAAGAAGACCTCTAGTGAGCGCTGTCAGGCCCCTATGTCTGAGGGATGGGGAAGACCCCTGAGCCCAATCACGGGGCCTCCACCTCACCCTCCGATACATGAGGACATCAATGACCAGAAGATCCTAGAACTCACCTACAAGATGATTGAGCTGCTGACTGGAGAGGTGACACTGCTGGGAATGCTGGGACATTATACAGTAACGCTATGAAGGGATCGGGGGTGACGGGATCATTGTATGTGTCAGGTTCCTATAAGGTGTCAGGACGTCACCGTCTATTTCTCCATGGAGGAGTGGGAGTATTTAGAAGGACACAAAGATCTGTACAAGGACGTCATGATGGAGGTTCCCCAGCCCCTCACATCACCAGGTAATAGACAGGACTAAATACACACGGCCTATGATTATCTGTATGTAAGGAATGAATTCAGTCCCTGTATGTGTCTCCTCCAGGTCTATCCAGTAAGAGGACAACACCAGAGAGATGTCCCCGTCCTCTTCTCCCACAGAACTGTAAACAAGAAGATCCCGATGTTCCTCAGGATCATCAGGTAGATGGAGAGAAGGTGCCATGAAATCTCCCTATGATGTGTAGACGGCTGTGAAGGTCTTGTGCTCAGTCTTGTTTTATCCTCCAGTATTATATGTGTTATACTTGTGTAATGAGAGCGGTGGAGATGGCAGGATTAGAGCTGATCATAGATGGGACTTCTCCATCTGTCTGTGACTTTTACAATATTTGTTTCAGGGGGAAGATCTGCCCCATATTAATACTACAGAGACATATGTGAGGGGTGATGAGCGGAGTAAAGAGGAGATTCCTACAGATAACCGCCCAGGTGAGTAGTAACCACTAAATGCAGAAAAGTCACAGATTCTTCTCCGTGTCTGATATAGTTTTGTGATACATTTGATAAATTGTTTGTTTTATGATTTTCTAAACAATTCTTCCACTTAGGTGGCTTTATGTGATGGCATTACAACTTTTTAACTGCCTTTTATTGCATTTTATTTTGAGGTTTGGTGCCCAAAAACATACAATTCTGGCATTTGGATTTATTTTTTCTTTACAAAGTTTTATTACTATGGGCTACTGTGAGCCCAGCAGCCAGCGTAAAGGCATATCTCTTAACTGGGTCCTACCTGAATGCCTCTACCTGGGCTTTTCCCTCAGAGGTTCAGTCCTGCTTCTTCTCTCTTTTAAGTCTCAACCAGAATGACAAATCCCCCAGGTAAGCAGAGAGTTTAGGTGGATCCCAGGCCCCCTTCCTCCAGACTTAGGGGTACTTCACACACAGCGAGATCGCTACTGAGATCGCTGCTGAGTCACGTTTTTTGTGACCTCATTAGTGATCTCGCTGTGTGTGACACTGAGCAGCGATCTAGCCCCTGCTGTGAGATCGCTGCTCGTTACACACAGCCCTGGTTCGTTTTTTTATTGTTGCTCTCCCGCTGATAAGCACACATCGCTGTGTGTGACAGCGAGAGAGCAACAATCCTGAATGTGAAGGGAGCAGGAGCCGGCGTCTGACAGCCTGCGGTAATCTGTAACCAAGGTAAACCTCGGGTAACCAAGGTGGTTACCCGATATTTACCTTCGTTACCAGCCTCCGCAGCTCTCACGCTGCCAGTGCCGGCTCCTGCTCCCTGCACACGCTAAGTTAAGCGGTGTGAGCTGGTAACTAAGGTAAACATCGGGTAACCATACCCGATGTTTACCTTAGTTACCAGTGTCCGCAGCTTCCAGACGCCGGCGCCGTGCAAGCGCAGCGTCGCTTGCACGTCGCTGCTGGCTGGAGGCTGGTCACTGGTCGCTGGTGAGATCTGCCTGTTTGACAGCTCACCAGCGACCATGTAGCGATGCAGCAGCGATCCTGACCAGGTCAGATCGCTGGTCGGATCGCTGCTGCATCGCTAAAGTGTGAAGGTACCCTAAGAGACAGGAACATTACAGGGGGTGATTACCTATAGACAATACAATGTACACACAAGCAATACAAATAATGGACAGTGAACCAAGCGTAAATACGAACCTAGACAACATGATATACAATACACCATATCCCACCATCACAAGGGAGCTCTGCATAGAGGGTTGAGAGATATACTGCAGGATGCGGCTGTACACAGAGGGCTAAGTGGAAAGCTGAACTGCAGGAGGGGGCTGTATACAGAGGACAAAAAGGTTACATACTGCAGGAGATTACTGGTTACAGGGGTCTAAGAGGAAGCTGAACTGCAGGAGGGGGCTGTATACAGGGGACAGAAAGAATACATACTGCAGGAGATGACTGGTTACAAGGGGCTGAAATAAGAGATATGCTGGAAAATGGGGCTCTGTATAGATGAGCTAAGATTTGTTGAGTTATGTTAGTTGCTTGCTGATGAAGGACCAGTGATGCATATAGCATCACTGGTCCCTCATCAGCAAGCAACAAACATAACTTCTATTAATGCATATAGCACATGATTATCTTCTGTAGAACAGCATCTTCAGTTTCACAAATCAAATTGTCAGTGTTAGACAACATACACAGCTCTACACTGCCATTGTGGAGGATTGCAGAAGAATTGAGCTTTGCTATAACCAGCTGCAAAAGTAAGACCACTTGGGAGCTATACTTATATAGGTGGCAAAAGATAAAACAATTAGGTAGTGCACTGTCCCAGAGCAGAGACTGAACAGAACCATATGGTGAATTTTACACTTAGATTAGCTTGTGGATAACTCAGAAAAGTTGAGCTATTCAATAATACAAAGAAGAGGGGCGGGGGGGGTGCAGTACAAAGGAGAAGCAAGTGGTACTGGAAAATGTGGTTAAAGCAGATAAGGAAAAATACGTCCGTCTTTAGTGGTGACAATCAGTAAAAATAGCAGCTCTAAGCAGGCCATGCCACTGAGCTCACTGATTGTCTGTTTGCCACGCTGTCTACAAGACATCAACGCTGCAGCCAATATCAGACACCGGGGAAAGCAGCAAACACTCACCCATGGTGAGTAATGCGCAGTTTGTGGAGTAAACTGCACAAACGGCACCCATGGATCAGGTTTTTCTGTAAGGAGACAACCCCTTTAACAAAATAAAATTACAGTTGCATTAATAAAACTTTTTTTATTTTCGGTAGATATCTTCACTAGGACCAAAAAGAGACATCTGATACCTTCAGAATGTAATAGGGGAAATCATGGTATCATACAAGATACGTATGAAGAACATGGCAGTATCCCAGATATACCTTCACCCTTCCACAGCAAAAACCTATCATCCGATCAACAGGTCCTATATTCTGATTCATTACAGACTAAGCAAAGTAAAAGTCACAAAAAGGGTGTTAAACAACGAAGAGGTCGCACAAGCACAAAGCAATTGTCGTGTTCAGAATGTCGGAAATGTTTTAATTATAAATCAGATCTCGTTATGCATCAGAGAATTCACACAGGGGAAAAGCCATATTTATGTATAGATTGCGGAAAATGTTTTAAGCAAAAAGTAACTCTTGATATGCATCAGAGAATTCACACAGGGGAAAAACCATTTTCATGTTTGGAATGTGGGAAATGTTTTAGCCGTAAAGAAACTTGTGTTATACATCAGAGAAGCCACACAGGAGAGAAGCCATATTCATGTTCAGAATGTGGGAAATGTTATAGTGCTAAAATAACTCTTGTTCGACATCAAACACGTCACACAGGGGAGAAGCCATATTCATGTTCAGAATGTGGAAAATGTTTTAACCTGAAAGCAAATCTTATTAGACATCATCAAATTCACACCAAGCAGAAACCATCTTCATTTTCATGTACAGAATGTGGGACATCTTTTAAAAGGAGATCGGATCTTTCGAAGCATCAGAGAATCCATCAAGGGGAAAAGTCAAATTCATGTTCACAATGTAGGAAATGTTTTAATTCGAGATCAGGTCTTGTTAGGCATCAAAAAAATCACTCGGGGGAAAAGCGACATTCATGTTTAGATTGTGGAAAATGTTTTAGGCGGAAATCAACTCTTGTTATTCATCAGAGAATTCACACGGGGGAAAAACCATTTTCATGTTCAGAATGTGGGAAATGTTTTAGCCATAAATCAGCTTTGGTTATGCATCAGAGAAGCCACACAGGGGAGAAGCCATATTCGTGTTCAGAATGTGAAAAATGTTATAGGGCTAAAATAAATCTTATTAAACATCAAAGAAGTCACAAAGGGAAGAGGCAATTATCATGATCAGAAAGTGAAAAATGTTGTAATAGGAAATCATGCCTTAATGACAATTAAAAAATTCACATAAGAAATGTTTTACTCACACACTACAACTTCATAGGCATCAAAGGGCATACACAAAGAAGGGTGTTTTTTTTATCAGTTTGCAACTGATCTAGGATTTTTATCTACTGGATCGGTTTTAAGGGATGAATGCTGGACATGTGAACCAAATTTATAGAACTAGAACAGCAGGTGAGGGAACTTCATTCATTATAATGATGGTTACTGATGTGTTTGGGAGAAGAAAAACTTCAAATCGTCTCCAAAAGAAGAGCATTTCCTAAAGCAGTTTCCATTTGGAAAAGTTGATTTTTTTTTTTTTTGGCAGTAAAATTTTTTTAAAAACTGGAAGGACTGAATCCATAACCTATAGGCATTTGTCCGATTCATCTATGTGATCGTGACAGAATTCTGGAGTAAATTGCTTTGTAAACCCACAACATTTTTATGCAATGTGAAGTTGCGTAAAAACCTTGCAACTTTTGTTATTCTCTCTAGTGTCACCCAGCTGTACCCACGTGGGTATAAAAATTCACCAAAAATTTTACTTGAGTAAGATTTGAGGCGAGGAACACGCCACTCTTTGGAGGCACTGGATTCATTGACTGGCAAGATGATGTCATCTGGGCATCGCTTGTGCATTGGGGTTGGACTTGAGGGTATGGTCTTCTGCTTTTTCTCCACCACTCCACCTGACTGCTCTGTTTCTTACCTCCTGTTTGAAATTTGCACTGGGCAACATGTATGCACAGTGATTCTGCGGGCGGTTTGCAAGTCTTCTATAAAAATATGTCGGATGTGTCAGATTTCCGCTCAATGACCAAAATTTCGATCTGTACATTCGCTGCCATGATGCCATTTTATTGAAGACTGTTCGCATTGTAATTCTATAGTCTTCAATAAAATAGCGACAGATGCGACGCATGCACAGATTAAGATTTTGGCTTAATGAAGAGGTAATTGAGCTGAAATATCAGTCTGCGCATGCGCCGCATCTGGCACCATTTTACTAAACACCTAAAGAACTCCCACAGAATCACACTGCGCATGCACTGCCCACTGGAATCATGGCGACAGCGGTGGCACAGACTTTCAAAAAAGAAGCAGGTCACTTTATAATCATTGAGCTGTACAAGAAACAGAGGAAGCAGGTGGAGGGGCGGAGAAGCATAACACCACCCTTCTATCCTTCTAATGTGTACATTACCACTTTTTGTAGGCAGATTCCACCCATTATTTGCCTAAACAAGCTCCGCAAGAACACTCCATCTAATGAATATAATGGAGAGCAATGTGAAAAACAAACTCTGGAGTGATTTAAAGAAGGGACATGTTCATTCTTTGGGCAGCTTCCGCTATGAAACTGCCCACTCTCTATTCTTGACAGTATAGAGCAAAAAATTCCAACAATGGAGGAAGCATGATGACTAAGCTGCTTCGGGACAATGGCTGTCTATGTTTTCATGAAGTGCCTTTACCTGGGAAAACTTATCTGCTGCACTGACATCTAAAAGTCGCTGTGTGAACATAGCCCAATAGTGATTTATTCCAGTTTCTGGACATGCAACAAGGGCAGCATTTTATGCTCTTGTTAAATTATATGATCACTTAGTTTTGATTTTGATATAATAAACTTTCCTTATAGTTTGATTGTCTTCACTCTTGAAACCAGTCTACTGCATCAGTCCTTTGCGGCTTTAATATCCTAAAATGTTTTGCATCGACATTTCCTTAAAGGAAATCTGTCAGGCGATATTCTGGTACAATACTAATGTTATCTTTAAATAGGGCTTTACCTTTCAGGATCAGTAAGTTTTATTGCTCTGCGTTATCCTGTTATCTTGTTGTAAGCTCCATAGAATTCAGTGTGACTTAAGGTGGTGTCACACGCAACAACTTACCAGCGATCCCGAAAACGATGCGACCTGATAGGGATCCCTGGTAAGTCGCTGGGAGGTCGCTGGTGAGATGTCACACAGTCAGACCTTACCAACGATGCAGGAATGATACAGGTCGCAGTAGCGACCTGTATAACGATCTCAGCAGTCACTGTGACCCTGTCACACAGTGTCAAACACAGCGATGTGTCCTACCCAGCAGGACATCGCCTTTGAAGAAAATGGCCTGGACCATTCTGCAACGACTAGCGATCTCACAGCAGGGGCCTGATCGCTGGTAGATGTCACACATAACAAGATCGCTAACGGGAGCGCTACTGCGTCACAGAAACCGTGACTCAGCAGCGATCTCGCTAGCGATCTCGTTATGTGTGACGGTACCTTTAGTAACTTGTCAAGCATATATAAATACAAACTGCAGATGCCCTGCTTCCCCTCCTACCTCTCAGTGATAGTAAATCTGAACTGAATATGCAATTCTGCCCCCACCCATACTCCCTCCCACGTCTCAGGAGGGACAGTGAATACTCTGGGAGTGGGTGAGGTAAGCAGTGAATATGCAAATAGTATTTACACACATTTGACTAGTGCGCACAAGACACTAATCAAGTATTTAAAGGTAACATTAGTAATGTACTACAAAATCACCTGACAGATTGCCTTTAAGACTGGCGTTTTTGCACTCCATTCTTACTGAAGACTGCTGTACTAGCTAAGTAAGACGCACCTAATTCATTAAAGGGTGCGCATCTCTTAATAAATTCGGTGCATTTTACAACTCCTATGCACCTTCGCCAAATATTCTGCACCAAATTTTCCGAGATGTCAAGGTATTTTACGCCAGAAAGGAGACAGATGCTGACCCTTTCACTGCCATCATCTGTATTCTAAATGAGTATATTTTCATATCAATGCAGCTGAAAATGACAAAAACACATAATAAATATGAAAACATCTATCAATAAAATGATTCAAAGGTTCCAGAATTATCTATGGAGGACAAAATTATTTAAAAATAAATGTTTAACATTAAATGCTTTTAAGACAATTGATGAAATCATCGGTCCCCTCCTGACTCTGTTTTTTTATTTCTTATTTTACTTTTTTTTCTGAAAAGGGTCTATTTTGTAAAAAGATAGTATATTTTATACTGGGGGTTTTTAAGCAATTTTTTTTACATTTTTTTTACCTGTTTTTATTTTTTATTTCGGAGATAATATAATAATCGGAGCTGATGTCGCGGGCGGCGGGGCGCTGTGCTCGATAACGCTCGGATCCAGCGCTGCTGCTCAGTGGCTCGAGCGGTGGGCCGGATCTGGGGACTCGAGCGGCGCTCCTTGCCCGTGAGTGAAAAGGGGGTGGTTTGTTTTGGGGATTTAGTCCGTGACGCCACCCACGGGTTGTGGTGAAGATGGGCACCACCGCTGCTGGTGACGGGGATCCCGGGAGCGATGGTAGGGAGCAGCTGGGATGTTGTTTTCCCCCTCCGTGGGTAGGGGTTGGTGGTCCCGGGGCCTGGTGGTGTGACGGGGAGGCAGGGTCGGTGAGGCGCAGGGACAGCGTGGCGCGGTGCTGGATGGGACGGGTGTACTCACTCAGCAATAGAGGCACAAAGTCTCCGGTGAACCAAACGGCTGGATGGACGCGTCCTGCAGCCGGCTGCAGTGTCTCTCCCCGGACAGGTGATGGTGGCTGTCTCTCCCTGCACCTTTTGTGTACTGTGTTGACTCCAATGGCTTCCCAACGGTAGTCCGCTCCCCGGTGTATAGATACCGGAGGAGCCCGTTTTGACCGCAGGCGCTGGCCCTTGGACTTCTAGCCGGTGGCTGTATGTCCTCACGGTGTGAGCGGTTGCCTTCAATCGGGAATTGGTTGTTAGGGAACCCCGGGGGTTCCTGTCACATTCGGATTTGACTATTGTCGGCGGCTCCAAGCCTGGTCAGGGTCCGATGGCCCTGCCTGGGTGTGCTTAGCTTCACTCCGTTCCCCGGTCCGGTAGTGGTGGGCCACCGCCCAGCCCCGGTCCTTACAGCTCTGCAGAGTTCCACCAACTCCTGCAGACGGCCACCACCATCTGCCGACCTTGCTCTCAGTGCCTGGGCTCCAACCCAGACACTCGCAGGACGTGACCTCTCACTTTCACCTCCTGAACTGATCTACTCCAAACTCTAACTGACTGCTTTCCCGCCTCCAGGCCTGTGAACTCCTCGGTGGGTGGGGCCAACCGCCTGGCTCCGCCCCACCTGGTGTGGACATCAGACCCTGGAGGGAGGCAACAAGGGTTTTGTGTCTGACTAATGTTACTGTCCGGGAGTGTGGGTGTGTGTTTTGTCTGTGGCTACCTGGCTAGTCCAGGGCGCCACATTCCACCTTGGTAAAATGCAGACCGTCCGCGGGCTGCCCGTCCATCACCGGTTTTATTTTTCAAAACTGTAAAAAAATAAATAACATGCAAACGGTAAACATATCAACATAAGCATTCTTCTGATCACTTTAAACGTTGCACATATAAAACATTTTTAATACTGACAGACGGACGGACGGATGTCTTCCGCTCTCCCACCCAAGCAACCTAGCCCTGATGCTGCCCCTAAGAAGTGGGCAGCACCCCTTGACCCCAGTCCAGGTTCAGGCTGCCCGAGCGGGAACGGGTACGGTAACTCGCACCCGACTGTCACTTCAGGGGACCCCACGTCCAAGGGGGACCCCTGACCCGCGGAGGATGGCCACCGGTCCTGGTGGTGGCCGGGCTCCAGCCTGCTCTGCTGTGGGCCCTTCCTCCAATCTGCCTCTCCGGAGGCGGCAACGGTATCCATCCCACAACATTATTTACAGGCCCACAAGTTCGTGGGTGGCCTGCTAGTTCTCGGCCATTTTCATGAGGAGTTTCTCATGTGGGTATGGGAATGAACTTAACAACAGGGCAACTCCAGTCCCAACGGGGACGGTTCTCTTCTCGGACGGTAATCAGGTGATTTTTCAGATTGATTAGTGTTCATCTTGCTGAGGGTCCCAACGGGGGACAACAGGGTGCAACAGTGGACCGCTGCCTTCACTTTAGGTCGACCTCCTCGTTGACTTTCTCCACCTCGACATCCTGATGGCAAGGTGGAGGAGGGGACTGGGACTCCGCTTGGAAACTACGGCCTTCCCTCACCTTTACATCGAGGGCAAACCAGCCCCTCTCCCCGCAGGGTCGAGTGTAGGACACGAGGTCACCTGGCAGCAGGTCTCGGCCTGGGTGGCCCGTCGTCAGATGGGCATGCACATCTCGGCGAGCCACGAACATCTCGCCCTCCAGGCCTGGCTCATAAATTAAGCCGTACCCCCAATGGGGATCAAATCTCTGGACCTGACCTTCATACACCGGGCCCCTGTACCCGGAATGTAGCATGGCGGAGGTTGTCCTTTTCGCGGATGGTGCGGGCCACCACTTCGGCTCTTTGTCGCTCTCTCTCGGCAATTTTCCGGCCCAGCGGGTTCGGTTCCCTGTACCAATAAGGGGCGTCTGTGGTCGGTCCCCGCGGGACTTCCTTTACGCTGCCCACAACTGGCGCCCTTTTTGGAAGGTCCCGCGGTGACATGGCCTGGGGTGCTGCCTCACAGCGGCGACCCGGCGCAGCCTCAGCCGAGGTTTGGGGTTTGGGAACGGGTCCTCACCGGCTGGACCTCCGCCTCCTTCTGGACCGGACGGACTACCGGAGCCGGGACGGTCTTGGGTGCGGCCACTTCCGGTGCCGATGGCCTTTCTTCGCGGACGGGCACCTCCCGCTGGATCTTCCATGGTAGCGGTGCGGGTCGTCTGCGGACATCGCTGGCAGGATGGTCCTCCAGGGCGGACGGCCGGAACTCCGCTACCGGTGGTGGGGGTAGCGGGCCTAGTGGCGGGGCAGCAGCAGCCGAAACGGATAGCGGGGGAGGCAGCAGGGTGAGCGGGCACAGACTGGGCACCTCAGCCGCAGCGACCGGTCCCTCGGGGACACAGGGGCGTGGGTCACCTGCCCAATCCTCTAACTCTGTCTCCACCTCACATCTCCGCACGGCCGCCGCCATGTCGGCCATCCATTCTTCCACAAGAGACTGCACTTGGGCCTGCAGGCGGCTGCACATTCGTGCGGTCCGGACCTTCACCCACGCCGCTGTTCCTGGCGTGGGCTCTGGGGTTTCAGTGGTGCCGGACGGACGGGTCATCTTGCGCAGCAGTGTTCCAGGAACCAAATGGTTGCAGAGTCCTGGCGTCCCTGCTTTTATGGCCTCGACTACATTAAGCAGGCTTTCACCCGCCCCCCCTTGGTTCTCTTTAGCACTTCTGTTTTTTGGGGGCGGGGCTTCGCTTTTCGCGCCTTCCCTGCTCGGGGAAGACGCTCGAGCGGGAAATCTTCGTGCCAAAGATGGCGGCGCTTCAAAATTTTCAACCGGACGCCGCCGGCGGGGATCACAAGGCGCACTTCTACTGGTAAGTAGATCAGTTCTATCCTGTTCGTGATGCCAAGGTGTCGCGGGCAGCGGGGCGCTGCGCTCGCTAACGCTCGGGTCCGGCTCTGCTGCTGCTGCTCGGTGGCTCGAGCGGTGGGCCGGATCCGGGGCGAGGAGCGCCGCTCGAGTCCCGTGAGTGAAAAGGGGGTGGTTTGTTTTGGGGATTTAGTCTGTGACGCCACCCATGGGTTGTGGTGAAGATGGGCACCACCGCTGCTGGTGACGGGGATCCCGGGAGCGATGGTAGGGAGCAGCTGGGATGTTGTTTTCCCCCTCCGTGGGTAGGGGTTGGTGGTCCCGGGGCCTGGTGGTGTGACGGGGAGGCAGGGTCGGTGAGGTGCAGGGTTGCAGGGACAGAGCGGCGCGGTGCCGGGTGGCACGGGTGTACTCACTCAGCAATAGAGGCACAAAGTCTCCGGTGAACCAAACGGCTGGATGGACGCGTCCTGCAGCCGGCTGCAGTGTCTCTCCCCGGACAGGTGATGGTGGCTGTCTCTCCCTGCACCTTTGTGTACTGTGTTGACTCCAATGGCTTCCCAACGGTAGTCCGCTCCCCGGTGTATAGATACCGGAGGAGCCCGTTTTGACCGCAGGCGCTGGCTCTTGGACTTCTAGCCGGTGGCGGTGGCTGTATGTCCTCACGGTGTGAGCGGTTGCCTTCAATCGGGAATTGGTTGTTAGGGAACCCCGGGGGTTCCTGTCACATTCGGATTTGACTATTGTCGGCGGCTCCAAGCCTGGTCAGGGTCCGATGGCCCTGCCTGGGTGTGCTTAGCTTCACTCCGTTCCCCGGTCCGGTAGGGGTGGGCCACCGCCCAGCCCCGGTCCTTACAGCTCTGCGGAGTTCCACCAACTCCTGCAGACGGCCACCACCATCTGCCGACCTTGCTCTCAGTGCCTGGGCTCCAACCCAGACACTCGCAGGACGTGACCTCTCACTTTCACCTCCTGAACTGATCTACTCCAAACTCTAACTGACTGCTTTCCCGCCTCCAGGCCTGTGAACTCCTCGGTGGGTGGGGCCAACCGCCTGGCTCCGCCCCACCTGGTGTGGACATCAGACCCTGGAGGGAGGCAACAAGGGTTTTGTGTCTGACTAATGTTACTGTCCAGGGGTGGGGGTGTGTGTGTGTTTTGTCTGTGGCTACCTGGCTAGTCCAGGGCGCCACACTGACTCCTCACAGATCTGTGGAAAAATCTGATTACTCTGACCCCTCTACTAAACACCATAATACGCGTGGACTGAATTTATTAGTTTTCCCATGGTGCAGAGAGGTAGAAAACCCTCACTGGCATCATCCCCAGCCCCAGGAGAGACCCAAAACACAAGCTTGCAGGAGAGCATACAGAATTTTTTTAAAGAAGGAAACACCCATCTTAAAGTTGCGGATCACAAAATGGCGGCTGCAGTCCAATCTACCATCCCAGTAACTGCACAGAGGGAAGAACAAAATATGGGGCAGTCTTTGCCTATTGAAACCAACAATGCCGGAGATCACGTCAGCAGACCCCTCACCCCGGTCCCCTTCGCTATCCCAACTGCAGGACCCCAGAGGCACGTGTCGCTAGTGTTTGAAGAGTTTAAAGATCTCGGATCCCAAATGATGAACTTTCCAACTAAAGCAGACATGGAGGGCTACATAGGGAGACTAGAGATTCTTTATAAAGCTGAAATACAGGCCCTGAAAACTTCTGTGGTGCAGATGTCAGATCAAGTCTCCCAACTGGAAGCAACTTCGACCTCATTGGCGGTGGAGCAGAAGACACAGGGTGACACCCTTGTTCTTCACTCAGAACAATTGCATTTCCTCTTCGGTACAGTAGAAGACTTGGAGAACCATAACCGCTGCAATAATATTAGGATCCAGGGACTCCCAGAGGCAACCCCTGCAGCGGAATTATTCTCTACCCTTAAAGGTATTTTCAATTCATTGCTCGGAAGGGAACCCACAGAGGAGCTGCTGATTGATAGAACCCATCGAGCTTTAAGGCCTCGTAATCAGGACTCCAACAACCCTAGAGATGTCATTTGCCGAATCCATTGTTATACAGTAAAGGAGGAAATAATGAGACAAGCAAGGATCAAGAGCCCATTTGATTTCGACGGAGCCCGCCTAATGTTTCTTGCAGACCTGTCTAGAACCACACGAGCCCTGAGACCGGTTCTGGAGGCACTGAAAGAGAGAAATATTCCCTATTCTTGGGGGTTTCCGTTTCAACTGCAGGTCAGAGATCAAAGAGGTATGGTGACCTTTAAAGATCCAAGTGGCTTATCAGAGTTCTTAGAGTGCCTTAATTTACCGCCAATACCAAACCTGGACTGGCCATCATTCCCATTGGCACCTCCTGAGAGGCCTACTACCCGCAGAAGAGCAGCACAGCAACAGTCACGGCCAAGAAACGAAGAATCATCAATGATCCGCCGGTCTACACGTTCATCTGAACTGTGAATATGAGTTTTCTTTAGATTTAGAATGCTAGATTTTGTGAGCTTTATTTGCTGGGTGGAGGGGCGGGGGTGGCCGGGACCGTCCCAATAGGTAAGGGTGTGGGCCCCTTTTTTTTTTTTTTTTTCTCTTTCCTCCCTTTCCTTCTCCCGGTGGCTCCTCTGGCCCTCCTCTCTCCCTTGGGAGCTGGTGGTCGGAGGGGGGTGCGTGGTGGGGAAGGGGGGTTGGGATGGAGCCAGGGTCACCCGGCATTTCCTTTTATGAAAATTAAAGTGATGGGATTGTTTTATTCCCAAGATACTTACTTAACCAGTTGGACATCCTGACAGGATGTTTCATTCAAGACATAAAATAATGGTCTCAGATAGGTTAGGAGTCATTACCGGTCCTTTTCTGTGTGTTTATGCATTACGTTATGTGATATTGTAGGGGATCCCCTATGGGTGTTTCTTACGGTTATTGAAAGACACCCCCACTTACTAAACTTGTTTCAACAAGTAGTGGATCATCTACCCCAACGCAAGTGGGTTGGATTCTCCATAAAACTTCTCCTTGACATAGTGTCAAGGAGCTTGCCTATTCTCTTTATAGGCTTGCTATTCTAGTCTTTTTTGTGGTACCTTTCTTTTTCAGCTTTTTTCTTATCGTACTTCTTGTGCGTACCTTTTCCTACTTCCCAGTGTCCATTCCCTATCCCACCCAACAGGTCTCTTCCGTGAGGAGGAATAAAAAATCAACATGTCAGCAATTAAGGTGGCCTAGCTCAATGTTAAAGGTTTGAATACCCCTCAGAAACGTGCAGAAATATTATATGGCATGCACAAGATGGGGGTACAGGTGTTATTTATTCAGGAACACATTTTAAAAGTCAACACTTTCCAGAGGTCAAAAACAAATACTTTACGCAGTGGTACCATAGCTCCAACCCTGACTCCAGATCTAAAGGGGTGAGCATAGCGGTGCATAAGAATTTGCAACAAAAGGTGCTAGAGATAGATCTGGATGAGCAGGGACGGTTTGTGTTTTTTAAAAATGTCAGTGGAAGGTCAGACTTATACCTTTGCTAACTTATATCTCCCGAACAAAGAACCGGTTAAGTCATGCCGGAGATATCTGCGTAGACTGGAAAGCTTTTTGGAAGGATTCTTAATATTAGGAGGAGACTTCAACTTGGTCACGGATAAAGAGATGGATTCTTCCTCTGGTAAGTCAGCAATTCCTCCCTCGCAACTATCCTACCATCTCTAACTTAAGGGATAACTTCCCGGACCAATCAGTACCTTGGTTTGCATACCTTCAACTACAGTCATTTGTGGCTGCCCTTCAGATGAGGGGGCTGACAAGTGCCAAATTAACCCAATTTGACTCTCTTTTGCTCCAGGACACTACTCCTAAACACACCATATCTCAGGTGTATTCAAATCTTACTCAACACCAGACTGATGATGAGCCTTGGTTTAAAAAAGAATGGGAAAGGAAACTGGGAGAGGTAATACCAAGGGATCAGTGGGAGAGAGCTTTCTTTTGTGCACACAAACTCCCGATGGCTTGTAAAGCACAGGAACAGAACTATAAAATAATTACTAGATGGTACAAATGCCCAGAAACTTTACACAAAATCTACCCTTCCATCTCGGAAGTGTGTTGGAGATGCGGTGCGGCCCCAGGCAGTATGCTACATATCTGGTGGGAGTGTCAACCAATACAGCAATTGTTGTCCAAGATTTTGGAGGTCTATGCTCAGGTCACGGGAGTGGAGGTGCACAAAACCCCCCAGTTATGCTTGTTATCTATGATCCCTGGCTCAGTCAAGACAATTAAGCAAGGTCTTTTAAAACATTGTGTCACTGCAGCTCACGCTATTATCCCCAGAAAGTGGAGATCATCTGTTGCCCCTACTCTGAAGGATTGGGTGACAGAAATGGATGCCCTGAGTAGAATGGAGCGGCTCACTTCCTACAATCAATTATACATGGATAGATATTATTTGGTTTGGCAAAGCTTGATTATGTTCCGAGAGTCACCTGATCTCCACAGGTGGATCTAGATCAGACCTGGGCAAGGGGCGGCCCGCGGGCCACATCCGGCCCGCCTGCTCTCTGTGACCGGCCCGCCCGTCTTCAGCCGGTGCAGTGGAGCCGGGCTGCAGCGTGCCGAGTAGGGAGAGATCCTGTGCAGGTCCGCACAGTCAGTGCAGGAGAAGGAGCAGCACAGCACAGCAGACAGAATAATTCATCTTCCAGGACCTGCGATGATGTCACGCCCATGTGACTGTGTGGGAGGACACAGGATGCCGGGCAGAAAGCAGGAGACTGAATCCTGAAGGAGATGTGGACACATGACTGGTAATAAGAAAAGAGGGGACATGAGGGTGAGGGGGCTGCAGGGTGAGTGCATATGAGGGCTGCAGGCTGACAGAAGGATGTGAAGGGTGCAGAGTGTTTGAGAGGGGTAAGTTGGGGTACAGGCAGGGTGAGATATGTGGGCAGGGTGTGTGACATATGGGGGTGTAGTGTGTGTGATATGGGGGTGCAGGCTGTATGGGGTGTAGTGTGTGTGATATGGGGGTGCAGGTGTAGTATATTACAGGTGTGCTATATGGAGGTGTATATAGTGGTGTAGTATATGGGGGTATAGTGATGTAGTATATTACAGGTGTACTATATGGAGGTGTAGTATATTACAGGTGTGCTATATGGAGGTGTATATAGTGGTGTAGTATATGGGGGTATAGTGATGTAGTATATTACAGGTGTGCTATATGGAGGTGTAGTATATTACAGGTGTGCTATATGGAGGTGTATATAGTGGTGTAGTATATGGGGGTATAGTGATGTAGTATATTACAGGTGTGCTATATGGGGGTGTAGTATATTACAGGTGTGCTATATGGAGGTGTATATAGTGGTGTAGTATATGGGGGTATAGTGATGTAGTATATTACAGGTGTGCTATATGGGGGTGTAGTATATTACAGGTGTGCTATATGGAGGTGTATATAGTGGTGTAGTATATGGGGGTATAGTGATGTAGTATATTACAGGTGTGCTATATGGGGGTGTAGTATATTACAGGTGTGCTATATGGAGGTGTATATAGTGGTGTAGTATATGGGGGTATAGTGATGTAGTATATTACAGGTGTGCTATATGGAGGTGTAGTATATTACAGGTGTGCTATATGGAGGTGTATATAGTGGTGTAGTATATGGGGGTATAGTGATGTAGTATATTACAGGTGTGCTATATGGAGGTGTATATAGTGGTGTAGTATATGGGGGTATAGTGATGTAGTATATTACAGGTGTGCTATATGGAGGTGTAGTATATTACAGGTGTGCTATATGGAGGTGTATATAGTGGTGTAGTATATGGGGGTATAGTGATGTAGTATATTACAGGTGTGCTATATGGAGGTGTAGTATATTACAGGTGTGCTATATGGAGGTGTATATAGTGGTGTAGTATATGGGGGTATAGTGATGTAGTATATTACAGGTGTGCTATATGGAGGTGTAGTATATTACAGGTGTACTATATGGAGGTGTAGTATATTACAGGTGTACTATATGGAGGTGTAGTGATGTAGTATATTACAGGTGTGCTCTATGGAGGTGTAGTATATTACAGGTGTGCTATATGGAGGTGTACTATATTACAGGTGTGCTATATGGAGGTGTATATAGTGGTGTAGTATATGGGGGAACCTAAAGACTCATCTGTTCAGAAATGCCTATAACCTTGAATGACCTCACTGCCCCACCACCGTGCGGAGCTGCCGCCCCACCACCGTGCGGAGCTGCCACCCCACCTACACCCCACCTACTGTCTCCTCCCCATAATCCTATAGAATGTAAGCCCGCAAGGGTAGGGCCCTCTTCCCTCTGTACTAGTCTGTCTACTGTAACTTGTATATGTATTCTGTATGTAACCCCCTTCTCATGTACAGCACCATGGAATCAATGGTGCTCTATAAATAAATAATAATAATAATAAAAATAATAATAGTGATGTAGTATATTACAGGTGTACTATATGGAGGTGTAGTATATTACAGGTGTGCTATATGGAGGTGTAGTATATTACAGGTGTACTATATGGAGGTGTAGTGATGTAGTATATTACAGGTGTGCTCTATGGAGGTGTAGTATATTACAGGTGTACTATATGGAGGTGTAGTGATGTAGTATATTACAGGTGTGCTCTATGGAGGTGTAGTATATTACAGGTGTGCTATATGGAGGTGTAGTATATTACAGGTGTACTATATGGAGGTGTAGTATATTACAGGTGTGCTATATGGAGGTGTATATTACAGGTGTGCTATATGGAGGTGTAGTATATTACAGGTGTGCTATATGGAGGTGTAGTATATTACAGGTGTGCTATATGGAGGTGTAGTATATTACAGGTGTGCTATATGGAGGTGTAGTATATTACAGGTGTGCTATATGGAGGTGTAGTATATTACAGGTGTACTATATGGAGGTGTAGTGATGTAGTATATTACAGGTGTGCTCTATGGAGGTGTAGTATATTACAGGTGTGCTATATGGAGGTGTAGTATATTACAGGTGTACTATATGGAGGTGTAGTATATTACAGGTGTACTATATGGAGGTGTAGTATATTACAGGTGTGCTATATGGAGGTGTATATTACAGGTGTGCTATATGGAGGTGTAGTATATTACAGGTGTGCTATATGGAGGTGTAGTATATTACAGGTGTGCTCTATGGAGGTGTAGTATATTACAGGTGTGCTATATGGAGGTGTAGTATATTACAGGTGTACTATATGGAGGTGTAGTATATTACAGGTGTACTATATGGAGGTGTAGTATATTACAGGTGTGCTATATGGAGGTGTATATTACAGGTGTGCTATATGGAGGTGTAGTATATTACAGGTGTGCTATATGGAGGTGTAGTATATTACAGGTGTGCTATATGGAGGTGTAGTGATGTAGTATATTACAGGTGTGCTATATGGAGGTGTAGTATATTACAGGTGTAGTATATGGGGTGTAGTGATGTAGTATATTACAGGTGTATATAGGGGTGTAGTGATGTAGTATATTACAGGTGTATATAGGGGTGTAGTGATGTAGTATATTACAGGTGTATATAGGGGTGTAGTGATGTAGTATATTACAGGTGTATATAGGGGTGTAGTGATGTAGTATATTACAGGTGTAGTATATGGGGTGTAGTGATGTAGTATATTACAGGTGTATATAGGGGTGTAGTGATGTAGTATATTACAGGTGTATATAGGGGTGTAGTGATGTAGTATATTACAGGTGTAGTATATGGGGTGTAGTGATGTAGTATATTACAGGTGTATATAGGGGTGTAGTGATGTAGTATATTACAGGTGTACTATATGGAGGTGTAGTATATTACAGGTGTGCTATATGGAGGTGTAGTATATTACAGGTGTGCTATATGGAGGTGTAGTATATTACAGGTGTATATAGGGGTGTAGTGATGTAGTATATTACAGGTGTATATAGGGGTGTAGTGATGTAGTATATTACAGGTGTATATAGGGGTGTAGTGATGTAGTATATTACAGGTGTACTATATGGAGTTGTAGTATATTACAGGTGTACTATATGGAGTTGTAGTATATTACAGGTGTGCTATATGGAGTTGTAGTATATTACAGGTGTGCTATATGGAGTTGTAGTATATTACAGGTGTATATAGGGGTGTAGTGATGTAGTATATTACAGGTGTAGTATATAGGGGTGTAATGATGTAGTATATCGGAGGTGTATTATATAGTGGTGTAGTATAATACAGGTGTATATGGGGGTGTAGTATATTACAGGTATATGGAGGGAGTGTAGTATAATACAGGTATAGTATATAGGGGTGTAGTGGTGTAGTTTATTACAGGTGTAGTATATGGAGGGGGTGTAGTGATGTAGTATATTGGGTAGAACTGAGTTAATTATATTAGTCCGGCCCTCTAAACCAATCCCAATTTCTCATGCGGCCCCATGGGAAAATTAATTGCCCACCCCTGATCTAGATTTACCTATCACAAAGAGATTGGTCACCTTGGAATGGTCTAAATGGCATGGTACGAGGTACATAAGCTCTCCTATCCCCTCCCACCCCCCCAAGCCTTCCCTTAATCTGTCATTGTTTGTCTTTATGTGCCCCTGTCGTTGTCGTCTCTCTCTTAGGCGGGCTTTGCACGTTGCGACATCGCAAGCCGATGCTGCGATGTCGCACACGATAGTCCCCGCCCCCGTCGCAGGTACGATATCGTGTGATAGCTGGCGTAGCGAAAATTATCGCTACACCAGCTTCACACGCACTCACCCGCCCTGCGACCGTCGCTCTGGCCGTCGCCCCGCCTCCTTCCTAAGGGGGCGGGTCGTGCGGCGTCATAGCGACGTCACACGGCAGGCGACCAATAGCGGCGGAGGGGCGCAGTTCAGCAGGATATAAACATCCTGCCCACCTCCTTCCTTCCGCATATCCTACGGAAGCCACAGTGACGCCGGTAGGAGATGTTCCTCGCTCCTGCGGCTTCACACACAGCGATGTGTGCTGCCGCAGGAACGAGGAACCACATCGGACCGTCGCGTCAGCGTAATCATGGATTACGCCGACGCTGCAGCGATGATACGATTACGACGATTTTGCGCTCGTAAATCGTATCATCTAGGCTTTACACACTACAATGTCGCATGCGATGCCGGAAGTACGTCATTTTCAATTTGACCCCACCAACATCGCACCTGCGATGTCGTAGTGTGCAAAGCCACCCTTAGTCTCCTTTCTTTTTCCATTTTTCTCTTAATCTTTTTTTTTTCTCTCTATGATACGGTCTTGGGTTTATTAATATAACATAGGGATTGTGTTTTACATGTGTTATACCTGATGGTTTATCACATGCTCAATATCCTTTTGGGTATGATATTCAATGAGACTATTTACAATTGTTCTTTGATACATGTGTTGATTCACATTCTGATGTAATTTGCATTTGCATTTAATTTTCAATAAAAATTTGTGTAAGAAAAAAAAAACAAGCGTGTTCTTGGCATTATCTGTAAAAAATTAGAGATTTCTAAACACTGGGGTATAGGAAGTCCCACATAACCAATTGCGTGCCAAAAATCCCACCTCACCAGTTGAGGGTTAAGACGAAGTCGTTCTTGCAATAAAGCCTCTACCAAAAAACAAAGTGTGAGAACATTCCAATAGAGCTAATAAAGTCTTCTGAAGCAGCAGTTGATGCTATAACAGGCCTGTGTCAACAGATATGGACAACTGGTAAATGGGCCAAGGACTCGACAAGATCAATGTTTATTCCTATTCCGAAGAAGGGAGCTGCTACTGACTGTGGAAACTATTTGACTATTGCGCTTGGACCTCATGCTAGCAAAATACTATTGAAAATCCTACAGAGTCATGGAAGTGTCAAGGTTGACAGACAGTCCTGTGGTGTCCGGCTGTAGAAGGTCGCAGCATTTGACTACAGAAACTGCTCCCGTACATTCTATTCTTCCTGCTGTGGTGTTAATGGTATTCTATGTATCGTCTCTTTTTGGGGATTATCCCTTTCCTTTTAGGACCCTGCAGATATTCTCACCTTTTAGCTGCTAATCATCATCACTTGCCGTGTCTGACTATGCAGAGATGCTTCAGTTCATGGTCGGCCCATATCACAGCTCCTAGCCTGGGTGGGGAAGCATAATACATTTATGATAAGTGGTATACACATAACATCAGTAGCGTGCGAACGCATTGGCTAAGTTGGGGAGGTATATATCCCCCAACAGCTGTACTTGACCACTACACTGCCTGCTGCTTCAACGACCAGGCCGCCACTGCGATTTTAAATGTTTTTGTGTCGGCCCAGCCACATTACAGTTCAGTAGTTACGACTGTGCAGTAGCATGTGTGATATGTCTGCTAAAGTGATATCATATGTACAATGAGAAAAAAAATGAGTGAATGACCCCCAAAAAAAAGAGAAGGCACGAGGCTCATGTATTAAGATGACAGATCCAATAATATATAGTAAGAATGGTCATTGTGTGACCATTTCAACATGGGAGATGGTGTACCAAAATAATGAACTGAGCAAAATAATACAGTATATCATGTAACAACTGCTTACCCACATAATGATATATCCTGCATATGTCAATAGCCTCGACGCGCGTTTCTCATGGGCTTCCTCATGGGGCTGTGTGAGCATGTGTGAAGACATGTGACATCAGGTGTATGGGAGTAACTCCGCAATGATCAGGCGCATGCGGGATGGGGCTCCAGTTGCGAAAGCGTCATTTCCGCCAATCCCAGAGACAGCGTGGGTCAAGGAAAAATTTCATGTGACATCAAATGACCTGTACTGCCCTGTGAGGATGCCATTAGAGACACAAGAGGACAGAAGCGCCAGTACGCATGCACAAACAGCAGTAGCCATATTTATTGTGATGAAATATGAGCAAACTAAAATCTAATATGGCATATGTTCGGAAAACAAAAAAAAAAAAACAGAGGGAAAGGGAATAAGAAATGTTAATGTGAGAGTGGATATGAAATAAAGTACTGTGGAGAATGTATGTAAGATCTACGCATGTAATTATGAAGGCAGTGAGTAAAAAAAAAACGTGGAAGAAATATATGTAGAAAGAAAGGGGGGAATAATTGAAAAATAATGTAAAAAAAATGAACATTGATCAAAAACATATATGGGAAAAAGGGTTGTGGAGAAGGAAACAAAAGACAAAAATAATGGTGAAACCTATAATGAATAAATAAGTGAAAACCCAACGTCAAAGGACGAAGAGGAAGGCCAAGATGCGGAATGCCATTTTCAAGAATATGAAAAATAAATGGGAAGTGACGGCAGTGTCCATGCCTTAGGTCACAATCACTGAACTACTACTAAAATAAAGAAAAAGAATAAAAAACACACATTAAAAATCCAGATAAACGGAAGAAATTTTTTATAAAAAAAAAGGGGGTGAAACTCAGCTTCTCATAAAGGTAGAATGGGGTGTTTGTATGTAAGATATTCCAGAAACATGTATTATTTCAATATGGGAGATGGTGTAAAAGCAACAATAATGAACCGAGGATCATCAAGCATCAAGTGCTTCTCCATGTAGTGATAAATCCCTGCATATGTAAACAGCCCCGACGCAGGTTTCGCATGGGCTTCCTCAGGGAACTGTGTGAACGTATGTGAGATATTTTTGTATCCCATCAGGTGTTAGGGATTAACATCCGTGATTGCCAGAAGTGACCTGTCGGCAGCTGGAACCCTGCCCCACATGATCATTGTGGCGTTAATATTGAAATTATACACTGACCTATCTTACTTTGTGCGGATGTGATATATTAATTGTTCCTTCTGTATGGGCGCCCTCTAGTGGCTACATCACATCTTTACAACTTAGAACTTGATTTACTTTTCTATCAGTGGTCACTGTAAGTCATTTAAATCATGTACATATTAATAAATTATAGACATTTTTTATATTGTGCCTATTATTCAATAAAACTGACTTTTTATTTACGTCAATATGCTTCATTACTCAACCACTTTTTGATTGTGGGACAATGGTTCCTTTTTCTGTTCACAGTTCTGGTTCTTTTAAATTCAGTAAAGTGACGGCATGTACCGCACCCTGCACTGCCACATATGATTGTATGAATCCATGTGTGTTTGTGAATATGTCAATGTATATTTATATGTCTGTTTATATGTATTTTTGTGTATGTGTAAAATTTGTATTTGCTTTTATGCATATATATATATATATATATATATATATATATATATATATATATATATATTTCTCATGTCTATGTAAATTGTCTCTCCAGGAAAGGAGACAAACTCTAGCGCAGCGCCACCTATTGGAAGTAGCGATCCTAAAAGTCAAAAGTGGATTTTTAACAATCCTTTGCATATGACTTAGGATTTATGCCAGATCAGAATCACAATTTGCAGACACGGTGTTTCGGGGTGCTTGCCCCTCGTCAGTGCAAAGTATGGGGTGTCTGATCCGGCTCATGAGAAGCTATGTGGGGACCACGGGGGAACACTATTCTCCTTAAGTAGACTTTGCAAGCCAGTCTGGCTGCCAGTAAGGGGACTTATATCTTCAATGCCCCTCTGGGAAATATCTTGTCTATGTAGTAAGCTTGGTTCTGTTCCTGTATCTATGTAAGCACCATGCTCTGTTCTGTTCCCATATCTATGTACCAACTACCGTTATTTTTAAAGCCTGTTACCTCTGCTGCTTTAATGCTGTGGTCAGACATAAGCAGGCTACAGATGAGCTGCCGCAACTCGATGGCCATTGCTTTATGATTGCCCCCCAGGCTAAAGTTTGCCAACCATCCCCTGCGTGCACAGCTGCTATTTTGTGAGGTAACACATTTTCACTGTTTGTTTTATCACAGGAGTGTTTCAGCAATCATGTGAGTGCATCATAAATCATGTCCGTGTCATACGACATATACCAAAAATGTGAATACCCCTGCCCCCGCATATTTTCGTAAATATTTTATATCTTTTCATGAGACAGCACTGAAGATCTGACACTTTGATACAATATACATTAGTCAGTGTGCAGCTTGTATAACAGTGTACATTTGGTGACCTTTAAATAACTCAATATACAGCCATTAAAGTCAAAACCACTGTCAACTAAAGTGAGTACACCCTTAAGTGAAAATCATCAAATATGCCCAAAGTGTTAATAGTTTGTGTGGCCACCAATATATTTCCAGATCTGTGCTAACACTCTTGGAACTGGAGGTGATTAGAACTTCAAAAGGAGCCGCTGGATCCTCTTCCATCCTCCATGACGACATCATGGAGCTGGTTGATGTTAGAGATCATGTGCTCCTACATCTTCCATTTCAGGAGGCCCCACACATACGGTTTAAGTTTGGAGATGCTTGGCCAGTCCAGAACATTTACTCTCAGTTTCTTTAGCGAGGCTGTGGTGATCTTGGACGTGTTTGGGGTTGTTATGTTGGAATATGAAGGGAGGGGATCATGCTCTGCTTTAGTATGTCACAGGACATGATAGAATTCATGGTTCCCTCAATGATCTGTAGCTCCACACAGCCACCAGCACTCATGCAACACCAAACCATGACACTCCCACAACCATGCTTAACTGTAGGCAAGACACATTTGTCTTCTTGCTGCTCACCTGGAGCCGCTGCACACGCTTGACACCATCGAAACCAAATATGTTATCTTGGTCTCATCAGACCATAGTACGGTTCCAGCAATCCATATCCTTAGTCAGTTTGTCTTCAGCGAACTGTTTACGGGTTTTCTTGTTCATCTTTTGAAGAGGCTTCCTTCTGGGACAACAGCCAAGCAGACCAATGTTATGCAGTGTGAGAATGCGCTTTTTTCTTCAGATAAAATGGAAGATGCCCTGTTTTTTTCAGATAAAATGGAGGATGCAGTGTTTGCCTCTGAAAAATTGAGGTGTGCCGCACCCGTGCCAGCAGTCGAGCTGCTTGGATCCGCAGTGGCTCAAGGGGGTCTCCGGACCCGGGGGTCGTGCAGTCACTCAAATGAAGGGGGTATTTACAGGGAGATGTATTAGAGTTTGTGACGCCACCAGTGGTATGAGGTAATTGGAGTACCCCCGCTGCAGTTGGGAGTACCCGGGGATGATGGAAGAGGGCAGCCAGGTGTTGTGACCCTCCTCGGGTAGTGGGGATACCCCGGGGCTCAGTGATGGTGGGGAAGTGTCGGATGTAGAGGGGTCACTTGCGTACTCACTCGGTCCATTAAGCTGACACCAACAACTGGATAAACCAAACTTCTGGATATCGCTGAGGGGAGCTAGTTCGGGTCCCGTCCCCAATGGTGCTGCCTGGTGATCTGTGATCTCCTGCACTAAGTTTACATCTCTGTTGGTCCTAGTAGTATGGAACTTGCCGGGTCCCGCTCCCCACAATGGCTAAGTGTGGGAGCTTGCTCTCAGGGTTCACGCTTGGGATTTTCTGGACCGTTTTCAGTGGAAAGTCCTATCCCCTCGTTGCGCTAGTACCCTGATTTTAGAGAGGGTGGAGAGCGGATCTTGAAGGCTCCGTTCTCGTCGGGTAAATTGTCAGGTTGCCTGAAGCTACTCCCTGACCAAGGGTCCACGGACCCCGTCGTGCCCTGGTCCCAGCCCGGGGATGGTGCAAGGCCGCCGGCTGTCCTCCTCAACAGTTCTGTGCCCTTTGCCACAATCCCCTGCGACCGGGGGTCTAGTTCCTCTAGGCCCAGACCGCCATCTGCCACCTAGAAAGCTTCCTAGGAGCCCTGCTCCTGACCTCCTCTATCTTTCACTTCTCAAGCTCAACTATCCTCTCCTGACCTCCCCTGTCCAACCCCCCAAGTGGGCGACTCTATTCCACTCAAGCTGTCCACTGGTGTGTTTGGTGGGTGTGGTGCAGAGTGTACCTAGGGCTTTGATTAGTTGATGTAGGCAACACTATATAGTTGGGGACCCATAACCAAAAAGGAGGTGGATACTGCACGGGAGGGCAGGTTGTGTAATACACTGTGACGACCTGATAGTCCAGGGACATCACAGATGATTCTCATTCTGGTTCTACGTCAGATAAGATGGATGATTCTGTTTTCTTTTGATAAAATGGAGGCTGCCCTCTATAAGTTTACCTCAGACAAAATGCAGGATGCTCCCCTTCGTTCTCCATTTACCTCAGATAAAATAAGAATCTCACTAAATTCAAGACGCTCTCCTTCTCCCTATTTTACCTCAGATATAATGGAGAACGCTCTCTTTCTCCCTCTCAGGTTACCTCAGATATAATGGAGAACGCTCTCTTTCTCCCTCTCAGGTTACCTCAGATATAATGGAGAACGCTCTCTTTCTCCCTCTCAGGTTACCTCAGATATAATGGAGAACGCTCTCTTTCTCCCTCTCTGTTTACCTCAGATATAATGGAGAATGCTCTCTTTCTCCCTCTCAGGTTACCTCAGATATAATGGAGAACACTCTCTTTCCCCCTCTCTGTTTACCTCAGATATAATGGAGAACACTCTTTCTTCCTCTCTGTTTACCTCAGATATAATGGAGAACACTCTCTTTCTCTCTCTCTGTTTACCTCAGATATAATGGAGAACGCTTTCATTCTCACTCCCACAGTTTACATCAGATATAATGGAGAACGCTCTCTTTCTCCCTCTCTGTTTACCTCAGATATAATGGAGAATGCTCTCTTTCTCCCTCTCAGGTTACCTCAGATATAATGGAGATTGCTATTTCTTCCTCTCAGTTTACCTCAGATATAATGGAGAACGCTCTCTTTCTTCCTCTCTCTGTTTACCTCAGATATAATGGAGAACGCTCTCTTCCTTCCTCTCTGTTTACCTCAGATATAATGGAGAACGCTTTCGTTCTCACTCCCACAGTTTACCTCAGATATAATGGAGAACGCTCTTTCTTCCTCTCTGTTTACCTCAGATATAATGGAGAACGCTCTCTTCCTTCCTCTCTGTTTACCTCAGATATAATGGAGAACGCTCTCTTTCTCTCTGTTTACCTCAGATATAATGGAGAACGCTCTTTCTTTCTCTCTCAGTTTACCTCAGATATAATGGAGAACGCTCCCTTTCTCCCTCTCTGTTTACCTCAGATATAATGGAGAACGCTTTCTTTCTCCCTCCCACAGTTTGCCTCAGATATAATGGAGAGCGCTCTCTTTCTCCCTCCCACAGTTTACCTCAGATATAATGGAGAGCGCTCTCTTTCTCCCTCCCACAGTTTACCTCAGATATAATTGTCGCGGGCGGGGAGGAGGGTGTCAGCACTGCGCTCACCCCTCTGCTCGGGTCCGGCTGCTGCTGCTCAGTGGTGGCTCGAGCGGTGGGCCGGATCCCGGGGGTTCTCGAGCGGCGCTCTTCGCCCGTGAGTGAAAGGGGATTGAGTTTTGGGGTATAGTCTATTGTCCGTGACGCCACCCACGGTTGTGGTGATTTGTTGACACCACCGCTGCTCTGTATGGGGATCCCGGGAATGATGGTATGGAGCAGCAAGTTGTTGTGTTGCCCCTCCGTGGGTAGGGGTTGGTGATCCCGGGGGCCAGTGATGAGGTGGGAGATGCAGGGCTTGGTGGGCGCAGGGACGCGGGGGCAGCGCTGTGCCTTGCGGCACTGTGGTACTCACTCAGCCTGAGACGATGACACAGTTCTCGGTAAAACACACGGCTGGAAAGACGGTTCCCACGGACGGCTGCACTTGCTTTCCCCAGTAGGTGACGGCGACGGTCCCTTTTCCTGCACCTAAGTTGATGATGGTTGCGATGGGTTCCCACCGGTAACCCGCTCCCCGGCTTGGATATGGGCCGGAGGAGCCCTACTTTGCCCGCAGGCGCTGACCCTGAGAAACTGGTGCCCTGGCGGTGTCTCCCTACCACGGTTGGACTGTTGCCTTCAATCGGGACTTGGTTGTTTGGAGACAGACGTCCCCTTCACTGACGGATTTGGCAAATTATGGCGACTCCTAGCCTTGCCGGGGTCCGAGAGGCCCCTGCCCTGGTGCTGACTGTTCTTCGTATACTGCTCCAGACCGCCGGGCCACCACCCGTCCGCGGTCCTTCCAGCAACCTCCGAGCAAAAAAAAGAATGGCGAAAAAAAAAAACGGAAAGCGAAAAATCGGCCGGTCGTGAAGGGGTTAATTGTTCCTTCTGTATGGGCGCCCTCTAGTGGCTACATCACATCTTTACAACTTAGAACTTGATTTACTTTTCTATCAGTGGTCACTGTAAGTCATTTAAATCATGTGCATATTAATAAATTATAGACATTTTTTTATATTGTGCCTATTATTCAAAAAAACTGACTTTTTATTTACTTCAATAGGCTTCATTACTCAACCTCTTTTTGATTGTGGGACAATGGTTCCTTTTTCTGTTCACAGTCCTGGTTCTTTTAAATTCAGTAAAGTGACGCCATGTAGCGCACCCTGCACTGCCACATATGATTGTATGAATCCATGTGTGTTTGTGAATATGTCAATGTATATTTATGTCTGTTTATATGTATTTTTGTGTATGTGTAAAATGTGTATGTGCTTTTATGCGTGTATATGTATATATATATATATATATATATATATATATATATGTATTTCTCATGTCTATGTAAATTGTCTCTCCAGGAAAGGAGACAAACTCTAGCGCAGCGCCACCTATTGGAGGTAGCGATCCTAAAAGTCAAAAGTGGATTTTTACCAATCCTTTGCATATGACTTAGGATTTATGCCAGATCAGAATCCCAATTTGCAGACACGGTGTTTCAGCGTGCTTGCCCCTCGTCAGTGCAAAGCATGGGGTGTCTGATCCGGCTCATGAGAAGCTATGTGGGGACCACGGGGGAACACTATTCTCCTTAAGGAGACTTTGCAAGCCAGTCTGGCTGCCAGTAAGGGGACTTATAGCTGCAATGCCCCTCTGGGAAATATATTGTCTATGTAGTAAGCTTGGTTCTGTTCCTGTATCTATGTAAGCACCATGCTCTGTTCTGTTCCCATATCTATGTACCAACTACCGTTATTTTTAAAGCCTGTTACCTCTGCTGCTTTAATGCTGTGGTCAGACATAAGCAGGCTACAGATGAGCTGCCGCAACTCGATGGCCATTGCTTTATGATTGCCCCCAAGGCTAAAGTTTGCCAACCATCCCCTGCGTGCACAGCTGCTATTTTGTGAGGTAACACATTTTCACTGTTTGTTTTATCACAGGAGTGTTTCAGCAATCATGTGAGTGCATCATAAATCATGTCCGTGTCATACGACATATACCAAAAATGTGAATACCCCTCCCCCCGCATATTTTCGTAAATATTTTATATCTTTTCATGAGACAGCACTGAAGATCTGACACTTTGATACAATATACATTAGTCAGTGTGCAGCTTGTATAACAGTGTACATTTGGTGACCTTTAAATAACTCAATATACAGCCATTAAAGTCAAAACCACTGTCAACTAAAGTGAGTACACCCTTAAGTGAAAATCATCAAATATGCCCAAAGTGTTAATAGTTTGTGTGGCCACCAATATATTTCCAGATCTGTGCTAACACTCTTGGAACTGGAGGTGATTAGAACTTCAAAAGGAGCCGCTGGATCCTCTTCCATCCTCCATGACGACATCATGGAGCTGGTTGATGTTAGAGATCATGTGCTCCTACATCTTCCATTTCAGGAGGCCCCACACATACGGTTTAAGTTTGGAGATGCTTGGCCAGTCCAGAACATTTACTCTCAGTTTCTTTAGCGAGGCTGTGGTGATCTTGGACGTGTTTGGGGTTGTTATGTTGGAATATGAAGGGAGGGGATCATGCTCTGCTTTAGTATGTCACAGGACATGATAGAATTCATGGTTCCCTCAATGATCTGTAGCTCCACACAGCCACCAGCACTCATGCAACACCAAACCATGACACTCCCACAACCATGCTTAACTGTAGGCAAGACACATTTGTCTTCTTGCTGCTCACCTGGAGCCGCTGCACACGCTTGACACCATCGAAACCAAATATGTTATCTTGGTCTCATCAGACCATAGTACGGTTCCAGCAATCCATATCCTTAGTCAGTTAGTCTTCAGCGAACTGTTTACGGGTTTTCTTGTTCATCTTTTGAAGAGGCTTCCTTCTGGGACAACAGCCATGCAGACCAATGTTATGCAGTGTGAGAATGCGCTTTTTTCTTCAGATAAAATGGAAGATGCAGTGTTTGCCTCTGAAAAATTGAGGTGTGCCGCACCCGTGCCAGCAGTCGAGCTGCTTGGATCCGCGGTGGCTCGAGGGGTCTCCGGACCCGGGGGTCGTGCAGTCACTCAAATGAAGGGGGTATTTACAGGGAGATGTATTAGAGTTTGTGATGCCACCAGTGGTATGTGGTAATTGGAGTACCCCCGCTGCAGTTGGGAGTACCCGGGGATGATGGAAGAGGGCAGCCAGGTGTTGTGACCCTCCACGGGTAGGGGGGATACCCCGGGGCTCAGTGATGGTGGGGAAGTGTCGGATGTAGAGGGGTCACTTGCGTACTCACTCGGTCCATTAAGCTGACACCAACAACTGGATAAACCAAACTTCTGGATACCGCTGCCGCTGAGGGGAGCTAGTTCGGATCCCGTCCCCAATGGTGCTGCCTGGTGATCTGTGATCTCCTGGCACTAAGTTTACTTCTCTGTTGGTCCCGGTAGTATGGAACTTGCCGGGTCCCGCTCCCCACAATGGCTAAGTGTGGGAGCTTGCTCTCAGGGTTCACGCTTGGGATTTTCTGGACCGTTTTCAGTGGAAAGTCCTATCCTCCTCGTTGCGCTAGTACCCTGATTTTGGAGAGGGTGAAGAGCGGATCTTGAAGGCTCCGTTCTCGTCGGGTAAATTGTCAGGTAGCCTGAAGCTACTCCCTGACCAAGGGTCCAGTCGTGCCCTGGTCCCAGCCCGGTGATGGTGCAAGGCCACCGGCTGTCCTCCTCAACAGTTCTGTGCCCTTTGCCACGATCCCCTGCGACCGGGGGTCTAGTTCCTCTAGGCCCAGACCGCCATCTGCCACCTAGAAAGCTTCCTAGGAGCCCTGCTCCTGACCTCCTCTCTCTATCACTTCTCAAGCTCAACTATCATCTCCTGACCTCCCCTGTCCAACCCCCCAAGTGGGCGACTCTATTCCACTCAAGCTGTCCACTGGTGTGTTTGGTGGGTGCGGTGCAGAGTGTACCTAGGGCTTTGATTAGTTGATGTAGGCAACACTATATAGTTGGGGACCCATAACCAAAAAGGAGGTGGATACTGCACGGGAGGGCAGGTTGTGTAATACACTGTGACGACCTGATAGTCCAGGGACATCACAGATGATTCTCATTCTGGTTCTACGTCAGACAAGATGGATGATTCTGTTTTCTTTTGATAAAATGGAGGCTGCCCTCTATAAGTTTACCTCAGCCAAAATGCAGGATGCTCTTCTTCGCTCTCCATTTACCTCAGATAAAATAAGAATCTCACTAAATTCAAGACGCTCTCCTCCCTCTTTTTACCTCAGATATAATGGAGAACGCTCTCTTTCTCCCTCTCAGTTTACCTCAGATATAATGGAGAACGCTCTCTTCCTTCCTCTCTGTTTACCTCAGATATAATGGAGAACGCTCTCTTTCTCCCTCTCTCTGTTTACCTCAGATATAATGGAGAACGCTCTCTTTCTCTTATTTTACATCAGATATAATAGAGAACGCTCTCTTTATCCCTCTCTCAGGTTACCTCAGATATAATGGAGAACACTCTCTTTCCCCCTCTCTGTTTACCTCAGATATAATGGAGAACGCTCTCTTTCTCCCTCTCTCAGATTACCTCAGATATAATGGGAAATCGCCAGGGTATATAAACCTGGAGATTACATGGTGGCATGAGCCCCCTATGGTAGTTTTTAATGCTTTATGTTGCTCAGGTTTGTTAAAATTGTAGTAGGTGGCTGGTTATTAATTTTAGCGGACCCTAAAGGGTTAATTTTGTGTTTACAGCTGGTAACGCGAACAGGCTGGAACTGGTTTTGTTCAGCCTGTTGCGCGCCCAAATTTGAACATTTTGATTGGTTAGTGGTGGTTTTGAGCGGGAGTATTTTGGTCAGCTGTGTCAGAGTCACCTGTGAAGCAAGAAGAATCAGATGGACTCCCTGCTCCAACAGCTGCTCCGGAGGGCCGGCGAAGAAGGCGGAGAAGAGTGGCTGCGGTCTTGCCTGATGTCCGGGGTGTCGGCGCCGGAGGCGGTTCCAGCGGCGGTGGCGGCAGCGGAGGCGACGGCGGCGGATGAAGTGTTTCAGGCGGAGGACGTCAGCGAGAATCGGCTGATACTGAGGAAGAAGAGGAGAAGGGATGAAGCTGACTTACCGCCGGCGGCGTCCAGGTCGGATGGGAGATTAAGGAAGGCGTCAGCATCGCGTGAAAGCCGGGTCCAGAGTAAGAAACCAGCTGAAGTGTCGCGAGAGGGCGGAGTCGCTGTGGGCGGTCGGTCTGCAGCATCGCGAGAGCGGAGACGGGGCCGGCGTGATCAAGCCGGTGAATCAGCACGCGACTCCCAGCATCCTCGGCCGCCGGTGTCATCAGGCGGCGCTGCGACAGCGTCATTGGCAGCGGCGGCTGCGATCTCTTCTGCGATGGCGGCGGAGGCGCCGCCGGGTCAGTGTGCTTTACCGCTCCCCTTGCAAAAGACCTCAGCTGGGGATGCGGTGGAGTTGCTGGCCTGGAGCGCTTCTGAAGGATACGAAGAGGAAAGGGAACCTGCCAGACAGTCGTTTGGAGAAGATATCGTGGGAAGACGGTCGGATCGTGCTGGTGAGAATTTTGACTTGTTTAATTGTGATAGGGACATAGTTAAAGACGTTGTCTTGCAGACAATGTCTGAGTTTTTTGCGCATAGTGGACGGCTACCTGGGGGTCCTGTGCCTGGGATGTCTCGGGATGGGACCCTTGGTGGGGCTGAGCCACACTTAAAGGAGGCACTGGTGTGTGAGGTCTCACCTTTGGGATTTCATCTCAGTGCGTTCGTTAAGGAAAAAATATGGAAGTTAGAATATGTGGATGTGTTTACCCTTCTCCCTGTTGCAAGGGAGTCGCAGCATAAAGTCGAGAAGGCTGGTGCTAAACAGGAAGCAGAGAGTGAGAGGAGAACATTTTTTAGATCCTTTCATTCCTGGCTTCAAGCCTTTGGTATTTATGCTGCGGTCCTTGGGGAAAACTTCCCTCATATGTGTAGTGGGTTATTTCAACACCAAGACAGTATATTGGAAGCATATCATAATTTTGGTGGGCTCGCCTGGCTTAATTATGATGAATCTTTTAGACAAAAACTGTCGGTGCATTCCTCTTTAAAGTGGGGTATTAAAGATGTAGGCCTTTGGCTGAATTTAATGCTGCCACAGAGGAGCACTTTTTCTAGACAGCCAGCAAATCAAACTGTTAAGCGTGGGGCGTGCTTTGCTTTTAATGAGTCCTCGTGCAAATGGCAGAACAATTGCCGTTTTCGACACGAGTGTTCATTTTGTGGCGGGGTGCACCCCTTGTTTAAGTGCTTCAGAAAGCATGGTCAGCCCGGTTTATCGGCGTCTTGAGGCAGGGAGCATTTTTTCAAGGGCCCCGACGCCGGTGAACCTGGAAAGAATGCTTCCATGGCTAGGACGCTTCCCAGACCGACGGAAAGCGGAAATCATTTGTAATGGTTTTAAGGATGGTTTTTATGTTCCTTCCTTTTCAGGTGTAGGTTGTACTGTCACTAGGAATCTTAAATCTATAAATGTGCAGCTGGACGCTGTTAGGTTGCACATTGATAAAGAAAAAGGGTTAGGTAGGGTAGCAGGCCCATTTCAGTCCCCCCCCTTTTGTTAATTTTAGAATTTCACCATTGGGAATTGTCCCTAAGAAGGAACCAAATTCATTCAGGGTAATTCATCATTTATCCTAACCCAAGGGTGGTTCTTTGAATGATGAAATTGATTCTAGTGCAGCTTCAGTCAGCTATGCATCATTTGATTTAGCCGTGGATTTGTTAAGGAGGTTCGGTAATGGTGCTTTGCTGGCTAAAGCTGACATAAAATCTGCCTTCCGGTTACTTCCCATTTGTCCTTCTGGTTTTAATTCTTTGGGTTTTTATTTTGATTTTGGTTTTTATTTTGACAAATGCTTACCTATGGGATTTTCACTTTCTTGTTTTTATTTTCAATCTTTTCCACTTTCTTACATTTCGGGATTCAGTTGGAGAGGGAGGGATTTTGCACTACCTGGACGATTTTTTGTTTGTTGGGGATCGGCTGTCAGGGAGTTGTGCAAAATTGTTGTTTAATTTCATTTGAATTATGGATTTTTTTCGGGGTACCGTTGGCGGAGGACAAAACGGTTTTTGCTTGTACCAGGTTAGAGTTTTTGGGCATTGTCATAGATTCGGAAAAAATGGAGTTGAGCCTTCCACAGGAAAAAATTGTCAAATTAAAGGGATTGATTGTGGTCTTGTTGGGTAGGGAGAAGGCTACTTTACGAGAGTTTCAATCTCTGTTAGGTAGTCTGAATTTCGCCTTGAAGATCATGCCAATGGGTAGGGTTTTTTCTAGGAGGCTATATGATGCCACAAAAGGGGTGACGACGGCGAATGCACATATCAGAGTTTCTAAAGAAGTGAAGGCGGACTTGCGCGTTTGGTTTGATTTTTTGGATTCTTTTAATGGGTTTTGTTGTGTTCAGAGTGATTTTGTTTCATCTGGGGAGTTAGACTTGTTCTTTAGTGTAGTGAGTGGTTTTGGTTATGGTATTGTTTTTCGTTCTCACTGGTGTGGTGGGAGCTGGCCTGTAGAATGGAGGGAGAAAGGGATATTAGGCAGGAAAGTGGTGCTGGACCTATTTTTGGTTCTTGTAGCGGTCTTTTTATGGGGTGAATTGCTAGCCAACAGGCGTATTTTGTTGCTTTCTGATAGTCAGGGTTTGGTTTTTACAATAAATTGCTTTTCTTCGAAGTGTCCAATGTTGTGTACTTTGTTAAGGAAACTGGTTTTCCTTTGTCTTAAGTATAACATTTTTCTTAAGGCGTCTTTTGCTTTGTCAAATTATAACCTTGCTGTTGATCATCTGTCATTTCAGAGATTGGAGGAATTTCGGGTATGTCTGCCAGGGGCAGATTTACAGGCAACGCTTTGTCCGTCCCAGCTATGGGGGGCAATTTGGAGTTAATTCCATTTTATATAAAAAATTCTGTAGCAGAATCTACATGGAAATCTTATTCTGCTGCTTGGTTGAAGTGGGTGCTATTTTGTAGTGACAAGGGTTTTGAGACTTTTTCTGGTGAGGTGCAGCCGCTGTTGAATTTTATTAATTCATATGTTTCGGAGGGGTATGGATATGCTTCTATCCATAAAATCTTATCGGGTGTTTCTTTCTTTTTTAAGTTGAATGGAAGGGAATCTTTGTTAAAGAATTTTGCAGTGTGTCAGTGTTTAAAGGGTTTGAGGAAGCTATCGTTTTCGCCGGATAAGAGGCGGCCTATTTCATTTGATTTGTTAAGAAGATTATGGGGAATTCTTACTGAGGTATGTTTTGATGGTTTTGAGCTTATCTTGTTTAGGGCTATTTTTATTGTTTCCTTTTTTGCAGCACTAAGAGTGGGTGAAGTGGTTTCTAGTAACAAAAATAGCACATCTAGTTTATTACGGGAGGATATAGTCATAAAAGGATCGTTTGTTTTTCTTTTTATTAAAAAATCAAAAACAGATCAACTCGGAAAAGGTGTGTCTTTAAAGTTGAAAGCCATACCGGGTTGTTCTGTTTGTCCAGTCAAAAATTTATCTAATTGGATTTCCATTCGCCCGGACATTTCAGGGGTTTTATTTTTACATAAAGATGGTTCGTCAGTTTCCCGGTTCCAGTTCTCTGCAGTCTTAAAGAAATGTTTGGTGAAGCTGAAATTGGATGGTAAGGCTTATTTGTCCCATTCATTTAGAATTGGGGCTGCAACTGAGGCTGCGGCTGCGGGGTTGGGGGTAAAAAAGATTCGCAGCATTGGAAGATGGACTTCCAATAGGTACAGATTGTATATTCGTCCTAACCTATTGTAATACATGTATTCTTTCTTCAACTATCTTAGGCCCTTTAGTCATCTGGCTGTTCGGGCATTCGTTCATCCATTGGGCCCAGATGAGAGCTTCAAGTAGAAACTATTCTGAGAATCTTTCATTTAATCTGGACTCTGTAAATGTTTTTTGGTTCGGTATTAGAGGTTTAAGAATTGAAAGTTTGGTTTCTAGTGTAAAAAAATTCATAGGTCGTTATCCGAATCCTGATTTATTGGTTTTTCACATAGGGGGTAATGATCTTGGTAGAATAAAAACGTTAGAATTGTTGCGCCAATTGAAGAGGGATTTTTCTCTAATACATTCACTTTTTCCGGGTTCTTCGTTGATTTTTTCAGAAATTGTTCCTCGACTTATTTGGAGCAGTAAAAAGTTAGTTTTTATGGAAAAAATTCGAAAAAGGGTTAATCGGTCAATGAGCAGGTGTTTCCAGCAAATGGGTGGTTTTTCCTATAGACATATAGATTTAGAGGGTTATATTCAAGGTTTGTATAGGAGAGATGGGATACATTTGTCGGACGTGGGTCTGGATATTTATAATGTGGGAATTCAGAATGCAATTGAGCAGTGGCTGTGTTGTTTTGGGGGGCCTGCTCATCTTTGATGCTCAGGCCGGTTGGGAAAAAAAATCACCCAATTCTTATTGGGTGGATTTTTGGTATGATATGTATATGTGGATTTTGGAGTAATTTTTGGTATTTGGTATATTTATTTATTTGAAGGAAAACTATCTTATTTATTCTAAAGTTATGTATTTTAACGTAACCATTAATAAAACAACACGGCCATTTGCCAATCTATTCTGTAGTCATGCGTATTTATTTATTGTTGTGAATGTACATGAATGTGGGCTTTATGCTACCATGGAGAACTCTCTCTTTCTCCCTCTCTGTTTACCTCAGATATAATGGAGAACGCTCTCTTCCTTCCTCTCTGTTTACCTCAGATATAATGGAGAACGCTCTCTTTCTCCCTCTCTGTTTACCTCAGATATAATGGAGAACGCTCTCTTTCCCCCTCTCTGTTTACCTCAGATATAATGGAGAACGCTCTTTCTTTCTCTTAGTTTACCTCAGATATAATTGAGAACGCTCTCTTTCTACCTCTCTCTGTTTACCTCAGATATAATGGAGAACGCTCTATTTCTTCCTCTCTTTGTTTACCTCAGATATAATGGAGAACGCTCTATTTCTTCCTCTCTCTGTTTACCTCAGATATAATGGAGAACACTCTCTTTCTCCTCTCAGGTTACCTCAGATATAATGGAGAACGCTCCCTTTCTCCCTCTCTGTTTACCTCAGATATAATGGAGAGCGCTTTCTTTCTCCCTCCCACAGTTTACCTCAGATATAATGGAGAACGCTCTCTTTCTCCCTCCCACAGTTTACCTCAGATATAATGGAGAACACTCTCTTTCTCCCTCCCACAGTTTACTTCAGATATAATGGAGAACGCTCCCTTTCTCCCTCTCTGTTTACCTCAGATATAATGGAGAACGCTCTCTTTCTCCCTCCCACAGTTTACCTCAGATATAATGGAGAACACTCTCTTTCTCTCTCCCACAGTTTACCTCAGATATAATGGAGAACGCGCCCTTTCTCCCTCTCTGTTTACCTCAGATATAATGGAGAACGCTCTCTTTCTCCCTCCCACAGTTTACCTCAGATATAATGGAGAACGCTCTCTTTCTCCCTCCCACAGTTTACCTCAGATATAATGGAGAACGCTCTCTTTCTCTCTCTCCGTTTACCTCAGATATAATGGAGAACGCTCCCTTTCTCCCTCTCAGGTTACCTCAGATATAATGGAGAACACTCTCTTTCTCTCTCTCCGTTTACCTCAGATATAATGGAGAACACTCTCTTTCTTCTCTCAGGTTACCTCAGATATAATGGAGAACGCTCTCTTTCTCCCTCCCACAGTTTACCTCAGATATAATGGAGAACGCTCTCTTTCTCCCTCCCACAGTTTACCTCAGATATAATGGAGAACGCTCTCTTTCTCCCTCCCACAGTTTACCTCAGATATAATGGAGAACGCTCTCTTTCTCTCTCTCCGTTTACCTCAGATATAATGGAGAACACTCTCTTTCTCTCTCTCCGTTTACCTCAGATATAATGGAGAACGCTCTCTTTCTCTCTCTCTGTTTACCTCAGATATAATGGAGAACGCTCTCTTTCTCTCTCTCTGTTTACCTCAGATATAATGGAGAACACTCTCTTTCTTCTCTCAGGTTACCTCAGATATAATGGAGAGCGCTCTCTTTCTACCTCAGATATGATGAAGGATACTTTCTTATAGTCGGTCTCTAATAATAAGATCAACGCTCTCTCTCAGGCTACCTCAGCTAAAATGGCGTACTCTCAGATGACTATAGTGAATTCTCCCATAATCTTCCTGACAGGACAGACAACTATTCAGCTTTTCCATTTTCCCTCAAATTACTAGCTCCTTCCACTTCCTGCCTCACTCCCAGGAGCTGCTGGGAGGTGTAGTTCTGTCTCCTGTAATAAGTAATGTCCTTTCCGTCCCATGAATGTTTCCGACAGGGACTCTGGTCACATCCGATCTGCTGAAATAACAGGTTCCGTACTGTTATATATACTCCTCCCCTGATCACATGACTGTGACATCATCACAGGTCCTGTTTGCACAGAGCAGCCATATATCTGGTGTGCGGCTCTGCAGGTGGAGGTAGGTGCAGAGTCTCCATTCCTATCTGTCGTTATTCACACATGCATATCCATAAATATATATATTTTTAAATTTGTTTTCCACATACATTACACTTAGACAAAAATATAACGAGAGTTCCTAAGCGTCTCCTCGCAACTGATCCATATATAATACACAGCACACAGATGTCGTCCATTTTCTTCACGAACCCGTTCACGGGAATAAATGAGTTTGGTCGACAAGTTGTCCCAGAATTGGAAATGTGAATATTCCAATTAATATAATGTTTGTGTAACTTCACACTACGAGTGGTGCATTTAGGCCAATTTTCCTCTAGTCCTCGTTATGGAGACATACAGTGGCTTGCAAAAGTATCCCCCCCTGTCTTTTTACCTATTTGTTACCTGTGTTTGAATATTTTTGTAATCCAATTTGTGTGATGCATCAGCACTAAATAGTAAGGTGGTGAAGTGAAGTCAGAAAAATATAGGATAAAGTTAAATTTATGGTATCAAATAACTAAAAATTGCCATGTGTATACAGTGCCTACAAGTAGTATTCAACCCCCTGCAGATTTGGCAGGTTTACACATTCGGAATAACTTGGCATTGTGACATTTGGACTGTAGATCAGCCTGGAAGTGTGAAATGCAGCAAAAAAGAATGTTATTTCTTTTTTTTTTTTTTTTTTTTAAATTGTGAAAAGTTTATTCAGAGGGTCATTTATTATTCAACCCCTCAAACCACCAGAATTCTGTTTGGTTCCCCTAAAGTATTAAGAAGTATTTCAGGCACAAAGAACAATGAGCTTCACATGTTTGGATTAATTATCTCTTTTTACAGCCTTTTCTGACTAATTAAGACCCTCCACAAACTTGTGAACAGCACTCATACTTGGTCAACATGGGAAAGACAAAGGAGCATTCCAAGGCCATCAGAGACAAGATCGTGGAGGGTCACAAGGCTGGCAAGGGGTACAAAACCCTTTCCAAGGAGTTGGGCCTACCTGTCTCCACTGTTGGGAGCATCATCCGGAAGTGGAAGGCTTATGGAGCTACTGTTAGCCTTCCACGGCCTGGACAGCCTTTGAAAGTTTCCACCCGTGCCGAGGCCAGGCTTGTCCGAAGAGTCAAGGCTAACCCAAGGACAACAAGGAAGGAGGTCCGGGAAGATCTCATGGCAGTGGGGACATTAGTTCAGTCAATACCATAAGTAACGTACTCCACCGCAATGGTCTCCGTTCCAGACGAGCCCGTAAGGTACCTTTACTTTCAAAGCGTCATGTCAAGGCTCGTCTACAGTTTGCTCATGATCACTTGGAGGACTCTGAGACAGACTGGTTCAAGGTTCTCTGGTCTGATGAGACCAAGATCGAGATCTTTGGTGCCAACCACACACGTGACGTTTGGAGACTGGATGGCACTGCATACGACCCCAAGAATACCATCCCTACAGTCAAGCATGGTGGTGGCAGCATCATGCTGTGGGGCTGTTTCTCAGCCAAGGGGCCTGGCCATCTGGTCCGCATCCATGGGAAGATGGATAGCACGGCCTACCTGGAGATTTTGGCCAAGAACCTCCGCTCCTCCATCAAGGATCTTAAGATGGGTCGTCATTTCATCTTCCAACAAGACAACGACCCAAAGCACACAGCCAAGAAAACCAAGGCCTGGTTCAAGAGGGAAAAAATCAAGGTGTTGCAGTGGCCTAGTCAGTCTCCTGACCTTAACCCAATTGGAAACTTGTGGAAGGAGCTCAAGATTAAAGTCCACATGAGACACCCAAAGAACCTAGATAACTTGGAGAAGATCTGCATGGAGGAGTGGGTCAAGATAACTCAAGAGACCTGTGCCAGCCTGATCAGGTCTTATAAAAGACGATTATTAGCTGTAATTGCAAACAAGGGTTATTCCACAAAATATTAAACCTAGGGGTTGAATAATAATAATTGACCCACACTTTTATGTTGAAAATTTATTAAAATTTAACTGAGCAACATAACTTGTTGGTTTGTAAGATTTATGCATCTGTTAATAAATCCTGCTCTTGTTTGAAGTTTGCAGGCTCTAACTTATTTGCATCTTATCAAACCTGCTAAATCTGCAGGGGGTTGAATACTTCTTGTAGGCACTGTATGTATTCACCCTCTTTACTATGAAGCCCTAAAAAATTCTGGTGAAAGCAATTACCTTCACAATCACATGCTTAGTGAGAGCAAGTTCACCTGTGTGCAATCTAAGTGTTCCATGGTCTGCTAGTATATACACTCCTCTTCTGTAAGGCCACAGAGGCTGTAGCACCATTAGGCTAGAGGCCCCACTAACCATAAAAAACCCATGAAGGCCAAGGAGATCTCCAAACAACACCGTGAAGGACAAGGAGATCTCCAAACAAAACCATGAAGACCAAGGAGATCTCCAAACAACATCATGAAGGCCAAGGGGATCTCCAAACAATCCCATGAAGACCAAGGAGATCTCCAAACAACACCATGAAGGACAAATAGATCTCCAAAAAGTACCATGTAGACCAAGGAGATCTCCAAACAACACCCTGTAGACCAAGGAGATCTCCAAACAATCCCATGAAGACCAGGGAGCTCTCCAAACAATCCCAGGAAGACCAAGGAGATCTCCAAACAACACTATAAAGAGCAAGGAGATCTCCAAACAACACCATAAAGACCAAGGAGATCTCCAAACACTCCAATGAAGACCAAGGCGATATCCAAACACTCTCATGAAGACCAAGGAGATCTCCAGACAACACCATGAAGGCCAAGGAGATCTCCAAACAAGACCTTGAAGACCAAGATGATCTCCTTACAAGTCATAGACAAAGTGATGAAAAATACAAGTCTGGGTTGGGTTCTAAAAAAATATCCCAATCCCTAATGATCCACTAGAGCCCCATCAAATAATCATCAAATGGAATGAACATGGTACCACAACAAACCTGCCAAGAGAGGGCCGCCCAACAAAACTGTCAGCCAGGCAAAGAGGCCATTAATTAGAGAGGCAGCACAGAGACCAAAGGTAAACCTCAAGGAGCTGCAGAGTTCCCAAGCAGAGACTAGATGCACTATCCATATGGCCACAATAAGCCATACACTCCAGAGAGCTGGCCTTTATACTAGAGTGGCCAGAAAAAAAGCCTTTACTTCAACATAAACATTGTAAAGTTAATTTTGAGTTTACCAAAAGACATGTGGGAGACTCCCCAAATGTATGGAGGAAGGTATTGTGGTCAGACGAGATCAAAATTGAAGCTTGTGGTCTCCAAGATAAAAGCTATGTCTGGTGCCAAACCAACACAATAACACCATCCCCACAGTGAAACATGATGATTGCAGCCTCATGCTGTGGGGATGTTTTTCGTCAGAAGGGACATGAGAAAATGGTCCGAGTCGAGGGAAAGATGGATGGTGCGGAATACAGGGATATTCTTGAGCAAAACCTGTTTCAGTCTGTCAATGATTTGAAACTGGGACGGAGGTTTCACCTCCCAACAAGACAATGACCCAAATCTACTGCTAAAGCAATAGTCGAGTGTTTTAAAGGGAAACATCTAAATGTATTGGAGCGGCTGAGTCACAGACCAGATCCAATTGAGAATCTGTGGTCAGACTTGAAGATTGCTGTTCACCAGAGGAAATCATCTAACTTGAAGGAACTGGAGCTGGAGTTTTTCTTTGAGGAATGGGCAAAACTCCAGGTGGCAAGATTTGGAAAGCTCATAGAGACTTCTCCAAAGTGAGTTGATGCTGTAATTGCAGAAAAAGGAGGCACTACAATGTACTGACTTTAGGGGGTGAATAGTTATGCACACTGAAGTTTTCAGTTACTTTGTCCTAGTTGTTTGCTTCAATATAAAAATAAAACCAAATGTTCACAGTTGTCGGTATGTTTTGTACATGAACTGATGCAAATCCTCAAAAAAAACTGTGAAATCCCAGGTTGTGAGTTAGCAAAATACGAAAAATGCCAAGGGGGAGAATACTTTCACAAGCCAATGTAGGGTCCAACATAGATTCCTCCTTTGTTGTTCGGAGCTCAACCTTTACTCTGTTCACGGCATAGTACAATTAACATGACAGCATTTTGCTCTTGGCCATAATATAGTAATACCAACCTATATATTTATACAAAAATCAAACACTGGATTATTTTATGCCACTTTTTTTTGCCTTGTGGTATTCATTGATACTATTTTGCCTACTTTTTTAAATATTGTACAAATGGTATATACATTTTGCACAAAATAAAAAAATGCTCTTTTTTGTTTTTTACCTGTTTGAACCATATTTTAAATACAAAAAGTCACTTGTTCTTCAAAAATGACTTGTGGAGACTACTATTGTACAAAAAGTAGCAATTGATGAATCAGCTGAAAGATTTACACACCAATCACAATGAAAACAAAAATAATACAGTGGGTGAAATAAGTATTGAACACTTAAATATATTTGCCAGTGCCGTCTGCTGAAAAACAGCCCCATACCATGATGTTCCCACCTCCACACTTCACTGTTGTTGGTATTTAGCCTTTTGGCCTCCAAACATGATGTGCATTATAGTGTTCAAAGCGTTCAATTTTGATCCAAGCTGACTAGATTAAATTCTCCAAATATTTCATAGGCTTGTCTAAATGTTGTTGAGCAAACTTTAAATACTCTTGAAGCTGCTTTTTGTTTAGTAATAGAATCTTTCGTGGGGAGAGTGCATACAGGCCATGCAGGGGGAGTGCATTACTTACTGTTTTCGGTCAAAAAATTGTATCTGCTGAACCAAGGTCTTTCTGTAGCTCTCCACAGAGGGTTCTTGGCTCTTGGACAACTCTTCTGATAATTATTTTCACTCCTGTGTCTGAATTCTTGCAGGAGCACCTGCTTGTAGCCGTTTTATTGTGAAATCATGTTCCTTGTACTTCTGGATTATGGCCCCCAACAGCACTCATTGGAACCTTCAGTAGTTTAAAAATTCTTCTGTTACCAATGCCATCAGTATGTTTTACAACATCAAGATTGCAAAGGTCTTGAGACAGCTCACTGGTTTTACCCATCATGAGATGTTTCTTGTGTGGCACCTTGTTAATGAGGCACCTTTTTATAAGCCATCAGTTGAATCAGCTATTATTTTTCACTAACTGGCACAATTGCTTCCTATTTACAGATTTCAGCTGGTGTCATGACTTTCCATGGCTTTTTGCACCTCTCTTTCTTCATGCATTCTCTTGTCTCATTTCTCATTATTACACATAACTTAATTTATGGACATCTGTGGTTTGATTTCTTTGCTTGTGTGTATTGGATGGGTTGTTACCGATATCTAGTGAGAAATTCATGTCAATAACAACTTTAGAAGTATATTAGGTTAGAAATTTTCTGATGTGTTCAATAACTTTTTCCCCAACTATATATGAAATAGACAAATGGAAAAACAAGTGAAAAACACACCACAAACAAGTATTTTTTTCTATTGGATATGTTTGCCAAGAAAGCTCAGAAATAGAACCAATTTTTCAACAAGATTTTCTCCAATTCTGACTCTTATTTTAAGCTTTTCTTTCTTTCTTTTCATGCGTTTCTTTCAGTTGTTTTTTTTTTTTATTTTAATGTTAAGTTTGGTGTAGGAATGAGGAATCCAAATTGAAGTGACGTGTTACTTTTTTTAGTTTCCTCAGAGCAGTTTTAAAAGCCTATTTAGAAAAAAAATCACTACATTAATGATGTTTGTACCTCAAGTTCCTCATATTATTAATTATCTCCATGGTCTGAATCTTTTATGATCACAACTGATAGGACAAAGGCTTAAAAAAATTATACAAGCATGAACGCTTCAGTATTTTTTTTTAACTTATTTTGTATAATTTTATTATCTTCTTTTCATTTAGGTTCCTAGTAAATGCAAACATTTTAGTTCATATCTTCTCCAAAATTTACGATATCCCTTCCAGGATGGATAGGGACAGGGACAAGATGGCGGAGAGGATATTACACCTCACCCTAGAGATCCTCTTCCGGATTACTGGAGAGGTGAGAGGTTCTGATGACGTCATAGTACATAATTCTTATCTATGGGAATAACAGATGGACAGAACTGGAGAGGTGAGGACTCTGGAAATGTCTGTAGTGAGATTTATTACTGTGTCTCTCCATAACCAGGATTACACAGTAGTGAAGAAGACCTCTAGTGAGCGCTGTCAGGCCCCTGTGTCTGAGGCATGGGGAAGACCCCTGAGCCCAATCACGGGGCCTCCACCTCACCCCCCGATACATGAGGACATCAATGACCAGAAGATCCTAGAACTCACCTACAAGATGATTGAGCTGCTGACTGGAGAGGTGACACTGCTGGGAATACTGGGACATTATACAGTAACGCTATGAAGGGATCGGGGGTGACGGTATCATTGTATGTGTCAGGTTCCTATAAGGTGTCAGGACGTCACCGTCTATTTCTCCATGGAGGAGTGGGAGTATTTAGAAGGACACAAAGATCTGTACAAGGACGCCATGATGGAGGCTCCCCAGCCCCTCACATCACCAGGTAATAGACAGGACTAAATACACACGGCCTATAATTATCTGTATGTAAGGAATGAATTCAGTCCCTGTATGTGTCTCCTCCAGCTCTATCCAGTAAGAGGACAACACCAGAGAGATGTCCCCGTCCTCTTTTCCCACAGGACTGTAAACAAGAAGATCCCGATGTTCCTCAGGATCATCAGGTAGATGGAGAGAAGGTGCCATGAAATCTCCCTATGATGTGTAGACGGCTGTGAAGATCTTGTGCTCAGTCTTGTTTTTTCCTCCAGTATTATATGTGTTATTCTTGTGTAATGAGAGCGGTGGAGATGGCAGGATTAGAGCTGATCGTAGATGTGACTTCTCCATCTGTCTGTGACTTTTTGTTTCAGGGGGAAGATCTGACCCATATTAACAGTACAGGAACATACGTTAGAAGTGATGAGCTATGGAAAGAGGATATTGCTATTGATAACCACTTGGGTGAGTACTAGCCATTGAATGCAGAGAAGCCACAGATTATACTCACTTGCTGACTAATGATTCTGTGCCACATTATTTGAACCTGTGTCCTTTTATTTTATTTTTATACTTACATATTTATATACTTGTACATTTATGGTTTCCTAAAATATTCTTCTACTTAGGTGATATTATGTAAGGCCGCCATGGATAGTGTTTAGTCAAAAACTGAAAATATTTAGAATGCGTTTGTGAAATTAAAGGCCCTTATTGTATTAATACAAAATCAATCTGTTTACTTCTTAATAGATGTCTTTATTAGAAACCCAGAGAGCTCTCTGAAGTCCTTAGAATTTAAAGCTGAAGATTGTGGAATTACACTAGATACATATGAAGAACACGTCATTATCCCAGATATACCCCCAGCCCTTCACAACAAAGACATGGATATATCTTCGGATCAACAGGTCCTTTCTTCTGATTCATCACTGGCTGTTAAGCAAAATAAGACTAACAGACAGGGTGCTCAAAAACAAAGATCTTACACAAGCTTGAAGCCATTTTTATGCTCAGAATGTGGGAAAAGTTTTAATCATAATTCAGATCTCGTTACACATCAGAGAATTCACACAGGAGAGAAGCCATATTTATGTTCAGAATGTGGGAAATGTTTTAATCGAAAGTCAAATCTCGGGGAGCATCAAAAAATTCACACAGGAGAAAAGCCATATTCATGTTCAGAATGTGGGAAGTGCTTTACATGGAAGCCAACTCTTGCTATACATCAGAGAATTCACACAGGAGACAAGCCATTTTCATGTTCAGAATGCGATAAATGTTTTATCCAGAAATCAGATCTTATTAGACATCATCGAATTCACACAAGGAAAAAGCAACCTTCATTTGCATGTTCAGAATGTGAGGCATTTTTTAAGTGGAAATCAGATCTTGATACACATCAGAGAATTCACACGGGGGAGAAACCATTTTTATGCCCAGTGTGTGGGAAATGTTTTAATGACAAATCTAATCTTGTTACACATCAAAGAATTCACACAGGAGAAAAGCCATTTTCATGTCCAGAATGTGGCAAATGTTATAGGACTAAAGTAGATGTCATTAAGCATCAAAGAAATCACACAGTAGAGAAGCCATTTTTATGCTCTGAATGTGGAAAATGTTTTAATTGGAAATCAAATCTTGTTAAGCATCAAAAAACGCACACAGGGGAGAAGCCATATTCATGTTTAGATTGCGGAAAATGTTTTAAGCAGAAATCAACTCTTACTATACATCAGAGAATTCATACAGGAGAAAAACCATTTTCATGTTTAGAATGTGGCAAATGTTTTAGCCATAAATCAGCTTTTGTCATACATCAGAGAAGTCACACAGGGGAGAAACCATATTCATGTTTGGAATGTGCGAAATGTTATAGGGCTAAAGCAGATCTCGTCAGACATCAAAGATGTCACAAAAGAGAGATGCCATTTTCATGTCCAAAATGTGAAAAATGTTTTAAATGGAGATCAAGTCTTATTGTTCATCAAAAGACTCACACAAAGGATAAGACATAATTATGTTCTGTATGTTAGAAATGTTTTACCGACATAACTTCATAAACATCAAAGAGCCGGAAATTTTTTGTTTAATACACCTACAATAAACCTACTGTGTTTATTACATTTATTTTCTTCTGCTGCAATCAAAGATCCACAATATTTTTATTATTTGATTACTGGAACTGTGTGGATTTTTTGGAGGCAAGTGGCAGGTAGGGGTGGATAGGGGGTTAATAAAGTTATTACGACTCTGAAAGATTAATTGAAATTGTGATGGTACTTTATTGGAAATAATCTGCATACAAATTAAGGTCACAAGTAGTGATGGGCGAATAGTAACTATTCATGTTCGGATTATTTGTAACGAATCCCAAAATACTATTCTGGTATTGTGAACCTAATGCAAATCAATGGGGAATCCCGAGCATCTTTCTTTTGGGATGAATACTGGAATAGCACAAAATCCGAACACGAATAGTTACTATTCACCGATCAGTAGTCACAAACTGTTTGTTTTTTGGGGGGGCTCTAAGCATCTGTCAAATCACAAAACCATAAAAAAAACTATAATCTATTTATACTGAATCTCATCACCACATATTTGTAAAATTCTATAGAAGGAAATTGGAACATATTCAAACAAAATCTTTCCTAAAAGGGCATATTCTGAGAGAACTTATATTTCGTTAGGTTCCCAACAAATATATGGCACCAAATAAAGTAAACCAATGTCATAAAAGATCCACTTATGGATCCACTTATAGTACCATAAAAGAGATCTCGAATTGCGGGACATCCATGCTTATTGATCCATAACAATACCTCCGAATTTAGACCCTACTATACAGGATAAATATTTAATATAAAACAAAATCTAACATGATAAGTGAAACATGTAAATCTCCTAATTGAATGTTGTTGTGGTGGTATACACTATGGAAATGAGAGATTAAACAAACACTGATCCAACAAAGTATAAATACAGGAAACATGGCCTGACGCATCATTGTGCTATAACGTCCAATAACTCAGATCTGAAATCCTATGTTCCAATTGTCATGTACCAGAACATACGATTGAAAGTGTCCAAGAATTTCCAATGAGCCAGTGGTAGATGCAAAAAAAAAATAAAAAATTAGTAGATGCTTTATTCAAAAAGAGTATAAAAATTGTTCACATACAGATGGTAAATTAGGCAGTCTTTTCTACACGTTCCCAATCTTGATGCATACTGGTTGACTCACTTGGGTATGTATACAGCTTTTTCTTCAACACTTCCCACAAGTCTTCGATTGATTTATGGGTGGGGACTCTGAGGGCCAATCCATCACCTCTACTTCATTGTCATTGAACCATTTCTTCACCGATCTCGACATATGCTTAAGGTTGTTGTTCTTCATACCCATAGTACTTGAGTGTAAGAAGTAACTTGTCTTGTAGGATACTCACATATAGCTCAGCATTGAGACCACCATCAATCCTGGTGAAGTATGCAACGCCTTAGGCTTTGAAACAACCCCATATCATCAGGCTTTCACCACCGAACTTGACAGTTCCTTCATTTTCTCGATCAGTTAGCAAATTTTTCCTTTGTTTATTCCAGACCAATTTGCACCCATCAGAGCATAGTCTATTAACTTTTGTCTCATCGCTCCAAATCGCCCGTTTCTAATCTTCTACTGTTCACTTTTAGTACTTTTTTACACATTCGAGCCAAAGCTTTTTATGACTACATTGAAGCCGAGGCTTCTTCACCTTTTTCCGGTCACTGTTCCAGACTTCAGAAAAGTGCAACGCATGGTGCTTGCATGGACATCTGTGATCTCACTATTACAAACCATGCGAGCCACCTCCACTACTGTGTTTGTCGCGCCAGAAATGATAGACCAAGTGAGCAGGTATATTGTCCTGTAAAAGCAAGTTGCCTTCTTAAAGTTTTCCTTGGTGCGTGTTATGGACATGTTGAGGATGATGAGACTAAAGCGGTCTCTCGGGATCTGACTGCTGTTCCAAATTATAATGTCATGAGTGCACTTCGAGAAGTAAATAACAGACACTGTATCAGTTATGAACCTTCTCCATGACAGACGCTAACCAACTGAACTTTATTCTTAGACAAAGCCTTTATAGGACCAGGAAGTAAAGGGTGTAGACAAAAGTATAGCCCAATCAAGTATCGCAGGTCGGGGCTCAGAACGTATAGGAATTTGCATAGTCTCTGCTGGATTGGTCAGTCCAAACTGTAGGAATTCTCCTTTGTTCATCATCTTGGGTGCAGACAGGATGTGGCAGCCATCTTCAAGTTACATGTGCTATATATCTATATATATATATATATATATAAAAAAATATATATGTTAGTAAGAAACAAAAGCATGCATAAATATGTGTGTTAGTTTACATCTACTAAACTATATACCTGAGTCTAAGAAATGGCTGAATTAAGTATTTTTGGTTATTTCATTCTTATTCCCAACAGACACAATAGTGGACATGTGGGAAAATAAAGTAAAATAAGGTTTAACTCAATACTACAACACCTGACACGTCCGTGTCTTGTACAGATTAGATGTCCCAGCTCTGCAGTCTCTAAAGGCCTCTAACTCTAACTGGATGACTAACATGACCACTCGGGCACACCAAATTTACACTGTTATACAAGCTGTACACTTTACATTGTATCAAAGTCTCATCACTTCAGTGTTGTCTCCCGATAAGATATAATAATTAGAGATGGGCAAACTTGCAGATATTCGGGTTTCGCAGGTCTGGACAGATTTTTTTAAAAATCCGGTTCGGGACTCAACTTGAACCCGAACATCTGCCCGGATGATGTTCCCCATATAAGCCTATGGGGACCCAAACATTCTGCTGTAAAATGGTGGAAGAAAGGGCTAGGGGGATTAGATCAGGAAAGTTATAATTACTGAGTGGTACCGAGTCAGAACGCACTCCCACACTGTGTGACCGCGTCTGTGATTGGTTGGTACCACACACGATGTCTGCGTCCCTATAAAGGTGTCAAAATAAATTAAATTGACGTGATACCCAGCCTTGACAAAGCACATGGCTACAGGTTACAGCCCCCAGTCGTGTGCTTATCTTGGCTGTGTATCAAACTGAGAGGGACCCTATGAAGCTTTTTTTTTTTTTGTTTTCTTAAATTATTTAAAAAAAATAATTTGATACCCAGCTCAGATAACGCCAATAGCTGGGGGCTGGTATTCTCAGCACAAACACAAAAAAATCCTTTATTTGAAATAAAAACCACCATCTTTCTCCAATTTATTAACCCCAAATACCCAGTTACGATGTAATCTACACGAGGCTCCAAAATTAAATCAGTTGTGCTACCTACTGAAGTCGCAGCATGCAGGCACATTAGGAAATGTGACCGCCCGCTGTGGCTTCAGGCAGAGACTGTTTGAGCCACAGTTGCGAGCGGTGATGTCACTCAGTTTATCTGCAGTCACAGCTGGAGGTTCCCACGGTACCCCATCTGTAATCTGATCTCAAGTGACCTCATTGAACTCAGTGACCTCACCTCAGGTGAACTGAGTTTCCAGACCTACATCTCCTGGCAAAAAACCGCGGGGGTTGTTTTGCCAAGAGATGCAGATATGATGATGAAATTTATATACGAAATTCCTGCACCAAGTCTGCATCTTCTGACAAAAAAAATGCATCTAAGACAATGCAGTTTTGATGTGATATTGATGTGGTTTGTTTTTTTACAGAAGATGCAGATTTGGTGCAGGAATTTGGTGTATAAATCTCAGCACCAAACCTGCATCTCTTAGCAAAACAAACCGCACAAAAACGATTTTGATGCCGTTTCGGTACAATTTTTTTCCAGGCGATGCAAATTTGGTGCTAAAAAAAACATCAATATCGCATTGAGTCTTGGTGCTATTTTTGCAGATGTGGATTTAGTGCAGACATTTCAGCACCAAATTTGTATCTCCTGGAAGAAAATTGTACCAAAACGTTGAGACGGGGCATTGTCCTGCATGAAAATTGCTGGCTGATTGAGTAATGAACACAAGTAAGGAACCAAGTGTTGTTGAAGAAGGTTCTGATCCACACTTGCATTCACTCTGCCATGTAGCTGTATGAGAGGTCCAACTCCTGCTGCAGAAAACCTTCCCCAAACCATGACCCTTCCTCCACCACCTGTCACTGACTTTATAACACACTTTGGGTTCAGTCTTTCCCCAGCTTCCTATCTGACCCAAATAAATTGAACTTGCTTTCATCACTAAAATTAACTGTAGACACTTCTCTGTCTACACAACATGCTCCTCACCAAAGGAGAGTCTAGCCTCTTGATTCTTTCTGCTAATGAGAGGTTTGGTCACGGCAGAGTCGGCTTGCAGTCCAAATGCTCTTAAATGTTGTGACACTGTGTGACGAGACAGATCCTTACCCTGTTCAGTACTGAACTGGCAAGCAATTCCAGCTGTAGTGATGAAACGATTATCCATGGAGATTCTCCGCATTATCCTGTCCTCTCTTGCATTTGTCTTTTGAGGGCGACCAGCCATCTTAGGGGACTTGAAAGAGTTTGTGATGTTGTAAAGATACAATATTCTCGAAATCACAGAGTTGGAATGACCAACTTCTCTTGCTATGGCTGATAGGGTCACCCCTTTGCCCTTCATCTGGACAACCTGCTGCCAGAGGGTTTCTGTCACTTAGGAATGGCACACCATTTTTGCAAAGTCAGTGTGTTGCGCCCAGGGAAGGGGGGCACTCGGTCCCGGGTGGTAACAAATTGGGATGTCACTCTGATTGCAGTTGCCCGGTCCCGTGCCCTGGGCCCCTTTTGTAAGGGGGGATATTTACAGGGGTAATAGAGTTAATGTCATGTGACGCCACCTGCGGGTTGCGGTTAATGATGGAGAGCCGCCGCTGCTAAATGTGGGTACTCCTAGAGCTGGGGGAGATTGCAGCAATGGTGTAAAGCCCTCCGCAGGTAGGGCCGTGCCTGGGAGATGATGAGATATAATAACGGAGACCACACCAAGTTGTCTTTAACAGTGTCCACTCACTTGGACCCAGGTGTTGCTGGTTCAGGTCCCGTGGAGTATCAGTGCCAATGTAGTGACCCAGGTTGCTCTGTCCGCGGAACTCTCTGTTCGTTGGGTCCCCGTAGCGTGGAGCGTTTGGGACTCGACTGTCCCTTTTGGGGTACAGTCTCCTACGGCGGGCAGTGCGGACCCTGTGTGGAGGTAAGTGTCCGAACCCCAATCCTAGTATACTGCTCCTGTGGGGAGGTAAGTGTCCGAACCCCAATCCTAGTTTACTGCTGATGCCCCCGGATTATTTGGTTCGGTGAAGTCCATGAAGGTGTCCTCACCGGGCAGGTATTTATCAAGCCATGTAGAACTGGCGCTTGATCTAGGGCCCTGTGCCCCGTGCGTGCTCCGGTCCCAGCGGTATCTCCGGTACCTGACCTGGCGACCTCTCTCCTGTGCCCCCGGATCACCGCTGCAAAGACCCAGCTCAGGCACGTCTGCACACCTCCCCTATGTGCCACACTCCTGTAGACTCTCTACTGACTGCTGACCCCTCCTACCAGGCTGGCTAATCCCAGGGACTCGTTCCTTTCCATGGTGATCATCCACTTACATGGTTAACCCCCTATGCCTGGTGTGGAGTGGAGAACTAGGATTCTGGTTGTGCTTTGGTGCTATCGGCACAGGTCCTAGGGGGTAGGTCCTGCATCCCTTAGAGCATGCAGTTCCCTGTAGTGCCCTAAGGGTCTCAGGGGCGCTACATTCCCCCTTGGTTAAACACAGCGCATTCTTGGGCTGTAAGTGAAATAGAGTTTTTATTGTAACCGGAATAGAAAAAAGGGTAATTAGTTCAAACATAACATTCCTCCCGCACAGGGGAGGCAATTCACTTAAACGTTACCAACATTAAGCATCCCCCCATCAACCCACCACCCAAAAAGGTCCTGGTTCCCCAAAACCCTCTGAGGAGGCAGGTCACCGGTCTCAGTGGTGACCAGGTCTGGGCCTTCTCTATCCCAGACCTTTCCTCCAACCTTCCTCTCCTTGGTGGTGGTATCAATGTCCTGATGGTGAAAAGGATTACTCTGGGAGGCACACTTGGTGCAACTATGTACAATACACAAGTTTGTGTTGGCTGCTGCCAGTCCTGCAGCTGTGGTCCATTTTTAACTTAATTTTTCAAACAGGTCAATCAGGTTACTGTTCCAAGGATTATTCAACATTTTTCTGATTTATGCAGATTTTTTTTTTTTTTTAAAGAAGACAACCAATGCACACATAACATTTCAACATTTTAACCTTTTAAACTGCTGGGGTAGCCAGGTTCCGCTATCACCATTAAATAAGGGGGTCTTTGGGGTCATCTGGCCTCCTAAGATCAGCACACGAGGTCTGGGTGCACTGGGTACGCACACCTCTACTGCTCCTGGGTGGCAGCTGGGGTGTCGGTGCTGTCGCAGATTCGGAGGCTGGTAAGGGAACCGCAGCAGGTTGGTACACAGGCTCCTCTGGCTTTGGTGCTCCAATGCCAGACACCGTATATCACGACATCGCGGACGAACTTGCCCCCTGCATGCGGTACCCATTCTGATTTCGGAATCAGGCCTGCCATTCCCTATTCAGTGGCTGGGAACAGTACCTGTGGGTAGTCGTCAGCACTGGTGGCAGCCTCCTCTGCGGCTTCCGATGACGTCGGAGACTGGACTGCTGTCACTGGAGCAGGAGCTGGTGCTTGTTCCTTCTCCAGCGGAGAGAGGGATGCGACCGCTTCTGGTCTCGCTGGCTCTGGCGGGGATGCTGCCTGGTTGAGGATGCACCCTGGGGGTCTGGGACAGTGCAGTCCAGTCAAGCGGCGCTCCATTCTCTTGAGCCCCCATGGCTGCCACTACCCCCATCATCTTTGCCTCCCATTCCTCAATTCACCGCAGGTTCTCCAGCCGCTGGACCTCCGCTTCCAGCCTCTCCACAGTCCAGGGTACAGCTCCGCGACTGGGTCGCCAGGCTAGAGGGGCAGACATCTTTGCCGTTTACAGGTCTGTTAACCTCCGTCATCTCTCGGCGCCTCCATTTTGCTATTCCCCCTTGGTCATTTCTCACCACTCTCGCGGGGACTGGGGCACACTGGGAGCTTCCGAGTCAGGTCACTTCCGAGTTCCACCGTGCTCTGAGGACTCGTAGGTAGGGCTTCTGCTCATGCGCTTTTGCAGTTTCGTGCTCTTTTGGGCACAATGATTACACAGCCAATTTTTCTTCATTAAAGATGTCGGTAGTCTTTACACAAATAGTCCATTAAATACTGTTCCTTAAGGCACACGTCACCCGTGTTAACGGGCCTTGTCCGTATCCTGTTCGTGACGCCAGGAAAAAGGGGTTGTCACGCCCAGGGAAGGGGGCACTCGGTCCCGGGCAGTAACAAATGGGAATGTCACTCTGGTGACCGTTGCCCAGTCCCATGCCCTTGGCCCCTTTTGTAAGGGGGGATATTTACAGGGGTAATAGAGTTAATGTCATGTGACGCCACCTGCGGGTTGCGATTAATGATGGAAAACTGCCGCTGCTAAATGTGGGTACTCCCAGAGCTGGTCCAGATTGCAGCAATGGTGTTAGGCCCTCCGCAGGTTGGGCCGTGCCTGGGAGATGATGAGGGATAATAACGGAGACCACACCAAGTTGTCTTTAACAGTGTCTACTCACTTGGACCCAGGTGTTGCTGGTTCAGGTCCCATGGAGTATCAGTGCCAATGTAGTGACCCAGGTTGCTCTGTTCCCGGAACTCTCTGTTGGTTGGGTCCCTGTAGTGTGGAGCGTTTGGGGCCCGACTGTCCCTTTTGGGGTACAGTCTCCTTCTACGTACGGCGGGCAGTGCAAACCCTGTGGGAAGGTAAGTGTCCGAACCCCGATCCTAGTTTACTGCTGATGCCCACCGGATTATTTGGTTCGGAGAAGTCCATGAAGGTGTCCTCACCGGGCAGATATTTATCAAACCATTTAGAACTGGTGCCTGATATAGGCGTGCTCCGGTCCCAGCGGTATCTCCAGTACCCAATCTAGCAACCTCTCTCCTGTGACCTGCTGATCACCGCTGCACAGACCCAGTTCAGGCACATCCGCACACCTCTCCTGTGTGCCACACTCCTCTAGACTCTCTACTGACCCCTCCCACCAGGCTGGCTAATCCCAGGGACTTGTTCCTTTCCATGGCGACCATCCCCTTGCTGGATTAACCCCATATTCTTGGTGTGGAGTAGTAGAGAACTAGGATTTTGGTTATGCTTTGGTGGTATCGGCACTGGTACTCCAGGTCCCAGGGGGTAGGTCCTGTATCCCCTAGAGGATGCAGTTCCCTGTAGTGCCCTGAGGGTCTCAGGGGCGCTACAAGTGCAAACTGGAAAGTTAGGCGCCAGTTACATAGGATTTGTCAGGTAATTAAGGGAATTAGCACCAGGTGCAGATGAACACCAATAACTTGCAGGTATCTGAACATGTTTTCTGATTTTGATCAGTATTCTTTTTCATTTATCTCATTTACTTTTTTATTATGCACTTTTGAAAAATTCAATATATGAAATAAGCCTAAAATACTGTGAGTTTGCTCATGTTAGGATAGAATCACATAGGACGACATAATGACCGCAACATTTAGGAAATTGTGTGTTGTTCTCTAATATTGATCTCCAGTGTATCTTAGCGACTTTATCCCAGACCCCTGAATCCTCCAAGTCGAAGAGATATTTCCTTTCAATTTCTCTTGTGATAAAGGCTTTCTTATCTGATCATTTGCATTCCTTCTTAGTCAACGTGGCTATGTTTTTATGAACAGAAAAACATGTATGCTTGCGCAACTCCAGTCCCCCAAAGATTATGTGCTGCATAATTTTACAGTCTTTAACCTCTTTCATTTTGATTGTTGCTCTAATAGCTTTGACCACTGTTTGCCCATATCCTTCATGGGAAAACAATGCTGGCCCACCAATGTCCAAGGAGGATGATACCTCTGAGAAAACACCTTCTAGTTCCCTGTCTTCAATCTCTTCCTCCAGGCTAGAATCCACTTTGGCCTCTTGCCTCCATAAAGATGTACTTGGTCCCTTGAATTCCTTCAATGATTTTTTAATTTCGAATCTGATCAGTGACCTCACATTTTCCATAAGGGATGGAGATTTCTCAGAGTGTCCTTTTAATGGAGGCCTGGTATAATCTTTTACTGTATGCCATAACCAACTTTACTTTACTTAGTGAGAATTCTTTATGTTTCGACTTTGACTGTGCCTTCCTAAGTCTGTCCTACAATAACACAAGTAAAACATAGGTGTCAAAGAGACGTGTGTAGGGAACACCTCAGCTCACCCCACCAGATGCGGGAGATACCAAGGGCGATAATGCCGTCTCTTACGCTTCCTCAGAAAGCTGGTTTGTAGAATCCATCAGGAACAGTTATTCAGCACATGGCACTCTGGTACGGCATTTGGATTTATGCCCCCCCCCCCCCCCCCCGATTGACGTTACCAGTGCTCCAGATGCAAAACTTACATCCTGTTCCGACTCAGAAGGTCACCCACTCATCCTAGCTCCAGGGAGGCCTCCATATACACACACCGCATTGCCGTATCCTCGCGGCGGTTAGGACTTAAACAGGAATCACCAGCATCGCAGGTGGCGACAGGAAGCCTAGGAGATACTTCTACGCCATTTCAGAGATCTCACGGGGAGGACAATGCACCATTCCAGGCCGTGTATCCCCCCGGATGACTGTCTGGGGTTCCCCAGGAGACACCGCACCATACCAGGCCATACTCCCTGTCACAACTTGGTGGGGGCAGTATTGTGTCACACAGACGCCCCTCCACTTGATCATCAACCTATCAATCTGTGACAAAACCGCACCTTGCAGCTCTACCCTGACGACACTAAGAAGTCAGAGCCACTTGATACGACCTAAAAAAAAACCTCTGACAATTGAACAGGCCTCTAAATAAATTAAATAATACTAAAATAATACATCATATATATATATATATATATATATATATATATATATACACACAGTACAGACCAAAAGTTTGGACACACCTCATTCAAAGAGTTTTCTTTATTTTCATGACTCTAAAAATTGTAGATTCACAATGACGACATCAAAACTATGAATGAAAACATGTTAAATGAAATACTTAAAAAAGTGGGAAACAACTGAAAATATGTCTTATATTCTAGGTTCTTCAAAGTAGCCACCTTTTGCTGTGATTACTGCTTTGCACACTCTTGGCATTCTCTTAATGAGGTTCAAGAGGTAGTCACCGGAAATGGTCTTCCAACAGTCTTGAAGGAGTTTCCAGAGATGCTTAGCACGTGTTGGCCCTTTGCCTTCACTCTGCGGTCCAGCTCACCCCAAACCATCTCTATTGGGTTCACGTCTGGTGACTGTGGAGGCCAGGTCATCTGGCATAGCACCCCATCACTCTGCTTCTTAGTCAAATAGCCCTTACACAGCCTGGAGATGTGTTTGGGGTCATTGTCCTGTTGAAAAATAAATGATGGTCCAACTAAACGCAAACCGGATGGAATAGCACGCCGCTGCAAGATGCTGTGGTAGGCATGCTGGTTCTGTATGCCTTCAATTTTGAATAAATCCCCGACAGTGTCACCAGCTGTATTGCAAATATAAAAATGGCTATTTTTTGAGTCTATACATTATGTTAAACTATAACATATTGATTAATCAGATGGACAAAGTGTACTTGGTTACAAAATCTTGTATATACTTAAGGATTTCTGTGTGTTTGTCTTGAATATACAGACAGACAATATACCATTGTAACAGAAACCTTATGATTTACTTACATCAAATATCTGATGGTTTTGTGTGTTTGCTATCCATTGAAATAGAAACTCTGATTGATTTAGTTCAACAATCTGATGTTTTATGTGTTTGCTATATACACAGACAGACAATATATCCATTTACCTAGCTCAAATACCTGATGTGTATTCTTGGGAGATTTGAATGTCTGTGGGTTTATTACCCCATTGTCTGATGTGTGGTGTATCTCTAGTTCATCTATGCCCAAAGATTGGCCATCAAAGGGCATGGATCAATAAGACTACAACACATTAACTTTAAAGTTTGTAATTATTGTACAAACCTCTATTTAAGATCAGAGAAATATAGCACAGACAGAAGCTCGTGTTACCTGTACCGAGACGTCCGGTCAGTGTTGGGATTTCCAGGAGTCCTCTGTCCTTGGTGTGCTTCTCTGATTCTTAATGTTCCAGGCAGATGATGTTCAAAACTCCTTGGTGATTGTAAGTATTTAACTGTACTTAACCTTTGTATGTTGATTATACAAAAGTGTACGCAATATCATACTTTTCCTTTAAGTTTGTATTTTATATTAACCTTTATAATAAAATTAATTATTTGCCTTCTTTAAAGCTGTATCTGAACCTTAGTGCTAAAAATATAGCAAAACACCAGCAAAGCACCCCCACCACACCATCACACCTCCTCCTCCATACTTCACTGTGGGAACCAGCCATGTAGAGTCCATCTGTTCACCTTTTCTACAAAGACACGGTGGTTGGATCCAAAGATCTCAAATTTGGACTCATCAGACCAAAGCACAGATTTCCACTGGTCTAATGTCCATTCCTTGTGTTCTTTAGCCAAACAAGTCTCTTCTGCTTGTTGCCTGTCCTTAGCAGTGGTTTCCTAGCAGCTATTTTACCATGAAGGCCTGCTGCACAAAGTCTCCTCTTAATAGTTGTTCTAGAGATGAGAAGGTGTGTCCAAACCTTTGAAGCTGCCTTGAATCTTGCAGTTGCCCGCTCACTTCCCTAGCTGAATTACTTTGTCAGCATGGGGGCTTGCACTGGTTAGAGCGCCTTCCTTAGTTTAAATTGGCTTTTGTCACCTGTAATTTGGTCCCCAGATCTTGGTGACTTCCTCTTGCCACAAGGCAGGATATATGAAAAGTGGCAGTTGACTGGCATATATGGATGTCATATTCCTCACAATATTCCTCAAACTACCCAGTCTGGATGTCACTAAGGGATGACTAAGGGGGAGATACTATGCCATTCCTGGCCATGCTCCACTCCCCATAGATGGCCTGCTGACAAAGGTAAACAATACCTTCCTCCGGCAGACGCCGGGTAACTGTAGGTCTCCCCAGAGGACAGGAAACCACTGATGCGCATAGAGAGGCTTTTTAAAGCTGTAGGTTTCCTGTCCTTGGGAGGGATCCCCTCTATTCTTCGGTTCGATCATGGGGAAGGGAAAAAACACATCTCATTTGGATCATCCATGAGGCTTCCACTTATTATGGATACATTGAAATTATGAACATGCCTTTTGATAAAACGGACGATGCGCTCTATCCCAGTCTGGCACATTTAGCTCTGTTTGTACATGTCATACACACGCGGCTCCGCTCTGTGCACCTCGTACACACGCGGCTCCGCTCCGTACACCTCGTACACATGCGGCTCCGCTCCGTACGCCTCGTACACACGCGGCTCTGCTCCGTACACCTCATACACACACGACTCCGCTCCGTACACCTCGTACACACACGGTTCCGCTCCGTACACCTCGTACACACGCGGCTCTGCTCCGTACACCTCATACACACACGACTCCGCTCCGTACACCTCGTACACACACGACTCTGCTACATCCACACTGTAAACCCCTCCTGACCCCACACATAAACTTCCCCTCATCCAGCACCATGACAACCAGCACAGCAGAATCCTGCATACACTGAGGAGCTGATCATGTGACCCCTGACTCCTCCCCTCCATGTGACATCATCACAGGTCCTGTAAGCACAGAGCAGCCATATATCTAGTGTGCGGCTCTGCAGGTGGAGGTAGGTGCAGGTCTTCTGTTACTCCATTGCGTGCTTTCCTTTTACTTCCACAGGGGAAAAAAAAGAATCTGTCGACTGTGTTTCATACTTAATACATTGGCAGCATGTTGGCTCAGTGGTTAGCTCTGTGCTATGTGTATGGTGAGTCAGTGGTTAGCACTGTGCTATATCTACGGTGGCTCGGTGGTTAGCACTTCGCTATGTGTATGGTGTTTCGGTGGTTAGCACTGTGCTATGTATATGGTGTTTCAGTAGTTAGCACTAGGCTATATATTCGGGACAAGGGGAGGGGGCGAGCACACAGCAGCCCATCCCCAATGGCTGTTATACACAGACAAATGTACTTGTGTGTGGGTGAGAGACACATTCATCTGGAGTCGGCGGGTGTCCTCCATGCCCGGGCTCGGTTGCGAAATCTGCGACCGCCATCGTTACGCCCCTGATTACATACCCACATGTAGGCGGGGTTGTATACATGATCACATGTAGGCGGGGTTGTATACATGACCACATGTAGGCGGGGTTGTATACATGACCACATGTAGGCGGGGTTGCATACATACCCACATGTAGGCGGGGTTGTATACATGATCACATGTAGGCGGGGTTGTATACATGATCACATGTAGGCGGGGTTGTATACATGATCACATGTAGGCGGGGTTGTATACATGACCACATGTAGGCGGGGTTGTATACATGACCACATGTAGGCGGGGTTGCATATATACCCACATGTAGGCGGGGTTGTATACATGATCACATGTAGGCGGGGTTGTATACATGATCACATGTAGGCGGGGTTGTAAACATGATCACATGTAGGCGGGGGTTGTATACACGATCACATGTAGGCGGGGGTTGTATACACGATCACATGTAGGCGGGGGTTGTAGACACGATCACATGTAGGCAGGGGTTGTATACACGATCACATGTAGGCAGGGGTTGTATACACGATCACATGTAGGCAGGGGTTGTATACATGATCACATGTAGGCGGGGTTGTATACATGATCACATGTAGGCGGGGTTGTATACACACATACACTGGAGATCAAAATTAGAGGACAATGTCTGATCACTTTCTTTTTTCAGAAATAATGTAATCTCCATTGATGAACATGTGAAGGTTTTGTGTAAGGGGTCCACCATGCCACTAGAACAGTTGCCCAAAACGTGATGCTGATAATTAGAGAGCAGCAATAACTGTAACACAGAGAGCGATTATCAGTAAATTTTCTGCAGGTAACCACAGTGACAATCAGTAGGACGTGCACCGGCCGTCGCTGTGAATGACTCCAGCACATCTGCGGCCGCAGTAGTCTCTCACACTGCTCTGGGGGGATTTTGGTCCACTCTTCTCCCAGTCTCTTCCACAGTTCTTTGACTGTTGTGTCCACTGCAAATTTCCAATGATTTTCCAGAGGTTTTCTATTAGGTTTAGATCAGGACTCTGAGCTGTGGCCATTTCATTGTTTCCAGGAGCTGCGTTACCCATTTTGCTGTGTGACAGGGGTCATTGTCTTGCATGAGAATTGCTGGCTGATTGATGGACACAAGTAAAGGGTGCTTTACACGCTGTGACATCGCTACCGATATATCGTCGGGGTCACGTCGTTAGTGACACACATCCGGCGCCGGTAGCGACATCGCATCATGTGACACAAAGGAGCGACGATCAACGATCGCAAAATCATCCAAATACGGTGATCATTGACACGTCGCTCCTTTCTTTAATATCGTTGCTGCTGCAGGTACGATGTTGTTTGTTGTTCCTGCGGCAACATACATCGCTATGTGTGACACCTCAGGAACGACGAACATCTCCTTACCTGCCTCCACCGGCAATGCGGAAGGAAGGAGGTGGGCAGCATGTTACGTCCCGCTCATCTCCGCCCCTCCGCTTCAATTGGCCGGCCGCTTAGTGACGTCGCTATGACGCAAAACGCACCTCCCCTTGAAGGAGGGATTGTTCGGCGGTCACGGCAACGTCGCTGCACAGGTATGTGCGTGTGACGCTGCCGTAGCGATAATGTTCGCTACGGCAGCGATCACCAAATGTCGCACAAACGACGGGGGTGGGTAATATCACGCTCGACATCGCTAGCGATGTCGCAGCATGTAAAGCACCCTTTAGGAGCCACGTGTTGTGAAGAAGGTTCTGATCCACACTTGCAGTCACTCTGCCATGTAGCTGTATGAGAGGTCCAACTCCTTCTGCTGAAAACATTCCCCAAACCATGACCCTTCCTTCACCGCCGCTCACTGACTTCTTAACACACTTTGTGCTCAGTCTTTTCCCAGTTTGTTGCTGAACATAATGATTCCCATCAGACCTAAATAAATTAAACTTGCTTTCATCACTAAAATGATCTGGGGACACTTCTGTCCACACAACATGCTCCTCACCACAGGTGAGTCTAGCCTTGTGATTCTTTCTGCTAATGAGGTTTGGTCACTGCAGAGTCGGCTTTCAGTCCAAATGCTCTTAAACGTCGTGACTGTATGAGGAGACAGATCCTTACCCCGTTCAGTGCTGAAATTCCGAGCAATTCCATCTTCAGTGGTGACAGGATTACCCATGGAGATTATCCGCATTATCCTGTCCTCTCTTACATTTGTCTTTCAAGGGCGACCATCCTTCTTGAGCATCTTGAAAGAGTTTGTGATGTTGTAAAGATGCAATATTCTCAATATCATAGACTTGGAACAACCAACTTCTATTGCTATGTCTGATAGGGTCACCCCTTTGGCCTTCATCTGGACAACCTGCTGCCGGAGGGTTTCAGTCACCATTTTTGCAAAGTCAGTGCAAACTGGAAAGTTAGGCGCCAGTTACATAGGGTCAGATAATTAAGGAAATTAGCACCAGGTGCCAGATTAACACCAATAATTTGCAGGGATCTGTAAGTGTTCTCTAATTTTGATCTGTGTTTTTTTTTTCATTTATCTCATTTATATTTTTATTATGTGCTTTACATAAATTACATTTATGAAATAAGTGGAAAATCCTGCGAGTTTCATCATGTTAGGAGTTAATCAGATTGTACGACACAATAACTGCAACGTTTAGGAAATTGTGTGCTGTTCTCTAATTTTGATCTACACTGTATATGCAGGTTTACACACACATATAGATAGGCTTATAAGTATACACACACACACACACACACACACACACACACACACACGTACGTTGCCCAATTTTATGCATGATACTCACAACACAGACATACTTTTATATACAGGAGCATATACATACACAAAGGACCAAGTATATACAACTGTATCAATAAATAAGAATATCATCAAAAAGTTATTTCAGTAATTCAATACAAATGGGAAACACATAAATTATATAGAGTCATTACACACAGAGGGATCTATTTCACGTGTTTATTTCTGTTAATGTTGATGATTGTGGCTTACAGCCAATGAAAACCCAAAAGTCATTATCTCAGAAAATTAGAATTACCACAAAACACCTGCAATGGCTTCCTAAGTGTCTAAAATGGTCCCTTAGTCTGGTTCAGTAGGCTACACAATCATGGGGAAGACTGCTGACTTGACAAATGTCCAGAAGGTAGTCATTGACACACTCCACAAGGAGGGTAAGCCACAAAAGGTAATTGCTAAAGAAACTGGCTATTCACAGAGTGCTGTATCCAAGCTTATTAATGGAAAGTTGAGTGGAAGGAAAAAGGAATTAGTGTGGCAGAAAAATGTGCACAAGCAGCCGGGATAACCGCAGCCTTGATAGGATTGTTAAGAAAAGGCCATTCAAAAATTTGGGGATATTCAAAAGGAGTGGACGCTGCTGGAGTCAGTGCTTCAAGGCATTTACTGTACAGACTTCTCAGGAGGCGCCAACATTTCTGAGTTTCTGAATTTAAAATCATTTTTCCAGTTGGTCTTGTTTAATATTCTAATTTTCTGAGAAAATGACTTTTGGGATTTCATTGGCTGTAAGCCATAATCATCAACATTAACAGAAATAAACTTTTGAAATAGATCCCTCTGTGTGTAATAACTATATATAATATATAGGAATAGATCCCACTGTGTGTAATGACTATATAATATATAGGAATAGATCCCTCTGTGTGTAATGACTATATAATATATAGGAATAGATCCCTCTGTGTGTAATAACTCTATATAATATATAGGAATAGATCCCTCTGTGTGTAATGACTCTATATAATATATAGGAATAGATCCCTCTGTGTGTAATGACTCTATACAGTGCCTACAAGTAGTATTCAACCCCCTGCAGATTTAGCAGGTTTACACATTCGGAATAACTTGGCATTGTGACATTGGACTGTAGATCAGCCTGGAAGTGTGAAATGCACTGAAGCAAAAAAGAATGTTATTTCTTTTTTTTTTTTTTTTTTTTTAAATTGTGAAAAGTTTATTCAGAGGGTCATTTATTATTCAACCCCTCAAACCACCAGAATTCTGTTTGGTTCCCCTAAAGTATTAAGAAGTATTTCAGGCACAAAGAACAATGAGCTTCACATGTTTGGATTAATTATCTCTTTTTCCAGCTTTTTCTGACTAATTAAGACCCTCCCCAAACTTGTGAACAGCACTCATACATGGTCAACATGGGAAAGACAAAGGAGCATTCCAGGGCCATCAGAGACAAGATCGTGGAGGGTCACAAGGCTGGCAAGGGGTACAAAACCCTTTCCAAGGAGTTGGGCCTACCTGTCTCCACTGTTGGGAGCATCATCCGGAATTGGAAGGCTTATGGAACTACTGTTAGCCTTCCACGGCCTGGACAGCCTTTGAAAGTTTCCACCCGTGCCGAGGCCAGGCTTGTCCGAAGAGTCAAGGCTGACCCAAGGACAACAAGGAAGGAGCTCCGGGAAGATCTCATGGCAGTGGGGACATTGGTTTCAGTCAATATCATAAGTAACATACTCCATTGCAATGGTCTCCGTTCCAGACGAGCCCGCAAGGTACCTTTACTTTCAAAGTATCATGTCAAGGCTCATCTACAGTTTGCTCATGATCACTTGGAGGACTCTGAGACAGACTGGTTCAAGGTTCTCTGGTCTGATGAGACCAAGATCGATATCTTTGGTGCCAACCACACACGTGACGTTTGGAGACTGGATGGCACTGCATACGACCCCAAGAATACCATCCCTACAGTCAAGCATGGTGGTGGCAGCATCATGCTGTGGGGCTGTCTCTCAGCCAAGGGGCCTGGCCATCTGGTCCGCATCCATGGGAAGATGGATAGCACGGCCTACCTGGAGATTTTGGCCAAGAACCTCCGCTCCTCCATCAAGGATCTTAAGATGGGTCGTCATTTCATCTTCCAACAAGACAACGACCCAAAGCACACAGCCAAGAAAACCAAGGCCTGGTTCAAGAGGGAAAAAATCAAGGTGTTGCAGTGGCCTAGTCAGTCTCCTGACCTTAACCCAATTGAAAACTTGTGGAAGGAGCTCAAGATTAAAGTCCACATGAGACACCCAAAGAACCTAGATAACTTGGAGAAGATCTGCATGGAGGAGTGGGCCAAGATAACTCCAGAGACCTGTGCCGGCCTGATCAGGTCTTATAAAAGACGATTATTAGCTGTAATTGCAAACAAGGGTTATTCCACAAAATATTAAACCTAGGGGTTGAATAATAATTGACCCACACTTTTATGTTGAAAATTTATTAAAATTTAACTGAGCAACAAAACTTGTTGGTTTGTAAGATTTATGCAACTGTTAATAAATCCTGCTCTTGTTTGAAGTTTGCAGGCTCTAACTTATTTGCATCTTATCAAACCAGCTAAATCTGCAGGGGGTTGAATACTACTTGTAGGCACTGTATAATATATAGGAATAGAGCCCTCTGTGTGTAATGACTATATAATATATAGGAATAGAGCCCTCTGTGTGTAATGACTCTATATAATATATAGGAATAGATCCCTCTGTGTGTACTGACTCTATATAATATATAGGAATAGAGCCCTCTGTGTGTAATGACTCTATATAATATATAGGAATAGATCCCTCTGTGTGTACTGACTCTATATAATATATAGGAATAGATCCCTCTGTGTGTAATGACTATATAATATATAGGAATAGATCCCTCTGTGTGTAATGACTCTATATAATATATATAGGAATAGATCCCTCTGTGTGTAATGATTCTATATAATATATAGGAATAGATCCCTCTGTGTGTACTGATTCTATATAATATATAGTAATAGATCCCTCTGTGTGTAATGACTATATAATATATAGGAATAGATCCCTCTGTGTGTAATGACTATATGATATATAGGAATAGATCCCTCTGCGTGTAATGACTCTATATAATATATAGAAATAGATCCCTCTGTGTGTAATGACTCTATATAATATATAGGAATAGATCCCTCTGTGTGTAATGACTCTATATAATATATAGGAATAGATCCCTCTGTGTGTAATGACTCTATATAATATATAGGAATAGATCCCTCTGTGTGTAATGACTCTATATAATATATAGGAATAGATCCCTCTGTGTGTAATGACTCTATATAATATATAGGAATAGATCCCTCTGTGTGTAATGACTCTATATAATATATAGGAATAGATCCCTCTGTGTGCAATGACTCTGTATAATATATGTTTTTGACTTTTTGTATTGAATTGCTGAAATAAATACATTTTTGATGATATTCTAATTTATTGAGATACACACTTGTACATACACCTTCAAATAAACGGGAGTCAGGCGGGATGTAATGGCTGTTTTGGTTTGAAGTGCAGCTTCTTGAAACCAACAAGACGAGACTGCCGAGATCCAAAATCTTTTCAGAGTGAGTGTGGCTTCCACAGCTTAGTGTCCACAGCTACGGGCCACCCGTCATTTACGTGAAGATGGTGAGTGGTTTGGGCGTCATAAGCCTTCCAGGAGCCTCGGGCCCAGTGCTGCTGCCCAAATCATTGCTCGTTGACACGTCGCTCCTTTTCCAAATATCGTTGCTGTTGCAGGTACGATGTTGTTCGTCGCTCCCGAGGCAGCACACATCGCTATGTGTGACACCGCAGGAACGACGAACATCTCCTTACCTCCGTCCACCAGCAATGCGGAAGGAAGAAGGTGGGCGGCATGTTCCGGCCGCTCATCTCCGCCCCTCCGCTTCTATTGGACGCCTGCCATGTGACGTCGCTGTGACGCCGCACGAACCGCCCCCTTAGAAAGGAGGCGGATCGCTGGCCAGAGTGACGTCGCAGGGAAGGTAAGTCCGTGTGACAGGTGTTAGTGATGTTGTGTGCCACGGGCAGCGATTTGCCAGTGTCGCACAACTGACAGGGGTGAATACGCTCGCTAGCGATATCGGTACCGATATCGCAGCATGTAAGGTACCCTTAAGAAAAATGAATAGCCCAAAATAATATAATGTCCACGGGACGGGCTCCGATAGCTTCATACTGTTGGGCTCCGACAACTCTGCCACTGTTTCTCGGAGTTCTACTTCTACCCTGTTCTCTCCGTGGTAGAAATACCATGATGTTTTGCTTTTGGTCATTATATTACGATACCAACATATATTTATTAAAAGATAAAACACTTAGGGCCCGACTCATCATTATGTAGCTTTTTTTTAAGCTTCTTTCCTTCTTTTATGGCTTCAGTTGAAATTTTTGTGCTAAATTGTTAGAAATGGCAAACTTGGTTCATGAATTTTGCAAAGTCCAAAACCTTTTGTCTCTTAGTTTTTTTTGCATTCTTTTCATAGCAAAAAGCGGCTAAGCTGTCAAAAACATCAAAGGCGAGAAGAAGGGGAGGCTTGGGTTACATTTGATCAAAAATGTTTTGACTTTTTAAATAATCGCAAATAATGAATCAACCAAAAAAACTACATACCCCAAACCACAATGACAAATATAAACACATATAAAAAAACCTTTAAATTAAAAGAATAAAGTACAAATGGGAAGACTGGCAATAAACACTAAAAACTAAATGATTTTACATTGTCTTATTCTGTTTCCAATCCGGTTCCAAATAAATGCGATCATTTTAGTTGATATTGTCTACAGAATTCACCTTAACTTGTCACGGATGGAGATGGACCGGGACAAGATTATGGAGAGGATCATACACCTCACCCTAGAGATCCTCTTCCGGGTTACTGGAGAGGTGAGATTCTGATGACGTCACATTACATCATTCTTATCTATGGGAATAACAGATGGACAGAACTGGAGAGGTGAGGACTCTGGAAATGTCTGGAGTGAGATTTATTACTGTGTCTCTCCATAACCAGGATTACACAGTAGTGAAGAAGACCTCTAGTGAGCGCTGTCAGGCCCCTGTGTCTGAGGGATGGGGAAGACCCCTGAGCCCAATCACGGGGCCTCCACCTCACCCCCCGATACATGAGGACATCAATGACCAGAAGATCCTAGAACTCACCTACAAGATGATTGAGCTGCTGACTGGAGAGGTGACACTGCTGGGAATGCTGGGACATTATACAGTAACGCTATGAAGGGATCGGGGGTGACGGTATCATTGTATGTGTCAGGTTCCTATAAGGAGTCAGGACGTCACCGTCTATTTCTCCATGGAGGAGTGGGAGTATTTAGAAGGACACAAAGATCTGTACAAGGACGCCATGATGGAGGATCCCCAGCCCCTCACATCACCAGGTAATAGACAGGACTAAATACACACGGCCTATAATTATCTGTATGTAAGGAATGAATTCAGTCCCTGTATGTGTCTCCTCCAGGTCTATCCAGTAAGAGGACAACGCCAGAGAGATGTCCCCGTCCTCTTCTCCCACAGGACTGTAAACAAGAAGATCCCGATGTTCCTCAGGATGTGTCTCCTCCAGTTCTATCCAGTAAGAGGACAACGCCAGAGAGATGTCCCCGTCCTCTTCTCCCACAGGACTGTAAACAAGAAGATCCCGATGTTCCTCAGGATGTGTCTCCTCCAGTTCTATCCAGTAAGAGGACAACGCCAGAGAGATGTCCCCGTCCTCTTCTCCCACAGGACTGTAAACAAGAAGTTCCGGATGTTCCTCAGGATCATCAGGTAGATGGAGAGAAGGTGCCATGAAATCCCCCTATGATGTGTAGACGGCTGTGAAGGTCTTGTGCTCAGTCTTGTTTTATCCTCCAGTATTATATGTGTTATACTTGTGTAATGAGAGTGGTGGAGATGGCAGGATTAGAGCTGATCATAGATGTAACTTCTCCATTTGTCTGTGACTTTTACAATATTTGTTTCAGGGGGGAGATCTGTCCCATATTAATACTACAGAGACATATGTGCGGGGTGATGCGCGGAGTAAAGAGGAGATTCCTACAGATAACCGCCCAGGTGAGTAGTGACCACTAAATGCAGATGCTATGCGCACTCACGTGCACATGTGGAATGCAATGTAACGTTTGGTTTAACTTAAAACTATTACACCTTACCCGCCCGGTTGTTGTACAGACTAGAGGTCCCTAAAATGCCCCTGCGCAGACTGAAACAGTCCTAACTGAATGAGTCAGATGACCACTTGGTCCTTTGCTTCATAAGTGGCCATTGAGGGTTCCGCGTACCTCCTAAAGAATCCGTTAGACTTGGCAGACAAGCTGTGATTCCAACCAGGGTCCACTTCAGAAATATCACCAGCGGGAAATAGAAATCCAGGGAAGTATAAAATAGTTACACCCACCGGGTGGTAGGGCAGATTGAATTACAGCATTGGAAACACTTGTTAGCAGAAAGGCAATGAACATACAAACAAAGTGTTCAGAACCAGGACAGTGACCGAACCTCACTGTGGCTCAGTGGAGAGGGAAATGGGGCACAAAACAGGAAGTTGTTGGATCAAATCCAAGGCATGACAGTGAACAGCAGCGTTCCTGCGTCCTCTGGCAACGAGGTGAGCATGTCATTAATGCGGCTGGTCTACGCCCCTCCACTTCTATTGGCGGACCGCTGTGTTACGTCGCTGTGACGGCGCACGAACCTCCCCCTTAAAAAAGAGGATGTTCGCCGGCCACAGCGACATCGCTAAGAATGTAAGTACGTGTTACGCGTACCGGCGATATTGTGCGCCATGGGCAGCGATTTGCACGTGACACACAAACGACGGGGGCGGGTGCTTTCACGAGCGACATTGCTAGCACTGTCGCTGCGTGCAAACCAGCCTTTAGCCTTAGCAATCTTTGAAGAGGAACCAAATGAACCATCTTGCTGAAACGTTCCACCTCCACCCACACTACAGTATTACCACAAGAATTGGGTAGATCAGTGATGAAGTCCATGGACAAGTGTGCCTAGGGCTAAGACGAGACCTCATTAGGTAATAGAAACCCGCAGGTGACTGGTGAGATGCTTTGGCACAAACCCTGCATTTACAGACATATTCATCAACATCCTTACGAGTGTTCAGCCACCAAAAGACTCTCGAAATAGCTCTCCAATGGCAGAAGAATTTGGGTGACCAGCCAACCTGGAATCATGCACTTAATTAAGAGATTTGTCTGTAAAGAGGATGGTACAAAAAGTTTGTTCACAGACAATTTCTCTGGTGCACTACCCTGGGCCTCCTGAATGTACTGTCTGAGATAAATGAATAGAGCACCCACCACCAACCCTTCAATAAGAATCTCAACTCTGGAAAAACCTAGGTGACCAAGGATGAGCCTTCCCATTCTTAGGCTGGGGTCATGTACGATCTATCGTGCGATCACACCCGCCCCCGTCGTTTTTGCGTCACGGGAAATTAGTTGCCCGTGGCGCACAAAGTCGTTAACCCCCTGTCACACGCACTTATCTCCCGGACGACGTCGCTGTGGGCGGCGAACATCCTCTTCCTGAAGGGGGAAGGACGTTCGGCGTCACAGCGACGTCACACAGCGGCTGCCCAATATAAGCGGAGGGGCAGAGATAAGCGGGACATAACATCCCGTCCACCTCCTTCCTTCCGTATTGCCGGCGGGACGCAGGTAAGCTGTGTTCGTCATTCCCGGGGTAATTTTATTGAATGTTCTCAGTGAGAGGAACAAAATTATAATCTTGTGATACCTTTTAATGGCTAACTAAAATAAAATAAAGTGATGTTACAAAGCAAGCTTTCGAGACATCTCAGGTCTCTTCATCAGGCATGGTATGACAAAATATCTGAAGAAACACAAATATATGCACAAACAGAGCAGAGGGATGGCAGAATAAAAGACATTTAAATAAACAAACACTGAGCTTAGAAAGTGAATCCTTAATTAGCTTTGATTAGTGGTGTGAGAGTTTTATTGTCCCAATATCCATGTAGGATCAGAGGCCTGATGCCCTAGTAGTCTCTGGAGCAGACTCCTCAGATTTTGCAATGGGCCATAAATCCTTCTGACAGGTTGAGTCCTGTGTCCACAGAGTTAAACATTGTGATGAATTTGTATTCCCAGACCCTGCGATGGCTCTGTGATCTGAAGTTGCCTTTTAATATGACAACTTTCATATGGTTTATGTTGTGTCCTGAAGCACAGAAATGTTTGGCCACAGGTAAATGGATTTTTTTTGTCTGTAATTGTGTGTTCCCGGGGTGTCACACGGAGTGATGTGTGCTGCCTCGGGAACGATGAACAACCGGAGCACAGAAGGAGGACCGACATTTTGAAAATGAACGACGTGTCAACGAGCAACGATAAGGTGAGTATTTTTGCTCGTTCACAGTCGTTCGGAGGTGTCACACGGAATGATATGTCAAACGATGCCGGATGTGCGTCACTAACGGCGTGACCCCGACGACATATCGCCCGATATATCGTACCGTGTGATGCCGGCATTAGATCCAGGGAGATAAGTCACTAAAAGTTCAAACCGGGCAAAAAAGACTTAACGGGCCAGTCTTGTGTTTAGACATTTGGCAGCGTCAACATACAGCAGGTTTTTATGGTCGGTAAAGACTATCACCTTATGTTTAGCCCCCTCTAACCAATGTGTAAACTCCTCAAATGCTCTCTTAACTGCCAGACTCTCCCGGTCCCCCATATCATAGTTAAGACTCTGCTTGTAGAACTTATGAGAAACAAAAGCACAAGGATGAAGGTAACCATCTTGCTTTTGTGAAAGAAACACACCATCCTCACAGAAGTGGCATCTACCTTGACCACAAAAGGCAAATTATTCTTGCTTTGACTGAAGACAAGAGCCTTAGAGAAGGCTTTCTTGTGAGCAGCAAAGGCCTCAACAGTCTTTTTAGAACAAGAGGAAAAGTCTGTACCCTTCTTGGGCATATCGGTAAGAGGGTTACAATAATGAGAAATTCTTAATGCACTATTCATAGGAATTAGTGCAATCTAAGAATCTCTGCAACATTTTATGGTTAGTAGGTTGTATCCAATCCAAGATGGCCTTTGCCTTTATGGGGTCCAGCTGAAACCCCAATGAACAAACTGAATGACCCCCAAAAATGTACCTGTTGAACCTCGAATTTACATTGCTCCAGTTTTGCAAATAAACAATTGTCACTAAGAATTTGAAGAACCTGTCAAATATGCTCATGATGCTTCTGTTGAGAATGTGTGTAAATCAATATGTCATCCAAATAAATCAAAACAAATCTACCTATCACAGGACAAAAAATGTCATTAAGTTCTGAAAAATAGCTGGAGCAATAGTCAACCTGAACGGCATCACTAAATTTTCTTTCAAAGTGACCATCGGGTGTATTGAACGCGGTTTTCCACTCATGACCTTGCCGAATACATATGCAGTTATGTGCCCCTAAGATCAAGTTTAGGAAACCATTTGGCTCCAGCTAGTTTATTAAACTGATCAGGTATAAGAGGTAAAGGACATGGATTGCGAACCGTGATCTTATTTAACCGTGATCTTATTAATCTCTCTAAAATCCAAGCATGGACGCAGACCTCCATCTTTTTTCTTAAATTAAAACCCCACGGCTACTGCAGAGGTGGATGGCCATATATGCCCCTTAGGCCGGTTTCAGACGTCCGTGTGACATCCATTTTTAACACAAATGCACATGTACCCATGTTATTCTATGCTGTTACTTATACGGCCGTGTTTTCACACGAACCGTGTGACCCCTCGTGGCCCCGCACGCACACACGGAGACATGTCTATTTTTTCTCGGGCAGCACAGGTGTTACACGGATTGCACACTGATGTGATCCAAGTGACAAGTACCGGCAAAAACACGGGTCTTTGAAATAAAAAGATTTTTTATATTCACCTGTATCCAGCGCTTTTTTCTTCGGCTCTGCTGCCTCCTGTTTCTGACCGCCGCTCATTATATTCATTGATTATTCACTGCACCTCGGCGTTCGAAACCAGAGCATTGTGATGACAGCACCGCCAAGGACAGCACCGCGGGGACAGGTGAGTATTCAGCAAACAGTGTGTGTGCAGTGACGTCCAAGAGGTCATCAGAGTTCCCAATGAACTCTGATGAACCCGTGAGGTCACCGTCTTGACACCTACTGTAGCGCGGGTGTCAGAGTAAATTGGGAAATCCGATGACCTTCTGGACGTCACTGCACACACACTGCTTGCTGGACACTCACCTATTGTCCTCGGAGGTGCGGTCCCTGGCGCTGTCCCCGCAATGCTCTGACTTCCAGGTTCTCAGTGCAATGAATATAATGAGTGGCGGTGAGAAGTGGGAGGCAGCAGAGCTGAAGAAAACAGCGTTGGATACAGATGAATCTAGAAAATCTATTTCAAAGACCTGTGTTTTCTCGGGTACGTGTCACACCTATGCAAACATAGGTGACACACATGTGAGTTCAAAGACCTGCATATCTTGACAGAAAACTTTTTTTTTGCGAAGAGATGCAGATTTGGTGCTATAATTTATACACCATATTTCTGCACCAAATCTGCATCTTCTGGCAAAAAAAAACATATCAAAGCATCAAGTGGTTTTGATGTGATAGTGATGCAATTTTTTTATTTAATTTTTTTTTTGCCAGGAGATGCAGGTTTGATGTAGGAATATGGTGTATAAATTTCAGCACCAAATATGCATCTTTTGGCAAAAAACTGCACAAAAACTGTTTTGATGCCGTTTCGGTATGGCTTTCTACCAAGAGATGCAAATTTAATGCTGAAATCTGGTGCAGACATTTTAGTACCAAATTTGTACCTCTTGACAGAAAACCGCACCGAAAATGTGTGAAAACCGTTTTTGTGCAGTTTTATGCCGACAGAGGCAAATTTGGTGTTGAAATTTATAGATCGTATTCCTGGACCAAATCTGCATCTCCTGCTAAAAAAGTCGCTTTGTGTTTTGGTGCATTTTTTTGACAAAAGTTGCAGGGATATAGTGTATAAATCATATCACCAATTCTGCATCGCTTGGCAAAAAAAAAAACAGTTTTCTGCCAAGTTATGCAGGTCTGTGACCTCACCTGAAATCAGGTCACTGAGATTAATGAGGTCAGGTTATCTGCAGTCACAGGTGTGGAGGACTGTGGGAACCTCCAGCTGCGACCGCAAATAACCTGAGTGACTTCACCGCTCATCGCTGCTGATCAGTCTCTGCCTGAAGCGCACAGCGTGTGGTCATGCTCTGTGTCCCTGCATTGTGCCTTCAGTGTGTATGCAGCAGAGCTGGAATCGATATGGGACCTCCTGTAGATTACGTTGAACCTGCAGGAGTATTTTGAGAGTTAAAAAAGGGATGAAATAGGGTGGGTTTATTTTGCATTTCATTTGAAATAAAGAATTATTTTGGTGTTTATTTTTATTTGTTTTCACTTACAGAATAATCATGGGGAGGGGGTCTTATAGACGCTTCCCATTAGTAATCTAAGGCTTAATGGCAGCTGTGAACTGTCATTAACTTTTTATTACCCAATTTACCACAGCACCAGGGCAATTGGGATGAGCCAGGTAAAGTTCCGGAATTGTCGCATCTAATAGATGCAACAATCCTGGGCAACTTTAGCTTGCTATTTTTTTTTTACCTAGGTAAGGTACAATAACCATGGACCTCCCCAGCCTGAGAATACCACCCCCAGCTGTTAGCTGTATCAGTGATGGGTATCAAAATGTGGGGAACTGCACAACATTTTTTTTATTATTTAAAATAATTAAAAATAAACGCGTTCCTCTTATTTTGAGACACGGCCAAGATAAGCGCACGGCTGGGGGCTGCAGCCTGTATCCATATGCTTTATCTGTGCTGGGTATCATAATACGTGGGAACCCTATGATAACTTATTTATTTATATATTTTTACACCAATATGGACACACACACTGCCTGTGATTGGTTGCAGTCAAACACGCTGTCACACGGGCTGGGAGTGCTGTCTGACTGTAACCAATCACAGACATCGGAACCGCCGGTGAGCGGGGAAATCAGTGCATATGCATGAGGGTAATGAGTGGCCCTGAAAATAGTTACAGCTGCACGGGAGACTCGGTAAGTATACCATGCTTGCTTCAATCCCCATATCCCTTCTATAACCATTTTAAAGCGCCGGATTCAGGTCCCCATAGACTTATATGGGGTCTAACCAGATATCCGGGATCAATTCCGGGCCCGAATCGTGATTTTTTTTTTTGACCCGCAGATCACGAGTATCTGCGAATATGCTCATTGCTAGTTATTATTCCTACAATGCAATGGCTAAAAAAAGAAAAAGTTTGGTTATTTGTGCCAAAGTAGGCTGGTATTGATCAAATTCTGCTCCCCTCTCTTCTGCTAAGCACTTCAACGTTGCCTCAATTCTTTTGTCTCTAGTGATTGATCTACTGTATTAGATGGAGATCTGTTTCGGCATCTGCGTTTTCTATCTTATATAGAAATGTTAATTTCCATTATTAAAAAATATACCTATTTTGTTCTTGGCAGATATTTTTACTAGGAACTCAGATACGCATCTGATATTCTCAGAATTTAAAGCTGAAGATTGTGTTATCACACCAGATACTTATGAAGAGCAAGCCATTATCCCAGATATACCCGCACCCCTTCACAGGAATGATCTATCATCTGATCAACAAGTCTTCTCTTCTGGTTCATCACAGGCTGTTAAGCAAAATGAAAATCATGAAAGAGGTGTCGAAGAGCAAAACGCTGACGCAGGAGTGGACCTATTTTTATGTTCAGACTGTGGGAATTTATTTTGTAACAAATCAAATCTTATTACACATCAGATAATCTATACAGAGGAGAAATCATTTTCATGCCCAGATTGTGGAAAATGCTTTTATTGGAAATCAGATCCTGTTAAGCATAAGAAAACTCACAAAAGGAAGAAGCCGTATTCATGTTTAGAATGTGGAAAACGTTTTAAGCGTAAATCAACACTTAACACACATGAGAGAATTCACACAGGGGAGAAGCCGTTTTCATCTTTAGAAGACGAAACATGTTTTAAGCAGAAATCAACTCTTAGAACGTATGAGAAAATTAACACTGGGGAGAAACCATATACATGTTTACAATGTGACAAATCTTTTAGCAATAAATTTGCTTTTGCTGTCCATCAGAACTGCCACAGAGGGGAGAAACCATATTCATGTTTAGAATGTGGGAAATCTTATAGGGATAAAGTAGATCTCGTTAGACATCAAAAATGTCATGAAGCTGAGAAGCCATTTTCATGCCCAGAATGTGAGAAATGTTTTAGTTGGAAAGCAAGTCTTATTGTCCATCTAAAAACTCATATGGCGGCTAAGCAATAATGATTATGTCCTCTACATTAAAAATGTTTTACTCTGAAATAATGTCACAGACCTCAAAGAACTCACACAGGGGGAGGAATTTGTTGTTTGTTTTTTTATACACTCATATAATAAAAACACTTTTTTAGCTGTATTCAAAGACCTGTGTGTCATGAGGGTAACTTAGTAACTGGGAACAGGTGATCCTAAACTGGCCTTTAGGCTAGGGGGCCCTAACTGTCCCTTATTCCAGAGGTACTTCTGAAGGTGAAGAGGTCTGGACCACCAGCATAGCCCTGACTCCTGATCAGCCCTAGGTCTATTCCCCCACACCAGGAGAGGACCAGGATTGGAGTGGTAAATCCCACACGTAAAGACAGACTGGGTGAAAACAAAACTCAAACTCCCAGCAATCACTCACAGAGGAATAAACAAAACGTGCTCAGGAGGAAATAAAGAAAAGTAAGGAAATAAACGACTAGAATATTTCCACAACACGCCAGAATAGGATACAGCAGTTCACCAGAAGCTGGATCACCATGCACATAGTCTGGAATTGCAAAAGCTATTATTATTGATATGGAGGAGAAGATTCTGCCATCTTTTGAAGGACGGAGGCAGCCATGATAAGGTCTCCAGAAACCCATGTTCCTAGCAGCAATTCACAGGCCAGCAGAAATTAACTCCAGCTAGACTAATCTTTAGTAAGAACACACAACAGGTTGACGCTCGGCTCTTAGTGAGGATCTCAAAAGCACCAGGGGGCATGTCAGACTCTGCAGAAGGCGCCATGACATCTGTTGAGTTCAGAAAAGAATACCATGTGACACTATGTCAGGACTACTGGGGAAATCACGTAGATATCCCATCGCTGTGACCAGCTTATCACGAACAAGAGTCCAAGGTCTCCAATTTTCAGGGAAATACACAATTGACTGACGATTGATGGACGAGGCAATGGCTGCTTTTGCTACTAAGCCGATTTATTAGGTGATTTCACAGTGAATGTATAGTACATACACTTCAGATACTAAAGCCTGCATTACACGAGTCGATCTATCGTGCGATAGCACGAGCGATCGTACCCACCCCTGTCATTTTTGCGTCATGGGCAAATCGCTGCCCGTGGTGCACAAACTCGTTTATCCCCTGTCACACGCACTTACTTTACGGACGACCTCGCTGTGGGCGACGAACGTCCGCTTCCTGAAGTGGGAGGGACGTTCGGCGTCACAGCGACGGCAGACGGCCAATAGAAGCGGAAGGGCGGAGATGAGCGAGATGTAAACATCCCGCCCACCTCCTTCCTTCCTTCCATTAAGCCGGCGGGTGCTGTGAGACGCAGGTACGCTGTGTTCATCGTTACCGTGGTGTCACACGGAGCAACGTGTGATGCCACGGAAACGAACAACCTGCACCCATGAAAATAAACGATATTATGAAAGTTAACGACGAGTACACGACTCACGATTTGTGAGCGATACTGCGTCGCTCAGAGGTGTCACACGAGACGACGTCGTGCGCTATGCCGGATGTGCGTCACGAAAACCGTGACCCCGACGACATATCGCACAATATATCGTCTCGTATAAAGCCCGCATAACTCATGGAATATATCTATATTTCAGTACGGTTACTACCAAGCTTCACCATAACCTAGGAAAAACTAGCTGCTACTACTAATACTGTCCGACTGGTAACGTTTGGCCTCACGAGACCTCAGGGATGTAGTTTATAGAGCAAGAGGAATGAAGCTATTACGTTTCATATATTTAATCCAAAAAGTAGGCGGTTTATAAAAATATACAAAAGATATTGCAAAGGGAACAAAACCATACAGTTTGTCTCTTTTTATTTTATGTAATTGTATAAACAAAACAAAAGTACTAAATTTGATGCTGCAGGGATGGCGCAATTCTTTTATATGAAAGGAAGTGCTTCTATTACGAAAATGGAACAATCCTACAGCAAACTGTACCTTCCAGTATTGAACAAGGACCATAATGCAGAATCTATATTTATTAGCTATGAGTCACTCCCACAAACCTCCCCTTGGTAACCTTAGATGGGACCTACTCAATAGGATGAAGAGTGGGTCCAAAAATAATGGGAACTTCTATATTCAGGATATCTGCTCCCCTGGAGGTCCCAGGTAGAAGATATATACCTTATATGCCATGTTTCCTTTCATGTTTTTAAATTTCCACATATGGGACACATGGCATATAAAACCCCATCCATCAGGCTGATAGTAGTTTTGGGCTGATCCAGGCAGCACCACCGTGCAAGTATATGTATTCCGTTCCCCTTGGGATCACGATGTCGAAAATGTATCTCCCATAACTATAGGACCTATACTATAGGTCTATAACTAACGGACCTATACCTGTCACAAAAACATCAATATTCATATCTGGACTCAGGCACCAGTATGTTTACGTTAGACATCCGAAAAGAGAAAGGATTATTCCCACAAGGGTGAGAAGTGTCACCTCTAAGCCTCTTGTTTGGACTTTGCGTCAGTTCTCCATCAGGTAAACCATTTCAATTACCTGTTGTTTACACCAAGGGATCATAGTTTACAAAGTTTGTATTGGTCCTATATTAATGAAATTTGTGATAAGCCCAACAGCCAGAAACAAGACGTACCGCGTTGGTGGGAACTTAACCTTGAATGCCTCTGCCCATTGTAATACAATACTAGGTAAACATTGAATATAAGAAATTTGTAACTTCATTACTAGATTACTAGAAACTAGATTAGCCCAGGTAAAGGCATTTGTGGATAGGGTCTCAACAATGGGGTACGCCTTGTCGCTGACTGTTGGGCTTATGACAAATTGGCTACATTGAGTACTAAGTACCTTATTTTTAACTTGTTGAAGTAGATAATGAAGTATAGAGGAAAAAAAACCTCACAGAAAAATATTACTCATAAAACACAAAAAATATGGATCGATTGCATGAGGACCATGAATCTGATGGGCCTTAATGGACAGTTACCGTTGTGAAATAATCTCTAGATGATTCTTAGAAAGGATCCGGTTATCTGCCTATAACCCACTGACCCATATTTGTATTTGATTTTATTCACCTATCTCCCCAATATATATTACTTTGGAAACTGCTTATTTATATCTATTAGGCATAAATCTGGGTCTTAATATAGTAGCTATTATATAGCGTGTTAATTACGTATTGAACACGTCACCTAAAGAAAATATATTTCTAAAGGTGATATTGACTTGAATTCCTCACCGTATGTCAGTAACAACCCATCCATTCCTCACAGGCAAAGAAATAAAACCATAGATTTCCATAAATTAAGTTATGTGTAATAATGAAAAATAACGCAGGGAAAAAGTATTACACACATGAAATAGAGGTGCAAATAGCCATGGAAAGTCATGACACCAGCTAAAACCTATCAGTAATTAGAAAGTAATTCTGCTACTTAGCGAAAACTAATAATATCAGCAGTTTCAACTGATATCCTTTAAAAAGGTGTCTCATTATGAAGGTGCCACACAAGAAACATCTCATGATGGGTAAAACCAGTGAGCTGTCTCAAGACTTTCGCAACCTTATTCTTGCAAAACATACTGATGGAATTGGTTTCAGAAGAACTTCTAGACTACTAAAGCATCCAGTGAGCACTGTGGGGCTATAATCCACAAGTGGAAAAAACATAAACTGGAACCAGGTGCTCCCCACAAGATTTCAGACAGATGAGTGAAAATAATTATCACAAGAGTTGTCAAGAGCCAAGAACCACCTGTGCTACAATTGTTTCACAGAATACAGTAAGTAATGTACTCCCTCTCCATGGCCTTTATGCACACTCACCACGCAAGACTCCATTGCTGAACAAAAATAATGCTCAAGAGCTTTTAAAGTTTGTTCAACAACATTTAGACAAATCTGTGAAATACTAGGAGAATATAGTCTGGTCAGAGGAGACCAAAATTTAACTGTTTGGATGGCATAATACACATCATGGAGGCCAAAAGGCAAATCACCCGAAAAGCACCAACAACAGTGAAGTTTGTAGGTGGGAACATCATGGTGTGAAACAGGTTTTCAGCAGACGGCACTTGCAAACTTCATATAACTGAGGGAAGGATGAATGGACAAATGTATTGAGACATTCCTGATAAAAATCTGCTGCCATCTACCAGGATGATGAAGATGAAACGAGGGTGGAAATTTCAGCAAGTCAATGATCCCAAGCACGCGTCCAAGGAAATGCTCAATTGATTTCAGAGAAAGAAAATAAATCTGCTAGAATGGCCGAGCCGATCACCAGAGCTGAATCCAATAGAAAATTTATGGAAAGAACTAAAGCTCAGATTTCATAGAAGGAGCTGGGACCTGCAGGATCTGAAGAGAGATTGTGTGGAAGAATGGGCCTTAATCACACCTGAGCAATGGAGGCGACTAGTATCTCCATACAAGAGGCATCTAAAGCTTCATCAACAACAAAGGCTTTTGTACAAAGTATTACCCCCTTAACGACCGCAGGCCGTAAAATTACGTCCTAGCGGTCATAATGTTACTGCCCGCGGTCTGCCGGCGGCAGCATGCCGCGATCGGCGCACATCTCAGCTGATTTTCACAGCTGAGATGTGTGCCTGCTAGGCACGAGCAGAATCGTTATCTGCTCGTGCCGTTTAACCCCTTAAATGGCGCTGTCAATATGTGACAGCGCCATTATAAGCGCGATCGCGGTAAACTTTTACTTACCGCCCGATACCAGAAGTCACGTGACGCTATCACGTGACTTCCGATAGTTGTCATGGTAGCACAGGGTCATGTGATGACTCCTGTACTACACATGAATTGCTTTCACTTTCGCTGTGCCAGTGGCACAGCAAAAGAGAAAGAGAGCGTATCTGCTGTTTACAGCCTTGTAGCTGTGATCAGCAGATAGTGCAGAGCGATCGGAATGCTGATCGCAATAGCCCCCTAGGGGGACTAGTAAAATAAAAAAAAAAAAGTTAAAAAAAGTTTTAAAAAATTAAAAAAACAAACTAAAAGTTCAAATCACCCCCCCATTCGCCCCATTGAAAATTAAAGGGTTAAAAAAATAAAAAATATACACACATTTGGTATCGCCGCGTTCAGAAACGCCCGATCTATCAAAATATAAAATCAATTAATCTGATCAGTATACGGCATAGCGGCAAAAAAATTCCAAACGCCAAAACGATGGTTTTTTGTCGCCACAACTTTTGCGCAAAATGCTATAAGAGGCGATCAAAACGTAGCATCTGCGCAAAAATGGTACCGTTAAAAATGTCAGCTCGAGACGCAAAAAATAAGCAGTCATTGAGCCATAGATCCCGAAAAATGAGAACGATACGGGTCACGGAATATGGCGTAAAACGTGCGCCACTTTTTTCGGTCAAACTTCCAATTTTTTTAACCCCTTATATAAAAGTAAACCTATACATGTTTGGTGTCTACGAACTCGCACTGACCTGAGGCATCACACCCACACATCAGTTTTACCATATAGTGAACACAGTGAATAAAATATCTCAAAAACAATAGTGCTATCGCACTTTTTTTTGCAATTTTTCTACATTTGGAATTTTTTTGCCGTTTTCCAGTACACTATATGGTAAAACTTATGGTTTCATTTAAAAGTACAGCTCGTTCCGCAAAAAAATGAGCCCTCACATGACCATATTGACTGAAAAATAAAAAAATTACGTCTCTCAGAAAAAGAATGGCGAAAAAAAAAAACGGAAAGCGAAAAATCGGCCGGTCGTGAAGGGGTTAAATAAGTTTCAGTAATGTGTTCAATACTTTTTCACTGTGTCAATTCTCATTATTACGCATAATTTATCCACATCTATTGTTTCATTCCTTGGCCTGAGTAGATTGGATGTGTTGTTACCGACATCTGGTGAGAAAACTATGTCAATAGCATCTTTCGAAATATATTTACTTAGAAAATTAGTGAAGTGTTCAATACTTATTTCATCCACTGTATGTATCACTACATTCCATGCTATAGGCCTTCTATTGATCTACATACTTATTTTTAGTGTATAAAATCATGGATCAACTTCAACCACTCCACCATGAATTAATGTATTTTTACCCATTATGACACCCGAAGGCGATTATTTGGACCGTTTACCAATTAGTACTTTGTATCTCTTTAAGTATTCCAGCAACCAGAATCTAGTCCTTATTTTATCATGTGTTTAACTCACATGACCAGCATTGATAGCAAACGGTCCGGACCTGGATTGCGTGGTTGAACGCTTGGTCTTTGTTAATGTCGTTGCTTCTAGCTGTACAGTTTCATCTGCATGGTGGTAATTAGGTGACTGACACCATTCATGGAAGGAGTCTCCTTCATTGTACATTGGGACTGGGGACCACTTAATTATCAATGTGCCACCACTCTTAGCATTTTCTGAGCTAAGTACTATTTAGTAAGTGACTCCTGAACAAGAAGAACAAAAACATCAACTTTGGAACAAATCTAGGCAGACATGTCACTCAAAGCAAGGATCACCAAGCTACAACTACCTACTTTGGACACATCATAAAAAGAAACCAATCACTGGAGAAGGACATCATTGTCAGAAGAATAGAAGGAACAAGGCGAAGAGGAAGACCAGCAACCGGATGGCTTGATACAATCAAGAAAATGTCGGAGAAGACCCTGTGGTGGACCTATGTACGCAGAAAATACCCTGGTAAAGCTATCTAGGCAAAGAAGACCCTGGTAGACCTACCTAGGCAAGAAGAAAATGGTGGACCTATCTAGGCAGAGAATATCCTGGTGGATCTATCTAGGCAGAGAATACCCACGTGAACCTATCTAGGCAGAGAAGACCATGGTGAACCTATCTAGCCAGAAAAGACCCTAATGGACCTATCTAGGCTGAGAAGAAGGAACCTTTGGAAAGAAAATAAAAAAGGTGAAACGCGTTGAGTGTGATGTCTTATGCTTGTCTCTATACATATGCTAATGCTGTGATTATTGAAGCCTGTTATGGTCAGGACACCGCAAAAAGATGTACAAAAATCCCATTAAAAGGTTGAAGATAATGCACAAAAAGTAGTTGGAAGCTTAGCTGTCTGCAATCTCCTGACTACAACACAACTAGAAGTAGTGGTAGAGCGTTCCTAACCAACCTAGACGCCTCGTTACCGCCAGAGAATTAGCTAACCTCAAAGATGAAATGAGGAATCCTGACTTGCCTCGGAAGATCCCCAAAAGAAAGTAAAAAGCCGCCAACATATAACAATGGTGATGCCATTAAAAAGTATCACAACTACAAAATTATAATTTTGTTTCTCTCACTGAGAGCAATAAATCAGGAAAAAACAACACACAGATGGAAAGTATAGGGATAAGTGAGACACTGCTAGCTAGGTACAAAAGGATATGATAGATTACTGGTTGCAGCCAGCAAAATCCCTGAAAAAATACCAATACCTGATTAAAAAAATATTCCCTTAAAGGTCACACGATCTTCCTCCTGGTATATCAGGAACTCTTATTCAAATACATTTAAATGGAGAATGCAAATGTAATAGAAATGATAACTACAAAAAACACATGAGATACAAAAATACAAATCCTGATCAGACCGGGAGTAACAACAATAAATTGCTCTCTAAAAATGGTGTAGGAAAAGCACTTATTCACCAGCAAGAAACAAAAGGAAATATTCTCAAACACAGGTTCAGGAAAAGGCATAAATCAAGCAGGGAAGCCCTTCAGTGCAAATTCAGCCCCAACCAAGCCCAGACCAAGACAGCAAAATACTTATCAGGCATTGCTGCAGACTCAGGATGACATGGAAACAGAACCGATACAAAGGAACAAATATCTGCTGTTGAATCCAAAAAAGGCTCAAAAGGTAAAACAAAAACCTAAAGAGGCAGGCAAAAAGCCCAAAGGCTGGAGGACAAGGATTCAGGACATCTTCTCATGAGGCAAAAACAATTATCACCGGCAAAGGTTAGACAGAGACAGCTTTCCTTTATACCCCCAGGCTGGACTCAATAGGCTAGCTGAAACAGCAATAATCTTCTACACCTGTCTGAGTGACAGATGCAGAATCAAACTCACTACCAGCACTAGCCACCAGAGGGAGTCCAGAAACACTTCTAGGGACAGATCTCTGATGGAATTGACAACAGAAGCCTATTGAGGAGCTTTGTTTTCTTATTTATATACTTTTTCACTGTAGTATTCTTACATATATAATGCTGCTTCAGTGTGTTTAGATCTTTTAGTTCTTTGTTTCTATGGTACAGTCAGTTCCCAACTTAGGAATCTCTGACTTACAAGCATCTCCTAGTTATGAATGTAAGACGCAAACAAAAAACAAATACCCATGGCTCACCTCTCCATCCACTACGCTGCTCACTTCCCACCATCTGGTCCTCTCCCACCATGAAACGCTGCATCTGCAGCCTCTAAGTGACCCCTGAGTCCTGAATACAGTGGAAAGTCCTGACCAGTGATGAAGAGGGCAGAGATATGGGTGAAAGAAGAGGACTAGATAGCGGGCAGAGAGGTGCTGATGAGGGAAGTATTGATAAAAAAAAAGCTAATATTCACTTCTTTGTCTACCCCACCTCTTGCCGTCCGGTCTTCTTTCCGCCGTTGCGTGAGCATATCAGTCATCTTCACTATAGGCTAATCCGTGCATGGAGTCTTTCATAATTTCTGTAAAGTATGTTTGATTGTCCACACACTTGTTAAGGACTTTTCAATGGGATTGAGATATGGGTTATTCCTTGTCACAGACCCAAAACTTCAATATTTTGGTCAACGAGTCACTGAGTTATTACTTGATGCTCCATCATGCCGTAAACAGCATTGTTTATTACTAACTTGTGTCTGGATCTTTAGGAGAAGTTGCTCTTGGAAGCTTTTTAGATTCTTTGTTCATGGCAATGTTCTGAGGCTATTGCCTTGAATAAAAAGCAACACCATACATGAATGGTCTTAGATGCTTGATACAAGATTTATGGTAGTGCCCACCGTTACTTGTCTGGAAAATTATTCTTTCAGGTGACCCAAACAATCTGAAGGGGTCTTCACCAGAGAAAAAAAAACTTTACTTCAGTCCTCTGCAGTCCAATCCCTCTACTTCCTCCAGGACGCCAGTCTGTCCTTGATGTTTTTCTTGGAGAAAAGTGGCTAATTTTCTGCCTTTCTTGACAACAGACCAGCCTCCAAAAGCCTTAGCTTCATTGCACTGCATGCACTGATGCACTGACACCTGCCTGCTGCTATTCCTAAGCAAGCTCAGCACTGGTGTCAAATTGATCCCGTAACTTTATACTCTTTAGAAAATGGGTCCTGTTACTTGCTGGACCCACTTAGATTGTCTGAAGCCTTTTTCACAGCAATTAAACCTTTCCCTTTGAAGTTCATGATTTGCTGATAAATGGTTGATTCAGGGGCAATCTTACAAGAAGCAATGTCCTCACTTTACTTTCCTAACTTCACCTGAATTTAGCCCGAGAGCTATCTTGTGTCATGCTAGTTATGGGGAAGTACCATGCATATAGCAACAGGAAAGGGAAACCCTGTGTCTAGGGAAGGGGGAGATGGTGACTCCTGACCAAATCTTCCACTGGCCCCTGGCTCCCCTGATCACACTAGATAGGTTCTGCACATATGCACCGAGCAGTATACCTGGCCCTTTCACTGAGCCCTAGGTAGGGAGTGGATGGGATGAGCGCTTAGTCAACCCTACTAAGCGCTAAAAAACACATAGTGAACTTTGTGTGGCGCCCTGGACAAGCCAGGGGCCACAGAGAACAACACCAACACACCCCACACTCCCGGTCAGGCACACCGAAGTCAGACACAAAACCCTTGTTGCCTTCCTCCAGGGGCTGATGATCACACCAGGGGGTGGGCCAGGCGGTTGGTCCCGCCCACCGAGAAGTACACAGTCCTCGAGGCGGGAAAAGAGTGCAGATCAGTTAGGGAAGTGAAAGTGGAAGGAGAAAAGTAGCAGTTGAGCAGACTGAAGTTGCTCCGGGTGTGTGGCTCGGACGGATCAGCAAGGTTGGCAGACGGTGGTGACCGTTTGCAGGAGTGGCCTATCGGAGTTTGCCGTAAGGACCGTGGACGGGTGGTGGCCCGGCGGTACCGGACCGGTACGCAAAGAGAAGCCAGCACCATCTGGCAGGGGCTTACGGACCCCGGCAAGGCTAGGAGTCGCCGTGAATTTGCCAAATCCGTCAGCGAAGGGAACCTCCTGGGTTTCCCAGCAGCCAAGTCCCGACAGAAGGCAACCGTCCAACCGAGAGCGGGAAACACAGTCACCGCCAAGGCTAAAGTTCCCAGGGCCAGAGCCTGCGGGCAAAAGGGGCTCCTCCAGCCCATATCCAAGCTGAGGAGCGGGTTACCGGTGGGAACCCATTGGAACCGTTTACAGTACTTAGGTGCAGGGAAAGGCAGTCACCATCAACCTGCCGGGAGAAACAACACCGCAGCCGTCTGTGGGACCCATCCATCCAGCCGTGTGTTTTACCGAGAACTGTGTCCTCATCATTGGCTGAGTGAGTATCACCGTGCCGTACGGCACAGCGCTGCCCCCGCGACCCTGCACCTCACCAGGCCCTGTAACCCGCTTGCCATCCATCCCTACCCAATCACCGGGCCCCGGGACAACCAACCCCCTACCCACGGAGGGGAGAACTAACATCAAAGCTGCTCCCTGTCACCGCTCCCGGGATCCCCGTCCAGAGCAGCGGTGGTGTCACCAATATCACCACAACCGTGGGTGGAGTCACGGACAATAACCAAATCCCCACAATCAAAACCCCCTTTTCACTCACGGGCGAGGAGTGCTGCTCGAGTCCCCGGGATCCAGCCCACCGCTCGAGCCACCACCGAGCAGCAGAAGCCGGACCCGAGCAGTGGGAGAGCGCAGCGTCCCCTCCTCCGCCCGCGACATTTATTCCAATGTATTAAAATTGTGACATTCTCAAGTATATCCAAAAAGAGTTAAAGGGGTATTCCCATCTAAAAGCCCTAATTTCAAAATATCCAGGTCTAAAAGAGAAGTCTGAATGGGTGTCCACCAATCGCCCTCATATATAGGTTAAGATCCATTACAGGCACGACATATGTACAATTTGTCATATGCTCCGCATACAATATTAGCAGATGTATTCCATCAGATTCGAAGGAGGTGCAATAAATTGGACAGGCTATAAATAAATTTACCCACAGTGGGTGTGCCAGTGGTCTGTGCTGCTGCCCTAACACGCGTTTCGCATTGGTTGTTTCGTCATGGAGCGTTGCCATGTCCCGGCAGGATGTCCCTTTTAACCTGTAGGACCTGATTAGTCACATGTCATTATGTGGCCAATCGCGGCAGTATCTCGGCGCATGTCCGCTGGCGTCCTCTTTCCGCGCAAGCCACCTGCCCGTCAGAGCCCCGCCTTCGTGTCATGCACCAGTGAATGGTGTCACCATGCATGCACCGTTATTTGACAGTAGGGAGATTGCGCGAAGATTTTCAGACCAACGGAGAAGCGCACACTGCCGCCAATGATATACTTATATTGTGTGAACTGGCTCAATGTATCCTCAACCACCCCATGGATTCCTAAGGGCACGGATGGCAATATTTCAGAGCTGTTCTGCAATATATACAGTAAATGTTAGTTAAATGCCTGATATTACTCATTAACCCATGTCCGTTAGTCATGTCAGACAAAAATACTGACAGCACCCCAAAATGCAGTTTGAACAGGTGCAAGAATGAACATGACATAATAACAATAAAAGATGTAGCACTCTGAAATGCTAAAGCATGCAAACAATGAATGAAAGAATGGATATGCATTACTGCTTAAGGAAATCTAGGAACAATTTAGATATTTAGCATACAAAAATGGCCATTTCCATACCTGCCCAGTAGCCACGTCAAGGCATATTTGTATACTGGAAACCTACACTATACTGAATTCTCTCTCTGGCTTAGAAACCTCCATGTTCATGGTCAAAAAACCTGAAGAAATCGAGAAAAAGAAATCACCTGGAGGAGGGGTGCACAGTCAGAGGGCATGACGCCATAATCTAGACAAAAATGATGTTTTCATATGAGAGCTTGATATATTTTTACAGTAATATAGATATACTGTAGTAGGAATTTGCATGATACAACCACCAGATGGCAGCATCTTCTTATACAGTGGAACCTTGCTTAACGAGAACAATCTATTCTGGGACTGTGCTTGTTAACCAAGTTACTCGTTAGGAAAGCAAGATTTCCCATAGGAAATCATTGCAATGCAAATCATTCGTTCCACAACGTGTTAAATTTCCCGTCCTGGTCCCCTATTCTGTCATTCCACACACGTGCAAACACACACAAACACACAAGCACGCACGCACACACACATATTATATGCTCACCATACCTTCCGTTCCATTGTCGGTCTCCTGGGACTTGCTGTTCTCTGGTACGGGCCCGGGCTGTGTATCGCGTTACCATAACGATGAGGGAGGATCTTCCCGGCCAGAGCGCTGACGTCAAAGGCAGAGCCGCTTGCCTCTGATTGGCCAGCGCGCTGCCTTTCAGTAGCGGCGACAGGAAGTTCCTCCCTCGTTGCTATGGATGCCGATACACAGCGTGGACTGGAGCGCAGCGGCGAACTACAGGACCCAGGAGGCCGGCGATGAAACGAAAGGTACACATATTATGTTATATTATATGCTCACCTTACCTTCCGTTCCATCGCAGGCCTCCTGGGTCTTGTAGTTCGCCGCGAGGACGTCGCGATGTACCCGTGAACTACAAGAACCATGAGGCCGGCGGTGGAACGGAAGGTAAGGTGAGCATAATACTGTATGTGTGTGCGTGCGTGTGTGTTTGTGCGTACATGTGTGTGTTTATGTGGACTGCAAGTGCGGGTCAGAGTGCGGTGGATGGACGAAACCGGAAGTGTGTGCAGTGAGGATTTCGCTCGTACAGCAAAGCTTTCTCGTAAAGCGGGTTACAAATTTACAGAAAGCTTTACTTGTTAAGCGAAATTCTCGTTAAGTGGGTTACTCGTTAAGCGAGGTACCACTGTATACTCATAGAAATCTTGCTGATCATATAGATTACCAGAACAATATTGATTATATGACAACCACGAGATTGTACCATTTTCTCTATGTGATACACTGTTCATTACATGGCATGTGTCTCTGTAATATTTGATATAAGATGGATGTGGCATTTTTGTTCAGCCTATGTTCTGTTTGTCTAGTATTTGCCAGTTTTCATATATGTATTTTGCACTTTGATTACCGTGATTTAATAAAAGTTATTACATTTATAGTATCAACTCTTGCGCTTCTCCTTCCCAATATATAGTGGGTGGAATAATAAGAATATTAGCAAATACCTCTGTGAGGCAAATCCCGGGATATGAAGATGAATTATGACTCCAGTCATAATCCCTCATCACTCCCTGGCAGTGCCCCCTCCCTTCTTGTTCTCAGTGTTCCACTTACACCTCCATGGCCATGTCCTGTGATATGGAGATGAGGTGGTGTGGGAACAATGGACACAGGATGACTCCCTGCCGTCACCCTGTAGTAGGAGCTGCTAGCTAGTTAGCAAGGCTATGGAAATAGCCAGACAGAACGACTCCAGTAAAAAATGGTTCATATCTCGCAAGCCATATTTCCGATAAATATGGCAACCATAAAAATGGTGTCTCCGCATGTGGACGATGCCGGCACCCCCTTTTTATGGGAGCAGGACATTGGGAAATGCCCCAGGCGTGATATCAGCCAATGGGGAACTGGCAGACAGGTCATGAGTCCCCTCGTTCTGTAGCTAAATTCATAACTGTCACAATGAGAGCATTGGCGTCCGCCTACGACGCTCCCAGGCAAAGTTATGGCCCATATTCCATGTTGGGATATTGTCCATAACTCAAGCCAGGGGTGGAGCAGTGCTCCCTGTGAGGTCACGAAGGTAGGAGGGGACCTGGATCTGCCCAGGTTGATAACCCTACTTCGGCCATTTTCCAGTGTTCTTTCGCTGGGGGCACGTGTAGGAAACATCTGTGGGAGTTCCTGGAAACCTGGTCTACAGCGCCCCCCTGTGGCCAGACGCAACAAGGTAACTGCTGGAACTGTGTATGCCTGTTTGTAACCCATGCTTTGATTGTAACTGTACTCTGACATATGTATATTCTGTAGATTCCCTATTGTATATATTGTAGTTTCTAGTGTGCTTTAGGCTGATTAAATTATATAATTAATCTTGGGCTGTTCTGTTATCTCGATCTTGAATCCCACGTCTGTGTGTTCGGCTAATAGTTACCGTGAAGCGGTTGGTGGCAGCGAGTTTGTGCCAAGGATTATTGTGGGGAGGCCAGTGAGATTCGGGGAGATTTTATATATTCCGCCCGCGGAGGTCGGGGGAATATATACCTTACTCTCACCGGGGACCCTTCAATAATCGGCATAAGTAGTATAGCGGCCTCCTTGCTTATTGTCGGGCAATTCCATAATTGGCCTGACTATAAGAGGGGCGCTAGAGAGCGCGTCACGTGCTCTGTCTGTCGGTCGGGAGGTATAAAGGAGGGGTGACCCCCACTTGTTACCCCCCGATTGTGACGTACTGGTAGCCAGCGCGGGGGATTTCTGAGTGACCCCCCCGGTGGTTTGTGACAACCTCCAATTAGAAATGTAGTATAGTTTTCCTGATTAGCTATGTCACTTACCTAATGTGCAGGGCATTGCAGTATCCCTGATTATGGCCACGCATATAGGGTCAGTTAGTTAGATGGTCATGGTCATAACCATGGATAGCTAAGCTACTGCCATGCCTTGCACATGAGGTAAGTGACACAGCAGGAAAACTAGTCTACAGTTATAATTGGAGATACTGGAGAACGCTCTCTTTCTCCCTCTCTCAATTATAATGGAGAACGCTCTCTTTCTCCCTCAGTTTACCTCAGATATAATGGAGAACGCTCTCTTTCTCCCTGTTTACCTCAGATATAATGGAGAACACTCTCTTTCTCCCTCTCTGTTTACCTCAGATATAATGGAGAACGCTCTCTTTCTCCCTGTTTACCTCAGATATAATGGAGAACGCTCTTTCTCTCTCTCTCAGGTTACCTCAGATATAATGGAGAACGCTCTCTTTCTCCGTTTACCTCAGATATAATGGAGAACGCTCTCTTTCTCCGTTTACCTCAGATATAATGGAGAACGCTCTCTTTCTCCCTGTTTACCTCAGATATAATGGAGACCGCTCTTTCTCTCTCTCTCAGGTTACCTCAGATATAATGGAGAACGCTCTCTTTCTCCCTCTGTTTACCGCACATATAATGGAGAACGCTCTCTCTCTCAGGTTACCTCAGATATAATGGAGAACGCTCTCTCTCTCTCAGGTTACCTCAGATATAATGGAGAACGCTCTCTTTCTCTCTCTCTCAGGTTACCTCAGATATAATGGAGAACGCTCTCTTTCTCCCTGTTTACCTCAGATATAATGGAGAACGCTCTCTCTTTCTCAGGTTACCTCAGATATAATGGAGAACGCTCTCTCTCTCTCAGGTTACCTCAGATATAATGGAGAACGCTCTCTTTCTCTCTCTCTCAGGTTACCTCAGATATAATGGAGAACACTCTCTTTCTCCCTGTATACCTCAGATATAATGGAGAACGGTCTCTTTCTCCTCTCTTTTTTCCTCAGATATAATGGAGAACGCTCTCTTTCTCCCTGTATACCTCAGATATAATGGAGAACGCTCTTTCTCCCTCTCTGTTTACCTCAGATATAATGGAGAACGCTCTCTTTCTCCCTCTCTGTTTACCGCACATATAATGGAGAACGCTCTCTTTGCCCCTCTCTGTTTACCTCAGATATAATGGAGAACACTCTCTTTCTCCTCTCTGTTTACCTCAGATATAATGGAGAACGCTTTCTTTATCCCTCTCTCTGTTTACCTCAGATATAATGGAGAACGCTCTCTTTATCCCTCTCTCTGTTTACCTCAGATATAATGGAGAACGCTCTCTTTCTCCCTCAGGTTACCGCACATATAATGGAGAACGCTCTCTTTCTCCCTCTCTCAGGTTACCTCAGATATAATGGAGAACACTCTCTTTCTCCTCTCTGTTTACCTCAGATATAATGGAGAACGCTCTCTGTCTCCCTCTCTCAAGTTACCTCAGATATAATGGAGAACGCTCTCTTTCTCCTCTCTGTTTACCTCAGATATAATGGAGAACGCTCTCTTTCTCCCTCTCTGTTTACCTCAGATATAATGGAGAACGCTCTCTTTCTCCCTCTCTGTTTACCTCAGATATAATGGAGAACGCTCTCTGTCTCCCTCTCTCAGGTTAAATCAGATATAATGGAGAGCGCCCTCTTTCTACCTCAGATACGATGAAGGATTCTTTCTACCTCAGTCGGCATCTAAAAATATTAACGACGCTCTCTCTCAGTCTACCTCAGCTAAAATGGTGGACTCTCAGTCAGACGACTACAGTGGATCATTAACCCATATAATCTTCCTGACAGAAATGACGACTGTTCTCCTTCCTTTTTCCCTTCCCAATTCCTGTCTCACTCCCGGGAGTGCTGGGAGATGTAGTTCTGTCTCCTGCAGCTTTATGTATAATAGAGAAGTCACAAGTAGAGCCCTTTCCCTCCAATGAATGTTTCTGACAGGACTCCAGTCACATCAGATCTGCTGATATAACAGGCTCTGTACTGTTATATATACTCCTCCCCTGATCACATGACTGTGACATCATCACAGGTCCTGTAAGCACAGAGCAGCCATATATCTAGTGTGCGGCTCTGCAGGTGGAGGTAGGTGCAGGGTATTATATATCTAGTGTGCGGCTCTGCAGGTGGAGGTAGGTGCAGGGTATTATATATCTAGTGTGCGGCTCTGCAGGTGGAGGTAGGTGCAGGGTATTATATATCTAGTGTGCGGCTCTGCAGGTGGAGGTAGGTGCAGGGTATTATATATCTGTGTGCGGCTCTGCAGGTGGAGGTAGGTGCAGGGTATTATATATCTAGTGTGCGGCTCTGCAGGTGGAGGTAGGTGCAGGGTATTATATATCTAGTGTGCGGCTCTGCAGGTGGAGGTAGGTGCAGGGTATTATATATCTAGTGTGCGGCTCTGCAGGTGGAGGTAGGTGCAGGGTATTATATATCTAGTGTGCGGCTCTGCAGGTGGAGGTAGGTGCAGGGTATTATATATCTAGTGTGCGGCTCTGCAGGTGGAGGTAGGTGCAGGGTATTATATATCTAGTGTGCGGCTCTGCAGGTGGAGGTAGGTGCAGGGTATTATATATCTAGTGTGCGGCTCTGCAGGTGGAGGTAGGTGCAGGGTATTATATATCTAGTGTGCGGCTCTGCAGGTGGAGGTAGGTGCAGGGTATTATATATCTAGTGTGCGGCTCTGCAGGTGGAGGTAGGTGCAGGGTATTATATATCTAGTGTGCGGCTCTGCAGGTGGAGGTAGGTGCAGGGTATTATATATCTAGTGTGCGGCTCTGCAGGTGGAGGTAGGTGCAGGGTATTATATATCTAGTGTGCGGCTCTGCAGGTGGAGGTAGGTGCAGGGTATTATATATCTAGTGTGCGGCTCTGCAGGTGGAGGTAGGTGCAGGGTATTATATATCTAGTGTGCGGCTCTGCAGGTGGAGGTAGGTGCAGGGTATTATATATCTAGTGTGCGGCTCTGCAGGTGGAGGTAGGTGCAGGGTATTATATATCTAGTGTGCGGCTCTGCAGGTGGAGGTAGGTGCAGGGTATTATATATCTAGTGTGCGGCTCTGCAGGTGGAGGTAGGTGCAGGGTATTATATATCTGTGTGCGGCTCTGCAGGTGGAGGTAGGTGCAGGGTATTATATATCTAGTGTGCGGCTCTGCAGGTGGAGGTAGGTGCAGGGTATTATATATCTAGTGTGCGGCTCTGCAGGTGCAGGTAGGTGCAGGGTATTATATATCCAGTGTGCGGCTCTGCAGGTGGAGGTAGGTGCAGGGTATTATATATCTAGTGTGCGGCTCTGCAGGTGGAGGTAGGTGCAGGGTATTATATATCCAGTGTGCGGCTCTGCAGGTGGAGGTAGGTGCAGGTTATTATATATCTAGTGTGCGGCTCTGCAGGTGGAGGTAGGTGCAGGGTATTATATATCTGTGTGCGGCTCTGCAGGTGGAGATAGGTGCAGGGTATTATATATCTAGTGTGCGGCTCTGCAGGTGGAGGTAGGTGCAGGTTATTATATATCTGTGTGCGGCTCTGCAGGAGGAGGTAGGTGCAGGGTATTATATATCTAGTGTGCGGCTCTGCAGGAGGAGGTAGGTGCAGGTTATTATATATCTAGTGTGCGGCTCTGCAGGTGGAGGTAGGTGCAGGTTATTATATATCTGTGTGCGGCTCTGCAGGTGGAGGTAGGTGCAGGGTATTATATATCTGTGTGCGGCTCTGCAGGTGGAGGTAGGTGCAGGTTATTATATATCCAGTGTGCGGCTCTGCAGGTGGAGGTAGGTGCAGGGTATTATATATCTGTGTGCGGCTCTGCAGGTGGAGGTAGGTGCAGGGTATTATATATCTGTGTGCGGCTCTGCAGGTGGAGGTAGGTGCAGGGTATTATATATCTAGTGTGCGGCTCTGCAGGAGGAGGTAGGTGGAGAATCCCTATTAGCTGTCGAGTCTGTGTTAAATGCTTACTATTAATGCGGGTGCACTACCATGCTCGGGTGCTCAGTACTGGTAACTAGTGATGAGCGGGCACTACCATGCTCGGGTGCTCGGTACTCGTAACTAGTGATAAGCGGGCACTAACATGCTCAGGTGCTCAGTACTGGTAACTAGTGATGAGCGGGCACTACCATGCTCAGGTGCTCAGTACTGGTAACTAGTGATGAGCGGGCACTACCATGCTCGGGTGCTCAGTACTGGTAACTAGTGATGAGCGGGCACTACCATGCTCGGGTGCTCAGTACTGGTAACTAGTGATGAGCAGGCACTGCCATGCTCGGGTGCTCAGTACTGGTAACTAGTGATGAGCGGGCACTACCATGCTCGGGTGCTCAGTACTGGTAACTAGTGATGAGCAGGCACTACCATGCTCGGGTGCTCAGTACTGGTAACTAGTGATGAGCGGGCACTACCATGCTCGGGTGCTCAGTACTGGTAACTAGTGATGAGCGAGCACTACCATGCTCGGGTGCTCAGTACTGGTAACTAGTGATGAGCGGGCACTACCATGCTCGGGTGCTCAGTACTGGTAACTAGTGATGAGCGGGCACTACCATGCTCGGGTGCTCAGTACTGGTAACTAGTGATGAGCGGGCACTACCATGCTCGGGTGCTCAGTACTGGTAACTAGTGATGAGCGAGCATTACCATGCTCGGTACTCGTAACTAGTGATGAGCGGGCACTAACATGCTCGGGTGCTCAGTACTGGTAACTAGTGATGAGTGAGCACTACCATGCTCGGGTGCTCGGCACTCGTAACTAGTGATGAGCGAGCACTACCATGCTCAGGTGCTCAGTACTTGTTACTAGTGATGAGCAAGCACTACCATGCTCGGGTGCTCGGTACTCGTAACTAGTGATGAGCGAGCACTACCATGCTCAGGTGCTCAGTACTTGTTACTAGTGATGAGCGAGCACTAAAATGGTCAGTACTCGTTACCGGTGACGTAACTAGAATTTGATGGGCCCCGGTGCAAAATTTGGACCTGGCCCCCCCCCTCCCCAAACTGTACACCGGCACTCGGGGTACTGGATAATGACGCCAACATTTGAGGTGCGGGAGCATTACGCTGACACTTGAAGTATGGGATAGTGTCGCTGACACTTGGCTCTTTCCCTCAGCACCCAGAATTCCCATGAAATCCCTCTATCAGCACCCAACTTTCCTATGTTGTGATATCCATGTTGTCCTCGGCACCCAGGTTCCCCATGCTCTGCTATACATCTTTTCCTCAGCACCCAGCTTTCCCATATCAGAGTATGGGAAAGCTGGGTGCTGAGGGAAAGAGCCTTTTTTCTCGCCGCACAAAACGTTCCCATCCCATGCTTGTATCTTTGTCCCCCCTCGTATATAGTTCTCCAAATACAATGATGGCCCCCACATAGCCTTCCATATAGTATAACGGGTACCATATAAGCCTTCATATATTAGAATGCACCCCCATAGTGCTTCATGTATTATAATGCATTTCCCATAGTTCTCTATGTATTATAATTTACCGTATAATTCTCCATATATTATAATCCACCCCATTGTACTCCATATATTATACTGCACCACATAGTTCTCCATATATTATAATGCATTTCCCATAATCCTCCATGTATAAGTAGCCCTCATAACCCTCCAATTATTATAATGCATTTCCCATAGTCGTCCATGTATTATAATCCACCCCATAGTTTTCCATATATTATAATGCACCCCATAGTACTCCATATATTATAATGCACCCCATAGTACTCCATATATTATAATGCACCCCATAGTCCTCCATATAATAATAATAATAATAATAATAATAATAATAATAATAATAATAATAATAATGAATTATTTATTTATAGTGCCAACATATTCTGCAGCGCTTACAGGTCAGAGGGGACATGTACAGACAACATGAGACAATACAAAATAACAAAATTCAGATACCAGGAGGAGCGAGGGCCGCGCTCGTAAGCTTACAGTCTATGAGGAAATAGGGGAGGCACAAAAGGAGTATTGGGGTGGGGGGGGAAGCTTGTCATATATGGTCATCCATCAATTTAATAGGGGATTGAAAACCAGCTGTGTGAACCGTTCGCCAGCCAGAATTTATACATACAAAGTGTAAAAGAGTACATGAAGAGGAAGTAACCAGAAGGGTAAGGGGACAAGAAATGGAAGTCAATTTTATGAAGGGCAGACTAGATTAGATGAGGGAGATGAGGTAATAGGCTAGTCTAAAGAAAGGCATTTTTAGGGCCCGCTTAAAGTTGTGTATGTTGGGAATTAATCAAATTGTTCTTGGTAGTGTGTTCCAGACAATTGGTGCAGCTCGTAAGAAATCTTAAAGATGGGAGTGGGAGGTTCGAATTATTGAGGATGTCAGTCTTAGGTCATTAGTAGAACATAGGGCACGGGTGGGGTGATAGACAGAGATGAGGGAGGTGATGTAGGGCGGTGCAGAACTGTGGAGCGCTTTGTGGGTCAGAGTGATAGACAGAGATGAGGGAGGTGATGTAGGGGGGTGCAGAACTGTGGAGCGCTTTGTGGGTCAGAGTGATAGACAGAGATGAGGGAGGTGATGTAGGGCGGTGCAGAACTGTGGAGCGCTTTGTGGGTCAGAGTGATAGACAGAGATGAGGGAGGTGATGTAGGGCGGTGCAGAACTGTGGAGCGCTTTGTGGGTCAGAGTGATAGACAGAGATGAGGGAGGGGATGTAGAGCGGTGCAGAACTTAGGAGCGCTTTGTGGGTCTGAGTGATAGACAGAGATGAGGGAGGTGATGTAGGGCGGTGCAGAACTGTGGAGCGCTTTGTGGGTCAGAGTGATAGACAGAGATGAGGGAGGTGATGTAGGGCGGTGCAGAACTGTGGAGCACTTTGTGGGTCAGAGTGATAGGTTTATATTGGACTCTGTAGCGGATAGGCAACCAGTGCAATGATTGGCACTACGTTCGGGTGTCTGTCTGCAAAAAAACGTATATGTGCAAAAATGGCACAAAACAGAGCACACGCTAACGCAGTGTGCTCCATTACAGTGAATGGCCCTGCCGGGCGCATGCGTCCGGAACACGCTTTGCAGAGTGGGGGAGGGGCGGTTCGGACGGATCCTCCGACGAGACCTGTGGACGTAGGAAAAAACGCAATGTGAAAGGAGCCTTAGCGGCACAGTTTTGGTCCAGGGATGTTTTTTTAAGTAATGGGTGTATGCTGGCATATTTGAAGGAAGAAGGAAAGACACCACAGGAGAGAGAGATTGAATACAGTAATGCCTTGGTTTTCGTTGTTAATCCGTCTGAATACAATCAATGAAAACCGAAACTGACTAAAACCGAAGCAATTATTTCCATAGGAATCAATATAAATCCAATTAATTTGTATTAGACACTTTAAAATACATACAAAAAAGACATTTTATAGGGAATAAAGATAGTGTTTAATATTGAATCAATAAGAAATGAATATAAAAGAAATATTAAATGAATATAAAACACTAATATAAAGAATAAATACATTTTCTCTTACATTTCTTACATACATTTTGAAATTGACGAGCGGGGTGACCCTCACATAATGCCACACAGAGCCGGAGAATGCATGGATCACCCTTTATTTTTGCAAAAATAGCAGAATAGTCACGTGGGCAAGCAGACAAAAACAAATGAAAACCGAAGCAATCAACGAAAACCGAGGCAAATTTTTAGTGGAAAAAGTCAACGAAAACCAAAACCAATGATAACCGAGATCACCGAAAATCGAGATACCACTGTATTTTAGTTAGGTGAATGGTGACAGCTGGGGTGACAGATTTAAGGAGATATGAGGGAATAGGGTCACTAGTGCAGGTAGTAAGGTGAGAAGATGAAAGAAGCCTGGTGACTTCTTCTGTGACCAGTTGAAAGAATGAAAGTAAGCTAGATGAAGTGTAGGAGGGCAGACAATGTGTGGTGTTATGGGGCTGTGAGGAAATTTCCTGGCGTATATGGTAATTTTTTTTTTTAAATAATTGGCCAGGTCGTCAGTGCTGAGGTTGCTAGTTGGGGCCAGAACTCTTGGTCTGAGGAGGAAATGTAAAGTATCAAGGAGTCGTTTAGGATTGTTGGCTAGAGAGGTGATGAGGGTGTTGAACTAAGCTTGTTTGGAGAGGGAAAGGGTAGCCTTTTACAGTTAGGTCCAGAAATATTTGGACAGTGACACAATTTTGGCGAGTTGGGCTCTGCATGCCACCACATTGGATTTGAAATGAAACCTCTACAACAGAATTCAAGTGCAGATTGTAACGTTTAATTTGAAGGTTTGAACAAAAATATCTGATAGAAATTGTAGGAATTGTACACATTTTTTTACAAACACTCCACATTTTAGGAGGTCAAAAGTAATTGGACAAATAAACCAAACCCAAACAAAATATTTTTATTTTCAATATTTTGTTGCGAATCCTTTGGAGGCAATCACTGCCTTAAGTCTGGAACCCATGGACATCACCAAACGCTGGGTTTCCTCCTTCTTAATGCTTTGCCAGGCCTTTACAGCCACAGCCTTCAGGTCTTGCTTGTTTGTGGGTCTTTCCGTCTTAAGTCTGGATTTGAGCAAGTGAAATGCATGCTCAATTGGGTTAAGATCTGGTGATTGACTTGGCCATTGCAGAATGTTCCACTTTTTTTGCACTCATGAACTCCTGGGTAGCTTTGGCTGTATGCTTGGGGTCATTGTCCATCTGTACTATGAAGCGCCGTCCGATCAACTTTGCGGCATTTGGCTGAATCTGGGCTGAAAGTATATCCCGGTACACTTCAGAATTCATCCGGCTACTCTTGTCTGCTGTTATGTCATCAATAAACACAAGTGACCCAGTGCCATTGAAAGCCATGCATGCCCATGCCATCACGTTGCCTCCACCATGTTTTACAGAGGATGTGGTGTGCCTTGGATCATGTGCCTTTCCCTTTCTTCTCCAAACTTTTTTCTTCCCATCATTCTGGTACAGGTTGATCTTTGTCTCATCTGTCCTTAGAATACTTTTCCAGAACTGAGCTGGCTTATTCAGAGCAAAAGTGCATACCTGGTGCCGTTTGCCGCTATCAAATATCGGCAGATCCAATTTAATTAAAATGGTAATGATGCCACAATTACTATATCTTATACATAATTCTCCAGTGTGGATATGTAGGGAATTTTTTGTAAAAATTAATACAATATTTCGGGAACTTATTTGGAAGAAAAAGCAAGCTAGGATTCGACTGGAAGTGCTACAGCGGGGAAAGGAGGAGGGAGGACTGGCGGTACCAAACCCATATATATACTATATAGCCTCCCAGATGCAACATCTGAGGGGTTGGGGCAAAGAAGGAGGGTATGATACCAGTGGTGATATAGTGAGAGAGGGATCAGTATGGAAGTACCCAGGTTGCCGGTTGGATGTGGGACAAAGACAGATAAATGGGGCACGATATCCCACACTGGCTATGATATTCCGGGTGTGGGACAGGGGTAAGTCTCTTTTGGGGATAAGTGGACCTACAGAGCTCTGGCCACTGTGGCAGAACCCCGACTTGCCAGAAATTAAAAAATTAGTAGGGTTCAGAGGATGGGAGGATAAAGGGATCCATTTAGTGTCACAAGTACTACAAAATTAATATTCTTAAACGCTTTGAACAACTGAGAACGGAGTTTCACCTTCCGCATGTCTTCTTTTATCAGTATTTGCAGCTGAGACACGCACTGGAAAGACAGGGGAGGACAAACCCGGTAACAGTGACACATAATCAAACATTACATAGGCTGCTTACATCTGAGTCCTCTAAGGGTCTTATTTCGGAACTATATAAAAAATTACTACCTGCCCATCTGGAAACACATCCATTGAGTGTTAAAAGCAAATGGGAACGAGACGTCGGTCCCCTGACGGAAGGCCAGTGGTCTGATATATTGGAACAAGTTCCTAAACTGGCGGTATCGGAGTGCCAAAAGCTGTCTCAAATATATCTCATCCACAGGGTATATAAAACTCCCAGTCTACTATTTAAGATGGGACTCAGACCAAACACACAGTGTGTTAGGTGTGGACAGGATGATGCCCATTTGATGCATGTTATGTGGGAATGTGGACACATTGGTGATTTCTGGAACCAAACCCTGGGACTTATAGATCAAATATATCATATCACAATACAACCGTCGCCCCGCCTGTGCCTGTTGAGTCTGTGGGAAGGAGAAGTGGATCAGGATTCCCCAACAGCTCTGGGAATAGCCCGTATCTTGTACCAAGCAAGAAAGCTACTTGCATATCACTGGTTAGACCCTCTACCACCAACATTACCAGAGCTCAAAAACAAATTAAATAACGTCATAAGATTGGAAAGGGGAGTTTATTTAAAAAGAAAAACATTGAAAAAGTTTTACAACATTTGGCGGCCATGGATGGAGTTGCCGGGCCTCCCCTCTAGTGCACTGGTTCGGGATGCAATGCTGGACCGGTTACTGGTGTGCCTGCAGTGATGGCATGTGTGAGGAAGGGAATTAAAACTAGTTTTTTCTGTGGCGAAGTGGACTTTGAATGAAGAGGTGAGAGAGGACTGGAACGGTTTCATGGATGACTGCACGGAGAGGGAGGGGCGGGAGAGTAGAGCAATATGATGTGGAGCGACACGGCTGATGGAGGAGGTACTTCTGTTAGTCTGAGGCATTACTGCATAATTTAAGTTTTGTTTATTTGTAGAGCCACGAGGTTTGTAGGCTCAAGCTATATAATATAATTATGATTTGAGAACTCTTATTATTATATTTACTTACATGCAGAGAAAGAACCTGATTTATAAATCACATGTGTTTATCTGTTGTTTATTGTTATCAGTTATATGAAAAGTGAAATACTCTCTGTATCGATCCCTAATGATTTAATAAAAAAAGATCTGATTTAAACAAAAGAACTGAGCTGGCTTCATGAGGTGTTTTTCAGCAAATTTAACTCTGGCCTGTCTATTTTTGGAATTGATGAATGGTTTGCATCTAGATGTGAACCCTTTGTATTTACTTTCATGGAGTCTTCTCTTTACTGTTGACTTAGAGACAGATACACCTACTTCAATAGCATTGCAGGAGTATAAAGATATCAATAGGAAATGTAAAAAAGAAATCAAACAAGCAAAACTAGCTACTGAAACAAAAATCGCCAATGACATTAAAATAAATCCCAAAATCTTTTATAAATACATTAATGCCAAAAGGAAAACAAAGGATAGTATCGGCCCCTTAAAATATAATAACAAGTTAGTTATAGAGGACAAACAAAAGACTGAGATATTAAATAGGCATTTCTCATCTGTATTGACCAAGGAACTGACTGTACCAGGGATCATTCAACAAGTGAAAAATCAAAGTCCACCACCCGATATAATTAATTTAACACAAGATGAAGTACGCCTACGTCTGAGTAAATTAAACATTGACAAATCCCCAGGGCCAGATGGCATTCATCCACGAATATTGAGGGAATTGAGCTCCGTAATCGACAGACCGCTGTATCTCATATTTTTAGACTCACTTGTAACAGGGTTGGTGCCTCAGGATTGGAGGATTGCTGATGTGGTACCGATATTTAAGAAAGGTAAGAGGGTAGATCCAGGCAACTACCGTCCAGTAAGCCTGACATCAGTAGTATGCAAAGTTTTTGAGGGCATTTTAAGGGATGACATGCAAAAATATATTGCAGAAAATAATATGATAACTGACAAACAGCATGGATTCATGAAAGATAAGTCGTGTCTAACCAACCTGTTGGGGTTCTATGAGGGGGTAAGTGCAAACCTGGATATTGGTAATGCAGCTGATGTGATTTATTTGGACTTTGCAAAGGCATTTGATACTGTACCACATAATAGCCTTATACTAAAGCTCCAGAAGCAAGGACTAGGGGACACAATATGCAACTGGGTAAGGAATTGGCTAAAAGATAGGAAACAAAGAGTAGTCATAAATGGTACATTCTCTAAATGGGCTATAGTCAGCAGTGGGGTGCCGCAGAGATCTGTGCTTGGACCGATTCTTTTTACTCTCTTTATTAATGACCTTGTGGATGGGATTGATAGTACAATGTCAGTCTTTGCCGATGACACCAAACTATGTAGGATATTAAAAACTGACCTGGATAGTACAATATTACAAAAAGATCTGGATAAGATGTCAGAATGGGCAGATACTTGGCAAATGAGATTTAATGTTGATAAATGTAAAGTAATGCACCTAGGACGGAGTAATCCTATAGCTGCGTATACATTAAATGGAAGTAAACTCGGGACTACAGAACAGGAGAAGGACTTGGGTATTCTCATTACAAATAAGCTGAGCAGCAGCACTCAATGTCAAGCAGCAGCTGCTAAAGCAAACAAGATTTTAGGGTGTATAAAAAGAGAGATTAGATCCCGTGATCCCAACGTAGTGTTACCCCTCTATAAATCACTTGTAAGGCCACATCTGGAATACGGGATCCAGTTTTGGGCTCCACATTTTAAAAAGGACATTCAGAAGTTAGTCAGTTCAAAGGCGGGCAACTAGACTATTACAAGGAATGGAAGGCCTCCCATATGATGACCGGTTGAAAAAGTTAGATATGTTTAGCTTAGAAAAAAGACGTCTCAGAGGAGATCTCATTTATATGTATAAATACATGTGTGGTCAATATAAAGGACTGGCACATGACTTATTCCTTCCAAAGACAGTACTAAGGACCAGGGGGCACTCACTGCGAGTGGAAGAAAAGCGATTCCGAAACCTAAATAGGAAAGGGTTCTTTACAGTTAGAGCAGTCAGACTGTGGAATACACTACCACAAGAGGTAGTAATGGCAGATACTATAACAGCTTTTAAAAAAGGGCTGGATGATTTCCTCAGTACACAAAACATTGTTGGTTATAAATGACTTAGTGACTAAATGTAGAACTGGTGGAGGAAGGTTGAACTAGATGGACCTAGGTCTTTTTTCAACCTAAGTAACTATGTAACTGAGAGTGTTCTGGACTTCAGTTGATGTTGTGAATGGGTTCTTCTTCACCAAAGAAAGTATGCGGCGATCATCCACCACTGTTGTCATCCGTGGACGCCCAGGCCTTTTTGAGTTCCCAAGCTCACCAGTCAATTCCTTTTTTCTCAGAATGTACCCGACTGTTGATTTTGCTACTCCAAGCATGTCTGCTATCTCTCTGATGGATTTTTTCTTTTTTTTCAGCCTCAGGATGTTCTGCTTCACCTCAATTGAGAGTTCCTTAGACCGCATGTTGTCTGGTCACAGCAACAGCTTCCAAATGCAAAACCACACACCTGTAATCAACCCCAGACCTTTTAACTACTTCATTGATTACAGGTTAACGAGGGAGACACCTTCAGAATTAATTGCAGCCCTTAGAATCCCTTGTCCAATTACTTTTGGTCCCTTGAAAAAGAGGAGGCTATGCATTACAGAGCTATGATTCCTAAACCCTTTCTCCGATTTGGATGTGAAAACGCTCATATTGCAGCTGGGAGTGTGCACTTTCAGCCCATATTATATATATATATATATATATATATAATTGTATTTCTGAACATGTTTTTGTAAACAGCTAAAATAACAAAACTTGTGTCACTGTCCAAATATTTCTGGCCCTGACTCTATGTTTTGAGCATAAACTTATCAGGATGAACTCGTCGGCTAGATTGGATTTGCTCCACAGATGTTCAGCGCACCTGGAGCACCGCTGGAGGAAATGTGTTTGCAACGTTTGCCAGGGTTGCTGCCGCCTGTGCAGCGTGCTCGGTACTTGTAACTAGTGATGAGCGAGCACTACCAAACTGAAGTATGTAGGCAAAACGATATTTTTTTATTCTTTTAACAATAAAATAACTAACAAGAAAAGAAAAATGAAAAAGATAGCGTGTGCTTTTTTGGAGCCACATATCTGTGTGACACCAGGGAAGTGAGAGGAGGTCTTATTACAGCATCTGCGGTCGGACTGTTCTGGTTGTGGAAATGGTCTACCGATCTAGTCCTAGGTGATTTGCTGGGAACTTGGGAATAGATGTATATGGCCCTGTGCACACGTTGCGTATTTGGTGACTTTTTTTACATCAGTATTTGAAAGTTAAAACCAGGAGTTGAACAATCAAAAGAAAAGTATAATAAAACCACATACATCACTTCTGCATTGTTTACACACTTCTGATTTTGGCTTACAAATGTAACTATACTATGTTTTATGTATTTACTGTGTATTAATGCATGTGTGGATATGTAAGTGTAATAGAAGAGAATACCCCACGGATGTAGTAAAGTTAGGATTGTTCAACATGTTACAAAAGGTTGCATTCAGGGGTTGGGTTAGCCAGCGGTAGAGCGAGCCTAGAAGAGGTGTTAGATAGGATAGGGTTAAAATAGTTAAGGGAGGAGTGACAGATGGCAGGGCGGATGGTTAGGAAAAAGAGCTCCAGAGGGAGCTAGTCAACAAGTGGGTTCAAGGTGTCAAGACATGGCTTCAGTGTAAGAGCCAGTCAAGGAACCTCTGGAGCCCGAGGTAACCTCTGGAGGGCCGGATCCTGCGGCTCATCCTAGCGGGCTTTGAGAGTTGCCTAGCTAGAGAGCCATTGGGGCCAAGAAGCGGACAGAAGTAAAAGTAAACAAAACTGGTTGTCTGAGTGAACTGTGGTGTCACGTGTCTTACTGCGTTGAGGACTGGCAGCAGAGGTGACGGACATTGGCGTGAAACAGGAAGTAAGTGTCATGCAACCATTCGGAACTTAGTTGCGGACACAAAGTCTCCTTGGCGAAGGAGAGCGGCACCTACACAATAAACTGCAATAATGAATCAGTCTTATTGCGTTTTTAAACTTTTTTTTTTTCCTTACATTTGTTTTAGTCTTTTATCCCAGGAATAGGGAATAACTTTCAAACTTGAGCAAACATCTTTTAATGGCTGCCATAAGAAAAACATCACTCTGGGGTTAAAACTTACTTAAGGGCATATGAGAATCAGAATATACACACTTCAGGATAATATCCGACTAGTTTCACCTTCTGGCATTGTCCAGGGTCAGTTGAAGAATCCATCTTCTGAGGACAGAGGGAAGTTTAGCCTGAATGGTGCAACCATAGTTTACAGCAACAGAGAAGAACCAGCGTCTTTCTTGAAGCCGAGTAGCAACTGCAGATAAAACTTAATCTGTTCAGGAAATTTTTTTTAACCTTGTATTTTGTATGATTTTATATAATTTCATCTTCTTTCCGTTTATGTTCCTAAAACATGCGATCTATTTAGCAGTCATCTACAAAAACTCATCTTGACCCATCGAGGATGGCGAGGGACAAGGACAAGATGGCGGAGAGGATCTTACACCTCACCCTAGAGATCCTCTTCCGGCTTACTGGAGAGGTGAGAGATTCTGATGACGTCACATTACATCATTCTTATCTATGGGAATAACAGATGGACAGAACTGGAGAGGTGAGGACTCTGGAAATGTCTGGAGTGAGATTTATTACTGTGTCTCTCCATAACCAGGATTACATGGTAGTGAAGAAGACCTCTAGTGAGCGCTGTCAGGTGTCTGAGGGATGGGGAAGACCCCTGAGCCCAATCACGGGGCCTCCACCTCACCCCCTGATACATGAGGACATCAATGACCAGAAGATCCTAGAACTCACCTACAAGATGATTGAGCTACTGACTGGAGAGGTGACACTGCTGGGAATGCTGGGACATTATACAGTAACGCTATGAAGGGATCGGAGGTGACGGTATCATTGTATGTGTCAGGTTCCTATAAGGTGTCAGGACGTCACCGTCTATTTTTCCATGGAGGAGTGGGAGTATTTAGAAGGACACAAAGATCTGTACATGGACGTCATGATGGAGGATCCCCAGCCCCTCACATCACCAGGTAATAGACAGGACTAAATACACACGGCCTATAATTATCTGTATTTAAGGAATGAATTCAGTCCCTGTGTCTCCTCCAGTTCTATCCAGTAAGAGGACAACACCAGAGAGATGTCCCCGTCCTCTTCTCCCACAGGACTGTAAACAAGAAGATCCCGATGTTCCTCATCAGGTAGATGGAGAGAAGGTGCCATGAAATCTCCCTATGATGTGTAGACGGCTGTGAAGGTCTTGTGCTCAGTCTTGTTTTATCCACCAGTATTATATGTTTTATACTTGTGTAATGAGAACGGTTGAGGTGGCAGGATTAAAGTTGATCATAGATAGTGATGAGCGAACCTTTCAAAGTTCGCTTTGCCTAGCATTACCGAACAAACTGTACGTTCAACGAACTGTTCGTCAAACCGTTCATCAAATCTTTTCGAACGTCATTGGATTCAATGGGAGGCCAAACCTAAGGCAGAGAAACACCTTTAGGGGGTTAAAAAGCAGCAAAAATACATTTTACAATGCAGCCCCGCTGTTTTGGCATAGCCATTAGCTTCCTAGGCAATTGACATAAGAAATATAGAGGTGGATCAGACAGTTGTAGGGCTGGTGCTCCCATACCTGTGCCTGTACAGACAAGAAACTTGGAGACCCATCTTGGAGTCTTAATATTTAAAAACGTTTAAAGCCGACAGCAGGATAATGGAATACATTGCCCCCCCCCTCTTATTTCCCCATTGTGCCTTTACACAGCAGGGAATTATGGTCCATGCAACACACAGGATGTGGCCTGGCATTAACATTTTTACTAGTGGGCACACAGCGACCGTGCTTTCTGAATCAGTGCATCCAGGCTGGAATAGTGGCCTATAAATTTCTGTACAACCAGGTTGAGGACGTGAGCCATGCAAGGCACATGTATGATGTCGCCCAGGCGTAGTGCTGCCACCAGGTTTGCATCGTTATTGCACATGGCCTTCCCTGGCTCCAGGTTTAGTGGAGACAGACATTGATCAAACGCTGCCTGGATAGTGGTCCACAACTCTGCAGCTGTGTGACTGCGTTTTCCAATGCATATTAATTTCAAAAATGCCTGATTACACTGACTTACACACAGGATGTGGCCTGGCAATTAAATTTTAAAAATCAAGAGGTGCATGACTGACATGATTAAGCCTGTTGCTCCTCTACCCCTGCCTGTACACACAAGACACAATTTGTAAACCTTACTCGGAGTGTCCACATTTCCCAAAATCAAGGTCAGACAACAGGAAAAGTGGCAACAATTGGAACAGACTAAAAATAGTGGAACGCTGCAACATGAATGCATGGGACCGGCCCCGTAACAAGACTTGAAACAACATTTCTACCTTCACTAGAGACAGCAAGTTGACAGACAGGCGTAGGCCTCTTGCTTCCATTACTCTGTACTCTGGTACTACAGACAAAACACAACTTGGAGACCCATCTTGGAGTGTTGATATTTCAAAACCTTTCAGGCAGAGAGCAGGACAGTGGAATCAATTGCCCCCCGCCATTTCCACATAGTGTCTTTGCATAGCAGGGAGGTATGGTTCATGCAACACACAGGATGTGGCCTGGCATTTCAGTTTTAAAAATCAAGAGGTACGTGACTTACCGTATTAGGCCTGTTGTTCTCACACCCCTGCCTGTACAGACAAGACACATGTTGGAGACCCATCTTGGAATCTTGAGATTTAAAAACCTTTCAGGCAGACAACAGGATAGTGGCATCAATTGCCCCCTCCCCATACAGACATTTTCCTATAGTGTCCCATGCAGGGAGGCATGGTCCATGCAGACCACAGGATGTGGCCTTGGTGTCTCACATGGGTCAAAAACACAAGGCATGGTCACTTCCGTAGCAGCTGACTGGCTCTCACTCACCCCGACTGTAGTGGGTAAACAAATGGAGGCTCTGCGGTTGGAAACACAGATGAGGAGGAAAAAGCAGCAGGCGCAGTTGATTTGACAGCTGGTGGTTGGGTAGGCCGGGTAGTTCGCATTTTATTGCAGTAAGATTCCCATAGCAATGCACGTTGGTTACGTATGTGCCGGATCCTACATGACGTAGTCAAATTATTAGAATTTTTGCCTCTACTGAGTCATTGTTTACAATATTGGAAGATAACGGAAATTGGGTCTTCCTTTGCGGTCTAAAAATAGGCCCAGGCTAGGCAACCCTTCCTGCGAACTGCAGACCCGCAACCGCTGCTGGCTACAGTCAGAGTTGTGGCTGAGGATGCAGTACTTCTCATGGTCCCTAGGTGTTTGTGCGGGAATTGCCAACATTACCTCCTCGTCTTCCTCCTCAGCTGTTGAGCTACACAGCTGCATGCCTCGGAGTTCACACAACTTAAAATCAGGCCCTATGTTGTCCCACTCCTCCTCTATGACATCACATAACAGTACGTATGCGTCGCAGGTGGCTGATTCTCATCACCTCCACCCCCTGGGGTTAATATCGGTTGAGGAGGGTCAGAATCCTCCTCGGGCCCTACTTAGTCTAGGCCAGGATCCAACTCCCAAAGATTTTAGGCATCAGTGCACAAGCTTTACTCCTCTTGAGTCTGAATTTTTGTAGCAGACCTCTGATGCCCATGGGATGGAATGTGTGAATAGCTCCGCAGACTCCCCCATGTGTGGTTCCCCACAGTCAGTTTGCCGGTTGGAGATTTTTGACACAGGGTGAAACAAGTGTAATTCTGAGTAATGAACTGTGTGTGATGTTGAGGTGCAGGAAGGGGAGGAGAGGCTACTTGATGAAGCGCTTGCCATCCACTCTAGCACATGCTGTTTATCACCCTCATTTCAAAGTGATGTGCGGCTGTCAAAGAAATCTAGTGGAGTAGGCTGTCCAGTAACGGACGTTGTTCTCATTTTTCTTGGGATACGATGAGCCGCTTTTGCTCAGTAGAGCTTTGACTAACATTAGAACTTCCCACACGTACACCTCGAACACCTCGCCTATTCCCACTTCCACCACAACCTAGTCATGATTTACCATTCATGGTTGATGTACCCTTCCCCATTCAAACAGATGGTTCGCAACCTTACACCCACACATGCAAGATACTGGACACAAAAGATAATTTCTTTATTTGCTGCCTGAATTGGTAATATTGGATAGGTACTAAAAACTACCAATAACTAGAAATGTGGGACATGCGCAGTAAAGTTAAGAAAAAAAAATGGCGCCGTACACCTCTAGCTTTGTCCGAATCCCCACCCCTTCCACTCATTAGCACATCCCTCATTCATCATGCTGCAAAACAATCCTATCCAAAAGCATAACATGTTATTAGAAAAACATTTGTTTTTTAAACATGATCAGTGTACAAAACTGAACATTACCGACTTTTGGGGAAAGTGCTCGGGTTACCGAGCCCAAACCAAACAGGCTAAGGCTCATACCGAATTTGAAATGGGCAAATTTTCATCGAACAGGTTCACACATCTCTAATTATAGATATAACTTCTCCTTATGTCTGTGACTTTTCCAATATTTGTTTCAGGGTGAAACTCTGACCCATATTAATACTACAGAGACATATGTGAGGAGTGATGAGTGGTGTAAAGAGGAGATTCCTACAGATGACCGCCCAGGTGAGTAGTGACCACTAAATGCAAAGACATCACAGATTGTTCTCAATCAACGGTTGTAATAATTTTGGGTTACATTTTATAAGGTGCGTCCTGTCAGGATTTATTAGCTGTATATTTATAGGGTCACGTAAGTGGAAGAGTGTTTTAGGAAACCAGTAGTTTGTGCCACATCTATGGCAGCCTTTTGTAGTCAAAAACTTTAAATGTCCAGACTGAGTTGGGGAACTACACCTTACTGTGCAAAGAAATTTTGGAAAAACATAGCGACTGAACTAGTTTTGTTCTAGTAGATAATGTAAGTAATACAGTATTAGAAACTTACTATATTCTAGATATTTCTTAGTTTTTCCTATGCACTCTTTTTTTTTTCTAAGAAAATGGATATTATTGCTATAATTATAATATCTTGCAGTAAAGGATACACAAAATATAGATCAGTTATTAGTGCTTGTTAGTTTGTGCTCATATTATTACAAAATAAACCTAATTTAATAAACCTGTTTTATTCTTGGCAGCTGTTTTTACTAGGAACTCTGATACACATTTGATATTCTCAGAATTGAAAGCGGAAGATATTGTTATCACACCAGATACATATGAAGAGCACGCCATTATCCCAGATATACCCTCACCCCCTCACAGGAATCAGCTGTCATCTAATCAACAAGTCTTCTCTTCTGACTCATCACAAACTATTAAGGAAAATAAAAGTCATAGAAGAGATGTTAAAGAGCAAAACGCAAACACAGGAGTGAGCCCAATTTCATGTTCAGAATGTGGGAAAGGTTTTAATTTTAAATCAAAACTTGTTATACATGAGAGAACTCACACAGGAGAGAAGCCATATTCATGTTCAGAATGCGACAAATGTTTTATTCGGAAATCAAATCTTGTTCAGCATCAAAGAATTCACACTGGAGAGAAGCCGTATTCATGTTCAGAATGTGGGAAATCATTTACATGTAAGCCAAAGCTTGCTATACATCAGAGAATACATACAGGATATAAACCATATTCATGTACAGAATGTGGAAAATGTTTCAGCCAGAAATCAATACTTATAAGACATCATCAAATTCATACATGGAAAAATCCACCTTCATTTTCGTGTTCAGAATGTGAGGAATTTTTTAAATGTAAATCAGATCTTGTTACACATCAGAGTATTCACACAGGTGAGAAACCCTTTTTATGTTCAGAATGCGGGAAATGTTTTAATGACAAATCAAATCTTGATACACATCAGACAATTCATACAGAGGAGAAATCATTTTCATGCCCAGAATGTGGGAGATGTTTTAATTGGAGATCAGATCTTGTTAACCATCAAAAAACTCACACAGGGGAGAAGCCATTTTCATGTTTAGAATGCGGAAAATGTTTTAAGCAGAAATCAACTCTTAGAACACATGAGAGAATTCACACAGGGGAAAAACCATTTTCATGTTTAGAATGTGGGAAATGTTTTAGTCATAAATTTGCTTTTGCTGTCCATCAAAGCTGCCACACAGGGGAGAAACCATATTCATGTTCAGAATGTGGGAAATGTTACAGGGTTAAAGTAGATCTCGTTAGACATCAAAAATGTCATAAAGGTGAGAAGCCATATTCATGCCCAGAATGTGAGAAATGTTTTAGTTGGAGATCAAGTCTTATTGTTCATCAAAAAACTCATATGGCAGCTAAGCCATAATTATGTTCTGTACATTAGAAATGTTTTACTCTCAAATAACACTTCACAAACATAAAAGAACACACGGAGGAAGATTTTTTTTTTTTTATTCTACTTATAAAATAAAACCACGGTTTCTAAAAAAAAAAAAAAAAAGATGTATTCAAAGACCTATAATATTTTTATTATTTGATCTAATGAACTGTGTGGTGTCTTTTTTTTGGCGGGGCGAGTAGGAGATTGGGCTAGATGGGGATGACAGTTTCTTTTGCTTCCATATTAATGAAAGTAATTATGGTTTATGGACGGAGGAGAAAAAAACCTTAATTACTGAGAAGGTAAGGTGTGACACACAATTTTAAGATGAGATTCTTTTCACTTGTGTGTATAATGTTCAGGTAAAATGAGTACACCCCCTTTTGAAAAGCGAGATTTTAATCTCACAGAATGCAAGAACAATTTCCAAAATTTTGACAAGATTGAATTTCATAGTACAAAATCTTCAGTCACTCAAATTAGTTGATGCAAATATTAGTACACCCCACATCAAAAACTACTACATCTGGTACACAGGTAGTCAAATGTGTTGGTACCCCTTGTTTAATGAATGAAAAACCCACACTAGTCACAGAAATAACTTGAATCTGACAAAATTAGTAATAAATAATAAATCTATGAAAATGAACAAATGAAGGTCAGACATTGCTGCTTTTCCGCATCCACAGAATTTAAAAAAAATAATAAAGCTCATGAAACAGGCCTGGACAGAAGTGATTGTACCCCTGAAAATAATGTGACAAAAGGGACATGTTAAATCAAGTTGTGACCATTAATTAGCATCACAGATGTCTACAATCTTGTAATCAGTCGGTGGGCCTGTATAAAGGGCTACAGATACTCTCTGTGCTGCTTGGTGACATGGGGTGTACCACACTCAACATGGACCAGAGGAAATGAAGGAAAGAGTTCTCTCAGGAGATTAGAAAGAAAATTATAAACAAGCATGTTAAAGGTAAAGGTTATAAGACCATCTCCAAGCAGCTTGATGTTCCTGTGACAACAGTTGCACATATTATTCAGAAATTTAAGATTTGTGGGACTGTAGCCAATCTCCCTGGACGTGGCTGCAGGGGGAAAACTGATGATATATCAAAGAGACGGATAATATGAATGGTAGCAAAACAGCCCAGAAATTTTTTTAAAAAGATTAAAGGTGACCTTCAAGCTCAAGAAACATCAGTGTCAGATCGCACCATCCGTCGTTGTTTGAACCAAAGTGGACTTCATGGGAGACGACCAAGGAGGACACCATTTTTTTTAAAAAAAATTATAAAAAAGCAAGACTGGAATTTGCCAAACGTTGACAAGCCACAAAGCTTCTGGAAGAGTGTCCTATGGACAGATGAGACTAAAATTGAACTTTTTGGCAAGGCACATCAGCTCTATGTTCACACATGGAAAAATGAAGCATATCAAGAAAAGAACACTGTCCCTACTGTGAAACATGGAGGAGGCTCTATTATGTTCTGGGGCTGCTTTGCTGCATCTGGCACAGGGTGTCTTCAATCTGTGCGAGGTACAATGAAATCTTAAGGCCATCAAGGTATTCTAGAGAGAAATGTGCTGCCCAGTGTCAGAAAGCTTGATCTTAGTCACAGGTCATGTGTTTTGCAACAGGATAAGGGTAGGTTCACACGCTGCGTGTTTTTGACGCTGCGTTTTTGTGGCAAAAAACGCACCCACAGGAAAAAAACGCATGCGTTTTACCACGTTTTGGTGCGTTTTTTGCTGCGTTTTTACTCACTGTGCTTTTATGCGGTTGTTTTTTTTTTTATCAGTGAACAATGCCATTAAATTGTTGAAAAAAAAAAGTCTGATGTCATTTCCTTCTTCAATATGTTCTTCATTTTACACTAGTGTATGCAGGAGAGCAGACAGCTGCAGAACTACAAGGCTCAGCATACTTCATCCACTAGTGTATGCAGGAGAGCAGACAGCAGCTGCAGAACTACAAGGCTCAGCATTCTCCATCCAGGACTGTATGCTGGAGGGAGAGGCAGGGGGAGCAGAACTACAAGGCTCAGCATATTCCTTCCACTAGTGAAGCAAAAAACCAAAAGTTTGTTCCAGCTCACCTGTTCAGGAGACACCAACCTTGGAACCGTGGAGGGAAGAATAAGTCGGCAAGACTAAATCAGAAGGTTCAAAGGAAAAATTATCCAGCAGCTTGATCCAAGAAATTTTTCTTAAAATGTAATTTTTATTGAAGTACTAGGATAAAAAGTCCAAAGGATCACATGGAGTAAAGTGTATGGACAGAGAACGCGTTTCGAACGTCTAGTTCTTATTCAGTCTCTAACAATACTGAGGACTAAGTCTAGTTGAAAACAAGACTCCAACCAGACATTGGTTCAAAAGGGGGGGAGGGGAAGAAACAGCCAATAAGTGAAAAGTAAGTGAACAGTATCCACAGCAATTTGAAAAAATAAATACAAACACCGATGACAAGTATCAACTAAATAAATTCATAATTGCAAAAGGAAATTTACCAGAAGAGTAAAACAGGTGAAATACTATAATTTTTTATATATAAATATATAGCATATCACTTTTTAAATATATCCCTGCAGGAGATCTAGTTCCCATTGGGAATATTCACCTGGTTTCTTCTTCTAAGGCCTGCAACACACATCCGTACCTCCGGTACGTGTTTGGTACGTTTTTGCACGTACCGGAGACACGTTGACCAATGTTACCCTATAGTAGATGGCACACACACGTAAAATCACATGGAACGTGTGTCCGTGTGGTAAGTACGTGTGTGCGTTTTTCCACACGGTCGACATGTCCGTTTTTGGCCGTCAACACGCAGTCACGGACTCGCTAAAGTCAATGGGTCCGTGCCTGCACGGACGGCACACGTAGCATGTCCGTGTTCAGCACGTACCGTCCGTGTGCGTTTTTAATCCAAAAATCAGCAACACTTGTTTCCAATATATCAGGTCAATTGTCAAATGTCCTGATGTTTCAATTGGTGATGCAAAAGGCCAAGGATGTTGTCAAAGGACGTTATGGTGATATGGCAGTATGCTTGAAATTTTGGCGGAAATTTGCGCATTTCGCCATAAAGAATGTTAAAATATCCATACGTTTTCCTTAGCTTGACAAGGGGGTGGATCCACATCCTTTTTTCAACAGGTGGTTCATAATCAAGCATATGTCACCTAACACCAAATCTCCCAGATATCAACCATAGCAAATACATGGTTTTTCATTGGAGAGAGACATTTTGGTGTCTGTATGAGTGGTAGAGCCAGAAAACAATGATTTAAAATGTTTTTAACACCGATGAGGGACGGAAATTGACCAATTAACAACACCAGGATCTCATGATGAAAAATTAACAACGTAATTTGGGTATGAATGCGGATCTGAAAAAACGGAAGTCACACGGACAGCACACGTACGTATTTTATGCCAATACAGACATTCCACACATACACACGACGAGCATACGCCATCACACGGATGTCATACGTACCGGAGAAACGCCCATAAAAAACGGAACACGGACCCGGAAAACGGAACATGTCACACGCATGTTTTTTTATGCGGAACTGTGTTTTAGGCCTAAACAGAAGCTCTATCAAATTACCGCCTCTAATAGGATCTTTTAGGATCGCTACTTCCAATAGGTGGCGCTGTGCTAGAGTTTGTCTCTTTTACTGGAGAGACAATTCGCCTCTAATAGGCAATTTCACTTTCTCTATTGCGGTAACGCACAATGTACTGTATCTCAATTATCAGCATGTGCGTATAGAAAGTGCTCGAGAAGGGGAAGAAATTAAAATTATTAAAAAATTGTTGTATTTCACCTGTTTTACTCTTCTGAAAATTTTTTCCCTTTGCTGTAACTATGAATGAATTTCGGTGATATTTGTCATCGGGGTTTTCATTTATTTTACAATTGCTGTGGATACACTGTTTATTTACTGTTTACTCATTGGATGTCTCTTCCCCTCTTCCAGCACTTTTTAAATGCACATGCTGATAATTGAGATACATTGTGCGTTACCGCAATAGAGAAAGTGAAATTGCCTATTAGAGGCGGTAATTTGATAGAGCTTCTGTTTAGAAGAAGAAACCAGGTGAATATTCCCAATGGGAACTAGATCTCCTGCAGGGATAAATTTAAAAAGTGATATGCTATATATTTATATATAAAAAAAATTATAGTATTTCACCTGTTTTACTCTTCTGATAAATTTCCTTTTGCTGCAATTATGAATTTATTTAGGTGATACTTGTCATCGGTGTTTTGTATTTATTTTTTCAAATTGCTGTGGATACTGTTCACTTACTTTTCACTTATTGACTGTTTCCTCCCCTCCCCCCTTTTGAACCAATGTCTGGTTGGAGTCTTGTTTTTAACTAGACTTAAGCGGGCTTTACACGCTACGATGCATCTTACAATATGTCGTCGGGGTCACGTCGTAAGTGACGCACATCCGGCATCGTTTGATACATCGTAGTGTGTGACAGCTACAAGCGAGTGTGATCGAGCAATAATACTCACCTTATCGTTGCTCGTTGACACGTCGCTCATTTTCTAAATATCGAACGTCAGGTTGTTCATTGTTCCCGAGGCAGCACACATCGCTCCGTGTGACATCCCAGGAACGATAAACACAGCTTACCTGCGTCCCGCAATGCGGAAGGAAAGAGGTGGGCGGGATGTTTACGTCCCGCTCATCTCCGCTTCTATTGGCCAGCCGCTGTGTGACGTCGAACGTCCCTCCCCCTTCAGGAAGTGGATGTTCGCCGCCCACAGCGAGGTCGTTTGGAAGGTAAGTACGTGTGACCGGGGGTTACAACATTGTGCAACACAGGCAACAAATTGCACGTGCCTCACAAACGATTGGGACGGGTACGATCGCAAATGCGATCGCACGAGAAATTGAAACGTGTAAAGCAGGTTTTAGTCCTCAGTATTGTTAGAGACTGAATAAGAACTAGACGTTCGAAACGTGTCCTCTGTCCTTCCACTAGTGTATGCAGGATAGCAGACAGCAGCTGCAGAACTACAAGGCTCAGCATCCTCCATCCAGGACTGTATGCAGGAGATTTTTGCCCCCCCCCCAAAAATGATGTGGACTTCGCCATATTTTTGTATGCTAGCTAGGTACAGCAGGCAGGTACGGCTGCCCCAACCCCCAGCTGCCTATTTGTACCCGGCTGGAAACCAAAAATATAGGGAAGCCCCCTTTTTTTTTTAATTATGTCATGAATTTCATTAAATAATTTAAAAAAAAAAAAAAAAAATGACGTGGGCTTCGCCTAATTTTTGAGTCCAGCCGGGTACAACTAGGCAGCTGGGGATTGGAATCCGCAGTGCAGGGTACCCAAGCTTTCTGGACAGCCCCACTGCGAATTGCAGTCCGCAGCCACCCCAGAAAATGGCGCTTTCATAGAAGCGCCATCTTCTGGCGCTGTATCCAACTCTTCCAGCTGCCCTGATGCCGGGTGGCTCGCTGGGTAATAATGGGGTTAGGGCTAGCTGAATATTATCAGCTGGCCCTAAGCCCGAAATGTTTGGTGCCACACCAATATTAGACATGACCACCATGAATTTCTAGTAAAGATAAAAAAACAAAACACAAACACAGAAAAATATTTTTATTAGAAATTAAACACAACACAATTAGTGACTCCATCTTTAATGAAAAGAACCCCCCCTCCGCCGTGGTCCTGGGTCAAGGGTCCCGCGATGTCCAATCCAGATCCAATATCATCTTATCGGTTTGCTGGAAGGTAAAGCGATCAGATGATGTGTCAGGTTCAAGGACGTGAATCACATAACACATCAGCTGATTGTATAAAAGCCGTTTATACAATCAGTTGATGTATCAGTGCAAAAAAAAACAAAAACTACTCACTTCTGTGCAGACTCCCGCCCGATCGGTGCAGGACCCGGCGGTAATCAGCTGATGATGTCACCCGACCGCATCAGCTGATAGTTTAAGCTGGCCGGGCGGTAAAAAGCCGGCCTCGCCACTGGACATATACGATCAGCTGATGTGTCAGGTGACCGTATCAGCTGATCATCGGCAGGTCCTGCAGCAATCGGACATGCCCGGGAGTCTGCACATAGCCAGAGCAGGGGTGGCGGTACCGGGAAGAGGAGCTGGGAGTGAACATGTGCCGGGAGTGGACATGTACCGGGAGTCTGCAGACTGGCGAGTATGACATTTTTTGTTTTTCTACTGTTCACTTTTGATTTCCCAGCTGCTTACACCTCCGGACATGGACCAGGACGGGAGCGGACATGGCGCCGGATGGGAGGTGGAAGCAGGGGTGGCGGTACCGGGAGGATTCACACTGTGTTTACTAACAGAAGGAATCCTCTTCCTGTACATATCACTGTACTACCCACCCCTTGCGTTTATAGCTGCATTTTTAGTCATAGAAACGCACTAAAACGCAGCAATTTGCGTTTTTCATTGCGTTTTTGAACATCTCATTGAACTCAGTGAAAAACGCAAAAATAATTGACATGCTGCGTTTTTGTGGGCACCACAAAAATGCAGCTAAAAAAACCTGCTGTGTGCAGACAGCAAAAATTAAAACTCATAGACTTTGCTGGTGAAGCACAGTCATGCAGTTTTCTGAACAAAAACGCACCCGAAAAATGCGCAAAAACGCACTGTGCGCACACAGCTAAATACACCCAAGAATGGCTAAGAGGAAAACATTGGACTATTCTGAAGTGACTTCTATGAGCCCTGACCTAAATCCTATTGAGCATCTTTTCGAAAGAGCTGAAACATGCCGTCTGGAAAAGGCAAGCTTCACACACCAGACACAAGGAGCAGTTTGCTCTTGAGGAGTCCCCAAAATACCTGTCGAGAGGAGCAGAAGTCTCATTGACAATTACAGGAATTGTTGATTACAGTGTTTGCCTTAAAAGGTTGTGCAGCAAAATATTAAGTTAAGGAAGAGGAGGGCGCCATCATTTTTTTCCAGGCCAAGTTCATGAGTTTTATTTCTTAAAACATTCTGTGGAAGCAGAAAAGCAGTAATGTCTGACTCTCATTTGTTCATTTTCATAGATTTTTTATTCATTATTACGTTTGTCAGATTCAACTTACTTCTGTGACCATTGTGGGTTTTTCTTTCACTAAATGAGGGATACCAACAATTTTGACCATGTGTGTATTTTGTATAAATAACATAGTATAGAGGGAAAAATTAACTCTCAAAGAAATACTACTCAAAAAACGTAAACCTTGAGCTATTGCATGTGGACAATGAACGGTAGTAATTTATCAACATTCATACAAAACTGTATATACAAGCAAACGCAACTGAATTATTTTGCATCATACACTGTGTTAACATATAATGTGTATGCTGGACACTAGATGGCGACAAAATACAATATTCTTTGTAAAATAGAAGTAAAGCTACAGTATAATCCCAATGTAAAAAAAATTGTGGTAAATAAAGTCTTACTAAAGATTGCCATATATTAGACTAGGTAATAAGTGACCCTAAACCTCCCAGTGGAGTCATCAGGCAATAAACAAACAGACAAGTGGATGTATCACAAACAGCCAGCATAAATTCGGTATGGACATAGTTGACATGTCAGGGACACCCTGACGCTTGTTTCGCTGTCTTGCTTCCTCAGAAGGGCTGTAACCAATAGAGTAAATGGCAGGCTATTTAAATGGTAACCAGCCAATTAGCTGTGTGTATCGGGAGACGCGTCATTGGAAGTTGCACTCGCATGAGCGATCGCGTCCATGCCAAGACATGGTTCAGCGTCAAGTACATGAAAGAACCTAGGATAACACTTGATTGAAAAGAATTTAATTAAATGGATACTGAGCATTTAAATGGATTTCTCTACATAGAATACACATATGATGTGATATAAAGAGGATGAAATTAGTGACAAATATGCTTAAATATTAAAAAACAGGTAAGAATAGTGGCCTGGGTTTCATGAGCTTGCTACGTAACCTGCGTACTCAGTAATATTATATGCCTTCCCAAACTATTTTTATTTGCTAAAGAAATAATGTAATGTAAAATAATGTGCCATGTAATGTTTGGGGTTTGTACCAACACTGGGTATCTGGGGCTTAACCTGAACGTGGACTTATAAAAATTCTGTGTGCCAGTTCCAGTGCGGTTCGTAAGCTAACCACGCGACCGAGAATCGCTGTACTCGGGTACACTTAGTGCTCAACCCTGCGCAAGCTGCTTCTAGTCTCACTGGGGGTATAACCAACATTTTCAGATATAGTGAAATAAAAAAAAGAAAACATCCTCCTTCCCCCAGAAATGTGGGTGGAGAGCCAAACTGTCCAATCATTGACTTCTAATATACTGGTTATCAAAGTCAAGCCCGTGAGTTCTGGTCTCCAATAACTTATATAAGGTTCGGGGTCCAGGAACAAGTTCAGGTCAAGTCTGGTGCTTGAAATTATTCTATGTTTCTGTTAGCCAATAAAACCAGGTCAATCATGATTGTTTTGCATAAAAGGGGCTTTACAGACAAGGACATTGCTGCTTGTATGATTGTCTCCAAGTCAACTATTAGCAAATTATGAACTTCAAAGAGAAAGATTCAATTGCTATGAATAGCATCAGGCAGGTGTTGAGCATTCAGTGAAACAAAGGCTTTTAAAGGCTGGACTGATGTCAAGAAAGGCAGAAAATAAGCCACTTTTCTCCAAGAAAAACATCAAGGACAAACTGACTTACTGGAAGAAGTAGTTGTTTTTTCTGATGAAGCCCTCTTCTGGTTGTTTGGGTGATATCTGGAATCTTCGGTATAGGTAAAGGCTTTCCTTCTACCTCTCTGTTTACCTCAGATATAATGGAGAACTGGAAAAACATTAAATAATTCATAATACATCTAGATGACAGAACTTATAGATGACACAACTTGTAGGATAATTAAAATTTTGAGTTTGCATTGAATATACTGTATATACTGTATATATGTACCACCCTGCGCTCGGCTGCAGCCGAGCCGCTCGGATCCGGGCTCATTGGTGGGTAGCTCGTGCGCCTCCAGACCTGGAGGTTTCTTCGCTCTGAAAGGGGATGCTGGCGCTTTTAGTGGGGATTTGGTAGGTGCACGGCCGGAGCCGCGCTTGAGTTCGTGACGCCACCCACGGGATGTGGTGAAGGTGTAGACACCACCGCTGCAGTTACAGGGCACCCCGGGGGAGATGGTTATGCAGCAAGATCTTAACTCCTCCGTGGGCAGGGGTAGTGGCCACGGGACCCGTTGGGGGTAGCTGGGCGGTGCGCGGCCGGATGGCACTGTTGTACTCACTGTTATTGACACACAATCTCTGGTAAACCAAGTTGATGGTGGTCGGTGCCCACAGCCGGCTGCGTCTGGTCCCCCACCCGGTTCGGTGGTCTTGGCCTTTCTCCTGCACCATGTTGTGTACTTGGGCTGCCTGCGCTTCAGCGACGGGAGTCCGGTCCCCGACTTTGTGAATGTCGGGAGAGCCTTTTTGCCCGCAGACGCTGGCCTGTGGGATCTCTCTGCCTGTGCGGTGGCTTTCTATCCCCCTCGGTGGGCTGTTGTCTTCAGTCGGGACTTGGGTGGGAAAGGACCTATAGTCCAGACCGCAATCAGTTAATTAACTCAGTCGAGTGGATTCTGGACCTAGTTTCAGGGTCTGAGTACCCCTCTGTGTGCTCCGGTTTCCGAGTCGGTTCCCCGGGTCGGTACCGGCAGGCCACTACCCTGTCCCGGTCCACCACGGTTCCACCGAGCCGTCTTCCCGACTCCTGCAGGCTAAGGCCACCGTTTGCCTTTTAGCCAAAGGTGCCCGGGCTCCAACCCCGGCACCTGTCAGACTCCTGCAGACCTGGGCACAGGCCTGCTTGCTCTCTCCTTTTCTCCTGTCAACTCATCTGCTCTGTATTTCTGCCTCAGGCTCTCTGAACTCCTCGGTGGGCGTGGTCAACCGCCTGGCTCCACCTCCTGGTGTGTTCATCAAGCACTGAGGGAGGTGACTAGGTTTTAATGGTTGGCTGATGACACCTTTTTGGGGGTCAGGTGTAGTGCGGGGGTCTATCTGTGACTACCTGGCTAGTCCAGGGCGTCACATATACAGACATAGTCTTGTCTGTATAATGTTGGAGGCTTACATCATTCTTAGGGCAAAATCTCCTTAAATGGCCTTTGACAGCTGCATTGGACACATATATATATATATATATGTATATAATAATTACCTTCTCACCCCCTGTGGGTGGTTATTTGTCATTTCTCGGGTCCTCTACCAGAGGCCTGGGAGTTTGAGGGTTCTGCGCAGGATCTTAGTTGTTCCCAGCTCTGCGCTTTTCTGGACAGAGAGCTCAGATGTTGCTCCTGGAATCTGTTGCAGCCATTTTTCCAACTTAGGGGTCACTGCTCCAAGTGCTCCTATCACTACTGGAATCACTGTTACCTTCACCTTCCACATCTTCTCCAGTTGTTCTTTAAGGCCCTGGTATTTCTCCAGCTTCTCATATTCCTTCTTTCTGATGTTACTGTCATTAGGCACTGCCACATCTATTATCATTGCTGTCTTCTGACCCTTGTCTACTATTACGATATCTGGTTGGTGGAGTGGTGGAGAATGAAAGGGATATATATATATATCTATATATCTATCTATATATATATATAATTGCCTTATTCTGTCTGTCTTGCTCCAAAATTGTGTCACCGTGACAGTGCTGTTACAGTGACAACTGTCGGATTGGCCGCTGGGCTCGGCCTGGCCCCGCCCCCCCACGGATTGGCCGCTTGCCTCGGCCTGGCCCCGCCCCCCGCATGGATTAGCCGCTCGCTCCGGCCTTCCACACGCATCGCCCGCTCCAGCGTACACCGGCTCTCGGTACACATGTGCAGGGAGCCGGCATACGCTGATGCCTCGCCCGCTCAGCCCCGCTCCAGCGTACACCGGCTCCCGGTACACATGTGCAGGGAGCCGGCATACGCTGACGCCTCGCCCGCTCAGCCCCGCTCCAGCGTACACCGGCTCCCGGTACACATGTGCAGGGAGCCGGCATACGCTGGCACCTCGCTTGCTCGGCCCCGCCCCCACCACACGTTGGCAAACTCGGCCCCGCCCCTGGCGGACATAACCTTGCGATGCTGGGATCGTGACGGAGCCGGTGTACGCTGGTAACCATGATACACATCGCGTAACTATAGGAAGCGCTTCCCTTAGTTACCCGATGTGTATCATGGTTACCAGCATACACCGCCTCCCGGTACACATGTGCAGGGAGCCGGCATACGCTGATGCCTCGCCCGCTCAGCCCCGCCCCCAGCACACGTTGCCGCGCTCGGACCCACCCCCGGCGGCCCCAGCATGGGGGATGGAGCACGATGGGGGGTGTGCAGCATGGAGGATGGAGCACGATGGGGGGTGCGCAGCATGCGAGATGGAGCACGATGGGGGGTGCGCAGCATGGAGGATGGAGCACAATGGGAGGTGTGCAGCATGGAGGATGGAGCACGATGGGGGGTGTGCAGCATGGGGGATGGAGCACGATGGGGGGGTGCACAGCATGGGGGATGGAGCACGATGGGGAGTGCGCAGCATGTTGGATGGAGCACGATGGGGGGTGCGCAGCATGTCGGATGGAGCACGATGGGGGTGCGCAGCATGGGGGATGGAGCACGATAGGGGGTGCACAGCATGGGGGTTGGAGTACAATAGGGGGTGCGCAGCATGAGGGATGGAGCACGATGGGGGGTGCGCAGCATGGGGGATGAAGCACGATGGGGGTGCGCAGCATGGGGGATGAAGCACGATGGGGGGTGCGCAGCATGGGGGATGGAACACGATGGGAGGTGTGCAGCATGGGGGATGGAACACGATGGGAGGTGCGCAGCATGGGGGATGGAGCATGATGAGGGGTGCGCAGCATGGGGGATGGAGCACGATGGCGGGTGCGCAGCATGGGGGATGGAGCACGATGGGGATGCGCAGCATGGGGGAAGGAGCACGATTGGGGGTGCGAAGCATGGGGGATGGAGCACGATGGGGGTGCAAACCTCCCCCCAAAACACACACACCGCCACACGCGCACCGCACAACACACCACACACACTGGGAACCACAAACACCACCCTACACAGACACCCACACACACACAGACAACGCCGCACACACACAACACCCAACACACAAACACCGCGGCATACATAAATATACGCACATACCGCGCAACATACACACTGCACAAAACATACCTCCCCCCAAAACACACACACGCACTCCACACCCACACAAACCGCGCAACACACACAGCACCACACACACAAAACGCTGCAGACACACAGCGCTCCACAAACAACGCAACACACACAACGCAACACACATACAACACCGCTCTCACACACCCCCACACCCAGACAACACCCAGAACATTTACAGCGCCCTACACAAACACTTGGTAACTACACACAACATTATATATATATGTGTGTATATGTATATATATATATATATATATACAGTTAGGTCCAGAAATATTTGGACAGTGACACAATTTTGGCGAGTTGGGCTCTGCATGCCACCACATTGGATTTGAAATGAAACCTCTGCAACAGAATTCAAGTGCAGATTGTAACGTTTAATTTGAAGGTTTGAACAAAAATATCTGATAGAAATTGTAGGAATTGTCACATTTCTTTACAAACACTCCACATTTTAGGAGGTCAAAAGTAATTGGACAAATAAACCAAACCCAAACAAAATATTTTTATTTTTAATATTTTGTTGCGAATCCTTTGGAGGCAATCACTGCCTTAAGTCTGGAACCCATGGACATCACCAAACGCTGGGTTTCCTCCTTCTTAATGCTTTGCCAGGCCTTTACAGCCGCAGCCTTCAGGTCTTGCTTGTTTGTGGGTCTTTCCGTCTTCAGTCTGGATTTGAGCAAGTGAAATGCATGCTCAATTGGGTTAAGATCTGGTGATTGACTTGGCCATTGCAGAATGTTCCACTTTTTTGCACTCATGAACTCCTGGGTAGCTTTGGCTGTATGCTTGGGGTCATTGTCCATCTGTACTATGAAGCGCCGTCCGATCAACTTTGCGGCATTTGGCTGAATCTGGGCTGAAAGTATATCCCGGAAAACTTCAGAATTCATCCGGCTACTCTTGTCTGCTGTTATGTCATCAATAAACACAAGTGACCCAGTGCCATTGAAAGCCATGCATGCCCATGCCATCACGTTGCCTCCACCATGTTTTACAGAGGATGTGGTGTGCCTTGGATCATGTGCCGTTCCCTTTCTTCTCCAAACTTTTTTCTTCCCATCATTCTGGTACAGGTTGATCTTTGTCTCATCTGTCCATGGAATACTTTTCCAGAACTGAGCTTCATGAGGTGTTTTTCAGCAAATTTAACTCTGGCCTGTCTATTTTTGGAATTGATGAATGGTTTGCATCTAGATGTGAACCCTTTGTATTTACTTTCATGGAGTCTTCTCTTTACTGTTGACTTAGAGACAGATACACCTACTTCACTGAGAGTGTTCTGGACTTCAGTTGATGTTGTGAACGGGTTCTTCTTCACCAAAGAAAGTATGCGGCGATCATCCCCCACTGTTGTCATCCGTGGACGCCCAGGCCTTTTTGAGTTCCCAAGCTCACCAGTCAATTCCTTTTTTCTCAGAATGTACCCGACTGTTGATTTTGCTACTCCAAGCATGTCTGCTATCTCTCTGATGGATTTTTTCTTTTTTTTCAGCCTCAGGATGTTCTGCTTCACCTCAATTGAGAGTTCCTTAGACCGCATGTTGTCTGGTCACAGCAACAGCTTCCAAATGCAAAACCACACACCTGTAATCAACCCCAGACCTTTTAACTACTTCAATGATTACAGGTTAACGAGGGAGACGCCTTCAGAGTTAATTGCAGCCCTTAGAGTCCCTTGTCCAATTACTTTTGGTCCTTTTAAAAAGAGGAGGGTATGCATTACAGAGCTATGATTCCTAAACCCTTTCTCCGATTTGGATGTGAAAACTCTCATATTGCAGCTGGGAGTGTGCACTTTCAGCCCATATTAAATATATAATTGTATTTCTGAACATGTTTTTGTAAACAGCTAAAATAACAAAACTTGTGTCACTGTCCAAATATTTCTGGACCGAACTGTGTATATATATATATATATACACACATATATATATATATATATATATATATATATATATATATATATATATATATATATATATATATATATATATATACACATATATACACATATATACACACACACACACACACTAGAAGGTGGCCCGATTCTAACGCATCGGGTATTCTAGAATTTACGTATTGTGTAGTTAATGTATGATTTTTGTTTATATATATATATATATATATATATATATATATATATATATATATATATATATATAAATATTAGAGTGAGAACTGTCGGATTGGCCGCTGGGCTCGGCCTGGCCCCACCCCCCCACGGATTGGCCGCTTGCCTCGGCCTGGCCCCGCCCCCGCATGGATTAGCCGCTCGCTCTGGCCCTCCGCACGCATCGCCCGCTCCAGCGTACACCGGCTCCCGGTACACATGTGCAGGGAGCCGGCATACGCTGACGCCTCGCCCGCTCAGCCCCCTAGATGGGAGATGTAGCACGATGGGGGGTGCCCAGCATGGGGGATGGAGCACGATGGGGGGTGCGCAGCATTGGGGATGGAGCACGATGGGGGGTGCGCAGCATGGGGGATGGAGCACGATGGGGGATGGGAAGCATGGGGGATGGCGCACGATGGGGGGTGGGAAGCATGGGGGATGGAGCACGATGAGGGTGCACACCTCCCCCCAAAACACACACACCGCCACACGCGCACCGCACAACACACCACACACACACTGGGAACCACAAACACCGCCCTACACACACACCCACACAGACAACGCCGCACACACACAACACCCAACACACAAACACCGCGGCATACATAAATATGCGCAACACACACACTGCACAAAACATACCTCCCCCCCAAAACACACACACGCACTCCACACCCACACAAACCGCGCAACACACACAGCACCACACACACAAAACGCTGCAGACACACAGCGCTCCACAAACAACGCAACACACATACAACACCGCTCTCACACACCCCCACACCCAGACAACACCCAGAACATTTACAGCGCCCTACACAAACATTTGGTAACTACACACAACATTATATATATATATATATATAAACGCATCGGGTATTCTAGAATTTACGTATTGTGTAGTTAACGTATGATTTTTGTGTTATATATATATATATATAAAACACAAAAATCATACGTTAACTACACAATACGTAAATTCTAGAATACCCGATGCGTTAGAATCGGGCCACCTTCTAGTGTGTGTATATATATTATATATATATATATATATATATATAGCAGGTCACGTAATATGGGGAGAGATGGGACTCGCGGGTGGGGGATGTCTTCACTCGAGGGTCTTTGCTGAGGTACCACATGCTGGCAGGCCTCCAGCATGTCACTATGGCCTAACCTATTCAGGCACCAGGGAAAGATGAATGAAGAACCAGACTTCTACTGATTTAGTAAAGAAATGGACTATTATTGAACTCATCACGTAAGCGAACGAACAACCATATTCTCAATTCTGTAATTGATCTACTCTTCTATTTTTGGGAAACATTTTTACTCAATATAAAATACATCTATTTATTTTTACATTTTTGAAGCTTATACCTCATCGCGTATATAAAGAAAAATATATGTAGGACATTTTTTTACAAGAACGCTCTCTTTCTACCTCTCAGTTTACCTCAGATATAATGGAGAACGCTCTCTTTCTCTCTCAGGTTACCTCAGATATAATGGAGAACGCTCTCTTTCTCTCTCAGGTTACCTCAGATATAATGGAGAGCGCTCCCTTTCTCCCTCTCTGTTTACCTCTGATATAATGGAGAACGCTCTCTTCCTTCCTCTCTGTTTACCTCAGATATAATGGAGAACGCTCTCTTTCTCCCTCTCTGTTTACCTCTGATATAATGGAGAACGCTCTCTTTCTCTCTCAGGTTACCTCAGATATAATGGAGAACGCTCTCTTTCTCTCTCAGGTTACCTCAGATATAATGGAGAACGCTCTCTTTCTCTCTCAGGTTACCTCAGATATAATGGAGAGCGCTCCCTTTCTCCCTCTCTGTTTACCTCTGATATAATGGAGAACGCTCTCTTCCTTCCTCTCTGTTTACCTCAGATATAATGGAGAACGCTCTCTTTCTCCCTCTCTGTTTACCTCTGATATAATGGAGAACGCTCTCTTCCTTCCTCTCTGTTTACCTCAGATATAATGGAGAACGCTCTCTTTCTCTCTTAGTTTACCTCAGATATAATGGAGAACGCTCTCTTTGCCCCGTCTCAGTTTACCTCTGATATAATGGAGAACGCTCTCTTCCTTCCTCTCTGTTTACCTCAGATATAATGGAGAACGCTCCCTTTCTCCCTCTTTTTACCTCAGATATAATGGAGAACGCTCCCTTTCTCCCTCTTTTTACATCAGATATAATGGAGAACGCTCTCTTTCTCCCTCTCTGTTTACCTCAGATATAATGGAGAACGCTCTCTTCCTTCCTCTCTGTTTACCTCAGATATATTGGAGAACGCTCTCTTTCTCATCTCTGTTTACCTCAGATATAATGGAGAACGCTCTCTTTCTCCCTCTCTGTTTACCTCAGATATAATGGAGAACGCTCTCTTTCTCTGTTTACCTCAGATATAATGGAGAACGCTCTCTTTCTCTCTCAGTTTACCTCAGATATAATGGAGAACGCTCTCTTCCTTCCTCTGTTTACCTCAGATATAATGGAGAACGCTCCCTTTCTCCCTCTCAGTTTACCTCTGATATAATGGAGAACGCTCTCTTCCTTCCTCTCTGTTTACCTCAGATATAATGGAGAACGCTCTCTTTCTCTTTTAGTTTACCTCAGATATAATGGAGAACGCTCTCTTTCTCCTCTCTGTTTACCTCAGATATAATGGAGAACGCTCTCTTTCTCTCTTAGTTTACATCAGATATAATGGAGAACGCTCTCTTTCTCTTTTAGTTTACCTCAGATATAATGGAGAACGCTCTCTTTCTCCTCTCTGTTTACCTCAGATATAATGGAGAACGCTCTCTTTCTCTCTTAGTTTACCTCAGATATAATGGAGAACACTCTCTTTGCCCCGTCTCAGTTTACCTCTGATATAATGGAGAACGCTCTCTTCCTTCCTCTCTCTGTTTACCTCAGATATAATGGAGAACGCTCTCTTCCTTCCTCTCTGTTTACCTCAGATATAATGGAGAACGCTCTCTTCCTTCCTCTCTGTTTACCTCAGATATAATGGAGAACGCTCTCTTCCTTCCTCTCTCTGTTTACCTCAGATATAATGGAGAACGCTCTCTTCCTTCCTCTCTGTTTACCTCAGTTATAATGGAGAACGCTCCCTTTCTCCCTCTCTCAGGTTACCTCAGATATAATGGAGAACGCTCTCTTTCTCCCTCTCTGTTTACCTCAGATATAATGGAGAACGCTCTCTTTCTCCCTCTGTTTACCTCAGTTATAATGGAGAACGCTCCCTTTCTCCCTCTCTCAGGTTACCTCAGATATAATGGAGAACGCTCTCTTTCTCCCTCTCTGTTTACCTCAGATATAATGGAGAACGCTCTCTTTCTCCCTCTGTTTACCTCAGATATAATGGAGAACGCTCTCTTTCTCTGTTTACCTCAGATATAATGGAGAACGCTCTCTTTCTCCCTCTCTCAATTTACCTCAGATATAATGAACGCTCTCTTTCTCCCTCTCGATTTACCTCAGATATAATGGAGAACGCTCTCTTCCTACTTCACTCATATAATGGAGAACGCTCTCTTTCTCCCTTTCAGTTTACCTCAGATATCATGGAGAACGCTCTCTTTCTCCTTTGCAAGATGCAAGCAAGATACAATATGCTGTCCATAGTCCAGATGTGCATTGCAGCTGACGGGAGCCACTTTGAGCATCAAAATTAAATGAGCGCCATATGCGTGACCAGCATTCAATGTTTTGGGGGGGTCATGGGTTTCATATCATAGCATTTCTGTATGCAAAGTGTCGATTCGTATTGCATTGATGATGCCCTACAATATTTTAATTCATTTTTTTCTCTCGCTCGTTCCGTTTTTAAGATAAAAATGCTAACTCCAATGTTTTCCACCAGGTGGCACTATAAGTGGTTTCATTGCGTAGCGCATGGCTACTTTACTATACCTAGACACCACTTCTAAGCCTATAGCTGCCGCCGTTCTCAAGTTAATGGCGGTGGACAGGATATGGGTGGACACACTGCATATGACTTCCATCCTGTGATGCTTCCTGGAATATATGCCCCCCCCCCCCCCCCCCTCCCCATCCTGGTAGATATGCTTCCCATCCTAGTAAATATGTCCCCCATCTGGGCTTATATGCCCCCCATCCTGGGATCTTTCCTGGTACATATGTCCCCCCCATCCTGGTAGATAAGCCTTCCATCCTGGTTCATGAATCCATCCTAGGCTCTTTTCCTAGTAAATATGTTCCCTATCCTAGGCCACATCTTGGTATATTTGTCCCCTAATGGTATACATACCCATCTCTTGGTTTAATCGTCCTCTTCCTGGGTCCCTCTCCTGGTTGTCACCATCCTGGCAATTTTGTCTCCATTAACTTAAATTTTAGTCTCTCGTCCCTCCAAGTAATCCCATGAAAATTACCTAGAACTAGTCCACAGGGCATCTCTTCATCCAGAACAGTTGACCCTCAGACGCTGTAGTAAGAATCATCTTCCTCCTGAAAGAGATTGATGTCCTCCTCACAGAACATGTGTGACGAGTAAGGAGGACATCAATTATACCCAGAGGAATGAGAATCTGATTATAGCATCTGAGGTTGGACAGTTCTGGTTCAGGAGACGGTCTGTGGACTAAGTTCTAGGTGATTATTTGCATACGATGAGGAACTTGCTGAGAATTCGAGAATAGACTTCTAAGTCATAACTGTGCTGGTACGGGACGCTTAGGGAATATGACAGATTCCCTTTAATGCCCCATGTACACAATACTTCAACTTCAAATACGTTAAACCGTGAAACATTTCACTGGCGACAAAGACACGGTTCATACGTAAGATGGTTTCACCTGTGGTAACAGATGACTGCGAAACCTGGACGATAAAGAAACAAGACTGAAGAATCAACACCTTCGAAATGTGGTGCTGGAGAGGGATGTTATCAATACCATGCATGGCAAGAAGCACAAACAAATCAATTTTAGAACAAATCAAGCCAGACATGTCACTCAAAGTGAAGGATCACCAAGCTACGACTTGCCTACTTTGGACACCTCATATGAAGAGAGCAATCACTGGAGAAGGACATTATACCGTGTTTTTCCAAAAAGAAGACCTCCCCCAAAAATAAGCCCTAGCAGGGATTTTCAGCATTTTCGGAGCAAGGCTTAAATATAAGCCCTCCCCCAAAAATAAGCCCTAGTCGCGGATCAATAATGAAGTGTCCGTGCAGCTAAAAAGGTTATAGATACTGCAAGACACTTCATTATAGACAGCGGCCCCCGGCAATTACACTTACCCGACACTGAGCGGCAGGACGTGTAGCTATTGCACACCCGCACACATCCGATCTCACACACACACACACAATCAGATCTCTCACACACACCAGATCTCACACACAAACATCGGATCGCACACACAATCAGATCGCACACACAAAAATAGGATCACACGCAAACATCAAATCACACACACACACATCGGATCGCACACACATCGGATCGCATACACACTCACCTCATCCAGCGACACCGATGTCTTCTCGCCGGCAGAATCCTGAGCGGCAGTGCGGTGGAGCGCAACAAACAGGACCTGCGGCGGGACACGTGACATGCTCTCATCATTCCCTGCGGCCATAAGCGCGAGATGTGATATGTGCGCGTGCGATCGGCTGTGTGTCTGCGATCGGCTGTGTGTGCCTGCGAACGGCTGTTTGTGTATGAGATCTGCTGTGTGTGTGTGTGATCTGCTGTGTGTGTGATCTGCTGTGTGTGTGTGTGATCTGCTGTGTGTGTGTGTGATCTGCTGTGTGTGTGTGTGATCTGCTGTGTGTGTGTGATCTGCTGTGTGTGTGTGTGATCTGCTGTGTGTGTGTGATCTGCTGAGTGTGTGTGATCTGCTGAGTGTGTGTGTGATCTGCTGTATGAGTGTGATCTGCTGTGTGTGCCTGCGAACTGCTCTGTGTCAGCTAGCAGCAGGGTAGGACGGCGTGCAGCACCGACCGGAGATCACAGGGAGGACCTGGGAGCCACGCAGACGTCCTGGTCTGGTGAGTATGAGTCTCCTGGGAAGTGGTGGTGGTGGTGGTGGGGGTCTGCTTTTTCGGGGGGTAAACTTACCCCCAACCGTGTTTCTCCAAGAATAAGACCTCCTCCAAAAATAAGTCCTAGTGCTTTTTTTGGGGGCAAAAAAAATATAAGACAGTCTTATTTTTGGAAAAACAGTAGTTGGAAGAATAGAAGGAACAAGGCGAAGAGGAAGACCAGCAACTCGATGGACGTCGTCCATGGACAGTTAATTTTCTTCACGGACCAGTTCACTTAACCCCTTAACGACCGCGGGCAGTAATATTACGCCCTAGCGGTCATAGTGTTGCTGCCCGCGGTCTGCCGCTAGCAGCATGCAGCGATCGGTGCACATCTAAGCTGTTTTTCATAGTTGAATGTGTATCTACCAGGCACGAGCAGAATCGTTATCTGCTCGTGCCATTTAACCCCTTAAATGAGCTGTCAATATGTGACAGCGCCATTATAATGGCATCGGCGGTAAACATTTACTTACCGCCCGATACCGGAAGTCCCGTGACGTGACTTCCAGTGGTTGTCATGGTAGCACAGGGTCATGTGCTGACTCCTGTAGCTCACATGAATTACTTTCGGTGTCATCCGGCCCGGAGCTGTGTGAGGCAGAAAATGAGTATATCTGCTGTTTACAGCTGTATAGCTGTGATCAGCAGATATGGCAGAGCGATCGGATTATTGATCTATATAGCCCCTTAGGGGGACTAGTACAAAAAAAAAGTTTTAAAAGATTAAAAAAAAAAAAACCCAAAAAAACAAAAAACCTAAAAGTTCAAATCACCCCCCTTTCACACCATTGAAAATTGAAGGGTTAAAAAAAAATTATACACACATTTGGTATCGCCAAATTCAAAAATGTCCGAACTATCAAAATATAAAATCAATTAATCTGATTAGTAAACGGCGTAGCAGCAAAAAAATTCCAAACGCCAAAATTACGGGTTTTGGTTGCCACAAATTTTGCGCAAAATGCAATAATAGACGATCAAAACATAGCACCTGCGCAAAAATGGTACCGTTAAAAACGTCATCTCGAGACGCAAAAAATAAGCCATCACTGGACCATAGATCATGAAAAATGAGAATACTACGGATCGCGGAATATGGCGTAAAACGTGCGCCACTTTTTTTGGACAAACTTCCGATATTTTTTAACCCCTAATATAAAAGTAAACCTATACATGTTTGGTGTTTACGAATTCGCACTGACCTCAGGCATCACACCCACACATCAGTTTTACCATATAGTGAATACAGTGAATAAAATATCTCTAAAACAATAGTGCTATTGCACTTTTTTGCAATTTTTCAGCATTTGGAAATTTTTTTGCCGTTTTCCAATACACTATATGGTAAAACGTATGGTTCATTTAAAAGTACAGCTCGTTCCGCGAAAAAATGAGCCCTCATATGACCATATTGATTGAAAAATAAAGTTACGACTCTGGAAAAAGGAATGGCGAAAAAACAAACGGAAAGCAAAAAATGTGAATATTCACATAGAATAAAATGTGTCCATGTGCTTTGGGGAACGTCATACTGTATAAGGCCAAACTTTCTCCAATCCTCAGAATGGACTCATCAATTGTGCCAGATCCGGTCTGGCACCTGCACTTAAGAGCCCTACTGCTGGGTGGAAAAGTATTTTAATCCTCCCAGCAGCATCCAGTCAAAGGGGCAGCACCGGAACGGGCTCAGTCACCGCTTTGTAAATTAAGACTGGTGGCTTTAATTGCGCCATCCCGGACAGACTGACAGCCTTATCATCATTCGAATAAGCTGTGACTATGACTGGAAGCCGAACGCTGCCGGGAGGATTAAAAGTTAATTTCCTCCCGGCAGCGAAGCTCCAAGTGCAGGCACCAGCCAGGTTCGAAACGCTTGGGATATAGTAAGACGGGACGGGAGAACAATTGCCAAAAAATGTTTGAGTAATTTTAATAGTCACTAGACATGAGCGGACGCAAGGATGTTTGAGTTTGCCCAGACTTGAAAAATGAGTTTGCTTCAGGAACTAGGCTTGACTCAACACAATACACCCCATACAAGTCAATGGGGACCTAAAGTTCTATGCAGTTAAATGGCCATAGTAAGGGATAGGGTGCTGCAAAAGGAAGCAAAATGGGGGTAAGAGCCGGAATTTTTACATATCGTGTTTCCCTGAAGATAAGGCAGCAGTTAAGACACTTTTCTGGCCTGCTCATTAAGCTATATGAATATTCCCCGATTGCCCCGCCCACCCGCTGTGCCAGTGTCTCTGTTTGCAGTCAGACTGCTATACACTGCCCCTGCCGCCCACCCTCTTTGCTAGCATCTGTGATTAGCTGCAGTTAGGCAGCTGTATTAGTGTAAAATTAAATAATTTAAAAAATTGAAGTGGGGTCCCCCCTATTTTTAATAACAAGTGCACGTAAAACACAGCTATGGGCTGCAATCCCCAGGGGCTGGTTATCAAAAATAGAGGGGATCCCACGTCTAATTTCCGTTAACCAGCCAAGGTAAAGCAGACAGCTGGGGGCTTTTATTATCAAGCTGTAAAGGCCCATGGTTATTTGGTTCCTCCCAGCCTAAAAATGGCAGCCCACAGCCGCCCCAGAATGTCTCATCCGTTAGTTACTCCAATTCTGGCACTTTAGCTGTCTTTTCCGGATTGTCCTGGTGTGGTGGCAATCAGGGTAATAGTTGATGGGGTTGATTTCAGCTGTCTTCAAGCCCAGCTCTTGGATCTCTCGTACTACCTGTGAAGATCGTATCAAGTTTGATTTTGAGTACTGATCTCCACATATTGATTTCAAAATTTGCAAGATCAATGTAACCTAATTACTACAAGCAGGAAAAAGATGTTGTGATCACAAACAGACTACGACAAATATGATTTTATTACAGGCGCGTACAGTCCGCACCAGCCGTGATGAGCGTACAGTGCCCCCCGCTGGCCACCACCGGGACGGTGCCAACTGATTCTTCCTCCTCGGGTCCCTACAGGCAGCACGGACCGTTTTTGTAAGCATCGTTCCGTCCAGGTTTTCTTCTGTGGTTTCATGATTGCGGAACCTATGGGGGATATATGATTATTTACGGGGTGCAGAGAATGGCTTCTGCCACTAGAAGGCGCTCAGTGCATTAGGTTTGACGTTTTTTCTCCCGTACACACACGGACCCCCCTCCCTCACCTTGGTCACCAGGGTGGGTTTCGGCACCTTCAGCAGATCGCACAGTGAGTTGCGCTGCTCACGGACGTAGGGCAGGTCGGCGTCCCTGTGAGGAGGACAAAGGGTTAAACTCATCAGTATAGAGTTCTCCGGGATTTCTTAACCCCTAACACGCCATCCTAACAGCATTTCGTTTCTACGACCCCAGAATATCCTCTTGGCTAATTACGTCAAGGGTCCTGATGTGGAGGAGAGAGCCCCAAACTCCCTTCCCCCCCATCACCAGTACTGGAAGGTGTTCTGCTTGCTGTATATGAATGACCGCCCTCAGGCTGCCGTGTGACGTCCCACGTATCCATCCACCGCGCGGTACTCACCAGCTGGTGTCGCTCAGCACGGTCATCACTTCATCCAGGACGTCGGCGTCCACGACATCATCGTACGTAATCAGCATCTCGTACACCTCGCTGGCCGTGGATTTCCTCACCTGCCGGGAAACAGTCAGAAAGACGATATAAATGTGATCCCTGTACTCCGGGGTACCCAAAGGCCAGGACCAGCTGGGGGTTGTAGTTCCCAGCATCTGTACAGCTGCACCCTAGTCATCCCATTATAATGGTGGTAGGTACTTACCACGGGGAATGGGTGGCAAACCAAGAGGAGCAGCTGAAACAAAACCTTCCTCCGGATCTCACCAGGGAATTGGATCAGACCGCAGAATCTGCAGAAAGTAAGGGAGACAGACAATAACCCATGAGCGGCTGCGGCCCACGTCCCTCCTTATGCAAGGCCAGGAGAACGTGCCGCCATGACGAGCATAAAATCGGGCAGCAAGCAGAGAACGCCAGAGAGCAGAGCGATCGGTGTACAGATTTATAGAAGCTCAGGGAGTGGTGTACTGATATGTAGAAGGTCAGAGAGCGGAGAGAGAGCGGTGTACGGATCTATAGAAGGTCACAGAGCAGAGCGATCGGTGTACAGATTTATAGAAGCTCAGGGAGTGGTGTACTGATCTTTAGAAGGTCAGAGAGCAGAGAGAGAGCGGTGTACGGATCTATAGAAGGTCACAGAGCGGTGTACGGATCTATAGAAGGTCAGAGAGCGGTGTACGGATCTATAGAAGGTCACAGAGCGGTGTACGGATCTATAGAAGGTCACAGAGCGGAGAGAGCGGTGTACGGATCTATAGAAGGTCAGAGAGCGGAGAGAGCGGTGTACAGATCTATAGAAGGTCAAAGAGCGGAGCGAGCGGTATACATATCTATAGAAGGGAAGAGAGCGGAGAGAGTGGTGTACAGATCTATAGAAGGTCAGAGAGCGGAGCGAGCGGTGTACAGATCTATAGAAGGTCAGAGAGCGGAGCGAGCGGTGTACATATCTATAGAAGGTCAGAGAGCGGAAAGCGAGCGGTGTACAGATCTATAGAAGGTCAGAGCGCAGAGAGAGCGGAGTACTGATCTGTAGAAGGTCAGAGCACAGAGTACTGATCTGTATAAGGTCAGAGCGCGATGTACAGATCTATAGAAGGTCAGAGAGCAGAGCGAGCGGTGTACGGATCTATAGAAGGTCAGAGAGCAGAGCGAGCAGTGTACGGATCTATAGAAGGTCAGAGAGCAGAGCGAGCAGTGTACGGATCTATAGAAGGTCAGAGAGCAGAGCGAGCGGTGTACAGATCTATAGAAGGTAAGAGAGCAGAGCGAGCGATGTACAGATCTATAGAAGGTCAGAGAGCGGAGCAAGCAGTGTACAGATCTATAGAAGGTCAGAGAGCGGAGCAAGCAGTGTACAGCTCTATAGAAGGTCAGAGGGCAGAGCGAGCGGTGTACAGATCTATAGAAGGTCAGAGAGCGGAGCGAGCAGTGTACAGATCTATAGAAGGTCAGAGAGCGGAGCAAGCAGTGTACAGATCTATAGAAGGTCAGAGGGCAGAGCGAGCGGTGTACAGATCTATAGAAGGTCAGAGAGCAGAGCGAGCGGTGTACAGATCTATACAAGGGAAGAGAGCAGAGCGAGCGGTGTACAGATCTATAGAAGGTCAGAAAGCAGAGAGAGCGGTGTAAAGATCTATAGAAGGTCAGAGAGCAGAGCGAGCGGTGTACAGATCTATAGAAGGTCAGAGAGTGGAGCGAGCGGTGTAAAGATCTATAGAAGGTCAGAGAGCGGAGCGAGCGGTGTACATATCTATAGAAGGTCAGAGAGCAGAGCGAGCGGTGTACAGATCTATAGAAGGTCAGAGAGCGGAGCGAGCAGTGTACAGATCTATAGAAGGTCAGAGAGCAGAGCAAGCGGTGTACAGATCTATAGAAGGTCAGAGAGCAGAGCGAGCGGTGTACAGATCTATAAAAGGGAAGAGAGCAGAGCGAGCGGTGTACAGATCTATAGAAGGTCAGAGAGCAGAGCGAGCGGTGTACAGATCTATAAAAGGGAAGAGAGCAGAGCGAGCGGTGTACAGATCTATAGAAGGTCAGAAAGCAGAGCGAGCAGTGTACAGATCTATAGAAGATGAGAGCGGAGCGAGCGGTGTACAGATCTATAGAAGGTGAGAGAGCGGTGCGAGCAGTGTACAGATCTATAGAAGGTGAGAGCAGAGAGAGCGGTGTACGGATCTATAGAAGGTCAGAGAGCAGAGCGAGCGGTGTACAGATCTATAGAAGGTCAGAGAGGAGAGCGAGCGGTGTACAGATCTATAGAAGGTCAGAGAGTGGAGCGAGCGGTGTAAAGATCTATAGAAGGTCAGAGAGCGGAGCGAGCGGTGTACATATCTATAGAAGGTCAGAGAGCAGAGCGAGCGGTGTACAGATCTATAGAAGGTCAGAGAGCGGAGCGAGCAGTGTACAGATCTATAGAAGGTCAGAGAGGAGAGCGAGCGGTGTACAGATCTATAGAAGGTCAGAGAGCAGAGCGAGCGGTGTACAGATCTATAGAAGGTCAGAGAGCAGAGCGAGCGGTGTACAGATCTATAGAAGGTCAGAAAGTGGAGCGAGCGGTGTAAAGATCTATAGAAGGTCAGAGAGCGGAGCGAGCGGTGTACATATCTATGGAAGGTCAGAGAGCAGAGCGAGCGGTGTACAGATCTATAGAAGGTCAGAGAGCGGAGCGAGCAGTGTACAGATCTATAGAAGGTCAGAGAGCAGAGCGAGCGGTGTACAGATCTATAGAAGGGAAGAAAGCAGAGCGAGCGGTGTACAGATCTATAGAAGATGAGAGCAGAGCGAGCGGTGTACAGATCTATAGAAGGTCAGAGAGCGGAGTACTGATCTGTAGAAGGTCAGAGCACAGAGTACTGATCTGTATAAGGTCAGAGCGCGATGTACAGATCTATAGAAGGTCAGAGAGCAGAGCGAGCGGTGTACAGATCTATAGAAGTCCAGAGAGCAGAGGGTGTAGTGTACAGATCTATAGAAGGTCATAGAGCAGAGCGAGCGGTGTACAGATCTATAGAAGGTCAGAGAGCGGAGCGAGCAGTGTACAGATCTATAGAAGGTCAGAGAGCAGAGCAAGCGGTGTACAGATCTATAGAAGGTAAGAGAGCAGAGCGAGCGGTGTACGGATCTATAGAAGGTCAGAGAGCAGAGCAAGCGGTGTACAGATCTATAGAAGGCCAGAGAGCGGAGAGAGCGGTGTACGGATCTATAGAAGGGAAGAGAGCAGAGCGAGCGGTGTACAGATCTATAGAAGGTCAGAGAGTGGAGCGAGCGGTGTACAGATCTATGGAAGGGAAGAGAGCAGAGCGAGCGGTGTACAGATCTATAGAAGGTCAGAAAGCAGAGCGAGCGGTGTAAAGATCTATAGAAGGTGAGAGAGCGGAGCGAGCAGTGTACACATCTATAGAAGGTCAGAGGGCAGAGCGAGCGATGTACAGATCTATAGAAGGTCAGAGAGCGGAACGAGCGGTGTAAAGATCTATAGAAGGTCAGAGAGTGGAGCGAGCAGTGTACAGATCTATAGAAGGTCAGAGGGCAGAGCGAGCGGTGTACAGATCTATAAAAGGTCAGAGAGCGGAGCGAGCAGTGTACAGATCTATAGAAGATGAGAGCAGTGCGAGCGGTGTACGGATCTATAGAAGGTCAGAGAGCAGAGCGAGCGGTGTACGGATCTATAGAAGGTCAGAGAGCAGAGCGAGCGGTGTACAGATCTATAGAAGGCCAGAGAGCAGAGCGAGCGGTGTACAGATCTATAGAAGGCCAGAGAGCAGAGCGAGCGGTGTACAGATCTATAGAAGGTCAGAGAGTGGAGCGAGCGGTGTACAGATCTATGGAAGGGAAGAGAGCAGAGCGAGCGGTGTACAGATCTATAGAAGGTCAGAAAGCAGAGCGAGCGGTGTAAAGATCTATAGAAGGTCAGAGAGCAGAGCGAGCGGTGTACAGATCTATAGAAGGTGAGAGAGCGGAGCGAGCGGTGTACAGATCTATAGAAGGTCAGAGGGCAGAGCGAGCGATGTACAGATCTATAGAAGGTCAGAGGGCAGAGCGAGCGATGTACAGATCTATAGAAGGTCAGAGAGCGAAGCGAGCGATGTACAGATCTATAGATGGGAAGAGAGCAGAGCGAGCGGTGTACAGATCTATAGAAGGTCAGAGAGCGGAGCGAGCGGTGTACAGATCTATAGAAGGTCAGAGAGCAGAGCGAGCGGTGTAAAGATCTATAGAAGGTGAGAGAGCGGAGCGAGCAGTGTACAGATCTATAGAAGGTCAGAGAGCGGTGTACGGATCTATAGAAGGCCAGAGAGCGGAGAGAGCGGTGTACGGATCTATAGAACGTCAGAGAGCAAAGCGAGCGGTGTACAGATCTATAGAAGGTCAGAGAGCGGAGAGAGCAGTGTACAGATCTATAGAAGGTCAGAGAGCGGAGAGAGCGGTGTACAGATCTATAGAAGGTCAGAGAGTGGAGCGAGCAGTGAACAGATCTATAGAAGGTCAGAAAGCAGAGCGAGCGGTGTAAAGATCTATAGAAGGTGAGAGAGCGGTGCGAGCAGTGTACAGATCTATAGAAGGTGAGAGCAGAGAGAGCGGTGTACGGATATATAGAAGGTCAGAGAGCGGAGTACTGATCTGTAGAAGGTCAGAGCGCAGAGTACTGATCTGTAGAAGGTCAGAGAACGGTGTACAGATCTATAGAAGTCCAGAGAGCAGAGGGTGTAGTGTACAGATCTATAGAAGGTCAGAGAGCAGAGCGAGCGGTGTACAGATCTATAGAAGGTCAGAGAGCGGAGCGAGCAGTGTACAGATCTATAGAAGGTCAGAGAGCAGAGCGAGCGGTGTACAGATCTATAAAAGGTCAGAGAGCAGAGCGAGCGGTGTACAGATCTATAGAAGGTCAGAGAGCAGAGCGAGCGGTGTACAGATCTATAGAAGGTCAGAGAGCAGAGCGAGCGGTGTACAGATCTATAGAAGGTCAGAGAGTGGAGCGAGCGGTGTAAAGATCTATAGAAGGTCAGAGAGCGGAGCGAGCGGTGTACATATCTATAGAAGGTCAGAGAGCAGAGCGAGCGGTGTACAGATCTATAGAAGGTCAGAGAGCGGAGCGAGCAGTGTACAGATCTATAGAAGGTCAGAGAGCAGAGCAAGCGGTGTACAGATCTATAGAAGGTCAGAGAGCAGAGCGAGCGGTGTACAGATCTATACAAGGGAAGAGAGCAGAGCGAGCGGTGTACAGATCTATAGAAGGTCAGAAAGCAGAGCGAGCAGTGTACAGATCTATAGAAGATGAGAGCGGTGCGAGCAGTGTACAGATCTATAGAAGGTGAGAGCAGAGAGAGCGGTGTACGGATCTATAGAAGGTCAGAGAGCAGAGCGAGCGGTGTACAGATCTATAGAAGGTCAGAGAGCAGAGCGAGCGGTGTACAGATCTATAGAAGGTCAGAGAGCAGAGCGAGCGGTGTACAGATCTATAGAAGGTCAGAGAGCAGAGCGAGCGGTGTACAGATCTATAGAAGGTCAGAGAGCGGAGCGAGCAGTGTACAGATCTATAGAAGGTCAGAGAGCAGAGCGAGCGGTGTACAGATCTATAGAAGGGAAGAAAGCAGAGCGAGCGGTGTACAGATCTATAGAAGATGAGAGCAGAGCGAGCGGTGTACAGATCTATAGAAGGTCAGAGAGCGGAGTACTGATCTGTAGAAGGTCAGAGCACAGAGTACTGATCTGTAGAAGGTCAGAGCGCGATGTACAGATCTATAGAAGGTCAGAGAGCAGAGCGAGCGGTGTACAGATCTATAGAAGTCCAGAGAGCAGAGGGTGTAGTGTACAGATCTATAGAAGGTCATAGAGCAGAGCGAGCGGTGTACAGATCTATAGAAGGTCAGAGAGAAGAGCGAGCGGTGTACGGATCTATAGAAGGTCAGAGAGCAGAGCGAGCGGTGTACAGATCTATAGAAGGCCAGAGAGTAGAGCGAACGGTGTACAGATCTATAGAAGGTCAGAGAGCAGAGCGAGCGGTGTACAGATCTATGGAAGGGAAGAGAGCAGAGCGAGCGGTGTACAGATCTATAGAAGGTCAGAAAGCAGAGCGAGCGGTGTAAAGATCTATAGAAGGTCAGAGAGCAGAGCGAGCGGTGTACAGATCTATAGAAGGTGAGAGAGCGGAGCGAGCGGTGTACAGATCTATAGAAGGTCAGAGGGCAGAGCGAGCGATGTACAGATCTATAGATGGGAAGAGAGCAGAGCGAGCGGTGTACAGATCTATAGAAGGTCAGAGGGCAGAGCGAGCGATGTACAGATCTATAGAAGGTCAGAGAGCGGAGCGAGCGATGTACAGATCTATAGATGGGAAGAGAGCAGAGCGAGCGGTGTACAGATCTATAGAAGGTCAGAAAGCAGAGCGAGCGGTGTAAAGATCTATAGAAGGTGAGAGAGCGGAGCGAGCAGTGTACAGATCTATAGAAGGTCAGAGCGAGCGGTGTACAGATCTATAGAAGGTCAGAGAGCGGAGCGAGCAGTGTACAGATCTATAGAAGGTCAGAGAGCGGAGCGAGCGGTGTACAGATCTATAGAAGGTCAGAGAGCAGAGCGAGCGGTGTACAGATCTATAGAAGGTCAGAGAGCGGAGCGAGCGGTGTACAGATCTATAGAAGGGAAGAGAGCAGAGCGAGCGGTGTACAGATCTATAGAAGGTCATAGAGCGGAGCGAGCAGTGTACAGATCTATAGAAGGTCAGAGAGCAGAGCAAGCGGTGTACAGATCTATAGAAGGTCAGAGAGCAGAGCGAGCGGTGTACGGATCTATAGAAGGTCAGAGAGCAGAGCGAGCGGTGTACGGATCTATAGAAGGTAAGAGAGCAGAGCGAGCGGTGTACGGATCTATAGAAGGTCAGAGAGCAGAGCAAGCGGTGTACAGATCTATAGAAGGCCAGAGAGCGGAGAGAGCGGTGTACGGATCTATAGAAGGGAAGAGAGCAGAGCGAGCGGTGTACAGATCTATAGAAGGTCAGAGAGTGGAGCGAGCGGTGTACAGATCTATGGAAGGGAAGAGAGCAGAGCGAGCGGTGTACAGATCTATAGAAGGTCAGAAAGCAGAGCGAGCGGTGTAAAGATCTATAGAAGGTGAGAGAGCGGAGCGAGCAGTGTACAGATCTATAGAAGGTCAGAGGGCAGAGCGAGCGATGTACAGATCTATAGAAGGTCAGAGAGCGGAGCGAGCGGTGTAAAGATCTATAGAAGGTCAGAGAGTGGAGCGAGCAGTGTACAGATCTATAGAAGGTCAGAGGGCAGAGCGAGCGGTGTAAAGATCTATAGAAGATGAGAGCAGAGCGAGCGGTGTATGGATCTATAGAAGGTCAGAGAGCAGAGCGAGCGGTGTACAGATCTATAGAAGGTCAGAGCGGAGAGAGCGGTGTACAGATCTATAGAAGGGAAGAGAGCAGAGCGAGCGGTGTACAGATCTATAGAAGGTCAGAAAGCAGAGCGAGCGGTGTAAAGATCTATAGAAGGTCAGAGAGCGGAGCGAGCAGTGTACAGATCTATAGAAGATGAGAGCAGAGTGAGCGGTGTACAGATCTATAGAAGGTGAGAGAGCGGAGCAAGCAGTGTACAGATCTATAGAAGGTGATAGCAGAGAGAGCGGTGTACGGATCTATAGAAGGTCAGAGAGCAGAACGAGCGGTGTACAGATCTATAGAAGTCCAGAGAGCAGAGGGTGTAGTGTACAGATCTATAGAAGGTCATAGCGCAGAGAGAGCGGTGTACAGATCTATAGAAGGTCAGAGAGCGTTGTACGGATCTATAGAAGGTCAGAGAGCGGAGAGAGCGGTGTACGGATCTATAGAAGGTCAGAGAGCGGAGAGAGCGGTGTACGGATTTATAGAAGGTCAGAGAGCGGAGAGAGCGGTGTACGGATCTATAGAAGGTCAGAGAGCGGAGAGAGCGGTGTACGGATCTATAGAAGGTCAGAGAGCGGAGAGAGCGGTGTACGGATCTATAGAAGGTCAGAGAGCGGAGAGAGCGGTGTACGGATCTATAGAAGGTCAGAGAGCGGAGAGAGCGGTGTACGGATCTATAGAAGGTCAGAGAGCAGAGCGAGCGGTGTACGGATCTATAGAAGGTCAGAGAGCGGAGAGAGCGGTGTACGGATCTATAGAAGGTCAGAGAGCGGAGAGAGCGGTGTACAGATCTATAGAAGGTCAGAGAGCAGAGCGAGCGGTATACAGATCTATAGAAGGTCAGAGAGCAGAGCGAGCGGTGTACAGATCTATAGAAGGTCAGAGAGCGGAGCGAGCGGTGTACAGATCTATAGAAGGTCAGAAAGCGGAGAGAGCGGTGTACAGATCTATAGAAGGTCAGAGAGCAGAGCGAGCAGTGTACAGATCTATAGAAGATGAGAGCAGAGCGAGCGGTGTACAGATCTATAGAAGGTGAGAGAGCGGAGAGAGCGGTGTACAGATCTATAGAAGGTCAGAGAGTGGAGAGAGCGGTGTACAGATCTATAGAAGGTCAGAGAGCGGAGAGAGCGGTGTACGGATCTATAGAAGGTCAGAGAGCGGAGAGAGCGGTGTACGGATCTATAGAAGGTCAGAGAGCGGAGAGAGCGGTGTACGGATCTATAGAAGGTCAGAGAGCGGAGCGAGCGGTGTACGGATCTATAGAAGGTCAGAGAGCAGAGCGAGCGGTGTACGGATCTATAGAAGGTAAGAGAGCAGAGCGAGCGGTGTACGGATCTATAGAAGGTCAGAGAGCAGAGCAAGCGGTGTACAGATCTATAGAAGGCCAGAGAGCGGAGAGAGCGGTGTACGGATCTATAGAAGGGAAGAGAGCAGAGCGAGCGGTGTACAGATCTATAGAAGGTCAGAGAGTGGAGCGAGCGGTGTACAGATCTATGGAAGGGAAGAGAGCAGAGCGAGCGGTGTACAGATCTATAGAAGGTCAGAAAGCAGAGCGAGCGGTGTAAAGATCTATAGAAGGTGAGAGAGCGGAGCGAGCAGTGTACAGATCTATAGAAGGTCAGAGGGCAGAGCGAGCGATGTACAGATCTATAGAAGGTCAGAGAGCGGAGCGAGCGGTGTAAAGATCTATAGAAGGTCAGAGAGTGGAGCGAGCAGTGTACAGATCTATAGAAGGTCAGAGGGCAGAGCGAGCGGTGTAAAGATCTATAGAAGATGAGAGCAGAGCGAGCAGTGTACAGATCTATAGAAGATGAGAGCAGAGTGAGCGGTGTACAGATCTATAGAAGGTGAGAGAGCGGAGCAAGCAGTGTACAGATCTATAGAAGGTGATAGCAGAGAGAGCGGTGTACGGATCTATAGAAGGTCAGAGAGCAGAACGAGCGGTGTACAGATCTATAGAAGTCCAGAGAGCAGAGGGTGTAGTGTACAGATCTATAGAAGGTCATAGCGCAGAGAGAGCGGTGTACAGATCTATAGAAGGTCAGAGAGCGTTGTACGGATCTATAGAAGGTCAGAGAGCGGAGAGAGCGGTGTACGGATCTATAGAAGGTCAGAGAGCGGAGAGAGCGGTGTACGGATCTATAGAAGGTCAGAGAGCGGAGAGAGCGGTGTACGGATCTATAGAAGGTCAGAGAGCGGAGAGAGCGGTGTACGGATCTATAGAAGGTCAGAGAGCGGAGAGAGCGGTGTACGGATCTATAGAAGGTCAGAGAGCGGAGAGAGCGGTGTACGGATCTATAGAAGGTCAGAGAGCGGAGAGAGCGGTGTACGGATCTATAGAAGGTCAGAGAGCAGAGCGAGCGGTGTACGGATCTATAGAAGGTCAGAGAGCGGAGAGAGCGGTGTACGGATCTATAGAAGGTCAGAGAGCGGAGAGAGCGGTGTACAGATCTATAGAAGGTCAGAGAGCAGAGCGAGCGGTATACAGATCTATAGAAGGTCAGAGAGCAGAGCGAGCGGTGTACAGATCTATAGAAGGTCAGAGAGCGGAGCGAGCGGTGTACAGATCTATAGAAGGTCAGAAAGCGGAGAGAGCGGTGTACAGATCTATAGAAGGTCAGAGAGCAGAGCGAGCAGTGTACAGATCTATAGAAGATGAGAGCAGAGCGAGCGGTGTACAGATCTATAGAAGGTGAGAGAGCGGAGAGAGCGGTGTACAGATCTATAGAAGGTCAGAGAGTGGAGAGAGCGGTGTACAGATCTATAGAAGGTCAGAGAGCGGAGAGAGCGGTGTACGGATCTATAGAAGGTCAGAGAGCGGAGAGAGCGGTGTACGGATCTATAGAAGGTCAGAGAGCGGAGAGAGCGGTGTACGGATCTATAGAAGGTCAGAGAGCGGAGAGAGCGGTGTACGGATCTATAGAAGGTCAGAGAGCGGAGAGAGCGGTGTACGGATCTATAGAAGGTCAGAGAGCAGAGCGAGCGGTGTACGGATCTATAGAAGGTCAGGGAGCGGTGTACGGATCTATAGAAGGTCAGAGAGCGGTGTACGGATCTATAGAAGGTCAGAGAGCGGTGTACGGATCTATAGAAAGTCAGAGAGCGGTGTACGGATCTATAGAAGGTCAGAGAGCGGTGTACGGATCTATAGAAGGTCAGAGAGCGGTGTACGGATCTATAGAAGGTCAGAGACCGGAGTGTTTGTGCAGGTGCAGGACTTACACGGCGGTGCTGGATCGCAGCTTCTGGATGTCTTTGGACCTCTTTATCTCCTCTTTACAAAGTTCAAGTAGTGCAGAGGCGAATGGGTGACTGCAGGGGACAAAATAACAGCTTGGTAACACTCAGGTAACACTTCCTGGCAGACCAGGTACTGCGTGATTGACACACAGACTATCGTCTTGTTCACTGAGTATAATACAATTTCTTACTTTTCTTCCGGAGTGAAGGGCTCGAAGCAACCATTGGCCAACATCTGATCCAGCATCTTCAGCAGAGGGATGGACACCCTGTATATAAAGAGAAAGGTTATGGAGGATATAAGTACCGGGGCCTCACAGCTGAAATCTGAGTGCAGCTGCGAGTCACCCAGGTCCTGCAGTGACTTCACTACCAAGAAAAATAAAACTATACCCATAGAGCAATACAAGATCGCCCCTAGTGGACAACTGCAGCATTGCACGAGAGTCATGCACTTTAGTTCTTACCGGTAATGATGGACCTAAGACTCGCAAAGTAAATATTTTCCCCTTCCCCGCTAGATAGGGGCGCTGCGCAAAGGTCTGGGAATTCAGTTATAACATCTTTCCGTACCGGTCGTTGCGCTGGTTGTCCCTGAAGACTTGGAGCAGTGTGTTGGAGAAGTCGTCCATAGCTTGAGCGTTGCTCTGGATGGACCGCAAATAATCAAAGAGGCTTTGTGCAGAGTATCTCACCTATACACAGAGGGCAGAAATCAGCACATGACATGAGCTGTGTACATACAGGTGCCAGAAAAGAGCTGTGTACATACAGGTGCCAGAAAAGAGCTGTGTACATACAGGTGCCAGAAAAGAGCTGTGTACATACAGGTGCCAGAAAAGAGCCGTGTACATACTGGTGTCAGAAAAGAGTTGTATATACAGATGCCAGAAAGAAGCTCTGTACATACAGGTGCCAGAAAAGAACTGTATATACAGGTGCCAGAAAGAACGGAATTTTGTTTACTTACCGTAAATTCCTTTTCTTCTAGCTCTAATTGGGAGACCCAGACAATTGGGTGTATAGGCTATGCCTCCGGAGGCCGCACAAAGTATTACACTCAAAAGTGTTAAGCCCCTCCCCTTCTGCCTATACACCCCCCGTGCTCCCACGGGCTCCTCAGTTTTGGTGCAAAAGCAAGAAGGAGGAAATATAATTACAAACTGGTTTAAAGTAACTTCAATCCGAAGGAACATCGGAGAACTGAAACCATTCAACATGAACAACATGTGTACACAAAAAAACAGGGGCGGGTGCTGGGTCTCCCAATTAGAGCTAGAAGAAAAGGAATTTACGGTAAGTAAACAAAATTCCCTTCTTTTTCGCTCTATTGGGAGACCCAGACAATTGGGACGTCCAAAAGCAGTCCCTGGGTGGGTAAAATAATACCTCGTAAGAGAGCCGTAAAACGGCCCTTTCCTACAGGTGGGCAACCGCCGCCTGAAGGACTCGTCTACCTAGGCTGGCATCCGCCGCAGCATAGGTATGCACCTGATAGTGTTTCGTGAAAGTGTGCAGGCTCGACCAGGTAGCCGCCTGACACACCTGCTGAGCCGTAGCCTGGTGCCTCAAAGCCCAGGACGCGCCCACGGCTCTGGTAGAATGGGCCTTCAGCCCTGAGGGAACCGGAAGCCCAGCCGAACGGTAAGCTTCGATAATTGGCTCCTTGATCCACCGAGCCAGGGTTGATTTGGAAGCCTGTGACCCTTTACGCTGGCCAGCGACAAGGACAAAGAGTGCATCCGAGCGGCGCAGGGGCGCCGTACGAGAAATGTAGAGTCTGAGTGCTCTCACCAGATCTAACAAGTGCAAATCCTTTTCACATTGGTGAACTGGATGAGGATAAAAAGAAGGTAAGGAGATATCCTGATTGAGATGAAAGGGGGATACAACCTTAGGGAGAAATTCCGGAACCGGACGTAGAACCACCTTGTCCTGGTGAAACACCAGGAAAGGGGCTTTGCATGACAGCGCTGCTAGCTCAGACACTCTCCGAAGAGAGGTGACTGCTACTAGGAAGACCACCTTCTGCGAAAGGCGTGAGAGGGAAATATCTCTCATTGGCTCGAATGGTGGTTTCTGAAGAACCAGCAGCACCCTGTTCAGATCCCAGGGTTCTAACGGCCGCTTGTAAGGTGGAACGATGTGACAAACTCCCTGCAGGAACGTGCGTACCTGTGGAAGTCTGGCTAGGCGCTTCTGGAAAAACACCGAGAGCGCAGAAACTTGTCCCTTAAGGGAGCCAAGCGACAAACCCTTTTCCAGTCCAGATTGAAGGAAGGACAGAAAAGTAGGTAATGCAAATGGCCAGGGAGAAAAACCCTGAGCAGAGCACCATGACAGAAAAATTTTCCACGTCCTGTGATAGATCTTGGCGGACGTTGGTTTCCTAGCCTGTCTCATAGTGGCAATGACATCCTGAGATAATCCTGAAGACGCTAGGATCCAGGACTCAATGGCCACGCAGTCAGGTTGAGGGCCGCAGAATTCAGATGGAAAAACGGCCCTTGAGACAGCAAGTCTGTTCGGTCTGGTAGTGCCCACGGTTGGCCGACCGTGAGATGCCACAGATCCGGGTACCACGACCTCCTCGGCCAGTCTGGAGCGACGAGGATGGCGCGGCGGCAGTCGGCCCTGATCTTGCGTAACACTCTGGGCAACAGTGCCAGCGGAGGAAACACATACGGGAGCTGAAACTGCGACCAATCCTGAACTAAGGCGTCTGCCGCCAGAGCTCTGGGGTCTTGAGACCGTGCCATGAACATTGGTACCTTGTTGTTGTGCCGGGACGCCATGAGGTCGACGTCCGGCACCCCCCAGCGGCAACAGATCTCCTGAAACACGTCCGGGTGAAGGGACCATTCCCCTGCGTCCATGCCCTGGCGACTGAGATAATCTGCTTCCCAGTTTTCCACGCCTGGGATGTGAACTGCGGATATGGTGGAGGACGTGGCTTCCACCCACATCAAGATCCGCCGGACTTCCTGGAAGGCTTGACGACTGCGTGTGCCGCCTTGGTGATTGATGTATGCCACCGCTGTGGAATTGTCCGACTGAATTCGGATCTGCTTGCCTGCCAGCCACTGCTGGAACGCTTTCAGGGCAAGATACACTGCCCGAATTTCCAGAACATTGATCTGAAGCGAGGACTCTTGCCGGGTCCACGTACCCTGAGTCCTGTGGTGGAGAAAAACCGCTCCCCATCCTGACAGACTCGCGTCTGTCGTAACTACTTCCCAGGATGGGGGAAGGAAGGATTTCCCCTTCGATAATGAAGTGGGAAGAAGCCACCACCGAAGGGAGGCTTTGGTCGCCTGAGAGAGGGAGACGTTCCTGTCGAGGGACGTCGGCTTCCTGTCCCATTTGCGTAGGATGTCCCATTGAAGGGGACGCAGGTGAAACTGCGCGAAAGGAACTGCCTCCATTGCTGCCACCATCTTCCCCAAGAAGTGCATGAGGCGCCTCAAGGGGTGTGACTGGCCTTGAATGAGAGACTGTACCCCTTTCTGTAGTGACTGCTGTTTGATCAGCGGAAGCTTCACTATCGCTGAGAGGGTATGAAACTCCATGCCAAGGTACGTCAGCGATTGGGCCGGTGTCAGATTTGACTTTGGAAAATTGATGATCCACCCGAAACTCTGGAGAGTCTCCAGGGTAGCGTCGAGGCTGTGTTGGCATGCCTCTTGAGAGGGTGCCTTGATCAACAGATCGTCCAAGTACGGGATCACAGAATGACCCTGAGAATGGAGGACCGCTACTACAGTAGCCATAACCTTGGTGAAAACCCGTGGGGCTGTTGCCAGGCCGAATGGTAGTGCCACGAACTGCAGGTGTTCGTTTTCCATGGCGAAGCGCAAGAAGCGTTGGTGCTCTGGGGCAATCGGAACGTGGAGATAAGCATCCTTGATATCGATCGATGCAAGGAAATCTCCCTGGGACATTGAGGCGATGACGGAACGGAGGGATTCCATCCGGAACCGCCTGGTCTTTACGTGTTTGTTGAGAAGTTTCAGGTCCAGGACAGGACGGAAGGACCCGTCCTTCTTTGGGACCACAAACAAGTTGGAGTAAAAACCGTGGCCCTGTTGCTGAAGAGGAACAGGGACCACCACTCCTTCTGCCTTCAGGGTGCCCAGCGCCTGCCGAAGAGCCTCGGCTCGCTCGGGAGGCGGAGAGGACCGGAAGAATCGAGTCGGGGGACGAGAGATGAACTCTATCTTGTAACCGTGAGAGAGAATGTCTCTCACCCAGCGGTCTTTTATTTGTGGCAGCCAGGTGTCGCAAAAGCGGGAGAGCCTGCCACCGACCGAGGATGCTACTAGAGGAGGTAGAAAGTCATGAGGCAGCCGCTTTGTTAGCGGTGCTCCCAATGGCCTTTTTAGGACGTGACTTAGACCGCCATGCATCAGAGTTCCTTTGTTCTTTCTGAGACCTTTTGGACGAGGAGAATTGGGACCTGCCCGCGCCCCGAAAGGACCGAAACCTCGCCTGCCCTCTCCTCTGTTGGGGAATGTTCTGTTTGGGCTGGGGTAAGGATGTATCCTTTCCCTTGGATTGTTTGATGATTTCATCCAGGCGCTCGCCAAAGAGCCTGTCGCCAGAAATTGGCAAACCGGTTAAACGCTTTTTGGAAGCGTTATCTGCCTTCCACTCCCGTAGCCACAAGGCCCTGCGGACTACTACCGAATTGGCGGTCGCAACTGCCGTACGGCTCACAGAGTCCAGGACAGCATTCATAGCGTAAGACGCAATTGCCGAGGTCTGGGAGGTAATGGAAGCCACTTGTGGCGCGGCCGCTTCAATTTTCGCTTGACCTGCTGATATAGCTTGTAGCGCCCATACGGCTGCGAATGCTGGGGCAAAAGAAGCTCCGATAGCTTCATAGATGGATTTCATCCAGAGCTCCATCTGCCTGTCAGTGGCATCTTTGAGTGACGCCCCATCTTCCACTGCAAGTATGGATCTAGCCGCCAGTCTGGAGATTGGAGGATCCACCTTGGGACACTGAGTCCAACCTTTGACCACGTCAGGGGGAAAGGGATAACGTGTATCCTTAAGGCGCTTAGAAAAACGCTTATCTGGACAATCATGGTGATTCTGGACTGCCTCTCTGAAATCAGAGTGGTCCAGAAACATACTCGGTGTACGCTTGGGAAACCTGAAACGGAATTTCTCCTGCTGAGAAGCTGACTCCTCCACCGGAGGAGCTGAGGGAGAAATATCCAACATTTTATTGATGGACGCAATAAGATCGTTCACTATGGCGTCCCCATCAGGAGTATCAAGATTGAGAGCGGCCTCAGGATCAGAATCCTGATCAGCTGTCTCCGCGTCATCAACCAGAGATTCCCCCCTCTGAGACCCTGAACAATATGATGATGTCGAGGGAATTTCCCAGCGAGCTCGCTTAGTCGGTCTGGGGCTGGGGTCTGTGTCAGAGCCCTCAGCCTGGGATCAATGAGACACCCCGGGGGGACATTGTTGGTCCAACTGAGGGGGGCCAGGGAACAATGATTCAACAGTGTCCCTGTGCCGAGATACCGGTCTGGACTGCAAAGCTTCTAGTATCTTAGCCATAGTCTCAGAGAGTTTATCCGTAAAGACTGCAAACTCTGTCCCCGTCACCTGGACAATGTCAGCAGGTGGTTCCCCCTGGGCCCGTCTTAGCAGAGGCTCCGGCTGAGTAAGTGCAGCAGGGGCCGAGCAGTGTATACAATGAGGGTCAGTGGATCCTGCCGGTAGCGGGGTCGTACATGCGGCGCAGGCAGCATAGTAAGCCTGTGTTTTGGCACCCCTGCCCTTTGTGGGCGCCATGCTATTGTCTTCCCTGAGCAACACAATAGGGTATATAGCCAGAAATCAACTGTGCACCATACAGTGCAAAGTATATACCATAAACATATAATTTATAATTACACTTCTGCACAATGGGGCTAGCACCAGAGGTGCTGCTTACCACCCGCTTAAAGCGGTTGTGAGGCCACCAGAATCCCTGCCTGGGTCTCCCAGAATTTGTCCCCCTCTGCAGCGTCCGAGGAGCTGACAGGAATGGCTGCCGGCGTCCTGAGGAGAGGAGGGAGCCGTGGGCGTGACCCAGAAAGTGCGGGAGCTGGTGCCCGCACTGTGCACAGTGAGGGGGGTGGAGTATGCAAAGCATGCTCCAGCCCTCATTGCTGCTCGTCCTGTGCAGCGTCCCGCCCTTCCCCTGCCTGTCAGGGCTGGGGGTGGGAGGAAAAAAGACTAGGCCGCAAAAGCCGGGGACTCGAGTAATAAGCGCGGCCGCCGTATAAGCGCGGCCGACGCGGAAGTCCCCGGCGCACTACAAGTCCCAGCCGCGCCGCAGTGTTAACCATGGCAGCGGCGGTCAGTGCGGTAGTCCCCTCACACAAACACACTCAGCGACGCTGCAGTGTGTAATGGCACATTTAACCCGGTCAGCGCCGCTGTCCCCGGTGCACTAGCACACCGAGCAATGCTGGAGTGTTGCTGTGCGCGGTCCCCACGGGGACACAGAGTACCTCCAAGTAGCAGGGCCATGTCCCTGAACGATACCCGGCTCCTATCCAGCAGGCTCCTCAGGAGTTGTGGATGAAGCACGGTCTCAGTGCCTGGAGACCGATAGGATCCCACTTCACCCAGAGCCCTGAGGGGGATGGGGAAGGAAAACAGCATGTGGGCTCCAGCCTCCGTACCCGCAATGGATACCTCAACCTTAACAACACCGCCGACAAGAGTGGGGTGAGAAGGGAGCATGCTGGGGGCCCTATATGGGCCCACTTTTCTTCCATCCGACATAGTCAGCAGCTGCTGCTGACCAATCTGTGGAGCTGTGCGTGCATGTCTGCCTCCTTCGCACAAAGCATAAAAACTGAGGAGCCCGTGGGAGCACGGGGGGTGTATAGGCAGAAGGGGAGGGGCTTTACACTTTTAGTGTAATACTTTGTGCGGCCTCCGGAGGCATAGCCTATACACCCATTTGTCTGGGTCTCCCAATGGAGCGACAAAGAAAGAGCTGTGTACATACAGGTGCCAGAAAAGAGCTGTGTACATACAGGTGCCAGAAAAGAGCTGTATATACAGGTGCCAGAAAAGAGCTGCGTACATACAGGTGCCAGAAAAGAGCTGTATATACAGGTGCCAGAAAAGAGCTGTGTACATACAGGTGCCAGAAAAGAGCTGTGTACATACAGGTGCCAGAAAAGAGCTGTATATACAGGTGCCAGAAAAGAGCTGCGTACATACCGGTGCCAGAAAAGAGCTGTATACATACAGGTGCCAGAAAAGAGCTGTGTACATACAGGTGCCAGAAAAGAGCTGTGTACATACAGGTGCCAGAAAAGAGCTGTGTACATACAGGTGCCAGAAAAGAGCTGTGTACATACAGGTGCCAGAAAAGAGCTGCGTACATACCGGTGCCAGAAAAGAGCTGTGTACATACAGGTGCCAGAAAAGAGCTGCGTACATACCGGTGCCAGAAAAGAGCTGTGTACATACAGGTGCCAGAAAAGAGCAGTGTACATACAGGTGCCAGAAAAGAGCTGTGTATATACAGGTGCCAGAAAAGAGCTGTATATACAGGTGCCAGAAAACAGCTGCGTACATACCGGTGCCAGAAAAGGAGCTGTGTACATACAGGTGCCAGAAAAGAGCTGTGCACATACAGGTGCCAGAAAAGAGCTGTGTACATACAGGTGCCAGAAAAGAGCTGTATATACAGGTGCCAGAAAACAGCTGCGTACATACCGGTGCCAGAAAAGGAGCTGTGTACATACAGGTGCCAGAAAAGAGCTGTGCACATACAGGTGCCAGAAAAGAGCAGTGTATATACAGGTGCCAGAAAAGACCTGTATATACAGGTGCCATAAAACAGCTGCGTACATACCGGTGCCAGAAAAGGAGCTGTGTACATACAGGTGCCAGAAAAGAGCTGTGCACATACAGGTGCCAGAAAAGAGCTGTGTACATACCGGTGCCAGAAAAGAGCTGCGTACATACAGGTGCCAGAAAGAAGCTCTGTACATACAGGTGCCAGAAAGAAGCTGTGTACATACAGGTGCCATAAAAGTGCTGTGTATATACAGGTGCCAGAAAAGAGCTGTGTATATACAGGTGCCAGAAAAGAGCTGTGTATATACAGGTGCCAGAAAAGAGCTGTGTATATACAGGTGCCAGAAAGAAGCTCTGTACATACAGGTGCCAGAAAGAAGCTGTGTACATACAGGTGCCAGAAAAGTGCTGTGTATATACAGGTGCCAGAAAAGAGCTGTGTATATACAGGTGCCAGAAAAGAGCTGTGTATATACAGGTGCCAGAAAAGAGCTGTGTATATACAGGTGCCAGAAAGAAGCTCTGTACATACAGGTGCCAGAAAGAAGCTGTGTACATACAGGTGCCAGAAAAGAGCTGTGTACATACAGGTGCCAGAAAAGAGCAGTGTACATACAGGTGCCAGAAAGAAGCTGTGTACATACAGGTGCCAGAAAAGAGCTGTGTATATACAGGTACCAGAAAGAAGCTCTGTACATACAGATGCCAGAAAAGAGCTGTGTACATACAGGTGCCAGAAAAGAGCTGTGTACATACAGGTGCCAGAAAAGAGCTGTGTACATACAGGTGCCAGAAAGAAGCTGTGTACATACAGGTGCCAGAAAGAAGCTGTGTACATACAGGTGCCAGAAAGAAGCTGTGTACATACAGGTGCCAGAAAGAAGCTGTGTAAATACAGGTGCCAGAAAGAAGCTGTGTACATACAGGTGCCAGAAAGAAGCTGTGTACATACAGGTGCCAGAAAAGAGCTGTGTACATACAGGTGCCAGAAAAGAGCTGTGTACATACAGGTGCCAGAAAAGAGCTGCGTACATACAGGTGCCAGAAGAAGGGAATTTTGTTACTTACCGTAAATTCCTTTTCTTCTAGCTCTTATTGGGAGACCCAGACGATTGGGGTATAGCTACTGCCCTCTGGAGGCCACACAAAGCACTACATCAAAAGTGCAAGGCCCCTCCCCCTCTGGCTATACCCCCCCCGTGGTATCACGGGTTCTCCAGTTTTAGTGCCAAAGCAAGAAGGAGGAAGCCAATAACTGGTTTAAACAAATTAACTCCGAATAACATCGGAGAACTGAAAAACCGTTCAACATGAACAACATGTGTACCCGCAAACAACAAAAAAACATCCCGAAGGACAACAGGGCGGGTGCTGGGTCTCCCAATAAGAGCTAGAAGAAAAGGAATTTACGGTAAGTAACAAAATTCCCTTCTTCTTCAGCGCTCTATTGGGAGACCCAGACGATTGGGACGTCCAAAAGCTGTCCCTGGGTGGGTAAAGAAATACCTCATGTTAGAGCTGCAAAACAGCCCTCCCCTACGGGGAGGCAACTGCCGCCTGCAGGACTCTTCTACCTAAGCTGGCATCCGCCGAAGCATAGGTATGCACCTGATAATGCTTGGTGAAAGTGTGCAGACTGGACCAGGTAGCTGCCTGGCACACCTGTTGAGCCGAAGCCTGGTGACGTAATGCCCAGGACGCACCCACGGCTCTGGTTGAGTGGGCTTTTAGCCCTGAAGGAACCGGAAGCCCCGCAGAACGGTAGGCCTCTAGAATTGGTTCTTTGATCCATCGAGCCAGGGTGGCTTTAGAAGCCTGCAACCCCTTGCGCGGACCAGCGACAAGGACAAAAAGTGCATCGGCACGGCGCATGGGCGCCGTGCGGGAAATGTAGATTCTGAGTGCTCTCACCAGATCTAGCAAACGTAAGTCCTTTTCATACCGGTGAACCGGATGAGGACAAAAAGAAGGCAAGGATATATCCTGATTAATATGAAAAGAGGATACGACCTTAGGGAGAAACTCCGGAATAGGGCGCAGCACTACCTTGTCCTGGTGGAACACCAGGAAGGGAGCCTTGGATGACAGAGCTGCCAGCTCAGACACTCGCCGAAGCGATGTGATCGCAACAAGAAACGCCACTTTCTGTGACAGCCGAGAAAAAGAAACTTCCTTCAGAGGCTCGAAGGGCGGCTTCTGGAGAGCAACTAGTACCCTGTTCAGATCCCATGGATCTAACGGCCGCTTGTACGGGGGCACAATATGACAGACCCCCTGCAGGAACGTGCGCACCTTAGAAAGACGTGCTAGACGCTTCTGAAAAAACACGGATAGTGCCGAAACTTGCCCTTTAAGGGAGCTGAGCGACAAGCCCTTTTCTAACCCCGATTGCAGGAAGGAAAGAAACTTGGGCAATGCAAATGGCCAGGGAGACACTCCCTGAGCAGAGCACCAGGATAAGAAAATCTTCCACGTTCTGTGGTAGATCTTAGCCGAATTCGACTTTCTAGCTTGTCTCATTGTGGCAACGACTCCTTGAGATAATCCTGCAGATGCTAGGATCCAGGACTCAATGGCCACACAGTCAGGTTCAGGGCCGCAGAATTCTGATGGAAAAACGGCCCTTGGGACAGTAAGTCTGGTCGGTCTGGCAGTGACCACGGTCGACCGATCGTGAGATGCCACAGATCCGGATACCACGACCTCCTCGGCCAGTCTGGGGCGACGAGTATGACGCGGCTGCACTCGGATCTGATCTTGCGTAGCACTCTGGGCAAGAGCGCCAGAGGCGGAAACACGTATGGGAGCTGAAACTGCGACCAATCTTGAACCAAGGCGTCTGCCGCCAGAGCTCTTTGATCGCGCGACCTCGCCATGAATGCCGGGACCTTGTTGTTGTGCCGGGATGCCATTAGGTCGACGTCCGGCACTCCCCAGCGGCGACAGATTTCCTGAAACACGTCCGGGTGAAGGGACCATTCCCCTGCGTCCATGCCCTGGCGACTGAGGAAGTCTGCTTCCCAGTTTTCTACGCCTGGGATGTGAACCGCGGATATGGTGGATGCTCTGTCCTCCACCCACATTAGAATGCGCCGGACTTCTTGGAAGGCTTGCCGACTGCGCGTCCCTCCTTGGTGGTTGATGTATGCCACCGCTGTGGAGTTGTCCGATTGGATTCGGATCTGCTTTCCTTCCAGCCACTGTTGGAAGGCCAGTAGAGCAAGATACACTGCCCTGATCTCCAGAACATTGATCTGAAGGGTGGACTCCTGCGGAGTCCACGTCCCCTGAGCCCTGTGGTGGAGAAATACTGCTCCCCACCCTGACAGACTCGCGTCTGTCGTGACTACTGCCCAGGATGGGGGCAGGAAGGATCTTCCCTGAGACAATGAGGTGGGAAGGAGCCACCATTGTAGGGAGTCCTTGGCCGTCTGGGAAAGCGAGACTTTCCTGTCCAGGGACGTTGACTTCCCGTCCCATTGGCGGAGAATGTCCCATTGAAGTGGGCGCAGATGAAACTGCGCAAAGGGAACTGCTTCCATGGCTGCCACCATCTTCCCTAGGAAATGCATGAGGCGCCGCAAGGGATGCAACTGGCCCTGCAGGAGAGATTGCACCCCTGTCTGTAGTGACCGCTGCTTGTTCAGCGGAAGCTTCACTATCGCTGCTAGAGTATGAAACTCCATGCCAAGATACGTTAGTGATTGAGTCGGTGATAGGGTCGACTTTGGAAAGTTGATGATCCATCCGAAAGACTGTAGGGTCTCCAGCGTAGCATTCAGGCTGTGCTGACATGCCTCTTGAGAGGGAGCTTTGACCAACAAATCGTCTAGGTAAGGGATCACCGAGTGTCCCTGAGAGTGCAAGACTGCTACCACCGCCGCCATGACCTTGGTGAAGACCCGTGGGGCTGTCGCCAGACCAAATGGCAGAGCTACGAACTGAAAATGGTCGTCTCCTATCACAAAACGTAGAAAACGTTGATGTTCTGTAGCAATTGGCACGTGGAGATAAGCATCTTTGATGTCTATTGAGGCAAGGAAGTCTCCTCTGGACATTGAGGCAATGACAGAGCGGAGGGTTTCCATCCGGAACCTCCTGGCGTGCACATGTTTGTTGAGCCGTTTTAGGTCCAGAACAGGACAGAACGAGCCGTCCTTTTTTGGAACCACAAAGAGATTGGAGTAAAACCCTTGCCCTTGTTCCTGAGGAGGGACTGGGATCACCACTCCTTCCGCTCTTAGGGAGTCCACCGCCTGCAGCAGAGCATCTGCTCGGTCTGGATGTGGGGAGGTTCTGAAGAACCGAGCTGGAGGACGAGAATTGAACTCGATTCTGTACCCGCGAGACAAAATGTCCGTCACCCACCGGTCTTTGACCTGTGACATCCAAATGCCGGAAAAGCGGGAGAGCCTGCCCCCGACCGGCGATGCGGAGGGAGGGGGCTGGAAGTCATGAGGTAGCCGCTTTGGAAGCGGTACCTCCATTTGCTTTCTTGGGGCGCGTGTGAGCCCGCCACGAATCTGAGTTTCTTTGCGTCCTCTGAGTCCCTTTGGACGAGGTAAATGGTGTCTTGCCCGAACCTCGAAAGGACTGAAACCTCTGCTGCCACTTTTTCTGCTGAGGTTTGGTTGTTCTGGGTTGTGGTAAAGAGGAGTCTTTACCCTTGGACTGCTTAATGATATCAGCCAATGGCTCGCCAAACAGTCTATCTCTAGATAAAGGCAAACTGGTTAAACATTTTTTGGAACCAGCATCTGCTTTCCAGTCCTTTAACCACAAGGCTCTGCGCAAAACTACCGAATTGGCGGACGCCATTGAGGTGCGACTGGTAGATTCTAGGACCGCATTGATAGCGTAAGACGCAAACGCCGACATCTGCGTGGTAAGGTGCGCCACTTGCGGCACTGCTGGATGTATGATAGCATCCACTTTTGCTAAGCCAGCTGAAATAGCTTGGAGTGCCCATACGGCTGCGAATGCCGGAGCAAACGACGCGCCGATAGCTTCATAGACAGATTTTAACCAAAGGTCCATCTGTCTGTCATTGGCATCTTTAAGTGAAGCGCCATCCTCCACTGCAACTATGGACCTAGCTGCGAGTTTGGAAATCGGGGGGTCTACCTTTGGACACTGTGTCCAGCGCTTGACCACCTCAGGGGGGAAAGGGAAACGCGTATCTTTAGATCGTTTAGAGAAACGCCTTTCTGGGTGAGCGTCGTGCTTCTGGATTGACTCTCTGAAGTCAGAGTGATCCAAGAAAGCACTCAATTTACGCTTGGGATAAAGGAAACGAAACTTCTCCTGCTCCGCAGCCGCCTCTTCTGCTGAAGGGGCTGGGGGAGAAATATCCAACAGCCTATTGATGGCTGAGATAAGGTCGTTTACCATGGCATCCCCATCAGGGGTATCCAGGTTGAGAGGGGTTCCAGGAATGGATTCCTGATCACTCTCATCAGACACATCACAGGGAGACTGATTGCGCTGAGACCCTGAGCAGTGTGATGACGTCGAGGGTCTTTCCCAGCGAGCTCGCTTAGGGTGGCTGGGGCTATCATCTGAGTCATAATCCTCGGCCTGTGAAGCCGGGGACCCCCCTGTGGGCTGGATTAATTCCAAGTGAGGGGGACCTGAGGACAGAGGCCTCGCCGTGCCCAAAGACTGAGCCCCATGCATAGATTGCAAGGTTTCAAGGATTTTTGCCATAGACACAGACATATTATCAGCAAAAACTGCAAAGTCTGTCCCTGTCACCGGGGCAGAACTTACAAGCGTCTCAGCCTGGGTCGCTACCTCTCCTGACTCCGGCTGGCGAAGCAGCACCGGGTCGGAGCATTGCACACAATGGGGGTCATCGGAGCCTGCTGGTAGATTAGCCCCACATGCAGCACACGCAGTATACACAGCCCTAGCCTTGGCAGCCTTGCGTTTTGAGGATGGCATGTTGTTGCTTCCACAGAGGGATCTGGGAGATGCAGCCAGAAGCGACCTCACAGTGCAAGAAATACAATATCTCTATATCCTACACAGTACACCGATACACCGTGAGGCACTAGAGGGACCAGCACAGAAAAATCGCTTACCGCCCGCTTAAAAAGCGGGTGTGTGGTCGCCAGATAGCCCCTAGTCCAGGTCTCCCAGAGCCTTGCGTCCTTCCTCCAGCCAGACTGCATGTAATGGCTGCCGGCGTCCTGAGAGAGAAGGGGGGCGGGCCCTGGGCGTTCCTGGCTAAGAGCGGGAAGCCTGCTTCCCTCTGTGCCTAGTGTGAGGGCTGGAGCATGTAAATCAGGCTCCAGCCCTCGTCGCTGCTAGCGAACAGCGTCTCTCCCCTACCCTGAATGACAGGGTGGGGGCGGGAACGAATCGGAGCTGCCGGCGTCCTAGGCCCAAAAAGCCGGGGACTCAATTTATAACCGCCGCCGCCGTAAAAGCGCGGACGGCGGATCCCCGGCGCACCACAAGTCACAGCAGCGCCGCCCGGTCCAGAGGGGGTCGGCGCTGCGTTCCCATACACAAAAAATCCCCCAGTAATCTGTAGGGACACTAACTCCAACGTTGCGGTCCCCGGCGCACTACAACACCCAGCCAGCCCGGAGTGTGTCTGTGCCTGCCGGGGACACAGAGTACCTGTATGATGCAGGGCCTGTCCCTGATCGTACTCCTGCTCCGTCTCCATCAGGTTCTAATGGGTCTGTGGATGGAGCCCGGCGTCAGAGCTGAGAGGCCGGCAGGATCCCACTTCCACAGAGCCCTACCAGGGGATGTGGAAGGAAAACAGCATGTCAGGCTCCAGCCCTGTACCAGCAATAGGTACCTCAACCTTACAACACCATCCAGGGGTGAGAAGGGAGCATGCTGGGGACACTATATGTGTCCTCTTTTCTTCCATCCGAAATAGTCAGCAGCTACTGCTGACTAAAATCTGTGGAGCTATGCATGGAATGTCTGACCTCCTTCGCACACAAAGCTAAAACTGGAGAACCCGTGATACCACGGGGGGGGTATAGCCAGAGGGGGAGGGGCCTTGCACTTTTGATGTAGTGCTTTGTGTGGCCTCCAGAGGGCAGTAGCTATACCCCAATCGTCTGGGTCTCCCAATAGAGCGCTGAAGAAAAGAGCTGTGTACATACAGGTGCCAGAAAAGAGCTGTATACATACAGGTGCCAGAAAAGAGCTGTGTACATACAGGTGCCAGAAAAGAGCTGTGTACATACAGGTGCCAGAAAGGAGCTGTGTACATACAGATGACAGAAAAGAGCTGTGTACATACAGGTGCCAGAAAAGAGCTGTGTACATACAGGTGCCAGAAAGAAGCTGTGTACATACAGGTGCCAGAAAGAAGCTGTGTACATACAGGTGCCAGAAAAGAGCTGCGTACATACAGGTGCCAGAAAAGAGCTGTGTACATACAGGTGCCAGAAAAGAGCTGTGTACTTACAGGTGCCAGAAAAAAGCTGTGTACATACAGGTGCCAGAAAAGAGCTGTATATACAGGTGCCAGAAAAGAGCTGTGTACATGGAGCAGTTATATTGCGATTCTTACAGTTGATTCTGTTAATCCTCCTACAGAGACGGTCAGGCCCATCAGTACACAGTATCTGTAGTCGGGTAATGCCAGGAGCTGTGTGATGCGGGGGAAGGCCTGGGACGGAGCGTTCCAGTTCAGAGAATCTATCTGTGATCTGGTCAGAAACAAAAAAAAAAATCTGTCAGTATCACGAGTATGATGTGGTGTATTGCGGTGACATGTCTGCGCTGAATAGTGCATCATAACCCCTAAATTATCTTTCTTATGGGCGATTCCCGGTGGGGTCATCACTGTAATGTGAGATCGATACCTGTCAAATATCCTCTCCAGCGCCTCTCGGTGTGGAATGTTAGGGACTGGGGGGTCGCGTTGGTGCAGGAGCCGGAGGAAGACGGAACCGGCGTGAGCTCGGAAACGATCGATCTTCTCAGCCGCCTGCTGCGCCACGGAGCACATCATCCTCCGACAGCTGCGGAGGGAGCGGACAGCGACCATCACCGTAACGGAAGATCTGCACAAACCCCTGCTGAAATACTCTGTGCTGCGGAGGTGACTTACATGTCTTCTCCGATGAGCTCCGGCGCCGTCCTGACCAGCAGCAGTGTGACGTCCAGCAGCCCGGCCATGGCCGCCTCCCTCACCCTGCGCAGAAGATGAGCCTGAGACATTTCTAACATCAGCAAATACGGAAATATTCCAATAACTGGCAGCGTCATTATTATCTGTACAATGCTGCCACCCAGTGGTCAAACTCCAGTATGCAGGAGCTAAAGAAAACGATTTTTCCCACTTTTTTTATTTTTTTTAATCGGTGAGAACAGTCAGGAGAGGAAATGACAACACTCTCCGCAGATCCGGGTGACAGCAGTATGAGCAGGCGGGCAGAGCTCCCCTTACCAGGCCCCGACGTCCCCCCGGCTGTCCGTGGTGTAGTCGCTCATGCAGTTCAGCAGGGTGTTGTATACGAGGTCCACGTTCTCCCGGCACAGAACCTCCGATGGCGAGCCGGCTGCATCCACTCCGACACTCTGACACACCCTGCGAGACACGAGCATCCCACGTTACCAAAGGTTATGAGAGTTCAATGACAGCAAGCAGAGGTAGAATCAAGGATGAAAGAAGCATTGGTGTGAAAAGGAGGGAGGAGAAAGAAGCAGGGGGGAGGAAGGGCAGGGGAAGAAAAGCTGGGGGAGGAAGGACGGGGCAGGAAGGCCGGGGGAGGAAGGCTGGGGGAGCCAGGACAAAGGAGCAAGGACGGGGCACGAAGGCTGGGGGAGCAAGGACGGGGGAGCAAGGCCGGGGGAGGAAGAAAAAGAGAAACAGGAGTAAGAGGGGGTGCAGGAGGAAAAGGAACAGGGGGGAAAAGGAGCAGGGGGGAAAAGGAGCAGGGGGGAAAAGGAGCAGGGGGGAAAAGGAGCAGGGGGGAAAAGGAGCAGGGGGGAAAAGGAGCAGGGGGGAAAAGGAGCAGGGGGGAAAAGGAGCAGGGGGGAAAAGGAGCAGGGGGGAAAAGGAGCAGGGGGGAAAAGGAGCAGCGGGGAAAAGGAGCAGGGGGGATAAGGAGCAGGGGGGATAAGGAGCAGGGGGGAAAAGGAGCAGGGGGGAAAAGGAGCAGGGAAGGAAAGGAGCAGGGGGGGAAAGGAGCAGGGGGGGAAAGGAGCAGGGGGGGAAAGGAGCGGGGGGGAAAGGAGCAGGGGGGGAAAGGAGCAGGGGGGGAAAGGAGCAGGGGGGGAAAGGAGCAGGGGGGGAAAGGAGCAGGGGGGGAAAGGAGCAGGGGGGGAAAGGAGCAGGGGGGGAAAGGAGCAGGGGGGGGAAGGAGCAGGGGGGGAAAGGAGCAAGGGGGAAAAGGAGCAGGGGGGGAAGGAGCAGGGGGGAAAAGGAGCAGGAGGGGAAAGGAGCAGGAGGGGAAAGGAGCAGGGGGGAAAAGGAGCAGGGGGGAAAAGGAGCAGGGGGGAAAAGGAGCAGGGGGGAAAAGGAGCAGGGGAGAAAAGGAGCAGGGGGGAAAAGGAGCAGGGGGGAAAAGGAGCAGGGGGGAAAAGGAGCAGGGGGGAAAAGGAGCAGGGGGGAAAAGGAGCAGGGGGGAAAAGGAGCAGGGGGGAAAAGGAGCAGGGGGGAAAAGGAGCAGGAGGGAAAAGGAGCAGGAGGGAAAGGAGCAGGAGGGAAAGGAGCAGGAGGGAAAGGAGCAGGAGGGAAAGGAGCAGGAGGGAAAGGAACAGGAGGGAAAGGAACAGGAGGGAAAGGAGCAGGAGGGAAAGGAGCAAGAGCAAAAGGAGCAGGAGGGAAAGCAGCAGGAGGGAAAGCAGCAGGAGGGAAAGCAGCAGGAGGGAAAGCAGCAGGAGGGAGAGGAGCAGGAAGAAAAAGAAGGAAAAAAAGAAGGAAGAGGAGGAAGAGGAAGAAGGAAGAGGGGAAAGAGGAGGAAGAGGGGGAAGAGGAGGAAGAGGAAGAAAGAAGAGGAAGAGGAGGAGGAAGATGAGGAGGAGGAGGAAGATGAGGAAGAGGAGGAAGAGGAGGAGGAGGAGGAGTAGAAAGAAGAGAAAGAGGAAGAAGAGGAGGAGGAGCATGATAAAGAGAGGATGCGCTACATACTGGGACATGGCGGTCAGGGCGTCTCTTCTTGACTCGGCAAAGCTGACGTCCTTCCCGGAGATGGTGGTGACCTTCCTCAGACCGTCCAGAACCTAGAAGACAAGAAATGTCACCGAGATTCCCCAATGTATCACCGGGGCGAGGTGGCGAGGTATGAGGTCCAGGCCCGAGCCCCGGAGTGCCGCTTTATGTGCCGCTGAAGATGGGAGGGGGCACGTACATGTAACCTGTGTGGACAGAAGCTGCACCACACATTTATGCTCCAGTCACACGGAGACCCCCAACCACACCGGGACAAAGGCGGGAGTGCAGATCATCAGGGGGCACGGACAGGAGCGGGGATCCATACAGAGGCACGAGCTAGTTCTATTATGGGGGCACCACTACAGCCTGGCGCTAATATGCAGGTACTGGAATGTAGCATCACAGGAAGAAAGTACAGAGACCCCGGAGCATCGAGTACCTGCTGGAGCGTGTGCCGGAGCATGAACCGCGGCAGAGCACCGAGGGACAGAGAAAAGCCGCAGCGAGTCATCTCCTCCGCACTGCGCAGCTGAGCCGTGTAATACCCGATAATGTCACCTGCCAGAGACAAGACCGAGAAGAGGAGAAGGATAGCGGTTATATTCCTGCACATAAGAGCAGTATTATAGTAGTTATATTCCTGCACATAGGGGGCAGTATTATAGTAGTTATATTCTTGTATATAGGGGGCAGTATTATAGTAGTTATATTCTTGTATATAGGGGCAGTATTATAGTAGTTATATTCTTGTATATAGCGGCAGTATTATAGTAGTTATATTCTTGTACATAGGGGGCAGTATTATAGTAGTTATATTCTTGTATATAGGGGCAGTATTATAGTAGTTATATTCTTGTACATAGGGGCAGTATTATAGTAGTTATATTCTTGTACATAGGGGCAGTATTATTGTAGTTATATTCTTGTATATAGGGGCAGTATTATAGTAGTTATATTCTTGTACATAGGGGGCAGTATTATAGTAGTTATATTCTTGTATATAGGGGCAGTATTATAGTAGTTATATTCTTGTACATAGGGGCAGTATTATAGTAGTTATATTCTTGTACATAGGGGCAGTATTATAGTAGTTATATTCTTGTACATAGGGGCAGTATTATAGTAGTTATATTCTTGTATATAGGGGCAGTATTATAGTAGTTATATTCTTGTACATAGGGGCAGTATTATAGTAGTTATATTCTTGTATATAGGGGCAGTATTATAGTAGTTATATTCTTGTATATAGGGGCAGTATTATAGTAGTTATTTTCTTGTACATAGGGGCAGTATTATAGTAGTTATATTCTTGTACATAGGAGCAGTATTATAGTAGTTATATTCTTGTATATAGGGGCAGTATTATAGTAGTTATATTCTTGTATATAGGGGCAGTATTATAGTAGTTATATTCCTGTACAAAGGAGCAGTATTATAGTAGTTATATTCTTGTATATAGGGGCAGTATTATAGTAGTTATATTCCTGTACATAGGAGCAGTATTATAGTAGTTATATTCTTGTATATAGGAGCAGTATTATAGTAGTTATATTCTTGTATATAGGGGCAGTATTATAGTAGTTATATTCTTGTATATAGGGGCAGTATTATAGTAGTTATATTCTTGTACATAGGGGCAGTATTATAGTAGTTATATTCTTGTACATAGGGGCAGTATTATAGTAGTTATATTCTTGTATATAGGGGCAGTATTATAGTAGTTATATTCTTGTACATAGGGGCAGTATTATAGTAGTTATATTCTTGTATATAGGGGCAGTATTATAGTAGTTATATTCTTGTATATAGGGGCAGTATTATAGTAGTTATTTTCTTGTACATAGGGGCAGTATTATAGTAGTTATATTCTTGTATATAGGAGCAGTATTATAGTAGTTATATTCTTGTATATAGGGGCAGTATTATAGTAGTTATATTCTTGTATATAGGGGCAGTATTATAGTAGTTATATTCCTGTACAAAGGAGCAGTATTATAGTAGTTATATTCTTGTATATAGGGGCAGTATTATAGTAGTTATATTCCTGTACATAGGAGCAGTATTATAGTAGTTATATTCTTGTATATAGGAGCAGTATTATAGTAGTTATATTCTTGTATATAGGGGCAGTATTATAGTAGTTATATTCTTGTATATAGGGGCAGTATTATAGTAGATATATTCTTGTACATAGGGGCAGTATTATAGTAGTTATATTCTTGTACATAGGAGCAGTATTATAGTAGTTATATTCTTGTATATAAGGCAGTATTATAGTAGTTATATTCTTGTACATAGGGGCAGTATTATAGTAGTTATATTCTTGTATATAGGGGCAGTATTATAGTAGTTATATTCTTGTACATAGAGGGCAGTATTATAGTAGTTATATTCTTGTACATAGGGAGCAGTATTATAGTAGTTATATTCTTGTATATAGGAGCAGTATTATAGTAGTTATATTCTTGTATATAGGGGCAGTATTATAGTAGTTATATTCTTGTACATAGGGGCAGTATTATAGTAGTTATATTCTTGTACATAGGAGCAGTATTATAGTAGTTATATTCTTGTATATAAGGCAGTATTATAGTAGTTATATTCTTGTATATAGGGGCAGTATTATAGTAGTAATATTCTTGTACATAGGAGCAGTATTATAGTAGTTATATTCTTGTATATAGGGGCAGTATTATAGTAGTTATATTCTTGTATATAGGGGGCTGTATTATAGTAGTTATATTCTTGTACATAGGAGCAGTATTATAGTAGTTATATTCTTGTATATAGGGGGCAGTATTATAGTAGTTATATTCTTGTACATAGGGGCAGTATTATAGTAGTTATATTCTTGTACATAGGGGCTGTATTATAGTAGTTATATTCTTGTATATAGGGGCAGTATTATAGTAGTTATATTCTTGTATATAGGGGGCAGTATTATAGTAGTTATATTCTTGTACATAGAGGGCAGTATTATAGTAGTTATATTCTTGTATATAGGAGCAGTATTATAGTAGTTATATTCTTGTATATAGGGGCAGTATTATAGTAGTTATATTCTTGTACATAGGAGCAGTATTATAGTAGTTATATTCCTGTATATAGGGAGCAGTATTATAGTAGTTATATTCTTGTATATAGGGGCAGTATTATAGCAGTTATATTCTTGTATATAGGGGCAGTATTATAGCAGTTATATTCTTGTATATAGGGGGCAGTATTATAGTAGTTATATTCCTGTACATAGGGGCAGTATTATAGTAGTTATATTCTTGTATATAGGGGCAGTATTATAGCAGTTATATTCTTGTATATAGGGGCAGTATTATAGCAGTTATATTCTTGTACATAGGGGCAGTATTATAGCAGTTATATTCTTGTATATAGGGGCAGTATTATAGCAGTTATATTCTTGTACATAGGTAGCAGTATTATAGCAGTTATATTCTTGTACATAGGGGCAGTATTATAGTAGTTATATTCTTGTACATAGGGAGCAGTATTATAGCAGTTATATTCTTGTATATAGGGGCAGTATTATAGCAGTTATATTCTTGTATATAGGGGGCAGTATTATAGTAGTTATATTCCTGTACATAGGGGCAGTATTATAGTAGTTATATTCTTGTATATAGGGGCAGTATTATAGTTGTCATATTCTTATACATAGGAGCAGTATTATAGTAGTTATATTCTTGTATATAGGGGCAGTATTATAGTAGTTATATTCTTGTACATAGGGGCAGTATTATAGTAGTTATATTCTTGTATATAGGGGCAGTATTATAGTAGTTATATTCTTGTACATAGGGGCAGTATTATAGCAGTTATATTCTTGTATATAGGGGCAGTATTATAGCAGTTATATTCTTGTATATAGGGGGCAGTATTATAGTAGTTATATTCTTGTACATAGGGGCAGTATTATAGTAGTTATATTCTTGTACATAGGGACAGTATTATAGCAGTTATATTCTTGTATATAGGGGCAGTATTATAGCAGTTATATTCTTGTATATAGGGGCAGTATTATAGTAGTTATATTCTTGTACATAGGGAGCAGTATTATAGCAGTTATATTCTTGTATATAGGTGGCAGTATTATAGTAGTTATATTCTTGTATATAGGGGGCAGTATTATAGTAGTTATTTCTTGTATATAGGGGGCAGTATTATAGTAGTTATATTCTTGTATATAGGGGGCAGTATTATAGTAGTTATATTCCTGTACATAGGAGCAGTATTATAATAGTTATATTCTTGTATATAGGGGCAGTATTATAGTAGTTATATTCTTGTACATAGGGGCAGTATTATAATAGTTATATTCTTGTATATAGGGGCAGTATTATAGTAGTTATATTCTTGTACATAGGGGCAGTATTATAGTAGTTATATTCTTGTATATAGGGGCAGTATTATAGTAGTTATATTCTTGTATATAGGGGGAGTATTATAGTAGTTATATTCTTGTACATAGGGGCAGTATTATAGTAGTTATTCTCTTGTATATAGGGGCAGTATTATAGTAGTTATATTCTTGTATATAGGGGCAGTATTATAGTAGTTATATTCTTGTACACAGGGGCAGTATTATAGTAGTTATACTCTTGTATATAGGGGCAGTATTATAGCAGTTATATTCTTGTATATAGGGGCAGTATTATAGCAGTTATATTCTTGTATATAGGGGGCAGTATTATAGTAGTTATATTCTTGTATATAAGGGGCAGTATTATAGTAGTTATATTCTTGTATATAGGGGCAGTATTATAGTAGTTATATTCTTGTATATAGGAGCAGTATTATAGCAGTTATATTCTTGTACATAGGGGCAGTATTATAGTAGTTATATTCTTGTACATAGGAGCAGTATTATAGTAGTTATATTATTGTACATAGGGGGCAGTATTATAGCAGTTATATTCTTGTACATAGGGGGCAGTATTATAGCAGTGATATTCCTGTACACAGGGGGCAGTATTATAGCAGTGATATTCCTGTACACAGGGGGCAGTATTATAGCAGTGATATTCCTGTACACAGGGGGCAGTATTATAGTAGTGATATTCCTGTACACAGGGGGCAGTATTATAGTAGTTATATTCTTGTATATAGGGGGCAGTATTATAGTAGTTATATTCTTGTATATAGGGGGCAGTATTATAGTAGTTATATTCTTGTATATAGGGGGCAGTATTATAGTAGTTATATTCTTGTACATAGGGGCAGTATTATAGTAGTTATATTCTTGTATATAGGGGGCAGTATTATAGTAGTTATATTCCTGTACATAGGGGCAGTATTATAATAGTTATATTCTTGTATATAGGGGCAGTATTATAGTAGTTATATTCTTGTACATAGGGGCAGTATTATAATAGTTATATTCTTGTATATAGGGGCAGTATTATAGTAGTTATATTCTTGTACATAGGGGCAGTATTATAGTAGTTATATTCTTGTATATAGGGGCAGTATTATAGTAGTTATATTCTTGTATATAGGGGGGAGTATTATAGTAGTTATATTCTTGTACATAGGGGCAGTATTATAGTAGTTATTGTCTTGTATATAGGGGCAGTATTATAGTAGTTATATTCTTGTATATAGGGGCAGTATTATAGTAGTTATATTCTTGTACACAGGGGCAGTATTATAGTAGTTATACTCTTGTATATAGGAGCAGTATTATAGCAGTTATATTCTTGTACATAGGGGCAGTATTATAGTAGTTATATTCTTGTATATAGGGGGCAGTATTATAGTAGTTATATTCTTGTATATAGGGGCAGTATTATAGTAGTTATATTCTTGTATATAGGAGCAGTATTATAGCAGTTATATTCTTGTACATAGGGGCAGTATTATAGTAGTTATATTCTTGTACATAGGAGCAGTATTATAGTAGTTATATTCTTGTACATAGGGGCAGTATTATAGTAGTTATATTCTTGTACATAGGGGGCAGTATTATAGCAGTGATATTCCTGTACACAGGGGGCAGTATTATAGCAGTGATATTCCTGTACACAGGGGGCAGTATTATAGTAGTGATATTCCTGTACACAGGGGGCAGTATTATAGTAGCTATATTCTTGTACATAGGGGCAGTATTATAGTAGTTATATTCTTGTATATAGGGCAGTATTATAGTAGTTATATTCTTGTATATAGGGGGGAGTATTATAGTAGTTATATTCTTGTACATAGGGGCAGTATTATAGTAGTTATTCTCTTGTATATAGGGGCAGTATTATAGTAGTTATATTCTTGTATATAGGGGCAGTATTATAGTAGTTATATTCTTGTACATAGGGGCAGTATTATAGTAGTTATATTCTTGTATATAGGGCAGTATTATAGTAGTTATATTCTTGTATATAGGGGGCAGTATTATAGTAGTTATATTCTTGTATATAGGGGGCAGTATTATAGTAGTTATATTCTTGTACATAGGGGCAGTATTATAGTAGTTATATTCTTGTATATAGGGAGCAGTATTATAGTAGTTATATTCTTGTATATAGGGGGCAGTATTATAGTAGTTATATTCTTGTATATAGGGGGCAGTATTATAGTAGTTATATTCTTGTATATAGGGAGCAGTATTATAGTAGTTATATTCTTGTATATAGGGAGCAGTATTATAGTAGTTATATTCTTGTATATAGGGGGCAGTATTATAGTAGTTATATTCTTGTACATAGGGGCAGTATTATAGTAGTTATATTCTTGTACATAGGGAGCAGTATTAGAGTAGTTATATTCTTGTATATAGGGGGCAGTATTATAGTAGTTATATTCTTGTATATAGGGGGCAGTATTATAGTAGTTATATTCTTGTATATAGGGAGCAGTATTATAGTAGTTATATTCTTGTATATAGGGGGCAGTATTATAGTAGTTATATTCTTGTATATAGGAGCAGTATTATAGTAGTTATATTCTTGTATATAGGGAGCAGTATTATAGTAGTTATATTCTTGTATATAGGGACAGTATTATAGTAGTTATATTCTTGTATATAGGGAGCAGTATTATAGTAGTTATATTCTTGTATATAGGGAGCAGTATTATAGTAGTTATATTCTTGTATATAGGGGGCAGTATTATAGTAGTTATATTCTTGTATATAGGGGGCAGTATTATAGTAGTTATATTCTTGTATATAGGGGGCAGTATTATAGTAGTTATATTCTTGTATATAGGGAGCAGTATTATAGTAGTTATATTCTTGTATATAGGGGGCAGTATTATAGTAGTTATATTCTTGTATATAGGAGCAGTATTATAGTAGTTATATTCTTGTATATAGGGAGCAGTATTATAGTAGTTATATTCTTGTATATAGGGACAGTATTATAGTAGTTATATTCTTGTATATAGGGAGCAGTATTATAGTAGTTATATTCTTGTATATAGGGAGCAGTATTATAGTAGTTATATTCTTGTATATAGGGGGCAGTATTATAGTAGTTATATTCTTGTATATAGGGGGCAGTATTATAGTAGTTATATTCTTGTATATAGGGGGCAGTATTATAGTAGTTATATTCTTGTATATAGGGAGCAGTATTATAGTAGTTATATTCTTGTATATAGGGGGCAGTATTATAGTAGTTATATTCTTGTATATAGGAGCAGTATTATAGTAGTTATATTCTTGTATATAGGGAGCAGTATTATAGTAGTTATATTCTTGTATATAGGGGGCAGTATTATAGTAGTTATATTCTTGTATATAGGGGGCAGTATTATAGTAGTTATATTCTTGTATATAGGGGGCAGTATTATAGTAGTTATATTCTTGTATATAGGGAGCAGTATTATAGTAGTTATATTCTTGTATATAGGGGGCAGTATTATAGTAGTTATATTCTTGTATATAGGAGCAGTATTATAGTAGTTATATTCTTGTATATAGGGAGCAGTATTATAGTAGTTATATTCTTGTATATAGGGGGCAGTATTATAGTAGTTATATTCTTGTACATAGGGGCAGTATTATAGTAGTTATATTCTTGTACATAGGGAGCAGTATTATAGTAGTTATATTCTTGTATATAGGGGGCAGTATTATAGTAGTTATATTCTTGTATATAGGGGGCAGTATTATAGTAGTTATATTCTTGTATATAGGGAGCAGTATTATAGTAGTTATATTCTTGTATATAGGGGGCAGTATTATAGTAGTTATATTCTTGTATATAGGAGCAGTATTATAGTAGTTATATTCTTGTATATAGGGAGCAGTATTATAGTAGTTATATTCTTGTATATAGGGACAGTATTATAGTAGTTATATTCTTGTATATAGGGAGCAGTATTATAGTAGTTATATTCTTGTATATAGGGAGCAGTATTATAGTAGTTATATTCTTGTATATAGGGGGCAGTATTATAGTAGTTATATTCTTGTATATAGGAGCAGTATTATAGTAGTTATATTCTTGTATATAGGGAGCAGTATTATAGTAGTTATATTCTTGTATATAGGGAGCAGTATTATAGTAGTTATATTCTTGTATATAGGGGGCAGTATTATAGTAGTTATATTCTTGTATATAGGAGCAGTATTAGAGTAGTTATATTCTTGTATATAGGGGGCAGTATTATAGTAGTTATATTCTTGTATATAGGGGGCAGTATTATAGTAGTTATATTCTTGTATATAGGGGCAGTATTATAGTAGTTATATTCCTGTATATAGGGGCAGTATTATAGTAGTTATATTCTTGTATATAGGGGCAGTATTATAGTAGTTATATTCCTGTATATAGGGGCAGTATTATAGTAGTTATATTCTTGTATATAGGGGCAGTATTATAGTAGTTATATTCTTGTATATAGGGGCAGTATTATGGTAGTTATATTCTTGTATATAGGGGACAGTATTATAGTAGTTATATTCTTGTATATAGGGGGCAGTATTATAGTAGTTATATTCTTGTATATAGGAGACAGTATTATAGTAGTTATATTCTTGTATATAGGAGCAGTATTATAGTAGTTATATTCTTGTACATAGGGGCAGTATTATAGTAGTTATATTCTTGTACATAGGGGCAGTATTATAGTAGTTATATTCTTGTACATAGGGGCAGTATTATAGTAGTTATATTCTTGTACATAGGGGGCAGTATTAGGCTATGTGCGCACTTACCGGATTTTTCGCGGATTTTCCGCGGATTTGCTGCATGTTTCGCTGCAGAAAATGTTCATAACATCTCTGCAGTGAATCACCAGCAAATCCTATGGAGAAAAAAAATCCTGTGCGCACTGGGCGGAATTTGACAGCTGCATGTTTTGCTGCCGGATTCCCGCAGCAAAAACAAGTGCATGTCACTTCTTTTCCGCACATCGTTGCGGGATTTCACTCCATTGACTCCAATGTTAATCATGAAATCCCGCAGGGAATAACGCAGGCAGCAAATTCTGTGCGGTTCACTGCGTTTTCCTGCGTTATTTCCTGCGGTATTTTGCGGTTTACCTCCGGTAATGTACATCACTTGCTTGCGGTTTTGCAGGGAAGTGATGTCATTACAGGAACAGGAAGCCGTGCAGAGTAAACACACACACAGATCAGACACAGAACACATCACAGACATAGATCACATAGACACAGACACATAGAACACACATAGAAAGCAAACGGAAATATAGAAAAAAAAGAACGTGGGCTCCGCTGCATATTTACCGTCCAGCCGAGGTAAGCACACAGCGGCGGCCCGGTATTCTCAGGCTGGGGAGGGACAGGGGCAGGGGTAATGTCCCCCGCCTCACTCCCCCTCCGGCAGCCGAGAATATCAGCCGCAGCTGCCCCGGCACAGTCGCATGCAATATGCGGCACTGCCGGCGTGTCCTCGGCTCTTCTTGCCACCGTGTAGCAGTGGTGACAAGGTAATACAAGGGGTTAATGGTGATGGGGGACCACCGCCATTAACCCCAGGCTTGATCATGGCAGCGTCTATGTGAGAGCTGACATGATCAACCCGTAAGTAAAGTGAAAAAAACACAGACACCGAAAAATCCTTTATTTTAAATAAAACCAACAAGCCTCGTTCACCATTTTATTAACCCCTCCCGCACCAAAGCTCCGGCGTAATCCACACAGCTCCGACATCCACAGCTCCGGCTCCGGCGTCCTGCACTGCTGACATCCAGCCGCGACTGTCACAGACACAGCGCTGAATGCAGCAGACAGCAGAGGTAATTACCGGTCATTTCCCACGGCCGGTAATGTGAACTCACTGCCGACCGTGGGAAATGCAGCGATCTGTCCTCTATCTATCTATCTATCTATCTGTCTATCTATCTATCCCTCTGTCTATTCTTCTGTCTATCTACTATCAGAATTAAATGTATTTTTTTTTTTTTTTTCTTCAATGTGCTTTATTGCATTGAATGCAATAAAGCACATCCCAACCCGCACGCGGCAAAACCGCGGCAATACCGCGAACAATACCGCGGTAAAGCCGCGGCAAACCGCATGCGGTTTTCGGGTGCGGTTTCCCGCAGTTTTTTACCGCGGGTGCGGTAATCTTTGAGAGGATGCGGAATTTTCTCAAGAAAATTCCATTTCCCAGTGCGCACAGAGCCTTATAGTAGTTATATTCTTGTATATAGGGGCAGTATTATAGCAGTGATATTCCTGTACACAGGGGGCAGTATTATAGTAGTTATATTCTTGTACATAGGGGCAGTATTATAGTAGTTATATTCCTGTACACAGGGGGCAGTATTATAGTAGTTATATTCTTGTACATAGGGGCAGTATTATAGCAGTGATATTGCTGTACACAGGGGGCAGTATTATAGCAGTGATATTCGTGTACACAGGGGGCAGTATTATAGCAGTGATATTCCTGTACACAGGGGGCAGTAGTGAGCTGGTGCCATCAGACTCTTGCAGGGAGGCTTTTCTCGCTGTGGGGTTGGGTCTCTTCTTTCGTCCCCCGGGGCGTCTTTTCCTTCCTGTGACACATGTTATATATAGGGCAGGTGTTGCCGTATGATGCGGTTTCTGGTTTGGCGGCACAGGTGTGACGCAGGGCTGGGTCTGACTGAGGATGGTAATTGCCCGTGTTGTTTGTTGCTGTAATTGACGTGGTCCCTTTAAGCAGACGGCTGCGGGTGACTCACTCACCTTGTGTGACCGGATCGACCTCTCCGTCCGGTCCTTGGTAAAACTCCTTACACACGGCAGACAGGGCAGAGACCGCGGCTTCCTGCAGGCAGAGGACGGGATTAGCACATCACAGGGACCGGAGAGCGGCCACACCATCACTATGTGGCGGTATTACACTGTATATACACATACACCCACCTTTATCTTCTGTCGGGCCGCACTGGAGAAGAGGTGAAGGCTTTTCAGGGAATCGTTGATAAGATTCTGCCATTCGGCTGAAAAACACAAACCGCCAGTGCGGTCACTGATGGGCGGTCACTGATGGGCGGTCACTGATGGGCGGGCAGAGTGCGGCGGGCACAAGCCAGATATATAAGGAAACGAGGATGCAACGTACGGCGGGGTCACTACTCACCAACCGTAGCCCGGCCCGGGGCTGGGATTTTGGAGAGGGAAAGCTTCTCTATTAGATAGCAAACTGGAGAAAAAGAAAAATATTGATCAAAGACGTCCCCAGAGACCTCGCGGCCGACGTCCCCAGAGACCTCGCGGCCGACGTCCCCAGAGACCTCGCGGCCGACGTCCCCAGAGACCTCGCGGCCGACGTCCCCAGAGACCTCGAGGCCGACGTCCCCAGAGACCTCGAGGCCGACGTCCCCAGAGACCTCGCGGCCGACGTCCCCAAAGACCTCGAGGCCGACGTCCCCAGAGACCTCGCGGCCGACGTCCCCAGAGACCTCGCGGCCGACCTCCCCAGAGACCTCGCGGCCGACCTCCCCAGAGACCTCGCGGCCGACCTCCCCAGAGACCTCGCGGCCGACCTCCCCAGAGACCTCGCGGCCGACCTCCCCAGAGACCTCGCGGCCGACCTCCCCGGAGACCTCGCGGCCGACCTCCCCGGAGACCTCGAGGCCGACGTCCCCGGAGACCTCGAGGCCGACGTCCCCGGAGACCTCGAGGCCGACGTCCCCGGAGACCTCGCGGCCGACGCCCCCGGAGACCTCGCGGCCGACGCCGCCGGAGACCTCGCGGCCGACGTCGCCGGAGACCTCGCGGCCGACGTCGCCGGAGACCTCGCGGCCGACGTCGCCGGAGACCTCGCGGCCGACGTCGCCGGAGACCTCGCGGCCGACGTCGCCGGAGACCTCGCGGCCGACGTCGCCGGAGACCTCGCGGCCGACGTCGCCTGAGACCTCGCGGATATCACGCCTCTGCCCTAACACAATAATGAGGGAGTGAAGTCTGATCAGTAAGGACTCCTCGCAGCTAAACTAGGGGGGCTCTGATAGCCGCCACTTGCTCCCCAAAATTCTTTAAAACAATGGCCCAACACCCACGTCATTAGGCTTCAAAACCTCACTGGCCACAGGAATCAGAAGAGCCTCTGGCAGGGGAGGACAATCCGCTCCACCTAAATCCCTATAATACATCTATGACAAGGTGGAGTAATCCGGCTCCACGTCGTGACAGACGGAAACCTCGTAATGCTGATCCCGGGTATAGCCCATTACTGAGATGGAGACCCATGAGGATCATCAGGGGCTCACACAAGCTTACCTGCAGGTCTCATCAGCTCCCCTCCGAGACCCCTAGGAAGAGATGACACCAAGTTATTAATGGGATGAACAGAGACCCCCCAAAAATATCCCAATATTGTTTGCTACAATCATGTGTGGGGGAACCATGGGGGGGGCCGAGCCCGAAGCCTAAGGCTGCACTACTGAGACCTTGCGAGGATCCGTCTCTCCCCCCTATGGAGCGTCGTAGTGGCTCTGACTTGGTCACCACCGTCTGAGTTTGTCATGTGAACCGTTCCCCATGATTCACGTATTCTCCGTGTTAATGGACATAAGATGAGTGCGAGACAATGAGGACTCCGCCCTGACATTACCGAGGACGGCAGAGCCTCCCAACAGGAGATTAGGGCAGGCGGCGGTGGTAAAAGTAGCCCTTCAGCAACAGAAAACACCCGATTCCTGCCGTCTGCACCATCATCGGTGACAGCGGCGGTGGTCCTGCTGTCAGGAGGAGACAAAGGGCTAAGGAATGTGTCCGATCGGCCGACACAATGAAGGATTCTGCTTAGTCTGCAGTCTATAGTCACAGCATCATCAAGGCGGATTCATGGTCTGTAAGCCGCCATATTCAAAGAAGAGCGACGCCTGCACAGTCCAGCTGATGAGGAGGTCCAAATCCCACTGATCGAGTCAAACAGCTGTCAGCCATGCAGTTATTACATAGCGGACACTACTGGAAATGTGCGGTATGACATAGAGGTTTATTAATTTTTTTTTAATACATTTTTAGGTACCGTCAAGTCTGAAAAATTCCGATAAAAATGGAAAAATTAGTTCAAAATAAATAAATAAAACATAAAAAAATGAAAGAAATTATCAAAACGTAGTAGCTAACAAAGTTGGCATCAATAATAAAACGTCAGCTCATTGTGGACAAAAATAATTAGGGTCCCGCAGTGGGCACGGCTCATACCCCAGGAAAAAAAAAAAAAAAAAGATAGACATTATCAAAACATAGTAGCTAACTTTAAATTGGCACCAATAAAAAGAGTTAGCTTATCGTGGTAAAAAAAAATGTGGGTCCCGCTGTGGGCATGGCTCATACCCCAAGGAAATAAAAAAGAAATGAAAAACTAAATGCTGGAAATTAACATAACGTCGCAGTTAACCTTACAACGGCACCAATAAAATAAGTCAGCTCGTCATGGATAAAACTAATTAGGGCCCCGCTGTGGGCACAGCTCATACCCCAGGAAATGAGAAAAAAATATGATAGAAATTATCAAAACGTAGTAGTTAACCTTAAATTGGCACCAATAAAATAAGTCAATTCATCATGGACATAACTAATTAAGGTCCCACTATGGGCACGGCTCATACCCCCAGGAAATGGGAAAAATAAAATAAAAAAAGAAACGAAAAAAAAAGATAGAAATGATCAATACGTAGTAGTTAACCTTAAATTGGCACTAATAAAATAAGTGAATTCATCATGAATAAAACTAAATAGCGTCCCGCTGTGGGCACGGCTCATACCCCCAGAAAATGGGAAAAAAAAAACGAAAAAAAAAAAGATATAATTATCAAAATGTAGTAGTTAACCTTAAATTGGCACCAATAAAATAAGTCAATTCATCATGAAAAAAACTAATAAGGGTCCCGCTGGGGGCACTGCTCCTACCCCCAGGAAATAGGAAAAAGAAAATAAAAAAATGAAAAAAAAGATAGAAATGATCAAAATGTAGTAGTTAACCTTAAATTGGCACTAAAAAAATAAGTGAATTCATCATGAACAAAACTAATTAGGGTCCCGCTGTGGGCACGGCTCATACCCCCAGGAAATGGGAAAAAAAAAATGAAAAAAGAAATAAAAAAAAAAATATAAATGATCAAAACGTTGTAGTTAACCTTAACCCCTTCAGCCCCAAGCCTATTTTGACCCTAAAGACCAGGCCATTTTTTGCAATTTTGACCAGTGTCACTTTATGAGGTTATAACTCTGTAACGCTTCAACGGATCCCGGTGATTCTGAGATTGTTTTCTCGTGTCATATTGGGCTTCATGTTAGTGGTAAATTTAGGCCAATATTTTTTGCGTTTCTTTGTGAAAAAAACGGAAATTTCGCAAAAATTTTTTAATTTTCAAACTTTTAATTTTTATGCTCTAAAACCAACGAGACATATGACACAAAATAATTAATAAATAACATTTCCCACATGTCTACTTTACATCAGAACAATTTTGGGGAAAAAAAAAAAAAAAAATTTAAGGAAGTTATAGGGGTTCAAAGTTTATGAGCAATTTCTCATTTTTACAACAAAATTTACAAAGCCACTTTTTTTTAGGGACCACATCACATTTGAAGCGATTTTGAAAGGTCTACATGACACAAAACACCCAAAAGTGACACCATTCCAAGAACGGCACCCCTCAGGCTACTCAAAACCACATTCAAGAAGGTTATTAACCCTTCAGGTGCTTCACAGTAACTAAAGCAATGTGGAAGGAAAAAATGAACATTTTACTTTTTGCAACAAAAATGTTAATTTAGCCTCAAATATTGCATATTCACAAGGGTAGCAGGATTAAATGTCCCCCCAAAATTTGTTGGGCAATTTCTTCTGAGCACGCAGATACCTCATATGTGGCGAAAAACCACTGTTTGGGCGCACGGCAGGACTCGGAAGGGAAGGAGCGTCATTTGACTTTTTGAACAGAAAATTAGCTAGAATCGTTAGCCGCACCATGTTGCGTTTGGAGAGCCCCTGAGGTGCCGAAACAGTGGAGCTCCCCCACATGTGACCCCATTTTGGAAACTAGACACCTCATGGAATTTATCTAGATGTTTATTGAGCATTTTGAACCTCTGGGGGCTTCACAAAAGTTAATAGAGTTGAGCCGTGAAAATATTTTTTGCTCAGAATGCAAGGAGCGCCATTTCTGGGATAATTAGCGTATTCCATGTTGTGTTTGGAGACTCCCTGAGGTGCTGAAACAGTGGAGCTCCCCCACATGTGACCCCATTTTGAAAACTAGACCCCCATGGCATAGAAAAAAAAAAAATAGGGCGCACACACAAATGTTCTGCAAAAAAGGGGGGGGGACTAGGTGGGATGGAAAAAAGAAGTCCTGTCCAAAGTCGAGTACGACTGCAGGACGATTGCTGATCAGGTACCTAATTGTTCAAGTTTTTTTTTTTTTATTTGGGGTGCACAAAAAAAAGCAAAAACTAGAGTAACAATTACGTACCTGATCAGCACTTGGCGGCAAGCAGGTGGGGGAGGACGGGGGGGGAGAGGGAGTGGGAGATGCGATTGGGGATAGTTAGAAAAGAGCCACGAACAATACTTACAGGATGGATCAAAACAGCGGCAGATGGGGGGGCAGCGGCATATATAGGGAGCATCTGTGAATGTGAGACGGTGGCGGCTGGGATAGGGTGGGGGCAGATGGGAGAGGGCGCAGTGGATGCAGGAGCGGCAGAGGATGGGGGGAAGGGGGGATGGGAGGGAAGGGGAGTGGGAGGTGAGATTGGGGATAGTTACCCTACAGGATGGATCTAGGCAGCAGGATCACAGGAGATGAAGGAGGCAGCAGATCGGGGAGGGTGAGAAGTGGGAGAGGGAGCGCAGCGCAGATAACGGGTGAGACAGGTGAGCAGAGCAATCACGGGGGTGACAGGTGGAGGGAGAGCGGACCACAGATCACGGGGGTGACAGGGGAGGGAGCACACATCACGGGGGTGACAGGGGAGGGAGCACACATCACGGGGGTGACAGGGGAGGGAGCACACATCACGGGGGTGACAGGGGAGGGAGCACACATCACGGGGGTGACAGGGGAGGGAGCACACATCACGGGGGTGACAGGGGAGAGAGCACACATCACGGGGGTGACAGGGGAGGGAGCACACATCACGGGGGTGACAGGTGAGGGAGCACAGATCACGGGGGTCACAGGTGAGGGAGCACAGATCACGGGGGTGACAGGGGAGGGAGCACACATCACGGGGGTGACAGGGGAGGGAGCACACATCACGGGGGTGACAGGGGAGGGAGCACACATCACGGGGGTGACAGGGGAGGGAGCACAGATCACGGGGGTGACAGGGGAGGGAGCACACATCACGGGGGTGACAGGGGAGGGAGCACACATCACGGGGGTGACAGGGGAGGGAGCACAGATCACGGGGGTGACAGGTGAGGGAGCACAGATCACGGGGGTGACAGGTGAGGGAGCACAGATCACGGGGGTGACAGGTGAGGGAGCACAGATCACGGGGGTGACAGGGGAGGGAGCACACATCACGGGGGTGACAGGGGAGGGAGCACACACCACGGGGGTGACAGGGGAGGGAGCACAGATCACGGGGGTGACAGGTGAGGGAGCACACATCACGGGGGTGACAGGGGAGGGAGCACACATCACGGGGGTGACAGGGGAGGGAGCACACATCACGGGGGTGACAGGGGAGGGAGCAAACATCACGGGGGTGACAGGGGAGGGGGCGGGTAGTCGATCACGGGGGTGAGAGGTGGGGGGGAGCGTGCAGCACATCACGGAGGGGAGGGGGCGAGCAGCACATAACGGAGGAGAGGGGTGCGCAGCCGATCATGAGGGGGAGGGGCCGGGCGGCACATAACGGAGGAGAGGGAGTGCGCAGCACATAATGGAGGAGAGGGAGCGCGCAGCACATAACGGAGGAGAGGGGGCGGGCACCGATCACGAGGGGTAGGGGCCAGGCAGCACATAACGGAGGAGAGGGGGCGAGCACCGATCACGAGGGGGAGGGGCCGGGCAGCACATAACGGAGGAGAGGGAGCGCGCAGCACATAACGGAGAGGGGGCGGGGCCAGGCAGCACATAACGTAGGAGAGGGAGCGCACAGCACATAACGGTGGAGAGGGGATGGGCACCAATCACGAGGGGGAGGGGCCGGGCAGCAGATCGGGGGGAGCGGTGGCACTGTGGCAGATGGAGGGCGGCGGCGGATCGGGAGGCTTTTTGCCGGTTTCATACAGTGCAATGGCAGCGCGGCAACTTCCGGGTCCCATGCTCCGGTCACATAACAACATGGAACCGGAGCTTGTTGCCCTGCCATTGCACTGTATACACTCACTGTGGGTGCTGGCGTGCTGCAGGGACCAACAAGTGAAGCTGAATAGCTGATGGGGGCGGTCACCGGCAACAGGTCCACTGTGATTGGAGAGATCAGTCACAAGGCCGATCTCTCCAATCAGAGCTACTGGAGCTGGGGGAGGGTGATCCAGTGAGGTCACCCAGCTCCAGCCAATGGCCAGTGCTACAGCTACACTGGTCAGGGCTGGATTTCAATGTTTCAGTCACTTTAAATGGCTAGAACATTACAGTGGCTGTGATTGGTTGAGCGGCGTTCGTCAGCCAATCACAGCCTCCGTAGGTCCGGGGAGGAGGCACCACCCCTCCTGAGGTCAGGTACAGGTCCCCTCCTCCCCGAATCTGCGGTTTGTGTTAACAGATCGCAGTCACCGGAGGCTCCGGTGCCGCAATTCCGCCATGACGGAAAGATCCGTCCTTGGTCGTTAAGGCCCAGGGCACCATGACGGATCTTTCCATCCATGGTCGTGAAGGGGTTAAATTGGCACCAATAAAAAGAGTCAGCTCACCGTGGACAAAACTAATTAGGGTACCGCTGTGGGCACGACTCATACCCCAGAAAATGAGAAAAAAAAATATAGAAATTATTGAAACGTAGTAGCTGACATTAAATTGGTACCAATAAAAAGTCAGCTCATAGTGGACAAAAATAATTATGGTCCTGCTATGGGCATGGCTCATACCCCCAGGAAATGGGAAAAAAATGAAAAAAGAAATGAAAAAAAAAAAAAGACATTATTGAAACGTCGTAGTTAACCTTAAACTGGCACCAATAAAAAAAAGTCAGCACATCGTAGACAAAACTAAATAGGGTCCTGCTATGGGCACGGCTCATACCCCCAGGAAATGAAGAAACAAAAAGAAATTAAACAAAGAAATTAAAAAAAGATATGGAAAAAAAGAAGAATTATCAAAACATTAAACTGACAGGAAAAATGTCAGCTCGTCGCGTACAAAAATAATTAGGGTCCTGCTGTGGGCACGGTTCATACCCCCAGGGCCAGTAAGTGTGATCTGCCCTAGATCTGTGCCCTCCAGATGGAGAGGCCATGATTCTGAGTGAGCGTACATCCGTAAGACGAGTATTCGGAGAATTTCCAAGCCTACAGGTAAGTAACGGCAACTTCCTCATAGCGAACGTGGCTAACATTGCAGAGCCGACAGGTGGATGGCGGCGGAATGTCACCCCGGGGCACGGCTCAGACTGTATACACAGACGCTCCCCCTTATATGGTGCCAGTCTCTATATACACTGGACCTCCCCCTCATTCAGTGTCAGCCTCTATACGGCCTCCCCCGCTCTCCCCGATGGACCAGCAGGAGTAGTTGTGGTGGCCATGATGCTCTCACCTGTACAGCTGACGCTCCTGGAGCTGAAATAGAAGAAGATATGGACGTCAGTGATGAAACCCAACACCAGACGCCTCGCTACTTCCAACAGGGGATCATCAGAAGATTCCTGACATATCGGGGCAGAGCGGCTGACACAAAGCTCCAAACCCCCAGCACAGGCGCAGCATGATCACAGCAGCCTGGATACCGGCAACCTCCACTAGAGGGTGCTCCCTGTACACAGGATATGCGGGGACTCATCAGCTCCCCCAGTGGTGGCTGCGAGACATCACAACACTGAACCAGAAACAGCTACTTACCGCTCCATGTACAGACAGCAACCCCGATATCACCTCACTGCCCAGGAGGTCCGCCACCGGCCTGCAAGAGAAAGGGCGCATGTAAAGCAGAACAGAGAGCGCAGCTCTGGAGTATAATACAGGATCAGTAATGTAATGTATGTGCACAGTGACTGGACCAGCAGAATAGTGAGCGCAGCTCTGGAGTATAAAACAGGATCAGTAATGTAATGTATGTACACAGTGACTGCACTAGCAGAATAGTGAGTGCAGCTCTGGAGTATAAAACAGGATCAGTAATGTAATGTATGTACACAGTGACTGCCCCAACAGAATAGTGAGTGCAGCTCTGGAGTATAATACAGGAGGTAACTCAGGATCAGTAATGTAATGTATGTACACAGTGACTGCACCAGCAGAATAGTAAGTGCAGCTCTGGAGTATAATACAGGAGGTAACTCAGGATCAGTAATGTAATGTATGTACACAGTGACTGCACCAGCAGAATAGTGAGTGCAGCTCTGGAGTATAATACAGGAGGTAACTCAGGATCAGTAATGTAATGTATGTACACAGTGACTGCCCCAGCAGAATAGTGAGTGCAGCTCTGGAGTATAATACAGGAGGTAACTCAGGATCAGTAATGTAATGTATGTACACAGTGACTGCACCAGCAGAATAGTGAGTGCAGCTCTGGAGTATAATACACGATCAGTAATGTAATGTATGTTCACAGTGACTGCACCAGCAGAATAGTGAGTGCAGCTCTGGAGTATAATACAGGAGGTGGTACGGGATCACTCCTGTGGATGCAGCACAGGCGGCTCTGGTATTGGCAGGCGGCGGTGACGTCTTGGTGTTTGGAGCCCTCGCCTCCTGTCCTGTGCTCCGGAGCTGCGTGCGTAGATGCCAGACGACCTCTGCAGCTTCAATGTCGCACAGATGTGATCTGGTTTGCTGTTGTTGACAGTCAGTAGAATGTGAGACATGGCAGTCGGTGGCGGGTGCAGCCCGGATGTCTGCTGCCGGTGGAGCGTGGCTGGCGGTGTCCGTGCGCCCCCCTCTTACCTGCCCTCCTGGACGGCCAGCTTGTACAGTGCGTGGGTGACCTCTGCGCAGGCCAGGATAGCCCCGTGCCGGGTGTGCAGATCGGAGCCGGTGGTCAGCGGCAGCAGCCGGGGCAGAACTGAAAAACAAACATTGTGTGACGGCCGCTGAGTGATTCCGGGCGTCACCTTCTGTGTTTTTGCACTTTTAACTGATTCCATCAAAAAGGAAGGGTCTCAATTCAATGTGAGGCTGAGACTCTGATCACGGCCGTCACTGGCAGGCACCAACTCTAACCACAGCCACCAGCTCTGATCACGGCCGTCACTGGCAGGCACCAACTCTAACCACAGCCACCAGCTCTGATCACGGCCGATACAGGCAGGCACCAGCTCTAACCACAGCCACCAGCTCTGATCACGGCCGATACAGGCAGGCACCAGCTCTAACCACAGCCACCAGCTCTGATCACGGCCGATACAGGCAGGCACCAGCTCTAACCACAGCCACCAGCTCTGATCACGGCCGATACAGGCAGGCACCAGCTCTAACCACAGCCACCAGCTCTGATCACGGCCGATACAGGCAGGCACCAACTCTAACCACAGCCACCAGCTCTGATCACGGCCGTCACTGGCAGGCACCAACTCTAACCACAGCCACCAGCTCTGATCACGGCCGATACAGGCAGGCACCAGCTCTAACCACAGCCACCAGCTCTGATCACGGCCGATACAGGCAGGCACCAGCTCTAACCACAGCCACCAGCTCTGATCACGGCCGTCACAGGCAGGCACCAACTCTAACCACAGCCACCAGCTCTGATCACGGCCGTCACTGGCAGGCACCAACTCTAACCACAGCCACCAGCTCTGATCACGGCCGTCACTGGCAGGCACCAACTCTAACCACAGCCACCAGCTCTGATCACGGCCGTCACAGGCAGGCACCAGCTCTAACCACAGCCACCAGCTCTGATCACGGCCGATACAGGCAGGCACCAGCTCTAACCACAGCCACCAGCTCTGATCACGGCCGTCACAGGCAGGCACCAGCTCTAACCACAGCCACCAGCTCTGATCACGGCCGATACAGGCAGGCACCAGCTCTAACCACAGCCACCAGCTCTGATCACGGCCGATACAGGCAGGCACCAGCTCTAACCACAGCCACCAGCTCTGATCACGGCCGATACAGGCAGGCACCAACTCTAACCACAGCCACCAGCTCTGATCACGGCCGTCACTGGCAGGCACCAACTCTAACCACAGCCACCAGCTCTGATCACGGCCGTCACTGGCAGGCACCAACTCTAACCACAGCCACCAGCTCTGATCACGGCCGATACAGGCAGGCACCAGCTCCGATCATAGCTATTACAGGCAGGCGCTGGCTCTGATCATAGCTGTCACAGACAAGCACTAGCTCAGATCACGGCCGTCACAGGCAGGCACCAGCTACGATCACGGCTGTCACAGGCAGGCACCAGCTCCAATCATGGCCGTCACAGGAAGGCACCAGCTCCGATCACGGCCATCACAGGCAGGCACCAGCTCCAATCATGGCCGTCACAGGCAGGCACCAGCTCCGATCACGGCCGTCACAGGCAGGCCCCAGCTACGATCACGGCCGTCACAGGCAGGCACCAGCTACGATCACGGGCGTCACAGGCAGGCACCAGCTCTGATTACGGCCGATACAGGCAGGCACCAGCTCCGATCATGGCCGTCACCAGCTCCGATCACGGTCGTCACAGGCAGGCACCAGCTCCGATCACGGTCGTCACAGGCAGGCACCAGCTCCGATCACGGTCGTCACAGGCAGGCACCAGCTCCGATCACGGTCGTCACAGGCAGGCACCAGCTCCGATCCCGACAGACATGTGATCTATGGTGTATACGGGTCTTACCGGACTTGGTCATGTATTCCGGGGCCACCGGCGTCAGGTTGTGCAGTGCTTTAGTAGACAGATCCCGGATCACACTGAAACGACACAGAGCGTTACCGTCCATTACTGGGTGACAGCGGCGGCCATACTGGGGTCACCACCTGTACCCCGACACAGCACAGGGATTCACTGCAGCGTCCGAAGATCAGGGAAACAGCGGCCTCTGTGATGTGGGATCTAGAAGATTACAGAGAAGAGTGGAAAGTGCAGACAACGGACGGAGGCGGATCACAAAGAGAACGGGGGGGGGGGGGGACACGGGCATCCTGGACACAGAGAACGGGGGGGGGGACACGGGCATCCTGGACACAGAGAACGGGGGGGGGACACGGGCATCCTGGACACAGAATGGGGGGGGGGCACGGGCATCCTGGACACAGAGAACGGGGGGACAGGGGCATCCTGGACACAGAGAAAGGGGGGGGGACACGGGAATCCTGGACACAGAGAACGGGGGGGGGGACAGGGGCATCCTGGACACAGAGAAAGGGGGGGGGGACACGGGCATCCTGGACACAGAGAACAGGGGGGGACACGGGCATCCTGGACACAGAGAAAGGGGGGGGGGGACACGGGCATCCTGGACACAGAGAACGGGGGGGGGGGGCACGGGCATCCTGGACACAGAGAAAGGGGGGGCACGGGCATCCTGGACACAGAGAAAGGGGGGACAGGGGCATCCTGGACACACAGAAAGGGGGGACAGGGGCATCCTGGACACAGAGAAAGGGGGGAACACGGGCATCCTGGACACAGAGAAAGGGGGGGGGACACGGGCATCCTGGACACAGAGAAAGGGGGGGGGGACACACGGGCATCCTGGACACCGAGAACAGGGGGGGGGGGCACGGGCATCCTGGACACAGAGAAAGGGGGGGACAGGGGCATCCTGGACACAGAGAAGGGCGGGGGCACGAGCATCCAGGACACAGAGAACAGGGGGGCGGGGCACGGGCATCCTGGACACAGAACGGGGGGGGGACGGACACGGGCATCCTGGACACAGAAAACAGGGGGGGGGCACGGGCATCCTGGACACAGGGGATACCGGCATCCTGGACACAGAGAAAGGGGGGACAGGGGCATTCTGGACACAGAGAAAGGGGGGACACGGGCATCCTGGACACAGAGAAAGGGGGGGGGACACACGGGCATCCTGGACACAGGGGATACCGGCATCCTGGACACAGAGAAAGGGGGGACAGGGGCATTCTGGACAGAGAAAGGGGGACACGGGCATCCTGGACACAGAGAAAGGGGGGACACGGGCAGTCCTGACGGGACTGTGGATCAGAAGGGATCAGAGAGGAGGAGACCCGGGCCAGTGCCAGCGCTTTGTTCTGGACACTGCGGTGTCGGGGTCGCTTTATGGTGGTGGCACCAGACGGGGGACATCATCACGGCCCTGGCGCTGCACTGACACCTCGCAGGCTGCTGGTGTAACCCGACGTGCCCCGCAGGCGCGTTTGCTTTCTTCTTTTTTGTCCACAATGTGCATTGTGTGAAGCGCGTCGCTGGTGGCGGTGAGATTCTTCCCTGAGATCGGCCGTGTTTTCTGCTCCACCTGTTTGTCTGGTTTTGGGCTGACACATGCACAGGTGAGCGGCTGCGGGACGTGGTGCTTGTACCCGCAGCGTGACAATGGGCGTCATCCTGGAGAGATACCATGGGGGGGGCGTCTGGTATATGGATATGCATTGCTGAGACCGATACACTGTAACAAACCATCAGGACAGTAGAGGCTTTGTATAAACCTTCGCTCGCGCATTTCAAGGCCACACGGGCATCAACTTTGAAAACGAGTGCCCTGCTGGGAATCTGCCAAGAAACAAGCTGCCTTCTGCGCATGCGCCGGTCCGGGCGTCACCTCGAGGTCATCCGATTCCCTATTCTCCGTTTTGCACGGAAGCTGCAATAAGAGAAGACATGAACCAAGCCGCCTGGAAGTCACACCAGGACTCACGCATGTGCGAAGGACAAAAACAGGGCAAAACAAGCTGCGCATGCGCCGGTGCGGGCGTCACCTCGAGGTCATCCGGTTTCCTTATTCTTCATTTTGCATGGAAGCTTCAACAATAAGATAAGAAACCAGCAGCCCAAAAGTCACACCGAGACTGACGCATGCTCGAAAGACAAAAATAGGGCAAAACAAACTGCGCATGCGCCGGTCCTTCTTCTAGTGCCAGTAAGGAGTCTCGACATAAAGGTGACATCAACCGCGTTAATAAAAAATAGAGGGGCCTGGAAAGCAGAGGTTCAATAGACAATTGCTCTGCCTCCCCAAAAAACAACTGCACATGCGCCAGACCTAGCGAGAGATCAATGAGCAGTGAGGATGACATAGGTGGTGTCATCCATATCAATCAATTGAAAAGTGGCTTCGATCGGTGGCTTAAGAAAGTTGATACTTCTACCAAAAACAAAGTGGAAAAAATTGTGCATGCACCGGTCCTATACTGGTGCCGATAAGGAGTTTCGACTAGTATGTATGACGTAGTGGGGACATCATCAGCGTCAATCAGAAACAGAAGGGCCTGGCTTATCTCCGGTTCAACAGGCGATTATTCTGCCCCTTGAAAAAACAACTGCGCATGCGCTGGTCCTAGTACGAGGTTTTGGAGCAGTGAGGATGACAGGGGATGTCATCCATGTCAATAAAGGGAAGAGTGGCTTCGATCGGTGGCTTAAGAAAGTCGATTCTTCTGCCAAAAACAAAGCGAAAAACATGCGCATGCGCTGGTCCTATACTGGTGCCAGTCTCGACTAAGATAGAGGAACCTGGCTTGGCAATGGTTCAGCAGGCGATTCTATGCCCGCTCAAAAAACAACTGCGCATGCGCCGGTCCTAGCGTGAGGTTTTCAAGCAGTGAGGATGACATAGGGGACGTCATCCATGTCAATCAAGACTGGTGACTTAAGAAAATCTATTTCTCTGCCAAAAAGAAGGCAAAACAGACTGCGCATGCGTCGGTCCTATACTGGTGCCAGTATGGAGTCTCGACTAAGATAGAGGAACCTGGCTTGGCATTGGTTCAACAGGCGATTCCTATGCCCCCTCAAAAAACATCTGCACATGCGCCGGTCCTAGCGTGAGATTTTCGAGCAGTGAGGATGACAGAGGGGACCGTCACCCATATCAATTAAAATTGGTGGCTTAAAAAAAGTCTATTTCTCTGCCAAAAAGAAGACAAAACAGACTGCGCATGCACCAGTCCTATGTTGATCCCAGTAAGGAGTCTCAACTGGAGTAGAAGAGACAGAGGGGCCTGGCTTGGCATTTCTTCAACAGGTGATTCCTCTGTCCAAAAAAAATGAACCTATGCAAGGTTATCAAGCAGTGGGAAAAGTGGCTTCGATATCTGGCAACTCCTCTACCAAAATCTTAGACAATCCTACTTGCGCATGTGCCGATCCAATGCCGGAAAATTTGAGAAATGATGATATAACAAAGGACGTCATTGCTGGCTTAGTGCAGATTCCTCTGCCCGAAACGGGCGAAAAACAAAATTGAGGATAACATACGACAGGTCATCCACTTCAGTTGAAGAAAGAGGGGTCTGGCTTAGCGCAGATTCAACTGCGCATGCGCTGGACCTAGCGTGAGGTTTTCGATCAGCAAGGATGACATAGGGGACGTCATCCATGTCAATCAAGAGAAAAGTGGCTTAGACTGATGACTTAAAGTCTATTCCTCTGCCTACAACTTGGACAACACTAACGGCGCATGCGCCGGACCTAGCGTAAGGTTTTCGATCAGCGAGGATGACATAGGGGACGTCATCCATGTCAATCAAGGGAAAAGTGGCATAAGAAAGTCAATGCCTCTGCCTAGAACTTGGACAATCCTACAGGCGCATGCGTGGGACCTAGAGTGAGGTTCTCGATCAGCGAGGATGATACAGGGGACGTCATCCATGTCAATTCAATGGAAAAGTGGCTTTGACCAGTGGCTTAGGAAAGTCAATGCCTACAACTTCGTCAATCCCACCGGCGCATGCGCCGGACCTAACGTAAGGTTTTCGATCAGCGGGAATGATGTAGGGGATGTCATCCATGTCAATCAAGAGAAAAGTGGCTTTGACCGGTGGCTTAAGAAAGTCAATACCTCTGCCTAGAACTTGGACAATCCCACCAGGCATGCGCTGGACCTACCGTGAGGTTTTCGATCAGCGAGGATGACATAGTGGATATCATCCATGTCAATCAAGGAAAAAGAGGCCTAAGAAAGTCAATGTTTTTGCCTACAACTCTGACAATCCCACCGGCGCATGCACAGGAGCTAACGTGAGGTTTTCGATCAGCGGGAATGATTTAGGGAATGTCATCGATGTCAATCAAGAGAAAAGTGGCTTTGACCGCCTGTGGCTTAAGAAAGTCAATACCTCTGCCTACAACTTGGACAATCCCACCGGCGCATGCGCAGGACCTAGAGTGAGGTTTTCGATCAGCGAGGATGATGATGATGTAGGGGACGTCATCCATGTCAATCAAAAGCAAAGTGGCTTTGACTGGTGGCTTAAGTCAATGTTTCTGCCTACAACTTGAAAAATCCCACCGGCGCATGCGCGGGACCTAACATGAGGTTTTCGATCAGGGGGAATGATGTAGGGGACATCATCCATTTCAGTCAAGGGAAAAGTGACTTTGATGGGTGGCTTAAGTCAATGTTTCTGCCTACAACTTGGACAATCCCACCGGCACATGCGCCGGACCTAGCGTAAGATGTTCTGGGAAATAATAAGATGACATAAGGGTCGTCACTGCTGCCTTAGTGCAAATTCAAAAGGAGGCTTAAGGAAATGGATTGCTCTGCTCCAAACGGGTGTAACACCACCTGCGCATGTGCCAGACACTTGTGCCAGGGCTATGGACATTTTAAGTGGTATGTCGATGACGTAGGTTACATCAGAGACCGGGGCTGAAAGTCTAATCCCTCTGCCTGAAACAGAAATAATGTTCCGCATGCGCGGGGGCAATTGTTTGGAAGTCAAGCCAGGCGGTTCTTGTCGCGTGGTTCTGGTTTGGGAGGGTGAAACATGGTGACAAGTTCCCTTTAAGGATTGAAGGTGTAGGGGGCAGCGTGGGTCATGACCCCTGCAGGTGACGCGAGTGGATGTGCCCCCGCCGGCTCTGACTACAGAGGAGGCAGAGTTACTGTAAACAGTCAGTTGTGTAAACAATCAGGGCTAGGGGCCGCGGGGAAGGGATCTCGCAGCCGCCGGATCGTGCCGGCACCTGAGGGAGACGTAGGGAAAACTGAGAATCTGAGGATTACCGGGCGGCTGCCAGTTGACATAATAAACACGGCGGCCTGTCAGCACTCGCCGCGGGGGCCACCGAGGAAATCTAGGTCAGGACAATTCCAATAATCCAGCGCTTCACTGGGTCTGAACTATCGGACGTCAACAACTTACTGGTCCCAGTGATTGATCTTCATCTCCACCAGGTGGTCAATCATGGACGTGGTGTACTGCGGGAAGCCGGCCACAAAAACGCTGCAGACAAACACAAGGTCCATCAGTCTGATGACGGGACCCCACTCTACACCCTCCATCATGACAAGACCCCAGTCTACACCCTCCACCATGATGGGATCCCAATCTACACCCCCCACCATGACAAGACCCCACTCTAGACCCTCCACCATGACAAGACCCCAGTCTACACCTTCCACCATGATGGGATCCCAATCTACACCCCCCACCATGACGGGACCGCGCTCTACACCCCCCACCATGACAAGACCCCACTCTAGACCCCCCACCATGATGGGATCCCAATCTACACCCCCCACCATGACGGGACCCCACTCTAAACCCCCCACCATGACGGGACCCCACTCTACAACCCAAACGAGAGGACCCCCACTCTACACCCTCCACCATAACAGGACCTCGCCCTATACCCTCCACCATGACGGGACCTCAGTCTACACCACCACCATAACGGGACCTCGCTCTACACCCCTCACCATGACGGGACCTCGCTCTACACCCCCACCATGACGGAACGTCGCTCTACACCCCCACCATGATGGGACGTCGCTCTACACCCCCACCATGACGGGACCTCGCTCTACATCCCCACCATGACGGGACCTCGCTCTACACCCCCCACTGACAGGACCCTGCTCTACACCCCCCACCATGACAGGACCCCAGTCTACACCCTCCACCATGACAAGACCCCAGTCTACACCCTCCACCATGATGGGATCCCAATCTACACCCCCCACCATGACGGGACCTCGCTCTACACCCCCCACCATGACAAGACCCCACTCTAGACCCTCCACCATGATGGGATCCCAATCTACACCCCCCACCATGACGGGACCCCACTCTACACCCCCCACCATGACGGGACCCCACTCTAGACCCTCCACCATAACAGGACCTCGCCCTATACCCTCCACCATGACGGGACCTCAGTCTACACCCCCACCATAACGGGACCTCGCTCTACACCCCTCACCATGACGGGACCTCGCTCTACACCCCCACCATGACGGGACGTCGCTCTACACCCCCACCATGACGGGACGTCGCTCTACACCCCCACCATGACGGGACCTCGCTCTACACCCCCACCATGACGGGACCTCGCTCTACATCCCCACCATGACGGGACCTCGCTCTACACCCCCCACTGACAGGACCCTGCTCTACACCCCCCACCATGACAGGACCCTGTTCTACACCCTCCACCATAACGGGACCTCGCTCTACACCCCCACCATGACGGGACCTCGCTCTACACCCTACACCATGATGGGACCCCGCTCTACACCCTTCACCATGACAGGACCCCCGCTCTACTCCCTCCACCATGACAGGACCCCGCTCTACACCCTCCACCATGACTGGACCCCTGTCCTACCCCCCACCTTCCCAGCACACTGTCTATTTTCGGGGTACCTGATGTTCAGGAAGCAGTTTGCCCGATTACCCACTGCGAAGTAGTCTGCGGTGGTGAGGATGTCGATGCCGTGCGGAAATGTCCCCTGTAGGGGGAGGAGAAGCGAGTCACCGGGGGAGTCCAGCACCACATTCACCCAGCTCTCCACACACCCCGAATGGCTGCAGAGATGGAGCGATCTATTGCTGTGAATCAAGGGCTCAGGATGAGCAGACTATGATGTGTGGGGGGGGGTCTGGGAAAGCTGGGGAGGGGGCCGGAGTCTGGCACGCAGAGGGTTAATAGTGATGGCTGTGAAAATGACTGTACCTGTCTCCCAACATTCTCCTGGAAGGCGGCCTGTGGAGGAGAAAAACAGAGGAGGTGAGAGACCCCCGCTCATAAGACCTCGATCATAAACCCCCCGATCCCCCGCTCATAAGCCCCCCGATCCCCGCTCATAAGCCCCCAATCATAAACCCCCCGATCCCCGCTCATAAACCCCCCGATCCCCCGCTCATAAGCCCCCAACCCCCCCGCTCATAAGCCCCCCGATCCCCTGCCCATAAACCCCCCGATTCCTCGCTCACAAGCCCTCTGATCCCCGCTCATAAGCCCCCGATCATAAACCCCCCGATCCCCCGCTCATAAATCCCATGATACCTCGCTCACAAGCCCCCCCCCGATCCCTCGCCCATAAGCCCCCCGATCCCTCGCCCATAAGCCCCCCCGATCCCTCGCCCATAAGCCCCCCGATCCCTCGCCCATAAGCCCCCAGATCCCTCGCCCATAAGCCCCCAGATCCATCGCCCATAAGCCCCCCAATCCCACACCCTTAGTCTCCCTCGGTGATGAATGTCTGCACTGACACACGGTAATGCACAGTCAGCTGTGAGAGGATTCTGTGTCTAGTCACTGACAGGCAGCAGAGATGAGCCTTAAAGGGGCAGTCCAGGATTACACCCCCCCGCGGAGCGTTAACCCTGTGATGGCTGCTTCTCACAGCTGAGGGTTCGCTCCAGTGCAGACAATCCTCGGTGTGATTTCTGCAGCCTCAGATCCCCCCTCCCCCCACAACTTACCGAGGCGGCTCGTCTGCAGTTCACGTCACGATCAAAGATGGCGGCGACGATCAGCGCACTGCAAGACAAAGGGGAAGGGGTGAGGCGGGCGCGTCCTGAATATCAGGGGGGTTGTAGTCCATTATGGCCGGAACAAAGCAGCACCCAGCTTTCCCAGACCCCTGAAAACCGGATCAGCATGTGATGGTTTGCCTTTCAGGTGCTTGGAAAAGTTGGGTGGTGTAAAGATGGGTATACATTATATAACAAGAAGAGGATTACTCTGCTTTCCCAGACTCCTGAATGGCAGATCTGCTCAGGAATCAGCAGCCTGGAAAAGTTGGGCCATTAAAAACCCCAAATTGGACATTAACCATTCAGGTGCCAGGGAAAGCTGGGTGGGGAAAACGACAGAGGAATCATCACCCAGCTTTCCCAGGCTCCTGAATGGTAAATAAAGCTAATATAGAAATGTATGGTAACAAAAGTAGATAGACTTATCATTCAGGAGCCTGGGAAAGCTGGGTGATGATTCCTCTGTCGTGCTCCCCACCCATAGTCCTCTATGTAGTCATACATTGGATAGATTCCGGTAAGAAGGGTATGTATCTGATTACAGACCCCAGAGGAAATGACCACCCAGCTTTCCCAGGCTCCTGATTAGTACTCAGCTTTCTAAGGCCTCTGAATGGAGAATCAGAAAAATATGACATTTCAGGAACCCAGGAAAGATGGGTGACAGGAAAGGAGGCTGGAAGTGTAGACATGGCGCCTGCAGTGAGCAGGTGTAGTAATGGCTGCCGGTCACCCAGCTTTCCCGGGAGCAGACAGACGAGCCCAGGCTGCGCCCTTCTCCCCCCTCAGACAGGATTTTGCAGCTTTTGTTGTGCGAGTTTCTGTGATACTGAAGGAAGAGCCGGCAGCGAAGGTTCCCACGGGGCCGCCAGCCCGGGAGCCGGCGAGTCCGGGCACGTCCGCACCACGCCCGCCGCCGGGATCACAGCGGAGCCGCAGAGCGGGCGAGAGGACGAGCAGAGGGGGCGAGAGGACGAGCGGAGCCGCAGAGCGGGCGAGAGGACGAGCAGAGCCGCAGAGGAGGAGCAGAGGGGACGAGAGGACGAGCAGAGCCGCAGAGGACGAGCAGAGCCGCAGAGGACGAGCAGAGCCGCAGAGGACGAGCAGAGCCGCAGAGGACGAGCAGAGCCGCAGAGGACGAGCAGAGTCGCAGAGGACGAGCAGAGCCGCAGAGGACGAGCAGAGCCGCAGAGGGGGCGAGAGGACGAGCAGAGCCGCAGAGGGGGCGAGAGGACGAGCAGAGCCGCAGAGCGGGCGAGAGGACGAGCAGAGGGGGCGAGAGGACGAGCGGAGCCGCAGAGCGGGCGAGAGGACGAGCAGAGCCGCAGAGGAGGAGCAGAGGGGACGAGAGGACGAGCAGAGCCGCAGAGGACGAGCAGAGCCGCAGAGGACGAGCAGAGCCGCAGAGGACGAGCAGAGCCGCAGAGGACGAGCAGAGCCGCAGAGGACGAGCAGAGTCGCAGAGGACGAGCAGAGCCGCAGAGGACGAGCAGAGCCGCAGAGGGGGCGAGAGGACGAGCAGAGCCGCAGAGGGGGCGAGAGGACGAGCAGAGCCGCAGAGCGGGCGAGAGGACGAGCAGAGGGGGCGAGAGGACGAGCGGAGCCGCAGAGCGGGCGAGAGGACGAGCAGAGCCGCAGAGGAGGAGCAGAGGGGACGAGAGGACGAGCAGAGCCGCAGAGGACGAGCAGAGCCGCAGAGGACGAGCAGAGCCGCAGAGGACGAGCAGAGCCGCAGAGGACGAGCAGAGCCGCAGAGGACGAGCAGAGCCGCAGAGGACGAGCAGAGTCGCAGAGGACGAGCAGAGCCGCAGAGGACGAGCAGAGCCGCAGAGGGGGCGAGAGGACGAGCAGAGCCGCAGAGGGGGCGAGAGGACGAGCAGAGCCGCAGAGGGGGCGAGAGGACGAGCAGAGCCGCAGAGGGGGCGAGAGGACGAGCAGAGCCGCAGAGGGGGCGAGAGGACGAGCAGAGCCGCAGAGGGGGCGAGAGGACGAGCAGAGCCGCAGAGGGGGCGAGAGGACGAGCAGAGCCGCAGAGGGGGCGAGAGGACGAGCAGAGCCGCAGAGGGGGCGAGAGGACGAGCAGAGGGGGCGAGAGGACGAGCAGAGGGGGCGAAAGGACAAGCAGAGGGGCGAGAGGACGAGCAGAGCCGCAGAGGACGAGCAGAGCCGCAGAGAACGAGCAGAGCCGCAGAGGACGAGCAGAGCCGCAGAGGACGAGCAGAGCCGCAGAGGACGAGCAGAGCCGCAGAGGACGAGCAGAGCCGCAGAGGACGAGCAGAGCCGCAGAGGACGAGCAGAGCCGCAGAGGACGAGCAGAGCCGCAGAGGGGGCGAGAGGACGAGCAGAGGGGGCGAGAGGACGAGTGGAGCCGCAGAGAGGACGAGAAGAGGAGCGGAGCCGCAGAGGGGGCGACCGACAGGGGGGACAGGGGGTGACCGACACAGATAGGGGGCGGACCAACGCGGGGGGAGAGGATGTGCAGAGCTGCAGAGCGTGTGACAGACATGGGAGAGAAGGGGGCGACCAATGCTGGGAGAGAAGGGAGCCACCGACACTGGGGACAGGGGGCAACCAATACGGGGAGAGAGGGGGCGACCAAGGCAGAGAGGGGGCGACCAAGGCAGAGAGGGGGCGACCAAGGCAGAGAGGGGGCGACCAAGGCAGAGAGGGGGCGACCAAGGCAGAGAGGGGGCGACCAAGGCAGAGAGGGGGCGACCAAGGCAGAGAGGGGGCGACCAAGGCAGAGAGGGGGCGACCAAGGCAGAGAGGGGGCGACCAAGGCAGAGAGGGGGCGACCAAGGCAGAGAGGGGGCGACCAAGGCAGAGAGGGGGCGACCAAGGCAGAGAGGGGGCGACCAAGGCAGAGAGGGGGCGACCAAGGCAGAGAGGGGGCGACCAAGGCAGAGAGGGGGCGACCAAGGCAGAGAGGGGGCGACCAAGGCAGAGAGGGGGCGACCAAGGCAGAGAGGGGGCGACCAAGGCAGAGAGGGGGCGACCAAGGCCAAAAGGTGGGCGACCAAGGCAGAGAGGGGGCGACCAAGGCAGAGAGGGGGCGACTAAGGCAGAGAGGGGGCGACCAAGGCAGAGAGGGGGCGACCAAGGCAGAGAGGGGGCGACCAAGGCAGAGAGGGGGCGACCAAGGCAGAGAGGGGGCGACCAAGGCAGAGAGGGGGCGACCAAGGCAGAGAGGGGGCGACCAAGGCAGAGAGGGGGCGACCAAGGCAGAGAGGGGGCGACCTACGCAGAGAGGGGGCGACCTACGCAGAGAGGGGGCGACCAAGGCAGAGAGGGGGGCGACCAAGGCAGAGAGGGGGCGACCAAGGCAGAGAGGGGGCAACCAAGGCAGAGAGGGGGCGACCAAGGCAGAGAGGGGGCGACCAAGGCAGAGAGGGGGCGACCAAGGCAGAGAGGGGGCGACCAAGGCAGAGAGGGGGCGACCAAGGCAGAGAGGGGGCGACCAAGGCAGAGAGGGGGCGACCAAGGCAGAGAGGGGGCGACCAAGGCAGAGAGGGGGCGACCAAGGCAGAGAGGGGGCGACCAAGGCAGAGAGGGGGCGACCAAGGCAGAGAGGGGGCGACCAAGGCAGAGAGGGGGCGACCAACGCAGAGAGGGGGCGACCAACGCAGAGAGGGGGCGACCAACGCAGAGAGGGGGCGACCAACGCAGAGAGGGGGCGACCAACGCAGAGAGGGGGCGACCTGCTTACTGACCCAAACATCCCGACGACTGCCAACAGCACAGGAGAGTCCCCAGTAATGGCTGATAACAGGGAGTAATAGATTGTACTCACCTGTCCTACAGTCTCCTCCTCCAGTAATGGCTGATAACAGGGAGTAATAGAATGTACTCATCAGCCATTACTGGAGGAGGAGACTGTAGGACAGGTAACAGGGAGTAATAGATTGTACTCACCTGTCCTACAGTCTCCTCCCCCAGTAATGGCTGATAACAGGGAGTAATAGAATGTACTCACCTGTCCTACAGTCTCCGCCCCCAGTAATGGCTGATAACAGGGAGTAATAGATTGTAGGACAGGTGAGTACATTCTATTACTCCCTGTTATCAGCCATTACTGGGGGCGGAGACTGTAGGACAGGTGAGTACAATCTATTACTCCCTGTTATCAGCCATTACTGGGGGCGGAGACTGTAGGACAGGTGAGTACAATCTATTACTCCCTGTTATCAGCCATTACTGGGGGCGGAGACTGTAGGACAGGTGAGTACAATCTATTACTCCCTGTTATCAGCCATTACTGGGGGCGGAGACTGTAGGACAGGTGAGTACAATCTATTTCTCCCTGTTATCAGCCATTACTGGGGGAGGTGACTACAATCTATTACTCTCTGTTATCAGCCATTACTGGGAAGGAGACTGCAGGACAGGTGAGTACAATCTTTTGCTCTCTGTTATCAGCCATTACGGGGGGGGGGGGGGGAGGGGGGACTGTAGGACAGGTGAGTACAATCTATTACTCCCTGTTATCAGCCATTACTGGGGGAGGAGACTGTAGGACAGGTGAGTACAATCTATTACTCCCTGTTATCAGCCATTACTGGGGGAAGAGACTGTAGGACAGGTGAGTACAATCTATTACTCTCTGTTATCAGCCATTACTGGGGGCGGAGACTGTAGGACAGGTGAGTACAATCTATTACTCTCTGTTATCAGCCATTACTGGGGGAAGAGACTGTAGGACAGGTGAGTACAATCTATTACTCCCTGTTATCAGCCATTACTGGGGGCGGAGACTGTAGGACAGGTGAGTACAATCTATTACTCTCTGTTATCAGCCATTACTGGGGGAAGAGACTGTAGGACAGGTGAGTACAATCTATTACTCCCTGTTATCAGCCATTACTGGGGGAGGAGACTACAATCTATTACTCTCTGTTATCAGCCATTACTGGGAAGGAGACTGCAGGACAGGTGAGTACAATCTATTACTCCCTGTTATCAGCCATTACTGGGGGAGGAGACTGTAGGACAGGTGAGTACAATCTATTACTCTCTGTTATCAGCCATTACTGGGGGCGGAGACTGTAGGACAGGTGAGTACAATCTATTACTCCCTGTCATCAGCCATTACTGTGTGAGGAGACTGTAGGACAGGTGAGTACATTCTATTACTCCCTGTTATCAGCCATTACTGGAGGAGGAGACTGTAGGACAGGTGAGTACATTCTATTACTCCCTGTTATCAGCCATTACTGGAGGAGGAGACTGTAGGACAGGTGAGTACAATCTATTACTCCCTGTTATCAGCCATTACTGGGGGAGGAGACTACAATCTATTACTCTCTGTTATCAGCCATTACTGGGAAGGAGACTGCAGGACAGGTGAGTACATTCTATTACTCCCTGTTATCAGCCATTACTGGAGGAGGAGACTGTAGGACAGGTGAGTACAATCTATTACTCCCTGTTATCAGCCATTACTGGGGGAAGAGACTGTAGGACAGGTGAGTACAATCTATTACTCTCTGTTATCAGCCATTACTGGGGGCGGAGACTGTAGGACAGGTGAGTACAATCTATTACTCTCTGTTATCAGCCATTACTGGGGGAAGAGACTGTAGGACAGGTGAGTACAATCTATTACTCCCTGTTATCAGCCATTACTGGGGGCGGAGACTGTAGGACAGGTGAGTACAATCTATTACTCTCTGTTATCAGCCATTACTGGGGGAAGAGACTGTAGGACAGGTGAGTACAATCTATTACTCCCTGTTATCAGCCATTACTGGGGGAGGAGACTACAATCTATTACTCTCTGTTATCAGCCATTACTGGGAAGGAGACTGCAGGACAGGTGAGTACAATCTATTACTCTCTGTTATCAGCCATTACTGGGGGAGGAGACTGTAGGACAGGTGAGTACAATCTATTACTCCCTGTCATCAGCCATTACTGTGTGAGGAGACTGTAGGACAGGTGAGTACATTCTATTACTCCCTGTTATCAGCCATTACTGGAGGAGGAGACTGTAGGACAGGTGAGTACATTCTATTACTCCCTGTTATCAGCCATTACTGGAGGAGGAGACTGTAGGACAGGTGAGTACAATCTATTACTCCCTGTTATCAGCCATTACTGGGGGAGGAGACTGTAGGACAGGTGAGTACAATCTATTACTCCCTGTTATCAGCCATTACTGGGGGAGGAGATTGTAGGACAGGTGAGTACAATCTATTACTCCCTGTTATCAGCCATTACTGGGGGAGGAGACTGTAGGACAGGTGAGTACAATCTATTACTCCCTGTTATCAGCCATTACTGGGGGAGGAGACTGTAGGACAGGTGAGTACAATCTATTACTCCCTGTTATCAGCCATTACTGGGGGAGGAGATTGTAGGACAGGTGAGTACAATCTATTACTCCCTGTTATCAGCCATTACTGGGGGAGGAGACTGTAGGACAGGTGAGTACAATCTATTACTCCCTGTTATCAGCCATTACTGGGGGAGGAGACTGTAGGTCAGGTGAGTACAATCTATTACTCTCTGTTATCAGCCATTACTGGAGGAGGAGACTGTAGGACAGGTGAGTACAATCTATTACTCTCTGTTATCAGCCATTACTGGAGGAGGAGACTGTAGGACAGGTGAGTACAATCTATTACTCTCTGTTATCGTCCTCCTCTGCGGCTGTAGTAGCTTGGGGCTGACATCTCCCAGCTCCAGGACGAGCCCCGCGGCATCTAATCTCACAGTGCCCCACCCCGCGTGTCCTGCCACAGAGCGCGGGGAGGAGAGCCCGGTCAGTACAGCACCGGGGGGCCGAGACACTGGACCAGCACCTCAGCTGTGTACAGCACAACCAGCAGCTCAGACACTGCATCCAAGCCAATCATGTGTGATACTGTCTGCTGAGCCGTGTATCTAATCCTGTCCTGTGTGATACTGTCTGCTGAGGTGTGTATCTAATCCTCTCCTGTGTGATACTGTCTGCTGAGCCGTGTATCTAATCCTATCCTGTGTGATACTGTCTGCTGAGCTGTGTATCTAATCCTCTCCTGTGTGATACTGTCTGCTGAGCCGTGTATCTAATCCTCTCCTGTGTGATACTGTCTGCTGAGCCGTGTATCTAATCCTCTCCTGTGTGATACTGTCTGCTGAGCTGTGTATCTAATCCTCTCCTGTGTGATACTGTCTGCTGAGCCGTGTATCTAATCCTCTCCTGTGTGATACTGTCTGCTGAGCTGTGTACCTAATCGTGTCTGCCTCTAGCTCCCCCCCTCAGTGTCTCTGCCTCTAGCCCCCCCTCCTCAGTGTCTCTGCCTTTAGCTCCTCCCCCTCAGTGTCTCTGCCTCTATCTCCTCCCCCTCAGTGTCTCTGCCTCAATCTCCTCCCCCTCAGTGTCTCTGCCTCTATCTCCTCCCCCTCAGTGTCTCTGCCTCTTGCCCCCCCTCCTCAGTGTCTCTGCCTCTATCTCCTCCCCCTCAGTGTGTCTGCCTCTATCTCCTCCCCCTCGGTGTCTCTGTCTCTATCTCCTCCCCCTCAGTGTCTCTGCCTCTAGCTCCTCCCCCTCAGTGTCTCTGCCTCTAGCTCCTCCCCCTCAGTGTATCTGCCTCTATCTCCTCCCCCTCAGTGTCTCTGCCTCTATCTCCTCCCCCTCGGTGTATCTGCCTCTATCTCCTCCCCCTCGGTGTCTCTGCCTCTATCTCCTCCCCCTCGGTGTCTCTGCCTCTATCTCCTCCCCCTCAGTGTCTCTGCCTCTATCTCCTCCCCCTCGGTGTCTCTGTCTCTATCTCCTCCCCCTCAGTGTCTCTGCCTCTAGCTCCTCCCCCTCAGTGTCTCTGCCTCTAGCTCCTCCCCCTCAGTGTATCTGCCTCTATCTCCTCCCCCTCAGTGTCTCTGCCTCTATCTCCTCCCCCTCGGTGTATCTGCCTCTATCTCCTCCCCCTCGGTGTCTCTGCCTCTATCTCCTCCCCCTCGGTGTCTCTGCCTCTATCTCCTCCCCCTCGGTGTCTCTGCCTCTATCTCCTCCCCCTCAGTGTCTCTGCCTCTATCTCCTCCCCCTCGGTGTCTCTGCCTCTATCTCCTCCCCCTCAGTGTCTCTGCCTCTAGCTCCTCCCCCTGTGTCTCTGCCTCTAGCTCCTCCCCCTCAGTGTCTCTGCCTCTAGCTCCTCCCCCTCAGTGTCTCTGCCTCTAGCTCCTCCCCCTCAGTGTATCTGCCTCTAGCTCCTCCCCCTCTGTCTCTGCCTCTAGATCCTCCCCCTCAGTGTCTCTGCCTCTAGCTCCTCCCCCTCAGTGTCTCTGCCTCTAGCTCCTCCCCCTCAGTGTCTCTGCCTCTAGCTCCTCCCCCTCAGTGTCTCTGCCTCTAGCTCCTCCCCCTCGGTGTCACTGCCTCTAGCTCCTCCTCCTCCATACAATGTTATAGGCACCAACTGTCATGTCTATAAGTAATGGGGGGATCTGTCCTTCTTGAAAAAGATTTTACCAGTAAAGAGCAAAAACTCCGAGGTTCATGTCTGGGATCTATTACAGATTACCAGATTCCTAAATCAATGCTACATATGACGATGACTAAGATTCCATGCAGAGGCCTATGGGCCTGCGGCTCCTCCTCCCAGGGCCCATGTCTCTGCCCGCGGCTCCTCCTCCCGAGGCCGCTGTCTCTGCCCGCGGCTCCTCCTCCCGAGGCCGCTGTCTCTGCCCGCGGCTCCTCCTGCCGAGGCCGCTGTCTCTGCCCGCGGCTCCTCCTGCCGAGGCCGCTGTCTCTGCCCGCGGCTCCTCCTGCCGAGGCCGCTGTCTCTGCCCGCGGCTCCTCCTGCTGAGGCCGCGGTCTCTGCCCGCGGCTCCTCCTGCCGAGGCCGCGGTCTCTGCCCGCGGCTCCTCCTCCAGGGGCCGCTGTCTCTGCCTGTGCCTCCTCCTCCCGGAGGCCGCTGTCTCTGCCTGTACTTCCTCCTCCCGGGGGCCGCTGTCTCTGCCTGTACTTCTTCCTCCCGGGGGCCGCTGTCTCTGCCTGTGCCTCCTCCTCCAGGGGCAGCTGTCTCTGCCTGTGCCTCCTCCTCCCGGGGGCCGCTGTCTCTGCCTGTGCCTCCTCCTCCCGGGGGCCGCTGCCTCTGCCTGTGCCTCCTCCTCCCGGGGGCTGCTGTCTCTGCCTGTGCCTCCTCCTCCCGGGGGCTGCTGTCTCTGCCTGTGCCTCCTCCTCCCGGGGGCCGCTGTCTCTGCCTGTGCCTCCTCCTCCCGGGGGCCGCTGTCTCTGCCTGTGCCTCCTCCTCCCGGGGGCCGCTGTCTCTGCCTGTGCCTCCTCCTCCCGGGGGCCGCTGTCTCTGCCTGTGCCTCCTCCTCCCGGGGGCCGCTGTCTCTGCCTGTGCCTCCTCCTCCCGGGGGCCGCTGTCTCTGCCTGTGCCTCCGCCTCCCCGGGGCCGCTGTCTCTGCCTATGCCTCCTCCTCCCGGGGGCCGCTGTCTCTGCCCGCGGCTCCTCCTCCCAGGGCCACTGTCTCTGCCTGTGCCCCCTCCTCCCGGGAGCCGCTGTCTCTGCCCGCGGCTCCTCCCCCGGGGACGCAGTTTCTACTCATGGCTCCTCCCCTAGGACTGAAGTCTCTGCCCGTGGCTCCTCCTCCCAGGGAAGCCAATTGTCAGCAGCTCTTCCCTGTCTTGGCTCCTCCCCCGGGCTGATGTTCCGACTCTGCGGCTCCTCCCCAGGCCACCGTCTTGGCCTCACAACTCCTCCCCCAGCAGCTGTCTCGTCCCAAAGCTTCAACCACGCGGCTCCTCATAGGCTGACGTCTTGGCCCCGTGACTCCTCCCCCGATTTGTACCATGACTCCACCCATGCGGTTCTTTCTCATGAGCTATTTTTGCCCCAGGCTCCTCCTCCCAAGGCTACAGTCTTGGCCTGAAGCTCCTCCTCCCTGGGTCACCATCTTGGCCCACAGCTCCTCTTCCTAGGGTCGCCGTCTTAGCCCTTAGCTCCTACTCCTGAACCGCAGTCTTGGCCCGAGGCCCCTCCTCCTAGGGCCGCCATCTTGGCCCATAGTTCCACCTCCCAGGGCCACCGTCTTGGCCCGGAGCTCTTACTCCTGAGCCACAGTCTTGGCCCGAGGCTCCTTCCCGCCATACAGGACCATGTAATACAGTAAGGCCAGGGTGCAGGGAGTGGCGGCACACCCGGGATGGCTGACAATGCAATAAAGGGCAACTCCGATGATTCACGGCCGGTAATCCCGACCATACAGCAAGCACCTCCGATCATGGAACCCCGATGAGGGGGCGCATCAGCCCGGACCCCCGTGTACCCCAAGCAGCTGATAAAGGTTAAGAGAACTTACTTTGCAATGTGATTCACAAACGGCTTCATTTCGAGGGGGTCGTAGGCGCGGGCGAAGGCCCAGCACACGTAGCAGGCAGCGTCCCGGACATTGGAGCCCACGCTGCAGGCACCACGCTTCTCATCATACACCAGGGCCTTCAGGATGACGGGGACCACTGCGAGGACAAGAAGAGAGAAGGTCAATGAGGGAACCAAGAGCAAAGACCAACAAATACAGAGCAAGGGGAACACTGCGAGGACAAGTGAGGTCAACGAGGAGACCACTGTGAGGACAAGAGAGAAAGTCAACGAGGGGACTAAGTGCAAAGGACAACAAATACAGAGCGAGGAGACCACTGTGAGGACAACAATAGAGAAGGTCATCGAGGGGACCAAGAGTAACAAAGAACAAATAGAGTGAGGGGACCACTGCGAGGACAACAAGAGAAAAGGTCAACGAGTGGACCAAGAGCAAAGACCAACAAATACAGAGCGAGGGGACCACTGCGAGGACAACAAGAGAGAAGGTCAACGAGGGGACCAAGAGCAAAGACCAACAAATACAGAGCGAGGGGAACACTGCGAGGACAAGTGAGGTCAACGAGGAGACCACTGTGAGGACAACAAGAGAGAAAGTCAACGAGGGGACTAAGAGCAAAGGACAACATATACAGAGCGAGGAGACCACTGCAAGGACAAGAAGAGAGAAGGTCAATGAGGGGACCAAGAGCAAAGACCAACAAATACAGAGCAAGGGGAACACTGCGAGGACAAGTGAGGTCAACGAGGAGACCACTGTGATGACAACAAGAGAGAAAGTCAACGAGGGGACTAAGAGCAAAGGACAACAAATACAGAGCGAGGAGACCACTGTGAGGACAACAAGAGAGAAGGTCATCGAGGGGTCCAAGAGTAACAAAGAACAAATAGAGCGAGGGGACCACTGCAAGGACAACAAGAGAAAAGGTCAACGAGGGGACCAAGAGCAAAGACCAACAAATACAGAGTGAGGGGACCATTGCGAGGACAACAAGAGAGAAGGTCAACGAGGGGACCAAGAGAAAAGACCAACAAATACAGAGCGAGGGGACCACTGCGAGGACAATAAGCTAGAAGGTCAGCGATGGGACCAAGAGCAAAGACCAACAAATACAGAGCGAGGGGACGACTGCGAGGACAACAAGAGAGAAGGTCAACGAGGGGACCAAAAGCAAAGAGCAATAAATACAGAATGAGGAGACCACTGCGAGGACAAGCAGTGAGAAGGTCAACGATGGTATTAAGAACAAAGAACAACAAATACAAAGCGAGGGGACCACTGCGAGGAGAACAAGCGAGAAGGTCAACAAGGGGACCAGGAGCAAAAAACAAGAAATACAGAGCGAGGGGACCACTGCGAGGACAACAAGCGAGAAGGTCAATGAGGGGACCAAGAGCAAAGAACAAGAAATACAAAGCGAGAGGACCAGTCTGATATAAAGAAGCTGTGATGGGGTCCGGTGCAGAGACCCCAGCGATCACTACAACACAAGCGCACCAGACGAGCGCTATGCAGTGTCCAGCCTCCAGAGGGCAGCACCGGATGAAGTTCCCTCCTTCCGTGTCTGGGCTCCGAAGGGAACCTGCAACCTAGCGCTGCCTCTCCGTGTCCAGCCTCCGAAGGGCAGCACAAGCTGAGTGCTACCTTCCTGTGTCCGTCCTTCGGAAGGCAGCACCGGCTGAGTGTTGCCTCTTGCTTCTGGCCTCTGGAGGGCAGCACTGGCTGCGTGTTACCCCCCTCTCCTGTGTCTGGCCTCTGAAGGGCACCTCCAACCTCGTGCTGCCTCTCCGTGTCCGGCCTCTGAAGGGCAGCAACAGCTGAGTGTTTTCCCCCCTACTGTGTCCGGCCTCCGGAGAGCAGCACCGGTATCTCCGCTGTGTACAGCTTTCGAAGGGGAGCACTGGCTGAGTGTTTCCCCTACCCTGTGTCCGGCCTCCGAAGGGCATCATCAGCTGAGCACTGCCTTCAAGTGTCCGGCCTCTGGAGGGCAGCACCGGCTCAGCGCTGCCTCCCTATGTCCGTCCTCCAGAGGGCGGCACGGGCTGAGCACTGCCTTCAAGTGTCCGGCCTCCGGAGGGCAGCACCGGCTCAGCGCTGCCTCCCAGTGTCCGGCCTCCGAAGGGCAGCATGGGCTGAATGCTGCCTCCCAGTGCCCGGCCTCCGAAGGGCACCTCCAACTGAGCAGTGCCTCCCAGTGTCCGGCCTCCGGGGGGCAGCACCGGCTCAGCGCTGCCTCCCAGTGTCTGGCCTCTGGAGGGCAGCACCGGCTGAGTGCTTTTTATGTACACCGCTCTCCACTTTTGCGACTTATAAGCCTTCCCGCAGGTGTCAGCATTCCCTGGGGTGCGTGGAGACGGCACATACGCGCCCGCCGTCGCTCGCCATTGAGCTGAACAATGCGGCGGTGTGAGGTTTTTCTTCTTTTTTTTGTCTCCGCTGACATATTCAGGATTAACTTCTAAATTCCGGCACGGTCGTCCTCAGCGGCTGCAAACAATGGGCGCACTTGTGGGATGTGTAGGCTGCGCCCCGGGGCTTCCTCTTGGCAGGTGTATACGATGAATGACGGAGCCTACGCACAAAGCTCTGCGCTCGCGGCGCGCCGCTCATGGCCCGCAGTAATGTGTAGCCTGTGGGCACAACTGAAGCCTCATAACTGAAAAGCCTCGTTCCCAGGCGAGGTTCTGCGGTGGCGCGGACTCCGGGCAGCAGAACAATGACCCCATACACATCGCCAGCCGCCCGACTGGTTCCTGGTGTCAGGGTAAACACGGCCGCACTGCCAGCAGCGCCGAAAAACTAGGCAGGGAGAGGTGCGGCGAGAAGGGGAGAAAAGGGCGCCCCTACGTGATCGCGGTGGCCATAAGGGCGCGGATTGTGATGGACGTTACATGAGGGGGTGAACCTAGGGACGCAAGAAAGTATAGCTATGGTAGGGGGCTCGGGGCCGGCCAGACTAGAGGAGCTCACGATTGGTAATACCAAGCAAGCGCAGCGATCTCTTGACTCAAAATTGGGAGCGTTTGCACCAATTCTCGCTTGCTTTTGAGCGAACAGGTGTTTCGAGCTATCAAATGGTGCTTCCGAGCTTAAGAGAGTAGGTGTTTGCGAGCTAATGATGGGTTCTCGAACTTACAGGTGCCTGTGAGCTAACGTACTGTGCTTGCGAGCCAATGTTGGGTGCTTGCGAGCTAATGATGGGTTCTCGAACTTACAGGTGCTTGTGAGCCAACGTACTGTGCTTGCGAGCCAATGTTGGGTGCTTGTGAGCTAATGATGGGTTCTCGAGCTTACAGGTGCCTGTGAGCTAACGTACTGTGCTTGCGAGCCAATGTTGGGTGCTTGTCAGCTAATGATGGGTTCTCGAGCTTACAGGTGCCTGTGAGCTAACGTACTGTGCTTGCGAGCCAATGTTGGGTGCTTGTGAGCTAATGATGGGTTCTCGAGCTTACAGGTGCCTGTGAGCTAACGTACTGTGCTTGCGAGCCAATGTTGGGTGCTTGTGAGCTAATGATGGGTTCTCGAGCTTACAGGTGCCTGTGAGCTAACGTACTGTGCTTGCGAGCCAATGTTGGGTGCTTGTGAGCTAATGATGGGTTCTCGAGCTTACAGGTGCCTGTGAGCTAACGTACTGTGCTTGCGAGCTAATGATGGGTTCTCAAACTTACAAGTGCCTGTGAGCTAACGTACTGTGCTTGCGAGCCAATGTTGGGTGCTTGCGAGCTACCAATGCGTTTTCGAGCTTACAAGTGCCTGTGAATTAATGTACTGTGCTAGCAAGCCAACATTGGGTGCTAATGAGCCAACGTTGGATTCTCGAGCTTACAGGTGCCTGTGACCTAACGTACTGTGCTTTCGAGCCATAGTTGGGTGCTTGTGAGCTAACAATGCATTCTTGAGCTAACAGGTGCCTGTGAGCTAATGTACTGTGCTTGCGAGCAAACAATAAGTTCTACAGCAAAGAGGTGCGTGTGAGCTAACATCTTGTGGTTGCGAGGCAACATTGGATGCTTGCAAGCGAACGATGGGTTCGCAACCTAATAGGTGCTCGCGAGTTAACGTACTCTGCATGTGAGCTAACATTGTGTGCATGCGAGCTAACGATTGGTTCTCAAGCTAATTGGTGCCTGTGAGCTAACATACTGTGCTTGCAAACTAACGATGAATTCTCAAGCTAATAGGTGTCTGTGAGCTAACGTTGGGTGCTTGCGAACTAACGATGGGTTCTCAAGCTAATAGGTGGTCACGAGCTAATGTATTGTGCTTGTGTGCTTGCAAGTTAACGATGGGTGCTTGCGAGCTAATGATGGACTCTCAAGCTAATAAGTGCTTGTGAGCAAATGATGGATTTTCAAGCTAATAGGTGCCTGTGAGCGAACGTACTGAGCTTGCGAGCCAACGTTGGGTGCTTGGGAAATAACGGGTTTTCAAACTAAGAGGTGCTTGCGAGCTAACATACTGTGCTTGTGTGCTAACGTTTGGTACTTGCGAGCTAACATGAGTAAACGGATTTGAGGGCTAATAGATGGCTGTGAACTAAACATACTGTGCTTGTGAGCTAACGTCGTGCTTCTGAGCCAACAATGGGTTCTAGAGCAAATAGGTGCCTGAGAGCTAACGTAGTGTGCTCGCGAGCTAACGTATGGTATCTACGAGCTAACAATGGGTTCAAGCACTAATAGGTGCCTGTGCGCTAACTTACTGTGCTTGTGAGTCAAAGTTAGCCAACGATGGGTTCTCAAGCTAATAGGTACTTGCGAGCTAAGATCGTGTGCTTCCGAGCTAACACTGGGTTCTAGAGCTAATAGATGCCTGTGAGCTAAGGTACTGTGCTCGTGAGCCAACGGGTGTTTGTGAGTTAAAAATGGGTTCTAAAGGTAATAGGTGCCTGTGAGCTAATGCACTGTGCTCGCGAGCTAACGTTTGGTACTTGCGAGCTAACAATAGGTTCAAGAGCTAATAGGTGCCTGTGAGCTAAAGTACTGTGCTTGTGAGCCAAAGTTAGCCAATGTTGGGTGCTTGCAAGCCAACGATGGGTTCTCAAGCTAATAGGTACTTGCGAGCTAACATCGTGTGCTTCTGAGCGAACACTGGGTTCTAGAGCTAATAGATGCGTGTGAGCTAACGTACTGTGCTCATGAGCTAACGGGTATTTGTGAGTTAAAAATGGGTTCTAAAGGTAATAGGTGCCTGTGAGCTAATGTACTGTGCTCGCGAGCTAACGTTTGGTATTTGCGAGCTAACAATAGGTTCTAGAGCGAATAGGTTCCTGTGAGCTAAAGTACTGTGCTTGTGAGCCAAAGTTAGCCAATGTTTGGTGCTTGCGAGCCAACGCTGGGTTCTCAAGCTAATAGGTACTTGCGAACCACAGTTGAATACTTGTAAGCTAAGAAGGGAAACTTACAAGCTGGCGCTAAGTACTTATGAGCTTACAATGGGTTCTCTTGACCAAATATTGGGTGCCTGTGAGCGAACAATGAATATGGTGCTTGTAAGCTTTGGATGTGATCACTTTAGCTAACGTATGGTGCTTGCAAGCCAACAATGGGTTCTCTTCACCTAACGTTTGGTGCTTGTAAGCTAATAATCGGTACATGTCTGCTAATGTTGCATGCTTACAAGCTAACAATGTGTTTTCGTGCTAACGGGCGCCTGAGACCTAATGTATAGTGCTTGAGAGTTAACGGGTGCTTACGAGCTAATGTTGGGTAGCTAAGAGCCAACATGTGAAGCTTGCGAGCCAGTGATGAATACTTGTGAGGTGTCTTGACATGTTGGACGCTTGCGAGTAAATAATGAATTTTCATAAGCGAACACTTGGTCCTTGCAAGCCAATACTGAGATCTCTGGAGCTAATGTTGGGTGCTTGTAAGCGAATGATAGATACACACTTGTGCTAAGATTGCGCGCTTATGAGTTACCAATGGGTTCTCATGCTAACAGGTGGTTGTGAGCTAAAGTGCTTGTGAGCCAATGGGTGATGGTGGGTACTTAAGGGATCTTGAGCTAGCGAGGGCCTGTGAGTCAATCTATGGTACCTGCGAGCTAATAATGGAAACTTGCAAGCTAGCATTGAGTACTTGTGAGCTTACAATGCCTCCGAGCTAACTTATGCTGTTTGCGAGCTAACAATGGTCTTCCTTCTGCCAACGTTAGCTGCTTGTGAGCCAATGATGGCTTCTATTGAGAAAATGCGTGCTTGTGAGCTAAATTATTGGGCTTGCGAGCTATTGATTGGTTCCTTGACTTGCGAGCCAACAATGGCTTCTTGAGTGATCAGGTGCCGGTAATGTGATGTGCAGAGAGCGATGGTTGAGCACTTAAGTGCGAACAATGGAAACCTGCAAGATAGCGCTGAGTACCTGCGAGCTTGTGCACTAACATATAGTGTCAGTGAGCTAACGATGCATACGCGAGCTAATGGCTGATTCATCAGGATCATCAGGGGTTAATGGAGAAGCCAATGACCAGAACCAACGACTCCGATAAAGAATCTGCAGAGAATATCGTTCTGCCACTCACTCACCAGCACCGCGCGCTATACACGAGCGCACCGCCAAGAGCGGAAACCCGGAGCCAAGGGAGGACTACAGAGACCAGCAGAAGACCGAGACCAGCAGAAACCACACGAGATAGAAACCGCAGGAGACAGAGACCAGCAGAGACCGCAGGAGATACAGAGATCAGCAGAGACCGCAGGAGACACAGAGACCGCAGGAGATACAGAGACCAGCAGAGACCACAGGAGACACAGAGACCGCAGGAGATACAGAGACCAGCAGAGACCACAGGAGACACAGAGACCGCAGGAGATACAGAGACCAGCAGAGACCACAGGAGACACAGAGACCGCAGGAGACACAGAGACCAGCAGAGACCGCAGGAGATACAGAGACCAGCAGAGACCGCAGGAGATACAGAGACCAGCAGAGACCACAGGAGACACAGAGACCGCAGGAGACACAGAGACCAGCAGAGACCGCAGGAGATACAGAGACCAGCAGAGACCGCAGGAGATACAGAGACCAGCAGAGACCGCAGGAGATACAGAGATCAGCAGAGACCGCAGGAGACACAGAGACCAGCAGGGACCGCAGGAGATAGAAACCGCAGGAGACAGAGACCAGCAGAGACCGCAGGAGATACAGAGATCAGCAGAGACCGCAGGAGACACAGAGACCGCAGGAGATACAGAGACCAGCAGAGACCACAGGAGACACAGAGACCGCAGGAGATACAGAGACCAGCAGAGACCACAGGAGACACAGAGACCGCAGGAGATACAGAGACCAGCAGAGACCACAGGAGACACAGAGACCGCAGGAGACACAGAGACCAGCAGAGACCGCAGGAGATACAGAGACCAGCAGAGACCGCAGGAGATACAGAGACCAGCAGAGACCACAGGAGACACAGAGACCGCAGGAGACACAGAGACCAGCAGAGACCGCAGGAGATACAGAGACCAGCAGAGACCGCAGGAGATACAGAGACCAGCAGAGACCGCAGGAGATACAGAGATCAGCAGAGACCGCAGGAGACACAGAGACCAGCAGGGACCGCAGGAGATACAGAGACCAGCAGAGACCACAGGAGACACAGAGACCACAGGAGACACAGAGACCAGCAGATACCAGCAGAGACCGCAGGAGATACAGAGACCAGCAGAGACCGCAGGAGATACAGAGATCAGCAGAGACCGCAGGAGACACAGAGACCAGCAGGGACCGCAGGAGACAGAGACCAGCAGGGACCGCAGGAGATACAGAGACCAGCAGAGACCACAGGAGACACAGAGACCGCAGGAGACACAGAGACCAGCAGAGACCAGCAGAGACCGCAAGAGACACAGAGACCAGCAGAAACCGCAGGAGACACAGAGACCGCAGGAGATACAGAGACCAGCAGAGACTGCAAGAGACACAGAGACCAGCAGAGACCGCAGGACAGAGACCAGCACCCGGCACGCTATACACGAGCGCACCGCCAAGAGCGGAAACCAGGAGCCTGAGGAGGACTACAGAGACCAGCAGAGACCGCAGGAGATACAGAGACCAGCAGAGACTGCAGGAGACAAAGAGCCCGCAGGACACAGAAACCAGCAGAGACCAACAGAGACCAGCAGAGAACGCAGAAGACACAGAGACCGCCGGCGACACAGAGACCACCAGAGACTGCAGGACACAGAGACCAGCAGAGACCGCAGGAGACACAGAGACCAGCAGAGACCGCAGGAGACACAGATCCTGATTACTGATCCTAAGTTACCTCCTGTATTATACTCCAGAGCTGCACTCACTATTCTGCTGGTGCAGTCACTGTGTACATACATTACATTACTGATCCTGAGTTACCTCCTGTATTATACTCCAGAGCTACACTCACTATTCTGCTGGTGCAGTCACTGTGTACATACATTACTGATCCTGAGTTACCTCCTGTATTATACTCCAGAGCTGCACTCACTATTCTGCTGGTGCAGTCACTGTGTACATACATTACTGATCCTGAGTTACCTCCTGTATTATACTCCAGAGCTGCACTCACTATTCTGCTGGTGCAGTCACTGTGTACATACATTACATTACTGATCCTGAGTTACCTCCTATATTATACTCCAGAGCAGCACTCACTATTCTGCTGGTGCAGTCACTGTGAACATACATTACATTTCTGATCCTGAGTTACCTCCTGTATTATACTCCAGAGCTGCACTCACTATTCTGCTGGTGCAGTCACTGTGTACATACACTACATTACTGATCCTGAGTAACCTCCTGTATTATACTCCAGAGCTGCACTCACTATTCTGCTGCTGCAGTCACTGTGTACACACATTACATTACTGATCCTGAGTTACCTCCTGTATTATACTCCAGAGCTGCACTCACTATTCTGCTGGTACAGTCACTGTGTACATACATTACATTACTGATCCTGAGTAACCTCCTGTATTATACTCCAGAGCTGCACTCACTATTCTGCTGCTGCAGTCACTGTGTACACACATTACATTACTGATCCTGAGTTACCTCCTGTATTATACTCCAGAGCTGCACTCACTATTCTGCTGGTACAGTCACTGTGTACATACATTACATTACTGATCCTGAGTTACCTCCTGTATTATACTCCAGAGCTGCACTCACTATTCTGCTGGTGCAGTCACTGTGTGCATACATTACATTACTGATCCTGAGTTACCTCCTGTATTATACTCCAGAGCTGCACTCACTATTCTGCTGCTGCAGTCACTGTGTACATACATTACTGATCCTGAGTTACCTCCTGTATTATACTCCAGAGCTGCACTCACTATTCTGCTGGTGCAGTCACTGTGTACATACACTACATTACTGATCCTGAGTAACCTCCTGTATTATACTCCAGAGCTGCACTCACTATTCTGCTGCTGCAGTCACTGTGTACACACATTACATTACTGATCCTGAGTTACCTCCTGTATTATACTCCAGAGCTGCACTCACTATTCTGCTGGTACAGTCACTGTGTACATACATTACATTACTGATCCTGAGTTACCTCCTGTATTATACTCCAGAGCTGCACTCACTATTCTGCTGGTGCAGTCACTGTGTACATACATTACTGATCCTGAGTTACCTTCTGTATTATACTCCAGAGCTGCACTCACTATGCTGCTGGTGCAGTCACTGTGTACATACATTACATTACTGATCCGGAGTTACCTCCTGTATTTTACTCCAGAGCTGCACTCACTATTCTGCTGGTGCAGTCACTGTGTACATACATTACATTACTGATCCTGAGTTACCTCCTGTATTATACTCCAGAGCTGCACTCACTATTCTGCTGGTGCAGTCACTGTGTACATACATTACTGATCCTGAGTTACCCCCTGTATTATCCTCCAGAGCTGCACTCACTATTCTGCTGGTGCAGTAACTGTGTACATACATTACATTACTGATCCTGAGTTACCTCCTGTATTATACTCCAGAGCTGCACTCACTATTCTACTGGTGCAGTCACTGTGTACATACATTACATTACTGATCCTGAGTTACCCCCTGTATTATACTCCAGAGCTGCACTCACTATTCTGCTGGTGCAGTCGCTGTGTACATACATTACTGATCCTGAGTTACCTCCTGTATTATACTCCAGAGCTGCACTCACTATTCTGCTGGTGCAGTCACTGTGTACATACATTACTGATCCTGAGTTACCTTCTGTATTATACTCCAGAGCTGCACTCACTATTCTGCTGGTGCAGTCACTGTGTACATACATTACATTACTGATCCTGAGTTACCTCCTGTATTATACTCCAGAGCTGCACTCACTATTCTGCTGGTGCAGTCACTGTGTACATACATTACTGATCCTGAGTTACCTCCTGTATTATACTCCAGAGCTGCACTCACTATTCTGCTGGTGCAGTCACTGTGTACATACATTACATTACTGATCCTGAGTTACCTCCTGTATTATCCTCCAGAGCTGCACTCACTATTCTGCTGGTGCAGTAACTGTGTACATACATTACATTACTGATCCTGAGTTACCTCCTGTATTATACTCCAGAGCTGCACTCACTATTCTGCTGGTGCAGTAACTGTGTACATACATTACATTACTGATCCTGAGTTACCTCCTGTATTATACTCCAGAGCTGCACTCACTATTCTGCTGCTGCAGTCACTGTGTACATACATTACATTACTGATCCTGAGTTACCTCCTGTATTATACTCCAGAGCTGCACTCACTATTCTGCTGGTGCTGTCACTGTGTACATACATTACTGATCCTGAGTTACCTCCTGTATTATCCTCCAGAGCTGCACTCACTATTCTGCTGGTGCAGTCACTGTGTACATACATTACATTACTGATCCTGAGTTACCTCCTGTATTATACTCCAGAGCTGCACTCACTATTCTGCTGGTGCAGTCACTGTGTACATACATTACTGATCCTGAGTTACCTCCTGTATTATCCTCCAGAGCTGCACTCACTATTCTGCTGGTGCAGTCACTGTGTACATACATTACTGATCCTGAGTTACCTCCTGTATTATACTCCAGAGCTGCACTCACTATTCTGCTGGTGCAGTCACTGTGTACATACATTACTGATCCTGAGTTACCTCCTGTATTATACTCCAGAGCTGCACTCACTATTCTGCTGGTGCAGTCACTGTGTACATACATTACTGATCCTGAGTTACCTCCTGTATTATACTCCAGAGCTGCACTCACTATTCTGCTGCTGCAGTCACTGTGTACATACATTACTGATCCCGAGTTACCTCCTGTATTATACTCCAGAGCTGCACTCACTATTCTGCTGGTGCAGTCACTGTGTACATACATTACATTACTGATCCTGAGTTACCTCCTGTATTATACTCCAGAGCTGCACTCACTATTCTGCTGGTGCAGTCACTGTGCACATTACTGATCCTGAGTTACCTCCTGTATTATACTCCAGAGCTGCACTCACTATTCTGCTGGTGCAGTCACTGTGTACATACATTACATTACTGATCCTGAGTTACCTCCTGTATTATACTCCAGAGCTGCACTCACTATTCTGCTGGTGCAGTCACTGTGCACATACATTACTGATCCTGAGTTACCTCCTGTATTATCCTCCAGAGCTGCACTCACTATTCTGCTGGTGCAGTCACACAGGGACACTGTCCCCCGTCTGCCGCTCTCTCCACAGCGGAGGAACCAGTCGATCCGCTCGCTCTGATCCCTCTTTGTCATCTGCGGTTTGTTCAGTAACTACTGACACAGGAATCGCCTCCTCCCGCACAGGCTTTCTGCCAGCAGAACAGTATTTCCAAGGTGATCTTGAGACGACTCCATCAGAAAATCTCACTGCAAATAATGATAGGAATGAAGACAGCCGTGTCCTCCGGAGCAGAACTCTGCTTAAAGGGCAACTCCACAAAGCAGATATGAATAATGAAACTATATAAGAAGTGGGGACAGGAAAGGGTTAACTGCTCCGCACAAAAGACAAAACCGGTTCACACATTATAAGCCCCGAAGCCACAAAGAGACTGCACCGAGAAGACTGCACATAGTACACATACCGCTACACACTGTGCGAGACCGCGAGGAAACAGGACCACTATAATACTGCCCCTATGTACAAGAATATAACTCTTATAATACTGCCCCTATATACAAGAATATAACTACTATAATACTGCCCCTATATACAAGAATATAACTACTATAATACTGCCCCCTATATACAAGAATATAACTGCTATAATACTGCCCCCTATATACAAGAATATAACTACTATAATACTGCCCCCTATATACAAGAATATAACTGCTATAATACTGCTCCCTATATACAAGAATATAACTACTATTATACTGCTCCCTATATACAAGAATATAACTACTATAATACTGCCCCTATATACAAGAATATAACTACTATAATACTGCTCCTATATACAAGAATATAACTACTATAATACTGCCCCTATATACAAGAATATACCTACTATAATACTGCCCCTATATACAAGAATATAACTACTATAATACTGCTCCCTATATACAAGAATATAACTACTATAATACTGCCCCTATATACAAGAATATAACTACTATAATACTGCCCCTATATACAAGAATATAACTACTATAATACTGCCCCCGATGTACAAGAATATAACTACTATAATACTGCCCCTATATACAAGAATATAACTACTATAATACTGCCCCTATATACAAGAATATAACTACTATAATACTGCCCCTATATACAAGAATATAACTACTATAATACTGCCCCCTATGTACAAGAATATAACTACTATAATACTGCCCCTATATACAAGAATATAACTACTATAATACTGCCCCTATGTACAAGAATATAACTACTATAATACTGCTCCTATATACAAGAATATAACTACTATAATACTGCCCCTATATACAAGAATATACCTACTATAATACTGCCCCTATATACAAGAATATAACTACTATAATACTGCTCCCTATATACAAGAATATAACTACTATAATACTGCCCCTATATACAAGAATATAACTACTATAATACTGCTCCCTATATACAAGAATATAACTACTATAATACTGCCCCTATATACAAGAATATAACTACTATAATACTGCTCCTATATACAAGAATATAACTACTATAATACTGCCCCTATATACAAGAATATACCTACTATAATACTGCCCCTATATACAAGAATATAACTACTATAATACTGCTCCCTATATACAAGAATATAACTACTATAATACTGCCCCTATATACAAGAATATAACTACTATAATACTGCTCCCTATATACAAGAATATAACTACTATAATACTGCCCCTATATACAAGAATATAACTACTATAATACTGCTCCCTATGTACAAGAATATAACTACTATAATACTGCCCCTATATACAAGAATATAACTACTATAATACTGCCCCTATATACAAGAATATAACTACTATAATACTGCCCCCTATGTACAAGAATATAACTACTATAATACTGCCCCTATGTACAAGAATATAACTACTATAGTACTGCCCCCTATGTACAAGAATATAACTACTATAATACTGCCCCTATATACAAGAATATAACTACTATAATACTGCCCCCTATGTACAAGAATATAACTACTATAATACTGCCCCTATATACAAGAATATAACTACTATAATACTGCCCCCTATGTACAAGAATATAACTACTATAATACTGCCCCTATGTACAAGAATATAACTACTATAATAATGCCCCTATGTACAAGAATATAACTACTATAATACTGCTCCTATATACAAGAATATAACTACTATAATACTGCCCCCTATATACAAGAATATAACTACTATAATACTGCCCCTATGTACAAGAATATAACTACTATAATACTGCCCCTATATACAAGAATATAACTACTATAATACTGCCCCCTATATACAAGAATATAACTACTATAATACTGTCCCTATGTATAAGAATATAACTACTATAATACTGCCCCCTATATACAGGAATATAACTACTATAATACTGCCCCCTATATACAAGAATATAACTACTATAATACTGCCCCCTATATACAAGAATATAACTACTATAATACTGCCCCTATATACAAGAATATAACTACTATAATACTGCCCCTATGTACAAGAATATAACTACTATAATACTGCCCCTATGTACAAGAATATAACTACTATAATACTGCCCCTATATACAAGAATATAACTACTATAATACTGCCCATATATACAAGAATATAACTACTATAATACTGCCCCTATGTACAAGAATATAACTACTATAATACTGCCCCCTATATACAAGAATATAACTACTATAATACTGCCCCTATGTACAAGAATATAACTACTATAATACTGCCCCTATATACAAGAATATAACTACTATAATACTGCCCCCTATGTACAAGAATATAACTACTATAATACTGCTCCTATATACAAGAATATAACTACTATAATACTGCCCCTATATACAAGAATATAACTACTATAATACTGCCCCCTATGTACAAGAATATAACTACTATAATACTGCCCCTATATACAAGAATATAACTACTATAATACTGCCCCTATGTACAAGAATATAACTACTATAATACTGCCCCTATATACAAGAATATAACTACTATAATACTGCCCCTATGTACAAGAATATAACTACTATAATACTGCCCCTATGTATATGAATATAACTACTATAATACTGCCCCTATATACAAGAATATAACTACTATAATACTGCCCCCTATGTACAAGAATATAACTACTATAATACTGCCCCTATATACAAGAATATAACTACTATAATACTGCCCCTATGTACAAGAATATAACTACTATAATACTGCCCCTATATACAAGAATATAACTACTATAATACTGCCCCTATGTACAAGAATATAACTACTATAATACTGCCCCTATGTATAAGAATATAACTACTATAATACTGCCCCTATATACAAGAATATAACTACTATAATACTGCCCCTATGTACAAGAATATAACTACTATAATACTGTCCCTATGTATAAGAATATAACTACTATAATACTGCCCCCTATATACAGGAATATAACTACTATAATACTGCCCCCTATATACAAGAATATAACTACTATAATACTGCCCCTATATACAAGAATATAACTACTATAATACTGCCCCTATATACAAGAATATAACTACTATAATACTGTCCCTATGTATAAGAATATAACTACTATAATACTGCCCCCTATATACAGGAATATAACTACTATAATACTGCCCCTATATACAAGAATATAACTACTATAATACTGCCCCTATGTACAAGAATATAACTACTATAATACTGCCCCTATGTACAAGAATATAACTACTATAATACTGTCCCTATGTATAAGAATATAACTACTATAATACTGCCCCCTATATACAGGAATATAACTACTATAATCCTGCCCCTATGTACAAGAATATAACTACTATAATACTGCCCCCTATATACAGGAATATAACTACTATAATCCTGCCCCTATGTACAAGAATATAACTACTATAATACTGCCCCTATGTACAAGAATATAACTACTATAATACTGTCCCTATGTATAAGAATATAACTACTATAATACTGCCCCCTATATACAGGAATATAACTACTATAATCCTGCCCCTATGTACAAGAATATAACTACTATAATACTGCTCCTATATACAAGAATATAACTACTATAAAACTGCCCCCTATATACAAGAATATAACTACTATAATACTGCCCCTATATACAAGAATATTACTACTATAATACTGCCCCTATATACAAGAATATAACTACTATAATACTGCCCCCTATATACAAGAATATAACTACTATAATACTGCCCCTATATACAAGAATATAACTACTATAATACTGCCCCCTAATCAAAAGAAAGTTTCGGTATTTTACACTAAACATTGAGTAATTCCACTCTGTAGTATAGCGGGTGTATTTAATGATTTGGCGGGTAATATTAGGAATGGTTTTCAGTACGGGGCTGCGCTCGTGTGTTTTCTGCCCTGTGTGTGTAAGAATGTAGCTCAGCAGCCGTCACCCCGAGCTTCACATACTGCAGACTCCAGGAAAGTACCCGAAACGCATTACACACATACTGCAAATACTTTCTCTTGTTTGGGACCGCGATGCCAGGAAACAAAGAGCGGTCACAGCAAACTAAAATGTACCGCAACTTTCTAAGAAATGATGTATTTTACTTTCCCACCACTTCCTAGAACTCTGCTTGCTGCTGGTGAATGGGTCACCCATCACAGGTTCAGAGCTCAGTGGGTGTTCCCTGTGCAGCTGCAGGTTCAGTGCTCAGTGGGTGTTCCCTGTGCAGCTGCAGGTTCAGTGCTCAGTGGGTGTTCCCTGTGCAGCTGCAGGTTCAGTGCTCAGTGGGTGTTCCCTGTGCAGCTGCAGGTTCAGTGCTCAGTGGGTGTTCCCTGTGCAGCTGCAGGTTCAGTGCTCAGTGGGTGTTCCCTGTGCAGCTGCAGGTTCGGCGCTCAGTGGGTGTTTCCTGCGCAGCTGCAGGTTCAGAGCTCAGTGGGTGTTTCCTGCGCAGCTGCAGGTTCAGAGCTCAGTGGGTGTTTCCTGTGCAGCTGCAGGTTCAGTGCTCAGTGGGTGTTCCCTGTGCAGCTGCAGGTTCAGTGCTCAGTGGGTGTTCCCTGTGCAGCTGCAGGTTCAGTGCTCAGTGGGTGTTCCCTGTGCAGCTGCAGGTTCAGAGCTCAGTGGGTGTTCCCTGTGCAGCTGCAGGTTCAGTGCTCAGTGGGTGTTCCCTGTGCAGCTGCAGGTTCGGCGCTCAGTGGGTGTTCCCTGTGCAGCTGCAGGTTCACAGCTCAGTGGGTGTTTCCTGTGCAGCTGCAGGTTCAGTGCTCAGTGGGTGTTCCCTGTGCAGCTGCAGGTTCAGAGCTCAGTGGGTGTTCCCTGTGCAGCTGCAGGTTCAGAGCTCAGTGGGTGTTCCCTGTGCAGCTGCAGGTTCAGAGCTCAGTGGGTGTTCCCTGTGCAGCTGCAGGTTCAGTGCTCAGTGGGTGTTCCCTGTGCAGCTGCAGGTTCAGAGCTCAGTGGGTGTTCCCTGTGCAGCTGAAGGTTCAGAACTCAGTGGGTGTTCCCTGTGCAGCTGCAGGTTCAGTGCTCAGTGGGTGTTCCCTGTGCAGCTGCAGGTTCAGTGCTCAGTGGGTGTTCCCTGTGCAGCTGCAGGTTCAGAGCTCAGTGGGTGTTCCCTGTGCAGCTGCAGGTGCAGTGCTCAGTGGGTGCTCCCTGTAGGGCTGCAGGTTCAGTGCTCAGTGGGTGTTCCCTGTGCAGCTGCAGGTTCAGAACTCAGTGGGTGTTCCCTGTGCAGCTGCAGGTTCAGTGCTCAGTGGGTGTTCCCTGTGCAGCTGCAGGTTCAGAGCTCAGTGGGTGTTCCCTGTGCAGCTGCAGGTTCAGAGCTCAGTGGGTGTTCCCTGTGCAGCTGCAGGTTCAGAGCTCAGTGGGTGTTCCCTGTGCAGCTGCAGGTTCAGAGCTCAGTGGGTGTTCCCTGTGCAGCTGCAGGTTCAGTGCTCAGTGGGTGTTCCCTGTGCAGCTGCAGGTTCGGAGCTCAGTGGGTGTTCCCTGTGCAGCTGCAGGTTCGGAGCTCAGTGGGTGTTCCCTGTGCAGCTGCAGGTTCAGAGCTCAGTGGGTGTTCCCTGTGCAGCTGCAGGTTCAGAACTCAGTGGGTGTTCCCTGTGCAGCTGCAGGTTCAGTGCTCAGTGGGTGTTCCCTGTGCAGCTGCAGGTTCAGAGCTCAGTGGGTGTTCCCTGTGCAGCTGCAGGTTCAGAGGTCAGTGGGTGTTCCCTGTGCAGCTGCAGGTTCAGAGCTCAGTGGGTGTTCCCTGTGCAGCTGCAGGTTCAGAGCTCAGTGGGTGTTCCCTGTGCAGCTGCAGGTTCGGCGCTCAGTGGGTGTTCCCTGTGCAGCTGCAGGTTCAGAGCTCAGTGGGTGTTTCCTGTGCAGCTGCAGGTTCAGAGCTCAGTGGGCATCTCCTATGGAGCTTCTCACTCGAACCTACTACTGTGATCCTAATGTTCTACCGTCTGTGGCTTTATGTCCTCATCCCTCTCCCACTGTGAAGCTGCAGGTTCAGAGCTCAGTGGGTGTTCCCTGTGCAGCTGCAGGTTCAGTGCTCAGTGGGTGTTCCCTGTGGAGCTGCAGGTTCAGAGCTCAGTGGGTGTTCCCTGTGCAGCTGCAGGTTCAGAGCTCAGTGGGTGTTCCCTGTGCAGCTGCAGGTTCGGAGCTCAGTGGGTGTTCCCTGTGCAGCTGCAGGTTTGGAGCTCAGTGGGTGTTCCCTGTGCAGCTGCAGGTTCGGAGCTCAGTGGGTGTTCCCTGTGCAGCTGCAGGTTCGGAGCTCAGTGGGTGTTCCCTGTGCAGCTGCAGGTTCAGAGCTCAGTGGGTGTTCCCTGTGCAGCTGCAGGTTCAGAGCTCAGTGGGTGTTCCCTGTGCAGCTGCAGGTTCCGTGCTCAGTGGGTGTTCCCTGTGCACCTGCAGGTTCAGTTCTCAGTGGGTGTTTCCTGTACAACTGCAGGTTCAGAGCTCAGTGGGTGTTCCCTGTGCAGCTTCAGGTTCAGAGCTCAGTGGGTGTTCGCTGTGCAGCTGCAGGTTCAGTGCTCAGTGGTGATCCCTGTGCAGCTTCAGGTTCAGAGCTCAGTGGGTGTTCCCTGTGCAGCTGCAGGTTCAGTGCTCAGTGGTGATCCCTGTGCAGCTGCAGGTTCAGAGCTCAGTGGGTGTTCCCTGGAGAGTTGCTGGTTCAGTGCTCAGTGGGTGTTCCCTGTGCAGCTGCAGGTTCAGTGCTCAGTGGGTGCTCCCTGTAGGGCTGCAGGTTCAGTGCTCAGTGGGTGTTCCCTGTGCAGCTGCAGGTTCAGTGCTCAGTGGGTGTTCCCTGTGCAGCTGCAGGTTCGGAGCTCAGTGGGTGTTCCCTGTGCAGCTGCAGGTTCAGAGCACAGTGGGTGTTCGCTGTGCAGCTGCAGGTTCAGAGCTCAGTGGGTGTTCCCTGTGCAGCTGCAGGTTCCGTGCTCAGTGGGTGTTTCCTGTACAACTGCAGGTTCAGAGCTCAGTGGGTGTTCCCTGTGCAGCTTCAGGTTCAGAGCTCAGTGGGTGTTCGCTGTGCAGCTGCAGGTTCAGTGCTCAGTGGTGATCCCTGTGCAGCTTCAGGTTCAGAGCTCAGTGGGTGTTCCCTGTGCAGCTGCAGGTTCAGTGCTCAGTGGTGATCCCTGTGCAGCTGCAGGTTCAGTGCTCAGTGGTGATCCCTGTGCAGCTGCAGGTTCAGAGCTCAGTGGGTGTTCCCTGGAGAGTTGCTGGTTCAGTGCTCAGTGGGTGTTCCCTGTGCAGCTGCAGGTTCAGTGCTCAGTGGGTGCTCCCTGTGCAGCTGCAGGTTCAGTGCTCAGTGGGTGTTCCCTGTGCAGCTGCAGGTTCAGTACTCAGTGGGTGTTCCCTGTGCAGCTGCAGGTTCAGAGCTCAGTGGGTGTTCCCTGTGCAGCTGCAGGTTCAGAGCTCAGTGGGTGTTCCCTGTGCAGCTGCAGGTTCAGAGCTCAGTGGGTGTTCCCTGTGCAGCTGCAGGTTCGGCGCCCAGTGGGTGTTCCCTGTGCAGCTGCAGGTTCGGCACTCAGTGGGTGTTCCCTGTGCAGCTGCAGGTTCAGAGCTCAGTGGGTGTTTCCTGTGCAGCTGCAGGTTCAGAGCTCAGTGGGTGTTTCCTGTGCAGCTGCAGGTTCAGAGCTCAGTGGGTGTTTCCTGTGCAGCTGCAGGTTCAGAGCTCAATGGGTGCTTCCTGTGCAGCTGCAGGTTCAGTGCTCAGTGGGTGCTCCCTGTGCAGCTGCAGGTTCAGAGCTCAGTGGGTGTTTCCTGTGCGGCTACAGGTTCAGAGCTCAGTGGGCATCTCCTATGGAGCTTCTCACTCGAATCTACTACTGTGATCCTAATGTTCTACAGTCTGTGGCTTTATGTCCTCATCCCTCTCCCACTGTGAAGCTGCAGGTTCAGAGCTTAGTGGCATCCCCACTTAAACCTACCACCCTTCTCAAAAATGTTCTATCATGTCCTTATCCCTCTACCACTGTAGAGCTGCAGGTTAAGAGCTTAGTGGGCATCCACCAAGCTGCTCATTCGAACCTACTACTGTTCTACTTATGTTCTAGCAAAGGCATCATCTATGGAGCTGCTCACTTGAACATACTACTGTTCTCCTAATGGTCTACCATTTGTGGTCTTAGGTCCTCTTGCTGCTCCCAATGTGAAGCTGCAGGTTCAGAGCTTAGTGGGCATCCCCTATGGAGCTGCTCACAAACCTACCACCCTTCTCCAAATGTTCTACCATGTCCTCATCCTTCTCCCTACTTCCCTTCTAATATTTTACCTTGTGTCGTTACATAATTAAGTGACCCTTCTACTCTTCTCCTAAGGTATATGTCCTCTTCCAGCTCCCACTGTGAAGCTGCAGGTTCAGAGCTTAGTGGACATCACCTATGGAGATACTCACTTAAACCTACCACCCTTCTCCAAATGTTCTACCATGTCCTTATCCCTCTCCCACTGTAGAGCTGCAAGTTCAGTGGTTAGTGGGCATCCAATATGGAGCTACTCACTTGAACCTACTACTCTTCTCCTAAGTATGCTCTACCATGTACTCATCCCTCTTCCTACTACCCTTCTATTATTTTACCTTGTGTGATTACATGTCCTCTTCTCTCTCTGATCGTAGAGCTGCAGGTTCAGTGCTAAGTGGGCATTCCCCGAGCTTCTCACTCAAATCTACTACTGTTCTCCTAAAGTTCTACCAAGTCCTTATCCCTCTCCCACTGTAGAGCTGCAGGTTCAGAGCTTAGTGGGCACCTCCCGGGCTGATCACTCAAAGCTACTATTGTTCTCCTATAGTGCTACCAAGTCCTTATCCCTCTCCCACTGTAGAGCTACAGGTTCAGAGCTTAGTGGGCATCTCCTGGGCTGATCACTCAAAGCTACTACTGTTCTCCTAAAGTGCTACCAAGTCCTTATCCCTCTCCCACTGTAGAGCTGCAGGTTCCGAGCTTAGTGGGCATCTCCCGGGCTGATCACTCAAAGCTACTACTGTTCTCCTTAAGTTCTACCAAGTCCTCATCCCTCTCCCACTGTAGAGCTACAGGTTCAGAGCTTAGTGGGCATCTCCCGGGCTGATCACTCAAAGCTACTACTGTTCTCCTAAAGTTCTACCAAGTCCTTATCCCTCTCCCACTGTAGAGCTGCAGGTTCAGAGCTTAGTGGGCATCCCCTGCTCACTTGAACCATTTTGACATGTGAGAACCGTGGTATCAGTCTAGTCACGATATGCGTCAAGCCCCCCCATGACTCCATTCACAGACCCATCCATGTTTGCATTCGCTGACGTGCTTCGATTATGCAAACGATTTGCCCTACTTTGACCGTCACTGCGAATAAAAATGACCACTCATGATGGCCAAAATCGAGACCTATTTTCATGAACCCAAATTCTGAAGTTGGGAGGAGCAACTTTTACCCTGGAGGACCATTCTTGTCCTGCATTGCGATTTGAATGGAGGTGTAATACTCCCCTAGATCCCCTGCAGTAATCTCATTCGTATCGGCTTATTTTCAGGGGGTCTCTTCTAAAAACAAACAAATGATCTAAAGCAAAGATCCCCTTGAAGGCTACGGACAATCCCTTCGAGAGCACTTTGCCTAGGGGCAAGAGAGTCCTTATAGGACCTGATGAAGGACTGTCCAGCGGAGGGCGGACCATCCCATTTTCAGCTTTAATCTTTTGATAACTGTTAGTTGAGATCCAAAGAGGAGCATTTCAACCCCCCCAAACAATATAAAGCCCCTGCATTTAAATGGAACGGTAACATCTGCCCCGCAGCCTCAGAATTCCGAAAACCAGAGACTGGAAGACGCTCATTAGTGCCGCTCTCAGTGAAATGTTGTCCGACTGGCCCAAGAATGCAGTTTTGTTTTGTGTTTTTTTACCTTAGTGAAAATTAATAGTAAAGCAGGTTCCACGGGAGGAACGTCCCACCCAACTGTGGAGGAAGACCCCCCCCCAATGTATGGCCATGGAACCAGAAATCAACACCTTCCCCTCGGAGTCTCGGAGACTCTCCTGTGCTGCAATTTAAACAATTGTCCTGTTGTATTTTCCTTGGCAGGTGAATCATCACAGCTCGTGGACTCGTGTCTCGTTATCTCCGACGGTCCCACACTAACGCCTCGGGTAAGTGGCCAATCAGCAGGCGACTCCCACTTAATAAGCGGCTAAATTTAGGGCCTTACTAGTCACTGATGACCAGAGAACTATAGACGATAGTCAACCTCAAAGAGGAACGAGCAACACAAAAAACTTGTCGTGAAACAGGGCATCAAAATAATGGGAGGGAGGAAGCGAGCGCTAGTCCGACTGACCCATAGGGCATAACAATAAAGGGAGGAGGAAGCGAGCGCTAGTCCGACTGACCCATAGGGGATAACAATAAAGGGAAGAGGAAGCGAGCGCTAGTCCGACTGACCCATAGGGCATAAACAATAAAGGGAAGGAGAAAGGGAGCGCTAGTCCGACTGACCCATAGGGCATCAAAATAAAGAGAAGGAGGAAGTGAGCGCTAGTCCGACTGACCCATAGGGCGTCAAAATGAAGGGAAGGAGGAAGCGAGCGCTAGTCCGACTGACCCATAGGGCATAACAATAAAGGAAAGGAGGAAGCGAGCGCTAGTCCGACTGACCCATAGGGCATCAAAATAAAGGGAAGGAGGAAGCGAGTGCTAGTCCGACTGACCCATAGGGCATAACAATAAAGGGAAGGAGGAAGCGAGCAGTAGTCCGACTGACCCATAGGGCATCAAAATAAAGGGAAGGAGGAAGCGAGCGCTAGTCCAACTGACATATAGGGCATAACAATAAAGGGAAGGAGGAAGCGAGCACTAGTCCAACTGACCCATAGGGCATCAAAATAAAGGGAAGGAGGAAGCGAGTGCTAGTCCGACTGACCCATAGGGCATAACAATAAAGGGAAGGAGGAAGCGAGCACTAGTCCGACTGACCCATAGGGCATCAAAATAAAGGGAAGGAGGAAGCGAGCGCTAGTCCAACTGACATATAGGGCATAACAATAAAGGGAAGGAGGAAGCGAGCACTAGTCCATCTGACATATAGGGCATCAAAATAAAGGGAAGGAGGAAGCAAGCGCTAGTCCGACTGACCCATAGGGCATCAAAATAAAGGAAAGGAGGAAGCGAGCGCTAGTCCGACCAACCCATAGGGCATCAAACTAAAGGGAAGGAGGAAGCAAGCGCTAGTCCGACCAACCCATAGGGCATCAAACTAAAGGAAAGGAGGAAGCGAGAGCTAGTCCGACCGACCCGTAGGGCATAATAATAAAGAGGAGGAAGCGAGTGCTAGTCCGACCGACCCATAGAACCATCAACATAAAGGGAAGGAAGAAGCGAGCATTATTCTGACCGACCCGTAGGGCATAAAAATAAAGGGAAGGAAGAAGCGAGCACTAGTCCGACCGACCCATAGGGCATCAAAATAAAGGGACGGACGAAGAGAGCACTAGTCCGACCTCCCCGAATCTGGTGATAAAAAGTTGGAGGAGCCATTGAAAAAAAAAAATGGCGGAGAGCCAATTTGCTATTCTCTGTTATCACCTAATGCTTACAGACAATATATAATGGGAAAACCTGAAGAAGGAACGAGCAAAAACAAAACTTGTCGTGAAATGTTCGGGCATCAAAATAAAGGGAAGGAGGAAGCGAGAGCTTGTCCACCCGACCCAAACCTGGTGATGAAAGGCTGGAGGGGGCCCTTGAACAAAAATAGGTGGAATGCCAATCTGCTATTCTCTGTTATCAGCTAATGCTTACAGACAATATATAATGGGAGAAACCTGAAGAAGGAACAAGCAAAAACAAAACTTGTCCTCAAATGTAGGGCAGCCCCCTGGGCATCAAAATAAAGGGAAGGAGGAAGCGAGCGCTAGTCAGGCCAACCCAAACCTGGTGATGAAAGCCTGGAGGGAGCCCTTTAAGAGAAAGAAAGAAAAAAAACTGGTGGAGAGCCACTCTGCTATTCTCTGTTATCAGCTAATGCTTCCAGACAATATATAATGGCATTAATGGAGCAATAAACGAGGGCGAGGACGAGACAGATTCATCACATGGCTTAGCACCGGAAACGCGTTTCTTGACATACACGGGGAACACCTAATAAGGCTTGGCGGAAAAGCAGCAGGATCAAACCCCGTGTAATGATGAGAATAATAACAATAATAAGAAGTCACACGCCCAGCACGGCCCGCCCAGGCTTCGGGTACACAGCTAAAACCTCCTCAATCAGCCTGTTTATCATCGCCGCACTCTGCGGGCGGACAGTAACACTGCCAAACCGGATAGGGTGGGAGGAAAAATCAGCTCCATACATCCAGAAAAACACATATACCAAAACAAGAAGAGAAATAAAAACTCTTCCGGTAACGCGTTTCGGAAATGCATTGCTTACAATCTGCGAAACGCGTTAATATAAGCGTACGTATTAGTGTCCAAAACGCGTCAGCCTCTGACCAAGCTAAAATATGAGTTCCTAAGTGCAAGCTATATAAAGTAGTTTGCTTAACCCGAATCCGAAGAGTAAGCCCAAAACGCGTCCGCACACATTATTCCCGTCTCCATATTTGCTCACATACTCCATCCAAATAAAAAATATCAGAAAACAAAAAGAATGTTTCTGAAATCCATTGCGAAACGCGTTGATATAAGCATACGTATTCAGGTTTCATATCCAAAACGCGTCAGTCTCAGACTACAAGTAGAGCTAAAAACTAAGAATGCGTCAGCACTGGAGACTATACAAAGTGGTTCACTAACCCATATATCTCCCCATGTCTGAGACTAAAGACCCAAAACGCGTTCATTTAAGCATATCTTCTCGTATTTCATGTCCAAAACGCGTCAGCCTCTGACCACAAGTAGAGCTAAAAACTAAAATAATATGTCGGCAGTGCAGGCTATATGAAGTAGTTTACTAACCCATACTTCCCCACATTTATGAGAATAAGGACTATATGCCCAAAACGCGTTCATATAAGCATACGTATGTGGGATTAATGTCCAAAACGAGTCAGCCTCTGACCACAAGTAGAGCTAAAAACTAAAATAATATGTCGGCAGTGCAGGCTATATGAAGTAGTTTACTAACCCATACTTCCCCACATTTATGAGAATAGGGACCATATGTCCAAAACGCGTTAATATAAGCATACGTATTCGGGTTTCATATCCAAAACGCGTCAGTCTCAGACCCACAGGTAGAGCTAAAAACTAAAATAATATGTCGGCAATGCAGGCTATATAAAGTAGTTTACTAACCCATACTCCCCCCCCCTTCATTTATGAGAATAAGGACTATATGCCTAAAACGCGTTCATATAAGCATACGTATGCGGGATTTAGTCCAAAACGAGTCAGTCTCTGACCACAAATAGAGCTAAAAAACTAAAATATTAATGTCGGCAGTGCAGGCTATATAAAGGCCAGATTTATGAGAATAAGGACCATATGCCCGAAACGCGTCGACTGTTGGCATCTTCCATAAATAAGAAAAAGATTACAAATCAGATGTAAAACCAAGAGAATAACCAGCTCGGTACTATAGTGCGTGTCACTGTTTTTGTTTTTTTTTTTTACATAAAGCAAATCTAGTTTACTAACGCGTTTTAATCCTGCTTTTCTTCCATGCCCTGAGAATAAGGACTATATTTCCGAAACGTCACTTTTTCGTTTTTAATCAATATCTGCAGTCCGGGACTTGCATCCTCCTTGATCTGTGAGGATTGCTGTGCATCAATCTTACAAAGAGTGATAGGCCTGATGCTCATAGCAAACGACAGATTTGTTGACGCATTTTGGTCATGATTAACACCCAAGCTAAAAAACACAAGGTTTTTTAATAAGCTATCATTCATATGACTTATGATACATAACACCACTGTAAGGATCGGTGAGGATTGCTGTCCATCACCAGGGCTAGGCCTGAAGCATAGAGCAAACGATAGGTTTGTCGACGCATTTCGGCCATGATTTACAAGCAAGCGAAAACACTAGACATTTTAGTATGCCATCATGCATAAAACACAACTGTAAGAATCTGAGAGAGGACTGCTGGGCAATACCAGTGCTAGGCCTGAAGCACACAGCAAACGACAGAATTGTTGACGCGCTTCGGTCTTGGTTTACAAGCTAAAATACTAGAGATTTTAGTAAGATATGATGCATATGATTTATGATACATAATACTACTGTAAGGATCTGTGAGGATTGCTGGGCATTCACCCGTGCTAAACCTGAAGCATACAGCAAACGACAGATTTGCCGACGCGTTTCAGTCATGATTTACAACTAAGCTGAAACACTAGACATTTTTGTAAGCTATCATGCATATAAATTATTATACATAACACTAGTGTAAGGATCAATGAGGATTGCTGCCCATCAACAGGGCTAGGCCTGAAGTATAGAGCAACAGATTTGTTGACACGTTTTGGTCATGATTTATAAGCAAGCTAAAACACTAGACATTTTTGTAAGCCATCATGCATATAATTTATGATGCATTCCATTGAGTAACACTGGTGATGCACAGCAATCCTCAGTGTGCTAGGTCTGAAGCATAGAGCAAACGATAGGTTTGTCGACGCATTTCGGCCATGCTTTACAAGCAAGCTAAAACACTAGACATTTTAGTACGATATCATGCATAAAACACCACTGTAAGAATCTGTGTGAAAATTGCTGGGCATCACTAGTGCTAGGCCTGAAGCATACAGCAAACGACAGATTTGTCGACGCGTTTCGGTCTTTGTTTACAACCTAGCTAAAACACTAGACATTTTAGTAAGATACGATGCATATGATTTATGATACATAACACCACCGTATCTGTGAGGATTGCTGTGCATTATCAGTGCTGTCTGACGCATACAGCAAACGACAGATTTGTTGACGCATTTCGGCCATGATTTACAAGCAAGCTAAAACACTAGACATTTTAGTACGATGATATGCATAAAACACCACTGTAAGGATCTGTGAGGGGATTGCTGTGCATCACCAGTGCAAGGCCTGAAGCATACAGCAAACGACAAATTTGTGGACGCGTTTAGGTCATGATTTAAACCAAGCTAAAATACTAGACATTTTAGTATGCAATCATTCATGTAATTTATGATACAACACACCACTGTACGGACCTGTGAAATGACTGCTATGCATCACCAGTGCTCTGGCTGAAGCATACAGCAAACGACAGATTTGTCGACGCATTTCGGCCATGATTTAAACCAAGCTAAAATACTAGACATTTCAGTAAGCTATCATTCATGTAATTTATGATACATAACATCACTGTACGGATCTGTGAGATGACTGCTATGCATCACCAGTGCTAGGCCTGATGCACAGAGCAAACGACAGATTTGTCGATGCATTTCGGCCATGATTTAAAGCAAGCTAAAACACGACATTTTAGCACGCTATCATGTTTAAAATTTATGCTACATAACACCACTGTGAGGATTGCTAAGCATCAGTGTTACAAAGTGCGCTAGGCCTGATGCACAGAGCAAACGACAGATTTGTCAACGCGTTTTGGTCATGGTTTACAATCAAACTACGAATAAACAGTACATGCCAAAAATACATAGGGGAACATCTCTAAAACTAGCTAAGATTCAGAAGCTTCAGCTACAAGGGCTGTAGGGACAGCGGTCACTGTCGGACCCCTGGCATTTTAGGGGACCCCAAAATGCGTCCCCCCCTTCCCCCTGCCATTAAAAATTATATATACAGATTATAAAGGTGGTCCAGGAGCCATGTCGTAGGCAGACCCAATGTTTGAGGAGTGGATCAAGCCCCAGAAAGGAGTTCACCGACGCGTTTTGGTCGTGCAGTTCATGTATAAGGGCAAAATGGCTGAAATGCGTTAGTGTGAAGGTATTTTTCCATGTCAGTGCCTTGCACCTGCTGAGATGCTTCGGTGCAGGATCTGATCCTCGAGTATTATAGCTGTAGCCTACAGGTATTAAAACGCACCTGCTGCCTCCCGCCCACACCGTGCGCAGCCGGCAGGTTGTGACATGGAGACCTCGCCGAGCCAGCCGCAGCTTCCCATTACAGGGCAGGCTCAGCTCCGCATCCCCACCATGGCCGCTCTTAAAGCTGCGGCGTGCAGGAATCTCATCACCTGCCAATCTGATCAGTGGCGGATTATAAGATTTTCTGGATTATCAGACATAAGACGGCTGCCGTAACGGTTGTTAGAGAGGCCAATCTCATCTATAAGGAGGGAGATGGGAAGGGACAGAGATTTGTGGCTCTGATGATGACGTTTCCTGCATTGTGCATATGACAAACCAGAAATACAAGACTGGATGGTTCTTGTTGGTTTAACACAGCCCCGACCTCAACTGTCACCCACCCGAGTGTCCAGCCCCCCGAGTGCTGAGGACAGAAGGGCCGGTCACTGCCTGCAACAAGAAAACACCTCCCTGAAATACTCTGTGCTGCTGGGACCTGCTCCTTCCGCTATGTATCTCTGTGACCTCCTATAAGATCAGTGCTCTCCTCTCCTGAAATACTCTGTGCTGCTGGGTCCTGCTCCATCCTCTGTATCTCTGTGACCTCCTATAAGATCAGCGCTTCCCTCTCCTGAAATACTCTGTGCTGCTTGGTCCTGCTCCTTCCTCTATGTATCTCTGTGTCCTCCTATAAGATCAGTGCTCTCCTCTCCTGAAATACTCTGTGCTGCTGGGACCTGCTCCTTCCTCTATGTATCTCTGTGTCCTCCTATAAGATCAGTGCTCTCCTCTCCTGAAATACTCTGTGCTGCTGGGACCTGCTCCTTCCTCTATGTATCTCTGTGTCCTCCTATAAGATCAGTGCTCTCCTCTCCTGAAATACTCTGTGCTGCTGGGACCTGCTCCTTCCTCTATGTATCTCTGTCCCCTCCTATAAGATCAGTGCTCTCCTCTCCTGAAATACTCTGTGCTGCTGGGTCCTGCTCCTTCCTCTATGTATCTCTGTGACCTCCTATAAGATCAGCGCTCTCCTCTCCTGAAATACTCTGTGCTGCTGGGTCCTGCTCCTTCCTCTATGTATCTCTGAGTCCTCCTATAAGATCAGTGCTCTCCTCTCCTGAAATCCTCTGTGCTGCTGTGGCCTCATTCATGGCTTCTGCACCCCGCCCGGGCTCATTACCGCGGCTGGGTTTAGGAGTTTCGCTGATATATATAGAATGGAATTAGTGACTGGACGTGATTTATACAGACGGATCCTTTATAAATAGATGTTACGCCACCGCCCGGGACCGGAGCGTCCAGCGTCATCCCAATCCTTATCAATAAAGTTCATTCGAATTTTTGTTTCCCTATCCAGAACCCAGGAAGCCGCACTATGGGGAAACTTCAAAATTATAGGGGGGCCGCAGCTTCATCTCTGCTCCTTTCCCCTATCCAGTCCCTGGTACCAGCAACAAAACAAATAACAATCTTTACCTTTTTTATGGTTTTTTTTCTAATTTTTTATTTAATTTCTTAATTTTTTATGGTTTTTCCTATTCTACATTTTATTTTTTACACTTTTTTTTACAATTTCAATTTTTTTTATTTTTGTCACTTTTGCTCTGTAGCGAGCAAAAGTGATACAAAATAAAAATTTAAATAGGAAAAAAATTAGATTAAAAAAGTAAACAAAATAAAAATTTAAATAGTAAAAAAATTAGATTAAAAAAGTAAACAATAAAAATTTAAATAGTAAAAAATTTAGATTAAAAAAGTAAACAAAATAAAAATTTAAATAGTACAAAAAATTAGATTAAAAAAAGTAAAAAAAATAAAATGTAGAATAGGAAAAACAATAAAAAAGTAAAAATAAAGAATTGAAATAAAAAATTAGAAAAAACCATAATTACATTAAAAAAAAGGTAAGAATGTAGAGAAATAAATTGGAAACTGCAACAAGGAAAAAAATAAATAAATGTAGAAATAGATAAAATCGATACATACTAAAACATAAGAAAGAAAAAGGAAATAACAAAATAATTGGAAAAAGTACAATTAAAAGAGAAAATACATTAAAATAAAAAAAAAAAAATTGAAAATATTAGAGAACGGGAAAAAGAAAAAAAAAATGTAGAAATAGAAAAATAAAATTGGTAAGAAAAAAACAAAAACAAGAAAAAAATTGAAATAAAAAAAAATAAAGAAAAATTGAATAGATAAAAATGAAAAAAAAACATTTCTAAAAAAATAAATTAGAAAATAAAAAAAGAAATAAATGTAGAAATAGAAAATAAAACCATAGAAAACGGGTAAGAAAAGATCAAAAACAGAAGAAAAAAAATTGAAATAAAAAATAGAAAACTTAAAAGAAAGAAAATTGAATAGATAAAAATAAAAAAAAAAACCAAAAGATTTCTAACAAAATAAATTAGAAAATAATAAGAAAAAAAAGAAATAAATGTAGAAATAGAAAATAAAACCATAGAATACGGGTAAGAAAAAACAAAAACAGAAGAAAAATAAATGAGAAAAAAACAACAAGAATTAAAATTGAATAATGGAAAACTTAAAAAAAGATAACATTTAACACAAAAATGAAAAAAAATGTAATAAAAATTAGAAAAAAATAGAAAAAAAAATAGAAAACGGTAAGAAAAAATAAATGTAGAAATAGAAAAATAAAACTATAGAAAATGGGTAAGAAAAAAAATGAGAAAAACAAGAATTAAAATAAACAGAAAAAGTAAATAAAATATAAATATATAATTTAAAACAGAAAAATGAAAAGAAAAATTGTAAAAAAAAAAAAAAGATTAGAAAACAGTAAAAAAATGTATTGATAGAAAAATAATGCATAACATAATAACAGTTAAGCAAAATAGAAAATATAGAAAAACAAAAAAAAATAGTAAAAAAATAAATAGAAAAGAAAATAGTAAAATGAAAAACAAATATAAACAATACAAAAAAAAAGGTAAGAAAAGAAAAACTGAAGTAAAAAAATTTTGGAAAAATAAAGAGGGAAAAAAAAAAAAAAAAAAAAAGAAAAACAAAAAGGTAGAATAAACAGAAAAAAAAGGTCATACGAGGAGACACCTTGTTCCCATGCGTCCTGATCTTCTGGCAGGGGTCCAGGAGGTGTAAGACACAAAACACCTGTCTCTTGTAGAAATAAATATTTGTCTTCGAGATACAGAAAATGTAAAATGTTCCCATCGCGATAGTGAAGATACACGAGATATTGGAGTCAAAGCGAATACAAAATATAAAAAAATAAATAAGAAAGGTGGCTGATCCAGTCGCCATTGATCAGATGAGATTTATCCAAATCCCTCACTTTCGCCGGGGATGACATCAGGAGAACATGGCCCCCGGTAAACCCCCATAAGGCTGGAGGTCCGACCTGCAGACTGGTGCTGGCCACTCATCGTCAGGGCTAAGAGACTGTTAGAAAAAGTTGTAAATAACACATGGGACTAGACCACTAGTGATGTAGAAGAAATCTACAAGGTCCCAAAAAGAGTCATGGTGGGCATCTAACGCTTTAGGTTGACGTTTGAAGAACAGTTGATTGAGCAATCACCTGATGATCAATCGTTTCGCATCCAACGTTTCGCCCACATTGGACGTTACACCAGTTGCTTTAGATGTTCAATGACTACAGACGACTGGTCTTTCAAGGAATATTCAGATTGCTCAAAGGACGAGGAATCTCTATTTTGTTCCTAACGTGGCCGACTTCTTGTCAGACGATGGCGGTGTGATTGTTACCAGATTTCACAAACACTTGGTTGAAGTCAACCATTTTTATCCCAAATAACGGGCCCCAACATCATTAAGATGGATACCCTTCCAGATGGAGAGGGGAAAAAGTGATCGAAACAACATGATTGACCCTTCATGGGGAGGATGGTCAATGGAATCATCCAAGATCTGTCTTTGAAAGAAGCTTCTCAAAAAGATGTTCCGTCCTTCACTCATCTAATATTTAAGGCCACTTTGGACTTCCGCAATGGCCAATGTGACCTAAAATGCATATGGACTAGAGGATCTTTCGATAAGTGATTGGTCAACTGTCAACCTACTTCTGTCTTATGGGTACAGCCACCATGACGTAGCTGAGGATCCAGCCTTCTCCCTATTGATACAAAGCACCTGGTGATGGAAAGTGTCTACTATGTTGTGGTGACCAAAGAAGAAGTTTGGGGCAAAAGTGACCAAATTAGATAGAAGCAGGTTAATGGATGAAGAACCGGCGATCACATGATCAATTCGTAGACGCAACTGCTCCCAACTTAGTCCATACAGGTTCGTTACTCTTGTAGCCTTTCATGTTCAATGACTATGGATGACCAATCTTTCTGGGAATGTTCAAGGACAAGAGATCTTTCCTCCACCTGCCAAACAACGTTCCTTACATGGCCGACTTTTTTCCAGACAGTAGTGGTGCCCAAACATCATGAGGATGGATGATTTTCCATGTGGAGAGAGGAAAAAGCGATTGAATGATAAAACTCAACATGATCGAACCTTCATGGGAGGGAGGAAGGTCAATGGAATGGGAAAACGCTTCCTTTAAGGAAGATCTTTCAACCTATCTTTCTTTTAAAGAAGGTTCACAAAAAGAACTTCTGTCCTTTGCTCTGGAATCGCCTAAAATTTAAAGCCGGGTTGTACTACTGTAATGGCCAATGTGACCTAAAATGCATATGGACTAGATGATCTTTCGATGAGTGGTTGGTCAACTGTCAACCTACTTTTGTGTTATGGGTACAACCACCATAACTTGGCCGAGAAGCCAAACTTCTCCCTAAAAATGACATGAAGGACCTGGTGATGGAAAGTGTCTACTGTGTGGTGACGAAAAAAGAATTTGGGGGCAAGAGTGACCAAATTAGATAGAAGTAGGTCCATGGTTGAAGAACAGTTGATCAAATGATCGATTTGTAGACACAACTGCTCCCAATTTAGTCCATATTGGTTTGTTATCCTTATAAACCTTTCATGTTCAATGACTACGGATGACCAATCTTTCCGGGAATGTTCAAGGACAGAAAGATCTTCCATCCGACCTTTGATCATCATGGCCGATTTCTTTCCAGATGATGGTGGTGAGTCATCGGTTGGCTGGAACAATCCATGTTAGATTTCCCACATTTTTGGCTGAAAGCCTTTATATTTATCAACAAGAAAAGGTAAAAAATCGTGGACTAAAGTCCATGAAAAAGGCAATAATCCATAGGGTGTGGGGAGTACGTAATCCAGTGATGAAATGCAGCATGCCCACTCCTTCTCGGAGGATGATCAATGAGATGGTCTGGCTCTTACTTGTATGGAGCTTTTTACACCAGATGTTTCCCCGAAAACATCTTCTCGAAAAGATCTTCTGTCCTTCACCCGGTTGTCAAGAAAACTGTATGGCCAGCAAAATGATCGCTCAGCAGACGATGGGTCAATCAACCGTTAACCTACTTCTGCCTTGTGGGTACAGCCACCTTTAGCAAGATATGCGTGACCCCCATAATGGAGCTGAGGAGCTGGTGATGGGACGTGGCTATTGGGTGAAGACTCAAGAAGGGTTTGGAGGCCAAATTTTGCCTTTAGAAGCAACAATATAAACCACAAAGGACAGCTAGGTGCTGAGTGAGGAGGACCACAAAATGGCCACTGTCAGATCGTTATGTGATGGGTGATGGAAAAAGAGAGGCCGTACGAAAAATGTGAGAAAGAGGTCGGTAAGACAAGTGAAGAGGACGTGTCCAGAGCGCTAAGTACCAGTACGGCCCCACTGTTGGGTGATCCATTAGGCAATGGGTGTGTTCACACAGCTCAGAAAAGCAGGAAATGTGGGTAGAGGACACGAGGGGCGACCGGTGATTGTCCCCAGACACTGCTGTCTGAGGTGTTACAGATAATAGCAGGACTGACAGCGATAATATACAACAGTCGCTGACATCGATGGTGGAGGAAGGGGTGACGCCACACTCTGGGAGCGGGACGACGCCGCCGACACTCGGGGAGCGGGACGACGACGCCGACACTCGGGGCGCGGGACCACGACGCCGACACTCGGGGCGCGGGACCACGACGCCGACACTCGGGGCGCGGGACAACGACGCCGACACTCGGGGCGCGGGACAACGACGCCGACACTCGGGGCGCGGGACAACGACGCCGACACTCGGGGCGCGGGACAACGACGCCGACACTCGGGGCGCGGGACAACGACGCCGACACTCGGGGCGCGGGACAACGACGCCGACACTCGGGGCGCGGGACAACGACGCCGACACTCGGGGCGCGGGACAACGACGCCGACACTCGGGGCGCGGGACAACGACGCCGACACTAGGGGCGCGGGACAACGACGCCGACACTCGGGGCGCGGGACAACGACGCCGACACTGGGGGCGCGGGACAACGACGCCGACACTCGGGGCGCGGGACAACGACGCCGACACTCGGGGAGCGGGACAACGACGCCGACACTCGGGGAGCGGGACAACGACGCCGACACTCGGGGAGCGGGACAACGACGCCGACACTCGGGGTGCGGGACAACGACGCCGACACTCGGGGAGCGGGACAACGACGCCGACACTCGGGGAGCGGGACAACGACGCCGACACTCGGGGAGCGGGACAACGACGCCGACACTCGGGGAGCGGGACAACGACGCCGACACTCGGGGAGCGGGACAACGACGCCGACACTCGGGGAGCGGGACAACGACGCCGACACTCGGGGAGCGGGACAACGACGCCGACACTCGGGGAGCGGGACAACGACGCCGACACTCGGGGAGCGGGACAACGACGCCGACACTCGGGGAGCGGGACAACGACGCCGACACTCGGGGAGCGGGACAACGACGCCGACACTCGGGGAGCGGGACAACGACGCCGACACTCGGGGAGCGGGACAACGACGCCGACACTCGGGGAGCGGGACAACGACGCCGACACTCGGGGAGCGGGACAACGACGCCGACACTCGGGGAGCGGGACAACGACGCCGACACTCACTGGGCTCAGTCCCCATCTCATTACCTACATCACTCTAGAGCCGTTTCCTCCCTGTGGTTTTAGGGTGTGGCGCCCGTGGACCTGACACTTCTCAGTTCTACAAAATTGTTTTCAGTTTTGAGTTGCAGCTATGGGTACAGGCAGCAGGTACAGAGCTGAGCACACCGGCAGTGTCAGGAGCTGAGGTCTGCTGCAGATACAGGCTGAGCACACCGGCAATGTCAGGAGCTGAGGTCTGCTGCAGGTACGGGGCTGAGCACACCTGCAGTGTCAGGAGCTGAGGTCTGCTGCAGGTGTAGGGCTGAGCACACCGGCAGTGTCAGGAGCTGAGGTCTGCTGCAGGTGTAGGGCTGAGCACACAGTGCTGGGCTGCTCGGGGCGCTGGAATATCAGGTGCATCTCCACCGCCTCAGGGTGCGACTCCTGCACTTTAAATCCCTCCCTCTGAGACAGCAGTGATCAGTTGTCCTTGTGAGGAGCAGAGAACAGGTCCTTCTCCTCCACCTCCTCCTCCTTCTCCTGCAGCCACTCTCTCCCCGGAGGACTCCGTCTGGTAAGTACGACCCCACACTCTATTTTGCTACTTCTCATCTTTTCTCAGCGCTCGCTGTGCTGGGAGCCGACACTTTCTTGGCGGATCCTTTAAGACGGCAGCAGCAGGTGTCTTGCCCGGACTTATTTCCCTAAATTACGGAGGATCTGAACTTCACCCGGACTTGTAGAGTTTTAGAAGTTTTGTAGAAATAGAAATAAGGCTGAAAGACGGGATCGATGGACGGGGGGGCACGGGGCAGAAGAGAAGACAGGACGGGGGGGGGGGCAAAGAAAAGGGGGGAGCCAAGACAGAACGGGGGGCACAGGGCAGAAGAGAAGACAGGACGGGGGGTAAAGGGCAGAAGAGAAGACAGGACGGGGGGGGCAAAGAAAAGGGGGGAGCCAAGACAGAACGGGGGCACAGGGCAGAGGAGAAGACAGGACGGGGGGGGTGCAGAAAGGGGGGGGGCAGGACGGGGGGTACAGGGCAGATGAGAAGACAGGACGGGGGGGAGCAGAAAAGGGGGGAGCCAAGGCAGAAGAGAAGACAGGACGGGGGGCACAGGGCAGAAGAGAAAAGACAGGACGGGGGGCACAGGGCAGAAGAGAAGACAGGACGGGGGCACAGGGCAGAAGAGATGACAGGACGGGGGCACAGGGCAGAAGAGATGACAGGACGGGGGCACAGGGCAGAAGAGATGACAGGACGGGGGGCACAGGGCAGAAGAGATGACAGGACGGGGGGCACAGGGCAGAAGAGATGACAGGACGGGGGGGCACAGGGCAGAAGAGATGACAGGACGGGAGGCACAGGGCAGAAGAGAAGACAGGACGGGGGCACAGGGCAGAAGAGAAGACAGGACGGGGGGCACAGGGCAGAAGAGAAGACAGGGGCACCGGTGTCATATATACAGAAACCTAGAGACACATACACACATTAATATATACATACACACACATATATATAATATCATATATAATATATATATACACACACACGGACACATATGTATCTCTCACACCCTCCCATTACACACACACTGGAAATCTCTTTCTACCAGTCAGACTAGTTGGACGGCTCACAGACGCTGGCGCTTGCGACACTCTCGGGCCGGGTGACAGTGGCAGGTCCCGCACTTATGCAATCCATGCCACATCATAGGTTTTGGCTGGGACGATGCCCTCGCACATAAACCACCGCCACCTCCCCTGAGAGGCGCCACTCACGCCGCCAGCCTCCGCAGCCGAGAAACCCACTCAATTCACGGTGAGATTTAAAAAGAATACTTATACTAATACTTATGCAACTTTTATATTTTGATTTAAAAAAGTATGTGAGCAAGGATGGTTGACCTTAGGGAGATCAACATCCACCACTGCGGAGACACCATCACGTGTTTCTCAACGCAGTGATTCTAGAGCAATGCCCCCTGGGAAATATTCAAAGCAAGAAGGCCTGCGGAGACACCATCACATGTTTCTCAACGCTGGCAGGTTACTAGCCAGGTCTTTCACCGGGAAGGAACAACCACGGGAAGGGCAGTCTCCAGTCAAGGAGACCACCTATGCCAAACATGGTATCCATCCACAGACAGCTGTTTCGGGGTATTTGCCCCTCATCAGTGTGGAGTAGGAATCTGGCTAGTGGGAGCATTGCCTAGTAAAAGACTATGTGAGCAAGGATGGTTGACCTTAGGGAGATCAACATCCACCACTGCGGAGACACCATCACGTGTTTCTCAACGCAGTGATTCTAGAGCAATGCCCCCTGGGAAATATTCAAAGCAAGAAGGCCTGCGGAGACACCATCACATGCGTTGCACTGCGTTGAGAAACACGTGATGGTGTCTCCGCAGTGGTGGATGTTGATCTCCCTAAGGTCAACCATCCTTGCTCACATAGTCTTTTACTAGGCATTGCTCCCACTAGCCAGATTCCTACTCCACACTGATGAGGGGCAAATACCCCGAAACGGCTGTCTGTGGATGGATACCATGTTTGGCATAGGTGGTCTCCTTGACTGGAGACTGCCCTTCCCGTGGTTGTTCCTTCCCGGTGAAAGACCTGGCTAGTAACCTGCCAGCGTTGAGAAACATGTGATGGTGTCTCCGCAGGCCTTCTTGCTTTGATTTAAAAAAGGAGGTGGGCGCTAATATTTATGCAAACTATCTTTCTATTTAAAAAAAAAGGGTGCTAATATTTATGCAAACTTTTTATTTCAATTTAAAAAGGAGGGCACTAATATTTAGGCAAACTTTTAAATGCGATTTTAAAAAGAGGAGGGTGCTAATATTTATGCAAACACATTTTTTTCTTCTTTAAAATGAAGTGATGAAGTTGCCAGAAACTCAGAGGATTTAGACAGAAACTGGAGACAATGGGATGCAATTGCAAATGATCTGCGCCCATGGATATGCAAAAAGGGACAGCAGCCCCGGCCTCAGATGGCCGCGCTGCTGTTTGTTGTGACAACGGTCACCTTCAGAGGGGGGTAATTAGCCCGGGCACTGCAAGGTATAACAGGCAGATACTGAGCCAGGCATGTCCGGGCTGCCGCCTGCTGTCCTGCCTGATACCAGACGTGTCCTGCCCCATTGTGCAGCTCCGTATTGTCAGTCTAATGTGGAGCGTATTCCCATTATACCCTGTATGATGGGCTCCGATAGGGGGTCTACCATCCAAACTGCAAGCCCTGGCATGCCCTGCAAATGAGGGGGCACTGTAAGCTACAAAGCACCAAAACATATCATACAAACATATGAAACAAAACTAAAAAATCATAAAAAAAAAAAATCATAAAAAGTAAAACAAAATACAAAAAAATATCTAAGAATTAAAATAAAACTAAAAAAAAAACAAAACTAAAAAACAAAATATTAAAGCCACAAATATACAAAAAATAAAAGTACTAAATTAAAAAAGATAAAACCCCACCCCCAAAGATATAAAACAGAAATAAAAGATAAAACTAGGAAAAAAAATAAACAATCAAAAGAAAGCACTAAAAAAATAAATACAAAAAAATAAAAATGAAAATATACAAAATAAAACCCTAATGAGTAAAAAAAAAGGATCTACACATACATATAAAATTTTACATATATATATATATTTTATATATATATTTTATTTATATATATATATATATATATATATATATATATATATATATATATATATATATATTAAAATTTTATTATATATACATATATATATATAAATATATATAAAAATATATATACATATCATTTTATATATAATTATATATATATAAATAATTTTTATACACATATATATAGTTTTATATATATATATATATATATATATATATATATATATATATATTTTTTTTTTTTTTTCACGAAACACGTTGCCAGATTGAAAACAATATATTAAAATATGAAAATTAATACAATTTTTGATTTTTCCTCTATTTAGAGTTTTTTTGTATATTTTTGTAGTAGCTAATGTTTTGTTAGTGTGAGATATATATTTTTTTCTTAATAATAATAATAATAATTTTATTCATTTATATAGCGCTATTAATTCCGCAGCGCTTTACATACATTGGCAACACTGTCCCCATTGGGGCTCACAATCTAGAGTCCCTATCTGTATGTCTTTGGAATGTGGGAGGAAACCGGAGTACCCGGAGGAAACCCACGCAAACACGGGGAGAACATACAAACTCCTTGCAGATGGTGTCCTTGGTGGGATTTGAACCCAGGACCCCAGCGCTGCAAGACTGCAGTGCTAGCCACTGAGCCACCGTGCCGCCCCAAATATTGATCTGTTCATTATTTTAATCTGGCAACGCGTTTCGGGGTAACAAAAAAAAAAATTTCTACAAACGCAGTTCTATTTTAGATGCTCACAGACTTCCAAAAAATAATATATTTATATTTTTTAATCTTACTTTAATACATATATTTTTTTTTAATCTGCTAACGTGTTTTGAGCATCAGAATATTAAACATTTTTTTAAAATATTTTTTAATCTGTCAACGCGTTTTGAGCATTATGAGCAAATATTAAAACAAAAGTGTAAATAAAAAAAAAAGGTACAGATTTGTTTGTATATATTATATACACACACAAATCTATACATTTTTTATTTATATTGTTTTAATATTCTAGTACTCAAAACGCGTTTAAAAATAGAATTAAAAATATATATTATATATAAAAACACACAAATCTATACAATTCTTTATATTTTTAGTATTCTGATGCTCAAAACGCGTTGACAGTTTAAGAAATATATAAAAATTAAATATTTTTTTAAAACTGTCACCGCGTTTTGAGCATTAAATTATTAAAACAATAGTGTGAATAAAAAAAATTGTACAGCTGTGTGTATATATTATATGCATACACACAAATCTATACAATTTATTTATATCTTGGTGTAATATTCTGATGCTCAAAATGCGTTTAAAAATAGATTAAAATAAAAAAAATATATATATTATATACATATACACAAATCTATACAATTCTTTATATTTTTGATTAATATTCTGATGTTCAAAAGCCGTTGACAGTTTAACAAATATATAAAATTAAAAAGAATTATTTTTACTTTTTTAAACATTAAAATAAAATAGTGTAAATAAAAAAATTTAACAGATGTGTGTATATATTATATACATACACACAAATCTATACAATTTATTTATATTTTGGTTTAATATTCTGATGCTCAAAACGCGTTGACAGTTTAAGAAATATATAAAAATTATGTATATTTTAATATATTTCTTAAGCTGTCAACATGTTTTGAGCATCAGACTATTAACAAAAATATAAAGAATTGTATAGATTTGTGTGTTATATATATAAAATAAAAAATAAAATAAAAAAACTAAATTTTTAATCTTTTTTAAACGCGTTTTGAGCTTCAGAATATTAAATAAAATATAAAGCATTGTATAAATTTCATTGTGTGTTTATATATATATATAATTATATATAAAACACATAACTAAATGCTTAATTTTGTTTAATACTTTGATGCTCAAAACGCGTTGGATGATTAAAAAAATAAAATAAAAAATAAAGGTTTTTTTGGACAGTTGTAAATGGCAAACACAAAGTGTGTGGGTAGAAATTATATCCACCAATTTTTTTTTGTTTCCCGAAACGCGTTGCCAGATTATAAAGGAACATGTTTTGGCTTTTCTCTGGAGCCCTCGGTTTCCCGTCGTCAGCTCTTTTTTATATATCAGTCTCCACGTCGTACTAATATGATCTAACCACTTAAAGAGAATAAAGACATTTCTTCAGAAACTGGTGCCCCGGGGCGTGCGAGCAATTAGTTTCCATGTTTCCAAGGGTTATCTGTCAGGGGTTTTGTAATAATCATCATTAAAATCATGATGCTTGGAGCGAATGGTGAAATCAACTTTTTTTTTCATTTTTTTTTTTTTTTAATCCATGCCGTAACACATCTTAAGTCCACAGACATGAGAACGGCACTGCAGCCCTTTCTCACGCCGCCTTCAGTATCGCTGAAAATAGAGACGTGCCAGTACAAGCCACACGTACGCTGCACAGGGAAAACGAGGAGGGAAGGAAAGCTCCCACTGCTCTCACTACCTGGAAAAGCTACAAAACTACTCATACAAAAGATAAAAAAAAATTGAAACAATTCCAATTAAAAAAAAAAAAAAAAAAAAAAAAAAGATATAAATGCAACATAAAAGTAAAACATAACATGTGAGAAAATATATATATATATATATATATATATATATATATATATATATATATATATATATACACACATATAACCCCAAAAATATAAAAGATGTACAAATGAAAACAATATAAAATTAAAAAAAAAAGATAAAAGCAATATAAAAGTAAAACATAAAATATGAGAAATGCTAAAAATTATATATATATATATATTATATATATATATATATATATATATATATATATATATATATATATATATATATATATATATATAATTTTTAGCATTTCTCATATTTTATGTTTTACTTTTATATTGCTTTTATCTTTTTTTTTTAATTTTATATTGTTTTCATTTGTACATCTTTTATATTTTTGGGGTTATATGTGTGTATATATATATATATATATATATATATATATATATATATATATATATATATATTAAAAGAAACCAAAAACATAAAAGATGTACAAATGAAAACAAAAAAAAAAAAGATATAAATGCAATATAAAAGTAAAACATAAAATGTGAAATATATATATATATATATATATATATATATATATATATATATATATATATATATATATATATATATATATATATATATATATGTATATATAAAACCCCAAAAATATAAAAGATGTACAAATGAAAATAATATAAAATTAAAAAAAAAGATAAAAGCAATATAGAAGTAAAACATAAAATGTGAGAAATGCTAAAAAATATATATATAAAAAACCCAAAAATATAAAAGATGTACATATGAAAATATAAAATTTAAAAACAAAAAAGGATATAAAAGCAATATAAAAGTAAAACAAAATATGAGAAATGCTAAAAAATTATATATATATATATATATATATATAACACCCAACAATATAAAAGATGTACAAATGAAAACAATCTAAAATAAAAAAAAAATTGGAAAATTATAATATATAAAAAAAGATGTAAAAATGTAAATTTAAAAGTAAAAACAAAAAAGAATTCTAAAAATAAAATATATCAAAAAATATAAGAAAAAAAGATGTAAAAATAAACAATGTAAATATATATATATATATATATATATATATATATATATATATATATATATATATATGTATAACCCCAAAAATATAAAAGATGTACAAATGAAAACAATATAAAATTAAAAAAAAAAGATAAAAGCAATATAGAAGTAAAACATAAAATGTGAGAAATGCTAAAAAATATATATAAAAAACCCAAAAATATAAAAGATGTACATATGAAAATAAAAAATTTAAAAACAAAAAAGGATATAAAAGCAATATAAAAGTAAAACAAAATATGAGAAATGCTAAAAAATTATATATATATATATATATATATATATAACACCCAACAATATAAAAGATGTACAAATGAAAACAATCTGAAATAAAAAAAAAATTGGAAAATTATAATATATAAAAAAAGATGTAAAAATGTAAATATAAAAGTAAAAAAAAAAGAATTCTAAAAATAAAATATATCAAAAAATATAAGAAAAAAAGATATAAAAATATAAACAATGTAAAAGTAAAAAAATAATTGATTGATATACTTTTAATAAAATAAAAGTATATAAATGAAAAAACATAAGAAAAAAGTAAAAAGAATTCTTAAAATTATTATAATAAAATATAATCAATGAAAAAATATTAAAGAAAGATGTAAAAGTGAAAACAATATAAAAGTAAAAAAAAAAAAAGGTTCTAAAAATTATTAAAAAATATACCAATGGAAAAAAATACAAATATATAAAAAAGATGTAAAAATGAAAATATAACTGTAAAGAAACAAGAATTGTGAAAAATAAAAAATATATAAGTGAAAAAATGTAAAAGAAAAAAGTAAAAGTAAAGATAAAAAAAAATAAAGAAAAAAACAATAATCCCATAAAAAAAATAAAAAACATAATTTATAGTAAAATAAAAAAATAAAATAAAATTATAAAATACTAAAAAGTAAAAAAGTTCTACGAGAAACAATTATAAAAGTAAATAAAGTTTGTTTCTGCTCCTAATTTTAATTCATTTCGTAAAGATTTCCTGTAATGGAACATTTTTGAAAAATTGCTTTGAGTTTTGGAGGTGTTGACTGATTTTCGAGGTGTTGGAAAAGTACAACCCTGGGAGGCATTGGGAGTTGTAGCTTAAATTCGTCTCTATTTTAGGCCCAGAGAATAATCCTCATACTGCCCCCTACTGACAGATATTAATGAGGTGGATGATTTAATTGCAGGTCCGCCCCGGAAGATCCTTGGCTTGTAGAGTTGTCAATAACCCGCCTAATATAATGAGTATCACCCCCTTGCTAAGCCAGTTTGCCCGGCCGCCCAGTCAGTCAGGTATGTGGATTAGGAGAGTCATAGTGAAATCATTGGGAGATGAAGTCTCCTCAGATACAGAAAGACAATGTTTTCTTTCAATCTATAACACAAAAAGTGAAAAAAAAAAAGTTTCCTAACTTCTTAACTTTTCCTTATTTGCAGATACAAACAACTCTGAACTAACGGGTGAAAAGAAGTGGAAGATCTTCTGTAAGGAAGCTTTTGAGGGTCAACCAAGAGGCTTCAAGATGTCGGGGAAGGAGCGTAAGCCCAAGAAGCCTCATTACATCCCAAGACCTCCAGGAAAGCCGTTCAAGTACAAGTGCTTCCAGTGTCCGTTCACCTGCAACGAGAAATCTCATCTCTTCAACCACATGAAGTACGGGCTTTGCAAAAACTCCATCACTCTCGTGACGGAGCAAGACAGAGCGGTCAAGAGCCCAAAGTCAAATGGTATGGAGCCTAAACAGTTGGCCCCAGAGGGGTTGGTGAAACCCACGCCTGTTTTGGCCAATGGACAGCTTGACATCACCAGAAATGATCTTAATAACAATGCAGACATCACAAATAAGGAGGCCAAAGCTCAGGTGGAAAAGCTGGTCAACCACAAAGATGTGACTGTACCCTCGTCAACAAGGAATAGCCCGGTGTCAAAGCTGATGGCTACTGAAGGAGTTTTGAGACCCTCAGCCTTTATGCCGGTTGGTACAGAAAGAAGTCACCTACCAGAAATCATCCCACCGGTAGGCCCAGTCAAAGGAGTTCATAGCGAAGGGTCTGCATTCCAAAGATTAGTGTCAACCCCATGGAAAACTGCAGAACTGGTTCCACCTGAGCTTGGTCCAAAGCCAACAATCCCAAATTACATCCGACCAATGATACCGGAATATAAGTATTATGAAACTGGGATGCCTGGTGTCCTTCCGTACATGTACGATAGCTCAAGGATATCAATGTATGGCTCAACAGATCACAGACTCTTCCGTCCTCACCCCATTCAATCTTCAGGACTCTCCTTGCCAAATCCGATTAATCCATCAATTGACTACAGACTGATACATCAGTTCCAGCAGAGCTCGTCCATGCAGTACGGCTTCTACCGGCCGGCCGAACACCCCTATTTACAGTATGGCCTCAAGCTATCTCATGGCTTGACCAGAGCTCCTACAGCGCCAAGCATGGACAACACAACTTTCCTTTACCCAACTTCCAGCCCACCACTTTTCTATCCCTTAGACCCATCTCAAAAACAAGTGGACTGTCAAAAGGAGGTTCTTCTCGGTCAAGACAAGCAAAAACATGAAGGAGAGGGATTGAAGATGAGTCCGCGGGCCGCCAGTGCCGCTACTGGCTCTCCCGGTAGACCAAGCCCGACCAACTTCACTCAGAATAGTCAAAGCCTTGAAGGAATTTTCGACCTGTCCAGCAAATCTACCTCTTTGTTAGGAAAGTGGGACAGCGTGGGGCAAAACCCAACAGCTTTCAAGCCTGTGAGGAAGAGCACGGACTCCCAACCTTCACTGAGCCGAGGAGAGTCTCCATGGTAAGTTGTATTAAATCGCCTTGAAATTACCGTAGTTGGTTCATCCCCTTGATTTTTGACAAATTCAACTTGTCCCTGACGTAGATGGGATTCTATGTCGTAAGTTGGGGCAATAAAAATTGGCTGTGGTGTGGTGTTAGATTCAAAAATAGTTGTCCGCTTCTGTGGATTTTAATGGCATCCATCTGTGGAGACCTTCCACTTTGCCCTTGACTTCCAACAATGATTCATATCAATGTAGACAGAGGAGGTTCTTTGATTTTGTCACAATGTTCGTCTGCAAAAGAGTTGGTCGATCCCGTAGATTTTTATGGTTACAACTTGTCCTCAATGTCTCATGAGGAGACCCTTCTTTCTATGCCTTGCTCCCCTGGGTCTCATGACCAGCTCTTACCATTCTCTTCCAAATTGGAACCTGATAAGCAAATGTAGACATATAGGAGACTCTTGAGGAGATGTTTACTTTTGACATTAGTTGGTTGATACCAATTTTTCATGGTACCTTCCACCTTGTCCTCGAAATCCCATGATGATTCATACCTTGCTCCTTCCGAGGCTCTCAATTACGTCTTGACGCCCCCTCATATATTGAATAAATGTAGCTAGTTGAGAAGCTTTTAAAAAAAGAACATATTCTTAACCTGGCCCATTTTTTTGTCATTTCAGCTCTGGTAATGAAGAAGTCATGTCCTACACTGATACAGATGCCGACTGTGACACATCAACGAGCGGTGATGATGAAGCATTCATACCACTCAACCTTTCCAAGAAGGTAGAGTTAGAAACGGAGATGTCTCCAGAACAACCACCAGCCGACTTCATGGAGCAAGACATGCCACTGAACCTGTCGGTCAAAGACTCGGACAGGAAAGACAACGTGGGAGAGTCATCTCCAGATCAAAGGCCGCATTCGCCGAGCCAAGACACCGTGAACATGGCAGACGTAAAGGCAATGATGGAGCACTGCGACGAACAGAAGCAATCAGCGGCAGTGGCCCTTTGTCAGCTGGCATCGTACAGCCCAGTTCCAGCTGCCCGGCCAGTGGAGGAGGACAGTTTGGAAACGCAAGGAGCTAAACCGGAACAATCGGCGGTGATCTCTCCCAGTGAAAGAAAGGAAGACTGCTTTGGCAAACCAGGGGGTCAAAAAAGAGGGAACTCCAAAGACGTGGGCAAAAAGGCCGCCAAGAAACCAAAAACATCTGACTGCAACAGAGTCTTCACCCTCCGGAAGAGGCAGAGGATGTCCTAAAAGGTGTCCGCCCATCTGGTTTTTCCTGAGAGCTGCTTTTCGATGACTAGCTGTGGTCAGACACTGACGAAGTTCTTGCCGATGAGCGCGGACTCTTAATGAACTGATGAAGCTAATATTTAGCGGATGTCCTCTCCCCGCCCCTGCTGCTTGCCCCATCCCCCCCTGCGTAGGATACGGGTGAGGACGAAATGATATTTATATATTGGTAATATTTATTTTTGTATAAAGCATAGCCGGTGATGCTGCTGGAGAGGGTGAGGGGCTGACGTCCGCCGTATGGCTGTACACACTCGGGGGGCTTCACGTTCGGTTTTCTGTTTGTTTTTTTATGTTTCTGCTTTAAACCCAAAATGAAGAATTAAAAAAAAAAAAAAAAACAATAAAATAAAAAGCTTTATTTCTCAGAATTCTCTGTGGTTCTTACAGGCTAATGAGTGGGTCCGAGTGGGCCGGTCTCACCACCACCACAATGTCGGCACACTGCTCCTCCAAAATACTCTGTGCTGCTTTAATTGTGACTTTATGAGTGCTCGTGGTGCCTGCTGCTGCACAGAGTATTTTAGGATACATCCTAAATTAAGTCACGTCATGTGCGGCGCATCCCTGACCAGTCACGTCATGTGCGGCGCATCCCTGACCAGTCACGTCATGTGTGGAGCATCCCTGACCAGTCACGTCACGTGCGGCGGATCCCTGACCAGTCACGTCATGTGCGGCGCATCCCTGACCAGTCACGTCACGTGCGGCACATTCCTGACCAGTCACGTCATGTGCGGAGCATCCCTGACCAGTCACGTCATGTGCGGCGCATCCCTGACCAGTCACGTCACGTGCGGCGGATCCCTGACCAGTCACGTCATGTGTGGCGCATCCCTGACCAGTCACGTCATGTGCGGCGGATCCCTGACCAGCCACGTCATGTGTGGAGCATCCCTGACCAGCCACGTCATGTGTGGAGCATCCCTGACCAGTCACGTCATGTGCGGCGCATCCCTGACCAGTCACGTCATGTGTGGAGCATCCCTGACCAGTCACGTCACGTGCGGCGGATCCCTGACCAGTCACGTCATGTGCGGCGCATCCCTGACCAGTCACGTCACGTGCGGCACATTCCTGACCAGTCACGTCATGTGCGGAGCATCCCTGACCAGTCACGTCATGTGCGGCGCATCCCTGACCAGTCACGTCACGTGCGGCGGATCCCTGACCAGTCACGTCATGTGCTGCGCATCCCTGACCAGTCACGTCATGTGCGGCGGATCCCTGACCAGCCACGTCATGTGTGGAGCATCCCTGACCAGCCACGTCACGTGCGGCGGATCCCTGACCAGTCACGTCACGTGCGGCGCATCCCTGACCAGTCACGTCATGTGCGGCGGATCCCTGACCAGCCACGTCATGTGTGGAGCATCCCTGACCAGCCACGTCACGTGCGGCGGATCCCTGACCAGTCACGTCATGTGCGGCGCATCCCTGACCAGTCACGTCATGTGCGGCGGATCCCTGACCAGCCACGTCATGTGTGGAGCATCCCTGACCAGCCACGTCATGTGTGGAGCATCCCTGACCAGCCACGTCATGTGCGGCGCATCCCTGACCAGTCACGTCATGTGCGGCGCATCCCTGACCAGGCACGTCATGTGCGGCGCATCTGTGACGCCCTGGGCAAGCCAGGGGTCACAGGTCATGACACCACCACACCCTACACCCCGGATAGGTACACCGAAGCTACCCAAAAATCCTTGTTGCCTTCCTCCAGGGGCTGATGTTCACACCAGGGGGTGGGCCAGGCGGTTGGCTCCACCCACCGAGGAGTTCACAGTCCTGGAGGCGGGAAAACCAGCAGTTAAGTTTAGCTAGGGAAGTGAAAGGAGGTGGTAGAGGAGCAAGTGAGAAAAGTGACAGAGAAAGTGAGAGTTGAGAAAGCCTGAAGTCGGTCCGGGTGTGTGCCCCGGACTGAGACAGCAAGGTCAGCAGACGGCGGCGACTGTCTGCAGGAGAGGCTGATCGGAGGTTGCCGAAAGGACCGTGGACGGGTGGTGGCCCGGCGGTACCGGACCGGTATACGAAGAGAAGCCAGCACCATTGGCAGGGGCCTTTCGGATCCCGGCAAGGCTAGGAGTCGCCGTGAATTTGCCAAATCCGTCAGTGAAGGGGACCTCCTGGGTCTCCCAACAACTAAGTCCCGATTGAAGGCAACAGTCCAACCGTAGGAGAGAGACACCGCCACCGCCAAGGCACCAGTTTCTCAGGGCCAGCGCCTGCGGGCAAAAAGGGGCTCCTCCGGCTCATATCCAAGCCGGGGAGCGGGTTACCGGTGGGAACCCATCGCTACCAACATTACATTAGGTGCAGGGACAGAGACCGTCACCGTCAACTACCGGGGAAAAGCAACAGCAGCTGTCCGTGGGAACCGTCTTTCCAGCCGTGTGTTTTACCGAGAACTGTGTCACCGTCTCAGGCTGAGTGAGTACCACAGTGCCGTGAGGCACAGCGCTGCCCCCGCGTCCCTGCACCCCACCAAGCCCTGCAACGGCCCTGCCATCCAGCATCCCCCACCTCATCACTGGGCCCCGGGACAACTACCACCTACCCACGGAGGGGAGAACTAACAACTTTGCTGCTCCCAGTCACCGCTCCCGGGATCCCCATACAGAGCAGCGGTGGTGTCCACACAATCACCACAACCGTGGGTGGCGTCACGGACAATAAACTATCCCAAAAACCAATCCCCTTTTCACTCACGGGCGAGGAGCGCCGCTCGAGTCCCCGGGATCCGGCCCATCGCTCGAGCCACCGAGCAGCAGCAGGCCGCAGCAGAGGCGGCGGCCGGACCCGAGCAGTAGGGAAAGCGCGGCGTCCCCTCCTCCGCCCGCGACACATCCCTGACCAGTCACGTCATGTGCGGCGCATCCATGACCAGCCACGTAATGTGCGGCGCATCCCTGACCAGTCATGTCACGTGCGGCGCATCCCTGACCAGTCACGTCACGTGCGGCGCATCCCTGACCAGTCACGTAACGTGTGATGCTTCCCTGACCAGTCACGTCACGTGCGGCGCATCCCTGACCAGTCAAGTCATGTGTGGCGCATCCCTGACCAGTCACGTCATGTGCGGCGCATCCCTGACCAGTCACGTCATGTGCGGCGTATCCCTGACCAGTCACGTCATGTGCGGCCCATCTCTGACCAGTCACGTCATGTGCGGCGCATCCCTGACCAATCACGTCATGTGCGGCACATCCCTGACCAGTCACGTCATGTGCGGAGCATCCCTGACCAGTCACGTCATGTGTGGCGCATCCTTGACCAGTCACGTCATGTGCGGCGCATCCCTGACCAGTCACGTCATGTGCGGCGCATCCCTGACCAGTCACGTCATGTGCGGCGCATCCCTGACCAGTCACGTCATGTGCGGCGCATCCCTGACCAGTCACGTCATGTGCGGAGCATCCCTGACCAGTCACGTCATGTGCGGCGCATCCCTGACCAGTCACGTCATGTGCGGCGCTTCCCTGACCAGTCACGTCATGTGCGGCGTATCCCTGACCAGTCACGTCATGTGCGGCGCATCCCTGACCAATCACGTCATGTGCGGCGCATCCCTGACCAATCACGTCATGTGTGGAGCATCCCTGACCAATCACGTCATGTGCGGCGCATCCCTGACCAATCACGTCATGTGCGGCGCATATCACCTCACACAGAAGCTTCTTATACTAACAATGTCCCTTGTTGCCTATAGCAACCAATCACAGCTCCTATTACTGACCTGAGGTAAAATAGAAGCAGAGCTGTGATTGGCTGCTCGAGGTCACCTGATAAATATCCAGGCTAACTGTCCATACAGCCGGTGTATTACCTCACACATCCAGTCAGTAAGGACGCATTCCCTGAGTCAGACGAGTCATAGTGATACTATGGATTTACATGGGACTGCCGGCGAGCTTACTTCACACTATGATATTCTGGGCAGACGGGCGGTGGCAGTGTCATGGCGTCAGGAGCCCTCGATGGCGGTGGACACAGGCGTTACGGCCCGTCCTCACAATCTACACGTCTTCTGGTATTCGGCCCGAGGCAAGAGAAACTGAGCGCTGGTGTGCGGATCTCTGGAGGCGGCGGAGGAATGTGACCGCAGACAATGGGACACCACACGCGGTAACGACACCGCACCTCATGGTCACCTTGACTGTGCGAGCGCCCGGCCAACGCGCAGCTGACGTGAATCCCGGAGGGGCCGGGTACAAGTCCGTACTCGCCGGCCCTGCGGCTACAGGCGTCCTGGACGGGGCGACGGGTAAACACAATGCAAATCCGCTCCTTGGCCACCTCCTCATTTAAAGGGGCGCGCAGCACTGCACTGCATTCCTCCACGTTTTCAGGATCTCTGCTTGCGGATCCTGACAATCTGGATGTCCAGGTCACGCGGTAACGAGCCAGGAGCTGGTGGCGTCATCACCTGACCCGGACGGACTATCACTCACCTCCCTGCTTTCTCGTGGCAGGACGGACACTCACAGGGAAGGAGACCCATTTTTTTCTAACCGCCTAAATGCAGCGTCTGTTGGCTGCAGCATCTAAAGGGGTTAACCATCCCACCATCGCGTCCCTGCTTCCTCATGGCAAGAGACCCATTTTTTTTTTTGTTTAACCGTCAAAATGCAGCATTTATTGGCTGCAGCATCTAAAGGGGTTAACCATCCCACCATCGCATCCCTGCTTCTTCATGGCAAGAGACCCATTTTTTCTGTCTAAACGCCTAAATGCAGCATTTATTGGCTGCAGCATCTAAAGGGGTTAACCATCCCACCATCGCATCCCTGCTTCCTCATGGCAAAAGACCCTTTTTTATTGACTAACCGCCTAAATGCAGCATTCATTGGCTGCAGCATCTAAAGGGGTTATCCATCGCGTCCCTGCTTCCTCATGGCAAGAGACCCATTTTTTTCTGTCTAACCGCCTAAATGCAGCATCTGTTGGCTGCAGCATCTAAAGGGGCTAACCATCCCACCATCGCATCCCTGCTTCCTCATGGCAAGAGAACCATTTTTTCTGTCTAACCGTCAAAATGCAGCCTCTGTTGGCTGCAGCATCTAAAGGGGTTAACCATCCCGACATCACCTCCCCGATTCCTCATGGCAGGGCGGACACTCGCAGGGAAAGAGACCCATTTTTTTCTGTCTAACCGCCTAAATGCAGCGTCTGTTGGCTGCAGCATCTAAAGGGGTTAACCACCATGGATCGGAAAGATCTCCATACCTGGGCATCGCAGGAGGGATCCCGCCTATACAGGGGAGGAGCGAGAAGCAGAATACCCGCCCCCAAAACAAATCCATCCTACACGTATTAATAAAGGGAAGCGTTTACCGTCAGGGAGGCGAGAAGGAAGCAGCAGTCCTCTCCGGCCCAGCTCCGCCAGCGCCAGGCAGCCCCCGTGCCAAGCATTATTGGTCTCCTGGAAGCTGTGGGAAAGGAAAGAAGAAACATTCAGTGACCACAAGCCCACCAGGGCACAAATGTGAGAGGGGGTCAATGACAGGTATGGGGGGATTCAACTGCCCAGAATGATACAACAAACCACAGTAGAAAAAGCAGCACAGAGTATTACAGGAGAGGATTGTGAGAACTAAAAGGAGCAGGGTCCCAGGAGGACACAATCCCTACGAGGGTCGTGGGGGGAGAGGAAAACCAATCCCTATATATAGGAGGGGTCACATAGGACCCATTCTCTGAGCTGTATCGCAAAAGGGGGTATCTGCAGAAACCAAATCCCTGCGGGGGTCTCGGGAGGAACCCAGTGTCTGTGGTGTCTCAGCAAGGGGGTCCCACTCTCTGTGGTGGGATCTTGGGATAAATGGTGATGGGGAGGGGGGTAAAGACACCCAATCTCATTGTGGGGGGGGGTAAGCATACCCCTGTGGGGTTCTTGCATGGGGAGGGGTCAGCCTAATCCTTTAGGTGGGTTCTCGGAGAGGAAACCCATTTGCTGTGGGGGTCTTGGGGGGGGTAGTCAATCTAATCCTTAAGGGGAAAACCCATTTGTTGTGGGGGTCTTGGTGGGGGAGCCCCACTCGCTATGTGGGTCTCAGAGGAAACCCCAACTCTGTGGGGTCTCAGGAAAGGGGTGAGAGGAAATCGAATAATTGTTGAGGGGTTTGCAGCCAATCCCTGGGGGGTCTCGGAGGGAAAACCCATTTGCTGGGGGTCTACTCCCTATGGGCGTCTCGGAGGAAATCCAATCTTTAAAGGGTCTACGAAAAAGGGTGAGGGTGTGAGAAAGCTGAATAATTTTGTGGGGGAGACCTAATCCCTGTGAGGGAGAAACCAATCTGTGTGGGGTCTTGGGAATGTGGAACCCAGTCCCTGTGGGTGTCTTGGAGAAAACCCAATCTCTGTGGGGTCTCAGATAGGAGTGGGGGGTTTTGAGGAAACCAAATCATTGTAGGGGGTGGCTAATCAATGTGTGGGTATCGAAGGTCCATCCCTAGGGCGACCAATTCCTGTGGGGGTCTCGGGAATATGCGGACCTTCATCTGACGGCCTGGACAGTATATATACTCGTCTGTATACACAGGACAGGAGGGGATGGGGCTGGGGGGGGGGGGGACACAAGTCGGCACAGGCCTCCAGGTGCACGGGGAACCGCTATGCAAATCCTGTCAGTAACAGTCCCAGCCAGCATCAGATTAACCCTGACGGGACCCCTGAGCGTCACAGCCTCCCTCCTCCTCCTCCCCGCACAGGAGACATCATGGCCGACCCCCTGTTCATGGCTATATAGTCTTGTGATTACCTAAAGCAGTCCAGCACGGAGCCCACCACATCGTCGGCCAGGTCTCTGGGCAGCCGGCCCGTCAGCCGTCCAATCCTGGGAAAACAAAAAACGGAAGATGGGGTAAGCGGGGAGACAGGGCGATAGTCGGGCGCGGGGCAATAGCTGTGTATAGGGTGAGAGCTGGGCGTGGGGCGAGAGCTGTGTACAGGGCAATAGTCGGCGCGGGGCAAGAGCTGTGTACAGGGCAATAATCGGGCGCGGGGCGAGAGCTGTAGAGCTGTGTATAGGGTGAGAGCTGGGCGCGGGGCAAGAGCAGTGTACAGGGCAATAGCCGGAGGCGGAGCGAGAGCTGTGTACAGGGGAATAGTCGGGCGCGGGGTGAGAGTCGGGCGCGGGGCGAGAGCAGTGTACAGGGCAATAGCCGGACGCGGAGCGAGAGCTGTGTACAGGGCAATAGTCGGGCGCGGGGTAAGAGTCGGGCGAGAGCAGTGTACAGGGCAATAGTCGGGCGCGGGGTGAGAGCTGTGTACAGGGCAATAGTCGGGCGCGGGGTGAGAGCTGTGTACAGGGCGATAGTCGGGCGCGGGGTGAGAGCTGTGTACAGGGCGATAGTCGGGCGCGGGGCGAGAGCTGTGTAGAGGGCGAGAGCCGGGCGCGGGGCGAGAGCTGTGTACAGGGTGAGAGCCGGGCGCGGGGCGAGAGCTGTGTACAGGGGAATAGTCGGGCGCGGGGTGAGAGTCGGGCGCGGGGCGAGAGCAGTGTACAGGGCAATAGCCGGACGCGGAGCGAGAGCTGTGTACAGGGCAATAGTCGGGCGCGGGGTGAGAGCTGTGTACAGGGCAATAGTCGGGCGCGGGGTGAGAGCTGTGTACAGGGCGATAGTCGGACGCGGGGCAAGAGCTGTGTAGAGGGCGAGAGCCGGGCGCGGGGCGAGAGCTGTGTAGAGGGCGAGAGCCGGGCGCGGGGCGAGAGCTGTGTACAGGGTGAGAGCCGGGCGCGGGGCGAGAGCTGTGTACAGGGTGAGAGCCGGGCGCGGGGCGAGAGCTGTGTACAGGGTGAAAGCCGGGCACGGGGCGAGAGCTGTGTACAGGGCAATAGTCGGGCGCGGGGTGAGAGCTGTGTACAGGGCGATAGTCGGGCGTGGGGCGAGAGCTGTGTACAGGGTGAGAGCTGTGTACGGGGTGAGAGTCGGGCACGGGGCGATAGTCGGGCGCGGGGCGAGAGCTGTGTACAGGGTGAGAGCCGTGCGCTGGGCGAGAGCTGTGTACAGGGTCAGAGCCGGGCGCGTGGCGAGAGCTGTGTACAGGGTGAAAGCCGGGCACGGGGCGAGAGCCGGAGAGATTTGATTGCAGATTGCGACAAGGAAGTGAAGGAGCAAACAAGAGAGCTCCTGCCCCGAGGGCTCCGCAAATCTCACTACAATGGTGTTTGCTCTGCCAACTGTGAGACCAGTAACGGTCGGGAGAGAAGGGGGAAGAGAAGCTCTGCACAGTGCCCGGCCGGACCACCTACCCTTTCGCTGCAGACCATCGCACAATGGTGTCTTTGTCCTTCAGCCCCACCAGCAACTGCTCTGTAAGGAGACAAAGGGAGAAATTAATAAGCTTTAGAAAACATATTTAGACTCCATGCTCTGGAGGGGCTTTGTGTTTTTTATCTAAATTTGATATATTCATGCATGAAAAAAGTCTCGAAGTTGGGGGGCGCTGTTGCATTGAAGTCTATATAGAACAATAGCTGCTGTGAATTAGTGGTGAAAAGTGGTACTGCAGCTAAAAGTCTAAATAATAACAATAAAATAATAATAATAATAATAATAATAATAATAATGATACCAATAATAATAATAATAATAATAATAATAATAAACTAGCATCAAAAATAGTAAAGATGATTTAAAAAGAAAAATTACTACTAATATAAATGAATAAAAACAATTAAAGTATTAAACATAATTATAATATTTAATAAAATAATGAATAAAAATAAGAAAAAAAAATATAAAAAATAAACATTAAATAGATTAAATATTTTGTTCTTAAAATACTTTGATATTGTATTACATTTTTTAATTAATAATAATAAAATAAAAATATTAGTGCTAATCTAAAAAATAAAGACTATTAAAATTAAAATATTCAAAATATTAAATTAAAAATGTTTTTTTATAATTTATTACAATTTCTAATAATAATACTATTATTGATAAAAAATGAATACAAAATACAAAAATAATATTCAAAATATTAAAATAAAATATTTTTATATATACATTATTTTATAATTGCCATTTTTAATAATGAAATATTGAATTTTTTAAATAAAAAATATTGTATTTTTTTAATTATTGTTTTTAATATTGGAAAATAATAAAATATTTTATTCCTTTTTTTAATTCCTCAAAAACCTATATATAAATGGCGCAAAAAATAAAATAAAAAGTCCTAACTGTGGTTTTTACAATCTTGCAGCACGGAGGGTGGGGTGCGGTTCTCCCGGGCGTCACTCAACGAGCGCATGCCGCTTTGTTCAGAGAGAGCACAAGCAGTGACCAGCCCGTACCTACTACGTTCTCAATCTCCTCCGGGATGTCGTACTCTTCGTCGTCGGCGGAGGAGGCTGCAGTCGGATTTTGGATGGCGGCGGAGGCTTGAAGCAAATTTGCAGCCAGGGATCTGGATCCGCGCTGATACCTGGGGGAAGAGGAGGAAATTTTGGAAACTGACTACTACATGTACAAGATTAAACAGCAGCCATTACAAGGCCGTTAATGGGTTAAGAGCCTTTGTGGCCTGACTCCGACCCCCATCGCGGTACCCCGGACCCCAGCTATGGTGAGAGTAGCCCTACCCCTTATCTTCCGCCGTCTGTCTTC